>NW_024386757.1:1895833-3209166 GCF_900408965.1 Simochromis diagramma | reverse complement strand
ATGCCAACTGCCCCGGCAGACGTGACAAAGACAACCTCCAACAAGAGATCGTCGTTCTCTCCTTGTCCCCCTGACTCAATTTTCTTTAGTTTTTTGTTTTCAATAGGATCCTTGTCACTACTGGTAGCATGAAACAGTACCTGTAGTCCATTCAAGTTGAGGAAGTAGTCTGGCTCTTTTAGAAAGGCACATAGGGTTTTCTGCATCTCCTAATACAGTCTCACAAGTGTTCAGGAGTAGCAAGAGACATGAGAAGAGCTGGGCAGGGATATATACATGCATTAACCCTGAAGCTGGACCAGTATGTACTTCTTTGTGTGAGCAGGGGCATCATTACCAGAGCCCTCCAAAATGACCTCCAGTGATCTACTTGTGCATGTTTCCCAACAACATGTCAGAATCAGATACTATAAGGTTGACATTGGTGTCCTTTATCAGGCCCTGTGCTGACAGACCAACACCATATAGTTTGAATGGCATTCACCAGAGAACACCAGAACTGGCAGGTCTGCCACTGGTGCTTCATTCTCTTGTCCTATGTGAGCTCGTTAGCTTACCACTGTAGGAAAATGCTTCTCTACAAAGCTAAATGCACAAGAATAATATAATTCTTCACAGTGAATTGACTGAATCTTGATTCAGAAAAACATCTGTATGGAAGATTACAATAATCCATCCATTTGATGTCTGAATCAAACATAATACTCTTTATAGTGTCACATAAATGCCATTTTATAAGGCCAGTAGAAAAGCTTGCCTTGAGTATAAAGTATAAACTGTTCCTCTCTCCTGAACTTTCTTTCTCAGAAGGTTAATGTGCGGCTGTCAGTCTGAAGCTTCACATCCACTAATCTCAAAGTACTTCAGAGCACATTCTCTATGAAACTCAGCGGGTATGAACAAGTGCACGCTCACACACATATGCTACTTACTCTTCAGCCTGGATAGAGTCCACTGGAGCCACATAATTACTGGGAATGTAGCCGCTGCCACCGGTAGTGAGGGAGCGAGCATCCCACCAGTCCCCTTCACTGAAAGAAAAAAAAAGAGGAATAGGGTGAGGAAAGGAGAACATTCATACAACTTCATTTTATATGAGCTGACATGCTCTGATCCACTCACTTGTGCAACATATATAGAACTCTATAATCCCTATATAAGTTTAAAATTAAGAAACAGCTAAAAGAAATGCACGTTATCAAGGAACAGCTCAATGAGTTCAGGAGAGCATATTTTAGCCGCTGAAGTAAGAACATAATGATGATATAATAAAGATGTATTTTTTTGAAGGTGTATATTATTATTTCCTCATCATCAGAAAACACGTTATAAAAAGCTGAAGCTGGTCCTGATGTTTCCTAACGAGACGAGGAAGAAACTGAGATTCTGGGTTCATCCAATCCTCATGAGAAGGCAGCAGCAAGGAGACTTTCATGGTTTAAACCAGGAGTTCGAGTTAAAGCACCACATCTGGAAAAAAATTCACAGAGGCTGAGGTGAAATAGTACTATACTAGTAATTATAATATATTATAATAATTCAACCAGGCTGCATTTTGAGCTACAAGTACACTCGTTGCCAAATGCAGTCATCTGATTGGTCAGTTCTGTTTATTTAGACCTAAAAAATCTGAAAACTTGAGCTTGGCTCAAAAAAATGAATCCATTGAAATTACCAAGTCAGCGTGAAGGTCTGAAAAATGCTCACTAGAGTGTTCTATAATGTTCTACTAGAAATAATCTCCAAGGACAAGCACTATATCCCCCAGTCCTCTGAAATGTTTGTTGAAAAACTACTGCTGGCCTCCAAGTTCTTAATTAATAATAAGCAATCAATTGTAATCAAATAATAATTAAAGTTCTAAAACAGACGTCTTGATATGAAGACTATAATGTCAAAAAGGAATTTGACATTAATAAGCTAAATCAAGTAGCTAAATCAATATTTTTGACCCATATTAAAAATATAAAGACAAAGTATGGAGATCACAAAACACTGAGAGGTGGAATCACACCAGTAGTTTAGAGTTTCAGATTGGATTTGCCAACAAAAGTAAAAATGTACTGTATGGTCCCCAACCCCCGGGCCTCGGACCGGTACCGGTCCGTGAGTCGTTTGGTACCGGGCCGCGAGAGTTGAGGCTCAGGTGTGAAATGTATGCTTTTCAGGGTTTTTATCGGTTTTCAGCGTTATTTTGTTATCGTCTTTATCGTTAACTCGGTTTTCCTGGGTCTTTTCACGTGTGTTATGAATAAATCTTCTTTTTTCCGTACCAGTACTAGTTTTATCCGCGACACCTTAAAGGCCGGTCCGTGAAAATATTGTCGGGCATAAACCGGTCCGTGGCGCAAAAAAGGTTGGAGACCGCTGCTGTAGTATCTAACAATGTACCCTTCGTCTCTCCATCTCTGTGCTAAAACAGTGCCTCACTGACATGCTGTACCACTCTGCACTTATTACTATCATGTCCCTTACACACTGGGAAGGAATGGCTTTAGATGTGTGTGAGTTTATCTATGCATGAGAGAGACTGTTATAAGACAGAGAAAGAGACAGAGACAGGGGAGTGGAGGAAAGGGGAGGAGCGCAGAGGCGTTGCTGAGCCTTCATTTATTCTGAATAAAGCCATGATGAGGATTGCCTGGGGACGACATCCCAGGCAGAAACAGACACGCTTCCCTTTGTTCAGAGGGGATCCCTTGGGAAGGGAGGGAGAGAGGCACACATGAAGTCTCAACAATAAACCTTCTGAGGGTAAAAAGTATGCAGCAGTAAGAGGATGTGTTTTTCTGTGTAATGTCGATATGTGTGTTTGCATGGAACCGGGGAGGCATAAACAGACGGGGTGGGGTGGGCCCCAGTCTGTCCCGCTGCCTCTTTTGTCTCCTGAAACAAACCCTTTAAACCAACTCTGCACCACCACAAAAAGACTGAAAACAACAACGAGAGTAAACAAGGAACCTCCCTCCTGTCTCCAAATGGATTCAAATCCTCTTTCCCTGTGGTGACTGCTGATGAGAGTATAATTAAATACAGCACTGTGTCGACTGAGACGAGTGGTACAGACGGCCATTCACACCACAACACGTTTATTCATAGCCTGTGGTCGGATCAGAACAATTCAAGTTGAATTTACTAATAGTGTAATCATGTAGTGTAGGATTCTTTTTCTTTATTATGTCTGATGAAGCTACACAATAACATGCTCAATGGTGGCTTATAAAAAAACCTGAGCTGAAGGGAGTGGCTTCTAAACATTCAGGGATGTTTCCTTTAGGATGCCATCATGTAACACAAAGGAGACACATTGCCTTCTGTCAGCTGAGACTCTCCCAGAACTAGTTTGTTGCCCAGGCAGGCGGGGGCATCTGTTAGTCACTGCCAGCTCTGACAGGCTGGAGCAGACGAAGGCTTTAGGCAATTTTACTGCCTTTCTCCACCAGGGGTCAGTGTGGGCAGCTGAAAGGAGCCCTGACCATACTTGAGGCGTGGGTGGATGGAGAGAGGTGGAAAGGAGAGAAGTAAGGGAGTAAAGATATAGCTCTCTATGTTTCATGCTGGGGAGAAAGACATACAGAAAGGAGGAAGAGGAGGGAGGTTGGGGCTTTAATGACACTATTTTCCTGCTCTGGCTGGAGCCCTGGAAAGGCCGAGGTGTGTTGTGGAATGTGCAAGACAGCGGCTAAGTGGGTGTGGCGAGAAGGAAGGCTAACCTTGTTGTGCCATAAGGCACTCATGTATGGACAAGAGGCTGAAAATGAAAATGAATCAGAAGAAAACTCACATGGGAACTGCATTACCTTTTAACAATAGAGGCTTGTGCTTGTTTATAATATAGTATCAGTAAGACCACCAATACAAACATCCATGTTACTAAAATTAGCAGCACTGACTCACTTCTACAAGGAATCATGGGGAATTTGTGAACTTTTTTCCCATTTTTGACCTAAATTTAGTCTCTAAGGTTTATATAGATTGCTCCACCGTTAGAATTTACTTAGAATTTTCTCTGAAACCAAAAAGATAAATTTGTGCAATTTCCACATTATTTCTAACAAACTACTTCAAGCTGCTGCCCGATTAATTTGACAACCCATATTAGCATGTTGATTTATTTATATTTATCAAGGACAATGGAAATCAAGATTGTAAAAGCTAAAAGCTGAAAACTTAGCGGTCCACCCTCTTATCTCAATATGGTCACTCCAAAACCAGTGGGTGACAATTACCATTTATATGATTTCAGTCAGGGAAAGCAAGGTAGCACTACTTGCCCAGTGAAATCAAAAAATAAACATCAATTTCAAAGCAAACGATTTCTTTCCCTTTGCATCTCAAACAGCGCTCTTCATCATAGCCTGTCTCATCTCTTTCCGTCTCTTAAAAATTACTGCCATATTGTTGTCGCTGGAAGCAGCCTTAACTCTGAATGACTATGAGTCCAGTGAAATCTGAAGTGTGTCTCATTTCTGCTGGTGTATCTGTCCTGATTTAAGCTTGTCACAATGTAAAGTCAGCAGCTTTTTCTGGTGTCTGTGTGTGAGCATTGTGGATAAACCTCTCGTATTTGACAAGAAACTGATAAGAGACAAGAGACTAGCGAGGTAGACAAGCTGCTGCTGGCTCTGCTTTCACTGCTCTGAGATCAGTTACCATCTGCACCTACTGTTAGCAAGTAAACAAGCTTCTGTGATTTCTCATCTTTGCATATAAGTTTGATCTTATTAGCCTTATAAGGAAAACTGAAGTCAATATCAGTGTTATACACTATACTATACAGTGTTATATACTAGATTGATAGAAACTTTGTTTTCATGGTTGCATTCTTCTTACAAGTAATAAACCCAACTTTTCTCTGAAAAATAAATATTCAATTTTGAAATCCAGTAGCAATATACCAGCAACGTAATACTGTCACTCCACTGTGTTCATGTGCTTAGAAATCACAAAACTAACAGCAACACTCACAGCCTACTGTTTAATTCTGAAACTATATGGGTCCCCTCTGCAGTGCTATTCTGCACATGTACTGAGCAACCTTATTACAATGAAATGTGAAGGAGAACAGGGTCACAGCGCAGTCCCAGCAGTGTTCATGCTCTCCTCAAATGTCAGCGCACTGCTGCAGGAACCCAAACAAACAGAGGCAGGCTGAGATGCAGCCGGATGCAGACACAAAGACAATGAAAACCATCAAGGATAGTTAAAGAGCTGGCAGATGATTGTGGCTCTTTTCTCGTGCAGTCTCACACACACACACACACACACACACACACACACACACACACACACACACACACACACACACACACACACACACACACACACACTTTGCTGCAGTTCTGCTGACTAGCAGAAAGGCAAGCCAACATGACTGTGGGTGTAACCTAGGCACTTCCTGTTCAGAAGGAAGTCTTGAAGTTACACTACACTCATCACTGCTGGTTGGAGATCCTGCTCCACCCTCTGTAAAATCATGACTGTCATATTGCTTGTTCAAGCCACCACTTTTACCTCATGTGAAAGGCTCTGCACCCTTTAATGCCATACCCTATGAAAAGCTGCTGCCAATTCTGGCTTTCTCAACCAGCTACTGTGGTCTTAGGTCTTATTTCATGGTTTGAATAATTGAGTTTTCAACACTGAGGTTGCCAGAGCAGAATACAGCTTTTATGTTTTTTATAATTTCACAAACTGAAGCAGTAAAGCAGGCTTATTTTGGGCTCTTTCCTGCTCTACATTATGAAACCAAAACATTTCTTTTTCGTGTACAAGCTGCCACTTTCGACTCATCTGAAAACTTGTCTGCGCCTCTCCAAGTAGCTAGCGCCATCTTCTCGTAGACTTGCATTTCTCCTGAGTGTGGACAGACTGATAAGCAGCTGCAACTTACGTGCTGTTGATAATCTGGAACCTCTCTCCCTTCTTGAAGCTGAGGTCATCTTCTGTCCGTGCCTCGTAGTCATAAAGTGCCACAAAGAGGGTGACTCCTGCAGGAGGGACCAAACCATAGTGTCAGCGCTAGGAGGATTAGCAAGAAAATCAAGTTTAAAATGACACTCTGAACTGAAATGAGCTGCAACAACAGCTCCTTCACAATGAGGATAAAGGAACAAATGTGTGAAGTACATTGTATGGTAGCAGATCTTTTTAAACTTTTAAAATCAGAACAACATGACTTTTTAGATGCAACTCCTAGAAGGTAAAAATTAAAGATCTTGTACAAGAACTTCAGCCGAATGGTTGAAGACAAAAGCAGAAAAAATGGAACTATTTGATTTATTGTATACTATTGTATGGTACTAAGGAGGTTCTTAAAATATATTAAAACTATTTTTTGGTTGGCAGTTGGAACTGTTTAGCCTGAGGTAGTAGAGACTGACTGTACATACACTAGGATAGGTTCTGTTGTAGCTCCGTAATGCTTTTTCTAACATAGTCATGATCCAAATCCTCTTTAACATGTTCAGTGTTGATGAGACTCCTTCTACACACAAGTACTGCCGTCACTTTCTGTGTATATAATCAAGTGCTCTTTGAGGATAGACTGTTAGAATGTTTAGCCCTTAACTCCCTTCGCAGCATTAATTTCACCGATAACCACAAAATGCTGAAGATTCTTGAAAGAAGATCAAGGAGGAGATACTATGCTGCCAACCATGGCTAAATTGGAAAGAGCAATGGACAACAGCACCGTCCATCTTTCCAGAGAGACATTGATCGATTGCACTGGGTTGAAGTCCAATGACTAAATCAGAAACAGACAAAAACGAGCTAAAAAGATACAAGTTCAGTTTCTGTACAATCATGGTGTGTGGTGGATGTGAATACCGGATCATCTGAAAGATAAAACATAAACATTGAAATATCAGATAGAAACCTTGTTTTATAATGGTTTCAAACCATCAAACCGACACATCAGACACAAACTAAATCCACCAGCTTCCTGCAGTTTACCACAAGTTATATTTATGACCTTCTAATACCTTTATTAATGCCACTATGGTTAAGCAATTTGACAAAGCAATAATATTTGGTTCATGTAGTTCATTGCAGGCTTGCCCATGTCCTTGTCACCGCGGAAATCTTGTATGTAGGCTATCAATTTAGGCTAATATGTTAGAGCTGCTTGACCTGGAATTGCTGCTTTTCACTGATTTGATTCCTTCTGTGCCAGGATCGAAACCCTTGAGCAATATTTTGAGATTAATTTTAAATTGTAATGTTAGAAAAAAAAGCTGTATGTTGATTCCTGCTTCTCAGGTCTTAGCATTCTGAATATTTGAAGACCTGATTTACCAGTTAAGTCCTTATTTTTAGATTATTGTCTTCATCTTTTTAAGGATTCAGGAAGGCTTTTAGTCCTTTTTCCCTAAAAGAACCAGCGAGTCTTAATCATACAGATCACGTTTACTCTGTGACACTATATGCTTTATATTTGATATTTGTAGACTAATTTTTGCAGAATCAATATTCTCCTCCACCAGTTTTGTTAATTTACCTCTTATCACAGATGTAAGAAAGAACAGTATCCTTTAAATATCTATCTCAGCACTGTTTTCTGACCCTTACACACCTTTTATAGAATATGTTATTGGATAACAGGAGGTCAACAATAAAAAGAGAGTAAGGAAGAAAGAAATTCAAACTGGTACAGTAATAAAAAAGCAATAGAAGAAACAATCAAAAAGGCATTTTGTCTAAACACTGGCTCAGTCAAATTCTGGCAACATTGTGACATGGAGTGATCTTTGCTTACCTTTAATTGAAGCTAAAACCCACACAGAACTGCTAAAACTGCTACAAGATAGTTTCAAAGTGTTGGCAAAAGTTCAAAATTGACCTTACAAGCCAGAGCTTCTGCTTGCCTAAAGCAAATCCACCACTTCAATTAGATAAAGCTGACAGTAATGTGAATGTAGCAGCAGGGCAGCCAAAGGTCCGACATTGAATTGTCCAGTGACAGAAGCTTGAATATGGACTTACTTCAATCCAGCCTGACTCCCATCAGACTGGCTAAAACTCGAGATAAAGACCAGTGGCCTGCAAAACCTTTTCAGCCATGCCAGCATTATCTCAACGACTCCACACAGACAAGACTGAAAACATCAAGCTGGCTGAAATAGAGCAGAAGTTGTTGTTTTCCCTTTCAAAAGCCATTACAAAGTGACTTTTATGAACAAATCTCGAATTCCTTTCTGCTTCTCTGTTTGTCACACCAAACTGCAATAATCCTGACAACAAGGCAGGTGTTGTGGAAAGTTCAACTGGAAAACCCCGCAATGTGTGAAACTAAAGCAGTTATGTAATGCTTTCAATGTCCAAATAACGATTCTACTGACTGGGACTGAGTCAAATGAATGCAACGACTTGGATAAGTGAGAGCAAAACAACCTGCTTATACAATATGAGTACTTATTAATACAGTGTGAAACCCTTACTCTTCTACACTGATCCAGTTGTCTTTACACTGTATTTGTAATGTTACTTATAACAGATACAACTTCGAAATCTAAAGTTGTTAACAGTAACATCTGAAAGGTTGAAACATCATTTTTATAACAGGCTTTACATGGCAGAATCTGTAATCTAGCTGTGTTTGCATTTTCTATAACATTTTACCACAAATAAAACAGATTAAACAGTTACCTCCTCCTAACCTGCTGATATCATTAGCTGCTATTAGCCCATTCTACATCTATTAATGTGGGCATATAATGCTTTGATATTTGCTGAGTTTACCCATTTTTTGGTTAACATTACATAAAGCAGAAAATGATACTTGAGGTAATTTACAAACAACCCCATAATTTGTACAGAGAAGTAGCTGTAGCTCGATTGCACCATCTGGAGCACAGTTGAACACACATGCGAGTGGCATAATATGGCAAGTTGGTAACTACTTTGTGAAATACATTGATGGAAAGTTTTCCTCTTTCAATATTAGGTGAACATACTTCACGTAGATATGCAGAGAAAAAGCAAAAATCTAGTTCTGGTAAGTTATAGAAAGAAAATTGTTTTCTGCTGACTTTTTAGTGGATATATATAATGTCATTTACAGAGCGTGATATTTTATTAATTTCAACATATTGGCAGATGTTCTTTTTTCTTGAAACACATAAAACATAAAGGTAAGTGTAGTTCTTTATTGTTCCAAACACATATGCCACCAACAAGGAAGCCCTCTGGTGGACAAGCTATACAACGTCAACACACATAACATAGTTGAAGGGTGTTTCTTATTTCTTCTTTTTTTTAATTTAATGGCTATTACTGATACTGATAGACTGACAAACAGATAATATCAAACAGACCATTTTTCAATGCTATTTGAATGATTGTCTTTCGCCAATTAAAAAACTACTGAGATGACGGAGATACCTCTTATGGGAGGTTAAAGTGCAGACAAGAACATGTAAACAGCCATACGTTACCATACGCATGCACGCAAAGCTCCTGAAAGTTGAACAAGAAAGTTGGGCTTTGAACTGGAATTTATCTTAACGACAGACAAAAACTTCTCTGATTATCTGGATGCTCATCTTTCTTCCACCATTTCATCAACTGTAACTGTAATGATATTATCAATAACAAATGATGGCTCCAGTTATGAAAATAAGACCCCAAATCAAATATTATCTTTTAACAGCTCGGAAATCCAATTTTAGTTTCGCTCCATTTGTCTCGCCTTGTAACAGGTCTCAGGTCTGAGACGACAGCAGCTGTTTGATGCTGTGGAGTGTTTGACATATGAAAGCTGAACGGGCAATTCTTTAGAGTCCACTTACACCAGCTTGATAATTCAAGTAATTTCTCATCAGAGTCTCATCAAACGGATTCTTTGTCAGGAGGCAGCAGTGATATGAAGAGGCTTGTTGTGGCGCTCTGGGTGATGGAACTGCAGATAAAGAGGACCTGCTGTTACTTATGTGAAAAACCAACACAGATGTGAGAGGAGACCTTTAAAAAGAGTGTTTGATTGAAACACTCGAGTTCTCCAACCGAACAACATCAACAAAACCTTCAAGCCAGAACAGCTGTTTGTGGTGTTTGAATGTTCGATTAGGTCAGCAGAGGTGAGCACAACTATAAACTAGTTTATCGATCAGAGTTGTCTGTTGCGATGCCACTCAATTAGTTACATAAGACCATGGTACTAGCCGAAAGTTTCCATTTGGGGAGAATGACATCAGCAAAAGATCAACTGATCAATAAGATTTCAGATACCAGCTCCACTGAAGGGGGTGACTGGGGCTGAGGAGAATGAGCTAGGCAGCTGCGTTATAACAAGGCTTTAAAGGGAAGGCTGGCTTACATCCAAATTTCTCCCACCAGGAGAAAATTAAAGAGCTAAACCCCTTTCTGCTTCTCTACCACCGTGTGGATTTGGATTATACAGAGCAGAAAAATAATCCACACTTTCAGGGAGTGTTCTGCTAAGTTGAGTGGAAATGCAGAGTTCCTCTGCATAGCAGCCTGGACTCAGTCAAACACAAAGGATATCCTGAGTAGGAATATTCCCTACCTAAACAATGAAACCGGCACACAAAGGCCGGTGCTAATGCCAGTCGGACATTCCTGACATGGCCGGGCTGGGGTCGGACTGTCGAGGTTTTTGGGATGTTATGGGAAGTCTTTAACAGCAAGAGAAACCACTCGTAGTTTGCTTTTGCATATGGAGGCGTATGCCTGTGGGTGGCTGTGATCACAACACTATTACTAGGCCCAGTCAGCACCTTAATTGTGTGGGACTGAAACAAAAAGAACTAACACTCACACTTCAGGCTGTGATGGAAATCCTTCCCATCTTCTGTCAAGCAATAAAGAGTATTTTCTCCAAGAAATTTGTTATTTACTCCCTCTATGTTGCTTGTTTGCAAAATACCATTTGTCTCTCAGCAGCATTGTCCTCACACTTCACATGACAGGACTGCTCAGATGCGAAAGCAAAGATGGAACAAGGATATGATCGGTTTTCTGCTTCTCTTCTGCAGTGATTTTCTAAGGGAGAGTTGCTCTTTTTATATGTCACACTATTCCCAAATGGTAACTAACAACTACAAACACAGTCTAATCTGTTTGCCACTGAGCAGATCTGCAAAAGAAGCTGAATATAAAGGTTTTTTTGCCCTATGTCACAGCAGTGGTGACAGGCAAGCTCTGCTCTTTGTTTTCCCATTCTGTTATCATCCAAGTCCAGGGATCAAAACTGGCTGTTGTGAGCAGAGTCATCAAAGTCTTGATACGCTTCAAATGAACTTGAATTGTCTGGCATCCTCATGGCAGAATTGCAGTGGGAAAGTGGTATTCTTTGTCCCACTTGTTAATGTTAATGATACAAAGAAGTTCAAAAGACACAATTCATGGAGATTATGGTGGCCAAGGGAGGCGTTTTCAACCCACAGTGAAAGGGACGACTTTTTGTCTTCCCTGTTAATGTGCTTTTAGAATTTAGAAAATATAACTTATAAAATATAACTAAATGCTTTTTAAAACTGAAGAGAGATGTTGCAGTCATATTTGTTGGGATCCTAAAGTCTGAAGCACCGTTGGATTTTATACTTCACTGTTGTAAAAGTTCAATTAGCTTCAACTCTGACTTTGTTTGGCGTTGACCTTCCAATTTGCAACTAATAAGATCACAGCTGTCCATGATGTAACCCGTGATAAACTTGTGATAGATGAAAAGGTTATTGTCTCTGTGTTTGAGTCCTCAGAAGCCTACGACAACACCGTCATGTTCTGCCACGATCTTAGCTGGAACACTACAGCATCCAACAACAACACTAATACCTGTCGACAGACATACTAGAAACTTCAGTCAGTTTCCTTTGCAGGGTAAATTGGCATACCAGCACTGTGTTTAATCACAAATTTAGGGCAAAGTTTTAGAGCACATGAAAAAATGTTTTAATAAAAGATTTGGTAATTAATGGAGGGTTTATGACTGTACGGAGATGAAAGGAAATAACTAACGCTTCATTTATAATTTAACACTGAACCTAAACCTTTTGTGCATAGGTAAAGCACAGGTGTAGTGTAAGGCCGGCACTGGTACAATGTAGGTAAGGTAAGGTGTAGGTACAGCACAGATAAAAACAGTCAAGGCACAACAGGAGATGTATACATCTGTGTACTTGCCACAGCACTTGCCACTCACTTGTACACCACTTGCATTTAATCATCACTTATTGTTATTTTTTCCCAGCCTCCCGACCCCAACCACCAACAGGTTACGGCTGATTGATGTCCCTTCCTGAGCCTGGTTCTACGGGAGGTTTCTTCCTGTTAAAAGGGAGTTTTTCCTTCCCACTGTTGCCAGTGCTTGGACAAAGAAGGCCGTCTAATTTTCTCTGTATTACTGTAAAGTCTTTACCTTACAATATAAAGCTCCTTGAAATGACTGTTGCTATGATTTAGCCCTTTGTAAGTATAATCACATTGAATTGAACTAAATTGAATTGGTAAAGCTCTGGATATTGATAAATCAACCTTAAGTACCAACGCTCTTTCATGTCAAAGTTGTTTAGACATGCGAGGTACCCTGCTGGCCTGCCTGTGCAGGTACATTCATTAGTACTGTGACAAAGTGGAAAACCCATCAAGATGAGGATGGCAATATAAATTAGGTATAAAGAAGGGAATTTTGACAGCACTGCTTAGTCTCCCTACACTGGGATCTTCAACAAATGGATCTACTTTTCTGAAGCTAACAGGCACGTGCTCAGGGTTTATAGCTCAGGGTAAAAAAATCCTAATCAGGACAGGTCTTACAGCAAATGCTAAGCATACTGTATATTACTGTGCAATTAATATATATATATATTGAATCACTTTTCATTACTTTCACATTCAGAAATAAAAATTGTGATTCCTTTACCAGTTCCACCACGGGTCCTCAGCGTTCCCGTGTGTGAGGAAGTGCTGACTCCCCCGAAGACGGTCATCCCCTGTCCTACAGGAGCATGGAAGTTGTTGTAGTTGGGGATGGCGGTGACCCCGAAGTTGGGGTAGTGCTGTGGTGTGGGGTCGGCCCCATAGCGGTAGCCCGCTCCCTGGGAGATGCTGTTGTCTCGGTCATCTGTGAGTTTGGTTGCCTCCTTATCCTTGCATTGCACACAGCCCATTATCTATAATCTGTTCACGACACAGAAACAAGAGGCATTTTTTGAGTTTGGATAATAACTGTTGACTGGAGTGACAGGTCATTAAAAACAAAATGACTGCAGCTAAGCAAAAAAAAAAACATCCAATTGATTATATAAGTAATAAGGAATGAAATGTAATAATGAGCAAGGGAAATAAACATGCTACAAGAGCCTTAATTCAGGCAATAAATAAAAATTATATACTTTCAACCTGATGGATGGATCGATAGGATGAGCTGGAGAACAGAGCTTAGCCACACTCCACAACAAACAGAACTGAAGCCATCGCTCTGTTCAAAGGTTTTAGTTCACACCATTTTCTCTACAGCTGAGATCCTTCCACTGATTAGTACTCTGGTCTGAGACACAGGGACCTTTTTTTCATAGCCTGACATACAGCTTGGTCTCTGGATGAGTCACACAAACAGTGTTTCTCTTTTATGGCCAGGAAGAAAAACAGCTCCTATCACATTGACGGTGCGGAGGCACAGAGCCATGCTGTCAACGTCACCTCGTCAATCTTAATGGATAGCTGTAAGAGGATGGAGAGTCGGCGATTGGACGCTAGTTTTATCACAGAGCCTCCTAATCAAAGTCAGTAACAATCTTCACCTGTCTTTCATGTGCTCGAAGATTTCTGTACCTATAAATCTCAGTTCATGCATCCCTGCCTCTAGCTTACAAGTAAGATTGGTCAGTATTGAAAGCAGTTCACTCTTCTTACCCAATTTAGTATATTCCTAAATGAATAAAAAAAACATCTAATTGTTTCCTTAAAGGAAAAAATCTATAAATATAAGACTATTGGAATGGAACATAAGAAAGAATGAGCAATAAATCTTGTCTCTCCTTGGAAAACAAAATCCTGATCAGGCCTTAAGCTCTGGCCTGTTACATGAAAATATATATTCACTTCCTGTTTCTTTTTAAACCCTAGTTTCCTTCTGTCTTTTGCCTCCAGTGACTGCAGAAAAGAATTTAATTTATTCACTTGTGAAAAGAGAATATTAAATAAGGAGTGTAGGGTTCCCCTCCTTCTTCCCATGATCCATGATCTACAGCAGGGGTGGGGAACTCCAGGCCTCGAGAGCCGGTGTCCTGCAGGTTTTCGATGTGTCCTTGATCCAACACAGCTGATTCAAATGACTAAATTACCTCCTCAACAAGGCTTGAAGTTCTCCAGAGGCCTGGTAATGAACTAATCATTTGACCCAGGGTGATATCTAAAACCTGCAGGACACCGGGCCCTTGAGCTCTAGAGTTCCCCACCCCTGATCTACAGCAGCAAGTGGATCACAGATCATAGGAAGGAATATGAGTCTTCTATCAATCGATAATGTCCCTAATAAACAGGATACTGTGACACAGATAGACAGAACCACATCATGAACCATTATAGCCAACGACTAAGAAAAACTGCTGAGGATATTTAACTTTTCTAGGAGAATAATCTCTTGCAGTTTCAACGTGTCTCCCAGCATCACCATCACACCCGATTTGATGTGAATTTTCTCATCTGCTTAGACAGAGTGTCAAAAAACTTGTTGAGCACATTCATGTTGCCTAGGGGAAGAACCATTTTCACTTTGAACTGATAATGACCTTTCCACTGGTATTCTACCCCAGGACAAGTTTACACTGTCAGTCTTATTTTCATGCTTTTGTTGTTTCTGCTGTTCAGATACCAGGGTGCTTTGATACTGCCTGTCTTGTATCTCACTGAGGGTTGGATTCTGACAGATTACCGTTAGGTTTATACCTATCACTGTTCATGGATATGAAAAGTTAAAACTGACCAAACTGATCCGTGAGACTTGAAAGTGACAGTGAAGTTACTGTCTGAGCTCTAGAACAATGGACATTACAAAATTCACTTTCTTTCCTTAAGATCAGGGATGCCCAACTCGAGGCCTTAAGGACTGGTGTCCTGCAGGTTTTAGATACCACCCTGGGTCAACACACCTGAATCAAATGATTAGTTCATTACCAGGCCTCTAGAAAACTTCAAGACATGTTAAGGAGGTAATTTAGCTATTTAAATCAGCTGTGTTGGATCAAGAACACATCTAAAACTTGCAGGAGACGGGCCCTTGAAGCCTGCAGTTGGACAACCTCTGCTTAAGATGCCCTACCAGGCACGTACTGTGTCCGTGTTCAGTTGCAGCTTGTTTGCTGGTCTCTCTTCCTTCAGTTCTGCCTTCAGTAAGCAAAAATCATGCTCTTTTGGGATGAGATCAGGTCTATGAGTTGGTCATTGAAGTATATCCCATTTCTTTGTCAGTAGCCCTTAACAATGACACACTTCCTTTAACATCTCCTCCTTAATTTCTCCTTCAAAACCAAAGAAGAAAACTGTCTATTGTGGTCTTTCAGGCCTTTTGGCGCTCTTGCCAGTACTTTTGAGAATGTATTAGATGGTTGAAATTCCCAGTCAAAAATTTCTGCTATTGGTCTGACGGTTGGTGTTGGTGTTGCGTTCCCACATAGCAGACAGGTCTGGCCCGGATGTAGTGTCAAGCCAGCACTGCTGGCTGACTTCTGGCATGGTACGTGTGTTATGTCATCCAAATAGGGGCCAGGCCTGGCATAGATGGCACTGTTTATGTGATGGCATGCCACATCTGGCCCGATTGTAGTTTGGTTTATGTGGCCCAGGCTCATAGAAAACAGGTCTGGCCCAGATCCGGCATCAAGCTGGCACTTTCTGACTGACTGGTGTCATGGCAGGATGTATGTCAACCAGATGTGGGCCAGGTCTGGCAATGATGACACTGTTTATGTTCCTATTTTCCTATTTCAG
This sequence comes from Simochromis diagramma, assembly GCF_900408965.1. NCBI lineage: Eukaryota > Metazoa > Chordata > Actinopteri > Cichliformes > Cichlidae > Simochromis > Simochromis diagramma. The sequence continues at coordinate 3,193,215 of NW_024386757.1, read as the reverse complement.
TTAAAAGACCCAAATACCACGTTGCAATACTATACTGCTATGGGCCAACGTTTCAAACGCAGGTTTGACAGGTTTGTGAGTGTACACTTTATCCAAAATGTAGTGAGGGTTTACTCATGTGTACCACCGGGTGGCTGTAACTCAGGAGGTAGAGCAGGTCATCTACTGATTGGAAGGTTAGTGGTTCGATTCCTGGCTCCTCCAGTCTGCATGTCAAGAGTATGAATGTAGTTAGGCCCTATCTAAGAATCAGTTAATTCAGTGTCTAAACAGAGTTTTGTCATGTTACTTTTGTACTATTATGTTCCGGCACATGTTGTTATTACATTGCTTGACACACATTAGGCTGACATCTGGGGCCAGAGCTGAAACTGTTCTGTGCCAGCACAGGGCCGTCATTCTTTGTGGTATGTGGGCCATGTGTAAGCACATTGTGTGGGCCAGATCCGGGCCATACCAATTTTGCTATGTGGGTTGATGTTGGTTTTTCAGAGTATGACCTCCTTCATTTGCATCAACATCTCTTTAGACCTTATGTATAAAATACCTGTAATCCCCCAAACAGTTAAATACTTTTATTATATCTTTTTAACTACAGCTGAAAGTCTGCATCTAAATTAAGTCTTGACAGTTTTAAAATCCAAAAACTGTACCTCGCTAATGACATCAAATCAATTTGGGAAGAAATTCCTGTGATAAAGATGGTTGCACCTTCCTAAGCTTTTTTTTTGACTGTTAAAGGGGATTTCTTCCTCTCTACTGTCACACGGGCTTCCTCACAGGGGATCATATCATTAATTTCTCCCTAATATTGCTGGGCCTTTACCTTACAATAGAAAGTGCCTTAAGAAGACTGTTGTAAATAGTTGGTTTATAAATAAAATGGAATATTCAATCTATGCTTTCGCAATCATGTGGATGCTACATCGGTCCACCGTTATAAGGAGAGAGCTTCCAAGTGCTACCCTCTCCTGGGCTTGACTCTTTGTTGATGCCAGAACAGTGACTAACCATTTAGAACAGGTGCCTCATGCTGACTGACACACTGTGACCATTCTCTTTCAACATAATCATAGACCAGTCCCTCAGATGGCACCAAAGTGCAGACAGAGGCCGAAATGCCTGTCAAGACAATCAGAGGTTGTCACAGCAAGTGGAGGTGTAGAACAGAGACCAGTCTTACTGTAATATTGGTTTGCGTTTAACATCTTCGGCAAAGATATGCCTTTCAAACAAAGTGTTCTGTTTTCTCTTTGTTCTTTCTGTATTGTATTGTGTATTATTCATATTAATCAGAATCAGAAATACATTATTAATTCCAAAGGAAATTTTATGCTGTATAATGCCAGATATTATACAAAACACGAAGTGTGGACATCTTCGTTATGTAAGGATGAAAATCAGGAGTGGACAATACCCTTTTCATCCTCTGGCTGAACTTGAGCTGACCTATGCTAAAGCTATGAAACCAGCAGACAGAGTGAATAGAAGGCTATGCATGAAGAAGCAGTGCACCAGCACACTCTGTCAGGGGACGCTGTAATGATCAGTGACAGGACGTAGGGAAGGCAGGGAAGGCTAGGCTACAACAGCAGCAACACTACGCTCAGTGCGAGCCTGTAGAGCATCTCTAATCGTACGCTCCCAGCAGAAGCCAACATCAACTGCTGTGTATTCCGACCCTCTACATAACCCACACTTGGCAGAGGCAGAATCAGATTTTATAGAAGGGAAACCGATGTATTGATCCCTCTGAGCTGGATGGAAAGCTGTTCCTGCTGTTAAACGCTAATCTATTGAGGAAGGATGATGACAGATCAGGTCTGTATTCCAGGATGGATGGCTTAGCATTACAGCTGGTCACACAGAGCTCGATGCTGTTGACACATTTTTGCTTCTGATTAAAGGCAGATAAAGAGCGATGACACAGAGAAAAATAGACTTGTACATGCACCCAATGATGCACACACAGAGCATCTCTCAACATTAATATGCAATATGAAAGCACTATGAAGGCCCTGCTGTCACTCAGAGTGGTAGCAGAAGATACAGACAGTGTAAAGTCAGAGGATTGTTATTCTATTCTACTTTACTCTGCTGGGATAGAAGCAGCCCTGGCACCTCTTAATTGTTTAGGTTACCTTTATGTTAAATATGTTAAAAGATCCTTTACATTTGAACTTTGAAGGCCGAGTGGGTGAAATAACGTTAATTTATTAAATTAAAGCAATTTTAATCATAGAAATCACATCACTGTTTTAAGATAAACACATGTTTATTGTTGTAGTCATTAAAAAAATGAGAAAAATAACTTTTATACATAATGGATAACCATAGCTTATGTGTTAGCCAGCTAGCAACAGCAATGAAAAACTTTACAAAACTGAATCTGCCACCAGGTATAAGTATCTCGTGGAAAAATGGTATATTGCCCAACACCAACATGAAGAAAAAGGCACTTACATTGGGCCTTTTTAGCTATATGTTGCTTTCCCCGTGTAGCTGAAATAGCAAAGTATGGGATTCCTACTGAGCAGAAGAAAATGGTTGTCTATTTCCACTGGGTACTTTTTTATGCAGTAACTTTTTAATCTATTGGATGTTTGCTGCAGTCAGCTGGTAATATATCCGATAGTATATCAGGTGCAAATGTCAGAAATGGGTTTTCCTCGAAGGAACTCAGAAACAGGGTGAGGAGCTCAGTCACTCAAGGGATTCAATTTCAATTTTATTTATATAACGCCAAATCACAACAACAGTCGCCTCAAGGCGCTTTATATTGTAAGGTAGACCCTACAATAATACATACAGAGAAATGTATTATGATATGGTACTACAAGGTCATTGAGATAAGATGGAGCCTGATTATTTAAGACCTTGTATGTGAGGAGCAGGATTTTGAATTCAATTCTGGATTTAACAGGGAGCCAATGAAGGGAAGCCAAAACAGCAGAACTATGCTCTCTCTTTCTAGTCCCTGTACTCTTGCTGCAGCATTTTGGATTAACTGAAGGCTTTTCAGGGAGTTTTTAGGACTTCCTGAATATAATGAATTACAGTAGTCCAGCCTAGAAGTAATAAATGCATGAACTCGCTTTTCAGCGTCACTCTGAGAGAGATTTTTATTTCTAATTTTAGAGATGTTGCGCAAATGGAAGAAAGCAGTCCTATATATTTGTTTAATATGTGCATTGAAGGACATATCCTGGTCAAAAATCATTCCAAGGTTCCTTACAGTGTTACTGGAGGCCAAGGTAATGCCATACAGAGTAAGAATCTGGTTAGATACCATATTTCTAAGATTTTCGGGGCCGAGTACAAGTAACCTCAGTTTTATCTGAATGCTCAGAGACGAGTTGCTGTTCCTCTGCATTGAAAGGAAAGTCTAGGTTGGTTGGGTATTTGGATAGAAGGCCTCCTAGAAACCTCCTCGCTGAGGTGTTTGGGATTATCAACCCCTGGGCAGACAGAGGACACACTGTCCCTGTGATGACTTGGGAATGCCTAGGTATCCCTCCCACAAGAGCTATAAGCTCTGGCCAGCGACAGGGTGGTTTGGACTGCTGCACCTGTGACCAAACCTGAGATAAGCCATAGAAAGTGGATGGGTGAAAGGTTGGTGGTTGAACAGCTGTTAATTGGGATCAGCCATTTCATTCAGGTTTAACGATCAATGTCTCATTTACCAGCTGTTCAAAAAAACTGCCAATTATTTTCATGCAGGCACGCTGCCTCTGGCCAGACGTTTGATGCCAGACGTTTGGTAGCTGACAGTTTTTGATGCTCCAGACAGACATAACAAGGCTCGTGGTGACAAATGAAAGAAAAAAAAAAGTCTTTGTAACGTGTCAGTTAAAAATGAGCTTCAACAAGATCTTCAGTTTTCCTTGTTATGATTACTTTTTTTTTTATCCTATTCCGAGGGTACCTTCACTTCTTTGAACAATATTCCCTCATGAGGTATTTTATTGTTATCGAGCAGCCATGAAACTTTGTTTATGTTAAAAATATTTTTAGGCCACAATGCAATTATTCTGCTTTTCTTAAAACTCAAATCAATTAGACCAATCACTGATGCAATCGGATTGCTGGTTCCATGCTGAATGTACTCTGCGTTCCTCCAAAGACAGCCCTGTTTGTCTGGGGCCTTCCTCCATAGCCTGCTGCAGTGGGCCAGGCTCATCACTGACTGCTGTCTTTGAACTGAAGCCCCTTTCATCTCTTTCTTTTCCACTTCCTTCCCTCCTTTTCACACTGCCCTCTCCACTGATTAATTATTCCTCCTCCACAGAAAAAAAAAGTCACCTGCTTGCCATAGGGGCTGTTTTGCTGTTTATTCCCTGCAGTCTCTCTTCTCCTCACCCAGAGTGAAGCAGGAGCTGCTATAGAGGTGCCTAATCACTGCCCACCACCAACACAAGGCACTTCTGCAAAATGTCTCTAAAATTTGTTTATTCAATGCAAATTATTTTCCTTTAAAATGAATCTTTACAAGAAAGCAATACAGTTCTCCACGTCCTTGCATGCTACACATCAGACTAAGCACCCCTTCTATATTTCATCCTTATTCAACATGAAATCAATAAACTCTTGGTGAAAATCCAATTACAGAGCAGAACATGACCAGTAGTGGAGTTGGATCTATAATTAGTTAACGCAAAAGGCTATTCATTGGATGGTCAAAATTCATTAGGCTCTTTAATTGGAGCCAAAGACCTAAAGCACCTAAAGATGTGAAGAGCATCATTAAAGGAGTTAAAGGAATGAATATAGATTAACTCGGTGTGAAATATGATTCCTGTTAAAGAAAAGATGGGGGGATAAAGGAGGGCACTGGGGGCTTTGACCAGAGGCACGACCAACCGTGCGCTTGGGTAAATAATTCATTGAATGGCTGTGCAGGCCTGAAGGTATGTCACTGTGTTTGGAGGCATCCATTGAAGGCAGCGCTCCCTGACTGCATTCATATTTGATGGGGAGGTGATGGATTGAGGTTCATTAAAATCAGGAGAGGAGGGAGAAGGCTCTGAGTGGTTGAAGTAGATGGAGCTGGAGGACACAATGTTACATTAACCCCTGAGGGAAGGCTTTTTCCTTCCCCTTGAATACTGAAGGGCTTAGGTCAGATCCTGGTGAGACTGTCTAGACTAATGATTGAGAAGAAAGGAAAGTGGTGACTTCTCCAGAGCAAGAACGCGAGCTCCTGTACTTACTCCGTTTAAGGGAGAACAACAAGGAGTAGTCACTCTCTTTTAATGATGACTTATGAAGGAGTTGATAAAGGTAAAAGTGCCCACGACACAACACTCAAGGAACTGGAGTTACCTCCAAGAATGACTGAACTATTACTTTTATTTCTCTTATTTCATATTCCACACATAATTTATATAGGACAGGGATGTAAGCATTCAATAAGTAGAGCCAAAGCTTGTGTTCTTTCTATTAGTCAATAAGGGGCAACTAGTTACAAAAAAGAAGTCATTCTTGTATAAAAGTCAGTCTCATTTAATTTATAACCTCACTATTCCCATTTTACTAATGAATTAGGATCTCAATCACTACTTTTATACTCTTCTTTAATACTACTGAAGGTCATTATGGATTTTATAATATGATTTAGAGTCAGATGGATAATCATGATAAAGCAGGGTATGATTTAGTGTGTGGCAACTTTGCTATTGTCAAACTGTAGAGGAGTGCACAGCACTTTCCCATTGATCTCTCACTCGTTACTTCTAGCATCAAAACATGAAGATGGCAACGGCCTAATTAGAAACATCAGGCTATAAAATAATTGTCATTTATATACGGTGTACATATTTAACATAATATAAGCTCATACTTAAAGCTGACTCTGACTGCAATCGCACCCTAATATTTCCTGCCTGCTGTGGTTAAATAAAGGCAAAAAGATGCTCAGGAGAGTTAGTGTAAACTCTCTAATCTGACCTACAGTTTATATAGAAATTGCACAGCCAGCAACAATAAAAGTCAAATTAAAGTGTGTTTGCATGAGCTATTTTTCTGCCCCCTGTTAAAAACATCAGTTCATGCGCATTAATACAGCGTGAAATTTCATGCATATCTTTGCCGAAATTTCATTTTTAAGCTCCCTTGACAATGCTGACCTTTGAGGGAACAGAGAGACCCAGAAAGTCCAAAATGTAGGAGGTGTCCGTGACAGCTATCTGACACCGCCCACAAGTAATATGAAGTCCCAACACGAAGCTGCTTGCACCACCTTTTTCTGCAGCTTGCACAGGTTGGTCACTGATCATTCAACCAAATGTTTAGTTTCTCACTGTTGTAGAACAGACGACACATCACAAAATAACTGTCCACTTCACATCATCTGTGCCCTGAATCAGAGAGACATAGAATCAGAGGTGGGCATGGAGTAATAATGCAGAAGAAAAGGATTACGGGGCCCGGAAGGAGGGCATGAAGCAAAGGAGGAAGAACGGTGGCTCAACCACTGGAGGAAGATGTGGGAGGCAAGTGTGAGACGGAGCTGAAGTGAAGGAGTGAGTCGACAGGGGGGTGGAAAAGAAGGTGGTGAGTGCTGAAATGGATAGACAGAAAGAGAGGAAAATATACGTGGGTGCAGGGGCTTGACAAAGGAGCAGGCTAATGATGGGCTCGGGCTGTCACATGCTGCGCCCGTCTCTGCTGGGGGAAAGCCTTGTCTCTGCCCTCGCAGCGTGCCGTCCCACCGCTGTCATGCAGCGCCCTGTGGAGGGAGGATGTCTGTGCTGGTCAAGGTCAGTCGCTCACACACAGACAGATGGAAGGATGTACTCCCAGGCCTCACTCCATCGCTTCCTGTCTGATTTATTGATATGTACACCAACTATAAGAGTACACCCCACAACCTGCTTCTCACTAAAGCTGCAGATTACCAAATGCAATCTATCGGGCATAAACATGTGAGCAGCCTCCCGATTTAAGAAGCCAGGTCACTACACTTGAATCAACAGTTCAACGATAATATTTACGCAGCCTTAGTGTCCAGTCACTCTGCTTTTACTCTGCACAAGACTGTGTGAAGCTGTGAAACACTGTTCACTGACGAGGATCTAAGAATAGCCTGGCTGAATGCTCGGCAACCTTAGAGAGTTTATCAGTTATTTAACAGCCGCAATACTGTGTGGGGTTACTGAAAAGGTCCTGTTAAGAAAAATAAATTAGCCATTGCATAGCAAGAATTTTGACTTGTAAATGCAGCGACCCCAAAATTGCCAGAATCAAAATAAATCAGTGAATGAAAACTCAATCAGTATTTGTTTTTTTAAATGTATTGCACCAAAAATCATTTTTTAGTTGATATTCTTTCAGTTGGTAATGATTTCATTCCTGAAAACCTCACACTAATTATTTCAATTTAATTTGCTTCTGTATTAACTTACCTATATATTAATTATCCTGTATGTATATACATTAAATTATGAATAATTGAGTTTTTTGGGGTTTTTTTTTAAATTGTGTATTTATTCCATAATTTACTTATGGGTTTTTTTTTTTTTTTAAATTATGTCAACTTTGCATTCTAGTCTTTATATTTGCTTTTATTTGATCTGGATCGTCAGTAAAATAATAATCTAACCTTCCTAAAGAACATTTGTTTAATAGGAGTAAAAAAATGGAATTAATCCCATTCTAATTTGACAATCAAGATGATGGACTTAAAAATCACCATGTCTGTGTGGCTTGGAGCTTGGTAGTCCTTATTCAGCTGTGGGTTCACTGAGGTCACCTGCCACATCACAGAGGAATCAATGCTGACACAACAGCACTGCTGCAGCATCTGCGGTCCTTTCCTCCCCCAGCTAATCCTGCTGCTTAGAGGGTGGCCTCTGCCAGGCTGACCAAACCACTTCACACAGAGCAGGCTCCGTTTTCTAAGGTACCAGGGTAGCAAAGGAAAAATACACACAAGTGACCAAAGACACTTCAGCTGGTCAGGTTTCAAAAGGAACACGTGGAGAAAGCTACTTTTAGCTGGCAATGACTCGGTTATGACTACAGGCCCTGATTAACGACCCAGGAACAAAGCAAGGCAGGATATGTGAAAATATATTTTCATTTGGCATGTGCAGCTGCTACTAGCTTCCCCATTTAAAGAGATAAACTCTCCATTTTGCCCTTAAGTAAGTAGTCATGCAGCGGTTTGGCTTCAGTTTATTTTAAAGAGGTTGGGTGGAGCAGAGTCTGGAAAGCAAAGGGCTTCATAATCGTGTGCTCAGCGGCACTTTGTCTCTGCAGGAGGTCTTCCAGAGGATGCCCCAACCCCCCTTCATTAAAAATCTGACTATCTTGTGAGCTCCTCAGCCTGAACAGGATACCGCCATAGAGGATAAAATGCACTGCTTCGTGGTTCATTTCAGGGTGCAGTATCTCCGCTCTGGTTGGGATTATGAGCTGTGAGCTGTCAAAGCAAGAATAAGCCTTCCTCCTGCCTCTGCTGGGAGAGAGCTGAGACGCAACATGTTTGTCTGCATCCCTTCCTGGTGGGTGAGCGTAGATCACAACAACACAGGTCTCAACTGCATCTCTCCCAGCACTCTCCACATTGTGGAAAAAGGTACATGTCTCTGTCCTCCCTACTCCTGTCAGCATAACCCAGGCTGGGTGGGGCACGCCGTGACACCATTGTGTCAGGGCGGCTCAGCGTCAGAAGCACCGACAGTGATGAAGAGCTGGGAGAAGATGACAGTCGACACCTTGTGATCCTCCAGGGTGGAGACAGAACTCTTAGACTTTGTTAGAAAACGATTATTTTGCTCCAGACATGCTGTGTCTTCAGGTAGGAGCTGAACCTACAAACCCTGAACAGCAACTTTAACAGCAAGTGATTCATCCACTGATCTGTGGATCGCAAGAAAAATCTTGGGTTTTTGTTCCTATTAACCAGGTATATAGGTGTGTAATTTATGTATTTTAGAGAATATGAATGTGTAAAATCCCTTATTTAATTACAACCCTATAATTTATTCATCTCAATAGTCGTAGGTGCTCATTCACGACACTGCATCTTATATGTGTTTTTATGGTTCAGTAATAAAACCTGTTCCAGATGCTCTGTGTTATGTGCTCCTTGTGGTCTGTCTCTGCTTTATTGAACAAGAAAGAAAAAGTTCATGAACCTTCATTAAATGGCCTACAAGGTTACAAACATCCCAGCCGCAGGCTCAGAAACACAGGGAGCTGCTTGATGTGAACCCTGCAGACGTGCTGACAGCTGACCTTCTGTTAATAATGCAGCTGTGTCCAGGACTTGACCTGGCAGCCCCCCCACTCTTCCCCTGAGCCTTGAATGAATCAACACCAACACGAGATGCTACGTCTGCTCTCCTCATTGAAATATATATATATATATATATATATATATTAGGGGTGCAACGATACACAAAATTCACGGTTCGGTTCAATACTTTGGTGTCACGGTTCGATATTTTTTCGATACAAAAAAATGTTCATGCCTTTTTAATTTGTCATTTAAAATTATAAATATATATTTTAACTCAAAAGTACAGTTTTTAAATTTAATGTTGCTGAAACAACAAAGTAATGAAAAAATAACTCTATCTGATCGAGAAATCACTCATCTTTGGAAAAGAGAGTTTATTATTATTATGATTTATACAGAGAAATGGCTCTTTCCAAAATAAAAGCTATACTATACGCTTCCTCTGGGGTATATTCTCAGCAGCATATTAAACATATCAGGTCCCCATAAGGAGAGTCATGTGCTAACGGCTGTCTAAATGACTCGGGTAAAGTTTGTAGCATGCTTGCTTGTTGTCTGCTTCCACTTGTCGTTGCACTAGAAGAAAAGTTGATAAAACAAATAAAAAATTTTGTATTGTTCGATACATATGCGTACTGAACCGAAAGCACTGTATCGAACGGTTCAATATCGATACGAGTATCGTTGCACCCCTAATATATATATATATATATATATATATATATATATATATATATATATATATATATATATATATATTCAAGTATTCAAGGAGCTTTATTGTCATTCGCATCACATGTTTACATGAGGTGGAACGTAGAACACAACATTGAGTACTAATACCAACTCTCTCATGGGGCATTAAAATGTCCATCTTGGCTAAAGGATCGTTTTTCAGTAACAGTAATTGCAGGTTGGGGTAGTTGGTCAGCATGTCAGCGATGTCCTTAGAACACACACTTGAGGTTCATTATTAAAATAGACCCATGAGCAAATCTCCCCATGAGTGCAAACTTTTTATTTTTGGCAGTGGTTGTGTATCATAAGTGGTCTAAGTAGTTTGAGGCCAGTGATGAAGAGAGGGGCTACATCAATCCCCAGTATGAAATAACTACACTTTTTAACTGTGAATTATGCAAAGTAGAGTCATCAAAGTAGATACATCTAGCACTGCCATTGTCAGGTCACGTTTTGTACACCAGGCTGCAATGTTTGCAATAGCTAACATAACATAATTATGCTAACATAATGCAATTAAAACAGTAGGATATTCTGCAACCATCCTAACATTTGAGTCTGTGTCCTGTAAATAAAATACAATGTTCATATTTTAAATAAATGTTCTGTCACCATATCTACATGACTGCTAAACTTCAAACATCCCTAAATCTCCCTTGTAAGTGGCTTTCTGGTGACCTGCTGGAGGTTAAGAGGTTATTTTTTGCAGTAATGATGATAAATTGGACACATAGGAAGTAGAAACAAACACTCCACCTAACCTGACCCTATTACAATGACATCCCAAAGAGAGGATTTGAAAAAGACTGTCTACAGGCCGTGACTGTCTGTCATGTACAGATGAATGTGTTCTGTGTGATCAAAGTGTTCTCTATGCTCTGCACCAGAGAAAGAAATTCTGCAGATCAACACTTCTAGTGCCCTGCACAGGAAAGCCCTGCTGTCAAGACATCCTCGCATTAGCGAGCACAGCCTGAAGCTGCTGCTGCTGCTGCGCTGACTGCATTCTCAACAGGAAACAGGAGAAAATAAAACATTGTTAGAGCGTAATGCTGCAACTTCCCCAAGTCCTCAGCATCCAAGACAGCACGACAAATGCCAGCAGTGTCAGGGTCATGCTCTCTATTCAAATGCTATTAATAGAAAAACAGCTGTACGGACGATGATGAGGTAGGGGCTTTTACTTAGACTACAGGGAAGCAATATAAGGGCTTTTGCCTGATATGGAACACATTCACTGTGATAAAACCTGGCTGCTCGTCCTTCATGGGCAACCAACACATCTGAGCACACTGAGGAATGCTGTATTCAATTTAATTCAATGCAGTTTAGTTCAATTCAAATGTATTTATTTAGTGCAAATCACAACAACAGTTGCCTCGAGGTGCTTCATATTGTAAGGTAAAGACCCTACAATGATACAAAGAAAACCCCCACAATGAAACAACCTCCTTTGAGCAAGCACTTGGTGACAGTGGGAAGGAAGAACTCCCTTTTGACAAAAAGAAACCTCCGGCAGAACCAGGCTCTGAGAGCAGAGCCGTCTGGTGAAGGCAGTGAGGAGAGGAAGACATGACACAAGATGTGAGAGCGATCCAGATATTAATAATCACTAATGATTAAATGCAGAGTAGTGTATAAACAGATATGCTCAGTGCATCATGGAAATCCTCAAGCATCCTGGGCCTATTACAGCGTGAGTAAAGAATGATTCAGGTCAAAAGGATCTACAGACTTCTTTGTACCTGGTTTATGGTACAAAGATGTCACCAGTAAAAACACAAATTAGATAAACTGAAACAAAGAACTTTTCTTGAGCTACAATTAAAAACAAACTCTTCAACATCTGACCATTGGGCGGTATAAAAACACAGACGTCTGAAGGTAAGTTTAACAGTTTCCTTGCTCTTTATTTGATCTCGTCTAATAAGCTAGATGCTGTGTTGTGACACATTTGGGGCAATAGGTAAAAAGTCTGTTCTAAAACCTGCTCTAAAATTAAAGAGCTGCTCCATACAGCGCCCTCTGCTGGAGATCAACAATGCATTTCTCCGTTGGGAGGCTTGCACTCAAGACTTTCTGCTGCCTAGAAGATGACTATTCAAGTAATGCATACCATCAGAGGTGTACATTTAGGAGATAAGCCAGATTCAAACCTTCCTTTACATTCAAAACCCATATCCTGCTACGCTACCACGATATCACAAATCAGACAGCAGAAGCAGTTCTAGTCCTCTGGAGAATCCCAAACAAGTCCCTTAAAAGAAACAGTCTGCTCAAATTAGCTCATGAATACTTTGACCATAACAACACAACAACAATTCAAATTTGGCTGATGGTGACAGGCCATAATGGTTTGATTCTTGTTATAATCACTAAGGCCCATTTATAGCGGTTCACTATATAACACCATAGCATGCTGTTGTCACCAGCTAATACATGTTTTTTAAAATCTATGCGAGATGTCAATAGTTTTGTGTCTACATAATACTTTGAGAAACAGAAACCACTGTATTTTAACAGCTGATATTCACGTTAATACCAAGAGGAAATATTTTGATAGAAGAAAATTTAACAAAAGGTCAAAACTCACAAAAACAACCATGTTTACTGTAACTAGTGGGTGATGCACCTTCCTGTAAATGTAAAAATGTGAAGAAGGTGCAACAGTCTGCTGAATCCTCCTGGCAGAGCGCTATAACACACTGACAGCTAGCTGAGCATCATCACATTATGACTGCTAGCAGGATGTGGTTAAAGCCCCAAATATACCTTAAAGCATGTAAGCTTGTAAGTTTCCATTCATGTCACTGACAATAAGGTTGTAGGGGAGCTACGTAATAATGGCTTAGGCATGAAAAAATATACTGAAAATAACTATTCAGTTCTTCCATTTGGAGGAAGGCAGTTTTGCTGAGGAAATGTCTTACCCGTCATTCTAAAAATAGGCCACAGAGGCCTACGTGCCCTGCTCTGAATCTCTGCATTTTACCTTAGCTGAACAGGGGTTTGACTGTGGCTCTTGTAGCTCGTAAGGTGTTTCAGGCAGCTGACTGACGTTTCTGTCCAAAGCTTGTATGGTATTCCTTCTCCATATCATATGCATGTTTTAGTACAAAACAGCAACATGCATGCATCATGTTGTACACAGCGGACACATGAGTTTGACGCAATACTTCTCTCTGACATCAATCGGTTAAAATGAAGCTCCGATTGTCATCTTTAAACTGCAAATTCTTCACCACAGAAAACTAAGTTGTTTTGTCCCCCAGTTATTATTATTGAGGGTTATGTTTCTTTCTGTTCATGTAGCATCAACCATCCACTATAACACCACAGTGTTTCGGCGCATTGGGAGAGACACCTGGGTATTTTTCCACTTACAGCACAAAGAAAAAGTAACAGATCATATAAAAAATACGTATATACAACCGTAAGAGTGCACTGAGTAAAACGCATTCTCATTGAAATGCAAATGATTTAGCCTAATTTAATTGCTGTATATAACTTCTTCGTATTATTTATACGTATCAGATACTTTAGCTCACTTAATGGCTGAGGCTTACATCATAAACAGCAAACAAGCTGGCGTTCAGGCCTCATTTTGCTCTCTCTTTGTCAGATTTTTTTCAGCTACCGCAAGATATATTTGGTTGTATATTTGCAGTGTTCGTTGTGGCATTTTGCCTAGACTGATGCTGCTTTCAGGGTGAGTGTGGCTGTCTCAGTGCAGCCACAAGTCCACCTTACACGGACGAGCAGATATGTGGTGGTATTTGTGCCACATCTAGCCCACAAAGAACTTGATGCCTGGACTACATTTGGCGCAGACGACACTTGTGAGAGCCTCAAGTGCCAGAAGCCGAAAACATTAGACCCAAACGATTATGTCCATTTGGGTGGCATCATAAGCCTTTATGAACTAAATACAGAACAGACATGCATGGATTGCTTTTCAATCTGTGGCATCAGACTTGACAGCAAAGAGAAACCAATAAAAAATTCCAGACGTATGAATGACAGCTGAGGGTGACTTCCTATTTAGAGGCAGGGTTTTCCTTTAAGCAGACGAGCCACAGTCGCCCATCGCCAACCTGATCTGTCTCTCCGGCCCCGTTGCTAGGTTACCACATTCCAGAGCACACTCAGTACTGTGTGTCCTTGCTCTGCCGCCAGAGTTGGGTCGGAAGAGTCTGGGACTGCAAATGACACAGCAACCGCGATGCTTTAGGAGCCTGTGAATGAAGCCGACCCACAAAGGGATATTTTTTGGGAGATAGTGTATAGAAAACTGCACGCAAGCGTTTCTATCAGAGTGAGTTTGTTTGTCACTGTGGCTGGGCGACTTCTGACATGAGATGCTGTGATCCAGCTGTGACTTTTTGCGCCAGTGTGTGCAGCTGTCTGGCTTAGTACAGCACGTTCCTCCACACACAGCTGAGCAGCAGCAGCGTCTAGACAGCACCCAGACTCAGATACGCCCCCCAATGCACAGCGCCTCCAAAGAGGATTGTGTTCCGGCTGGGGATAATCTTTGAGGCTCATCATTCTTTGTCTTTGCTCGCTTTATGTACGTGGCTACACGCTCAAACATGCACACACAAACAGAAGACATTTTGCCTATGATAACAGGCCAGTCAGTTCAGTTCAGTTTATATAGTGTCAAAACACAACAGCAGTCAGCACAAGGCGCTTCTTAGTAAAAGGTAAAGACTCTATAATAACAGAGAGAAAACCCCAACAATCAGATGACCTCCTGTGATCAAGCACTTTGGGAACAGTGGGAAGAACAGGAAGAAACCTCTGGCAAAACCAGACACAGGGGCAGCACCTTGAGGTTAGTGTGCACCCAGGGATATTTGGTATACAGACCAGAGCAGCTAGGGATCAAACCACCAATCTATCAGCTTGGAAGCTGGAAGAAAACCAGCAAACACCTGCACTACCTCCTGAGCTAAGAAGGCTGATTAAAACCACCAGCCTAATGTTGTGCCACTTAATGCCCTTACAATACATCTGACTAGTTGGGGATGGAAACCGGGCTCTTTGAAATACTTCTTGATCAGGTTGTCAGCATTGCTTGGTTGCACAAGTGGAAACTGATGGCATATGTATTAGTCACAAAACTGCATGTCAGCATTTATTTCTTTACGCAACACTGCCGTATCATGTTTGAATTGTTTGAGGGCAATGCTGTAAGAGCACTGAAAACCCAACACTCACACAAATGCATACATTGATGAATACAGGGTTCAATGTCTTACTCAAGGATTCTTGGACATGTAGCGTAGAGAAGCCGGAGATCAAAGCACCGACAATGTACATACTAATATTTAACACCTAGCAGAATTAGAGTGCACTGGAGTGTCGCAACGATGACCTGTTCTTTGCGGTTTGAGGCTACATCAAGCAATAGGGCAGTGATGCTGAGTGACCGACTTCAATCATTGTTCAATCTTTGATAAGCCGTATGGAAACAAACACAGCAAGTGTAGTGGACCTGGCTCTCTGGAGATGCCTAACCTTAGCTCAGTTGGAACAACATTGGGCATAGCCAGCCTCAATCAATACATCTATAAATGGATATGTAAATGAAGCACAGATACTTTATAACATTATGGATCACTGTGCCAGTTTCAAAATGGGTTTCATCTCTCTGCCATCTGCATTTCACCTCAGAATCAATGTATCCTGTCTGGTGGAAGCATTAGTTCTGCCAAACCACAGCTTCCATTTTTTGAGGCAGACTTTAGTAGGGCTGGGTTTTTATAATCGATTTATCGATTAAAATCGATTCTGGCTTGGATAACGTAAAATCGATTCATTAAAATCCTGAATTGATTTTTTAATATAAATTTATTTTGCCCGAAATGCCAGAATCTCTGGTGAAATCTCACAAACTTTAACAACCACCAAACAGCTAAGACAGTAAATGAGAGCAGGAACACGGCTTCTGCACATAGACTTAAACACACAGCGCGACCCGCGGATCAGAATCAGTGAGATGTCGCCTTTCTCACAGTCGGGGCTGAAAGCCGACAGCCCGCTGATTCTGATCTGTCGGCGGGTCCGCGATTTGTGTTCACGCCCTTTATGCGTTGATTCTAAAGCTGTTAGTTTGATGTCTCTCCAAACAATATTGACCGAACCAGCAGCAAAAGAAGATCCAAACTACGCTTCACATAAACATCGTCATGGATTCACTCTGACTTTTACTGTTTTGCTTCCACCATGATGCACAGCTCTCTCTCTCTCTCTCTCTCTGTACTTCATTATTCGCTTGCTTGTTACGCACAAGTCTACCGCTATTTACAGGCTATCGGCCTACGTTTTTTTTCTCGTTTTATATACTTCCGAAAAGAAAACCTCATTTCTGCCGTTCAATGCTGAACAAATTTAAACTTTTTAAAATTATGCAAAATGCAAAACGCTGTGTCTCTAATAAAACCGCTGTAACTTCAGAGGTAATGTTCATATGTTTATTAATGGTTTTCTTTCGTTTTTGATCTACTGCAGAATATTTTTTATAAAATCCAGGCCAGGAAACTCGCCTTCATGTTTTTCTGTGTTTTATCTTCAGCTACTTTGACACAAAGGCCTCTGCTGTGATGCTCACAGTTGTGATAAAGTCTTGCGTGTGTCCGCTTCCTTTTTATAGATACAAAAATATGTAAATGTACTGATCTGAATTATAATATTTCTGACTGTCAAAATTTCCCAGATTCAAATTGAATCGAATCGAATCGAATTAAATCGAATCGTGGATCGAATCCATTCAGGACCTTGTGAATCGGAATTGAATCGATTCTAGAAATCAGTGACGATACCCAGCCCTAGACTTTAGGTCACCACAGTAAGTAAAGAGGCCAGAGGCAGGCCACAACTAATTTGCCCCCTGTTGCTTGCTCCATGTCTGCACTGAGGCTACCACACAGCACAGTGGGTGAGTTCTATTAAGATCAATCCACTGATAATGTCTAAAGAGATGCTGATGTAGCAGCAACTGATAGATGGGAGTCCTTTGGAGTGGCGAGTCAGCTTAGTGCACTAAATATACAGTATGCATTCATTCTGGAAACACATGCAGTAGAAAACTGAGAACACAAGACTGATATTGTCTTCAACTCAGAGGTTAAACTCTGCCTCACATCCAACTTCCCTTTCCTTCAGTTGTTTTCTCTCCCCCTTAGTGCAAAAGACATAGTCAGGGTTTACCACAATGCACTGAGCATTTTTTTCACTTCTCACTATCTTTATGTTATTACACCTTTCTGCACTTAATCATTGAGCAGCTGACCTCTCCCATCAGTCAAAACACTGTGGTTAAAGTAGCACTAATTCCTGCAGGGCTGCTTATTATTAAGCTGTGGGCTGAGTCCCAGGGGGCCCGAGGCCAGCATATGGCTGGAGACCAACAGCCATCTTTATCCCCGCCCCCATTATAATTAAATCTACATCACCGCACTGATGGAAACTGTGGCTGATTACTGACAGGCCACACTGGATAGCATCATATCAAATTGGTCTTTTCTTAGTGTTTGACAACCACTAACCACTCGACAACCCAAAGTCAGTAAACTGTTAAATAACCCATAATGAGAAAGCTAAGGAGGACCTCGGGAAGCTGTAAGGAATGATGTCCCATTTCATGTGCTACATGTTGATAACTGAACCTCTGCAAAGTGATCTCCACACCCCTGGAGACTGAGAGGTTTCTGCCACAGAAGTTTCCTTTGTTGGATCAATGCTCGTCTTGCCTGGGTGGGTTAAGATTAGGCTAATTTGCAAACCAGAAATGTTTCCAGCCCCGCCAGTGTAAGGTTTCCAGCCCTGCCATGGCCGACTGAAAGACTCTATTGTTGGCCTCCGTGAAGACGGGTCCATAATAAGCCCTTCGAAATGTGAGGGAAGGAAGCCCTGTTAAATCCAGAGCGTCCCACAGTTTCAGCGACAATATACCTGTCACAGCTCTCAGTGGGCTGGGCAATAAGTCTAAAGCTTGTCAGCAAAGAGCTACAGCTGCTGTTGTTTAGGATGTGTGATTGCCCCACCCTGCTTATTTTTAAACTAGCCCATAAAAAAAAAAAAAAAAAAATCAGTGTTCATCTTCTGGCCATATGGTGGCCTAGTCACTTAATCTGCATGCCTACAGACAAGGAGCTCTCCCAGTTCTCTTATTTCTGTGCTTATCCGCCACTACATGCAGTTGAGATTAACAAGAAAGAAAAGAGGGTGTGCTGACTACGTCATCACGAAAAATACCCGTCTAATTTCACAAGGAGATGCGGGAAATAGGTGCGAGACATAAATTATTTAACAGATCCAGGGCAAGTCATTAGCATGCTGCAGCAGATGTGCTTTTGGTGGGCTCTTTAGCAAATTGGCCAGTCAGTAAAGCAGGATGAGGTTATGTTGCTATACCATCTGCACAGTAGGCGCAGCAACACACTGCTGCCAACATGCATACACAAGCTTTAAACTTCCCCAGTCAAACAAACACGACTGATCAGTTTAAGGAGACGCACTTCATAAACATCTTAATCCGAGACGAATTTCAGCCTTCTGCTTGCGGCCCCCGCCCACATGCCTAACCTCGATCACAAGCTTGGCTATGGATAGATGAGGGGTTAAGTGATATCACTGAAATGTGTTTCCAACCGACACTGAGTTCCACTCAAGTGAATGAGGGGGTGAAGCATCAAAAGAACTTTCTGAGGAGGTCGAGATAAAAACCACTCAGAGCAGGTGGTCAATCATTCCACCTCTTCTATGGTTGTTTGATTTTCCACCTCCTCCTGCTTTGTTTGAAAAAAGAACAAAAAAGAAGAAACATTTCAGGGTAGGCAGATGAAGAATGGACCAGAATGCATAAAATTCTGTGCAGGCAGTTACTGGAAAGCAAACCTGTATTTTTGGTCTGTTTCACTGTTTGGGTGTACATCTCTCTCTCTCTATATATATAACTCTTGATATTCCTGTTACATAGTTCTGTAACCGTCCGGGGCAATGCTGCAGTAGCAATAAAATGCACCAGTTTTTCCACAGACCAGAATAAAACACATCATCCTTCCCCGACATGTAGTAAAAGCACCCTGTGATCTCTGGGAAACGTAGGAAAGAGTCTTGAACAATAGAACAAATTATTTTCATAAGTAAGAAATGCAGTAAGTAAGAAACACACAGACTTTACTTGGCCAGTCCAACCAGGTATATTAATAAACAACAACACATATAGGGAGAGTCACATTATCTTTTTAATACATCTGGAATTGATTTACTGGGCTGGAGAAGTTCAACTCAGTGCCTGAAATTAGCCGACACCTGAAAGCCTAAGGTTGACAGTTTCGAGATGACTGCCAATCCACAGGGAACACACACCTAACTCCAGGTGGATGAGTTGTAAAATAAGAAAAAAATACATCCATGTACAGCAGTTCTGAATTAGAAACTATCCATAGAGGCCCAAATCCTTTTTGTACCAGGCTGTAAACATGCTTTAATGCTGTAAAGTTGGGAACCTTTCAGGTCCTTTTGTAGCCAGGGTCAGGGTTGGTCTACAGGTCTACATGATAGGCATGTATATGTATATATATCTATATCTATATATATATATATATATATATATATATTAGGGGTGCAACAATACTCGTATCGATATTGAACCGTTCGATACAGTGCTTTCGGTTCGGTACGCATATGTATCAAACAATACAAAATTTTTAATTTATTTTATCAACTTTCCTTCTGACGATGCTGTCTGTGTTGAGCGCTCAGTGGATCTGCGCTCGACAGTGCAGCCTAGGCGGAGTAGTCGAACGCAGATTCACGGAGCGCAGGGCAAGCTAGCGAGACAGAAGTTAAGCTCTCCTTGCAACATGGCAAATTGAACCTCCCCCACCCTCATTCAGATCTGGCGTTTGGAACTATTTTGGTTTTCATGTGACGTTTGACCCTGAAGGTAAGCGTGTCATGGACAAAAGTAAAACAGTATGTTGGATGTGCCACGCAATGCTCTATTACATAGGTGGGAACTAGTGCGTTAGCGCAGTTAGCTCGTTAACGTGTTAGCCGTCTAGCCCCACGCACGGGGCGATCCGCGGTAGCTCGTTAACGGAGATTTGCCGTGTTGTGGCGTTAACGTCATTTCAGATTAACGCTGACAGCACTAGTGGGAACAAAATGAATATGACTGCACATTTACACCGACATCACCCTAGTGCAACGACAAGTGGAAGCAGACAAAAACAAAAAGCACGCATGCTACAAACTTTACCCGAGTCATTTAGACAGCCGTTAGCACATGATTCTCCTTATGGGGACCTGATATGTTTAATATGCTGCTGAGAATATAGCCCAGAAGAAGCGTATAGTATAGCTTTTATTTTGGAAAGAGCCATTTCTCTGTAATAAACTCTCTTTTCCAAAGATGAGTGATTTCTCGATCAGATAGATTTATTATTTTATCCCTTTGTTGTTTCAGCAACATTAAATTTAAAAACTGTGTATATATATATGTGTGTATATATATATATATATATATATATATATACACACACACACACACACACACGTATTAAAAACAGGTACAACGCAGTGAGACAACAGGTTTAAAGTTTGTGACATCAGGGCTGCAGGCTGGAGTTTAGTCCAAAGGCATCAGATAATGTGGCTGCAGTAATGAGCTGTTTTTAGCTGAGTTTGACATCCACATCTTCACTTCTTACCCTTTTATTGAACAGTCTTGTATATGTAGGTTCCTTAGGCTTTCTTTAAAAAGTAACAAAATTACATCTCCCATTTAAATCAAATGAGTACAATTATATTTGTTCATTGTCAGTCGTATGTTTACATTTTAAATACAACAAAAAAATTCCCCACATCTTTTTAAAGAAAGAGTATTTAACCTTAATCATAAAAGTACATTTCCCAATGCTAGAAATTTGGATAACATAGTAGCCAGGTTTTCAAATGTGGTCTAGTGATGGAATCCATGATTTGGCTATGCTGTATTTTGCCTGTAACAAGCAGTAAATTGTGTTTTTTTGGTGAACTTTGCTCAATTGGCTTGCAGCTGTTTAAACTTGTGTCACACGGTCCTACATACATATTCCACCAACAGAATCTAAGTATGTGGTTAAATCTGGTCAGTCAAAAATGATACTGATACAAGCTGCTGATGTAATGTGAGAAATAAGAGGTACATTTCCATTAAAGCCCTAAGGTCTTGCTCAGATTGCTCATTCATTCCACTGCAGGGCAACCTGCCACTGCATGTGGCGAATAAACTTTGAACTTGAACTTTAGTTTGATCAAAACTCGAAAACCAGCAAACAGTCCTATTCTAAAACCAAAAAAGTGTTCTACATATCTGGAGAGTCCATAACAAGTTTGAAAAGGCAGCCACATTCCCCTGATGATAATTACATTAACTGATAAACACATGAGCAGAATTCTGTTAGCACGGTTTCTACAAAGCAGAAGCTAAGACAGATCTCACTACCTGACTGGTACTGACTGATGATCCAAGGGTCCAGCGCACTGAGCTGACGCCTCAGTGTGGTCGAACACTACTGCTGCTGCTGCTAATTCACTGACATCTCCTCAGACACAGCACCTGAGGAAAGTTCTTTCTGTAAAGTTGGATAATTGACAGCCATCGAGTGGGCAAAAGAAGTCTGAGGCTGAATCTGCTACTGACGTATTATACTGAGGTTTCACAAAGTCACTTCAAGGCTGGTTAACAAGCTCAGAGAGCTACTGTAGAGCGCTTCCTGTGTGTTCTACAGTGGGTATGCTTTAGTTTGCAGCCCAGATCACTTAATTAGGCTGAGGACGGAAAGCAAGCGGATGAAAAATGCCACCAGATGTGTCAATATAATAGAGTGGAGCTTAATGCTGTTCATTAGCGGCACCACTTCCACCCCCAACTGCATCTCCTTACCATCAGAAAAACTGGAAACCACAATGGAACCGCAGACTGAGGGCAACACTGACATTTCAGTGAATAGCTGCCCAGCCCACACTGGCATGGCCATTATCGTGGAGGTAACAAGCTGGGAGGAGGAGCGGTTTAACAGTTAGCTCTTGAGATTTAAAGGCTCAAGGCACAAGTGTACATTTGTTCCATGGCTGCAAGTGATTGCTGAAATGCATATCAATGTCTGGGACGGGGACGACGTCACGATAATATGCTGTTGTAGCTCGCTTCTCTGTACAGTGCAGAAACTCTCTGAGAGACAGAGCAGAAGCTTGAAAACACGATTGGAATTGGTGACTCATTTGCTGTTTCTCACCAGCCTACAATCACACCCACTCAGCAAGAACGCTGAAGCACAGACACACTCGCGAGCTCCATGCTCCCACCACGAGGATGCTCTTGATGTGCTACAGTTGAAGCTCTGCACAGCTTCTTCTGACGCTCGCTGCATCGCTCTTTCTCACATTTCAACCACCGCCTCACATCTACAGTAGAGGTTCTAAACAGAAAATGAAAAAAAAGAGACATGCCAAACTGTGACTCCGCTCTCCGACAAGCCCAGGCTGTACGCTCCATCGAAACATGCCGAAGCGTCACAGGAAACTGGGGCACACATAATAAAGGAGCTATCAGAGTAAATATGACTGAACCTTGCATAATGAATACACTTGCTCAGCTGACTCCAGTTTCCTGGAAGAATGCCCTTGTTAAGTGTTTTTCCACTCAACCATTGATGAAATTTACCCCTAAAACCCTGCTCTCCATTTATAGCTACTCTTCTGCTGCTCTTCTGTTTTGTTTTGTTTTTTGTTTTTGCCTTTTTATTACAATGTGTCTCCTTTGTGAAAGGCTGGCTCTGGATGGGAAACTCCAACGAGGAAGAAATCACAAAGTCAAATGTTCTGGACGAGTCCAGGCATTGACATCTTTTCGGTACTAATAGTAGGTCAAGAACATCCTGTGACTTCACAGAAACTGCCCTGGAATATAATTTTTAGCATTTAGCACAGATAGGCCTTTGACACATTGTCTCAACCTCCACAGAGGATGAAAAAATACTAGTGCAATCTGATTTTCCACTCATCCCATAACTAGCATCACCTATTTGGTACAAGCTTTTACACAAAAGCTAGAAACATCAACTAAATTCATTCACCATATCAGCCTACTGTTCTCATTACTCATCTTTACACATTTAAAACAGCTTTTAATATAATAAAGTTATATAATAAAGTATTTCTGTAGTTCTGATTTGACACCAGATCTTAATGTAACTGAGTTTGCAAAAAGACAATGACATCTCCCCTCCTCGACTTCTTTTTCCACCCGTGAAAAACTGGGTGTGAAACACTTGGCTTGTAAGTAGGGGACACAGTGAAATATTGAGACATTTTATATTAGCAAGTAAAGCTACAAGAAAAAGAAGAATACGTAAAAAAAGTTCTCTGTGCATATATGAATAAAACTTCTGCAGGGTCAAACATCCACCACCGATGTCATTTAAATTAAACTAAGACATGGTGACTGGCAAAGTGAAGATCAAGCAGTGCAACTGGCTAACTGGGGAAATGCTGAAGTTCAAGAGTAATTCTAGTATTTCAGCCTGTGATTTCGTCATGTAAAGTTAAAGTTTGCATTAATTTAGCCTTAATTTTCAACTTCCATTGTGGTTCATTTAGCTTCATTTAGGCTGCAGGTAAGTTTCCATTAAGATAAAATGACTTTCCGTTGTCTTCATAATGATCTACAGCAGCGGTCCCCAACCTTTTTTGCCCCACGGACCGGTTTATGCCTGACAATATTTTCATGGACCGGCCGCTAAGGTGTCGCGGATAAATATAACAAAATAAAACTAGTACCGGTACCGAAAAAAAGAAAATTTATTCATAACACACGTGAAAAGACCAAGGAAAACCGAGTAAACGATAAAAACGATAACAAAATAACGCTGAAAACCGATAAAAACCCTGAAAACTATACAGTTCACACCTGAGCCTCAACTCTTGCGGCCCGGTACCAAACGACTCACGGACTGGTACCGGTCCGAGGCCCGGGGGTTGGGGACCGCTGATCTACAGGGTCATCCACTGTTTTTACATATTGAATTTCTACAAAGCCAGTCACAAACAAATTTGCATGAGTATATGAATAGGACATGTTAAGGTCAACAGTGAAAAAATTCCTGTATGGAGATCCTCAATTAAGTTGAAACAGCTAAATATATAAACATATATTTCAATTGAATTCAATTCAGTTTTATTTATATAGCGCCAATTCACAACAAAAGTCACCTCAAGGCGCTTCATATATTCATATATGAAAAATTTCCAAGTCTATCTTAAGTGGACAGTGAAAAGTTAAAGGATAAAGCATTCATAAGAACCATTAATGGGAAATGCAGCAACCTGAATAATCATGTAAGGCACATCCATCTGAATGCTACAGAAATCCTTTGTTATACGCCAGTCCTTCCGTCTTTATGTTTTTATCCTATTTTCATGCTCCTCTCTGGTGGTGCTATCCACTACAAAGTTCTTATAAATACTAATAAAAAGGGTTTTTTAACCTCTGGATCTCCAGAACTACAGAGAGCTATTCAACTTCAAGACATAAACATGTGACATTCAACCCTTGACTTAAACATTTGTGATCACAGTAGGAATCCCGATGAAGTACATGCTTTAAAAGTCAACTCCTGTCCTTTGTCTCTGCAGATCCTGGACTCCTGAACATCAAGGTAGACATAGATGTATGTTTCTACGCAGTACAATGGTCTTTGCAATGTTTCTTCTAGATTTCAAGAAGCAATATCAGGTTTACTGTTTACAAAGTTTTACTGTTTATGTTAAATGAAAAGCATTAAATAAATTAAACAAGTTGAATTCTGTATCAGTCCAGTGCGGCCAGTTCGGTCCAAGTGTATGAACGAATAACGACAACGGTAACGATACTAGAGTACAACTTTTATTACGCCATGCATCTCAGCTCAGTTACAGTAGTTGCTAGCCTCAGGCAACCACAGTACAACGTCAAACAATGATCAAAGGCAGAGTCTAATGTCAGTTATGCTCTTTTCTAACTCTCTGTCATACATGATGGGGGCTCTCTTATCAGCACTTTCTACCATTCCCACATTATTATTTATCAGATCCCTCCTTCACAAAACCCACACAAAGGAACAAAGTGCATTTTTTATGCAACATTGTGCTCACTTAAAAAACAAAAAAACAAAACGTATCATGTGCTTGTGCACTGTGGACTCCAAGAAGGAGACAAAGAACACAGTGCTGCTGCTGGTTGTCGAAAACCAATCTAATATAAGTGCCGTCATGTTCCAGTCTAACCTGGCAGCCACACTCGGATTAGGAAATAATGGGAACATGTTTTTTCCGCTGCAGTTTTACCCCCGGATATATGCAGCATGGGACTAAGAGAACAGACACACACACACACAGGACTGATGTGTCTGAGCTGAGAAGAGGTTGCAGTGGGCACCGGCTGACCTTACCTTTACTCCCGCAGGAATTTTTCAGGTTGACCTTAGTGCTGTACTGCGGATTAAAGATGGCAGCAGCAGAAATGGAGGTCAAGAAGGAATCCAACACTTTAGCTTTTAGCTGGTGGCAGCTGTTGACCTGCAGGTCAGACTTGTAACAACATCAGTGGCGCACCACTATTATGCTGCACGCCCCAAGCTAACGCACCACAGGTATGAGCGCCTACTTGGAACAGCAGGTTAGCTTGTGGCAACTATCTCCGCTTCATGTGTACGCATGTGCTTTAATGCATGTGTGTGCGCTTGCTCTAGTATCCTTATGACCCACATCCATTGAAGGAAAATCCTCCAGAATGAGCAGGTTTTGTGGGCCATCTGCTATGAGGTTATTTTCACATGGCAGTGTGTATGTATGTGTGTGTACTTGTGTGTGTGTGTGTGAGCAAGAGAGTAAACACGGCCGAGTTCATCCACAAGTGTGTTTGTGTCAGCTTACAAATGTCCAGTGGAGTGTGAAGACTCATACCTCTGGTTTTCAGCGTATCAGGATCTTTATTTCCTCCACATTGCGTTGTGCTTCGCCAAAACAGAGGCCCTGCAGAGACACACAGAGGCTCAATTATTCATTGTTGCGATTCAATAAAACATGAATATCAACTGCGTATGTGCCAGACCTCGTCATTCACGATAGTCTGCGAAAAATGGGTCTTATACACATACACACACACACAAAAGACACAAATCAAAACAAAGCAGCAGATGTGTCCAGCTGGAATGAATGACCTCGATCCAATTAGCAGAACAGAAACCGCAATCCCCCCTTACACAGCAGCATGGCGGCACTGTATTTGTGACATTCAACTAGTCAACAACAGGTTAGTGCGAAGGGTGCAGGAACTGCTGGCTTTAATCACAGGCCTGTGTGGTGGCCCCATTTCTGACAGCCTCTCCAGCAGGTGCATTCTGGAAATCTATTCATTCACTCGTCCAGGTGCAAATGAGACGATGCTGCTAAATGTAGGACATCATCCCTCACTGCCATCTGCCACTGAATGAGGCTTGACTGCATTCTAAGCATGAATGATGCTGGAATAAGAAAATGTTGCTTATAATAATATAGTCTAATGCAACTTTACTACCGTAGTGTTTGTAGCTCTCACTGCATTTTTCAAGTTACAACTTGATTTCCACTTTTGTTCTGTGCTTCAAATGCCTCAGAGGAGGAGGGATTTTTTTAATGGGGTAGCACAGGGTGGGGAGCACAGGAAATGAGGAAATAAATGCTATGTAGAAAACATAACATTTATAGTTTTCTACATGCCTATTTACGTCCACAGACTAATAAACCTTCACTCTTCATGTGAATCCAGCAAGACAGGAGGAGGATCTGACTTTTTGGGCATCGCCGTCCTGGGACTGGCTACGATTTTTCAGGCTCCTGTGCCCTGTTATTATGTAAAGAGTGCCACTGCTTAAGCTACTGAAATTATTTTCTATTGAACAGCTTTTGCAACAAAACCAACTTAAAGTGCCTAAAGTAAAACACACATACAGTACTGTGCAGCCACCTCTCAATTCGGTAAATTTTATGCAGTATATAGGTGCATTCCACGTGTTTGCATGTTTGTTAAATTTAGCATGTATAATATAGGGCAAAATAAAGGTTGTACAGAAAAGAAAAAAAAAGGTTGTACAGAAGAGCTTGAAAGTCCATATTTGATATATTTAAAGTCTGTATTATAACGGAATACTTCTCCTGGCTTCCCTAGTAGGAAATTCTGCTCCTTGTCATTTACAGATGGCTTTAGACTGAACATATGTACAATTTTCCCCTCTTAATAGCTATCAAGGAATCACTTTGTTGGTGCAAAAAATACAATTTCAGTGTCAAATTGCATTACTGTTTGCATTTTTCATAGATTCAACTTGCTAGATTTTCTGTTATGTGTTGACCAGATGCTGGTTCATTGAGTTAGGTTCTGAAGCCTGGATAACTATTATTCATGACCACTTCTAAAAATTATAGGAAAATCTGGCGCATGGAAGCAAAATATAAGGGTGGTTGCTGGTAGGTAGAATAACAACAGCAGTGGCTGCTGTGACTGCAGACATGCTCGCAAAAGTATGGTTTGACCACTGTATGGACATATACTGTGCCTCTGGAGGATATATATATATATATATGTGTGTGTGTGTGTGTGTTGTACTGAAGAGAGAGCTGAGTGCAAAATGGAAGCTCTTGGCTCTTGATTTACCGGTCAATCTACGTCCCTACCCTTAGCTATGGTCACGAGCTGTGGGTAGTGACAAAAAGAATGAGATCGCGGATACAAGCGGTGGAAATAGGTGGCTAGCCTCTCCCTTAGAGATAGGGTGAGGATTTCAGCCATGCGCGAGGGGTTCAGAGTAGAGCCGCTGCTCCTCCACATCAAAAAGAGCCAGTTGAGGTGGTTCGGGCATTTGACAAGGATGCCTCCTGGGAGCCTCCTGGGTGAGGTGTTCCAGGCATGTCCCATCGGCAGGAGGCCCCGGGGCAGACCTGGGACACGCTGGAGAGCTTAAATCTCTCGGCTGGCCTAGGTATGCCTCGGTGTTCCTCTGGACAAGCTAGAGGAGGTGGCTGGGGAGAGGGAGGTCTGGGCTTCTCTGCTTAGGCTGCTGCCCCCGCGACCCAGCCCCAGATAAGTAGAAGAAGATGGATGGGTATAAAGGTTTTATCTACCACAGAATTAACACAGAATAATACAACGGATTCATTCATTGGGGTTGGGCACCGCATTTCGACTCTAGTACAATGTCATTGTTCAAAGAGGACCAGGAGGTTCAGTCCAAAATCCATTCTACAGCAGTTCGTGTTTTTAGTTTCTGTGCTGCATGTGGATCTGAACCTCATTCAACTGCACTCCAAAGACACTGAACTATCCCTAAGTGAGTGACTACAGTTTACTCAGTGATGATTATCCATCCAACCCTTTTCTTCCATTTATCCAATCCAGCGTCACAGAGGGGCTAAGTCAATCCCAGCCGGCACAAAGCAAGAGCCAGGGTACACCTTGGACAGGCCAAAACACAGAGACAGAAAACCGTTCACATTCATAGCTACAGCCAACTTTGCATCTTCAGTTAACCTAAGCTCAGGCATGTCTTTGGACTGTGGGAAGAAGCCAGAGCAGCCAGAGAGAGCACATGCAGACAGGGAGAACACAGAAACTCCACACAGAAAGGGCCTGGCCAGATGGTGGATTCAAAACCCAGACCTTCTCGGCAGTGCCACTCACTCGGTAATAAGTATTATAATATGGGTTTTGGTAAGTTTTGTGAAAACTCAGCCTAAAAATATTTAAAATGAGTTTTTATCTTTTAAGTCAAATTTAAATGAAACACCCATCCATGGAAGCCATAAGTGGAAAAATGTAATACAACAGCTTTAGACTTTCTTGTCACCTCCAATCATTCAAATTCACTTTATTCTGTTCTTCTGTCTGTTTGCAGCTCATTTTCTTTTTTCTTTGGTCTTAGCTACATATTGTCCTCAGGTATGATAAGGAGAGGAGCGTGACCATGTATGCCCACTCACACAAACTGGTCCGCATCCAATACTCAGATCTACCTTTGACTTGTCTTAATACATTAGATACTTTTGAGGTTGCTGAAGTTTATTATAGTTCCACACAGTGTACTTTCCTACCACCTGTAGTTAAAGAAAAACCCATGTATTTTGCTCACACACACTGGTTATAAAAGAAAACAGAGTCTCGCTTTTGTATCTACAATGCTAGCACCAAGCTCTTCTTGCATTCATTTGTTAACTCAAAAGTGCAGGGAGCAAAAGTGCGAGAAATAAAGCACACACAGACCATTTCTGACATGCTACTTTTCTTTTTTTTCCCCCACAAGTTAATCTCCACGCAGGCGTGAATAAACTTCGCAGTGGTTGCCAGATCTCGACTGACAGCGGAATTACACAGTGGAGTGATTGTGTGGCAGCAGGGCCGGGGTTAACTGCATGGCGCTCCTCCTAACTGCCCTTTATTTACAAAAGACGCACTGTCACTGCTGCCAAAATATGTTAGAAGCCATTAGCTGCTGATCTGACTTTAAAGCTCAGTCCTGCTAATCTAATTTAATCTGCCTCTGTGGCTTTGCTGATTGCTGGAGCGGATCAACGGTGACACTACAAGTGCAAGCAGGCTTTGCTGATGTGATGCAACTGTTTGTTCTGCAACAGCAGACGCCCACGCTGAACGGTGCTGCTGCTGTTGTTGGTTTTTTGGGGGGTCTCTTACATGAACACTTCCTGTCGTCGGTTGAATTAGGTCTTCACGGAATGTCTGAGTGGTTTCTCTGGTGATAGTCAGCTGCTTAAGATCAATAAGCACGAAGCAAAGTATGATGGGAAATGACCTGAAAAAAATGCATTCCTTAATGCGCAGCTTTTGACTTTGTCTAGATAAAGTGCAAAAATGTATAAGGGTAGATATTTATCGAGGACAGCCTGGTGTAACATCTAAATGGTGTAGGTGTGGGTGGAGGTGGGTGCTTTGGCTACTCTGTTTCTTAGCCGATAAAAAAACAGAAAAAGAAGTAGCTGAAGAGACAGGAAATGAGAGAAAACAAAGATATGAGGACAACAGGATGATGGTTTGACACTTTCTTTCCTGTGAAGTCTCAGGTTTTCACAGTCAACAGCAGCACGGTACACCTACGGACTACAAACCAGCAGGTCACAAACCTAACAGTAAATTCAACTTGTCCTAGAAACACAACTGTCTGCACTAATGTTTTTCCAATTTGGGTGATCTGTACATAAAACTGCGAGGGAGTCTCAAAATACTCACGATGACCTTAGCGTGTAATTGAAACCTGTGATTTAAGTCTTCTTTACCAGCACAAAATTGCAGTGTTCCCACGAGCGACATGCTTCACCATGTCGGGCCCCAGAGAAAGCGAGCTGATTCTCTCCCTTCAGCTGCAGCCCACCCGGCTGAGGGGGGTGGGGGGGTGTTAGTCATTCAGCCACACGAAAGCTGTCACATGACTGGCCGGGGCACAACAGCAGTCATTCTGCTCCTTCGCTGCCACTTGGCTAGCGGGACACATGAGTGGGCCGCTAAAGTGGCCGGACACGCAGCAGGATCCGGATTCAGTGTGCTGAGCTGCCACTCAGGGACAGGGGGCTGAAATACATGCGCTGCATGTACTGAGCACGAGAACAAAAGTCAGGGTTTGTGCTGCTTTTGTTTTTGTACTTCATCCAAGTGAGCACAGTCAACAGCGGCTCCATATGCACATCTATTAATGGTCACAAGTCTTCTATTGTCCTTTAAAAACTTTTCACATTCTTCCAGTCCTCGTCACCCGAACTCAGCAACCACACACAGCTACACACCCAAACACAACAGCTGCCTGTTTAGAAAGCATCCGAATACTGAAAGTGTTCTTATTCTGCTCATTTCCTGCTCCATGGCATATTCTGGAGTGGCGTTACGTGATTCACAGTTCAGCTGGACCTCAGTGCAACCCCTTCACCTCTGACACACGCTGGTTTCACTTCCTTACCAAACTCCTAACCCGACCCAACACGCGCCATGGTCGTTGCTTTCTGTTGTTAGCCCTTAGCATCTAGGTTTAGCAATGATACAAATAAGATAATAACCTAATTACAACCATGAACTCATGTTTATGCACTGTGCAGTGCACCTAGGGAATAAGCAGTGTAGTAACTGTACTATACTTAATTTAGTATACTTCTTTTTTAGACAGATTTTTAAACAGATAGTAAGAATTGTAAAGAGGTGTAGCTAAACCTGACCCTTTGATCCTCATCTTCTTATTCTCTGATAACAGCACAATAACATTAATAATAGCTTCATAACTAATATAGTTGGTTCTACTATTTGTCAAATATTACCAAGCAATAAATGTTTCAGTCTTATTAAGAGCATGCCAACTACTCCTTAACTACCAACATTTCCTCTGAATTTATAACTAAGATATGAGCCACAGGGTTATTGTTCTGTATTGTTTCACACTGTCTGACTGTCTTCTCAGCAAAAGAGCATCCACCATATAGCAGGAATTTCTTTCAATTATATAGTAACCTTTATATGCTACTATACAGAGTCTGGAATTGGTAAATGTATACGTCACAGTCGAGAAGTGAAGAGTTACAGCCCAGATGTCCAATTTTTCTATCTAGCACTTGAATATAGCACACATTTGTGGATTTGTCTCACAACCTCATTTACATGTGATATGATCTATGCACACAACTCATGCAATCAGTGAGTGAAAAGACATTTGTGCTGAAGTGAGTTTTTCAGATTCAGACATATGCATTTGTAAAATAGAGCAGATGCTCTTTACATCTGTATTTGTATCCAAGTGATAGGCTTGAGGATCATACCATACATGTTTGTAACCTTTTGGAGACTCATTTCCTTCCATATTTCCTTGATTCCTCCAGCAAATTATAGCAGGAGACAAGTGCAAGTGCAGAAGGAGAGGAAACATAGAGGAAGCCACAATTCTTTGGGGACCCTCGCCAAGCTGGAGGGACCCCTGCTGGTAAGTGAACCCAAGAAGTTTCTGTGGTGGTGGGCGACTTTGTCTTTCTGACTTGTATAGTTGAACATATAGCTCGCTGTCAGCCACCCACTTGTGGTTCATTCTAGGGCTAGTCTCTAAAGGGTAAGTAGGGCACGTTGCCATTTCAATAATAGCTGCATTGGCAAAGCTTACAGCTGCAGGCTGTAGCCTTTACATGGATGTGGAGCAATCTTGCAGACAGTGTGGTAGTTCAACAGTGATTTTATATTCAGCTGTGTGTGTTTTGTCCTCCAACATTCTGATACAACTCATGGTAAAGACGTACCACGTTACAACATCCCGAATATTTCCCTCAGAGATTTAATTTGATTGACTGACCAGCACCACCAGTGAGAGTCTGACTGGCATACGCTGTTGAAGAGTGGATTAAAATGAACCATTATCCTAACAGCACATTAGGCCTCCTCCTCTGGGTTTCCGCATCCTTACATCAGAGAAGGATTTGCCAGGTGATTAAAGTGAGAAAAAAACTGAGGGTGTTCATAAGAAGAGAGAATTAACAACTGATCTTACTCCCACAGACCGCACTGACAACAGAGTGAGGGAAACTCCAGAATGACTGGTAGACAGAGAGTGGGTGATATGGAGGATGTTGTATTTTGTGTTATCAGGACATACGCTATATGGCTAAAAGTCCTAAGGTGCCTAAACAGTATACCTAGAGGCGCTGCTCGGCCAGCTGTGTGCCATGACGCTTCATGTTGATGTTAATGCCAGGGGAGGTTTGGAATGCTGCAGTTCTAATTCCACTAAGTAAGAGAATGGCCTGAAAAGGCAAAATAAGAGCCAGTGTAAGATTATATTCAACTGAAAAGCTACTCTAGTACAGTATAGATAAAGCTGATATGGTATCTAAAACAAGCCAAAATGATCTCCTGTGACCTGGAGGATCGCTCTTACCGGAACTTATTCTCTTGCCATGCTGAGCTCAACAAGGACCAACAGACTGCTGCTTGCTAACTGCAGTGCAAAAAGGCATCAACATATTATTATTTATTTATTTTAAATAGTTAGAGAGGAGATTTTTAATGGTTTTATTAAATATGTGAATGAAGCTGCGCATACACACAGCAGCAGTGAAAGAGAAGGTTTACAAGAAGGTAGTGAGACCTGCTATGATGTATGGTTTGGAGAAAGAGGCACAGATAAAAAGACAGGAGGATAAGCTGGAAGTGAGAGAGTCAAAGATGTGAAGTTTTTCAGTGCAAGTGAGCAGAATGGACTGAGAGGAACAAGTCAGGTTGATTAGAAAGGTAAAGCTGCGATGGTTTGGACATGTGCAGAGGAGAGAGAGTGGATATACAAAACATCCATGGATGTCTGATGTGTGATTGGAGGACACAAATGGGACCCTATGTTTGGGTGACAAAACTGAATGTGAATTGAACATTTCATGTTTCAGCTCGAGTGCTGCTCAGTTTCACATCTCTTTCAGTCGGGGTCTTAGAGGAGCATCAGTGTATGGCAGCTTAGGGAAGATTCAGCTTTAGATTGAACTTTTCAACCCTAGCCGCAGCCTCTATAGACAAATCACTCATTTCTTAAACTATGTGACTCATTACCATGCAAATCTCATTGCAAACGATTCAGATCCTTTCGATTGCAATATAGTGCATTATTCCTATGGGAATCTGAGAAATGATAAAAATCCTATCAGATTCTGGACAACTGTATGGCATATGCTGATTCAAAGCTGTGGAACTCATTTAACATGTGCCAGGGTGTCCTGAAGATAAAGCTCTGTTGCTCTGCCAGCAGCTCTATCCCTTGGCAACATCATAGCCCTTTAATGGGGGCCTGGTGTAGGCCTTGGCCTGGTGTGCCAGTGCACTGCTGCTGCCAGGGTGAGCAATCATCTCCTTTGTCAGCATCTTGCAGCTGCATCAGCAATGCAGGGAAATGACGCTGCACAGTGAAACGTAGACCACAGCGTAATACGGACAGCACACGGATCAGGGGGCTCTATATAGTGGTGGAAACTGGCTATAATAGAAACCTCCATCCATGGAGGAGTTTGTCACAGTTGCTAAGACAAAGGTAAAGGCTCAGAAACAAAAGCTTCCACACAGAAACACTCATTTGTCCACCACAATCTGACAGAAAGTCTGTGGGCACAAAGCAAAACCATAAAGTCTGCATTTAAAATTCATAGAGACCATAAAACATAATTGCTTCTCTGCTATGCAGATTTCAACATGTGGCACAGTAAGGCTTTGTTGAGACAGAATCCAGCCTTTGTCCCACACGTGACATTAGACATAGCAGGGAAAATTCACAGCAACTTAATAATGCATGAAAACTCTCAGTGCCGTTAGCGTGTGTACAGAAAGCACTTTTGTTTTAGTCAAAACACAAACACTCGTTATCAGTCTCACGCCACCACCATAAACATATCATTAATAAATAATAAAGCACAGCGAGATGTATCACGCGCCTCAATCGTCGCTTCGATCAACGAAGATCAACGCCCACATGATTGCTACTTGTGACTGGCGGAGAAAGAGCTCGAAGATGCTCATGCTAACGCTCTCTGGAGAAGCACCGTCCTTGTGAATTTACAGCAAGCCATTCCTTGACCCAATCCAATGAATGCATTCACTACACATAATCGGCCTGACACATTGGATCATTTTGGGAGCCCCTGTGACAAAATGGCTGCATACATTATGCTGACTACATCAAGACTCTTTGCTTTGCTTAATGTCTAACACATTTCATGCAAGAAAGATGCCCCTGTGCCCCTGAACCAGTAAAAACATATGCTGGGAAAGTTGATGGGCAGCTGATGGTTTTTCCACCAATCACAGCTCACCTGTCAGGCGCACTGGCTGAACAGAGCTCTAACATCTAGCTTTTTTCTTTCAGTCAGTATTATAGCAATAAAAAACAGTATAAGAGGAAAGAGAGAAAAAATGATTCTGTGACGTGGAAAATACTGTACAAAAGTGACAGCGGTGTTGCAGCGCTCGGTTGTGTAGCACGTATGACTAAAAATAGATACATGCAGACTATAAAACATATTGAGAAGCACATATACAAATAAAAAACAGAAGATTCAAATCAAGTAACCTCACACACCAAACAACAATGTGTAGTTTATGCTAGCTCTGCAGCCCTTTCTTCTCTGTCTGTCTTATTGTAGAGCTGACAGCAGCAGCACTAGTTGCTGTAATCAAATCCAATCCTTAGTAGGTGAAAAGCCAACAAGAGTCATATGAAACATCGTATTCAACAAGCTTAAGCATGAAGTAAAGCGATCCTCTCACAATCAGCACAGCTGACTTAAGAACAAGCTGTCTGCATGCAGACAACTCCTAGCTTTGTGTGATGTGTGTTTACAAAAAACTCTGCATTTAATCATGAGTTGTTATTAATCAGGCTCTCTTCCATCACCACCAAGTGGTGCAGCAGATAGCTGTCCCTCCCTGAGCCTGCTGCTGCTGGAGGTTTCTTCCTGTTAAAAAGGGAGTTTTTCCTTCCCACTTTCACCAAGTGCTTTCTCATAGGGGGTCGTTGGATTGTTGGGGTTTCTCTGTATTATTGTAGGGTCTTTACCTTACAATATCAAGCACCTCGAGATGGCTTTTGTTGTAATTTGGTGCTGTACAAATAAATTCAATAAAAAATGTTCAAACTTTTGTGCAGGATGACAGCAACCATCCCAACTGACGGGTAGCAAAGCATTTACTCCACTAAATCTAATAACTACTGATGATACATTTTTACAGATTGAGTTTCTCTGTAGTATATGGTCTGCAGTAATGAGCTTTATTTTGTCTGATTCTTTGCTTGTTTCTCGACACGCCTGTTAAAATATGTGTGGGGCCTGTAAAACTCTGCAGACCGCACAACCTGTTAAGAGTTTGAACAAATCTGGAATTTCATTACATAAGAAATATGCTGAATATATGCAGTTTTCCCGTGTATGTAACTGTCCCTTGGTTACTGCAGAACTACACACACAGAAAAACTAACAGGTGTGATATTTTATAAAACATACAATTAATAGATTGTATGTTTTTGTATTTTTGTGACTTGGAAAGCAGGTTGATATGTGGGTTGGTGCTGGCTAATTAGCTAATATTAGACAAATTCTGTTTAATGACAGAAACAGCCCGCACTGCTTATAATTAAGTTTCTCCACTGATGTCAGAGGAAATGATGACATGTCTTGAATACAACTTTGGCTCTCTGACAAATAATTTCCGAGAAAATGAGCAAGCAAGCAAACAAATTCCAATACAAATGTTAAGATCCCAAAATATAAACATATCTAATAATACGTTAAACCCAATATTATTGCTTCACTTGGTTACTTGAGTTCTCTCTAAGTTCTTTTTGTGCACAAACCTGCTTCGGCACTTCTTTTTACTGGCCTAAAACTGACTTTTATGTAACGACTGATCTGCACACGCTGATGCTGATACTAATATCCTTCCTTGTTTTTTTGTTATTTCTTGAAACCAAGAACTCTTTATAAACACAACTTATATGTCAGATATGAGATTAGCCACCATAAAATTGGCATGACAAACATATAAATCTTGACTGCTGACATCTATAATAATTTTATACATAGTC
Source organism: Simochromis diagramma (assembly GCF_900408965.1). Classification (NCBI taxonomy): domain Eukaryota; kingdom Metazoa; phylum Chordata; class Actinopteri; order Cichliformes; family Cichlidae; genus Simochromis; species Simochromis diagramma. The sequence continues at coordinate 3,156,567 of NW_024386757.1, read as the reverse complement.
AGCATCGACTGGCTTTTTCCAACAAAATATTTGAAAATAGTTACACAGTTACAAAGTCTGAGGATAACTCATTCAGTCAATTGTATCTCTGTGTAACTGCCGAGAGGCTAGCATATGGCTGAAGCCTGGTAAAGGAACCTATCTCTGTCTTTCCTCTGCTCCAGCTCCACTGTAAAAACTCTGGAGTGGGGAGATGGCTGGCAGAATTAAAAGATTTCTGCTCGATTTATTCAGTGGTGAGGTTTTTAAATATAGACCGAGGAGCTCCAGTGCACTGCTGAACTCATGAATAAAGGCTAAATGGACTTGAGAGCTAAATGGAATTGGAGAGATTAAAAGAAAAAAAAAGGGGGGGGGGGGATTAAAAATGGAAAATGTTGAGCAGGATATGAGAAGCAGCCATGCTTGCTCAAATTCTCTTGCTTTGCCTGCACTCCAGATGTAAACGAGCGAGTGTGAGATTTTTTTTCAGAGGAAATGAAGCCACATTTAAGCACCGCCGACCGACTTTGTGCATTTTAAGTACTCTGTGAGCAAACACAAAGAGTGTGGCAGGTTGAAGTGGACTGTCATGATGCGATCGGCATGATAGGATCCCTGTATTCCCCGGGTCCTTGAAGCAAGACAAATAACTCCCACTAATTGAATTCCTTTGAAGAAACACCCCAAAGATGGACATCTCCACGGGCCCTGTTTTGACAAGCTTTTTCATGCCAGTGTATCACTTTCACACATCGTTTCCTCCCTTGACATGGCTACGACGATGACCCAGTGGAAATACGTTTGGCTCATAAACATGCCTAATTCATTAAGGAAGCTGATGGATTGGGGAGACAACAAAAGCAGAATAGCCTCTGTTTTTAATTCATGGGGGACATCCTAGAGGGAGCGAAGGCCATCGTGTGATCTACAGCTCGGCTCCCACGTGTCACCGTATGTCCCCACTGGCTCAGTCAGAGCCTGCATTCATACACGGATCAACATTTACTCAAGCGTGACAATAATTTCAGCCTGCAAGTACGTCACAACCCAACCACCAGAGCAAAGAAATAAATAAGAAACTAAGAGAAAAAAGGCACATTTCATTGGTGTGAGGTTGAGCACAGATGAACGGCTGTCTAAGATTGTGTGAGCCTGAACAATCTGACCTCCATGTGATGACACGAAGTCCTGCATTGGTTTTTCTACACACAGACACCACTCAGTTGTGCTGCTACATCTGTTAATGGAGGACAAAATATTCCCTTAAGTATGGAAGCATTTAGCTGTCCTACCACGAGAGTTTCTCCTCTGTCAACATGTTAAAAAAAATATTTATCCTAATCTTGTTTCATCCATAAATAAATTGGATTGTTGCATCCCAAATTCAAAACTCTACCGTCTTGAACAGCAGCAGTGGAAGTGGGCCTGGAGGATCACTATAACCAGAATCTCCAGCAGGTGGAAAACTGGTTCATGTGTCACTTGACTGAACTCACCAGAACAAGTATTAGCACTGCCAGCTGAACTTTAAGTCCATCTGTGGGATGAAAGACACTCACTGAAGAAGCAACTTGTTTTCTTTTTTACTAAATAAATATTATCTGTAGGTCCATCCTGCAGAATTTAGCTACTAAGGGTAAAAGTCTTCCAGAATGTCTATTTTCTGTCAGAAAAGTGTATAATTGTGCAGTAAGAGATTAAAGATTACATAAGATTGCACAAAGATGAGGATTAGCATTAGCCTTGATGCTGTCAGCTCCCCAAATCTACTCATGAAGCTAATTTCATACTATCAGCTTCATCTGCAATAATAGAGCAACTTACCATACAATACTCTCATGATACATTCACCAGAATTACTATGGTATCATGATTCAGTGATTCTGCTATCCTTAGATATAATGAGCAGAGGCCAGTTCTGACTGACCAGCCTCATACTAATCTAGTCCTTATTCCAAGACCAATCCTAGCATAATCCTCTTTATAACTCTGATAACTATCATAACGCATAAAATAAACATAAAATAAACAAAACAAACAAATTTCCCACGTGTGGGACTAATAAAGGTTATCTTATCTTATCTTATCATCATCACAGTATGATATGAAAACAGTGACTGAGCCCATTAAATCTTTGAGAAAGTGTTTACTTAAGTCTATTGAACTCCACACAAATGGAACAGAAAGGAGTCTCCCCCCACATGTTGTAAAAAATATGGGTTTAAGAACTTTTACTTTGGCTTCACTTTTTAGACCCTGAAGAAAATGAACAAAACTGATCAATAAATATTTGTGTTTTGTCTCCTGGTGTGTCTGTGGATATGCTTCAAGTGTGAAATGAGATCTTAAATTCATAGGTGTGTTTGATTCAGATCACCACAGGAGCAGTCCAATTAGGCTCTCGAGCTGTCTCACAGTTAATTAACCCTCCAGCAATTAAGTTAAATCAAGAGCTTAAAATTACCAACTGGGATCAGCTGTGTATATAGGAGTACCTACAGTACGCGGGTCCTACGGTACGTTGTTTCCTTCAGAACAGATATTCTTAAATGCTATAATGTAGTTCATTATGAATTTCAATCATATTTATGCCAAAAAGGCCAAGCCTACATTATACTCTGCTGTGGATACGGACAGCTGGAGACCCCATGGCCGGGTAGTCATTCTTGTTATACTTCTTTACTCAGCCCCACCCTGGGCTGCATTGTAATCTAAGTTCCCCACGGAATTCCACTTCCGAGCGGTCACATTTACTGTCTGTTGATGAAATTTACGTCACGCGGATCCCAGCACACTTGCAGATGGAGAGATTATAATGTGCACATTAGGGTTCGGCTAGAGACTGCTACAGCAGTGAATGCTTCTTGCGTCTCTCAGGCTGTTCAGTTCAGCCGTAGTTCAGTGCAAACTTTACAATGAAGAGCTGCAAAAATCAAAGCCTGTATTTTCACTCAGTTTCTGTAAGCACACAAAATCAGTGTCCAAAATATTTCCTAAAATTGAAAAACGTCTAGATTATCATGAAATTTTCTATGAATTGTTGACTGGAAGATGTCAGACTGTGACCATTCTGTGCATTACTGTAGGTTAGTGACAACCATTAAAGAGACAAATAGTCACTTGCAGTACGTTCATCAAACATTAAACTTCTGATAAAAACTCCACCAGCTTTTCAAGACACTGTCATCTGATCACAATCATGCAGCATTATCACCACAGCATAAATACAGAAACTACTATTGGGCCATGTTGCACCCTTAAGTGTGTGTGGCTTCACTGAACCAGGTTTTTACCCAAACAGCCTCTGAGAAGTTTGCTGGACAGGAATTTGGTGCATGCATAAGCAACTGTTTAATAAACTGCATTTTTCAGACATAGTTTGGAGAGTTGCTCAGTCTTTTTGCACAACCCACTGTCATTGTCGCATGTTTTTTGGCAATTTTTGCACGCTTTGCGCTTTATATAGTCCCGTGCTGACTGTATGTTACATGTAGCACCATGGTCTTGGAGAAATGCTGTCTTGTTTCACTGTGTACTGTACCACTGCACACAGCTGATATTAAAACATAATGATATTATAGATTATTTAATGTAGGCTGATGGGACAAACAATATGAATTGCTTGAATTGCCAAAGAAGCAGCCAAATACAGTGCAAAGACAACAACAGGGCTTTACCCTTTTTTTCATTTAACAAAATGTGGGTGTGTCTCCTTTTGCGCACATCCCTGTCCACTGCAGACAGAATCGACTTCTGTGTGAAATTCTGCACTAGTTTGGATTTAATCTTCAATCTTTGGAAGCTTGAGGCGAAAGCACTAGTCTATGACTGCAGTTATCCACAGTTTATTATTGGCAAAATTCACTGCAAACACTCCTCTTCTCCTGTTTTCCTGACCTGATCACCTCTGTGTGATAACCTGCCTGATCAGATCTCCTGGCAAAACAAGCTGTTTAAAGCTGCCTCACTAAACATGAGTGACTTCCATCAGGGACGCCGTGCATGTCTCATCTGATTCGGTTAAGACAGAGTATTAAAAAGCAGCCCTGAACTCAGCAACGAGTCGGACGGCGACATGTGCAATCTAGAACTTTATTACAAAGACTGGCATGTTAAACAAATTTTTAATTTAAAATTGGTAAAACTAATATTTCTGCTGATTTACAGTAATGATTTAGATCAGCAGAAAAAAACCTGAAAGCACTCTGGTTTCAATGCTCTGTTTCCAAGACTATTAGCTGTGAGCAGATATCTGATATCATCCTAGAGATACATCCGTCCTCAGATGCATATACTGTGCCTTTACACAGTGCACCTGCAGAACCTAAACTCAGCAGACCACATCCCAGCTTCTTCCTCCTACTGCAGAAATCTTGCACTCAGTGCAGGCGGAGGAGCTGCACACCAGCTGCTGGCATGCTCAAAACCAGAGGAAGCTGCCTTTCTGCAAACAGGCCATAATAGTACTTCTAAAAAAACGAAATAAAATCACACATTACAAGGCCCTCTAGTTTCTGCACTTTCCCTTTAAGTGCCACCAAAAACACATTGATTACAACTCTCGCAAATAGAGGGTCATTCATTAAAGATTGCTAATGACACATATATATACTGCACCCATTTTGCTATCAAAACACAGGGAACGTATGGCTGCCGGTCAGAGGTATGCAGTTTTATGGTCTGAAGTCAATAGATGGAGGGATGCCCATCATTGTTTTAAACGGAAATAGAGGTGATGAGTGTTTAACCCCAATTACTGAAGTGAAGGAGGGAGAAATCAGCCTGAAATGCAAACAACATCATCGGCACAGAGCATAAAAATCCACAGGTACAGTGAAAGTAGTCACCGATGGAAAGTAGGAAAAAAAGACTTTCCAACCAACCGCTAAAAGAGACAGAGATTGCTTGGATCGGCATTAACAAGAAGCGAATACACTCGAACAGCTGCATGGCACTGCGTGCACGAATGCAGCCCGCTCCTCAAAGTAAACAGAGCAGCCAGGCTTCTCCCTGAAGCACACACAGAAAAAGCATGGCAGAAAACAGAGCCACTGAATCATGTGAGGTTATGTCCTTCATCTGACTTCACTGAGCATCAATGGAGAGGAGAGGCTGCTGCTGCTGAGGATGGGAGAAAAGGGGAGGGGGGAATGGTAAACAAGCGAGCTGGAGTGGATCAAAAACGAATGCGTCAAGATGCTTTGAAGCCCCCTGCATGTCAGAGGCTCGGTTTCCATCGGTGACTGTGGATAACCTACTTGTTTAATTAGCTTCGGGTGCTGCTTCTTCATCCCACTTGTACATACTGGATGTGTGTATATTTATTCTACCATATATAAATCGGTTATCACATTCAAACAGCCTCACCTTAGCCTTTCTATACAAACTGAGCGGTGGAGCTAGCGAACGGGCTAAGCACGTTTACGGTCCAAAACGTCAATAATAATATCACCTGGGGTAAAGCAAAAAAAAGCAAAAAAATCAAAGTAATTCAATCGGTTTGGGAAGCAAGAGCGAGAATGATGAGCGAAACGAAAAAACGGTGTAACTTACCAGTTCAGAGACGTCTAATAGTCCGCAGCGCTATATTCCATGGTCGTTATAATAAAATAATGTGACAGTAATAAAAGACTGCACTGCTATGGTGGCCCTGCTGTCGCCGTCCTGCTCGCCGTAGCCGCTCAGTGTGATGGCGTTGGCTCTGCAGGGCCACAATGAAACGGCTGATGCCTTCACGAGCCGTCAGATATTGTCGGCACAGACCAACTAGGGGAAAGAAGACTACATGGATCATTTGTATGGTAGAACGGGGGGAAAAGAAAGAAAGAAACTCCGTGACATTCTAAATATCTTCTGTTTAGTGCTACACTCACAGGACGTAAGACATAAAAAGTTACGGTGATGAATGTGTTTGCAAATTCATTTAATGTTGTTTCTGGAGTGGTAGATGACCGTTGGTTATTTTTCAAAGAAAAAAAAAAACACTGACTAAACGCTGGTCTAATTTGTGAAGCTTGTCACGTTTGTTTCGTACTTGTTTAATACCTTGGTGTTCTTATTGTGGCGTTTGAATAATCGATAGTTAAAAATCCGTATTTTTTAAGAAGCTTCGAAGGGCACATTCCGAACCCGGCGGTTTGACTGATAGGACGTCCTTCCAATCCGAGGAGAGGAAAGGTTTTGGAGGCGGAACAGGGAACTGTCCGTATATAGATTTCTTCGACGAACATTTCATCGTGACACACTTCGAGAAAAAATTTTGTTTACACCAAAGTTATTGAATTACAGTCTTTTATTAGACTGTTAAAGCTCAATAAGGCAAAAATAAAATACATTTGGGAATAGTTAGAGACAGTGAAATAATGTGGGGCTTTTGTTGTTAAAATTTAAAATAAAAATCGATTTTTATATCATAAAGTGCTAGGTGAATGACCTGCCATGAAGTGTTTGACTTTACAAAAGAAGAGACACATAGCTGTTTGGGATGCTGTGGAGGTTTGTTTGTTTTGTTATATTGTTGAGGCGCCATCTTTTGTCTGCACATGGAGCAGCACTTTTTATCACAGTTTTTTTTAATATTATTATTCCTTTAGTTGCTTCTTCTTTTAAAAACAAAATAATATAAATATTTGCTAAAATGTAACAGTAGAAATATCTTCCATGGGTATAGCGACATTAAAAACAGTTATTCAGTTGTATTTACTTATATTTCGACTAAATTAGCATGAAAAGCTAATGAGATTAGTTCTTTATTCTGTGTAATATCCCTATCTTTATTTAACCTATATGCTATAATATCTGCTGATATTGTAGCTCACTGGGCTGACTTACTGGAACAACAAATGAAACGGACCCACTGCCATCCATGCTTCTTTGAAAATGTTGAAAGGGTAGCTCAGATACTCATAGATCGCCATGAGTCAGTGATGTTATACATAGCCAGTTCTTAAAAACGCCTAATTTTTTGTCAGGTGGTAGAATCCTTCCAATTTTTACTACTTATTCTATGCCAAACCTCCTCTAGTGCTTATCAGCAGAGAAAGGAGTCTCCTCAAAGAGGCCATTTCATTTTTTTCCCCTGCTGAGCACCGTGGCCTCACACATGGAGGTGCTAATGCTTGTCCCTGCTGGTTGCACCTAGGTACAAACAGCCCCAGTCGCAGTTTCAGATGGAGGTCAGCGCTAAACAAAGCCAGCAGGGACCCATCATCTGCAAAAAGCAAAGATGAGACCAATAGGCCACCAAACCAGAAACCTTCCACTTGCTTTGCATAGGTAATATGTTATTAATAGAACTGTGACAAAGAGCAAGCTCTGGCATAGTCTAGTGCCGGTTAGGAACGTGTGTGGTTTATTGCCAGAAATTTAGATTATGCTCTTGATATGAATATATAGGGACCAAATTGCCTATAACAACAACCCTGATAATGCACAATCTCAGAGCACCCTTCTCCCAAACTGCACCAAGGGATACATAGCATATCTAGACTAGTCACACACCTTTAGATGTCCTCAAGAGGATGAAGAAATAGTTAAGTGTTCCACACCAGGATGAAAACTGCACTAAAAAATACATTCTGTAGACCTTTCTACAAACAGGGTGGATAAAAATGGGAATGCAGTGACACAGGCTAACTGTGGAATCAGGACAGTGGTCTAGTCTTGCTCTATACCCTTTGCTTATTTAGGTTTCTGCTTTCCAGTTGATGTCTGATGTCTTAAGGCTGATGTGTCAGTGATGACAGCCACTCTACCCTCTGCCAGCTCCTTTCAACTTATATCCTACAGCTGTTCATGTTTGGCAGGATGGAGTAACACACTGAGCTTTACTTACATGCTTCTATGTAAGCAGCCCTGACATCCCATACATCAAGGAACCTTTGTCTGTCTGCTCGTCACCTATCTTAGCAAGGGGACTAGAGTAAATGGCATGTTGAGTTCAGCGGTCTCATTTTTGGGGTCTTGATAACATCATAAAAGTATGTCATGTCACAATTGTTTATGACTGCATTACAATGTCACTAGTTCAGGTAATAAACCACACCTAACATGTTTGCTGACACTACATTGACTATACATGATGTACAATCACCAAAATCCAGTATGGTCGGGTCATATTACAACAACTTTATCTGTCAATACCCTAGCATTATAATGCTCCAGCTGCATCAGTTCATGCTAATATACACAAGTGTAGTATTGTAGACATTAGTACATACTAATCACCCCTAGTTCACCCCTTCCCAGCATCATTGCAGATTAACCGTGGCTAGATTCAAGCATCATAAATAAGTTACAGCTAGCTGGTTAGGCTTGGCCTGCTTGTTTGTTGATATTATTAATTGGGTGTTGTCCTGACCCAAACACTCCTGGAACCCTCATCTGCTCTGTCCTCATCTTTCACAAAGGCCCAGAAACATGAATGCTTTACTTATGGAATAGAGCATTTATGTGTCTAATAAAAACGCAGTAGTTATGGAATACTACTGGGGAAAAGAGGAGTTCTGCTACACTGGCACAGCTGCAGGCCTCACTATCTCAGCACTGGCACGGGATCCTGGTATAGACAATGGAGTGCTTCACGAGCTATAGCATGGAGGATGCTTTTGTGCTTTCTCTCTCACTGAATAGATGTCGTCTAGCTTTTAAATACAGTAGGAAACAACTTTTTTCACAACTTCTGCAACATCACTCATTGTGGATATGAAGCTCACCAAACACATGTAGTGACTGCAACTGTCCCACGGAAAGAACATTTAATAATTTCAGATCAATTCAATTTCAATTCAATTTTATTCATATAGTGCCAAATCAATAGATGCTTTATATTGAAAGGTAAAGACCCCACAATAATGCAGAGAAAACTCTAGCAATCAGATGACCCCCTATGAGCAAGTTTTTTTTCGATTTGAAGGAAAATCACCCTTTTAACAGAAAGAAACCTGCTGAACTGGGCTCAGTGAGAGGCAGCCATCTGCCTAACTGGGTGAGGGTGAGGGGCGAAAGACAGGACAAAGACATGTTGTGGACGAGTGAGAGAGGGAGATTAATAATAACTAATGTTTAAATGCAGAGTGATGTATGAACACATAGTAAAAAAAAGGTGAGCGGACAATAAACAGCTAACATACTAAGGGTTGTGCACATGCAAAACTTGTTCATAACTATCAGTTAGTTCTGCACAGACTAAAGACAGCTGATGTATAACACAGTTTGAGCTTTACTTTTAAATAATTTGTTACACATGAGGCTGCTTTATCAGAGTGGTCAGAATATTTTTTAATTATGAAAGTGTTTTCTGTACTAAAAACAAAAGTAGATTTATTTTTCTGTAAACTATTTAAGAATCTGCAGTAGTGACTATGGTATCCTAATTATTGTACACATGTGTTTAGGCCAGGGATAATGTAACTATAACATCACTTACTGGGCCGTTTGTGGAACACTTTATGTAACAGACTCATTTAATTCTGCTCCTACAAGGATAGATACAGTTAATCCTTCACACCTCATACAATGATGCTGTACACTGCAACATATAACAATATGTGTTTTCTTTCATGTTAACAGGTTAATTGAACCTGTAGCTGTATCTTAGAAGGTAGAGCAGGTAAGCTGCTAATCAGAGGGTTGGTCCAGGACACGCTGGAGAGATTATATCCCTTGGCTAGAATGGGAACGCCTTGGAGTTCCCCCAGACAAGCTGGAGGAGGTGGCTGGGGAGAGGGAGGTCTGGGCTTCTCACACACACAAAAAGCCTTAAGTAATTATTTAAAAAAATATTTATTGGTTTCAATCAATATTCTCCTTTAATATTGATGTATGTAATGTAAAAGAAACACCAGCTTAATTGACTGTATCACTGCGCCCTCTGGTGATAGGTAAACTACAAGGCTTCTACTGTCAACTAGTTTTATTTTACTTCTTAATTACTTATTTGACTTCTCAGCTAGTTATGGCCATGGTCTAAACCCCAGCTATTAGGTTTTGATTTGGGTTTAGTTGATTATTTTTCTTATTTCTAGATTTTCACTTATTTCTTTTTAAAAATTAATATAATATTAATACAATGATATATACTTTATGTTATCTGCCCTCTTAATGACTCTAGCCTATCCTACCAGCCACACAGCTGCACCTTTATTTTTGATCTAGTTTTTATTTTTATTTTAGTCATTTTTCCTAATTTCCAATGGAAAAGCAGGCCTGTTTAAACAAGAAGTCAAATCTTTCTCCCAGTGATAAAAAAAGGCCTAAAAACACTCTTATTTTCTGGATGTTCTTTATAGATCTCTATTTATATCTACTTCATAGATGGTTTTCACAGCAGATATTTGAAATTGTATAAAATACACATGTTGCATGAATGAACCCCATGTTCCTCCAAGTAATAGCAAGAAAGAAGCAGAAGAAAATATTGATAGATTTTAAAGTCTTAGTCTCCCTTATTATCCCTTACCTTCAAAATAAATGCCGTGCATTGCAATTAACTAGAGTCATTAGTACATTAGTGCTAGTAATTAACTAGGATATTAAGTGTCTGCGGCTCTTCTTATGTTCCTGCCTTTATAAACCACCATGCTCACTCAAAACTTAACCCTAAGAAGGATAAGTAGACTTTGGCAATGAATGAAAATGTATATTATGTAAATATTGATTACTGGTTTATTGTTTCTCATTCAAGAGTAGTCACTGAATCTGTTTGACAGGTTTCTACGTGAGCATATTTTTTGGCAAAAATTGTTGTTGTTGCTGTTGTTTTCAATCTTAATCATTCTTTGATGGCAGCTTCCAGCAACACTCTGAAAGTCTTATGTGTCAAACCACTAGCCAAGGGTTCATTTCTAACCTTTTCTGCTAGTTCTCCTACATGATTTGTTCCACTTCTTACTAATGACTGATGAGTTTTCACAGAATAAATTCCCCAAACAAACGTTTATTGTACAAAGAAAGACAGTAAAAAACATAACAGCTTCATTCAGACTTCTCTTCTGCAAAGTCGAAAAAATACAAAAATACACAAAAACAATGCAGCTGTATATAAATGCATGTAAGAGCCTTACAAAAGATTTCAATGTTTGAATATTGTGTTTCAAGTATTTGTCACTAAGCTGTCAGAACCGATGTGACACTCACTGTTCACCAGTAAGTGTCAGCGTTTCCTCAAACACAGCTGCTGCTGCTTCTTACTGTAAACATGAGTGCAGTTTAACATCACCCATTCCCACATTTCCCACACCATTATTCTATGAAGACACTGACCATAGACTAGCACTACTTCTTCCTTAGCAAATGAGGATTTTTGTTTTTAAATGAAACTGGCTTTGTGCAAACTGCTTATAAAAGACTGTTAGAACACTGTTCAAAAAATTCACCGCAAACTGTAGCATTCACTTCACCAAGACAAAACAATGTTAAAGTAAGCTTACATACGTGCCTGTGTATGTACGCAGCAATAATTAAAACTGCAGACCAAACACCAGACCAGAAACAGACCACTTATAGAGATAAACCCATGAATTCATTGTATTTCATAGCCCATCCATGCTCTACAGCATAGGTGTCAAACTCTGGCCTGCGGGCCCGTGAAGCCATACCAAATTACTATTAGAGCTGGCCTGCTGGTATTATACAGCTAATATATATATATTGTTTAGTATTAAGCTTTGCTTGTTCCATATTCAGTTTTTCATCAAAACTTGTTTGAGTCCATAAGAAAAGATTCATTCTTATATCTGGAGGAAGATTTTTTTTTTCAATAAATATTAACGTTAGCCCTCGACTTTGTTCCAGTTTTGAATTTTGGCCCACTGTGTATTTGAGTTTGACACCCCTGCTCTACAGTGTCTTTAAGTCTCTTTTTGGATATTGGGCATTCATCAAGCCGATGTAATTAATTGCTTATGTTAATGTGCTAACAATGCCAATATTACATTATATCAGCATAAACTAGCAACTGTTTGCTAACAGTTTTGGAGGTAATGCCATGTTAGCGTTGCATTCACACCTTGCTGAGCTGCCACAACGTAACCAAACAAAAAACCATAATACATTAATGCAGTTTTACTGTGCATCCTGTGCAGCCTGTTCTCCTGTGCTCCTCTTGTTCCACATTTGTAATTTTAAAGTTTTATTCCAAAATGGATCAAACTCGTTTTTCACCTCAGAATTCTACACACAATACCCTGTAATGACAAAGTTAAACCTATGGAGACCTGAAAGACCTGTGCCACTCCTTAGCAAAATGCAAATGACAGCCTACTTTGAGTTTGCTAAATCAGACCACTAGAAACAAAATTCTCTGGTCTGCTGAAACAAGGATTGAACTAAAAGCCAAACATTATGTCCGGAGGAAACCATTGTGCAGAGAAACTCCCCAGTTTACTAGATGGAGGTTCTGCATAGAAGAATTGGAGAAACTGCTCAAAAAAGCTGCGCCAAGCTTGTAGCATCATACTCAAAAAGACTTGAGGATGTAACTGCTGCCAAAGGTGCTTCAATAAAGTACCGAGCTGGATACCTATTGACATGTTTTATTTATTTATTTTTTACTTTTAATAAATTTGCAAGAATTTGAAGCAAACTTCAATTTGTCCCTTTGCTTTTGTGTGAAGAATTCTGAGGTGAAAAATTAATTTAATCCATTTTGGAATAAGGATGTGACATGACAAAATGTGGAACAAGTGAAGCAGTGTAAATAGTTTCTAGACTGTAAGTCCAAAGCCATATATCTCTCAATAGCATGTTCCAAGCAGTATGTGGTCACAGTCACACTCATGTAATATGAAAGTATGTTCAAAAAACCTTAGCAGAAATATTCAGGTATGCTTTAATGTAGCAAACAGGTGCTGTGACTGTTCAAATCTTTCATTGAGTGCATCTGCCATGGCACCAGTGTCTTGTTAAGGACTCCAAATGAAAGGTTTATTTCAGAATAAACCTTTACAATGTATAACACTTGATGAGACCAAATCAAAACAACAAAAAAAATCGAATATAACACACTGACCTAGAAATGTATTTGAAAACAAATGAAATAAAAATTGTGATATAAATCTTCAGAGTTAGGGTGACTTACAGGACCTAAGTCTCATCATGACTTCCACTGGAAGCATAGACTAGACCAGTCATAGAAAACACACAGAATGTCTGTGGTCTGTGGTTGTGTTTCAGTCCATACTGGTGTTGCAGATGTTGAGGTTCTTCATAGAAGTATTGAAGATGGCTGGCTTAAGACAGCTGTCCTCCTCACTAATAAAGGAAAAATAGGGCACTTTTTAGAAGGTCATAAAAGAAATCGCTGGTTTTCATGGAATTGTGGAGAAGATGCCCCCAGATCTACAGGCACATATAGACCCTGCAAGAGGAAGAAAGTAATGGACTCCTTGATAGTGCTGGTGGTATTGATGCTTTTTAAAAAAAACAATTTTAATAGAATTACCTGACATTTCAGAATTAAACAAAAAGGGCGTTTTCAGGTAAAACAACATGGGTTAATAATTTAAAACTGTTCTGAAGCAATGGAGATTGATTCTACTAATTCCTACAGGCGTTCCAACTTTCCTACAGAGAAATCACAAAGAAAGTCAACGTGTCATTGAGTACAGTTTCCTTCAACATCTAAAGGCACAAGCTCCCAGGGCTCTGGTAGAAGACCTGAGCTTGGATAGGAATATAAAACAAAAAAAAAAAACACCCAGCACGCCCCTGCGGGCGGTTTATCCTTCAAGCTCGGGTCCTCTACCAGAGGCCTGGGAGCTTGAGGGTCCTGCGCAGTATCTTAGCTGTTCCCAGGACTGCGCTCTTCTGGACAGAGATCTCCGATGTTATTCCCGGGATCTGCTGGAGCCACTCGCCTAGCTTGGGAGTCACCGCACCTAGTGCTCCGATTACCACGGGGACCACCATTACCTTCACCCTCCACATCCTCTCGAGCTCTTCTCTGAGCCCTTGGTATTTCTCCAGCTTCTCGTGTTCCTTCTTCCTGATATTGCTGTCATTCGGAACCGCTACATCGATCACTACGGCCGTCTTCTTCTGTTTGTCTACCACCACTATGTCCGGTTGGTTAGCCACCACCATTTTGTCCGTCTGTATCTGGAAGTCCCACAGGATCTTAGCTCGGTCATTCTCCACCACCCTTGGGGGCATCTCCCATTTTGACCTCGGGACTTCCAGGTTATACTCGGCACAGATGTTCCTGTACACTATGCCGGCCACTTGGTTATGGCGTTCCATGTATGCCTTGCCTGCTAGCATCTTGCACCCTGCTGTTATGTGCTGGATTGTCTCTGGGGCATCTTTACACAGCCTGCACCTGGGGTCTTGCTTGGTGTGATAGACCCCAGCCTCTATGATCTTGTACTCAGAGCTTGTTCTTGTGCTGCCATGATTAGTGCCTCTGTGCTGTCTTTCAGTCCAGCTTTGTCCAGCCACTGGTAGGATTTCTGGATATCAGCCACCTCCTTCTATCTGCCGGTGGTACATTTACCGTGCAGGGGCCGTCCTTCCATGATGGTTCCTCGTCTCCCTCCTCTTTCTTGGGTTTCTGCTGCCTGAGGTATTCACTGAGCACTCGGTCAGTTGGGGCCATCTTCCCAATGTATTCTTGGATGTTCGTTGTCTCATCCTGGACTGTGGTGCTGACACTCACCAGTCCCCGGCCCCCTTCCTTCCGCTTAGCGTACAGCCTCAGGGTGCTGGACTTGGGGTGAAACCCTCCATGCATGGTAAGGAGCTGGATAGCGTAGTGGTTAGACTACACGCCTTTGGAACCCAGGATCGCAAGTTCGATTCCTCCCTGGGGCGTCTGTATCCAGTAAGGGTCCTAAGGCTAGACCCCCTATGCTAAGTGAGCCTACCGCATACATGAGCGAGACAGATAATGTATGAAGGCATGCCGGCTCGGACGTCGCCCGGATCAACAAGGTCCGCGTCAGGTGTTGAGGAACCAGGGCACCCTGACGAAAAGTGGGCTACTGGAACAAGAAGGCATCGGTGGGCAAGAGACGAAAACAGGGCGTTGTTGGAATGCTACTACGCAAGTAACCCTGGCGGAAGGGGCTACATGAATAGGAATATATATATATATAAAAAAGAAGCCTCTTTTCTAACTTCCTGGAAGTAAAAGTTCTGGTGGCCGAGCAAATGTACGTACTGGTATGTACATTTATGCACATTTATTGATCAAAGAAAGATCTATACCATCATATTTAGTTCTCTTTTTCTTCCCCATGATTTCATTGCTCACAAAAAAGATGCAAGTGCTGCTTCTTGATGTGCCTCCAGGCAACGCTGTAGCCTCCTTGGTGCAGCAAGTATTTGATTACATTTACTTACATTGCACTCTTATTTTGCATCTCTAACCAAAAGCAAGATGAAATTGTCTGAGACCAACCAATTCTCAGTTCTCTTTCATTTTGCTTGTGTTACTGGCTTCAGAGATGATCCTAACCTTACTATGTGAGGCTATGTGAATATACATTTTCTCATCAAACTCTTCCCCTAAGCTTTGGCAATCAAAGTGACACAGATCAGCAATAATTTTCATTATTTAAAAATGAACATTTTGCCTTTCTTCAAAATATAGGGTTAGGATCAGCACCTATGATGATCTTGCTCAGGTTAAGTCAACAGTTAAGTCAAACCTGTGATTGGATCCCTCAACGTCTTCAATGCTATCAGGCAGCGGCCTGTTGGCTGTCTCAGGAAGTAGCATTGTGAGGGCTGAACCCAGCAGGGGGCAGAGGCCACACAGAACCATGGGAGCGTGAGGACTGACCCCCCTCAGAAGGTACATCATGGGAGCCAGGACGCCACCAGTGCGAGCACACATAGAGCCTATACCAATCCCATTTTGTCTGAAAAATACAAAATGGGAATACAAAGGGCCCGGTTACAGGTGCTTATTATGGATATCAATGTGATCTCTGTCTACATGCCATAAAGTTTTGAATAAATTCTGATGAAATCTATTGGGTGTGTGGAGTTGGGTCATGTGAATAATCCATCAAGATGTGGTTTACATCCACTGACGTCTTCAAGGTCAACATGATGATTTATTGGAGAGAAAAAAGGACTCATACCTTAGAAACTATGTATGTATGTATGTATTGTCAGCATATCCTTCAAGGTCAATAGAGTGACCTGAAATTCAAAGTGATAATAGTGCTATTTAAAACTATGCTTCTTACCACCATTGTTTGCACTGACAACAGTTAAGCATAAAGGGATGATATATACTAAATATTGCATTACTTTGGACCTCTGACCTCTTCTTCAAGGTCAAATTAGGTCAAACTTTGATGAAATATCTTTTATCTTTAAAAATGTAAATTCTCCTGCCTTTTTTGTATTGGTAACATTTAGGAAACAAATACTAGTGTGTGGGGATTCTAAATATCACATTATAGTTTGCATCCAGAAATCATTTCCTTTAAAAGTAAGTACTGTACCAAGAGAGAGCTGCCTTGACAGAGGTTTGCACACTCTGAGTGCCATTGTTGGTTAATGATTTCTTATCAGACAATGTCTTTATGGCATTTGTCTTTTCTGTGTGGGGGTCGTTTCTGCACTTAATTTCCATTACAGCTATTGCTTTCTTGCTCTCACTTTCACTCTGTATTTATAGATAGTAATGTATACCTTATATTTTCACTTACACTATTCCACCTTTCTTATCTGTGAACACTCCTAATAACAAACATGTAATGTAAATCATGCATGAATCCATCTTAGTAAATGGAACAAAGCTGGATTCTTGCAATTTAATGTAGATATAGTGATTTGCTTATGCATTAGAATGAACACATGTTTGTAATACACGACAACAGCATTCTCAGGATTAAGATACAGCCAGCAATAATCATAAAGACATTATTTTAATGATATCTCAATAATTCCAGTTGGTATTTATGGCAACAAGGTAAATCTATAAGTGCTTAAATTCACCAGATCACCAGACACCTATATAGGGTTAGGGAGGTCGGTTTTGGGTTATAATAAGGTTCAGTCCTGTGGGATTTTCATATATCTAAAGTAGGGATGTTAAACTCTTTATTGGCCTTAAAGTCTCTTCCTGCCAGTGTAAATATGTTCAACTATACATTAAATCCTATTTAATAATAGTATGTCTCAGTTTTTCTACAAATAAAAAAGCTATCAAACATAACCCAAATGCAGTCCAAAATCTATGTCCTCCTTCACATTTTTCCTGTCATCCTCCTCTTCCAGCATCCTGTCAGCCAAATAGAAGTCTGTCCGGGGCTTATGTTTGATACGCCTGATGTAAAGGAAAGCTTTTAACAGGAAAGTTGCAGCGTTTTAACCACATTCTAAACTTCGTTAGCAAAACCAACTCTAACACTAACACTAGTTAGTCAGATGAGTGAGATACTTTAAGTATCATGAGATATTTTTTATTAAGTTTTCCTAAACCTTGCTGTATTAAATTTAATCTAGCACTTTCGAAAAAAATAAATGTAAACAATTTCAACATTAATCATAATGGGACAAGTCTCAAAACTGCTCTGCAGACAGTTCGACCAGTAATCCGGTGTGCCATACATCAAAAACCTGTTGGTAAGTATTTGGGCTAATGAAGCTTTTCTATAAGCCTGATAAGCCTTTTGCCCAGGCTTTGATACAGTGATGTAGTTAATGAAAGAACTCTTCATGGGCCAAATAACTGGATTTTTGGATGAGCTAACAAAGAAACACCAAAAGTCATGTTCCGATTGTTTTGAATATATATATATATATATATATATATATATTAGGGGTGCAACGATATTCGTATCGATATTGAACCGTTCGATACAGTGCTTTCGGTTCGGTACGCATATGTATCGAACAATACAACATTTGTAATTTATTTTATCAACTTTCCTTCTGATGATGCTGTCTGTGTTGAGCACTCAGTGAATCTGCGTTCGACTACTCCGCCTAGGCTCGACAGTGCAGCCTAGGCTGCGAATGCGCACCTGCGGACCACTTATGTGCAGCCCTGGTTATTTAGCTCGTCATATTGCAGCCACAGAAATTCTTTTGTCCATGAAACCATAAAGCTGCACTTTCTTTTTGCCTTATAGTCTGATTTGTCATAACTTCTCCGTTTTGTGGTAAGCTTTTCTTTGGCTGTCACTTCTTCACCCTGACCTGTCTTATTTGGCTCAGCAGAACTAAAATATATATCTGTCTGTGAAGGTTCTCAGTCATCCAGGTCATCGTAGTCAAATATATATCCTGCTGCTTTTACACACGCACTCACATAAGCTCAGCGATTCTCTGCGCGATTAACCTCTCACATGTTTAAGCTTGCTGCGGGAGATTTCACTTGTCATGTTTGCATAGTAAGCTAACGATTAATAAGACGATGTCAGAGGAATTGGTGCACAAATTATCATCACTCACAGATCAGTGCTGTCGCTCTCTATACACAGTTCGCGCGATTGCAAAGTGAAAGCAAAAAAACAAGCGCAAATTCAAACGCGATTGCAATATGTCACATATTGACAGTGGCTCACCGATGCCAATGACATAATTACCCAGCTACATTTCTGAAAGAATGCAAAAGCATTGACATATATTTTTCCTTCCTAAAATAGCCCGACGGGCAGGGAAGAGATAGATTTTGGTAGCCCGACTGAAAAAACCGCTAGCCCCGGGACGTTGGGCTAGCGATATTGCAAGCCCTGTATCTGATTGAGGAATCACTCATCTTTGGAAAAGAGAGTTTATTACAGAGAAATGGCTCTTTCCAAAATAAAAGCTATACTATCCGCTTCTTCTGGGCTATATTCTCAGCAGCATAAGGAGAATCATGTGCTAACAGCTGTCTAAATGACTCGGCTAAAGTTAGTAGCATGCTTGCTTTTTTTTGTCTGCTTCCACTTCTCTTTGCACTAGGATGATGTCGGCGTTAGGGCTGCCACAAACGATTATTTTGATAGTCGACTAGTCACCGATTATTTATGCGATTAGTCGACTAATCAAATCATCATCCACTGGACGTAAAACTACAGCTTATTGCACCAGCAGCATCTGCTCTTATATAACTATCATTAGCTTACAGCTTTAAGCTTTTAAGGTGCTAACTAAAAATAAAGACAAGATGATAGTTTATTCAATTTTAATGAAATTTGCAGATTGTTTCGGTAAAGTTTAATAAACTCCTTGCTATCTAAAATATAACAGGACACCGGAGTATATTCTCCAGCATCTCACACTTCTGATAATCAGCTGTCTGCTTTACGTTTATTCAGCTGTGTAAAAACTATAACTTTAATCTCAGCCAAACCGATTTACTCAGGAACAAATAAAATACGAAAAAAAAAAAGAAAAAAAAAAAGCCAAACAACAACATTTTTAATTTGTCTAAGTGACTCATATATATTTAACCTGAGTCGCGAAAGACGGCGGTGGGTTTGAAAACAATTTGCCGGGAGTCCGGTGTTCTCACGGCGCTAGTGACCTAGCCCCCGGCTAGCTATCGAGCTAGTGGGTAACAGACGTCTCCGAAAACGTCGGAGCGCTTTTGAAAATATGTGGTGTCCTGATAAACTGAGCCGATATTTGAGGTTTACACAGCTACATTCTCGCCTGAAAATATGTTAAACGTTTATTTTGTGACCCAGAAAGAATAATAAGAGTAATATTAAAACTAACTAGCTACCGCCATTGTTGGAAACTAAGCTGGGCCGCGCTATGAATTCTGGGACACAGCTGCTTCTTCTTCTTCGGGGTTTAACGGCAGCTGGCATCCTTGTACATGCAGTGCTGCCATCTTCTGTTTCAGTCCGTTATTACGCTCTTAAATCCTGCTACTTCTGCGTCTTTTGCGATCTTACAAAGCTTCAAACGACACGTCGACTATTAAATCAGTCGTCGACGATTTTGATAGTCGACGTAATCGTGACTAGTCGACAAATCGTGGCAGCCCTAGTCGGCGTAAATGTGCAGTCATATTCGTTGTGTTCCCACTAGTGCTTTCAGGTTAATCTCGTTGAAATGACCTTAACGCCACAACACGGCAAATCTCCGTTAACGAGCTACCGCCAATCGCTCCGTGCATGGGGCTAGACGGCAAACACGTTAACGAGCTAACTGCGCTAACACACTAGTTCACACCAATGTAATTGAGCATTGCATGGCACATCCAACATACTGTTTTACTTTAGTCCATGACACGCTTACCTTCAGGGTCAAACGTCACATGAAAACCAAAATAGTTCCAAACGCCAGATCTGAATGAGGTTCAATTTGCCTGTTGCAAGTAGAGCTTAACTTCTGTCTCGCTAGCTTGCCCTGCTCTCTTCCTTCTGACTATGCTGTCTGTGTTGAACGCTCAGTGGATCTGCGCTCGACAGTGCAGCCTAGGCGGAGTAGTCGAACGCAGATTCACTGAGCGCTCAACACAGACAGCATCGTCAGAAGGAAAGTTGATAAAATAAATTACAAATGTTGTATTGTTCGATACATATGCGTACCGAACCGAAAGCACTGTATCGAACGGTTCAATATCGATACGAATATCGTTGCACCCCTAGTATGTATGTATGTGTGTGTGTTATATTTTATAATATATATTTGATTTAATTTATTTATTATAATATGGATTATATTATATATATCTTCAGATACACATGTTGATGTTTTTTTCTTACCGTACCATGGTAATACAGGTAATACAATCAAAATCTTGGAAAATTATTCCAGAAACAACTTGCCAAAATGTTTTGTGTTTCCATAAACATACCATTAGGTAACAATCACTGACTGCCTCCAGTCAAACTGCTTTTGTGGCACCATTAGCAGCTGCCTTTAGAAGACTCCACAGTTCTGATAATAACACAGCCTTTTTAAGTGAAATTGCTAGCCAGAACATGTTTAGCTTTAGATAGTGAAGGAACTCTGTGTTGTAAGACTCCAGGGTATTTGGAGGGTAACACTCACCTTATAACAGTGGGGAACACCTCAGCAGAATACACATAAATAATAGACAGAGAGGCTGTGATCCCAAACTTTCCAATCATGGCCAAGACCGTTCTGATGACAGACAAATCTAAAAGAAGATAAAAGGATGGCGAGAAAAGCTGTAAACTACATTTTTAGAACAAGTAGGGCAAAGAGTTAATCATGCACAGTCCAGCTAAGCTGTCCTGAGCGTGTGTTCATACCATCGGGGATGAAGATGGTGAGCAGACAGGCAGTGCCTCCAACTGCTAAGAAAGCTAGCTGGGAGATCTTACGGGAGCGGTTCAGGGTGAACAGGGTGATTGTGCGCGCAGGCATCTCAACCAGACCAAAAATCATCTGAGTCAGGTATATATTCATTCCAAAGTCAGAAATGTTGAGGGACAGGCCATAGTACACGAGGACATTGACAAACCTGAGAATGTAGGAGCAAAGAAAGAAAGAAATGCTTCTGCTTGAAGGGAAATGTCATGGCAAATGTCATTCCTTTGATACCTTTGAATGTATTATTTGTTGTTCATGGGAAAATGAGATAATTCCCACTGCTGTTAGTCTTTGAAGTTCCTACAGGATGATGCCAAAATAAGTTACATAGTGTAAAACAAACCCAAATCAAAGCTGGTTCACTTGGTTTTCTAAGTAATGAGCAGCAAAGCCTCACAGAGAGTTTAGCTTGTTCTGTTCATTAGTGTTTTTCCCCTTAGTGTGCGTTCCTGTTTTTCCTTTTTGTCTAAGCTGTTGTTTGCCCCTTCAGTTACTTCTTATTTTAGTTTTTATTTTGCAGTTACATCTTTATGGAGATTTTTGACTTTTCAATTTGTGCCTTTGTTTCTCACTCTTGTTCTCTGATCAAGTTCACGTATGCCATATGATTCATCTCCCTGGAGTGCATACAGTCTTTGGGTGTGTTCCAGTAGTCTGTTTTGCTTAGGAAGACTCCTAAGTGAGATAAGTGACCAAGAAGTGACTGATCCAACTCACTAAATACTAAGGAAAGAAGTGCCATGCAGTCCCAGAATTCTCTTTTTTCCCCTCTCACAATCTGACAATAGAAAGAGGCAGCAAACTGAAATGTCATTTGTGACACTGGCGACAGGTCACTGGTCGCTTTGTATTATTCTGATTCAACCCCCGTTTTTTTCTCTTGCAAGGATGTAAGTTCTTCAGCAAAATTCCTAGCACAGCCAACTAAATCACTTTATCTTTACTGACCATTTGAAAACTCGAGAAAAATAATCTAAAGCATAAACAAAGTGGAGCAACTCATGGAACTGTAAACTGTAACAGCATTTTCCTTCTCATAACCTGCTTATATATTTAGAGTTTTAACAACAAGACTGATCTCTGAACATCACAACGCTGGAAGGAAAACCACGTCTCATTAGGTTGTTGCTGCATGAAGAATGTAGAATTGCTCTTTAAAGATTATGAACTCTGTTAACTGATCAAAGTCTGTTTAAGGTTCCGTATAATTTGGTTTAAATTAGTAATGCACTTTGCTGTATTGCAGCCTTTAGGATAATCACAAGGGATAAGTGACGGTTCAGTTCATTTTTCCTGTGTTACTGAGGAGCACTAAGTGGGGTTCGCCTCTAAACACTGAGCAGGAGGACTAAGTGAAGAGTTTTTAGACAGAGAGGTTTGACATAACTTTGAGCCAAAGTGCAGATTACATACTTGTTCTGATAACTTCTCCCTCCTAAAAAACTCAACTCTCCTAGTTGCAGCTGTAAAAAACACAACAAGCATAAGACATAAGTTGTTTTTTTTTTTAAATTAGATTTTTTGGAATTTGCAGGGAAATGTGTGCCACATTTGCGTGACTCATTTAGTCACAAACTGAGACTGTGTTTCTTTTGTAAATCCAACTGCTTTTTAAAGTCAAAAGGAGGCTTTGTGCTGCCTTATCTTTCACGCGTGGTTCTTATTTAAATGCCCCACATAAAACAATGGGGGTAGAACAAGTTGTGGTGAATTAAGATGCGCATTTTGTAGTCCATCTTCTGCACATTGTAGTTTCCGCATCGTTTTTACATTTACTGGCTATAAAAATCAGCCTGCTGGACTATTTTTACAACACACTGATTCACAGTAGATTTAAGGATAGTTGGAGTAACACTGCAAAAATTCACTTTGGTACAATTCACTGTTTGGTACAATTAAGCAATCACCATCCACGCCAGATATGTGGCCAGTATGAAAGAAATGCAGAGTAAGGTCAGCTGATTCTGATTATAGTATCAAAACAGCAAATGGAAAAAGCTTGAAGTGACAAAAACAAAGACTTTATTGCTCTGGCACAGATGACTATCTCGTGTTTCGACAGGAACAGGGACTAAAGCAACATCTGCATTTCAATTAATAGGAAATGCATCAATAAAAGCTATTTGATGACTGTGATGCTTGTGCGATAGGGCAATATGTATAAAAAAACACAGGGTTAACTGTTTCTCATCTGACTGTCAGTAAGAACTATCTGTAAACATGGATATTTTAGCAGGGCTGCAGTGAATAAACCCCTTATTGCACTGATGGATTCACATTTGAGAATTCCGTGGTGCGAAAACCAAAGGCACTCATCCTTAGCCATGAAAAATGTGATATGACAGGACATCCTTTATATTTTTAACAGGACATTTAGCCCTTAGGAACGATATAAGTCTTAATGCTTCACCTCAACTGTAAGTAGAATCAAACTAGTTCCGCAGGCTTCCACTGTAGCTTTTCATAATCAGATTAGAGGCAGAAAAACAAACTGTCAAAAAGCAAAATTCTAGACTGCAGGGAATGTTGAAGAGCCACAAAACTCCAAACTGCTTCCTATATCTTTTTAGGGCCAAAAGTAAAACTGTGCACACAGTGTGGTGTAGCTTTATTACTCGAGGGGTTTTTCCAGCTTTAATGTTGTTTTAACCCAGTGAGCTAATGAGTGTTTCACTGATTATAGATAAGCCCTCTGTGACTTGGTTCATGGCCTGCACATCCCAGCTAGTTGTGGCTTGCTGTTTTTCGCAACCTGTGTGACATCAGTTAGCAAAGATGTGCCAGAGATGCTATCAAAGTGCATTACATATAGATTAGCAAGCCAACACTACTGTTAGCTGATAAGCTCACAGTTCGACCTTAAATATTTAGGTGCCTGACTGCTATTTCAGCTGTTCTCTTTCTACTGTAAGTCTATTTTAAGCCCAGTATTTTTTTGCTAGCCAAAATTTATGTCCCAGAAATAGATTTACCAAAATTAGCTAGCTGGCATTAGCATGAGCTAAGTGCTAATATTCAGCCATGTTATGAAGTATATCAAATAAGTTTGATTTATTTGTTTGTTTTGAGTTCAAATTCAAATAGGTCTTACATGGAGATTTTGTTCAGATGTTACATTTTTCCTGGATAAATAAGGCTCAAGTATTTAGAAGCAAGACAAGCTTACTCATTTGTTTTTCCCATGGTCATTTTTTCTGTTGTTTGAAATTTGATTGAGCTTATAGCACTAATTTGTCCTTATTGCGTTCCCAAATCCATGTTTCAGACAGACTCTTCAGCCCCTGTTGAGAGTTTAAAAGGTCCCCTTAGACAGGACTGAAGGCCGACATGCAGAGGTGGGGATGTGGATGATAAGCGTGAACCCTCAGGAGCAGTCTTGTGCTCAGTCTGACTCTGACTGAAAAAAACATGTGCTTATACTCACCACAGATAAAAGACAATCAGAGAGTGCTTCCTCATTCTTGGTGTTCGAACAAGGTCAAGGAACGAGTATTTGTTCTTCGCTACAGTTTTCTCTTCGGTTTTACAGACCTGCTGTGAAACAAGCAAGACAATAGGTATCAGTGTCTGTGGTTGAGGGTGCAAAATATGTTCAGTAGTTCTGTTTGAATAGTTTGCATGTTTAAATGATACCCACTTATCAAAAAACACATGAAAATAAGTAGTGGCTCCTGAATAACAGAGGAGGATAAAAATAGAATAGCAGTGTCATAGAGGGAATATTCTCACTGCTAATAAAAACTATGCTTGACATTCATTTGTAATGAAACATTATTTATCTTTGCTTCTAGTGCTTTAATGATATCTGCTCTAAGCTGTGTTTAATTACCTTCCTACCTACAACACTACAGCTGAGTGGAAAGCCACGTCTGTATAAAGAGCGTAGCATGAGCAGCACGTTAGCAGAGCTGTGTGTGTGGAAACAGTTATATTTAGTAGCACTGAATAAAAAAAGAAATGCACAAGGTGTAAAAATACATTGAGATGAGCTTCTGTGCAAATCCAGTAGTTGATTTGTGTTTTATTTTTACTGAGCCTGTGCACTTTTCAAGTAATGGTGAAAGACGGCTGGCTCCTGCTGACAGATGACGCTGTATGTGTGCTTGTCTGAAATTGATTCACACAGACTTTTGACAAAACCTGTGAGTGTCTGAGACCATGAGCAGGGCTTGAAATTTTAGTCAGTGATTTCTTGCATTGTAACATGAAAAAAATGGGAAATGTGCGGTTATATGACCATCCAAGCAGCTGGTTCACATAAACCTTAGACTGCCATCGGGACACAAGGATTTACTACACATTCAATAAAGTCAGAGATATTTCATGGAGCAGACGCCTGTGGTTTTTGTAGTTTTCCATATGTTTTTTGCTGAAACCGCAGATGAGAGTGAGCAAACAAAAAAGAGATTCTGTTTGCAAGTTTTCTTTTAAAACCTGTGAGGTGTAAGTAATGACTATATTTTGCATATTCTATAGGACAAATTCAGTTCTAACAAAAGATGAAGAAAAGCGCCACAAGATGCATAGATGTTAAACTGGGTTACTTCAGAGGCAGACTTCTCTCTACAAGCCAGATATTTCTAAAGTTCATATTAGTGTATATACGTTTATGGAAGCCCGTTTCTGCCACAAAAAACAAACAAACAAAGGATCCATAACTCGAAATTTAGAGTTATTTTCTCAAAATTTCGAGTTAACAAGTCGAAATTTCGACTTAGTAAGTCGAAATTTCAAGAAAATAACTCGAAATTTCGAGTTATGGATCCCTGTTTTTAGGGGTTTTTTTGGTGGCGGAAACGGGCTTCCATATTCGTTTGATCAAACACATGCAAAATGGGGAATTTAAAAGCTCTTGAAATGCCCTTCATTGTAGACACCCCATTAATCCCAGGGCCAAAGAGCACATTTACTAGCCAAACTGGCTAGTTTTTAGACTACCATTAAGGAAAAAAGATGAAAACAAAACACCTTCAAAATCTGTAGTTTTATTTTTTTTCTAATCTGACTCCAGGAAAATGTACACTTTCAAGAGCCTACTGCAACTTTAATAAAGAACCTTAAGGGCATCATGTCTGTGCAGTGTACTATGCAGAACCAAAAAAACCTCTTTTTTTTCTAGACTTGGAAGTATTATTAAGCTTCCTAGCACTAAATAATGCTGTAGAGTTTAACCAAACTGATAGCTGAGCACTTTACCCCCTTGTCAATTAATCCTCTAAAACAGTATTATTCAGGCTTCAAAAAACAAAGTGCAAAAAGCAGTGGGTGATTTTAAAGTGGCTACATCCATGTTCAGTGACAAGTTAGTGGGGACAACTTGGCACCTTCGTCCTTTTTTATCAGCATCAGAGGAGCACCATTTAAGTCTTGTTCACACAGGGAGTAACGAGATCACACAGAGTCAATGAGTTTCAGCAACTTCCGGTGAAGATGGGAAAATAACCACTTATTGATGCGATTTGGGCAGTTAGGCGAGATAACCTTTTTCAGCAGTGGCTCCTTGCAGGATACTGGTGACTTACAAATGACAGAGTAGTAAATACATTACAGGGGCAAACAGCAACTGAACATCGGCTAGCAACCAACCACAAAGACTTTATCTCTTCCACCAGGTATTACCATGACTACAATGTAACATTGTTGTACTTCATTTCTGTTGGATCAAATTTGGGAAGTGTTTTTTAAAACTAAGTTAATGCCATGATCCCAGGTCATTTCATTCATTCATTTGATCTTTGAGTCTTCATTCATTTGTTGTCCGATCGTCTGCTGTCCTGCCACATTATGCCATATTTCCAGGTCTTTGTGGATTCATGCCAAGTTGTCACGCTTAAGGTTTTTTGCATGTTTATTTTATCCTCGCCAGGTTTTTTCATGTTTAGGATGCTTCATGTTTTCTTTCAAGTTTTCCCCAGTTTTAGGTTATTGCTTAGCTTCAAATTATTTTTGCCCTTTTATTTTTTGTACTGCTCAATAATGCCATAATAAACGGCAGGTTTTCTGTTAGAATCAAGTTTTGTTTTTGCGTGTCTGCATTTGGGCCCTCCTCTTCACTCCACACAGTCTGCATCCGCACACTGTGACAGTTAATAATACCATTTTCTTTGTTGTCATAAGGCTCATATAAAAAAAATAACATTTGCTGTAGTTTGCCAAAGCTCACTCCAGAATAGTGAGAGAGAGACAGATTTAATTGCATTTGGAAATTTTTCCATGTGTCTCTCATCTGTAAGGCCCAAGACTGTTCGCTTTGGCAAAACAGTTTTGCAGCTGTTGCTCACTGAATTTAGCAATTTTTGTGTTAGGTGTTTACTTAAAGTTGAAATGAATATCTGGAAATCTATAATGATCATCTAAGCACTCATGTAGGACAGCTACTTAATGAAGCTACTTAATTTGATGGGACTGTTAATCAGGCCAGTGCTACATGTGTTACTAAGGATACTAAGAACTGCTTAGTCAGCAACATGAAATGGCAAGTTCCATAATTTCAGCTCACGACAGGAAGAGAAACTTATTTTTTTAAGAGTCTATCACCAAAATGACAAAAACATGTTTTCTCACTTCCTTTCGGTGGTTCCTAAATTTGCTATGTATTCGTTTTTTCAACATTTTCAAACTTTCAAGGTTTTAGTGATGCCTCCCTGATGGTACTGTTACATTTGATAAGATTCCAGACATCATCAGTTTATTTGCAGTACTGTGCATGTTAGGGAGACCAAAAAGACAAATGCAGTGTCTAACCAATATGAAGAACGAAGAGTCCAGTAACAGAATAATATCAGCTTTAGATGTATCTAAATATTTAGAATGTGACAAACTGTTTTTTGTTTTGTTTTTTTAAATCTTGAAATCTTCTGAGATCTATGTCACATAGACTAATCCTAAAATTTGGTGATAGGAAAAAAAAAAGCTTTTTAGATCTTTGATGAACAAACTAAATTTTTATGGTCTCTTAAATTTTTCAATGAGTTGACATAGAGACCTTAGTGTGCAGTAAGACCATGAGTAGTAGTAGTAGACTAGTATTAGTAGGCTTAGTGGCCCACCATCAGACATCTGTCAGCACAACACTCAATGTCAGTTTCGAGTGTTTGCTGTATTCTACAATGACAGCTGTAGAAAAAAAAGCTCATGTGTAAGAGACAGAATTAACCTGTACCTGACACATCTCCAGGTCTTTAATGAGGGGCTTCCCGTTTATCTGCGCTGCCTTCTGGATCAGTTTCCATGCTTCTTCTGTCCTGTCATTGGCCATTAACCAGCGAGCAGACTTTGGCAAAACCCTAAAAAATATATTACAGATAGTTGTTCTTTACACACATACTTGACTCTCGGTGCCTTAATTGGAAGCTATGACTTGTCGCATCACCTAACTCTCAAACATCTTAGTAGAATTCAGCTATTATTGACTGTAGTATTAAAGTATTAAAGTAAGGAACAAACAAGAAGAATTCAAAAGTAGGTCAGCGTGTTTTTCTGTAAGACCACACTGGCTTGTGAGGAATTTCATATAAATCACAACAGTGAGCATTGGCTGTAGTTTTATTTTCTGAACCACAGTGCTCAAAAACTCAGTCTGTTGTTGATTAGTTCCCTTCTTTCTTTGCTTTCTGATACTTTTACCAAATCATTTTTGGAAACTAGTCAAAATTCTAGGCTGGGCTGCTCCACACTCACCAGATGTAGAAAATAAAGAGGAAGCCAGGTGCGGATATAGCCAACTGTAGTTTACGCCAGTCTCTTATGAGATATGCCACACCGGCCAGAAAAATGTAGCCAAAGCCAAAGAAGTAGTCTGTGATTATACCCGCCAACATCCTCTGTTTTGATCCGGTCCATTCTGTGCCTGTGCAGTAAGAACATATTAATACACAAAGCTTGACACACAATACAAAATACTGTATGAAAGATATACCAAAAATAAATAAGTAAAAACAACAGTCAAGTCTTTGATTAAAACTACTTTCTATTTTAGAAATGTCACTGTACACGTACTCTAGTACTTTTTTTTTTTTTTTACAAATTTAACCTGCATGTGCCAAAATGGTGGAGTGCCACCATTAAAACTGTGGTTGAGCCCAAGTGTTCATTCTTGTTAAATTATGAGAGAAGAAACTATTTTCTCCCTTCATAACATCTAATGGTAAGTATAAATGCAGGTTTTAGTTTAGGTTTATAATGCCATGCTTTGTAATCTTGTAAGCACTGTGCACCACATTCATTTATCTTCAAAGTAAAGAAGGAGAAGAAAAAACTGTACGTAAAACCACACCAGTCTAGCCAGTATAGGTAACGTAACATGTTTTTGTAATGTGAGAAAACTTTTCTTTGAATTACTTCCTTTTAATTCCTTTGAACAACAACAATTCATATAAGTTGATGATCTTGGTCAAAGGATAATACACATATCGTGCTGATCAGAATTTTTATCTGCACTATTGACACTTCAACAGTGAAGACATTTAGCATCTTGTTTAACTTCTGTTTTCGTGTAACCACTGCAGGACACTGACCAAGGACAAAGGCATTCATGATAACACCAGAGATGGATGTTCCAACCATAAAGCGAAGGGCAGTGTAGATGTAGAAATTAGGTGCGAAAGCAGCAGCGACTCCAAAGATAGCCTGGCTAGCTAGGTTGACAAGGATAATTATCCTGCGACCGTATCTGCAACAAAAGATTTCAGAAGTTAGTCATTCCAGTAAATGACACACAAAAAATTCTACCACTACAAAATCCTAAAAGAGTAAAGTACTTTGTATTCAGATCAATAGTGCTCTGAAATGGGTATGCTATGTTTAACTTACTTATCAGCCAAGTGTCCAAACACAACCGCTCCAACAAGAAGGCCAAACATGTAGATAGATGAGCCCACATTGTTCAGGCTGGCATTATCGCACACCAGGTCCCACTATGAGGAAGAAAAGCAAGATGTTTCATGAAAACTCTTAAACAGTGGAAAACAGGAAGGCGAAGTGAGTGGCACATTGGTACAAATGCTTTACTTTGAAAGGGATTGGAGACAATTCTGTGATTTTAAACAGCTAGAATACAAATTGATCCCCACAGTCACCCTAGACAAACCCTTTACTCAAGGACATGATATCTTAGAAAGATTGGATGTGATCATCATGAAATTTGGTGAGATAGCAGGAGACGTTCATGTCCCTCACAGAATAAGGTCTAATGATAGTGTTGGCACTAACATGAATTTTTCCCATTTTTTTAAGAACTCGGGAGTCATTTAAAACATTATGTTTTACTCTTGGACCTTGAGAGAGCTTGATCACATAGGAAATCATAAGGAAAACTGCACTTTGTTAAAGCCTTGTGTCACCTGACTATAATTTCAGTGGTCACCCAGAGAGAAACAGTTCATGTAGAGAATCACTATCTTTGGTGTTGTGGCACTCTCCCGTAAATTTGAATTCAGGAATCTTTAAGTTGGGCAGCACAGTGATGCAGAA
The DNA here is from genome assembly GCF_900408965.1 of Simochromis diagramma. NCBI lineage: Eukaryota > Metazoa > Chordata > Actinopteri > Cichliformes > Cichlidae > Simochromis > Simochromis diagramma. The sequence goes on along the minus strand of NW_024386757.1, from coordinate 3,125,877 downwards.
AGGTCACAGCAAGAAGCCCTAGGTTCAAATCTGACATCTGGTTGAAGTGTTTCAGTGTGAAGTATGCATGTCGTCCTCGCATTTGCATGTTTTGTCCACACAGAGTCCAAAGACATGCAGCTAGTGGGGTTAGCTTAATTCGTGATTGTAAATTGGCTGTAGGTGTGAACGTAAGTGTGAGTGGTTGTTTGTTTCTCTGTGTTAGCCCTGCGACGAGCAGTTAACATGTCAAGGGTGTACCCCTCTCTATGGCAGGTAGGATAGGCTCCAGGCCGACCGTGATTCTGAGTTGGGTAACAGAAAAAAATGGATGGGTGGATTCTTTAAGTTCTGTGTCTCTCTTGTTCAGTGTCTCCGACTGGATATCTGTGGTAGAGAGAACTCTGCAGCCTTTCATAAACTTCATTAACTTTGTCTCAACAAAAGGTGCTAGAGCGTTTGTAGGACGCTCTAGCAAAGTGCTCTTTGGTTTTAGAACTAACATTACAGACCAGTGAGGTCCTTTATAGCATAAAAAGCTAAAATGCTCCAGGCCGACATACATCTTCTAATCGAATGATGAGTCGATTGTCCTAAATCAACTGCACTTAACTCATAATTTTCTGCTTAGTTACTGTATTTACTGGAGATGAATTGTGTCTTACATGTGACAGTGCCCTGTCCAGTTACATCATTTTGGTCATGTAACTGCTGCTGCTCCCCGCCCCTCACGTGTATGTTTCAAAAACATTATCCAAGTATGTAGGGATGCCTAGAGGGCCCTGCCCTGCATGAGTCCAGCTCTCAACTGTAACCCCATTCACCCCTGTCTCAAATGTCACCAGAGGCCATTGTAATAAAAGTGTTAAGTCTCTCCACATTCCGTATCTCCATGCTGAACACATCTGGGTTTATCCAAGAGGCTGCTGGATTTACACTCACCTCAGTTACTATAGTGTTTTGAAATGTCTCTGTGCTGTACTCCCAGCCGTCCGGGCAGCTCCTCCGGGTAGGATGTCCATTGCCAAGAGATTCAGCACTGCTGTGGTTTAAAGGGACGGTGCAGGACAGGTCAAGTTGTCCATCACGGGTGGTTAGAAGGCTGAAGTTTGAAGAGGCTGGAGTCCCCGCTGAGAGCCCGGGAAAGCGGCATAAATGAGGAGGGACTGCCCCGGTGAAGACTGAAACCAGCATGTGGAATGCCAGAAAGATCTGAGGTAGACAGATCCACACATATAAGATCTTCTGGAACTTCCCAAAGCCTCCGATAACAGAGAGGATTTCATCAAAATTCATTGTGCTGACTGTTGGTGAATGCACAGTTAAAATCTGCCTTATTATAACTAATCGGATCTAATTCAGAAAGTCCAAAAGAGCTCCTAAAATGAAGCTGGAATACATGCACAAGCAGACAAAGCTTCAGTCAAATGTCTAAGAAAAAAAGGCTGGAATTTATGCCTGTGCCAGGCTGATGATTAACAGGCAGAGTCACTCTCATTCATATGCAGTCACACCTGTGCTGCGCCGCACTCTAAACAGCAACCTGTGGCTATCTGTAGGAAAGTGTGCAGCTCTCTGAGGGTGATCTAACCTCCGAGTGATGGGAGTGAACCAAAACAGGAGGGAGGAGGTTCCTCACTGTGGGAGGAGCTGCTGTGTAGTGGGCTGCTTGCCTTTTGACTCTCCGCCCCTCCTCAAAAAGTTTCATAAGAATAAATTAGGTAACCCGTTTTGACTTTTTACCAAGAATTTGTGGCTGTCTCTCCCAGTTGACAAACAACTTGATTCAGCTGAATTATTTGCCCAGCATTTCTTGCAGCAATAAATGCGGATCAAAAAAAGTTCTGTTTGTTTATGAGAAAACCCAAAGGCATCACATGGCTCCTCAGTTTCCTGTATTTCAGTTGTCAGACTAGTTCAGCTTGTTGTTAGTGTGACTGAAACGGGGTGGGGTGGGTGGGTGGGGGTGGGTGGGGGGGGGGTGTCTTTGGTGGTGAGGCAAAGAAGCATTACCCATTTCAGAGCACTATTGAGGAGGAATTAGAGCTGCTTTTTTATGCTATTCCATCACTAGCTCACCACTTCCCAAACATATCCAGTCATCTCTTGGTTTGTGCTGCTGATAGTATAGTTTAAAGAACCTCGATTATTTCTCCGGGGAATCCTCATGCATAGTAACTATATGCAAACTGGAACAGAGCTCCCAGGGGTAATCTGAGAAGACTGGCATTCTTTGATTAGGCGTGGGGCTCCCGACACTGTCAGTGGGAAGGACAAGAAATTACTTCAGGAAGAATAGAGGAGTAGTTACATATAATGATCAAAAAAGACCAGAGGCAACTCAGTACAAGCCCTGCTACTGAATTCTAAGCAGGAAATACAACTCCGGCACTATTACATAAATGCTACTCGTCACTTTCACAGAAGGAAAAAGTAGCGTAAACAACTTTAATTTTTCAAGAGCTTCTAACAGTGTTCATTTCTGTGCCACCTGCACTGCCACTCATTCCACATTGCAGCACCATCTTGTGGTTACATGGAAACAAATGGAACTGTACAAAGCTGCAAAGAATTAATATATTTTCAATACTGGAGCTTTTCTGTAGTCAGTGTGGACAGTGTGTCTAATTAAATGTTTCTGCTTTGAATGGTTGACCCCAAATATTTAAACTCTACCAATTTCAGTATTCACCTTTTCATCTGTCTCGCTCTCATTCTTAAACATCTATCATACCCTCAACAGTTTCATTCCTCTTCTCGCCAGAGCATACCTCCATGTATCAGTACATGTCTTCTCCATTCCTGAGATATCCTCTCACTTTCCAATGTTGTGTTAGCCAGTCTCCATATCTCAACAGGTATATCTGGACTAACTGCCTTTTCATTCATCACCCTTTTCATAGCTGCCCCCACGTCCTTCTTACTAATCCTCTGGGCATCTTGATTCTCTATCTTTTCTCCATCCGCATTCCCCTTTCTCTCATTTTCTCATTGTTTTCTATGTAAAATGTATGTAAAATCAGAAAGCATTGATGCTAATTATTTAACATCTATAACAACATCTTTAACAAGAAGCAGTTCAGAGCTGATCCCCAGTGTAATCCCACCCCCAGCTTAAACCCATCTGTAACTCCCACCATGCACCCCACAAAGAAGCCAAGGGATATTTGGATATTTTGTATAAAGCAGTTTTTTGTGTGTATGGATGATGTGTTGTTGAAGTATGTTGATTGCCAATGAAAATATAATTTCACATTTTAAAGGTCAACACGCAAGTAGCAACCCACTTAAAATTAATTTACAGCTTTTTCATAGAATATCTGTTTATTTGAAGCCAAGTTGGAAAGCTCCTTAAAGGAAAAACTGTAATGTCAAACTGTGACAGAACTGAAATGCTTAGGTTTTGAAAATCAGCCTGTTTACCATGTGGCTTAAATAAAACTCAACACTAATCAAAGACAGATCATTCGTGATGAGGAGGGAAAAACACAACCAAAAAAAACCCCCAAAAGAAAAACAAATGTTATGACTAAATTTTTTTTTTTTTATCTATGCATATGTACAGTATGTATGTTCTAATTACTGTAGGGTTAACTATTCATCATTGAATCATGATGGAAACTAACATGTTTTAGTGCTCTTATGGTGTATAAAAAACGTTGCCGGATCAAAAAGCTTTTCACACTTTTCCACTGTGAGAAGGTGTTCCTTTGGTGTTGATAAGAATGTAACTACATTACTGTGGTAGATAATGACAACTTGAACATGTCTAAACTAAAGAAATGTGAATGAACGGCAATGCTGATCCAACACATTAACACCACAACAACAACAAAAATAAATCCACCAGACCCAACCTGGAAGCCATTGCCACTCATGCCACTCACACAGTGGCATGAGTGGCACTCTATACTCTCTATACCCAGACAAGTCCTTTTTCACTGCTTCCTAGCACTTTGTTCTCCAGTGTGTGCCTTCCTCGTTTTGTACATATTCCTCTACTCCTTTTGAGTGTTATGAACATGGGTGAATTACTAGGCCATGGGGGCACATCCCTTGGAACCAGTAGGGGCTGTTACCCTTCATATTTTCATTTATTTTTTTATTTTCAAAGTTAAATTACACTTAATACTGACCTGGGTTATATAATCACATGTATCTGGCTAACAACACGTTGAAAGCACAGACAGCATAGATTACATTTGGCCGGTTGGCAAATTGAATTGTATTAGTGGGTCCAAGTTCAAGGCAGGATGGTGGCTTAGCCGGTAGAGAGAGACACTTGCTGAACCCTCTGATGTCACCTGTGGTCCAGGGTTGAGGAATATTAAGACAATTTAAGGCCTCCTGTTAATGACTTTGCTTTAAAGAATACCAGAATGAACTCTGCTTTAGGTAGGTGATTTTAAAGCTTGCACAGAATGTAAAAGAATAGCAGAAGTATAATCTCAAAGTAATGTGCTACAAAACTTTGAATGCGTAGGTGTGTAGAACGTTTGTATCCAAAGTGTGTAGTCGTGATAATCCTCCCATGATTGCAAGTACAATAGCCAGATACTCACAGAGTGCATGATATTGTAAAGAGGCTTATGTACTAAAAATTAGCATATGGAAGTATGCAGTTGAATAAAGGCTCTAGCCATGGTTTTGGTCAGTAACCCTAGTAATGCCAGTCCCACTATGGTGCTACACATAAACACTAGCGAATCACCATCACTATTAAGATTCATTCACTTCAGACTACTACAAAATCCAATTTAAAGCTGTTCTGCAGCAATGGAGGTTGATGAAGCCTTGAAGGCTGGTTCTACTAATTCCTACAGGTGTTTCAACTTTCCTGGATTGGTTACAACCCCCTCTGTCTGCATAAAAGCATTGTTGGAACACATTGTGGTACCATAATCTCGTGAGAATTGGTTGAACAGTATTGTACTGCATGAAACACCATCATTGGGTTACTGAATACTGGAAGAAGGTATTATGGACTGGTGAATCAAAATTGGAAATCTTCGATTTTTAATGATCTTTGCAGGCAGGATCTTTGTACGCTTTCAAGTAGGCGAAAGGATGGTTCCACAGTGTGTGGCATCAACTAGCATGTTGAAAAAATGCTAGAAAGAATGCCATGTGTGATCAGCTGTCATACCCGCCAAAGGTGGCTACTTTGATGAGTCACAAGTTTAGAATACATTTTGGTCTATAATTTCATGATTTTTTTTCTTTACTCCAATTGCTTATTTAATTTCATTTCAGACTGCAATTAGACATTAAACTCCATCATTTTCAATAAAAAACTGGAAAAATTGGGCTGTTCAAAAACTTTTGACCGGAACTTTACTTTGAGTGCACAGTGCACAACTGAGTATAAAGGTGCTATTGGGGGGGGGGATTAAAATCTCACTGCTGGGTCCAGACCTCCTCCAAACTGAAGTTTATTTACCTACAAAGAAATGAGCAGTCTCCAATTGTTATGGCAGTTTCATTTAAATTAAGAGAGACAGAATATCTACCAATAATCCAGAAAAAATGACATAAAAGTTATAAATTGCTTTCAGACAATCCAACAGAGGATTCAGGAATGATTTCCCCCGCGGTATCAGTAAAAGAGACCATTAATATCTCTACAAGATTTTATAGCAACACGTTGATTACTTGTAGTTATAGAATATATATAGTTACATTGCGACTAGTTTTTAAAGTTGATAACGATCTGATGACATTCTGGCCTCTCATTGTTGGCAGTACTCATGGTAGTACAGCACGCAGTAGCAGCAATACGAGTATTATCAGTGTTTCCATATGAAATCTCAAAGGACTGCTGGTTTTACGAGAATGTAGGTGGAGAGCTAGCTATGAGAGGAGCCTTTATACTCAGTGTAAATAATAATGGAATGTGAACTCAAATAGATGTCAGTCCACATTAGGTGAAGCACGCAGCTTCAGCACCGCATTAAATAAACGGCACAGAGTGAATGTGTCAACTGAGAAGACTTTTAAACATGAAATTAGGTTTGTTAAGATGTTATGTACAATAGTAGCTTATAACACACACGGTTTAAAGATTTAACCCGTATTTTCATTCAGGTGTGAGTAAGGCTAAGGCTAAGACTATGGAAGTAGGCAGGTTCTGAAGGCTGTGGAGCGACCCAGCATCAAATACTTCCCCTCTGGATCAGTGAAATGGGGGGAAAGGTGTGTTTGAGGAGGGACAGAAGGGTGCTTTGTGGCCTTCCCCAGTCAGGTCAGCTCTCGCAATCTCTCCCCACCCCACCCCATTCCAATCCTCTCCCTCTTCCAGCACCCAGTCTCCCTCCCTCAATCCCACCTTCCTGCTCCCTCGTCACCCCATCTCTCTCCTGGATCTCACACAAACCTTGACCACTTGAGAGATGCTACTGCTTCTCTGCCATTCCCTCCTGCTCATCTTTGCTCAACAGGTAAGAAGAGCACTACCCTTTCACCTTTTTTTCCCTCAGACTGTAGATAAGACAACACTCGATGCCACTCAGAAACTGCTATATATAAATCCAGAGGAAAGCACGTAGCTGTATGGGATACCTGACTGCAAGTGAATACCAAAAAACCCCGTTCAGAATTGACTGTTTGATAGTATTATTTGTATGTAGGCTTTAGTAGTTTACTGGCTTTAGTGTAGGGCTTATTTTAGAAGCGTGAAGTAAGAAAAGATGACAAAATTGGGAAGCCTTTGCAGTTCAAGCTCCCGTGGACTCATTTTCACACCATGAAATGAGCTCATTCAGCAAACCTGGCAGACAGGCTTCAGATTTTTGCCATAACCCTCAGTAACCCTTGGAAGCTCTGAGAGACCAGGGGTATTTGGAGCACAAGTGGTGCCATGGCTGGATTTCATCACAGCAAATACCATCAGGTAAACATGGACATTCAAGGACTGGAATATATTGAAATATCTAAGACATTTTGGCCTCTCACTGCTCTGAGCTCTGTGCAGTGTGTCACTATGTTAGATGTTGAATTTTTTGGCTGTCATGCTTTGTTTAAAGGTTTCTTATAGATTTTTGTTTCTATTTTGAATTTTTGTTTTGTTTTGCACTTAGCAGTGAAAAATACAAAGCAAGAAAGACTGGGAGGAGCTGAGTTCCCCTTAACCAGACTGTCCCTGCACAGTTACAATGACAATGCTAAACTAGAAGTATGATGGGTATTAGACATGTCTAAGCCTCAAACCTGAAAGTGTGTGTAAGAGAGAGAGAGAACAAATTTCAATCTTTTCTGATAATTATTAAAGATGATCAGAAATTAAGTGGCTAAATGTGTTTTAGCTAAAGCTAACACATGGATCTGAGTACAGCCACTGCAGTTAGGATTTTACTCGTGGTTTTTAGACACAGACAGTAAAGATAGATGAGTTTAAATACCTGAAGTCAACCATCCAAAGCAATGGACACAAGAGAGATGAAGAAGAGAAACCAGCAGGGTGGAGTGGGGTGGGTGGAGACGGGTGTTACCGGTAAGTGTGATTTGTTACACACTTAATGCTTAAAGATAGCAGTGAGAGGGAAAGGCAAGGGTTACAAGACAGCAGGGAGACCTGCTATGATATATGGTTTGGAGATGGTGGCACTGACCAAAAGACATGTGCACCACTCTAAATAAGGGGTACATGCACTCACTGCACCATAAAGTCATATCCTGTTAGCAGCTTTAGAGAAATTTAGAAAGCATGTACTTGTACTTTTTAGAACAAGTATATTCAAATAACTCAAATAACTATTATCCAGCATAAAACTGCCAAATCAAACATGTGGACCGACCTGCTGTGGTGTGTGTGTATAAGAGAGAGAACGAAAGACAGAGTGAGACTTTATGTTTGCTCTAGTACAACGTGGCAGTAAGGGACCCCAGGAAAAAAAAAGCCCCAGGGCCTATCATGGAGTTACTACTCCTGTGGCAATGAGATCATTTTTCCAGTCCAGGGGAAAAACTAAAAGCACCTTTGAGGCATCATCTGTCTCCTCACTTTCATCTCCCTCAAGCTGGGCTAAAAAGACATCTGACACAAAATATTGACCTTGGCTGGTAAAAAGCACTACAGTAAAATGCAAAGGCATCTTGTTCCTTTAGTCTCCCATTAGAGTGTCTGCACTGAACACTAAAGAGTTCTACTTTAACATTTTCCAGAGTAACTAAACCTGGTTGGACAAGGAGGGTCCAGAAAGATGGGTGTGAATGTAGACAGGAAGCAGATAGACGTTACTGGTACATGTAAACATTTTATTATTTGAACTGTCAATTTATTTTAAAAAAAGCTACTGGTTCGAGGAGCAGCGTTTTTTACTGTACATTTCCCGTATCATCTCCATCATAATAATAAAATAAAAATAGTACTGCCAATTCAAAAATTTGACTCTTTCTGGCTGTTTTCCCCTCAGTGCTTCAGCAGGGCGCAGAACAATGGGCAGCTGCAAGCTCCTCAGGGTGGACGGGCTACGACAGAGAGACGCCAATTCTGCCAGTGGCCCTGCAAGTGTCGGGAGAGACCTTACTGTGCCCCTGGTGTCAGCTCTGTCCTGGATGGGTGCGGCTGCTGTAAGAGCTGCGCCCGACAAATTGGAGAGCCGTGCAACGAGAGGGACGTGTGCGACCCACACAAGGGCATGTACTGTGACTTCTCTGCAGACAAGCCAAGATACGAGGTTGGAGTGTGTGCATGTGAGTGGACCTGGTCTTTTACTTGATTGCAGGCAGGGTTGCAATAAAGAGTCAAGGGGCCCAACACAGGTTTTAATCAGGCTTCCTTAGTTGCACTGCAGCAGTGACTCATGGTCAAAGCAGCCACTCATTTTACTCGGATCCTTCGTTATTATGTCCCTCCATCTTACCACGTTTGTTTCATCTTCCTCGTGGGGCGATCGTGGCTCAAGAGTTGGTAGTTCGTCTTATAAGCGGAAGGTTGCTGGTTCGAGCCCAGCAATGCAATCCATTATTATTATTATTATAAACCTTTACAAGCTCGTGAAAAGATTTGTAATAAATATGAATGAATGGGCTGCTGTCAGTGCTTGTATGACCAGTGTGCAGCAGCCTTTCAGATCGGCGCTCCGGCCCACCGGGAATAGGGCCATTGTGCCAGATTACCAGTCCTGCTCTGATTACAGGGGTACATGCTGCTTTACTTCCTACAACTATGGCAGTGTGATGCTGGCTGTTGGCAGGTGGTCAAACATTGTAAAAGTTGGACATGGCTATAGTAACATCACCCACTGGTTTGCGTTTTAGTATTTTGAAGCCTTGACTTTAGCTTATTAATCCCGAAGGAAATTAGGGTTACAGCAGGCAGCACGCTAATGGCGCATGCGCACTTACAAAGGAACCTTTTGACCAACTTTACACAAACATCATATTGGGGAGACATGTCAGAAAGGTAATGCTGACAAACCAATAAAATATTTGAATTTTATTCTCCAAAAACTAAAGACTTCCTGAGAGAATGGTCTATAGCACACAACAGCCTATAATAATCATGATCAAACTGACCTCACCTCTCACTTTAAGCTTTAATACAGTTCAAAAGTTTAGTTATTGAAAATTTATGAAGGGAAATATTAGCTACTGAGACCAAAACACCTTTCTGTACCAACTTATAAACATGTTTTTTTTTTTTTTTTTTGGTTTTAAACAGCAGTCTATGGGGCTCGCCTCACTTTTGGATTCAGCGTCAAGAGGATATTTGAGGATTCAGCCTCAGGGGCTGCTGTCGCAGGGTTACGTGTGTTGCAACAGTAACAGAATTATGGATATATTGTGAATGGCATATTTTAAAGGCAGTGCAAATCACAATTACTCTACCATGAGCCAAAAAACATTTGGAAAGACCATAAAAGTTGTATGTTTAAATTAGTTTTTTTAGTGTTTGCATAAAGCCACACAGTGGCTTCAGAGGAGGCCGCTCTAAACCAGTTCAACGGGAAAGCAATTTAAAAAAAATATGCAAGTGTGAAGAAGCCTGAAGGGGCTTTTACAAACCTCAGTGGGAAACTTAAACTCCAATCAACAATTCCACCTACGTGAGTCAAAAACTACTGGTTTTTGTGTCCATCCCTGCAAAAACATGTTTTTACATTCCATGTCATCATTCGAAATGTGCAAATTGCGTGCTAGGCTGGGAATCAATGCCAGCATAAAGGAGTATGCCATTTTTAAAAAGCTAATTTGCACTCAAATCTCATATTTTGTATGCTTGTGGGGAAAAAGACAGTAAAATTCTTGGTTTACAAAAAAACCCCAAACAAACAAAAAAGATATTAATTTGCATTACAGTCTTAAGATCCACCATAATCAGAGTTTGAGATTTGCACCAGCATGTTTCTTCTCATTCCTTCAGACATGATGGCGGTAGGCTGTGACCTGAATGGGGTCCACTATGAGAATGGAGAATCCTTCCAGTCCAGCCCCCTCTACAAGTGTACATGCATCGCTGGAGCCATCGGCTGTACCCCTGCTTTCATCCAGAAGCCTGCTGGTCTCTTAGGCTCTGCACCACTGATCAGCAACACGCCAGCTGGCCTTCGCAGTGGCCAGAGCCCAAACAAGCACCAGCAGCACACTACCTACATGTCAGGTGTGTGTTTAGAGAATGAATTCATGGAGAAGAGCCAGACTGTCTTGCCTGGAATGCTAATTGCTGTTAGGTAGCTGGAAGGGAAGGGGGAGCCTCATTACTCAGTACTGTCAGTGTGAGGTGTGACTGCCTGTGGTTAAACTGTCTGACACATATGATTCCAGTTAGAGGAGGAAAAGGAAGAGAAACAAGTTGGTTTTTATTAAAAGCCATAAAAATGCCACTTTGATGTACGGCAAAGCTTATTTAATTGGCGTGGCATGTAGCTGAACCAGATCTATCACATGATCTATCTGAGTCACATACAGTGATTTGCCACTGTGAAAAAACAAAGCACTTTCCCACCCAGCAAAAACTCATCGTCCCTGTCGTTGACATTTGGTTGAAACATTTTAATTTTGATTAAAAATGTCAAGAAAAGACACGACAAGCTTACTAAGTGGTGCAAACGAGCATGACGCTATAGTCACAAAAATGCACTAACGAGATGGGAAAGTTCTGAGGGTGATCTAATAACAAAAGAAGCTTTTATTTTGGTGTTTGTGGGTCTGATCTGGTTGTGGTTCGAGAAGTGTTGGTGCTAGTGGACGGCTCCGGTGCCAAAAATCTGGCCTCTAGCTCTCCACAGAGTCCTCACCCTACATGTTTAGGGTGACTCCACATATTTCTGCTCCTCAATAATAATAATAATAATAATAATAATAATATGTAAAGATAGGCATTCTTTTACATGTAGCTGAGTTTGTGTAGTGAGCTGGTATGTTTACAGTGTTTCAGATTCTTTTGTGTTACATTTCTATGCAGATCTTTTAATTTTTTTGTCCTTTTCTATGTAGCAGCAATTTCATATCATAATGAATTCAAAATTGATTAATGGGACTGCTCCCATAAGGCTCTATAGCACCTAATCACAACCAGTATTAGTCAAGTTACTTGAAAATAGTAATTTGTTACTAATTACTGATTACTTCTCCACAAAGTAATCCTGTTACTTTACGGATTACTTATTTTCAAAAGTAATTAGTTACTTTATTATTTACTTTTTAAAAACATGATACATATGTAATAATGCAATAGACCTTTCAGCCAATTCTAATTTTTTTCCTGCATAATCCATCATATAAAATTGAATCAAATCAAAAAGTCTCTTTTTCAAACTTGTTTTATTAGTTTTAATCTTTTAACTTTATACACATTGCATTAAACAAAAATTAAATTATATGCAACATTCTCTGAGTTGAAGAAATTTGTTTAACATTTAAACCTGTTCCGCATATTACAGCATTTAAAATAAAATAATTTTTGCGTTTACTCTCACTCTTTCAAATAGATGCAAGAAAAACACAGCAAGAAATAAATAATTTGAAGTTTAATTTTTCACTGTAGAAAGAAGTTTTCTTCCCACGTAGAGTGCACAGCGGACGCTAATGTTTATGTCACTTTTTACAGAATCAAACTCAAAGTAATGTCAGTAATTCCAAGCCTTAAACACTGCATGGATGTACTCTCTGCTGCAGATCAACAGTGGATAATATCTCTATATTATCCACTATTGTCATGAGACATTAACAAACAAAATCAGTAACGCAGCATGCTTATGGTATAGTAGTAACAGTAATCCCTTACTTTACTTGTTACTTGAAAAGTAATCAGATTACAGAAATGCATTACTTTTAATGCATTACTGCCCATCTCTGATGGAGACACAGCAGCTTGTTGGAATGATTCTGATCTGTGCTTTGCTTGACACAGTACCCTTTAACTGTAACACTGAAAGGTTACAGGGACCCTCCTTTAGCCTGGAAGAAGAACTGCCTAATCCAGACCACCCACTGGAGTCCCTGCTCCAAGACCTGCGGCCTGGGCATCTCTGTACGTGTCAACAACGATAACAGCAAGTGTGAGATGAGGAAAGACCGCCGCCTGTGTCTACTGCAACCGTGTGAGAAAAGCGTGCTCAGGAGTGTCAAGGTGGCATCTTTAGCTTTAATCTGTCTGAATCTTTAATATTTTCATTTAATTTTTAAAGTTTTTTTTCTCAAACTCTTAAAAAGAAAGACACCAATTGCTATTCCCACTTCTAGGTGCCAAAGGGAAAGACGTGCCGACCCAAATTCCAGGCAAAGAAAGCAGAGAAGTTGACTCTCTCTGGCTGTACCAGCAACAAGAAGTTTAAGCCCACATACTGCGGTGTGTGTACAGACAAGCGCTGCTGTGTCCCCAACAAGTCACGCATGATCAAGGTCAACTTCACCTGCAAAGGAGGCTCCAACACACAGTGGAAGATGCAGTGGATAACGTCCTGTGTGTGTCAGAGGAAGTGCAGCGATCCAGGCGACATGTTTTCTGACCTGCGTTTACTCTAAGGACCCCAAACGTCAGAGACGCAGAGTGGTGCAAGCCCCGCTGTGAGAAACTAAGGACTGAAACACACATACACTTTAATTCTCCCTTAGTAACAGTTTTGCACCTCCAAAAGGACAAAAACAAAACTAATTTTGAGAAAGAAGGACAACAGATCATTAAAAAAAACAAAACAAAGTTTTATGGAGCACTCTTCAGGACAGGTATGTGCACTAACAACAAGGAATATGGCCAGTGTACTAGCTTTAACATTACCTCATAACAGAACAATCAGGGAGCTTGGAAAAGCAAATAGAAGCTTTAGAGTAGATTAAACTGATGTTCTCTTTAAGTGCTGTTTGGAACACTTTGACCATGCCATAAATTAGATAACGTTGATATGTAAAAGCTTCAGTTCTGTGAGTTTGATTCCCAGATTCACAGCACAGCAGACCTTCATCTGGCGATGGAGAGTCTGGGTGCATCAGGCGTGAGTCTGGCCTTGGTGGCATCCAGATGATGATATTCTTCAATCAGTGAGTTGAGAGAGGCAATGGCCTCTGAGAAGAAGCTCTGCTCCATCCCTTCTACATGCAGGTAGTGGTGTAAGTGAGCCTAAAATGAAAAAAACAAAACATTAAACTGAGTCTGACTCAGGCTGATGATGTGTTTGTCAGATTTAGAGGCTGATATGCATTTGCCAATAAGCTTGAAGAATAAACCTGAGATATCATTTCACCTGAAGACAAACTGCTTTGTTTTCTGTGGCTATACCTGCACCACATATTGAATTAAATAAAAGAAAATACACATTTTGAAATCCATGTATGCCTCTAAACTTAAACCAGTGCAGGAAGACTATATGCCAAGTTATCTTTTGTAGCTACATTTTACAGATGGGTTAAAAGGTTTAGGGTTTAAGCTAGAATTAGGTTTAGGCTAAGAGTAGACTATAGGTTTGTAATAGTAAAATTTAAGTTATTAGATCTGGGAATGCATTACTATCAAAGAATGTCCTCACAAAGACAGCTTGAGACGCACCTTCTTCCTGTAGAGCTTGGTAAAGCGTTCCCTGAGCTCCATGAACGTGGGCTTCACGCAGGTGTTGTTGGCCAGAGCTAACAGGGAGTGGGAGTGTCCCACAGGAGGCACTGAACACAGACTCGTCTTCCAGCCTTCCTGGTTCCATGAGACAAAGGGCAGTGATGGTCTCAGTCTAAAGCCAGGAGAGAGGGGAAAATAACTGTATATGTAATGTTTAACATGTGAGCTTCACATGACAACCAAAAGACTTTGTTTAGTCTCAGTTTACTGTACTTTAAACTGTACTTTATCCTGAAATCAATATGTGAACAGTTCCCTAGCTAGGAGCTATGACTTTAAATTCAGAAACCAAGCATATTTACCTCACTAGCTTTAACAACAATCAAACAACTGGAAATGAAACAGTTAAAAAAAATAAATAAATAAAAAATCACTTGTCTGCAGATTAGAGGACTACCAACATCTACAAGTATCCTTATAGTTAAGATACTTAGTCCTGTTTGTACATTAAGTGTGTGTGTGTGTGTGTGTGTGTGTGTGTGTGTGTGTGTGTGTGTGTGTGTGTGTGTGTGTGTGTGTATATATATATATATTTGTACTTCCTTCCTCCTCCTACCTCTTTTGCCAACAATTTTAACACAACAGTCACAGTACAAAATGTGTGTGCCAACTGAAAAGGAGTTCTGTGAGAGCAGTGGTTAGAGGAGAATATAGTAAGAGCTTGTGGCTGAATGCAGTAATCATGACTTACTGCTAGTGCTCAATGGGTATACTATGGGAAAAGGTGAGTGTGTGGATCACTGGGTACGTTGGAATGGTTGCATGAAATCGTTACATCTTTTGGTGTAGAATTATATACAGAAATAAAGGTTTTTCCTCTGACCTCTCAATGTTCCTGCGGACATCAGAAACCTGCACGTTACCCCTGACCATGAGGGCACAAGCCAGGTACAGGCTGTGCTTTGGGTCAGCTTGTATTAGCTGGTGGTCTTTACTGAAGGCATCGCTGAACATCTGATCCAGTCTAGAGCGCACGGTTGGAAGACAGGAGAAGAAAAGAAATGCTTGTATCAGTTGATCAACTTTACAAGAAATGAATGTGCATCAAATCATCTTAAATATTCCTTTTATAGCTTTTTCTTCCAGCCTCAATGAACCCGATTTTAACTGAACATGCCTTGAAGATTTTTTATCAGAAGTTCAAAAAGACTGGGAACCAAGACGGCAGTGTTTGGCATAGAAGAATGTTTGCACCTTTATTTATGTAGGGAAGTCCCAAAGAGCAGGCAAAGATTTTTTTAAGCAACACCATGCCCTGCATTCATACAGTCACATATATTTACTGCTGGGAGTTATCCAGTAAAACCACCACTCTTTTTGACCAATAAGCATCTTCATAGGAGGAGAGAAGGTCTCTGTGGCCCACACAAGGCCACTTTTGTGGCAGCTGTTGCTGGGAGGAGGTAGGCAGATTGGTGTTGTTTTTTTTTATTTTTTATTTTTTTAAATCCTACGTCTGGAAAGCTAAAATTGAACTTGCCGCTTTTTCACATAATAAAAAGAAAGCTGGGGCTTTGTGGTGTTTTAAACTCTTATGCTTCTGTTTAACTAGGAAGAAAAGTGCTGTTCTGAGTTTTTAGCACCTTGGTTATTCAGATCAGGTGAGTTCATTAAAAAAAAACTAGTTTTATACTTAATACAAACTCAAGGTCGAATGTAAAGTGTTAAACCTATTTGAACTGGATCTTACTTTAATACTATTTTTCAGTAATGATCAGCAGAATTTCTCAACTATTAATCATTAAGTACTGGATTATTATTTAAACCATTCACAACTCTTAGCTACGCCTCTATTTTCCAGCTGTTTCCCCACTTCTGCATCACTGCTTATATTAACAGAAGTGTTAAAAGGTGTTTGCCTCCTTCCTGATTTTGTATTTCTTGTACGTTTGTCACAATTAAATATCCATCAAACAAATGTAAATATTAGACAATATATGTTTATTATTATTTGGCAGTTTAATTCTACATCTGATCTATTACTTTTACCTAACTGATAACTTTTCTGCTCAAACTTGAGGCATTCAGTTCTTTACTTTTCCAATTTTTTTTGTGACCAGACAAGCTAATCTGTCACTCTGCCACTTGGACACTAACCTGTGGGGTGTTTGTACTTTGGGTTGAAAATCATAGACTAACCAGGTCATTCATAGAATCATTTTAAAAAGAAAGCTTTTATAGGAGATAATTAATTGATCATGAGCAAGTTTCACTTTTTTCACTCTACCACTGTAAAAGCAGACATTTGGGCAGTTTGCCACTCATTGGTAAACTGAAGCATTTAGGAGTGTGCAAAGAGCACCACAATCCCCCACAATTCTTCCCAAGGTCACACCATGCAATGCTCAGAGGAAATCCAAAAGACCCAAGAGCTACAACTGAGATTCTACAGGCCTCTGTTACCTGGTAAATGTTAAAGGTCATGACAGAACAATTACAAAAAAAAAAAAAAAAAAGACTAACCAAGTATGGCTTATTTGGATAAAACCACTGAAATGGAAATTGCATAGAAATTATGAAAACCAAAATGTTGAAATATATTCTATTTTTTGACTTTGCATAATATTGCAAACTCTATGAGTAAAAAAAATAACAAAAGAATCCATTATTTATTAAATTAAATACCCTGAATTCAAAAATTTAGTAGCATAACATAATTTCAATTAAGTACAAAGAATATAATAGGCAATTACCACCGAATATGCACAAGGTGTGGATATGAATGAAGGATAAACACAAAACCAATGATGTTATTGTGTATTTCTTACAGGAGTTTGGAACTATTGTCCTGACAAAACTGAAATGTGCAGCACACTGAAACCATTTAAAAATGTCATGTTTAGTGTTCATCTGTAGCTGAATTTGGGGCAAACGGTCAATCATTTCTTTCTGTTTTCATAGTGATTTTGTGTTTAAACCAGATGTTAAGGATGTGGTTGTGTTCCTTATGTCTAGAATGGTGTCAGGGACAGGAGTTATGTAAGCTGCAAGCTTCAGCCTATACTCTTTCACATGATTCATATCAGGAAAATATTTGAATCTAAATTATGCCACTAACCATATCAGCCACCCCATCTGTAGGAAATCGTGAGCCAGTCCTGCTTGACTGGTGCTGTTTCATCATCATGTTACAAATGACAGTTTAAGTTACGGCGTAAACCAACCGAAACCACTTCTAAATGGTCAAGTCATCAATGGAGGGGTTCATGTGAGGAGGAGCTCTGCAGGACACACAACAACTGTCAGGTAAAAATAACTGCACCGATGGGTACAAGGCTTACCTCCTTGTGGGCACATTAATATCTGCTAATGTGTAGAGGGGTGTGAGACTGGGCACCAGGTAGTGTAAACGAGGAAAGGGCACCAGGTTCATCGCAATCTCATTCAGATCCATGTTGAGGGAGCCCTCAAAACGGGCTGAGCTGCAAATAAAAAAGTTATAATGACATGCTCAATTTGACTGCATAATAACGTTAAGTTCCACTAATTAGTGATAACTAAAAGAAGCAAATCTAGAATATCTTCTTGATACATAACACTGTGCAAAAGATCAAAATACTTTTATTCATAAATAACTTCCTAAGTTGACTTGTGTGACAGTACCAAATCTCCAGGTTGACTCTCAAGCCCTTGCAGGACTCTCACAGAAGCTTTTAATGATAAGATAGCATCACGCGATAAACACCTGAAATGCTTTGACATCTCTGGTTAGTGTCTTATGCTCAAACTTTGGCTGACTCAAAGGGCCAAAATTAAAACAGACAGGAGACTGCAGATGAAAGCCCAAACTGGCTTTACTGACTGTTATTATGAAGAGAATGGATACTAATGCATTTATTATGGCAATCTTATGGACTAGAAAAAAATGGTCAAAAGGGTGTTAATGTTTTTCCTTAGCACACGGGCTTCTACTGTATATGAGCAAACAGTAATACTATACCTGGTAATATTGAGCAACAGGTTAGCCACAATGTTATTCATAGCATCAAAGGGTTTTTCTGCCCCACTGAGGCCTCCCTGTCCAGAGGTGACTGCGCTGTTTCTCTTGATATTTAAACCAGGCTTTGTACCATGAGACATAACTTTAATCTTGTTCACAATGTCAACCAATGACTGGAAGGGGAGAAATGAGGGAAAAGAAGAAATCACATTCAGTTTGACAGTTTTGATTTATGTGCGTTGCACAGACATTTGCAGGGAGAGAGGGGAGGCATTTCTGAATCCACAAACCTGGTTTTCCACTAACAGGACACAATCAGCGTGCTCTGTGAGCTTGTTCATGGCAAGGACACTGTTGTATGGTGAGGTGATTACGTCATCTTCCCCAGATGGATAGATGGAGGTGACAACGCGACACACCTCAGGGAACTCATCCTCCAGCAAGCTGAGCACTCTGGTTCCCAGGCCAGAGCCAGTACCTTAAATCCATAGTCAGTAACTAATTAATTATCAGCTGTCTACAGAAAAATCCTTAATTTACTGACATGACAATTTAAATCTTATTTCTACACTGCTTGAAAAATTAAGGTAACACTTTGACGTATAACAGTAGAGCTGCAATCCCTGAGTCAGGTCGTGGACACTGAAGATGAAGGGACCAATCAAGCTGGAGGAGACCTATCGGGTTTGGTTAGCCTGTGGGATCTCAGAGGCAGCTGATTGGTACTGGCAGGCCAAGCAGAATATAGCTTGGGCGGTGGGTGAAGCAAAAGCTTAGGTTGTGGGAGGAGTCCAGTGAAGCCTTGGACAAAGACTTTCGGTCTGCCTCGAAGTGTTTCTGGAAAATTGTCAGGAAAGCAGTGCTCTACTCTGCGGGTGTAGTGCTGCGGACTTCAACTGAGTATATAGTCAGACAGTGGAAGGAATACTTTAAAGACCCACTTAACCCCACTGGCATGCCTTCTATAGAGGAGGCAAGTCTGGGGACAAGGTCACTGAGGTAGTTAAACAACTATCGGTGGCAGAGTCCTTGGACTAGATGATGTTGATAAAATTCCTGAAGGCTCAGGAATGTCATAATCATCATGTTGCAGGGCTGCCTACTTAACACACCTCTGCATGGAGATCGAGGTAATGCCACTGGACTGGCAGTCTGCAGTGGTGTTTCCCATATTCAAGAAGGGGGAGCAGAAGGTGTGCTCCAACTATAGGGGGATTACACTCCTCAGCCTCCCCAGGAGGGTCTAGGTTTTGAGCAAACGGCCTCAGAATTTGATCTCTGCATTTTGCAAAATGGTCCTGTTGCTTCATCAGGGAATGGCCTCCAGCTTAGAAATGTGGACGAGGCCCCTGGGGTAGACCCAGGAGACACTAGAGAGATTATATCTGTTGGCTGATCTGAATAAGCTGGAGTACGTGGCTGCAGAGTGGAAGGTCTGGGTTTGTCTGCTGCCCCCATAACCCAGTCACATTTGTCACTACAAATCTAACATGAATTAATTGAAGTAAAGCTTGGAGTACTGGACTGTGAAGCATTAATGAAAGGATGCCCTTGAATCAGAGCCTTACCTCCTCCCATAGAGTGAATGAGAAAGAAGCACTGCAGACAGTCACATTGCTCTGCTGCCTTCCTGAGCTTATCCACTATCTTCTCCCTGTAGGCTGAGCCGTACGTCATGTTTCCAACTGCCCTGAATGACAAGCACAAAACGATACCTTGGTTTTTTCCCCCCAATCATAAGATAATGCCAAAAATTGAACATTAATGATAAGTATCATTTTTAATGCTCAGCACAGATTTCATATTACTTTCATCTTTTATGATGATCACTATGTCAGATTAAGCAATTATATTGAGTGATCAACATGACAGACTGCCCGTTGCTCCCACAGCATGCATGATGTGTTAGGAAGTTGTCAGTAGCTAGTGTGTTCATGGAAAGGAAAGGTAACAGACAAAAGCAACTGAAGGGGCTGTCAGGATGTCCTGGAGCATCCCATGTTGCTCGTGTTTTTTTCATTACGACAAACTATGCAAGATAAAAGAGTCAAAGTTCAACTCTCCCTACGTTATACGTGTTGTAGGACATATAAAAGAGTTTAGTGCAAAAGTCATTCATGGTAAAAACAATATTAAACTCAATATAAGGAATTTTAAACATAGGGTATAATTATGTGGGCCAATAAAAAGACTGCCGTGCAGTGTAAAGGCTTTCTCGCCTCTAAGCAACAAACTGTGGGAATCAGACTGACAGTCTCAAATTGTTGTGGCATGCCAAGTACAGGATTTACCACAGGCGTCATGGATTGACTACATAATCCATTGGTGGTTCATTCACAGGCAATGCTACACTGTAAACAAGTTGCACTTTTTTGTGCAGACAGAAAATAAGCCACCGGCAGCTGAGAAAAATTTACAGGAGATAAAGATTATTTGAAAAAATTAAAAGCGTGTGCTAATATAACTCTGTGTCAAGTAGACTTCCTGTTAACATCCCATAACATTCCATAGCATCTGATATCACTGTGGGCCTTCTGCTTGACCATTTCCAATCTGTGAATCTGTGAAATCTTAGAGTCATATATTAAATACTTTACAAGAGATATATACTTTTTGAAAAATATAGACTATTGGCTCATTAACATATGAAAAAAAATTGTAAGAGGTCCTGTAAAGTCCCATATTGGAGCACACACTAGATAAAAAATAGTACATAGTTGTATTTCACAATAATGCATGGAGACCTGGTCTACCTACAATTTCAGGTAGGTAGACCAGGGAAACCATACAGAGAAACTACTCACATCAGGCTGATCTTTTCCCTAAATTATACTCTGCACAATTGAGAATGTGAAAACTGAAAAAACAACAGTTAAGCCACCCGTGTTCCTCTTTCAGATTATAGAAAATTCAACATATAGTGGATTATTAAGAAAACATGTTTAATTCTTTCAGACAATTACCAAAAAATACTTTCTTTGCAATCTCTTCAAAGACTATTCCCTGAATACCACTAGAACTGCATATAGTGTAACAGCACGTGAGCTGTAACACAACTCCAGCAGGATTTAAATTATGGTGTGCAACAGTTGGTAAAGTCCACGTGAGCTCGGTGGCATCCTGGGGCTTGTCTGTCTCTTACCAGTTGTTGCCTGAACCTGACACGTCTGTGAGTAGTTGCGTGCTATCAAACACTTCTCTTAACGGGCCCTGCAGGATCTGGTTGACCACACCCTCTTCCATGTCCACCAGGACCGCCTGTGGATTCAAATATGTGAAAATGAGGCCCGCTCATACATTTCAATGCTATCATATACTGAGCACATTCCTTTTACCCCAGTCATTTCATAATTCACCCAATGAATGCTGAACCTTTCAGTAAGCTCGACTCCAAAATAAAATGTGAAAAGAATACGCATCATCAATCAGTCTTAAGCTTATTATTATCCATGTTAAAGCCATTTATCATTTTTCTTTGGGCCAAAGTTAACCCCAAAGGGTGAAATTTGAGATGTGGCAGCCCTTTGCTCATTTCTAGTAGAAGGCTTATTTAATGGAAACAGAAAGACGTGGCACCTCTGGCACAGCAAAAGCTACAGCCAAACTCAATGACTGAGAGAATCAGATATGGAATTAATTTGCATTTGATACAGTTGACCAAGAGATGTTCACAAAGAATTTACCTTCAGTATCAGTCCATACTAGCAAGATTCAAAGCCTTATGCTTTGCATGTAAAAGACACTTGACTATGCCTGCACTGCTATTGTGAATGTTTCATAGGTTAAAATGTTTGCACGCATAGGCTAACATCTATTTTTATTAGTACCAACTCTGAAATTTCTGAAGTTCTAACTTCTTATTTGCTTAATTTTTATCCAGTTTTGACACAATAACTAAAAATTAGGGACTCGAGAGTCCTTCTAGAACTTACCCTGGCCTTCAGGTGTTGGATTCTCCCACCAACAGCAAATGCAGCCCCGTCACTTTTCCTGGAAAAGGACAGTCAGTGATTTAAAAAAAAAAAAAGGGGGAAAAAAAAAAAAAAAAAAAAAAAAAAAAAAAGCAATACATTTGGAACACTTATACGTCAATGAACAACTGGAGGAAAGCAGGTTTAACATACCTGGAATCCACATTTCGGAAAAAGCTATTGAGGGCTTCATCATACAATCCCCTCTGAGGATGAAGGAAAAAAAAAAAAGATTTAGGAGCTGTGAGAGTCATGTCTGTTTCTTACAGGACAAAACAGGGCACACAGAAAACAGACATCCCTTAGAACAAAAGTTTAGTGAGAAAACATAATGGCGTCCCTGATTATCATAGATAAGATGTTAAAAAATTTACTGAAAGTTTTTCTTGGTCACTTAAATCTACATTGCTGTGAACAAGTATTTGAACTCTTCCTGATTTTGCTTTGTTTTTGTTTATACCAGCTGCATCTACATTTTTCATTCACTTAAACATAAGATTATAGTAGACTAGGCCTGGGTATCTGGTGAAATGGTGAATCAGTAGTTTCTACATAGTTGATGCATTTTACCTAAACCCTAAGAATTACTGCACATATCACTGGAACACTTTCAGTTTTACCATGATAAAATTCATGTGAAATCAGGATTTCATTTTTGGAAATTAAATTAAATTGTTTCTAGTGCTTAAGACCAACATCCCTAAAGCTTATGAACTACAGAAGGCAGCTAACGTTTAAACTGGAAACCAAAATGATTACAACTTGGATAAAGCCGAGGTAAATATCTCTCTGTCACACTAAAGAAATGAGTTATTAACTACCCAGCTGAAATACAGCGCTGAAAAATGAGGTTTTCTAATCATTAAAAAAAAAAAAAGAGAAGCATTCTCTGAATCACTTAGGGCGTGTCTGCTGAGGCGTCAACTGACAGCTCTCACATCATCTCAAACAGACTGCACAAAGCAGACAAACAGAGCTGGAATTGATTTAACGCAACCACACAAGTCAGAGAAGAAAATTACAATGTGTATTATACAAGAGTGTTTGACACTTATCTGCTGTTTTTCTGTCACAGTCAGTTTGGAATGCAATTTAAAAATGACATGACAATGTGGCTGGAAAGTCTGGTAATTATAAATTTACACCAAGATGAGAAACAAATAACACCCACACTGATTATTAAAGCAAAATACCCCACTATACATTATAATTCCTCAACATAGATACATTCAAGCACATAATCAACACTTACTGTGGACTAAGTTACCAACTAAAGATAAGCAAACACAAAATCTTTCACTCTGCAATGACAAGTATAACAGAAAATGGTGGCGAGACAGGGAGGAGACAGTTGGTTTGGGTCTGTTCACTACTAACAGCTGGTGAGTCCCAATTTATACAGTGTAAAATAATTAGAATAATGCTAATAGAAATGTACATTTGCAGATAATAGTCAGACATAACATTATGACCACCTGCCTAATATTGTCTCAGTCCCATTTTTGCTGCCAAAACAAACCTTACCCATCGAGGCATTGACTCCACTAGACCCCTGAAGGTTTGCTGTGGTATCGGCACAAAGATGTTAGCAACAGATCCTTTAAGTCCTGTAAGAGGTGGGGCCTCCAGTGGATTGGACTTATTTGTCCAGCACATCCCACAGATGATCGACTAGATTGATATCTGGAGAATTTGGAGGGGTAAAAAATGCCTCAAAGTCATTGTTGTGCTCCTCAAACCATTCTTGAAGTTTTGCTTTGTGACAGGGTGCATTATCCTGCTGACAGAGGCCACAACCATCATGGAGTACTGTTTCCATGAAAGGGTGTACATGGTCTGCAACAATGCTTGGGTAGGTGCTACATGTTAAAGTAACATCCATATGTACGGCAGGACTCAAGGTTCCCAAGCAGAAGATTGCACAAAGCATCCCACCGCCTCCACCAGCTCACCTTCTCATAGTGCATCCTGGTGTTATGTGTTCCCCCACTAGGTGATGCACATGCACCCACACCTCACCCAGTTGTCTAGCCATCACAATTTGGCCCTTTTCAACCTCTCAAATCCTTATTAAATTAAGGAAAGCCTCCAAGCCCCCCCTTAACACATGGACAAACATCACAGACTGAGGAAAGCAGACAGTTTTCCTGCCTTGGTTGTTGGAGGTGCATGTGCCAGAGGTTAATGACACTTTTGCTGTAGTTTAAGAAATGCTAACAGTTGAAGGTGTTTGTTGCTCCCAGCTTTTTGAATGAGTTTCTCCTCTGAGTTGATTAAATATGCTCAACTTTAAAGGTTTTCCTACACTAACTAAAGTTACTTGTACTTGAATTACATTTTGCTATTTTGTACTTTTACTACAATGCCTTGACATGATCCCAAAGGTGCTCTACTGGATTGAGGGATGGTGGCTCTGGTAGCCATTTGAGTACAGTAACCCCCTTTCGTGTTCAAGAAACCAGCTTGAGATGATCTGAGCTCTGTAACATATTGTCTTATCCAGCTCAAAAGCACAGGTGTAATTATAAAAACGTTAAAAGCGGCTGTGTTTCACCCAGAGATGCTGTGTCTACGGATTTTTGGTTGTATAGTCTGGGTCACCAGAACATTAGAAAGACAAACATGTGCTTTTCCTGTCGTAACAAGTCAGACTTCATTATTATTCGTCGGATACCTTCGGATACCTGTGCTGTGCTGTGCTGTGTGTGTAATTGCACTTACTTTATTGACATGGGCATGCTCTCGCAAAGCAAGATCCCAAAACCTGCAGCCAACCTGGTTGCCGCACTGTCCAACTGCAGAACGGAATTTCAGTTTAACTTAAAAAACACAATTAGTGGTAATACAGATTTCATTTGTTAAAGGTATGCAGCTACGTCACATAAAACGGAACTACTTGACATAAACACCGACCTGGGGGCTAAGCTAGCCTCCTACCTGTCATTTACCGCGCTGAGTTTCACTCACCTTGGACCACAACGGACTGTGTCATGACAACAACACCCCATACACGTTGTAAAAGTGCGAAGCTAATCCATAATAACTGTTCCGTTTATGTTATCCATCAATAAGATCTTCACAAGACTTTTGAACACCTCTTCTTCCTCGCGCCTTAGCTATGTTTGGTCGAGCATTGATGACGTCATTTCCATGGAAACGGAACGTACGTTTCAGCCACTGACCCCCCCCCCCCCCAAAAAAGTGTGTGTGACGAACAAAAACAAACAATAAAGACATTTTTAAAAAGAAAAAACAGGAGGTTTGTAGTAATATAATATAGCAGTTTTGTAGAAACCACACATTAAATGATTAAAATCTCTTCTGTAGTTTAACTTCCATTAATAAAGTTAAAATAAAGGATGGTATGAGATACTGGTTTTTAAAAGCAGAATAAAAGCATTTAAGACTGTAAACTATATTTTGTCAGTGATGTTACATTATGGTTGAATTTTGTGTCTCAGCGTGGGTGCCAAATTAAGGTAGGTAGGATGTTTTTCCAAAATTAAAACAATTAGAGAACGAAGAGTTTTCAACCAGTTTTCCAGTGTTTTGCCTTGGTATTTATTGCTTGTCTGTGATTAGGCTTCCCAGTTATTTCACCTTCTGTCTTAACTGTCGTGAAATATTTTACCCCCTGAAAATGGTGTGCTTCTGAGTAAAAACATAATAAAAACATTTTTAAAAGAAAAAAAACAAACAAAAAACAGTTACTGAACACTTATTATGACTTTTCATCTTACATCACGAGCATGCTCTAATTTCCTCGCCCACATAGGACATATACTTATTGGCCGCTTTGATAGGTACACCATCCAACTGCTAACTAAACAGCCATTAGACTGCTGAGCCACTTGGATTGTTGTGTGTGTGTGTCACCATCTAGTGGCTGATTAAACTGACTGCAAACAAGTTAACTACCTTTAACAAGATTGTGACAGTTGTTTAATTTTCATCTGAGTCATTGGGTGGACACTTTGGATGTACATGTCACTGGACTGTGGGAAAAACCAAAAGAAAACACTCCTGTGTTCTGACCATTTTTAATTTACTGAGTATACCTGTGCAATATTGCATGCATATACGAGGTTGTTAAGTCAGTCTCAGCTGATTTTGGTGAAATGAACAAGTGCACTATAGGAGAACACACATGTAAAAAAGTTTCAGTGGAGGTAAAATGTTATTTATTATCAGAAATAAAACAGTACAAAAGGAAAGCTTTGAAAATGAACTTTATACAAAAAACATGTGCCATCAAGATTATGAAGTGGAGTAAAGGAACATACAGTAACACAGTAATGTTAGTGTGCGTGTGTGCTTCACACTGTGGACTGGAGGAATCAATCTGATTTGTTTATTTATAACGGGTGTTTGCTTTGATTGAATGGACGTTTTGGTCATACTCTTGGTGGGAGTGAAAAACAAAAACCGACAACTTCTACACAAAAAGCACACAAACGTGTCAGAAAGGAAAAAGACTGATGATATGGGGTTTCTACCATGCATTTGGTCATTGCTTTGCTGAGCTAGAGATCACAGAAATCTTATGTTGCTGGACAGGTTCCAACACTGACAGCTCCACTGACCAGGACCGCTTTGCTGAAGTTTACTTGGCTGTTGTTGATTGTCAGGTTTCTCATGCAGCCCACAAAGGCCTTCCTGGTAGCAGCACTTTCTGGAAGGAAACCATCTGAGAGGAGGTAGAAGGCATTATTAACAGCTTTATACTAGGGGTGCAACGATACACAAAATTCACGGTTCGGTTCGATACTTTGGTGTCACGGTTCGATATTTTTTCGATACAAAAAAAATGTTCATGCCTTTTTAATTTGTCATTTATTACAATTATAAATATATATTTTAACTCAAAAGTACAGTTTTTAAATTTAACCCTAACCCTTGTGCGTGTTTTTTATTTTGACAGCGAATGCGCACCTGCGGACCACTTATGTGCAGCCCTGGTTATTTAGCTCGTCATATTGCAGCCACAGAAATTCTTTTGTCCATGAAACCATAAAGCTGCACTTTCTTTTTGCCTTATAGTCTGATTTGTCATAACTTCTCCGTTTTGTGGTAAGCTTTTCTTTGGCTGTCACTTCTTCACCCTGACCTGTCTTATTTGGCTCAGCAGAACTAAAATATATATCGTGCTGCTTTTACACACGCACTCACATAAGCTCAGCGATTCTCTGCGCGATCAACCTCTCACATGTTTAAGCTGCGGGAGATTTCACTTGTCATGTTTGCATAGTAAGCTAACGATTAATAAGACGATGTCAGAGGAATTGGTGCACAAATTATCATCACTCACAGATCAGTGCTGTCGCTCTCTATACACAGTTCGCACGACTGCAAAGTGAAAGCAAAAAAACAAGCGCAAATTCAAACGCGATTACAATATGTCACATATTGACAGTGGCTCACCAATGCCAATGACATAATTACCCAGCTACATTTCTGAAAGAATGCAAAAGCATTGACATATATTTTTCCTTCCTACAATAGCCCGACGGGCAGGGAAGAGATAGATTTTGGTAGCCCGACTGAAAAAATCGCTAGCCCAAGGACGTCGGGCTAGCGATATTGCAAGCCCTGTATCTGATTGAGGAATCACTCATCTTTGGAAAAGAGAGTTTATTACAGAGAAATGTCTCTTTCCAAAATAAAAGCTATACTATCCGCTTCTTCTGGGCTATATTCTCAGCAGCATAAGGAGAATCATGTGCTAACAGCTGTCTAAATGACTCGGCTAAAGTTAGTAGCATGCTTGTTGTTTTTGTCTTTGCACTAGGATGATGTCGGCGTAAATGTGCAGTCATATTCGTTGTGTTCCCACTAGTGCTTTCAGGTTGATCTCGTTGAAATGACCTTAATGCCACAACATGGCAAATCTCCGTTAATGAGCTACCTCCGATCGCCCAGTGCATGGGGCTAGACGGCCAACACGTTAACGAGCTAACTGTGCTAACACACTAGTTCCCACCCATGTAATTGAGCATTGCATGGCACATCCAACATACTGTTTTACTTTAGTCCATGACTCGCTTACCTTCAGGGTCATACATCACATGAAAACCAAAATAATTCCAAACTCCAGATCTGAATGTTGCAAGGAGAGCTTAACTTCTGTCTTGCTAGCTTGCCCTGCACTCTTCCTTCTGAGGATGCTATCTGTGTTGAGCGCTTAGTGAATCTGCATTCGACTACTCCGCCTAGGCTGCACTGTCGAGCCTAGGCGGAGTAGTCGAACGCAGGTTCACTGAGCGCTCAACACAGACAGCATCGTCAGAAGGAAAGTTGATAAAATAAATTACAAATGTTGTATTGTTCGATACATATGCGTACCGAACCGAAAGCACTGTATCGAACGGTTCAATATTGATACGAATATCGTTGCACCCCTACTTTATACCAACAGGACAAAATCAGGAGGAGCTATTGTCACCAGCTCACCTGGAGTGCCACCAATAAATACAGGCTTTCTGCTATCTGTGGAGCTGGGGCTCAGAGGTCCCACCACATGGTTGATCTCAGAATCCACATCCAGCTGGACAACGTTGGCATCCCGTATCACTGAAACCAAACATTACAGAACGCTTTCATTAAACATTAAACTTGACTAGCTACTGTAAAAAAATAAAAAAATAAAAAAACTTTTTTTTTTTCATTATGACACAAAAAGGCGGTTTTGCCTCTCGCCCCCAACAACCCTGAAAAGGATAAGCGGAAGCGAATGGATGGATGGACACAAAAAGAGTGACTGAGCCCATTAACTCATTCCTTGACACAGAAAGCTATTTTCAGTCAGTCTTTTTGAAACCACAGGCCTCGCCCCCTGGTGGTCTTTAAATAGAATGCTGGATTAAGGCATTTGTGTGTTTATTCCTTTTTCAGACATGGAAGACGTAACATTGCACATACAATATACAATGTCAGATTATTTTTCAGAGAGTGATGTTAGTGTGACATTAACAGTGCTGCCACAGAACACATCAATTCTGAATAATAAACCTACAGTGTGATCACAAAGGAATTCTTACCGGTAATTTTGTGCCAACTCCCCGAACACACTCCCTGTTTTGGTGACACCTTTGTGAAGAACTCACGAGTCCCATCATTTACAAGAACCACCACCTGCAAAAACACTAATGCTATAATCTGTCTAGAAGACGGCAGTTCTTTTGAATGAAAAAACTTCATTTGAACCAACACGAATGTGTGTATTTTGTGTAAAAACGTACCGCTCCTTGATGAATGTACACAGTGAAATAGTCATCTGCTGAGTGCACATGTAGTAGCACCCCTGATGCCACACGAGGGCGCACCTCCATCACCAGCTCAAACCTCGGTCCCAGGTTGAAAGAATCGTCTGAATTAGGAGGAAGATGACGTGAGGTCTGAGTTATTCTTATTTATTATGGCCCCATAACCCTTTAGCTACGTTCATCAGTTATTCTGAGGTGGGTGCGAGTGTGAAATCATTTGAGTCCTGAGTTTCTTAGGGCTTTCAGCTTTGCCTTTTCCTCTTTCGTGCTTCTTTAACACTCACACATTTTTACCACAGCTGCACTTAGGCCATCGAGTTCCCTCAGCCAGCCACACTCTCCTCATGAACACGAAAGAGACTGTGGGCCTTGTGAGGCTAATGAACTGTGTAAGTTAACAGATGCTCAGTTTGCAAACAGTTGCAGATAGTGGAAAAATATATGTGGTGTTACTCACTGTGAGAAAGATTGCACAAAACTCTGCATACAACATATTTCTAGGTTACAGAAAAATAACACAGATATTAAATTGCTAGAAACACACCCAGGACAATGTATCCTCCTTCTTCTGAGAAGTATGTTCCTCCCTCAGAGACTCCATCAAAGCATGGAGTGACCCCAAATGTGTCTGCCACAGAGGAGAGCTGCTTTCTATCAAGCTGAAGGTTCTTTATACAGCCAGTAAAGCTGTATGCAGAGTTTCTCTGAAGATGAAAGATAACAAAAATAATGATTAATTATGATAATCCACACAGAAACAAACCTAAAAAGGCATCACAGAATATTTTAAAGAACTACTAAATAACACATTCACTTATCCACAGTAGTTCTCATATACTGATTTTTACTCTAATGTACTAAGTACTGAAAGTGCTTTCTACTACAAGCCTCAGTCACATACACATCAACACAGTACTTTTACTCTAAGTGCTCTGTCTAACATTCATGCACACTTTCACTCTCCAATGAATGCATTGGGTTCAGTTTCTTCTGTCTTGCTCAGGAATACTTCAACATGTAGGGTGGAGGAGCTGGGGACCGAGCCACTGACCTTTCAGTAGACAACCTATAATGGTAGAGTAGAGCTCTACTTACAAGCAACACAACAAACTCCTGATCACTACAGTATATTTGAGGACCCTGCAGCTATAGCCCTATTTGGTCTGGTATGACTAGTGGCTCTGTATGGCTAATGACGGCTAATGCTAAGCAAAGTTTAAGTGAATGTAGCTGTGAAATCTTAGTGGTCTGTTTGATAACTTTATGACTCGTCCCTTATAAGCTTATTTTATGTAATTTCAGCATTCAACAGTAATCCCCACATTTGACCATAGTAGTTGTCATATAAGCTGTCTTTAAGGCCGCATTAAGCAATGTTTTCATAGTAAGACTGAGTCATTTGGTGACTTTTATGCAAGAAAGAAGAAAGTGTATTTTATTGATTTCCGTGGGGAAATTCCTCTCTGCATTTAACCCATTCACTCAGAGAAGCAGTGGGCAGTCATTGGGCGCCCGGGGAGCAGTGTGTAGGGACGATGCCTTGCTCAGGGGTACCTCAGGGTAGCTGTTCAGGGGAATTGAACCCCCAACCTTCCGATCATGGGGCCACCACTCTACCTACTGAGCTATCCCGGCCCCCAGTGCATGTAATGTACAAGACATTGCTTTTAGGGTCACACCCCACAGAGAATTATCATCTCACACTTTTACATTTTATCAGCTTACAGTGAAATGGAGCTAGTACATCAGAAGAATGCAGCATTTATTATTTTAAACTGTTAGCTAAAGTCATTCTTATTCATCAGGAACGATCTCTGAGTGCCTTGTGCTCCGCCCACATCTGAAAAGCAGCCAATTTTTGAACAGTGGGATTAATAGGAAGGAGAAGGGCTCCACTATATCAGCTCCAATACTCAAAACTGAGAGGAAACCTTCTTTCTTAGGGTCACAATAGTGGTTTCCTCTTGTCTGTGGGAACAGACAGGGCTGGATGTCCACACATTTTCCGGACAAACATAGGGCTATAAATAAAGTACTTTATAAGATTCCAGTTGTCCCATTTTTTTCTGCTGTTTAATGTTTTTCACATGGCAGATTTTGACTTGTACCTGAATATTCTTCTGGGCTCTCCCTGCAGGAAC
Organism: Simochromis diagramma; assembly: GCF_900408965.1. NCBI lineage: Eukaryota > Metazoa > Chordata > Actinopteri > Cichliformes > Cichlidae > Simochromis > Simochromis diagramma. The sequence goes on along the minus strand of NW_024386757.1, from coordinate 3,094,537 downwards.
TCCTCCGACATAGAGGGGGCTGCTGATGTGCCAGGAGACGTTGTTTCCCTGAACGCTGTCTTCCAGCATTGTGAGCCCATCAACTATTAACCGCCCCACATTCCCATCACGGATAAAAATAACCTTTGGGATGAGAAAAGGTTGTCTCTTACATAAACAAACACTCATGCTGGCATAAATATAAAATTCAGTGATGGAACGAATTCATGAACTTACACTGTGCCAGGCACCATCATTGTATTTGTCTTCACTTTTGATTTTAACCTTTTGGTCTCCTACACTAAAAGTGTACACAAGTTTCCCATGGGCCAGAAAGAGTGCCATGAAATTGTCCTCTTGGGCATCAGATACATAAAAGATGAGGCCAAAAGATGAGTGGGTCTTCATTGACAAGGAGAAGTGGGACCTGGAAGAACAAAGATGAATTTAATCACACATGGAGACACAAGAATATGTGCAGCTTTAAGCAGACATGACACTGAGGTTAAAGTTCTTGTCTTGATCTACCTCTGAGAAAGGGAGTCTGGGAAGTCTGTGTAGTGCTGCCTGCTGTTGGCAATGCTGCTGAACCGGAAGGCGTGGTGAATCGATTTGGGACTTGAGGAAAGAAAGCAGGACTTGATGTTTGGCTGTGCTGATTCCTGGTCATCACTTCCTAGCTCAGTCAGCACTGGGGGGAGGCTAGATTTATCTCTGGTGACCTATGAGAACATTTATTAAATATCAGGTTATCAGTCAGCCCAAAAATGTTTGTAGAACACATTCATATTTAACTAAGGTCTGCTGTATGTGCTATTTTTACTTCACCTTTTGTGACTGTTTGGTTCCAGAAGTGTTAGCCCTGTGCCTTAACAGCAGTGCAGCCGGGGGTCGCTGTACAGGACAGCCCTCCAGGGAAATCTGGACCTTCTCTGGGTATCTCTTAAAGTCTTCAGGCTCAATGTCCCGGTCTAGTCTACAGTGACACGGCAGAAGTGTCAAACACTCTCAACACATTATTCATTGAATAGACTGTATATAAAAGATGAAAGCACTAACCATAATGTCACCTTTGGTTTCAGCAAGTGTTTTGGCTCCCAAAATATTGTGAGTTGTTTTTGGGGTTTTTTGTTATTATTTGGAATAGCCAGAAGTGAATATAATTTATATGGATGACAGGAGGAATTACTAAGTTGCCAGCTAATGCTATCAATTCTCCAATACACATACCTTCCAATTAGTGCCACGTAACAAATGAAACATTAGTTTTCACTCATGTCTTTATCCTGTCTTCCTTCTCTCACCTCAACTGGCTGCGGCAGATGGCCGCCCCTCCCTGAGCCTGGTTCTGTTGGAGGTTTCTCCCTGTTAAAAGAGATTTTTTCCTTCCCACTGTCGCTAAAGTGCTTGCACATATGGGGTCATATGATTGATGTTTTGCTGGGCCATATCATACCGTTCATGGTTATACCGGTATAATGTTGGGCAACGATAAGAAAGTGAAATATCGCGATAGGATTTGGGTAAAACACGCATGCGCAGTGCCTTTGTTTTCATACGCACATGGCGGAAAAAGAATGGCGGCGGCGACGGAGAATGAGAAGGGCGAAAGCAGATCGTTGAATGAAACGGATGAACCAGAAGTGGTTTGTAAAAATGCTGCAACAAAGCACTATTTTTGGTAGAGCATGCTAGCAGGCCGTTGTCATTACCGTGTGTTTTTGGAAAATACAGTGCACTTAAAATCAATCCTTTGAGTTTTCTGAAAATCGACAGTGCCCCTTATAATCCCGTGTGCCTTTTGTATGAATTCTGGTTGTGTTTACTGAAACGAAACGATTTTATGTGGTACACAGTGCTCGAAAATCAAAAAAAGGTATACTGGTGACAAACTGAGCCGATTCTGCTATGCCTGGTGCGTGGGGAAAAACTATCATTATGCTTTTTGTGACATTTTTAACATTTTAACATGTTTGGCTTTTTAACATTTACTTCACTAGGACAGTGGAAGACACACAATGACTGGTCTCAGGGCAGATTCAAACCAGGTGTCTGCATTAACCTCACAATATATTTGTCACTTACTCAACCGAGTGAGCTAAATGAACACTCTGCAACACTACTGCTTTCACCATAGATGGTAGAATTACCTACAGGGCCCGCTATACGGTTTAACCAAACTGTAAACATGTTTTTTAATGCTGCTAAATATGGTAACATGCATTTTTTTTGGCATTTTTATATTTGCTAAATTTTTCATCTTTTTAGCAGCAATCTCCATCTCCTCACAGTTTAACTTGAAATAACATAATACCCCCTCTTTTACTGGAGAGAGGGGGTGACTTACCTGTTGATGTAGGCATAGCTGATGCAGCCCGTGAAATTCTTGGAAGTGCTGCTTGGAGATCCTCCATAGTAGAAAGTCTTCACCTCAGAATCGTATGACGATCCCGTGGCTGATGTCGGCCGCTTCTTGAACTGCTTGTCTTCGTCATCCACCAGCAATGAGTACCTGAAGTAAGGAGTTGAAGCCCCTCAGAAGATTTTCTTTAGTTGTTGATGCGCCCCTTTGGGTGCAGGGGCCTATGTGACCCATGTTTATAAAAGGATCACCAGATCTTATCAGAGATGCAGGCATCATGCACTGCACTAACGTGTTGTCTTATTCTCGTGCTGCTGTTCTTATTTGTTGTTGCATTGCCCAAAGTTGTTATTTTCCTGCAAGATATTGTCTATGCCACATGCAGTGTACCACATGCTGTAATTGTTGAAGATATATAAGGTCTGCTGAAATGTTACATATGTGTGCTTTCGGTCTTTTTAGCTCTAATATCCTCATATTTAACATTTTTGACTAACTACTATCAATAAACAAGTAAATTGATATAATGTGATAATTAATAATGTTTACTAAATGACAAATACATTTGCAACTTTACAGTAATCCAGATGATGTCCATTGATCATGTTTAGAATACTTATTGTAAAGCACATATTAGCTGGTGGATGTAGTGGCTGTGGTGTCATTCTTTTACTGGTTAGTTGTGTTTTTGCATTCACATTTGCTATTTGTTTGGAAAAAAATGTGGTTTGGATTAAACTGCAACAAGCTGTGACTAAGATATTTCTCAGTGATGCTGTAAAGCATACATAATGGATCTGATACCAAAGCATTCTGACGTCTTTCAGAACCTAGCAATTTAAAATATTGAGATAAAAATAATTTTTGTATGACAAAAACTATGATCTAAATGTAATTGTGTAATATTACTGAGTAGAAAAACAAACAAACAAAACCCACCATTAACGTGGTTAAGTTCCTATATGAAGGTTCAACCAGTGCATTCATTCTTCTTTTGAGACTTTATTTAAATGTATATAATCGAGAGGAAACAGGATGTGGAGCCTCAAAGACTAACACAGATGTGCACCAGAAGCAGCTGCCAACAGTGAAGTTAAATACTTACTTCTGATTGTTCACTGAAGCCAGTAAGAAGTGCGACCTTCCATCATTGTATTGTTTCTTGTGTGATTTGACCTTTACGCCTCTGTTGTTTAGGACCACTGCGCCATTCTCCAGGGAGATACTAAACTCGTCAGACTGAAGCAAAATAAAAATTTTTTAAGCAAGACAACGTTGCTTTAACATTGCAAAAGCATTCGTTTTGCATTTGAAAATGCATGTCCTAACACGCAGTAAACATGTATGTACATGTAGGTGTGTTTACCCCTTCATTGTGGTAGAACAAGAGTCCGCTGGGCTGCAGTGTTCTGAAGTTGAGTCCGCCCTCAAAATTGTCAAACGGTGAAATCTTTGCTGTGGAACCGAGGTAACTCTTTCCAGAGAAATAAGCTTTGCGCGACATCTGTCAAGACGAAAACACATTTCAGTGACCTAGCAGTGGCAATATGGGCTAAAGCTGCTGGACTACACTGTATCTTGTCTGTGCAGATATATATATAGATATATATATATACCAGACTATATTTGGTATTGGTTTCAAAAGGACACATTGCATTATCACTTAAGATGTGACGTGGTAGATGCACAACTTACAAAGGACTCCTCTGGGCAGCCGCTGCTAATACCAATGGTGCCAGGTTCTTCCAGCAGGTTGAAGTCTTTTCTCTGGAACTGGAATCCTTTCACACAGCCCTTCAGGCCAACCACAGAGGACAGCTCTGGCCTGTGGGAACACATATATTTCAAATTTAAAGCTGCAAGAAACAAAGTCAGGAAGTTAAAAAAGAAAACTCTATCTACTCCAAAAGTTCTGCTGTTAGAGAGGAACTGAGAAAAACTAACCACTTATTTAAAATGACATATTATGCAGTTATTGTTGGAGACGGAAAGCAACTTTCTGGCCATGTGATGAAATAACTCAAATTTTAAATGATGTATTAGCTTTACATATTCTACAAAAAGTTGTTAACAATAAGAATATAGATTATAAAGAATAGAGCTATTTCCATTTGGAGTAATTTATAGTTAGCTGGATGGCTATATCTTGGGACTTAAATGATAAATACTATTATTGTTTGTTTGCATGTATGTTTAGCTCACCTGGATTTCAGGATGCTGGAGGGAGCTCCACCTATGTAAATATCTGCGAAGGGCAGGGTGGTTTTTGGGTTCTCCATGGACTTAACATGACTCTTATCCACCAACAGTATAACCTTTTTTGACTGATGGTAGATCACTGACACCTGAGGAAATGTCCCACCACAGACAGTTATTGTAAGACATTCGCATTTTTAACTTGGGATTATTTAAGAGTTTTAATAAAGACACAAAAAGCTACCTCGTGGTATTTTGCATCATTTATTTGCAGCTTTGCTAAGTTGTTCTCTAAAAGCTTTGGCCCATTGCTGAAGCCAAAGTCATACATTAGACGCAGGATGCCATTCTTTAATTCCAAAAGAAAGAATTTATCCTGAAAAAACAGAAATGAAACATATTTATATTGGCCTTATACAATTGTCATAAACCAGTTACTGATGATCATTATTACAGGGTTTTTTTATGAGAATAGAAATGTTGGCAGTTGACCTGCTTTACAGACCGGTAGCACATGGGTAAGAAAAACTAAAAGCTTTCGAGATGTGAGACTCTTGTTAGTTTTCCAGATGACTTACCTCATTGACCATGAGGAAAAGTACACCATCACTTGCGATAGTTCGTACTGAAATATCAAATCTTGTGACAGCACTAAACGTCCCCCTCCTCTCAATATTACTGATGAGTGCGTAGCCTTTTCCATCAAATAGGTAGCTTGCAATGCGACTCTGTGAAAATGCCAACTTGTACCTGAGAGCAGAGTTGGAAACATGATTTGGTACCTTTGACAATTTTAAACCATCTATGTGACAAATTAAATTAAGATACATCCCTTGAAAATCAGACAGGCTAAATATGAACTTAATGTTTGAGATGTCAAAAAAAATGTCAGATTTCTGTAGCAATGTTCAGGTAAGTTGTGTTTAAATTATACAGTGGGTGGTCAATGCTTGTTGAATTTGTACATTTTTGCTATTGAGACCCTTTGACACATACATTTAGCCATGCAAAAGTTTACCTGGGACACGGTGGAGATGTGGTTACATTTATTTTGTGAGTCTGTTTGAAATTGTAAAGACTGATGACATCGTTGTTCATCGATGACAATTCAATACATCCCACGAAAGGTGCAAGGATCAAAGGAGGTGGAAGCTGGTTTGTAACAAAGAAACAGTCACATGTCAGATTTCTAAAAGAAAGAAAGATTTCTTTATATTGAAGAAATGTTGTAATTTACATTACCTTGACATCTGGTGGGACACCCCCAACAAAAAACACTAGATCTTGGGGGTCAATGTCAAACAGGGATTCAGTGCCTGGAGCTTCACCTTTCTGGATAAACTTCTGTTCATCAGTGGAGCTCTGACTTGGGACTGTTAGGAAGACTTTTCCATGCCTGCCCAGTCTGCAAGCAAAGATCTGCAAGTTACCACTGTGACCTCCTCCTAGCTTGAACTTCATGAATGCTACCTGCTTAGCTTTCTCAAAATTTGCTAATGCACAACAAAAGTTAACCACACTAACTGTGATGTGTGTTAGCAGGATTTCCCTTGTGTTTTGAGGAGAAAGGAAACCACTGGGACCAAGAACAAATTTTCAGTTCCTTGTCAAGATCAGCGTATTAGCAACTTATATAGCAAAGATTTTAAATATAGCCCAACAATATGTATCGTTCTATGACTCTATCACGCTCACCTTCTTGAGTGAGTGTGAAGCCAGAAGGTGCTCTAGCATATGGGACATTTTTCCTGGACTTTAAATATTTGGATATAAATGGCCCCATAGTGCTGCTACTGTTCAGAAACTTCATGTGATATATGTATATACATTTTAGTTAGGCCTTTCAGGTGTTGAATCTAGCTCAAACTGGATCCTAACCCTATATTTTATTACATACTTCAGTTGCCTAGGATTATAATCAGGGTTAGTACTGGGGTTAGGGTCACCACTGATGACGATTTAGGCTTTAGAGGTTTCAGTCACTTTTGTGTGCTACAACAAATCTGTATGTATGATTTTCAAATAATGCCTAGCACAATTAAAATGGCAATCACTTTTGGTTAAAGATTAGGGTTGCTTTTTTTCTTTTAGCCACATAAATTTGAGTGTTTCAAAGACATAAAAATTCTAAAAAAAAAAGGGGGCAAATGATAACCCAAAACCCAGCCTACCCCAACCTTAACTATAGATATGCTGCCACTGATCATGTGGATGTTAAGAGGTTAAAGCTCATTTACCTCTCTATTTTGATGTAGTTGAAGACTGCCGGCCATTGGCTGACAGGCTTTGAACTCAATGGGATCTCAATGTCTTCACCTCCAAGTTTATAGACAAACACCAGGATGTCATTCTTGGTGGCCAAGCCCATGTAGTCTTTTACACCCTGAAAGCAGGAGCAGCAGAAAACAGAGTGTTCATTTTACTACCAAGGCTTTCACTGTGTCATTTTAAAACACTTCAGCATGTTATAATGGTGGTACGAGTTTCCAACTGTGTGGTGTTACTTTATTTCAGTGTAGAGTGGTTTCAAAAGCTTAACTATGCATCATTTGTGACCAACTACTGCTGGGCCTATTATTCCACAGTGAAAAACATCACTGCATAGATTACAGTGATGGTAAAATCACCAAGGTGAAGCGCTGTTAAAGAGAACAAAGAGGCCTCACATTGGGTATGCTGTACTGTTTCTATACCCTGGCAGGCAGGGGAAAACAGTATTTATGTAAATGAACTTTGAAGGCACACAGATGCACCATTGTCTCAGGCGTCTCTTGGACATCTTTTGAAGGGGGCAAATGGGTGCTTTCAAAGCCATTCAAAGTCATTTCTGTTCTCATGATCACAACATGCTATTCATGCACACAAGCTCCTTTTCATCTTTGAAAGTTGGCATTTATTTTATCATAACTGATGACCCAGAAAGAGAAAGGAACAAAATTTATTCTGCCTGGATTCCTCACATTTCTGTCTCCCAAGTATAGGATGATTCGGTCCTCTATGGGATCCTTGTCAGGGTCCACCCTCATGAATAAACTGATGGATGTCATTGTCTTCAGTTCTTCCAAATTGCTGTGAGGATGAACCTCCACTGAGGACTGTCCGTTAAATTTCATGGAGACCTGGACCTGGGGCAGAAAATAAAGGAAACTGAGTTCTCTTTGTTTAGCAGTTATCATCTTGATATCTGATAGCAGAACGTGAATTTAAAAAGGTTTACAGCTTCATAATGACTGGTGTGAACATTTTAACTGGAGTAGTGGAATGGAGTAGAAGGGTTTTATTAAGTAGAAAAATTATAGGGAAGAATTTTGATAGTCAAGAGGGGATGCTGAAATACTACTTCAGAATTTAAAATGAGAACAAAGCTAACACGTCGGGTGTGTGGACAGTTTTTACTTTTCTTTTCTTTTTGTAGGGGTCACCTGTGTAGACATGGTAAGAAGAAATTTCATTTCTAAAATTTTAAAGAAAAACAAAAAATAAGCAGAAATACAGAAACCATGTGTGAAAACTATGTATACCTAATGATTCGATAGATTATTATCGTATAGAATTTAAGCCCACTCTTTTATTACTTTTTACAATGTTCCCTCAGTTGACCGATGTTTGCATCTATACACAGTTCACTTAAGGTCTGACCACAGCATTTCAATTGGGTTGAGGTCTGGACTTTGAGTCATTGCAACACTGATTCTTTTCTTTTTTAGCTGTTGTAGATTTGTTGTGTGATGCAATCATTGTCCTGTTTCATGACCGAGTCTCTGCCAAGTTTTAGCTATTGGACAGGCAGCGTCACATCTGACTCCAGAATACAGTGGCATACAGAAAAGTTCATGGTCAACTGGATGTCAACTCATGGTCAGCTCGATGACTAAGGTGCCCTGCTCCTCTGGCTGTACAACAAGCCCAAATAATTTCTCATGGGAAGTCTACAGAGTCAAATATTTGCAAGTTTTGTCAATGTTTTAATTTATGCACACACAAATGTTTAAGGTGCAAGGAACTTGGGTTGTTCTTATTAACTAATATCAATTCCTCTAAATATTGTGGTATAACAACATTTTGTTTGATTGGGCCTTAGTTACAGGCTAGCTAAAGCTAACCTCAATGCTCTTTAATTATCACGATCATATATCATCATCTTTTATATTCTCTTATTAATATTTTGTTAGCTTTATTTAGTCTGTAGGTACAGTTTGTGGTTCTGCTTTCTGTTTTTGTGTTGTATTGCTATATTTACTATTTTACCATTTTTATTTAATAACTTCACTCCCCCCCCCCCCCCTCTTTTAGTCCAGCAAAACAATTTTTTTAATTGAAAGTGTTTAAAATTTTGTCAGATAGTTTTTTACAATTGACTGCACCATATGGCATGATTTTAAGCAACTTTATACTAGCCACAGCTGCTGCAAGCCACTTTGAAATCCACTTCCAGTCCAGCTGATCCTTATATAATTTGCCTAACTGAATCAATGTGATGTTGCTGTTCTCCCTCTTTTGTCTTTTCTTCTATGGCTCAACATGAAAGGGTAGGAGGGGTGCAACAACAGAGCCATGTCATCAAATATAAAATGATTGCACATGGAAGTCAGTCATCCTTTGCTCTAGTGGTAATGACTAAATTGGGATATCATTACTAAGTGTGTCAAAAGGAATGAACGAACTTTCTTGGCCACACTCCGGGCCTGGGCTATGAGCTCTCTGATCCTCATGATGTTGGTGGTCACGTTGTTGACAGGCTTCTTATCTTCAACAACCTTCAGCTTGTCCAGCAGGGTAGGAACAAGCAAATTCAGGTTCTCCACTGCCAAAAAAATAATGAAGAAAAATCAACTTTAAATGTGGTTGCGAAGGAACTGTAAGTTAAAAAAGCCGATAGGAATAACAATAGCTAACATGAAAACCAGTATAGTGTGTTCTACTCATTAAATACAAATCTCATAAAATGTAGTAATTTTGATATATACCTGCTGCCCCTGCAGAGGCAACAGCCTGTTCATAGGCAGCTGTGGAGTATTCGTTATTTTTCATGTTGTTGTTCCACTCCTCTACTTTGCTGCTAATGGGGGTGATAGATTGAAGAACTTCCACTGAGCGATTCAGAGTCTCTGAAGCCACTTCTGAGGTAAACTCCAGACGTTGTGGTGTTCTGTCTGAAAATTAGTGCACATTTATAACAAACTGCAAATTCGCATGTTTAGCAACTAAAGCATTCAGTTGATGGAGATTTCTGACAATGTCCTCCTTAGTCCTGATAATGCAGAAACTTTAAGGTAAAGAATTAATTTGGGTCCGTATTGCCAAACTATGGGAAAAAAATTGCTATGGCCAAAACAGAGAAGACATATCTGTGAAGTGAGGCTGTCCGTACGTATTTTTAAAATAGGGGAACAGAAATTGTTGAGTAAATGAGTTACTAAACCATGCACACAGACTAGGAAACTGCACAAACCTAAATGCAGAATTTTTGGATGGAAGAAGAGAAGATTATCCTTTGGACAAAGTGGGCCATATGCTAGGTTTTTATGCTAGCGGACAACAGATCACGATGTTGTCATAGTTTATTTGAGAAGGCTGTAGTTAAAGTAGTTTAATATCAAAATCTGCACATATTGTTCCTAGTATGCATTCCTGAAAGCGGTATAGTGCTATTTGTTTAAGTAGCAGAGTGTATCGGTCAAGCCCGCACCCGTGTGTATATGCAAGCTTGAGTTTCACCATTTCACAGTTTCATCAAAGTGGCAACTTTATTCAAGTCAGACTGGATTTTAGAATAAAAGGTCTGACCATTTTAGCTGAATTTCAGCAGATCAAGCTAACTGTGAATATCCTCTATTGCTCCTGTAGTTCTGTAAGGCCTACATCTCTGATTTTCAAAGAAAGCTACTTTTTAAATTTTAACTATATAAAACCCCTGGGGGATTTATACATCGGCTGACTTTATACATCGGCTGACTTTATACATTGGCTGACTTTAGGACCAAACCACTCAAGTAAAAGAACAAAAAAATTTTTTTTGTGTGTGTGTTATTTATTTCTTTTTTAAAATATTTTTTATCACACATTCAATTGGAAAACCTAGCAAGGTCTGCCCTGTTAGCTATTCCAACTGTTCCAGTCTGTGCGATAAACTATAGTTTAAACATGCCACGGGCCTCCTTCTGAAACGTATAAGAAAAGTATATTCTTACCTGTTTGGAGTTCACTGATGTCCTGCACAATTTCTGAGAGTTTTTTCACGTTGTTTTCCATGGTCTCTTTGGTCTCCTCAATGTATTTTAGCTTGTCAGTCACCTCATGTTTTAGCTCTGTTACAGAAAAATGTATTAGACAACAAAAATACTATGAACAGTATACAGCTGAAATATGACTAATATGTCCGCAATATATAATTCTGTTGAGATCCATACCAATTTGCTCTGAATGCAGTGTGACAGATTCCTTGAAAACATTGTCACTTTGTGTTATGAGGTATTCAAGCTGCGCATTGATCCCACTGGTGGCCTAAAAGACAGATGTATGAAGAAAAATAACAAGGACTGATAGAAAGTTGAATGCAGTAAACGAATGCCTAAAAACTGCATGATCTGACATACATCTTCAGCTCTTTCGGATAAGTTGAAGGTGGTGAGTGAGGTGATGTTGGCATCGTCAACGTATTTCACTATGTTGTTGTAGACGTTGGCAGCAGTTATAGCCCTCTGTACAAAGCCATTGGCGTCACTCTTTCTCAGGTCCCTGGGGGAGACAGTGTGATTCAACTCAAGTGTTCATAGTCTGCGACCTCAAGCTCAGTGAAACTGCAGAGCAGAACACGGACTGCTGTCACTAGTTGCACTGCAAGACAGCAGCATCAGAATCTGTCCACTCTCTGGAGAGCCAGCTGATTCCTCCTCCACAATGCATATATGACATCACTTAACAACTAAGTGTGTATTCCATATGTTTATAATTGTTACCAAAAAACATGCAAAGAAACTGTATTATTCTAACATTTTATATATGATAGAAATTAGGAAAAACTTCATAGGTCACAAATAAATACTATATGAAGCATGAAATGTTTAATAAGTTTAATAAATGGTTCCTATCCAGGCAAAAGTCTACTAAAAGCTACTATGTGCAACTGTGTGCTACATAGGTTTATTTCAGATGGATGTCTCACTCTTCCAGCTCATTGGCTTGTCTCTCCAGCCCCTCAGCATGTCTGTCAGCCTTCTGAACCAGATCTCTGTCAACCAGTGAGAGGCGCTCCGTCTTCTCTGTCAGCTTTTGGCTGGCGCCATCGATTGCTGCATGGTACTCAGTCACGTTCTGCACACAGATGCGCGCGCACGCACACACACACACACACACACACACACACCTCAATTACCTCGAGACGTGCTTTCATGTTCCAGCCTGTAACATTCAGTAATCTCTGTTTAGCCTGTAACTACTGTAGGTAACAATATCAGAAAAGATTTTTTAGCTTGAGATTATTTCAAGTCCAAAAAGCTACAATATACACACACGCACGCACGCACGCACGCACGCACACACACACACTTGCTAACATTGTTACTTTCAGATTATTGTAATTCCCTCCAGAGTAACTTAATACAGAGCTACTTGACTAAAACAGGAAAGCACTTTGAGAATGCTGCTTATTCAATTTTCTTTCCAGCAATCCATAAATTGCTTCCAAATCAAATTGCCCAGCAGTGCAATGTAACACAGACCAGGTCAAGTCTTAGCAATCATTTCTGGAATGAATTCAATTTAATCCTTGGGATATTGGGATATTACAACCCCATTTGGCACCGTATTAGATTATGCTACCTTGGTATGATACATAGCCTTTGTTCAGTAGGCCATGAAGAAACCTGACCATCATTATAAAAGTAGGGCCTGAGATATTTTTAGTCTCATCAGACCGTAATTTGCCTCACCTTTCCCAAAGCGTCCACCTCAGCCACAGTTCTCTCTGATTGGGCGATAAAGTCTCTGGCTGCTTCCAAAGTGTCGTTGACAGTGTCATGGTTCTCCATTAGCCTCTGCAACTTCACCTAGGATGCAGGGAAAGAAAGAGAGCACCATTTTTTTTTTTTACCACCAAAGTCCAGTACTTCTTGGGGGGTTTGTTAGTTAGATATTCTTAACATGTCAAAATTCTAGGCCAGGGGTCGGCAACCTGCGGCTCCGGAGCCGCATGCGGCTCTTTAGTCCTTATAGTGCGGCTCCGTGCGGTTTGGGAAAATAAATTAGAAGTATTTAGCTGAAGTGTATTTTATTTATGTTAGTTATTTTTTTAAAACTTGTAGTTCTAAATTGGAAGATTATTGTGACATTGAAATATAAAAATAAAATTATATTTTATTATTTTTTCATCGATCAAAATAAGCGTCACACTCGCAGAAGTCTGTGTATCCGCTGAAACAGCATGCATTTATAGAGACTTTCAACCCCAGGTAGGCCAGTTATGGATCTTCGGATCCACATTATGTCAGCAGCTATTCTCCACCGTGAACTATGTTAAAAACAAACACCGCTCGCGCCTCACGGATGACAGCTTACAGTCCTGCGTGAAGATGAAAGTGACTTCGTACAGCCCCGAGTTGCAGACGCTGTGCGCAGAGGCTTAGGAGCAGAAGTCCCATTGTTAACATATCACGGCAGACCCGACGATGTTTCCACGAACATGCTTTTCAGCATCTCTTTATTGACCACTTTTCACACACGATTGCTGTACGTATACAGCCGGCTGTAGCTTTTCAGCTCACAGCCCGACACATACCAACAACAGCATAGATGGCACAGACGTTAAGGCGGCGAGGTGTGATTACGGGTGCCGCTCAGGTGCGTCTGCCTCCCCTGCAGCAGTGCTGCAGACCACGCCCCGCCACACACATTAACCTGGTAAAATACATATTTAGGCAGAATTTTGCAAAGATCTATTTTTTATTTTTTTTAGCAGCATAGTGCTTTTTTTCCAATTATTTTTTTAAAAGTCAGGTCAAGGCTCCAAAAGCCCAAAGGCGATATAAGGGTGGCGGCTCACAACAGTTTCTGTTTGCTACATGGATCATTTTAGTTCAGGTTGGTGTCTGTCCTTTTGTTATATTTCTTTAAGAGTTCAAAATGTGTTAATTACATAAATAAAATGTAATTTTCTCTGTAGCACTTCATGGATTTCATAAGCAAGACACCTTAGTTGTTCACACAAAGCATAAAGGTAAAAAACAATATATACAGTGTTATCTTCATTTTAGTTGTCAAAAAGTATTCGCGGCTCCCAGTGTTTTCTTTTGCGTGGAAACCGGGTCCAAATGGCTCTTTGTGTTGCTGACCCCTATTCTAGGCTTTCCTGCAGATTCTGAAGAAAATACTGCTAATAAGTGCCAATATGTGATTATCATTGAATAGGATTCTAAAGATTTTCCCGTTTAGTCCTGTTTAAAGACTAAACAAATGTTAAAGTGGTTATAGAGGTCAAAAATCAATGATATTCCCAAAGACTTTAAGTCAAGTTTTGAGTCTGATGCATTTTTGAAATAACTGCTTTAAAAAGACTAAAGGGCTAAGACACTTCATCACTGGCTTTTACTTTGGAAGCAATGTTAATCTTTCATATGCAGCGTAGAAGTATTCGTGTTTGCGTATATTTTTTGTTGCAAGTAATTTTAAATGTCACATAGTTAATAGCTATACTATTTAATAAATAGTCTTATTTATTGGAATCATAATATTTATGCTGTTCCATTCAAGCAGTATGTTAGGCATGTATGTTACAGATAATAAGATTCAGCATCCACACCCCACTTTTAATTTGACTGCATGACTGAGTATTGTACAGGGATGAGATCATCTGATTGGCTGTGGTCAGCCAGCAGCATACAGCAGCATACTGGTGTCGACCAGTCTGCTGAGGTTAGGTAGAGCCCTGGATTAGGAGAGGCTCTGTGTTTGGCTAGGAAGCTATTCATGGCAGACACCCTGATCATGGAGATCCCCACTCCTGATAACACGCATGCTCACAAGTAACCAAATGCAGAGTCCAACAGGAGCTGCTCTGCTGCATCCCTGGATTTCGATTATGACCACATGTTTTTATGTCGACTAATTAAAATTTTGACTCTATTATAAAAACAAAAACTGTGCTATAGCTAGATAAAAAAAAAAATGGTTAAAGGTTATGTCCTTTGTTCTGACCAATTAAGCTTTAAAATTAATTTTAGGACTCACAGAAATCCCTCAGTATCTGGTCTGAAGAGGAGAGATATTGGGCCATTCCATCTCAAGTCAGCAAATCTTTACATTTTCTGCTCAACCGTCTCTAAATTGCCTAGAAGTTTTATGGAGTATTCACTAGTTAAAAAAAAAAATTTGAGCACACACTTGCTAACTAACTTCACATTGCAAAAGGCAACTAGTGACAATGTCTCAATACATATGGTTATATTTCATAAAAATGCAAAAGAAAACTTTGAATATTTTTTTAACATGAAATTCTTAGTCACAAAAAGGAAGGAAATTATATTTTAAATCAACTTTCATGCTGGATTGAACAAACACAACAAGTTGTATTGTGGAAATATCTCTAGATAGTGTAATCTGAATAGAACAAAATTCTGGAATTTCCAAATGGTATTTTAACTATAACTTAGGACATAGTTTTGTTAATTACGTACATATTTTTTATTTTTATGACCTTTTCCTCTCCTACTATCCAACCTCTCAGGGCAGATGGCTGGCCTTCCCTGAGCCTGCTGGAGGTTTCTTCCTGCTAAAAGGGAGTTTTTACTTCCTGCTGTCGCCAAGTGCAACAGTAGGTGTCATCTGCTTTGAACTGAACCTACTCTGTGACTCTGAGACCTAGTGCCCTTGAGGTCTCTGATAATTCAAGTAAAGTGTGAAATATACTAGTTGACATTACAATGTCATGACAAAAGGGATCGTTTATGCAAGTAGTCTTGCAAGGCCAAGCTGCTATGACAAACAACAAGATCCATTCATTCCAACTGAAATTATTTTAAACATTTGCTCTTTCATACAATTGTGTGATAGGAACTTCCCAGATGTTTAAAAAAAACACCCCTGCTCTCGGTCTATTCAACATGTACATTATGTGCATCTTAGTGTTTTTGCAGAGAAGTGTTTTGTTTTTTTCCCCTCTTGGGATAAGACTTGGCTGGGTGCATCATGAGAAAGTCAGTCATGTTTGTGTGGGTAGGCTGTGAATATTATCGTGGGAAAAACACTTGCATTGCAATGTTGCTTTTTCCCCTGTGCAGGCCCCCTTCTAATGTAACTCCCACAGATGGTTTTAAGTTTCTGTTCTCATCACCTAAATACCACAGTAATAGAGTTCTCTGACATGACCGGCAAAGTACAACCAGATCTCCTTCTCTCTCTGCTCTTTTGCAACTGTGCATTTCGGACTAAGGACACGCTGTACTTCTGTCTTTAAATGCCAGGTACTAGTGTGAAAAATCACAACTCAACACTGTTTGAAGTATTCTGAGTTGAAAAAAGGAAGAAATAAGCCATTCTATAGAACTAAAAACTAACAGAGAATCAAACATAGCGTAGATGGGAGAGGGAAGTAGGGCACTGTAAGAGCTGAGGGGGGTCACGGGAAATTACCTCATGCCTCTGGAATTTGAGGACACTAGCTCGGTTCTTATTCTCCGCCTCGTGCACATTGCTGTCTGCTTTCGCAAGAAAGCCTTGAGCTTCTGACAGTCTGCTGGAAAAGCGGGACAAGACCTCTCGGACAGACGGGAGGCGGCTGTTTGTGATCATCAGCTTCTTTTCCAACTGCCGAATGCGGCCCAGCACTGCAAACACGACCAGAAACATTAGCTGAAATTTTATCACCACTGCTAACACATTGGAGTGACTCAGGGTGCTGTTTTTGTAGAACTTGTGAGTCTTTTCATCCACAGCAGTTATATTATAAATGGTAAATGGACTGATTCTTATCTAGCTCATTTTTACTCTGAGCACTCAAAGCGACCTGCTACATACATTTGTATGCATTATGTGATGCAGAAAATGTATTCTTTTAACCTTTTAACATCTACCAGGTCATGACTGAACCACTGAACCAGTCTCTTACATGCATGTTTGGCCTTACAGTTCTGCTGTGGTATGATTCCATTGGGCTATGGGGGGTAGGTATGAACCCAACCCGATACCTTAAAAGGTTGCCACCATTCAACTTGATGCTAAATAGTTAAGGCCACCAGCCTGTTTTGCACATGTGCATGTTTACAAAAAATGTGCATGCTTTGAATATCAAAATAATGTTCATATAATGTTGCATCTCCAACCCTTGCTCACTACAGTGTAATAGGGATATAGTGATGTAATCATGTGCAGGTGTTTGCTGTGTAACTGTTGTGTGTCTTACAGTCATGGGCCTCTGTGGACTCGCCAGTGGCGATTGGTTCTCCTGGAGAAAGGTCTATTTTCCTCATCAAAGCCACTATTTCCTCAGCGTCCGCTGAGCTCTTTCTCACCACCTCAGGATCCACTTCCTGCTGGATACTGTACACCTCCCAATCGTGGATCATCTCTGTATGAACGTGTAACATCAAAACCCAGTTAAGCTAGGTAAAATACATTTAGACATAGCACACAGTTTCACTATTTAATTCACCGGACACAGCAACAAAACAGGCTTTTGCGTTTGAGAGTTGTTCGATACCTTCAATGCGTATGTTTAGATCAGTCAGATTTATGCTGAGCTGTTCAGCGAGTGTGAAGGTCTCCAGTGTGTCATTATCCAACATGTTCCACAGAATGTTCACCACACTTTCCTGAAAAGCCACAAATAAAGAGATAAGTCAAAGCCTAAAATCAAGCATTTTAATAAATGTAAATAAATGTAGCATCTTAAATGCTGTGACAGGTTATTATTTATAAAAGCATAAAAATATGCGTCGGGAAAGTATGACCTGCAAGTTGATATTGAGTAATATAATTTCTACATTATTGTAAGTGAAAAAATAGCTAGACTGCAGACACACAAACACTAGCTTTAAACATCTAAAGGTTTGATGGTGCTCACCGATTTCCCTAGCTCTCTGATGTCCAGTACCACAACATCTGTGGCCTCTTTCAGCTCCTCAGTCTGGGCCTGCACTACAGACGACTTGTTTCTCCAAACTCGATACCCAGTCTGAAAGGAAGACAGGAGTGAAGTAGAAATAATGAAAACTCACTGCAGGAATTCATGCATCGGAATTTAAATAGCAGTATTTCTGTCTGTCTCTGTAGAAATGTCTTACATTCCACACATTTAAAGCTAAAAATGTAAAGGAAGCTACAACTATCATAGAGCTAACATTGTAATATGTTTGTGCAAAAATAAAGCTGAACTATCAGAATTAATTTGAAGGTAAACTATGAACAGAAACTGAATGTTGTGGGTGTAGTTGCTAATTCTTGCTAATTTGGTGCTATGCAAATTGTATTATTGTAGGGTCTTTACCTTACAATATTGCTGTGATGTGATGTGATATATAAATGAAATTGATATTGAAAAGTCAAATCAAAGTTGTGAGGTCGAAAACCAAAAAAATGAGCTTAAACAGTGATGCTACTGAAGCTAAAATGCTTCATACATTTGTGCGGCAACTGTCAAGCTACATGACAATTCTTAGATTCATCAGTATGAGCAATGTACCTCCCAGCACACATACACTTTTGCACATTACATGTATAAAAAGGTTTTACTAGTGCAGTTTTATTTTATCTTTATAGCAGTAATACATATAAATGTGCATGTACCTGCAGTTGATGAGCAGTATAGTTGTAGTATTTCACTCTATCGTTAGCAGCAGCACCTGTGGTAATGTTCAACACTCCAACTTTTAGCTGGTCCAGTGTCTTATTGGAGTGCTCCATGTCTTTAATCAGATGCCAGATACACTGATCACAAGCTAAAGTCAGGAAAAAGAACGAAAAACCCAACTTGGATCAGAGCTGTTCACATAATTTTCCTTTAGTTAGTGAATTTCTGCCGCTGTTGTTTGTTGCACTTACTGATGTTGCACAGGTTGACCGTTGAAGACTCTGCCAGGCATCCTCCTGTATGCATATCACAGAAGCCACTCTCACAGTCACACTCTATTAAAAAACCCCAACAAAAACAGACACTTCATTCAGTTTAAAATTTTCACCAGCTGGAAACAAGACATTAAAATCTGCAGATGTTCACTTGGCTTGAGGCCTGCACATCTGTCTTGTGGTTTCTTTAGTGTGTGACTCCTTATTTAAGCAGCTGTGTATGTATATAGATTTGGAATTGGGCGTTGATGTCATCCAACTCTCACAGTGATAGTCACTGGCCACAGAGACTATCAAAGCTTCCAGCAGATGTTCCTCTGACATCATTAACACCCGAGGTCAAAAGTAAGAAAGTAAAACACTTACTGTTACTGTCCCTGCATTGAATCTCGGACGTCTGTGCTTTACTTTACTTTGGATTCCTTACTTTTTCCGAAAAGCCTAATTACTATTAGGTTTAAGACATTTGAGGGGAATACATAAAAGACATTTCTATTATTATGTCCAGCACCTACACAACAGATTAAAAAGGCAGAAAAAACACATCTAATTAATGATGTCAGTCCCCTCTCACATGGGATCAGGTCCCAGTGTAGACTTTTAATTAGCCTTTTAAAATTGAAACCGGCCACAGCAGATGGGTCTGGTTCTATCGAAGGTTTTTTGTTAAAAGGGAGTTTTTCCTTGAGCGTCGAGGTGGCTGTTGAAAAGTAAAACTGAAAAACGCAACACTCTTAACAGCTCAGCAATATCAAAAAATGTGTTTAAGTTTATATTCAGTTAAATTGGTATTTTTTAAAAATATTATTATATTTCAAATTTTTACCAGAGTGTTTTTAAAAACAATTTTTATTTCTACTTAAATGAATAATTTGTATTTTTACCACATCCAATGAAAATTAAAACAACAGTGGGTGTGGGAATATGAGCATTCAGTGCAGTCTTTTCCTCTGGGAATCTACACTGAATGTTTTTAACAAATGCTGATTATGTCAAGTTATCTGCCCTACTGTGTACAGGCAGATAACTTACTCTGGCAGCCAGAGGGGCTATAATTCCAGTATCCTGGGAGACAGCGCTCGCAGTAACGACCTCCAGCCCCCGTGCGACATGGACAGCTGTGGGTGAGAGGATGGCAGGTGGACCGGAGGGAAGCTGGCCCACAGTCGCACCTCCGGCAGCCCTGACAGCTGGAGAAACCCGAGTAGCCTTCCTAGATTACAAGAGTGAAAAACAGTGTTGGACTCCAGTTATTGGGCTCTTCCAGTTCATTTTGAAGCAGGCTCTGTGCATAATATAAGAGATAAATGCTGTGCTCAGATGTCATTGTAAGGGTCAAAATACAGTTCGCAGTAACTACTGTAGATCTTAGAAAAAAAATGTAGGCAAATCATTCAGCTGTAACTGCTTCCATCTTTTTTATGTTCTCACTTGAGAGTTCAGCTGCTTTCATCTGCAGCTTTCATGCTTCATGTAACAGTTGCCCTGTTTTCAGTACTTTTCCCTTAACCTCACAATGACCCTTGCAGACATTTCGTAACTGCAGCTTTTTGTGTTTTTGCTTGAACTCATGTATCGACTTCATCTTTTCATCGACACACGCATACATAAATTCACAAAAAATAAACTAGACCTATTTTGGCTTTTATGTTGCCCTTTTCTTCTAAAGAATCTTAGCTTATTTATTATATGTTTGAACTGCCTTCTTGAGTCTGCTCCTCGTATGTTCTATGAAGTTTTATCCTGGGCAGTGGCTGAGTGATGTAAGGCTGGTCCTGCCCTGTAGCCACTCCATCCCAGTCTCATAACAGAATATGGAATAGTCGTAAAAAGGCTTTCTGTTTGTCTGGGAGGATCAATTTATAACTTGTCTATTTTGACAGAAAGTTTGTTTGATGTCAACTTGCCTAAGCCTAGTTGTCAGTGCCTAATTGTACACGAAGGGACATATTTTTTATTAATAAAGAAGAAATAAGAGTTGCAATAAAGAAGCTCACGTGCTGTGTCTCACCTCACACTGGTCGCACAGCCGTCCAGTGACTCCCGGCTTGCAGTGACACACTCCTGTCCTGTCATCGCATGAAGAGGTGCCACATTTGTCACACTCGCACTCTAGAAAAGACATGGGATGTATGGAGTGATGAGAACACCAGAGGTCAAATTATGTCACGAGTATGGTGGAAAGGGTTATTTTTGGACTTGCAGGGCCTCTAAAGGCATACGATAATCCTTGATATGGAATTGAGACCATGTGTCTTTGCCACAGAGCAACTTCAAGGTTGTGTGAGGCTAAAAACTGCACTTTTGTCACCTTTTGTCATCTCTTTTAAGCAGCTAAGGTTAAACTGAGTAAATAAGTTGTAAAAAATAGTCCTCCTGTGAAGTGCTCTATGGCGACTTCAGGACAGTGTGACACAATAGCGCAGCTCAGTGTGTGCAGTCTGCAATGAGCTGCTGGAATGCCTGACTACTGTCACTGAGTTTATGACAAGAATGTTGAACAGCCAGCCAGAACAACTGCATCAACAAACTTCATTAATCTCCCATCATTACATTACACACCCATCTATGCGACTGGCTTAAGATACACAAATTACATTGTTGGGGTATCGTGTGAGAAGTGCCATAAAACATTGAGGAACAATGCTTTCATGCATCAAACATTAGCTATCCCATAGGAAATACCCCCCAAAGTATGGGTATTCACCCATTATCCCCACCTCTACAGTCCTTGGCACTGATGGCATCGCCATAGAACCCTGGGGCGCACCTCTCACAGTTGGCACCGGCAGTGTTTCCCCAGCAGTGCTGGCAGTGGCCCGTCACATTGTGACACTCATTGAAAATCAGGTTGGGGTCAGTGTTACCATTGCAGTCGCACCTCTTACAGGAACTACCAGTCGTCATCGGGCTGCCATAGTAACCTGGAGCACACCTGGATGGAAGAAACTGCAGATGACTGAGAGCCTCACTGTCTAACACACTAAAGTAAAATCTACTTTTGGATAACCTTTTTGACCTTTGTTACAAGACAAGCAAAGCTAATGATTGTTGTAGCTTTATGCCTAAATTGGACATTATTCAGTTTTAAATGTTAACACATCACTAAAAGCTCATGACTTTCTTCCTCGTTGTTTAAAAAAAACAAAACAAACAAAGCTAAGGCTGCTCTCATGAACCAGTTAGAAGTGATCCGTAAGCTTTAGCAAATTACTAGCAAAATCTATTCATCTTGGGTGTGAGCATAAGTCCTATGCATATAAATGACAGTGTATGTGATGTTGCACTTTACAGAGATCTCACGTTTTCATAAATGTTGTGGTGTTTAAAAGTTTTGTACTATATATGGCAGTTGGAGTTAGATGCTGTATAGATATTGTGGCCATTCCAATATTAAGTAAGTAAGATAAAATAAGTGTGAATGTTGTGAACCTAAATATATTTTATGTGTTTCATTGACATGAAACTCTGCTCAGTCTGTAACGTGTACCTTTTTATTGAATGCGCAGATAATGTAGTGATGTTATAATTGATTTACATAATGTATTGATTGCTTGTTCAAGGCCTTCTCAGCACAGACCTCTCACAGTAATTTCCAGAGTAGCCCTCTTGGCACTTGCACCGTAGAGTGGCACCTCCTTTGTCACAGTGCACTGCAAAGCTGGGCGGACACACAGAAGAAAAATATTTTTGAGATGTCTGTCAGTCTTGTGGCAACACAAGCAACAGCAGAGCAGCTTACTTATTGGATGGGATGGGGAGGGGGCAGGCACATGGTTGGCAGGTGTGGCGTCCACCCAGGCCAGGAGTCAGAATGTAGCCATCTTCACACATTTCACAGAAATCACCCATGCTGTGGTATTTGCAGTTCTGCGAGAGGAAATATTATGTTTACGACAACATTTGTGTACCCGGGCACCTTACTGAGTGAAAGGCAGTCAACTTACTATACAGATGCCAGTGATGTCTTCACAGTAGTCAGCATGCCCCTTGCAGTTACATGGCAGGCATTCGCTTTGCTCACTGAGGAAAAATCCCCTGCCACACACCTGCAGTGGGAACAGAAATGTCAGTTTTCTGTAAAGTAAAAATTTGTAGAAAACTCTAGTTGGGTTAAGTAGACACACTAACTGCAGGTAAGAGTTGAGGAACTCTCAAAGTTTAAGACTTTGACTGGTGGATCTTGGCAAAGGCAAATGTGGCTGGGAGCTGCCCTTTAGGCTTCTCCTTGAGTCACTGTACTTCGAGCATTTATAATGGAATTATCTGACAGTTTGTGTCAGATAATTCCATTATCTGACACAAACTGTACCAGTTTGTGGTACAGCAGCTACAGGAAGTTTGTGCTTCAGTTTTGATGAATAAAATTTGAATATATATATATATAGTCGCCTCCAGCTCCAAAAAAACAAACGAAAATATAACATGACAGAAAATAAAATACTAACATTGAAGCCAAGTGTAAAAACAGTGTGTGAAACATCAGCGGTTAAGTCCATCTGTTAGTCTATTGTCAGGGTAAAGCAAAACTTAATACAAGTGAATCTGCCACATAACTAAGTTTTATACCGGGACTCAGTTATATGGTAAACTGATGTATATGTCATGTGCCACGTGCAATATTCATTCATTAAATGCAAAATGTTGACTGATAGTGGTGATAGAGGGAGAATGTTCAGGGTGCATTTTCTTCAGGGACTGAGCTCTGACCTTAGCATTTAGCGTTGGGGCTAGGACTGATGTCATCGCTAATGATGACTGCACAGAGTTAATCTCTTAAAGCTGATTAGGGTTAGAGTTAAGTTTACAAATAGACCACAATAAGAGACTTGATTTGAAATGTAACATCTCTCAGTTTCTTAAACTATGCTGCTTTAGCATGTGGCTAAAATGCAGCTTAACTTTAATCACCAAGAAGCTGTTTGATGTTCAGTTCCATTAAAATATTATAGAAGCAAATACAGATAAATATCGCTAACATATCCTGTGCTATCTATCAACATATAAGAATGCTATTGACCCAGGGTTCTCAGTCATGGCTCTCACTTTCTGGGCATTTTAATCGATGGTTGATAATTTAGCAATTTCAACACGCAAGACGATAAAAGTACAGCATCCTGACATTTTACAGAACATCAGTCCAAACACTACATCCTGTCTGATGTTTGTTCACCAGGCTTTCTGACGACAATGTGATGCAAGAGTTCAGAGGCGTCACGCACACACTCGGCCCTCTGAATATCTTTGATTTTCTGAAGCAGCACCATTCAGTGAGGTGCACAGTAGCACTTTGTTTGCAGTAGTCTGCAAGACCACCATAGTTTGAACTCCTTGTTCCACTCACTCTGCTGGACATTGATGCTTTGCATTCAGAATAACCAGACGATGGAACATTCCAAAGACATACAGTAGTGTATACCCACATGTGATTCATACTCTCCTTTGATTTATTCACAGATGGGCTGCGACACAAAGACGTTATTATGTTGCAAGCTGATGTGAAACATCCTGCAAACAGGAGCTCTTATTATTCTTGCTGATCCATTTCCTGTAGGCTTCCCTGAGTCTACAGGAAAAGCATCCACAGAGACATCTATTATTATCACGTAAACACTTATGTGTAAACCTTCCATGTATACACATACTCCTATTAAATGTGGCAATGGGATCAGTGCTCAAAGGAAAAAAAAAAATAGCCCCAAATGTTAGTTTAAGCTATTAGAACTAATGAGCCTAAAGTTTATGGTAAAACCACAAAGATCCCAATTATCTATCATTTGTAAAAGCACATTAAAGTCTTCTGAAATAGTTCAGACCTATCAACTGTGTGACAGTCTGTGATGGGTCAAACAGCTGCAGTTCATATACACAGGGGAATAGAGGAAGGGGGCTGAGGGCCGAAGAGCAGATGGTATACTGCTAGGACTTGGACATCTTTAGACTTGAATGTTAGGGACTATGTCTTTTTACAAGAGAGCCTAAACAGAAGAACAAACAGTTACATTATACATTATGTTTATCTGGCCATAAACAGAAAGACAGAAGAGAAATGCAAATCACATTCATACTTAAAACAGATTTCTTACAGTTGATATGAATACAAATCATCAATATCATATGACTGTATTTATCAAGTGATTTTTGTCAGTCCAATTTCTTCGCCATGATAATCTGACATTTCCCCAAGAAGTACAAAACAGTGGTAACCAGATAGTTTAGGTCAGCATAAAGACTGAAGTAGATTAAACTGATAACCAAACTTCCCTCTCCGCACAACCTCATGCAGCTTGTCTGTGGAAATGCTGAGGCACACCCAGGGTAGCTGATAGACGTGATCTCTCCAGCGTGCCATGGGTCTGCTCTTCCTTTTGGTAGGACATGCCTGGAATACCTCACTCAGGAGGCATCCTAATCTGATGCCTGAACCACCTCATCTGACTCTTGTCAGTCTATCTTGAGAATCACCAAACTCAGCCAATTTCTAAGGCAGAGACCAGCCAAGCTTCAGAGAAAGCTAATTTCTATTGTGTCTGCAACCTTATTCTTCCAGTCACTACCCAAAGCTTGTGACCATAGGTTATGGTGGGGAAGTAAATCGACCGGTAAATCGACAGCTTTGCTTTAACAGCTCAGCTCTCTTTTCACTATTACTGACTTGTGCAGCATCTGCATCACTGCTGAAATGGCCAAATCTCCCCTTGTTCATGAATAAGACTGCAAGGCACTCTTTGAATAGCCACTTCTCCCTGACCAGGGTGGGCCCTCCACCGTTTTGCGTCCTGCTGCTTCACACTCAGCACCACCTGATGAAGCTAATAGGAGAACATCATCTGCATAAAGCCAAGATGAAGCCACTGAGGGATGAAACGTTTCTCCCTTTAAAAAACGCTACGTCCAGATGAACAGAATAAACTTTTTGGGATTTCTGCCACTTGGTTAAGTGTAGAAATTCGGACCATAACAATTACGAACAGAATTGGTGACAAACAGTTTGGATCAATCTTACAACTTTACTCTCAGCAAAATATTTGGGTGTATTTTAGGTGAATATTGCTTTTGACTACAGTTTCAACATACTTTGATTTGTAAGAAAGTTTATGTTGCTCAAACAAACTTAAAAAAAAATCTATAGCCTCTCAGCCACTTCTTTAAAAAAAAAAAAAAAAAAAAAAATGAAAGAGGGTAAACGAGCCACATTTAAAACAAGCATAATTTCAGAAACTACATCTTTCAAATAAAGTCTGCGGCCTCACAGTGTTTGCGTTATTAGATTTCCCTTTGATTATGCCAAATAGAAATAGATTTGATAGCCTTGATAGAAACTTAAACCTGAAAAAAACACCCCTTAAACCTGAAAGCATTAATAACATTCACAAACATCTGAAGCTCTCTGCCAGCTGTGAGCACGCTTAGTAATGTGAACAATCTCTGTGGCCCTCCTACACTGGGAGGGCAGGACAAAGCTTACATTCAGTATATTATATAACCTCGATTTGTTTTTTAACTGAAGATAACTTTTCCAATGATTCACTCTCTCTGACATTTAGGTATTTATCAGTATCTGTGTGTTGACCTAGGCTCTGAGGATGGACCATAAGGCAATTTATGGCTCCACAGATTAGCTCACCTAAAATCAACACCCTGTCCCATAATATAGGTTGAAATTTGTACAGCCATGTGTGTACATGGAGCGCTTATTGTGGATGTGTTGCTTATAATATATGTACTTCTGCCTGCTTTTTGAGATTTTCCTAGCACAAGGGCACTATAAGTGGATTAAATGTTAATGCTTGAGGGTTGAATGTCATTTCCGCTTTGCCTCCCAAATGGAGTTATCTGCTGTACTTAGACTGACCTTGAAGGGATGGTCAGACGGTGGATTTAGTCATTGTAACTCTTCTGAACATCCGGATATACCCTGGGTCATGAGAATCTCATCCCGACTATAAGTGACTTTGCTCATACAGATCTCATATTTATTATCACAATGTTAAGTTATAGTTAATAAATATCCCTATTTGCTTAAAGTACTGGATTTATCTCTAACTATAAATTTATATTATGTTAAGAATGTGTTGCAAGCACTACCAAGGCACCACAAAAACTTAATCTTTGCAGTGATTTGCAGTATTATACAATAATCTTGAACCACCCACCGATCATTTTTTTATACTTGTGATTTTTTAAAACATGCATATATTTTTCGGAATTACAGTATAGAATGTAAAAACAGCGTTTGTCCAATTCCAACGAGCTTGAAAATCAGTATTTGGTATAATCAGCTTTTTTCTTTAATAAAGTCTGAACCCTCTTTGACAGGTTTCCTTGTAATTTCTTTTACCAGTCTTTTCTGATTTCATAATTCCATCAATTTTGACAAGTCTTCCAACACCACTGGCTGAAATACAGCCCCAAACTATGATAGGGCCTTGAACGTGTTTTAAAGATGGCTGAAGACACACATCTTTTGTACATACTGATGATGATATGAGCATAAAATTTTACATTTGGATTCACCACTAGATAAAACCTGTCACTGCCTTTTCTCACTGGCATATTTAAGCCTTTTTCTCCCTGTTTCTATTCCTGAAGAATGACTTCACGACAAGTACTCTTTCACTGAGACCATCTCTGATGAGGCTCCAGCAAAGTCCAGTTTCCTCTCTACTGTCCTGTGTCAGACCTTTGCTATATTTTTTTCTGTTGTTTAGACAAGAAAAGCAAAGCTCAGCAAGGTCCGTAAACACTGCCCTTAACCATAACCACTTTCGAGGTCTAGTAGCTGCACAAGACAATGCAGTCATTGTACTTACATCAGGCACTGGGTCATCATAAACAGAACAGCCTATAATGAAGATACATAAATGGACTTTTAGAAGTCCGTCAAAGATTTGAGTACTTGTGGGTTCGGAGCAAACTTTGATTTCGGGATCTAATAGCAAGTTATTCTTTGAACACTGAAGGAAAGAAACACATCTTTGACTGCTTTGCTAGAAGACCAGCTGTTGTCTGCACTCACAAACAAACACCGGCCTGAGTCGTATTATAACATAAAGAAGAAGAAAGAAGACCAGTGTTGTGCCGTATGATCATGCCAGGGTTTTTATATTATGTGAAAATGCACATGCAACAACCTCAGACTTTCACATTATCACATTATTTATCTCCATGCATCTTTCCCCACAGTCTAAGTTTATTATGATCATAAATTCAATACTTTTAAGTTAAGCGTGTGAGCTTACAAGTATTAAAGCTATTGCCAATGGAACTGTAGAGTGTGTGCCAGTAGTCATTAATGGCTTCCATGCCCTTACTGCATATTGTGCCCCCTCCCCGTGCTGTTGCTCAACATTTTGTAGCTGCTTTCCATTAGAGAACTGTCAGGGAGGGGCAGGAGGAGCAGCCTGTGCCTGAATCACATACAGTAACTCAAAGCCTATCAGAGTTGTTGTCTTGGGGTACCTCTGATGGTATAAACACACATGCGAACCCACTGCAAGACCACTGTGAAGTTTCTGTGTCCTCAGAGAGCTTTGCAAAGAACCCAAACTCCCAAGACATCATTTCCAGCTTCCCAAAAGCCTGTGTACTCAATCATAACTCATAGAAAGTCAGAAACTGATAACATTCACAGTATACAAGCCAAAAAGAAGGAAAACCAAATGTGTCTTACTTTGAGAACTGACTGCTGTTGTTCCCCAGAAGTTATTCTTGCAATCGATAAGAAGATGCAGAGAAAGCAGAAGGGCAGAGATTTTGCTGCCATATTTGTATTTGCCCACTGATCCTCCGTTTAAGTCTCAATCAGTGTCCACTGGCTGTAGGGAAGTCCCTGGGCAGCTCCTTATGATCGGCTGCACCCTCTGGCTTCGCTTTTCCACAGCTTGCGACGTCCAGATCCACCACTGCCCCTTATCCCGGCCCTAGCTGAGTCCGTAAAACAAACTTGTGTTGACTGCTTCCCTTCCTCTCTCTCTCTCTCTCTCTCTCTCTCCCTCCCTGCCCCGATTCCTCTCCCCTAGTGGACCTGCCTCTCCCCTGAGCCTGTGCCTAAATCACATACAGATGGGAAGACTGGAAACCGAGACAAACAGTGAGAGAGACAGAACAGCAGAGGGAGCGGGAAATGAGCCACAGAGGGTTTGTGTCTGCTGAGCACGCTAGGCCATCCAAACTGTTCAACCCCCAACTCAACTGTCAGAGTCAGACTGAGTGTTAAACCCTCGTCTCCATTTGCAGGACTTTGGCACCCTTTTCACCTTCAACACGGGATCCCTCCTTCTGTTGTTTCCCCCTCCCCCTCCCCTTCCCCTTCCCCTCTGGTCAGCCAGGGTGGGCAGAGGGTCTAAAGCTTCAACACTCACTCTGCGCTCAGCAGGCCGAAAAGAAAAAGCTGCTCTGATTTTCTGGCCCATCTTCTCTTCACAGTCCCAGACATGAGCCTTCTCTATGTTTTGCAAGGTTCGATCATCAAAAGCTGCAAAGTTTGCAGACACAGTGTGAGTCTGTTAACAGGAAGAGACTTAGCATGACACTTCCAGCACAAAGAAGGCATTGTCAGAGTCTGAGGAAGGTATTTTTAGATTCAGATTCAAACCGATGGGTAGGTATAACTCATGACTCTGCGAGTCACACTGGTCCCAAGACAGACTTTTTTTTAACACCACAAAGATCGTGTTGTAGGCAGTTCCAAATATGTCCCATTATGCACCATGTCTCAAGTAACCAATAAACACTAGTTATGTTTGGCAGTGATGCATTAAAACAACAGCATTAAGAGGCTTGTTAGGCCAGGCTAGGTTTACCCCTTTGAACAGAAAATTGACATAAAATCTGAATTCTTTTCACTCCTACAGTATTTTAAGTATTACAGCTATTTCACATGATCCATATCCAGTCTGTCTTTGTCTTGTCTCTGTGTTCTGTCTTCAGCGTCTCTCCTTAGTGTCTGTGTGCTTTCCCTGTCTTGTCTAGATGATACATTTGTAGGCCTGGTCCATGTGTTGTTTCCTTCCTGTTCCCACATTCATCCCTCTGTGTGTTTTCCCTTTATTTTGACATTCCCTTGTCTCCCATGCGTCATGTTCCATCAGTTAGATTATCCATATTCCCTGGATGTGTCATCTGCTCTGATTACCTCTTGTGTATATGTTGACTGAGTCTTTTGCTGTTCTTTGTCATGTTGTCATGTCTTCCCTCTCGCTGTGTGGTCTAGTTCTTAGTTCTAGTCATGCCTTGGTTTTGTGTTGCATTGTTGCATCTTGTTCTAGGGTTGTGTAGTTCAGCAATAAAGCTGAAGTTCTGAATCACTTTTTTTTTGCCTAGCATTGTGTTACCTGCCTGAAAAAGCAGTGATGCCATATCAGAGTTAATTGCTGCCTTAAGAATAACTGTGTACTTAAGTGAGGACTTTCTGAATGCAATTTCAGCCTTCATAAAACTTCTATGAAAAGTAAATAGCCTTGAACTGCACTAACAACCAGGAGGCTGAAGTTAATGTTACTTCATCCACATTCTGTTTATTTCACCAGCTCACTAAGAGGGTGGAGGCTCTCTCTCCATGTTTGGTCGGCTTCACATTGGTATTCTCAGCACAGCCACAGTATAAACACCAACGATCACTCATGGGCCAGGGTCATAGGCAGTGATAGGGGAGGTTTTCACAGCAGCAGCACTGCATTCTTAACTTCTCCACAAAGCAACGAGGTTGTCCCTTTGGGTGGTCTTCTCTGCCAACCTATTCAGCTAAGGCTATTCATGTAATCAAAGGCCACTGCTGGGTCTGGCAGCCAAGGGATACAGTGTGCGTGGCACAGTGTATAACACAGAGTAACACCGCCCTCTGAGCCAAAACCAACAGGGAGAAATCCATCTGCACTGCTTTGACTTAATATAATCGGTAAAGCTTTGCCACAACCACAGGGAGTTACTGACAGCAAACACATGTATTTCTAATGTCTGTCCTGCAGTACAGCAATTCTAATAATTACAAATGAGATCTTGTGAACTATTTTGGCTGTACATAAAACCATTGCAAATGGTTTACAAACAAACCCTTATGTTTGAGCAGTTTGAGCATTCATCACAATGTCTCTAACTGACTTCCTGCAAAGTTACATTTGAGTAACTTCTTTCCCCTCCCAAAAAAGAAAGACAAAGAATGAATTATTAATTCGCAGTGATTCTGAAAGCAGCCTGCTACATGCTTCTCCACACTGCTTTTAGTTTCAGACACCTAAGAGGCCAAAAAGCCCAAGGGGTCAGACCTGCGCCTCCTGCCTGTGGTGTTTCCTTACTCTCTGAACACAGAGAAAACTGTAACCTCTATCAGAGCAAAGACCTCCGATCTCAGTTGTAATACAAAAACACACCATGCTTGACAGAGTGTTGAAGACTCAGTATGATCCTGTGAATAAGATGGTGGGAGCGCTGCAGTTACACTGGAGTGAAAAACCTGTTACTCGTTGGTGTTATTGGGACCCACGCCCAGTTTCCCACCTTGGCTCAGGCGATTAGAGGATCATCAGGGGGTCCTTTTGTCCCTCTGTGGGGGGTCACTCCCACTAGGTTTATATCTGGGACTCTCCACCATTTGACCTTAGAACTGAAGAAGCTTCTCGGATGAGAGGTGATACGTCTTCAAGCAACTTAAAGAAGTCCAGACGCTTTTCTTTGCAAGCTCCTTTGACTACGATGACCTGGATGACTGAGAACCTTCACAGACAAAAACCTGTTACTGATTTTCACTGGGTAAGTACTTTGACTTCTACCCACTGATTAGGTTTAGGTACTAAAACTAATTGACTATGTTTAGGCAAGACTGTGTAACAGCAACTCTAGACATTCAAAAATCATGTGCTGGGAGGGACAGCTCCATTTTACTAAGGTCATGACCAGGCATGTCGCACACCTCTGCCAGCTGACCCCTCGAGTGTAACTGAGAAGCACTGGTGGCTTTGACAAAAGTACATTATTTTACACACCAGGAATTCAAACGGTGTGAGAAAGACTCAGTGTTGTGAGCATTTTGCTGAATTGATTCAACTAAACTGGAATTATGCTTGAATGATGTAACTGCTGATAGCAGAAACAGGATGAAGTCTGAAGTGCACATGGCTAACTCTCTGCACAGATTCAAAACTGACTGGATTGATCATCACAGTGCAAATGACCCAAAAATACTCCAGAAGCAAATCAAGAGTTTCTCAAAGAAGATCTTCTTTAATGGCCAAGTTGGTCACCTGCGTTCACCCCAATCTTGTCTTTATTAAATACAAAATACATGCAAACAGACCAACCAGCTAGGACTAACTGCATTTGGCTGCAGTAACGGCCTGGCAGTGCATCTCAAGAGTTCAAGACTTCAGGCAGTCATTGGGGTTTTCACCCAAGTATTAAAAACAATCCTTGTATTTAAAATTATGTTATGTTATGTTTTTCCCAGGTAATTTTGAGTATCTGTAAATGGGCTTCTATGCATGTGTGAAATCTGAATCAAAGCTGCAAGTTTGTACAAAAAGCAACGTGGCGGTATACAGAGGAAAACCTATAGGGTACGTTCACACTGCAGGCGAAAGCGCATCAAATCCGATTTTTTTGACCCTGCGACCCATATCCGATCATGGTATGACAGTGTGAATGGCACAAATCCGATATTTTCAAATCCAATCTGGGTACTGAATCCGATACATTTTAGAAAGCGACTGCTGTTTGAACGGTCATGTCGCATTAAATCCGTCTTTTACGTCACTGACACAAGACAGACGGCAATTATCAGCGCCGGAGAAGCGCCCGAGAAGACATTGGGACGCTTCCTGGCCATCCCGTGTAGATAGTTAGTGAAACTGTTGGGAAGAAACGTTGGAGAAACGTGAACATTTTATTTGTACTGTATAATCTGCCAATCTGACAGAAATCTGCAACTATCCTTTGAAGCACCGCTCCTCTAAAACAGCAATAAGAATAATTATTAGGTTATTTACATTATTATGTAAATAACAAAATAACTTAAAGCAAAAATTGGGAAACGTAAAGTCCGAAGTCTTTACATTAAGGGCCATCAGTCAAGCAATATTGTTTGCTCTGGGTCTAAACAGAGCGCGTTATGTGTGACATCTTCTTTTGCGCATGCTTCTTTTGCGCCGCTTAGAGCGTTTGCTGTCGCATTTTATTTGTAGTGTGAACAAGCAGACAAAAAAATCGGATTTGATCAAAAAAATCGGAATTGAGCATTAACACCTGCAGTGTGAACGTAGCCATAGATGTGTCTCCGCCCAACGAATTTTCTACCTAATTGTACTTAATGTTACTGTCCTTGATCAAACTGGACACATTTCAATGGAAGCACAACTACAACCAATGACTGAAATCTTTAGTTATGTATTTGTCAGTGCCAAACAGCCTGACATGATTCCCTTGAACACTCAGTTGGAACACAACCACAGATGTTAATTTCTCTGAAATTCTGGACCTAGGTGTTGATATACTATGATAAAGAATACTCCTGTGGGATCCTGCAGTCAAGGTCTAGCTTGCAGACTGCTTTCATGACTTTCCTGTGTGTGAGTTGCCTCTTCAGGGAAGTGTATCTTGGTTTTGGCAGAGAGCGTTGATTAGAAACAGATGGAAGGAGGAGGGGGTGTGAGAGAGTGATTTCAAAAATGTAGAGCAGAGGTCTGACTTAATGGGAAAACTGAATGATTTAATCTTCACTCATGTAAAACTGAAACTACCCGACAGATAAGATTGCTGCAAACCACATGTGAAAATACTGGCAGTGCCATAGTGATTTGCTGAGTGAAGCTCAGGCCAGTATAATATATTATCTTAACTCTTAGTTAAATCTTAACTCTTAGCATGTAAAATGCCACTGCAAGTTAAAAGATACCTAAACCAGAACCACAGGTGCCTCCACTATCCCGAAGACGCTTTTGTGAAGTGGAAAACTGTGGACTCACCAATCCAAATTAGAAATTCTTTTTGGAAATCATGAATGTAATATTAGTGCTTGTTATCCTTTAAAATATTTTATCCATGACTGAACAAAAGTCTTTATTTTATATAAATACACTTGGGCAACTAATTAAGTACATAATTTGACATAATTTTGAACACAATTATTTTGTATTTATGTGGAAATGGTACATGTGAAGCATTCATTTTACTGTTTAGTAAATTTATTTAAATGTTAGTTTTATGATCAGAAGGGTTTTTCTTTTGTTTACAAAAAAAATCAGAAAAATTGTACATGTATTAAAATAGTTATATATTTAAACAATTATAATCTGTTGCTCTAATGTACATAACAGTCATAAAGTTACAATATCTATATATATATTTAGAATCCCTATTTACCACTTCCTATATGCTTATATGTTGTCAGTACTAACAATGGCAGTAGGAAACATAGTATCAAAAAGCTCTACATGAAATTAGGATATATGTTAAAAATCAAATGTGTCATATTTTGAATATTTATACAGTAGAGTCTTTACCTTATAATATAAAGTGCCTTGAGGCAACTGTTATTGTGATTCGGTGCTATATAAAAATACAATTGAACTGAATTTAACTGAATATGGCTTTCTGTCAATTTTCAACTGATAAATCATTAAGTTAACCTTGGAGACATTAGTGGATGTAAGTAAATTTCTAACATGTCCGCACTCTCCACCCCTATGAAGTTTTATGAGGATTCATTCAAAACTTTTCAAGTAATCCGGTCTTTAAGCAACTGGCCAAACTCCGCCTTTGGTCCCAAAAGTCAAAGTCAAACGAATACTGCGGCATCACCGAGAGTTACAAACTGTCTAAATTCTTTCATCTTTAATAAAATGATCAGTGTGGCTGCTCTACACGTGTAACAATAAAGTTTAACATGCAGGCATCCATGAAAACAGAATTTATGAAGTTTAACAGAGTTACACAGCTATGGTTAGCATAATATAAAAACAGTGAAGCTAGAGGATGAACGATAACTTTTTTCCACTCAATAAAAGTTAATGTGAGGGTTCCCAAAAGTTAGGGACAAATGCAATCGCATGGCACGATGCTGTAAATGGACCAAACTTCAGTCAAGAGAACAACTAAGATCATCCATCCACAATTTGAGGTTAGTCATCAATATACTGCTACACGTGGTGGGCTGTAGTTACATCTTAAGGTTTTAAAAACCGAGCTTTAAAATGAATAGTGATAATAAAAACCGAGACAGGGGCTTGTTCAGATTAAATAGAACAAGATACAAAACATGTTAAAAACACAACAGCCTTAATAAACTCAGAGTAGTTTAGACCCGGAAGCAGGAATCATACATCCTCACTTAACAACCAGATCATGTTTACTGTCAGAATGATGACATGCATGTATGCACACATCCAAACACTACCAAACACACAACCTGATGAGATGGCAAAGGACATTATCATGAGACTACCAGAAGTACTGTTTCTTTGAGCCATTACATTTTAATCATTTTAACTGACA
Source organism: Simochromis diagramma (assembly GCF_900408965.1). Taxonomy (NCBI): domain Eukaryota; kingdom Metazoa; phylum Chordata; class Actinopteri; order Cichliformes; family Cichlidae; genus Simochromis; species Simochromis diagramma. The sequence goes on along the minus strand of NW_024386757.1, from coordinate 3,059,460 downwards.
AATTAATTATTAAAGCTATGAAAACTATAGTTGTGTGTTTTAACCACAAATCTGATCTTTTTTTAAACACAGGATTTTTAAAGAAGAGTTTTAAGCCCCTTAGTTTCAAGCCCAAAGATGCTCAGGTCTACTTATTCTAAAAACAGCCACCTGGTCAAATAAACTCAGATAAAAAAACGTGTAAAACAGAGCAGGGAAATAAAAGTTTGAATTGCATAGGGCCACATTTCATTATTTTCTTTAAAAACTGTGCGTCCAGCTAACAATCAGGTGACTTTGAAATTTGTACTGAAAAAATTTGTACTGCTCATCAAATTGACAATTGATTTGCTCTTTAATATTTTTCTAATGACCTGTGCATACTGATTTTTCCATCACATAGTAGAATGTGTTTGGCTTACTCTATATGCATTCAGACAAGACTGGCCAAAAAACCCATTCACAGCTGGTTCCACTAACCTCTTTATCTTAACCTCTCTGACCCCACACATCAAAGAGCTGCAGACTCCACTTCAGTCTATCTACGTACTGTCCACTGCTCTGCTGCTGTGAACACAACACAGTCTCTGAGTGGGTCCAGCATCACACATTGCTCTAAAAGACAAACCAATCTCCACCTAAGACAGACCAAGCTCTCCATCAACCTGTCTGCCACTGCACAAACTCAAATTGACTTCATTTTATTTCCATCTTCCTGCTCCGTATCTGCACCACAAACTTAATCCATCTCTCCCGTCATGAAAAACCAGGCCTGCAGAAATTCTGGGTCACCAAATTCATTTTTATCTAAATGGTTTCACACACTGACCAGATGCTGTCAGTGTCTAGTCTGGCAGGAGTAACAAATTGCTTTTCATTTATCTTTAGAAGGGAGCCTCACAGTGAGTCCAGCGGGCCGCTCGATCTGCCAAGTGAAAACACCTGCAGTCTGAGCTGAGTCTCTCTGACATCTTCATTACTGTTTGACACAGTCAGACTTCACTTAAGCTGATTTTAGTTGTCTGAAATGCGTGTAAGAGTTATAACCAAGAATACAGTAAGCCCAATAACAATACTAAATAATACACTATATGTTTTAACATTCATAAATAACAGACCCAAGGCTTGTTGGTTGTTCTCTTTGTACCTCTGCTCTGGATATGGTCAAGTAAAAAAGAAAGTGGCCGATGTTGTAAAGAAGACTTATTCGATCAGTCATGCATTCAAGTGTTATGCATGTTTGCACAGCCTGCTTTGAGGTGCCTTAGACGTTCCTTAACATAGCACAGAGATTCTGACTCTCAGCTGATTCTCACCTGACTAACATCTCTCAACTTCAGTCAAATCACATGAGCATCACCAAATCAATACATTAATTACAATAACTAAACCTTTAGTGCCGGGGTCACCAACATTTTACAAACTGAGAGCAACTTTAAGGGTACTGAGTAATAAGGTGGGCTCCTATTTTGATACAAACTTCCTGAATTAAATCCTTCCTGAACTTATGTCTTACCTTTACCTTGGAACTTATGTTTTCCGTTGCTTTCCATAATATATACAGTATACTCATGAATTAATATAAGAATTGTCAGGTGGGGAAGCCCTGCGATCAGATGTAGGAGTATAGCATGGGGAAAACACTTAGAAAAAAGGCACATAATTCCTGTATTCATTGGTGTTTGTGGATTTAATCAATCAATCAGTCAATCAATCAATCAATCAATCAATCAATCAAGGCTTTATTCGCCACGTGCAGGGTGCCCTGCAGTGAAATAATACCCCCCCGACCTTACACACACAACACAGACATCACATGGGGTTACAGGTCGGAGATCGGTAGTGCTACAGAAAACCCCCCCCCAAAAACCTGAAATATACACTACAATGGGAAAGTACAAGAGGAAAAAAAAGAGACCTCTACTCATGCTGGGCTCCTGGGAGGACAGCATGAGAACAGGAAACAAATAAACTCCTCTGCACAAAAAAGCACATAAATGTCCACAGCACAACATTATGGAACACGTGACAAGCCACAGGGTCGGGTGGGGGGTGAGGAGTAATCCCAAGCAAACACAGCAGCCATCCTGCCCAGCGCTACCATTCCAGCGCGGGCTCAGACCCGCCGTGTTCCCAGGAGGGAACAAGCATCGAAGGCGTTTGGAAAGGGAGGGGGGATGAGTGTGTGCATATCAGTGTATATGTATGTGTGTGCGTGTCCAGCGTTCAGCTGAGACAGTGTCCTTCGCCCTGCTAGGCTAAGTAAACAGTCTTCCAGCCAACCCAGGTGGCCTTGCATGGAATGAGAAGGAACAGACTAAACACAGTCGTTATCAGGGTGTTTTTGTTCGGCTCCAGCCTTGCGACCGCAGCTGGCACCGAAAGGGTATCCGCATGAAGTGATGGTGCTTTTTACTTTAGTGCGAACAGCTCATATGAATTTCAAAGCAGTTCTACAGTCCAACGCTGGTCTCTCAATCTCCCGTTGGAGAGCCGCGAGCTTCGCCATACTTGCGTTCTGTGATGTTGTCATTCTTGTGCTCAAAGAGCCGATTCTGAGAACTCACGACAGTGTGCCTCCCCGAGATGCCATCCAATTTGCACCCAGAGATGTTATTCCGAGTGAGCCCTTCCGAGATGTAATCCAGTCTGCACTCAGAGATCTTATTCGTATTCACGACAGCCGTAAGCCTTTCCAAGATCTTATCCGTGCTGACTCAATGAGCCCATTTTGAGAAACTCACGCCTCTTTCCATTGTTTCAATCCCAGCAGGCAGCCTTGTGGGGGTTTGAACAGCCAGTTCCGCTTTCTTAATTCTTCAATAAGTCAGGGCCAAGCCAGCTCCGATCAGCCAGAATTTAGCCAATGATTTAGCTGGATTTAACCATTAATGTAACCTAATACAAAAACCTACCTGTTCTGTAGCAGTCCAAAGAAGCGTATCAGTGTAATCTTTGTCATAATACTACACACTACTGTAGTTATAGTAGGTGTGGAAGGTAAAATGGAGTGTTTTTTATATGCACTTTTCTTCTTGGGGATCGGTGTAGCTCAGCAGGTAGAGCAGGTCATCTACCAAGGTTGGTTGTTTGATCCCCAAGTCCAGTCCTCATGCCAAATATCCTTGTGCACACCTTGTTTCCTCATGTTTTTATCTATGTCATGTTTATTTTTCTTCATTTTTCTCCCCGTAGGTTCTCAATCATCCAGGTAATTGTAGTCTAACAGCTTGGAAAGGAAGCACAGAAGCGACGTGTCACATAAACTCTATTCCATGGGAACAAATATAGACTCCATCGCATGAAACTTTTTAAACTTTCCCGTTTCATTCGCTCTCAGACTCTGTTCAGATTTCAGCTGCTTTGGTTTGTCGAGCCTGTTCCACGTTTGCAGAATACAGCAGAATCATCAAACACTTCACTTACACACTCATCTGTGACACTGAGACAGCTTCTGAATATTTGCTATATAGTTTTTCTCAAACTGCTGCACTCAACAAGTTTCCAAAGAACCTGGTGTATGAGACGATAAACATCCTTCATCCTGGAGCTTCTGAAAGAAACACAGGTGAGTCAGCTGCTTTTCATCAACTGCAAACACATTTGTACACTTTGTCTGTTTATTGTGCTTTTCTTAACACAACTTAAAAATCTGACAGTGCTTTAAATATTTCAAACTTTTTCAAATGAAAATGATAACTATACATTTTCAAGTGATTTTATATGTCTTGATGCATGCTCAATTATCCAGTTCAGCAAATCCCAAAAAGTTGATTCTGTTCATCTGGACTTAGTGGTTTCAGTGGGAGAAACGTTTCATCACTCATCCAAGTGACTTCTTCAGTCTCAGCTGACTGCAGGTTTCTCCAACCTTAGAAACAGTACATTTGCACAATGACTGAAACTAGTCCAGTGAATGAACAATGGGTTGGTCGTCACTTTGTGAACAAGGATCGGGTCCCTGGCACAAACAGAGTAATATAGCGTACACCGTTATGTGCCGGGAGGATTGCCATGATTTATACATCGGGAAAACCAAAGAACCTCTAAGCAGATGGCACAACACCAAAGATCTACCTTGTCAGGCCAGGACTCTAGAGTCTATTTACACCTACAGGCCAGTGGACTGGACACTCTTTCAATGATGAGGATGTACACATCCTGAACAGGGAGGAACGCTGGTTTGAGTGGGGAGTCAAAGAGGCTTTTTATGTGAAAAGAGAAAGAACATCTCTGAATTGGGAAGGGAGCCTAAGGGTACATCTTTCGCCATCTTACAATCCTGTGATAGCAGCCATTCCCCAACTCTGTGAATGGTACTAATAGTACCAGCTAATAGTACTAATAGCTAGTTTTAGTCATTATGCAAATGTACTATTTCTAAGACTGGGGAAACCTGTAGTCAGCTGAGACTGAAGCAGTCACTTTTTTTTGTTTTCCCATTGTCTAGTTCGTGTTTCCTCATCTTTTTACCCAGGTCATTATGGTTTGTCTCTGTATGTATCCTGCCTCTTTAGTTTTTGTTTGTTTTATGCTTTACTTTTTGTCTTTTGACCTCTATTCGTGGTGTCACGGAAGTTTTCTTCTTTTCTTCTTTTTTCATGTTGTTCTTGTTTTTTGTTTTCATGTCTAATTATTTCTCCCGTGTGTGCTGTTTCCTCTTTGTCTAATCCATAATTCCATAAGTTTCCCCGGTTTTTAAAAAAGGTTAGTCTCTGCTAGTTTTTACTAGTTTTTACTTTTTGTAATTTGTTTGTTTATTGTTATTGTGATTTTATTGTTATTATTTTTATTTAGACTCTTTTACCTTTTACTTTTTTCTGTTGTTTTATTTCCACTTATATCCTGTTTCCTGAATCTTGCTTTGTCCTGTCTTCTGTCCTGTTTCCCTCTATTTGTTATCCATGTTATGTCATTGTTCATGTTACCAAATTGTTTCTTCTCTCTGTTTAGTGTTGTTCTAAAAAAAGTACACCAATTGCTTTCACTCTTTGTAGTTTTATCTTTTTCAGTGTTTTTCTCTCTGTTATTGATTTGTAGCCTTGTGCTTGATATCACACCTATTATAATGTTGTAGAAATGACTGCTGTAACATTTCTTAGAACATTATTAAATCTTAAATTCATGTCACTTTTGTACTTTATTACATTTGTAGGACAAACAATTGAATGGCACGATAGGTTACATGTAGGGGTAAAGAAAGATGCTGGTTTCATTTGAACTCACAAGCATATCCTGTGTTTGCTCTTGATCAAACTTATATCAGAAAAGGATGATACACAGAGGTAGGTTGAACCAAAACACGTAGGCAACATTCATAGCTGCTGTGCATACACCTTTGTTCATTCTGTGTCCATAAGGCAACAAAAGTGTGGTACACCGTGATGGGCTTTGAGGTGGAGGTCATTTTGCAACATTAGGATTTTAATCTGTCCAGTATGCAAATTGAATGTTGCACTCTCACCAACGCTCTCATGTCCACTTGCATGAAGTGATTTGATTTCAGTATCCTCGAGCAGCCCCACCCACTTTTTCTCCACAAAGAACTTCTTTACCATGTGATAGATTTCAACTCCCTTCATTGTTGTATACATGGGCAGTAGTGTCAGGAGCTTTTATTTTGTGGACAAAATCATCAAAACGCTACCTGGATAAACAGTGTCAGCTGTGATGTATGGCTGTTGTACACAGTTACAATTTTTAGAGGGATCGCCATGGTGACTAGTGGTATTTTTAGAAGATATCTTGTTGGGCTACCACGTGCTCGCAGGCACAATGTACCTGATACCAGTACCACTGATATAGTGTATAGAAAAGATGGACATTAAGCCAGTGTAGAAATGGCAGCAGAGGTCTGGATACATGACATCTATAGGAAAGTAACCCTTGGCTGTCTTGATCCATTCCCTCAGTAAACAGTGTCCTCATTAGTTTATGAGATCTATTAATGGTTTCAACTCTTATTGAATAGAATATGAAAGGTATTTAGTGGTCTCAATTAGAGTTGAAAAGAACAATAAAGCATGTATGGTGGGCCAGCTCTGTTTTTGAAAAAATGCTAACATGTGAGACTGAAGTGCGACTTTGTTTCATATTCAGATTCACCAAGTAATCCTGGTCGCACCAGACTTCAAAAAAGTAAAGCATTTGCAGTAAGTTAGAAATGCTGAAAAAGCTTTACTCATCAGGAGAGCTGAAGCTAAACTCCAACGGAACTCCAGCTTGTTGTGCAACCTGTCAACTATTTGCTAGCAGGTTCACCACAGTAACTTTTATAAAGTAATGTGTGTTCAAAATAAACATATACTCTGTTTCATAAACATCTGTTTAAACTCAAATTGTTAAGTCTGTTTTTCTAATGGAAGACGACTGATGCTCTGATCAAACATATGCCTGCATAAGTCAGAATGATTTCTGAGATGTTTTTTTCCCTTTGCATCATATACAGCTACTTCTGAGTTGAATCTACTGCTATCAGCATAATGATAGACATATGATTAGACTTTTTTTTTGAATGAGAATACTGCTTGGAGTTAACCCCTATTCCTTTGGAGAAAGGAACACATACAAAAAAGACATGAGAAAATTATTACATTTAAAAACTAGTAAGGTAATTTTAATAATGGACAAATATCAGAATGGCAAGAAGAGAAATAAGAGTCGTCATTAAGACAAAAGAGAAGTTCTGCCTGGATACAGCATGCAGGTTTCAGGACACATGATGCCCACATACTTGATGTGTACTGGCCGTACAGTTACCTGGCAGTGCTGGACATTATGCAGACTTAAGAGCACTTGTGTTGAAGAGAACTGAATATCTGATCCATCTGGACTGGGTTATGCATTTTTACATTCACAACTCACACAAGACAACACTGTGGGCCACAGTATATGTGTGGATTAGGGCGTAGGATTTAGTATATATATACTGGATATTGGTCTTTGTCCACATGAAAATGCAGCTTTTGGTCACTGAAAACAAAACCTGTGTCTTATTCAGAATGTTGGTTCTGACTGGTCAACATGGCTTTCTTATTTCTTATTTCTTACATCTATGGAAAAATACCTCGGTGCTCTAGGTCCATGTCAAAACCAGAAAACAAGAGTGCTCTGAGAGTCATCTTTCTGCTCTGAAAACAGCAACCCATTACTCAAGAACCAGACATAAAACCTTAAATGTCATATGGCAAGAACATGGGCAGCATCGCGGTGCGGTGGTACTCTTGCAGGTGGTGGAGTTAGGTTAATTGGTGATTCTATATTTTCCATAGGTTATGAAAGGTTATGTGTATCTCTCTGTGTTAGCCCTGTAAAAGGCTGGGAACTTGTCCAGGGTATACCCTGCCTCCTACCCTATACGACAGCTGGGATAAACAAGATGAAGCAAGAATACACATGTAGAGCAGGAAGAAGACTGGGTTTCAATCAGTTTAATGAGTCAATGACTGTCACCCAGTCTGAGATAATCAGCTAAAGAGCTGAGCTTGAAACCCTGAACTGTGTTTGAAATGATTTCCCTGGGTGTCATCATTAACCTCAGAGCACTAAGATCTATGCTAATGATTTTGGCCAGACATGCAAACACATACACATGCCCTCTACGCCCACAGAGAGACACAAAGATGCAGTTGGTTGACAGCATGGGAAATGGGATGATGGGATGGGAAAACAAAGCACTGACTCAGACCCTGGTTGGGATAAACAGTCTAATTTGTCATCAGGCCCACTGCTCTCATCGCCCAACACTATCACCAAACTCACAACACAGAGCGGGCCCCTTGTTTACCACTGTGTCTCCCGAACTTCTCTGTTAAGCTGCCGGTTCAGCAACAGACACTCTAGAGGGCAGTGTTGCTCTCAGATTTTAGCACAGGAACCAGCTGCTGCGTGTCCTCAGGGTGCTCCTGGAATGTAGGAAGGAGGCTGTCTTCCTCTTTTGTTTCCCAGTTGCTCTCGGATAGGACTCCTGCCAACCTCCCCTTGAAAAAATTAAGACAGAAGAAAGACCTGTGTGGCAGAGTTGGCAGATCACAAATCAGTAGCACTGGCCGAGCTCCCTTAATGAGTGTTATAGCTGTAGCTATACAGCAATTATGGCCCAGGTCAGTCAATAGAGAAGCACTGTATTTTCCCCCAGGGTTTCGAACAGGGTAAATAGATCCTTAGACAAAAAAGAAAACCTTCCTCAAAGGAAGGAAAACTTTAAGTGTCAGCTGAAAGTGATGAACTATGTATTGTGTTTACTTTCAAATGTCTGATCCCTACAAGACACCTGATTTTGTTAAAGCACAAAGATGGATAACCTTATCTATGTCGGTTCACAACAAATGTATTCCTCCACACTTTCATCTGGGCCTTCGACTCTGGATATGTGGAGGAGGGTTCTTTACAATTCAAGAAAGGGGGAAAGGTTGGAAAGATGGTGTCCTACAGAGAAAGAGAAACTATCAGTGTTTAGATGAGATTTTGGATGATTCAACAATACAAAAATCCTGCATGCTGCATGTGATCAAATCACAAGGGAATTTTTCTTAATCCTTGAAAATATGTAAGCAGATTGATCCAGATATTAATCTCCTTTTTTCTATTTGTGATAATGTATATTAATATATCTGGGTGCTCTGTCTAGTATCATGAAATGCCAGTAACATTGGAAACCATCAGGACCATCAAGATTCAGTTTTTTCCAATGGTCAGTCCAAATGGTCAGTTCTGTGCCGTTCAAGGAGACAAGAGCTTTGCAGACATTTTTTTGTTTTTGAAGCCTTTCAGTCTCTGATGCCGTCTGATGCTGCAGTCGGCACCAGTAACGGTCTTAATTTGATTCAAGGATCATCCAGTGACGGACAGCCAATTGGATGGTGAAATTTTTTTTGGTCTTCCACTTGACGTTTTTGTTCCATAATCCTCAGGATCATTTAAGAAATTCCAAATGACCGTCTTACTGCGTCACACCTCAGCAGCGATGGCGCATTGCGTGACACCCCGCTTATGCAAAAAAGGGAAAGTTTTTTTTCCTTTGCCATCAGAACGTCAATGTTAGTGTGACTACCTGACAGAAAATGACAATGAATCCACATTTTTGCATAGATTTGGCCTTTTAAAGGCACGTGATGCTAAACTTTTGATCAGCTTTAAAACAGCCTGTTTCAGTCTAAGCATTGTTTTCAATAAATTTCATGCTCATTTCTTCTTGTTGCATGTGGAAGCTCTACTTGGTAACTTGTTAAGTTCCAACCATGCAAAATATGATTTTTTGCCATTTCTCAAGTGGCCTTAAACTGTTCGTCGGGACTGTACAGGGAGTGCAGAATTATTAGGCAAGTTGTATTTTTGAGGAATAATTTTATTATTGAACAACAACCATGTTCTCAATGAACCCAAAAAACTCATTAATATCAAAGCTGAATGTTTTTGGAAGTAGTTTTTAGTTTGTTTTTAGTTTTAGCTATTTTAGGGGGATATCTGTGTGTGCAGGTGACTATTACTGTGCATAATTATTAGGCAACTTAACAAAAAACAAATATATACCCATTTCAATTATTTATTTTTACCAGTGAAACCAATATAACATCTCCACATTCACAAATATACATTTCTGACATTCAAAAACAAAACAAAAACAAATCAGCGACCAATATAGCCACCTTTCTTTGCAAGGACACTCAAAAGCCTGCCATCCATGGATTCTGTCAGTGTTTTGATCTGTTCACCATCAACATTGTGTGCAGCAGCAACCACAGCCTCCCAGACACTGTTCAGAGAGGTGTACTGTTTTCCCTCCTTGTAAATCTCACATTTGATGATGGACCACAGGTTCTCAATGGGGTTCAGATCAGGTGAACAAGGTGGCCATGTCATTAGTTTTTCTTCTTTTATACCCTTTCTTGCCAGCCACGCTGTGGAGTACTTGGACGCGTGTGATGGAGCATTGTCCTGCATGAAAATCATGTTTTTCTTGAAGGATGCAGACTTCTTCCTGTACCACTGCTTGAAGAAGGTGTCTTCCAGAAACTGGCAGTAGGACTGGGAGTTGAGCTTGACTCCATCCTTAACCCGAAAAGGCCCCACAAGCTCATCTTTGATGATACCAGCCCAAACCAGTACTCCACCTCCACCTTGCTGGCGTCTGAGTCGGACTGGAGCTCTCTGCCCTTTACCAATCCAGCCACGGGCCCATCCATCTGGCCCATCAAGACTCACTCTCATTTCATCAGTCCATAAAACCTTAGAAAAATCAGTCTTGAGATATTTCTTGGCCCAGTCTTGACATTTCAGCTTGTGTGTCTTGTTCAGTGGTGGTCGCCTTTCAGCCTTTCTTACCTTGGCCATGTCTCTGAGTATTGCACACCTTGTGCTTTTGGGCACTCCAGTGATGTTGCAGCTCTGAAATATGGCCAAACTGGTGGCAAGTGGCATCTTGGCAGCTGCACGCTTGACTTTTCTCAGTTCATGGGCAGTTATTTGGGCAGCACGGTGGCACAGTGGTTAGCACTGTTGCCGCACAGCAAGAAGGTCCTGAGTTCAATTCCACCATCAGGCCGGGGTCTTTCTGTGTGGAGTTTGCATGTTCTCCCCGTGTTTGCGTGGGTTCTCTCCGGGTACTCTGGCTTCCTCCCACCATCCAAAGACATGCAGCTTGTGGGGATAGGTTAATTGGATAATCCAAATTGCCACTAGGTGTGAATGTGCGAGGGAATGTGAGTGTGAATGGTTGTCTGTCCCTATGTGTTAGCCCTGCGACAGACTGGCGACCTGTCCAGGGTGTACCCCGCCTTTCGCCCTATGACAGCTGGGATAGGCTCCAGCGCCCCCCGCGACCCTGAAAAGGGGAAGCGAATGGATGGGCAGTTATTCTGCGCCTTGGTTTTTCCACACGCTTCTTGCGACCCTGTTGACTATTTTGAATGAAACGCTTGATTGTTCGATGATCACGCTTCAGAAGCTTTGCAATTTTGAGACTGCTGCATCCCTCTGCAAGATATCTCACTATTTTTGACTTTTCTGAGCCTGTCAAGTCCTTCTTTTGACCCATTTTGCCAAAGGAAAGGACGTTGCCTAATAATTATGCACACCTGATATAGGGTGTTGATGTCATTAGACCACACCCCTTCTCATTACAGAGATGCACATCACCTAATATGCTTAATTGGTAGTAGGCTTTCGAGCCTATACAGCTTGGGGTAAGACAACATGCATGAAGAGGATGATGTGGACAAAATACTCATTTGCCTAATAATTCTGCACTCCCTGTATACTGTGTTGAGCTTCTTCTTTGAGTACTTGAATCAGTGCTAGTAATAATACTAGCAAATGGAACATTTACAGCTCATTCAGTTTGAACACACCATTAGATTAAACTGTGACATAACAAACTTTGCTTTTGTGTTTAGCAATATGTTCTAACTGTGCTTATACAACTAAGTGGAACTCAGTGTGGCATATGTACAGTTGGTGTGAGGTAATTCAGATGTTTGGTTAGGGCAGGGTGTCAGCAATGAAGGCATCTGCTTATGATACATCAAAACATATCCTTTCGCAAAGGAGCTTTGGTTGTTATGCTCCCTGCTTTCAACACGGCAACTTAAATACTGCTTAAATGTACCATTGTTGTTAGATAACAATCACTTCACTTGTCTGTGGTTAAATCATGGCACTTAACAAAGAAAACAGAGTCCTGTGTGAAACTGGTAACCAATCCATGTATTTGCTGTATTTGTATTTAACAAAATTACAGCAGTTGCAGTGGGTGCCTACAGTACCTGCAACAAAATTACATATCTGCCATATATTATATTAGGAAAAAATTTCACTACTCATACTAACTGAATAAAACAGTTTACTTCACTGTGCTGATATCAAGAGGAAACATGCTGTAACATGCTTTTCAGAATTTCCCACAGAAAAGGGATTTATGGAATTATTATTCGATGAAGTATTAAAAACAAACTATGTAATGCTAATTTTGAACCAGAGTACAACAATAGTACTGCAATAACAGTATAATTCAACAGAAACTGGACATATTTTTCCATTTTCTGCTGGTCCAATTGGAAAATCCATACACATCAATCCCTCCATCACATATTTAATTCATATTCATGTAATAAGCCATTTGACAGAAAAGGTCATGTGTGATAAATTCCAATGTGGGTTAACATTTTAATGATTAAGTGAACCAGGTACATTTTGTACTCCTGGATTTTTTTCAATGTTAAAAAATGGAGTTAAGAAAGAGCCTCAACAGTGAAACAGTCCAGCAAACTCAAAGGTAAAAGGTTTGATCATGGAGCAGATCTTTAAGGAACAACAAAGGCGTTTATTTGCTATTATTAATGATGTGATTCATCCAATACATTTTTGGTACCTTCCCAATGTTTCTCTTTCTACGCTTTGGAAAACAATGTGCTGTAAAAGTAGCTGATGTACAGGCTGTTTTCTATCCACTGGGACATGATCAGCATGTACACAGGTGTTTCTGGTTATAACCCCTCAGTCTCTGAACAAATATTAAATCTGCATTGTAATATGACTCATACTAAGGAAGCAAAGAGTTTCATTCCAAAGTAAGGCACCCTTGCTTTGGAAACACTACCACCTGCATTCACACACTAACAAGTTATGTTTTTAGTTCAGCTGAGGTCGCTGCTGAACTAAATCCTTAAGTGACCACATCTATTGATAGCACATTGCATCATTATTTAATGTTAAAAGAAAAGTTCTCCCTTCACGGATTGACTGAAAGATTAATTCTGGCCTAGAAATGAACTCCATCCCAGGCTATTCTGTTATTTTGAAGCACAAGAATATTAACCTACAGTGGTGTGAAAAAGTGTTTGCCCCCTTCCTGACTTCCTATTTTTTTTAGTATGTTTGTCACACTTAAAAGTTTCAGATTATCAAACAAATTAAAATATTAGACAAAGATAACACAAGTAAACACAAAATGCAGTTTTTAAATGAACGTGTTTATTAAACATCTTCAAGGTAAAAATAAAGAAATAAGTAAAAAATCCAAACCTACATGGTGCTTTGTGAAAACACGATTGCCCCTTAAACCTAATAACTGGTTGGACCACCCTTAGCAGCAACAACTGCAATCGAATGTTTTCAACAACTGGCAATGCGTCTTTCACAGCTCCATGGAAGCATTCTGGTCTACTCATCTTTGCAGAATTGTAGTAATTTAGCCTGACGGTTTGCCAGAATCTCTTCGAGGCAGTCCGAAAGTCTTTTGCTGACGTCGACTAAGAAAATTGTCAGGCGGTGGAAGGAATACTTCGAGGACCTCCTTAATCCCACTGACACCTTTTCCGAGGAGGAAGCAGAGTCTGGGGATGAGGGGAAAGACCCGCCAATTTCCGGGGGCGAGGTCACTGAGGCAGTTAAACAACTCCTTGGTGGCAGAGCCCCTGGTGTTGATGAGGTCCGCCCCGAGTTCCTGAAGGCTCTGGACGTTGTAGGGCTGTCCTGGTTGACACGCCTCTGCAATGTTGCGTGGAGATCAGGGGCAGTACCCGTGGACTGGCAGACCGGGGTGGTGGTCCCCATCTTTAAGAAGGGAGACCGGAGGGTGTGTTCCAACTACAGGGGGATCACACTCCTCAGCCTCCCTGGGAAAGTCTATGCCAGGGTTCTGGAAAGGAGAGTTCGTCCGCTAGTCGAACCTCGGATACAGGAGGAAGAATGCGGTTTTCGTCCTGGTCGCGGAACACTGGACCAGCTCTTTATCCTCTCGAGGATACTTGAGGGTGCATGGGAGTTTGCCCAACCAGTCTACATGTGTTTTGTGGACTTGGAGAAGGCATTCGACCGTGTCCCTCGGGGTGTCCTGTGGGAGGTGTTGCGGGAGTATGGGGTGTCTGGCCCATTGCTACGGGCCATTCGATCCCTATACAACCGTTGCAAGAGCTTAGTTCGCATTGCCGGCAATAAGTCGGACTCGTTCCCGGTGGGTGGCCAGGGCTGCCCTTTGTCACCGGTTCTGTTCATAATTTTTATGGACAGGATTTCTAGGCGCAGCCAAGTGGCGGAGGGCTTTCACTTTGGTGGCCTCAGAATCTCATCTCTGATTTTTGCGGATGATGTGGTTCTGTTGGCTTCATTGGGTGAGGGCCTCCAGCTCGCACTGGAACGGTTCGCAGCCGAGTGTGAAGCAGCGGTAATGAGGATCAGCACCTCCAAATCTGAGGCCATGGTTCTCAGCATATCAAAAGGGTGGAGTGCCCACTCCGGGTCGGGGATGAGTTCCTGCCCCAAGTGGAGGAGTTCAAGTATCTCGGGGTCTTTTTCGCGAGTGATGGGAGAAAGGAGCCGGAGATCGACAGATGGATTGGGGCTGCAGCTGCAGTAATGCGAACGCTGCACTGGTCCGTCATGATGAAGAGGGAGCTGAGTGTAAAAGCGAAGCTCTCAATTTACCGGTCGATCTACGTCCCTACCCTCACCTATGGCCACGAGTTGTGGGTAGTGACCGAAAGAACGAGATCGCGGATACAAGCGGCAGAAATGAGCTTCCTCCGAAGGGTGGCTGGCCTCTCCCTTAGAGATAGGGTGAGAAGTTCGGCCATCCGGGAGGGGCTCAGAGTAGAGCCGCTGCTGCTCCACATCGAAAGGAGCCAGCTGAGGTGGTTCGGGCATCTGACAAGGATGCCTCCTGGGCGCCTCCTGGGTGAGGTGTTCCGGGCATGTCCCACCGGGAGGAGGCCCCGGGGCAGACCCAGGACACGCTGGAGAGATTATATCTCTCGGCTGGCCTGGGAACGCCTTGGTGTTCCCCCGGATAAGCTGGAGGAGGTGGCTGGGGAGAGGGAGGTCTGGGCCTCTCTGCTTAGGCTGCTGCCCCCGCGACCCGGCCTCGGATAAAGCGGATGAAGATGGATGGATGGATGGATGGATAGTAATTTAGCCACAGTGGAGGGTTTTTGAACATGAACCATCTTTTTAAGGTCATGCCACAGCATCTAAATTGGATTCAGGTCAGGACTTTGACTGGACGACTCCAAAGTCTTCATTTTGTTCTTCTTAAGCAAATCAGAAGTGGACTGGCTCATTGTCTTGCTGCAGAACCCAAGTCGGCTTCAGCTTGAGGTCATGAACAGATGGCCAGACATTCTCCTTCAGGATATCTTGGTAGACAGCAGAATTCATGGTTCCATTTACCACAGCAAGTCTTCCAGGTGCTGAGGCAGCAAAGCAACCCCGGACCATCACACTGCCAACACCATATTTTAATGTTGGTATGATGTTTTCTGAAATGCTTCCAAAAAGTTAGAGTTTTATCTCTTCAGTTCACAGAGAATTTTGCCAAAAATCTTGGAGATCATCAAGATGTTTTCTAGGAAACTGAGATGAGCCTTTATGTTCCATTTGCTCAGCAGTAGTTTTCGTCTAGAAACTTGCTCATGCAAGATATTTTTGTCCAATTTCTTTCTTATGGTGGACTTATGAAAATGACCTTAGTGAGACAAGTGAGACCTGCCGTTCTTTCAATGTTTTTCTGGGTTTTGTTTTTGTAACCTCTTGAATGAGTTGCCGCTGCGCCCTTGGGGTAATTTTGGTCGGCCAGCCACTCCTGGGAAGGTTCACCACTGTTCTGTGTTTTTGCCATTTGTGGATAATGGCTCTCACTGTGGTTCGTTGGAGTCCCACAGCTTTAGAAATTGCTTTATAACTAGGGATGGGTATCGTTTAGGTTTTATCTGATACCGGTGCCAAATCGGTACGTTTGAAACGGTGCCGGTGCTCAAACGGTGCTCAAACCGGTGCTTAAAGAATGGAGAACACAAAATTGGTCCAAAAACCTCTCATGTTCAGCTGGTTTTTTGTAAAAAGATAACAATGTTAGCCTTTTCTGCAGCTATGGGGCATATATGGCATCACTCTTGGCTGGAAGCAGTGCTTAAACAATGGAAAAAACACAAACTTTGTCCAAAAACCTCTCATATTTAGCTGTTTCCCTCTTTTTCTTTGGTCATTTTAGCCTTTTTGGCCAGGGTGAAGGGAGTATCTGCCATCAAACAAGAAGACAGCCGCATGTAGCTATGATGATGTTTGCTAGTTCACCTTACATGCATTAATGTAATAACGTGGTTAGCCTACTCAACGTAAATTACACACGAACAACATTAAGCTACTCACGCAGAGAAGAACGGCTGCTGCTGCCATCATCATCCATCATCATTTCTGCTACACTGGCAGGGCTAAGGGCCAGGACTCTCCTCTTCGGGTTTTTGGGGATGTTGCTAAATCCGGGTCCGATAACAGGCACCACACCCACAGTAGATGTGCTCGGTGTGAGGTCTCGCAGCAAGCTATCAAATACGACGCATTTCTCGGCTTTTAAAAAAACCCGCTATGCGTCGCCAGGTGTTTCATCGGATTTGAGGTGTTACCTCCTTTGACAGTATCACAGTATCAGCTTAAAGCACTTGTTGCAGGCTGCTGAGTTTGCATATTTTGCTGTGAAGTACAGCCAGACTTTTGACCGCTTCGCCTTGGGCATTTTTAATCTGTAGCTCTGCTCTAAAAGAACGTACGTACCTGGAACCGCCTACTATCCTCGGAAACGTAAAATGATTGGCTAGAAGTGTATCACAGCTCAGAAAAAAAAAGCACCGAAATGTGCGCTGCTTTTCGGTCTGGTTACTACCGTTTATGTCAGAACCGGTGCCATCATGGCACCGGACACCGGTACCAATCCCTATTTATAACCTTTCAGACTGAGAGATCTGAAACTGCATTTTGTCTTTACTTGTGTTATCTTTGTCTAACATTTAAACTCGTTTCATGATCTAAAACATTTAAGTGTGACAAGCAGACAAAAAATAAAGAAAATCAGGAAGAGGGCAACACGTATTCACACCACTGTATCTTTTGAGGTACTGGACATCATGTTCAAACGTTGGGGTGAAAAAATGAGGTTCCTCTTTTGACCACTTTATGCTGGTTCCTCTACCTGAGTTTGTTAAGGATGCCAAATCAGGCATGTTGACAATGGGACTATTGCTGGTAGTTGTCTGGCAGAACTTACTTCTGCTAATTTGAGTTGTGAAATCAACCTCTCAGACAATTGTAGGGACTTTTCAAGCATTTAATAGAATTCTCTGACAAATAACATGACTTGCTTCATCTTACATACTGTCAAAGAAGTTTGTGCTACAAACTTTGATTTAATCCAAAGTTTGTAGCACCCCAACCTGGTTATGCTGGAGGTTTCTTCCTGTTAAAAGGGAGTTTTTCTTTCCCACTGTGACCAAAGTGCTCATAGGGGGTCATATAATTGTTGGGTTTTTCTCTGTATGTATTATTGTAGAGTCTACCTTACAATATAAAGTGCCTTGAGGCGACTGTTGTTGTGAATCGAATTTAAATTTGTGTCTACACGTTTATGGATGCAGGTTGCCATTCAAAGTTGTGAGCTATAGTTGATCATTTAGAACTCCTCTCCTCCAAATATGATAGCAGTCTATGGATGAAACGCAGAAGATCATCATCACACTGCACTTAAGATTAGATTCGAGACTTTTGGTCCAGCGGTTCTTGTAGTGAGTGGTCTTGTAATAACAATATTTTAGAACTGTACTCTGGTAAACTGCACCCCCACATAACTCGTGCAAGGAAGGAGGTTATTACCCTGAGAGGAGGGCAGAGGAAACAGACAGTGATGACTAGCCCAGATCTAATGCCATCTGCTCACTGTCCACATTTGAATGGTACTTTCTCATTAAAAGAACGGCAAAGACAGGACAAGCTTTTCAACCAAATGAGGCTTAAGTGTCCTGGTGCTCCACAGAAAGGAAGTGTAGGAGGCAACAACTGTAATCAGAGTGTCTGTGGAATATATAATGATGCAGCTGGGTCTGTGCTTTGTGATCTGCACTGTTGTGTATCAGGGGCAATACAGAAATATACCTTACTTTACAAATCAATGGAATTATACCTAGAAACAAATAGGTTATAGAATGTTGGTTATGTCCCTGCCAAAGTGTAAATCAGTAAAACAGCTACTTGATGCCGTAAGTCAAGGAGTTCATTGCTCTTTTGATTGTTCATTGACAAAATTAAGTAGAAAGTAACTGTGAGAGTATGTATGCACTGAAGTGACTGCCAAGGAGAAACTAAAATCCGTGGTAATTGCTTTATGTCCTGGGTTAGGGCAATGACTTACATTGTCTGAAATGCAGTGAATAGCTGCGCTGGTATTTATACTTGGGACATGGATCTAATTTCATGCTTTTCATTAATATAGCTCACGACAATAGAAAACTTTAAAAGTCTGAAAATATAAAAGCGCTGATCCTCTGATAAAGACAAAAACCTTCAAATTCACAAAAGATGAAAAATATAGGTGTTACAGGATTATCAAACAACATCCACAGCTAGGGCCAGGGTTGCTCTGGACACTTAGTCAATGACATTTCTTGCGTTGGATGAAATTGTTAAGATGCTGATGTCGTAATTGATGAAGCTCCTGCACATAGCTACAAAATTTTACAGCCAGTTTCCATACTGAATGCCCTGACATGAAAAGTATCTGTTGTGTCAGATCTACACTCAGAGATACACACTGTGTTGCTGTTGTCTTTCAGGATTCCCAGCATGAAACCTGCCTATCCACTCTGCATACCCTCTTCATTGCTGTGTCCTTGACAGACAACTGCTTCTTAGTACAGTAAGAAGCAGTTGGTGCAGCACACACAGGGCAGTTCCGTGTAGGATTGCGAGTCAGGTCCTCACATGAATAATGGGAACGCTGTGCAGCAGCCCAGCTGCTCCAGTTAGGCCCCGGTGTAGCCAAAACCAAACAGCAGGCCCCTCACTCTCTGTCCTCCTAACACAATCTCATCATCCCAGCCACACAGGAACGTGGCCAATCACAACTAACCACAGCCCGTGGTGATATCTCAGTCTGCTGCCCATCTGCTTCCTGGCCTGTCTGACCTTGGAGGTTACCCAGACAACGGATGGAAGGTCAAAAAGCCTTGAGTGCAAGACTTCTGAGTGAATGATGGACTTCTGCAGAGCCTTATCTGAACTGCACTCAGATAAAGGCAAAATAAATGCAAAACGTGCATGGAGCAAACTAAATACGTATAAGCTGGAAAACAAGGCCATATCACCGATAACAACAACAATATACAGAATTGATATAGAAGAAAGGAAGCACTTCACCTCATCTAACATCTATTTCTATCTACCATTCAGACTTGAGTGAACACATGAAGCAACTCAGTGTTAAATATCTTGCCCAAGGATACTTTGGCATGCAGACTCGAGCCCCGGCTCGGACAGTCTCGGTCGTTGTGTCCTTGGGCAAGACACTTCACCCGTTGCCTACTGGTGTGGTCAGAGGGCCCAGTGGCGCCAGTGTCCGGCAGCCTCGCCTCTGTCAGTGTGCCCCAGGGCAGCTGTGGCTACAATGTAACTTGCCATCACCAGTGTGTGAGTGGGTGGCTGATTGAATGTAGTGTAAAGTGCTTTGGGGTCCATATGGACCAAGTAAAGCGCTATACAAATACAGGCCATTTACCATTTACAACCAACCTTCTGATTAGTGGATGACCTGCTGTACCTCCTGAGTCACAGACTCACCGATGAAATGCAATGCAGGCACAGGAAGAAAAAATGAATACTCCAAACTGTTGAAAGCATTTGTTAATTGTGGAAAGTTTTAAACTATTTTTAACTCAGGAATTTACATTAAGTATCATAAATATCATCATCCTATCTGAAAGAGCAGAGTTTGGCATTGAGTCGTTTTTCTTCCACGAAACAGCTGCAGCTTGAAATAAGATTGATCTAGGAGTTTGTGGAAATCAAAACAGTTAATTAAAAAAAGTCTATCAAGCTCCATAGAACGAAAGGGAAGAGTTGGGTTGCCTCACTTTTTATGGGAACCTTTTTTCACAAAACAGTTCATCGGTTCAACTTTGACAGAAGTTAAAATCGAACTCACTGAACTAGGAAACTTTTCTTCTTCTCCTACAGGTCAAAGAGTTCTTCATTTTCATCGCTTATACTGTGGTCCAGCTGGTTTAAACTGCTGTTCAGTACAGTATTATTACACACAGAAAACTATGTTTGTAAATGAGTATAAGGATGATAGGACACCTGTGGGGTTGGATGGTCGTGAAACTACTGTGAGAAGCTGTTGGCAGCAACTGTGTATGCACTGGGGGGCTAGGAGAGTCTACCACTCTGTAGCTTTACTGACAGGAAGTGGGCCCCCTTTCTGTCCTCACATTCCTCCAACAGATGTTTGACAGGGAAAATATTTTCACAGCTGGAGAGGGAAGGGAGGGAAAATATGTTTTATAATATATCACGCTGGAGGTGGCAGAAACTGAGGGAAAATGATTTTGGGTTTTTTTGACAGTATGTCTGTAGTGGCTAGATATGGATGTTCAGTTGCTGTCTACCCTTCCACAAACTTCCCCAAATTCCATGGTTTTGTGTCCTTGTGTTGGTGATAACAACTCCAATAAATCAGTCAGCCAAAAGAATGTGAGCTTTTAATCATTAATACATCTCAACAACAGCTGTTATCCATCAGCAACACACTAGAAAGAGAAGTGAGCGATAATGATGATGTTGTGGATGATAATAGCTGTACCCGTGAACCTACCAAAGTGTATTACAATAAGCTGCTTGGTTATGCATTAAAAACACAAAAAACAAAACAAAAGAGAAAAAGACTAAATATGTAGTAAGTATAGTACAATTTGAAGCCAAAGACTGACCACAAATGCAAACAGCAGAACCTAAAAAACAACCCCCAAAAACAGAACAAAAATCAGAACTGCTAACAGTGCCCAAAGTGTTAAAGACAAGAAGCAGGACACTTTCACTTCTCAGTTTTTCAGGGGGTCAATCTGGCAAAGTGAGAAGTGGCACAACTCAAATTCACTTCATGAGCTGCCACATTTCAAGACAGACAAACAGTTGTTTAATATTGTGCAGTCACCAGAGGCTGCTTCATGATTCTTCTCTCCTTGCAAAGAACAAACCAGGGTTTGTTTCATAAAACTCTTGAAATATTTCAATAAATGTTTGATGATTGCTTCCCGTGTGATGGCAGTCTCCCTTTGCTCTGTGATGCCCTTGACTTCAGCTTACACTGTCCCTACCTCAGCCTGGACTCTCTTCTTGATTGTTTTTGTGTTGCCACAGTAGTGAGGTCATTGTTTGAAGATTGTCTTAGTGGAAGGAAAACATGGGATGGGAGAGGATCAATATCCCTCCTGTTAGTACAGCTGGTCTAGCCCAGCCAGGGCTTGCAGGTCCCTGTCAGTCACAGGCCACCTGAAAGAGAACTTCAGGTGAGATCAAAATGAGCCAAAAAATCAATATACTGTTATTGATGAATTGCCAAGATTCATTACACATGTTGGAAGAATATAAAGGCAGAAACTCAAAGACTGTAAGAAGTAATTGAATATGCTGACAAAGGTTTTGCTTTTTTCCAAAGTCAAGAATGAACAGTAAGTATGGATGAAACCTCTAAAACTGCATAAATTTTCATCTTGTTAGAAAGACTAATAAGGTTATTTTCAAAACACTTACTGCACCCCTTAAGCTTTATTAGATTTAACCTCATTAAAGCAGTGATAAAATGATGTTTTTGAAAAATAAAAGTAAATGAAATGTGAAATCTCATCAGCTCATCAAACCTCTCTGTCCAGTCTTTGGTTACAGTATTACTGCTTGTCTATGGACAACAAAACTATTCATCTGTGTCATTACAATGACTTTGAACAGACTACTTGTCAGGTAACAAGGGAACTTTGCCCACTTTAGATGTGAGTCAAAAGGTGTGAATGAGCTTCCTGCTGCATCCGGCGGAAATACGTGCCCACGTTGTTTGGCTTAGGTCCCGGCTACCACGGCTGCTCTTCTGGCTTGGCTCCCACTCAGTCTGTCCACACTGACTAGAGGAGCAGCACAGTGTTCTGACCCTGTGAACACAAGCCTGCCACCCCTCAGGTCAGAAAACAAAGGTCAGAACTATGGCCAATAACATCTATATCTATATAATATCTATATATCTATGTTGCAGTTTCATTCTAACACATTTTAATGCTGCTACATACATTAGTACTGTAATAGTAGCATTGTGCCTTTCAAATACTAGCATTTCCTCATTTATTATGGTAGAAGGCATTCTGCAAAGGCCACACTAAGCAATACTGTGTATTTTTCTTCTTGCCAGGATTTGGCTTAAAACAAACTCCAGTGACCCCACAGTCAAGCCTGAGCTTGTTTAACATCTTGCTCAAGGTTGTTGATTTCATGTGGGCGACAGCTACTGTGTTGTTAGAAAGAGAAGTTTATAATGTACTTCCAGTTCCACTAAGGAGATTACAACATAAACAAAACCATCCAGGAAGCTCAAAACGACACCAGCGTGCATGTTTACACATGCAGGTTATTGCATGTCTAACATTTCATGAAAACCATTTGTGTGACTTTCCCACACTTTTCATTTGAGACATCAGTGTACCTGTTGAACGAGATCCAAGCTGTTTACAAACCTTTGTCCCGAGTACAGCTTTATGGTATAAAGAGAGCATTAATAACTTAATTTTGTGCTTCCTGTCTATTGGCCCTGACTTGCAGACCAACATGCGCTATGATAGCTTTAGAGTACAATAATTAGTGGTATAATAATGTTTACTTATGCATTTGCTTAAGGAGAATCTTCACCTGACCCAAGGCCAAACTGTCACAGTGCCAAGGAAAAGAAATTTTATTAGAGCATTCCTCTAGAGATAGGAAGAATCTGCGGTATATTTGAAGAAGAGCAGATAAGATGAAATTCAGGTGAGCTCACTGTCAAAACACAAATACATAAAAGTTGCTGCCATGATGGCCTGACTCGAGTGGGAGGAAGTTTCTTGCCAGCTTTTGTCAGATGTTTTTTTTTTTTGTAACTGTTCTATGGGCCAAGTCTGAACCAGAGTGCCCCTATGAAAACGTAGGGATTAAGACAGTTGGAGATAAAGCCAAAGAGCACACATTGCCTCTCTTCCAATGAAAGCGCCCACCCATCCACACAATGATAGTATACAATAGGATGATGTGTTCTTTTTGGCCCACGCCGGATATGTCATCCTGCACTACTGTGCAGAACTTCCATGCATTGTGTGCTGGGCTCTGCCATTGTGGCTGAGCAATACTAATACCTTGCAGATATTTCACAGTTCATGACTACTTTCTTTTAGACAAGGAAGCCCAGAGTTCCCTGGCTTCCAGGGTCAGGAAGCAGGGAGGCCCTGAGACTGACTAGCCTACAGAAGCTCAGCTACAGCTGTGGGGGAAGAGGAAGGTAATGACCTGTGTTCCTTGGTCACCATTTGTGTCTCTACCATGTTTGGAGAAGTCTTTAAGGAGATTGTAAACACTCATTTCCTTTCTGTCTGAGAAATAAAAAGACATCTGTGAAATCTTTGTTGTAGAGTTTCTTGACAAAAAGAACGTCTCCCCGCTAAACCTTAATGTTACTTTAATTGTATAACAGCATCATCTTTTATTATAGTTCATTAATCTTGAAAGTTTCAGATATTCAGCATTATTTAAATTAACATTCGCCAGGAAGAGAACAAAATATTTACTTTGGTCATTTATCTGCATTCCTTGAGGAGTGTGCCTGCTTGAATTGCAGCACTTTTCTGTACAATGAGATTCATAGGAATTGGTGTATCTTCCCTAGCGTGGCTCTAAATACATGTAATGTCTGAAGAAGGCAAGGCACATGTTTGATGTTGCTCTATGAAACAAATGTACACTAACTTTCTCCAAATGTCTAATGCTTGGTGAGAGTCATAGACTGACACATGTGCATATCAGTATTATGTCACTGATATGGCCTGGCACAGCCCGCCTTCCACCTCCTTTGTTTCTTGCTCTCTCTCAATCTGTCTTTTGACAGGTAAGGGGCGGGCGGTTTATCCTTCAAGCTCGGGTCCTCTACCAGAGGCCTGGGAGCTTGAGGGTTCTGCGCAGTATCTTAGCTGTTCCCAGGACTGCGCTCTTCTGGACAGAGATCTCCGATGTTATTCCCGGGATCTGCTGGAGCCACTCGCCTAGCTTGGGAGTCACCGCACCTAGTGCTCCGATTACCACGGGGACCACCGTTACCTTCACCCTCCACATCCTCTCGAGCTCTTCTTTGAGCCCTTGGTATTTCTCCAGCTTCTCGTGTTCCTTCTTCCTGATATTGCTGTCATTCGGAACCGCTACATCGATCACTACGGCCGTCTTCTTCTGTTTGTCTACCACCACTATGTCCGGTTGGTTAGCCACCACCATTTTGTCCGTCTGTATCTGGAAGTCCCACAGGATCTTAGCTCGGTCATTCTCCACCACCCTTGGGGGCATCTCCCATTTTGACCTCGGGACTTCCAGGTTATACTCGGCACAGATGTTCCTGTACACTATGCCGGCCACTTGGTTATGGTGTTCCATGTATGCCTTGCCTGCTAGCATCTTGCACCCTGCTGTTATGTGCTGGATTGTCTCTGGGGCATCTTTACACAGCCTGCACCTCGGGTCTTGCCTGGTGTGATAGACCCCAGCCTCTATGGAGCTTGTTCTTGTGCTGCCATGATTAGTGCCTCTGTGCTGTCTTTCAGTCCATCTTTGTCCAGCCACTGGTAGGATTTCTGGATATCAGCCACCTCCTCTATCTGCCAGTGGTACATACCGTGCAGGGCCCTGTCCTTCCATGATGGTTCCTCGTCTCCCTCCTCTTTCTTGGGTTTCTGCTGCCTGAGGTATTCACTGAGCACTCGGTCAGTTGGGGCCATCTTCCCAATGACTCCGGCTCCCATAAGAAATACAGCTGTATTTCTTATGCATATGGATACAGACGCCCCAGGCAAGAATCGAACTTGCGATCCTGTGTTCCAAAGGCGTGTATTCTAACCACTACGCTATCCAGCTGCTCTCTCTATATATATATATATATATATATACATATACAAGTACCTGCAGAGTCAGCTGAATGGTAAGAACAAGATCCGGGCAATCAACAAGTACGCTCTGCCCGTGATCAGGTACCCTGCTGGGGTAATAGGCTGGCCAAAGGAGGAGATAGAAGCCACTGACATAAAGACAAGAAAGCTCCTTACCATGCATGGAGGGTTTCACCCCAAGTCCAGCACCCTGAGGCTGTACGCTAAGCGGAAGGAAGGGGGCCGGGGACTGGTGAGTGTCAGCACCACAGTCCAGGATGAGACAATGAACATCCAAGAATACATTGGGAAGATGGCCCCAACTGACCGAGTGCTCAGTGAATACCTCAGGCAGCAGAAACCCAAGAAAGAGGAGGGAGACGAGGAACCATCATGGAAGGACAGGGCCCTGCACGGTATGTACCACTGGCAGATAGAGGAGGTGGCTGATATCCAGAAATCCTACCAGTGGCTGGACAAAGCTGGACTGAAAGACAGCACAGAGGCACTAATCATGGCAGCACAAGAACAAGCTCTGAGTACAAGATCCATAGAGGCTGGGGTCTATCACACCAGGCAAGACCCCAGGTGCAGGCTGTGTAAAGATGCCCCAGAGACAATCCAGCACATAACAGCAGGGTGCAAGATGCTAGCAGGCAAGGCATACATGGAACACCATAACCAAGTGGCCGGCATAGTGTACAGGAACATCTGTGCCGAGTATAACCTGGAAGTCCCGAGGTCAAAATGGGAGATGCCCCCAAGGGTGGTGGAGAATGACCGAGCTAAGATCCTGTGGGACTTCCAGATACAGACGGACAAAATGGTGGTGGCTAACCAACCGGACATAGTGGTGGTAGACAAACAGAAGAAGACGGCTGTAGTGATCGATGTAGCAGTTCCGAATGACAGCAATATCAGGAAGAAGGAACACGAGAAGCTGGAGAAATACCAAGGGCTCAGAGAAGAGCTCGAGAGGATGTGGAGGGTGAAGGTAACGGTGGTCCCCGTGGTAATCGGAGCACTAGGTGCGGTGACTCCCAAGCTAGGCGAGTGGCTCCAGCAGATCCAGCAGAATAACATCGGAGATCTCTGTCCAGAAGAGTGCAGTCCTGGGAACAGCTAAGGTACTGCGCAGGACCCTCAAGCTCCCAGGCCTCTGGTAGAGGACCCGAGCTTGAAGGATAAACCGCCCGCAGGAGCGTGCTGGGTGTTTTTATATATATATATATATATAAATTTCTCTTCTTTTCTTCTGTATTGGTTGATTTAATAAACTTATTTGAGGTATCTTTTTATTTTAATGCTAAATATCCAAGACTTGGATTTGGGTTTGATTACTAAGGAAAAGTGTATTTTGCAAATGTCATGGACCAGCAACCATTGTCATTTACACACAATGAAAGCAGCAACCAGGAACCTTGGACATGCAGATGCGATATTTGTCATGACCATTTGTGCTGTCTGCAGCAAGGAACTGAAAAGGGTTGACAGAGGAACTGCCTGTGTGAGAGCAGTCAAAAGGAACGTTGCCCTTTGGCCTTTGAAAGCACATTTTTCTCTGCTGTCATGGAGATTTCTTTGCTAATGAGCTGAATCGGTGAACTATCAAGAACTGCCAAATGCAGAGAAGAGAGCTGTTTCTTTGCTTAAGTAAATCCTGGCCAACCTTACACCTTGAATATTTGGGAATGCCTCATGTAACTGTTAGTGGGACTTAGATCCACTAACTTTTGTGAAAAATTAAATTGAAATGCTTCTTTGTCAGGGTTTTTGTCAATTAGATGGTTTCTTCTGTAAGTATTCACACATTTTCACATTACTTAGATGTAATGAACAATGACAATTATTATACATATATATATGTAATATATGTATAATAATTTCCATCTATCAAAGTGTCTTCTTCAGCCTAATATACCAAAGAAATTGAGACTATTTGGGCAGCATTCAGCGCACAAACCAGTGTTTCCACAACAAATTGAACTACAGTAGTTTCTATCGCTGCTCTTTACTTCTGTATATCAGCAAATGTGTGTAGAAGATTGACCGTTGTGACTTTCTATACTCTTCATCATGGAGATATTTTCAGATGAAAAACAAACAGTGCTGAAGAGAAACCTAGAGTTGTTCTTATTTTCTTCAATCAGTGATGAATAGTAAGATGTTCTGGCTTTCTTATAAAGCAACAAACTATTTCTCCAGGCTAAATGATGATCTTCTAAATTTGTGACACGCCATTTCCTCTCCAGCTTATGAGTCATCTGCTTTAGGCTACGTGTTTGAGAATTATACCATGGAGTAAAGTACTTCTGATTTGAGGCCTTAGTTTTCACCAGAGCTACAGTATCCAGAGTTGTACGTAGTGAGGAGGTAAAATTATTAACAAGTTGAAGTGTTGAGTAGCGTTCAGGTAGCTGCTCTGCTCTGTGTTGGTACAGGGCATTGAAGATGATAACAGTGGGTGGATCATATTCTCAAACTTAGTTACAGCACTTTCAGAAAGACATCTACTGTGATGAAGTCCACTCCCCACTACTGTGTAATCAATTATTGTAAATGTAAATGGGAATCAGGAAATTATTAGACAGGAGAGGGTTTTCAGGAAACACTGTTAAATGTTCAGTTTCTAGGCTGTCATTTTTAGCATCTACATGAATGTTAAAATCACCCACAATAATTATTTTATCTGAGCTGAGCACTACATCAGATAAAAAGTCTGAGAAATCAGACAGAAACTCTGTGTAAGGCCCAGGTGGACGATAGATGGTAGCAAGTAAGACTGGTTTCTGAGTTTCACAGCTGGAGTGGACGAGGCTAAGCATCAGGCTTTCAAATGAATTAAAAGTCTGTCTTCGTCTTTCATTGATTAATAGGCTGGTGTGAAAAATTGCTGCCACACAGCCACAAAGCTGTGCTTTGAGGTTTCTGGTAGTTAGAATGACTCGGGGGTGTTGATTCATTTAAACTAACTGTCATGGTCCTGGGTCGGTGACCCAGCGCTTTTAGTTTGTTATCATTTTCTAGTTTATTATGATGATGATGATTATTATTGTTTGAGTTCTATGTGTTATGTTTGGTCTGCCTCTGAGTCTGTGTCCCTGTCTGTCTATGGTGTCACCCCGTCTGTTTGTGAATCTGTCTGTTTAGTTCTGTGTCTTGTTTGGTTCCCCGTGTCTGAGTTTCCTGTTTTATTGTGAAGGTCTCTGTCTGATGTGAGTGTGTTCTATTTACGTTTCCCCTGTCCCGTCAGCTCTGATTCCTCCCAGCCGTGTTGCCCTCCTGTCTCTCATCCCCTGATTACTGGTGTGTGTATTTAAGCCCTGTGTGGTCTCCTGCCTGTTGCCGGTTCGTCTGTGTTACTTCGTGTCAGTCTGCGTTACCCTGTGTTCCACGGTGTCCTGTTCCTCGTCTGCGTCTCTCTGCTTCTCATCCCTTTGTCGTATGCTTCCAGGTCTGTTATTTTAGTTCTCCCAGTTTAGGTGTCTTCAGTTATTTGTCATGCCCCACTGCTTGTCTGCCACTACACCTTTGTAAATAAACCTCATTAGCATCTCATCCACTGCTTGCATCTTGGGTCCTTCTTCCAATTCCACACGGCTCACCTCGGTAGCCGTGACACTAACATAATCATCCTGCTGCAACCAGGTTTCTGTAAGGGAGAGTAAATTGATTTGTTGATCAATTATTAAGTCATGTACTAACAGAGACTTATAGGAGAGAGACCTAATATTTAATAATCCACATTTCACTGTTTTACTCTTTGGTTCAGATGTGGATACTGTAATGTTCTTTCTTTGTGATTTTTGTTATGTTTAAGTTGTTTGTTGCTGGTTTTTAGTTTGTTTTTTTGTCTGTTTGAGAGCTGACACAGTCTCTATGGAGATTTGGGGGGGGGAGCCGGAGTTGGGACCAGGAAGCAACTCTGCTTCCTGGTCCCAACTCTGGATAGTCATATTTTGGGGGGTTTAATAAATTTGTCCATATTTCTAGAAATGAGAGCTGCTCCATCCAAAGTGAGATGGATGCCGTCTCTCCTAACAAGACCAGGTTTCCTCCAGAAAGTTTTCCAATTATCTATGAAGCCCACATCGTTTCTGGGACACCACTCAGACAGCCAGCAATTTAAGGAGAACATGCAGCTAAACATGTCACTCCTGGTCTGATTGGGGAAGGGACCAGAGAAAACTACAGAGTCTGACATTTATTATAGCATTCCTCCCGTTTATTCATTTAAATCAGTGGAAATTGAACTAATTTTGAAAGGCCTGTTTTGGCCAACCTCCAAACTTCAACCCCTAACACTATCCAAATGTATAATTTATTAAAAAAAAATGTAAATAACCAAGATGGACAAAAAGTGTTTTGTAAAGATTACGAACATGTCACTGCCATGGCTCATTTTAACTATGAGGATTAACTTTGCTGCTTTTGGGGCCCGCCTTGAGTGGCCATTAATGACAGGTTGAAAAGACTGTCATCCTAGAGAATGTTGAGTTGAGCCAATAGCAGATAACTTTATTTTATTTAATATTTTTGCACTCACCTGAACACACAAAGTAATGCTAATATTGTGGTGGACCACTAGAGGGCTCCACTCACACCCAATGTATAGGAATTGTGTTCCTGTGTTTTGTGGCGCGATATGCGCAGTTGATGTTGGAGACGAATAAAGAAGGAGTGAGAACTGAGAGCTCTGTGTCGTTGATGCTTACCTCCACATTGGTGACCCCTGACTCGAGCATGCAGCAGGCCGCAGATAACGCAGACTCCGCTATGGATGCATCAGCGGCCGCCAGACCTCCGCCTCCTGTTGCAGCTACGTTCGCTGTGGCGCTGAAACTGCCGGACTTTTGGCTCCATGACCCCCCGTCATGGTTTGTACATGTGGAGGCTCAGTTCGCCCTTCGCGGCATTTCGGCTGACGACACGAAGTATCACCATGTGGTGGCCTCGCTCGACCCACTGGCCACCCGTCGCGCGATGGCGCTCCTCCGGGACCCACCCACCCAAGGGAAATACGCCGCCCTCAAAGAGCTGCTTCTTCGGCGCTATGCCCTCTCCGACGCTGAACGAGCCGAAAAGCTCCTCAACCTGTCGGGCTTGGGTGGCGGTACCGCGCTCGAGCTCATGGAGAACATGCTGCCTGCCGCCTTGCGCTTTCACAGCCCAGGGAAACGGACCCACCAGCGCGCCGTAGCAGCCGCGACCGCTGGCAATACAGAAAGGCTGCTCTTCATAGAGGACTCGCGCTCCGGGAGACGTTTTCTCGTGGACTCCGGCTCCCAGAAGAGCCTCCTTCCCCCTACTGCTGCCGACGGACTAGCAGCAAACTGTGGGCCGCAGCTCATTGCAGCTAATGGCTCTCCCATCAAAACGTTTGGGGAAAGGTTGGTGACTGTTTGTTTTCATGGCCGGGATTTCCAGTGGAACTTTGTTGTTGCCGCTAGCTCTGTACCTATTTTAGGTGCTGATTTCCTGTGTGCTCATGGACTGCTTGTCGATGTTGCTAACATACGTTTAATCGATGCTCTCTCGTTTTCTTCGCTACCCTGTTTTACTTGGGCCGCCGAGCCCCTGATTCGGGCTAATGTAGTGACCTCCGGGGATGCTTTTCAGCGTTTGCTTTTAGAGTTTCCATCGCTGTCTGTCCCTAATTTCTCTAGCACGGTAACGAAGCATGGGGTTGAGCATTATATTCCCACGGTTGGGCCCCCGGTGTTCGCGCGCGCGCGTGCCGCCTCGACCCCGCGAAACTGTCCGTAGCTCGGGAAGAGTTTGCAGCCATGGAGCGCCTTGGCATTGTACAGCGTTTGAACAGTGCATGGGCCTCTCCGCTTCACATGGTGCCCAAATCGGACGGTCGGTGGCGGCCATGTGGAGATTTCCGCCGTTTAAATAATGCCACGGAGAATGACCGTTACCCCATCCCCCACATTCAGGATTTTTCTGCCAATCTCGCCGGAACGTCGATTTTTTCTAAAATTGACTTGGTGCGGGGGTATCACCAGGTTCCCGTGCGCGCCGAAGACGTTCCTAAAACCGCTGTCATTACCCCCTTCGGCTTGTTCGAGTTTTTGCGCATGCCGTTTGGCCTGAAAGGTGCTGCCCAGACCTTTCAGCGGCTGATGGACTCCGTTTTGCGTGGGCTGCCGTTCGTTTTTGTTTATCTGGACGATATATTGGTGGCCAGCTGCTCAGCGAGCCAGCACGAGTCCCATCTGCGCCAGGTTTTCCAGCGTTTGGCAGCACACGGCCTGATCATCAACCCTTCCAAGTGCCAGTTTGGGTTGCCTGTTCTGGATTTCCTCGGACACTGCATTTCCGCTGAAGGTGTGGTTCCATTGCCCGACAGAGTCCAGGCCGTTTCGGCTTTTCCGCGTCCCACGTCGGTTAAAGCGTTGCAGGAGTTCTTGGGGATGATAAATTTTTACAACCGCTTTCTCCCCAGAGCTGCCCACCTGCTACAGCCACTCTATGCTGCCTTAAAAGGTAAAACAGCCAAAGATCCGGTTGACTGGCTGCCGGAACGCGTCCGTGCGTTTTCCGCAGCCAAGTCTGCGCTGGCTGACGCCGCCCTGCTGGCCCACCCGCTTCCGTCGGCGGAGATCGCGTTGACCACCGACGCCTCTGACGTGGCAGTGGGTGGGGTGTTGGAACAGCGGGTTTCAGGTCTCTGGCAACCGCTCGCCTTTTTCAGTCGTATGCTCCGGGATGCTGAACGCAAGTACAGTGTTTTTGACAGGGAGTTGCTGGCCCTGCACCTCGCGACACGACATTTTTGTTTTTTCCTCGAGGGTCGCAACTTTACTGCATACGTTGACCACAAACCTTTGACGTTTGCGATGTCCAAGGTCTCTGACCCATGGAGCGCACGCCAATAACGCCAGTTGGCGGCCATTTCAGAGTTTACCACAGACATTCAGCATGTGGCTGGTAAGTCCAATCACGTCGCTGACTGTCTCTCACATGTGTTGGTTTCTCCGGTGTATGTCGGCGCCGACTACGCTGCCATGGCCGCCGAGCAACGTGCTGACCCGGACGTCCTTGCCCTTCAGTCAACAAAAACGGGCCTCGTGCTGGAGGACACCCCGGTGTGGGACGGCGGTCCGCACCTTCTTTGCGATGTTTCCACCGGCCGCCCCCGCCCGGTGGTTCCCCTTTCGTGGCGTCGTCGTGTTTTTGACTCGGTGCATGCCCTCTCTCATCCCGGCGTCCGGGCCTCGGTCAAGCTGGTCAGCGCCGGGCCTTCGCAAGACGGTGACAAGAATGGGCGGCGGCTTGTATCCCATGCCAACGCTCGAAAATCCACCGGCACACACAGGCACCCCTCGAACCTTTCCGTGTCCCTGGTAGGCGTTTCGATCACGTTCATGTGGACCTGGTTGGTCCCTTGCCGCAGTCACAGGGTTTCACGCACCTTTTGACTGTGGTGGACCGCACAACCAGGTGGCCGGAGGCGGTACCCCTGGCGTCCACGACAGCAGCGACGGTGGCCAGGGCATTTTTGTCAACGTGGGTTTCACGTTTCGCCCCCCCTGCTGACATTACCTCGGACAGGGGCCCCCAGGTTGTTTCCGAGCTGTGGTCTGCTATGGCTGACGGCCTGGGAGTCAAGGTCCACCGCACCACAGCATACCACCCGCAAGCTAATGGGATGTGCGAACGGTTTCACCGGTCACTTAAGGCCGCGCTCCGGGCTTCCTTAACAAGTGGCGACTGGGTCGACCGTCTTCCGTGGGTTTTGCTGGGATTGCGTAGCGCGGTTAAAGAAGACCTCGAGTTTTCCCCGGCTGAACTGGTCCTCGGCCAGCCTCTCCGGGTCCCCGGGGAATTCTTACCTGAGAGCCCTCCCCCATGTTTTTTGATACCTCTTTGTTGCCTTTTCGCCCCCCAAGAGACTCATTTCCTGTTCCTGGTCCTGTGCACCACTGCCTGCCTGACACTTTTGTTCCGAGTTCGTTGGACTCTGCTCATTTCGTTTTCGTCAGGTACGATGCCCATAGGACTCCGCTGCCTCCACCATATGACGGGCCATACAGGGTTCTTAAACCAGGCAACAAACATTTCATTTTGGACTTTGGCGGTCGGCAGGAAGTTGTCTCTGTTGACAGACTTAAGCCTGCACATGTTATGCAAGAGGATCAGGTGGTCCCGGCCCAGGCCCCTCGCTGCGGCCGCCCACTTGCCACCGGGCTGATGGATTCTGTTTTTTCCCCCAGGAGCGACGCAAAATCAATGAAGTCCGAGTCGTCTGCAGCTTTTTCTGACCGCCAGTGCCAGCCTCGCTCCCGGGCTGGGTTGCCCTCTGTCAGTTCCCCACCCCCCCAGTTCAGCCGTTCCGGCCGTTTGCTTAAGCCCCGGGTCCTGGACTAGTTCTGCTGGGTGTTCGGGGGGGGGGGGCATATGTGGTGGACCACTAGAGGGCTCCACTCACACCCAGTGTATAGGAAGTGTGTTCCTGTGTTTTGTGGCGCAATATGTGCAGTTGATGTTGGAGACGAATAAAGAAGGAGTGAGAACTGAGAGCTCTGTGTCGTTGATGCTTACCTCCACAATATCTCAGTTTTTTCCTTCTGGTCAGTTTTGTGAAGTACAGCATGTGTGACAGTTACAAAAGTCTTTGTGCACTCAGAGTAGAAAACCATTCCAGTCCATTTATGTTCATCTTCACCTTATACTGTACCTTTTGTAATCCTAGACTTTGGAACTCAAACACACGGTTTTCAATAGATCTTTTTTTTCATATTTTTGTCACTTGATATACAAAAGATTTAGTGTTTGTGTGGCTGATGTGTGTCCGTCATCTAGCAGATTGAATTGCAATACTTGAACTGAAGTCAGACATTGCCCATGGCACTTACTGTGACATACAATCCATGAACACCGCCTTCGTAAATGTAATGCATACATCTTTAAAAAGAACTTTGGTGATGTTAGCTATGCCCTGTGGTTCCAACCCATGGTGAGTTGAATGGAAACCAGGGGTTAACTTCATTTAGGATAAAGAGTGGAAGCAGGGTCTTTGTTCTGGAGGAAAAAACACATGAGTGGGAGCAATCTCTCATTTAACCACCAAAAGGTCCATTGAAAGATGAAGAATGCGAGAACCTACACTGGAATGATAATGTTCTGTTTCCATAAAGCTTTTAAGCTATTTTCTAAAGCGTATTCTATAAGCAGGAACACAGGACGAACAAACAGGAGGAAGAAAGGGATTCAGCTTAACAAGTTCCTTTCTGCCATAAAAGGGAAATGTGGTTTTGTGTCCAGGAGCTTTGAGACGATAAAAAGAGGCTCCTCACAAAGGCATAACTTCACAGCTGTTTCAGCAATGTACAGAAGTGTGAATGCAACTTTTTCATGTTCAAGACAGGTCCTCCAGATCAAAGGTTCTTTTCATGAGCCTTGTGAGCAATAAAAGTAGCCACTTGCAGTAGACTGGAACTCAGGGGAGGTACGTCCAGGTGGCTTCTGTTGGCATACAATGTAAGGGAGTAACTAGGTGTTCTGGACTTGTGCTACAAAGAGTGGAAACGTTCAAATGTGAAAACTGAAATTCATAAATTAATTGCAGTTGCTTAAAAGTTTCAGAAGTTCTGCCCGAGTGAAAGCAAGCTCCAAGCAGAGCTTGCAGAATTTGATGTTCCCTTCTCAATTAGGAATATTTTCTCACGTGGTTTCAAGTGTTTGAAACAAAATAAAAGAAGGGACAGCACCAGGAAGGTGGCACACTGTTGTCAGACAGCAGCACTGCGCTAGACTCCAACTCTGCTCCAGACTTACATTACTGCCACAAGGGACCTTGTTTATGACATGCTAAAGCCTAACAGGCGTGATTTCAACCGCTGAGATTTTCAAAGAAACAAAAAAAAAAGCAGGACTCCAGTGTTGATTCATCAGTGCTATTTGGCACACGTATCCATCTAAACTACATCTGTTCAGTCTGAAAGAACACACCCCCACACAAACACATGCATTTATTCGTCGCATCTGATGGAAACAGTTCTGGATAACATGTGAAGTCATGTGGAGGTCTAAAAGGAGGCTTAATGAATCCATAAGTATAACAGTATGGAGTGAGATGAATGGGAGACGACGCTGTTTGATGTGCCACTGTAATAGGTGGCCTTTGCCCACACAGAGGTTGGTGGAATGCTGGAGGTGTTTCTGTGGCAGCTGCTGCTGCTGCTGTTAGAGAAGCACGCTCACATATAGGCTTTATGTTATAGTTTGACTATAGTCAGACATCTTCCTTTTCATGTTGCAACTCATTTAACTTTTTTCTGTTTATTATTTTTCTTTTACATCTATTGTCAGTAACGTTTAAAAGCTCTCTGTGTCCCCTAAACAGATATGCTTATCCGCTCAATCATCAGAGATACATAAAACCCCCCAATAAAAACAGTGATGTTTGTAATTTTGCTTATTAATTGAATTATATACAGAACCACACAATTACTTTCAAGTACTTTAGATGCTAAGATTCTTATCCATAGAGCCAGACTGGGCCAGATGGGTTTCATTAATTTTGTAGTGTATTATCTATCTCTTTTTTCCACTCTCACGTCATGAAATTGACTTACTTTTAATAAAATGTTGCAGATCACTTAAAACCTATTTCAGTGTGTGATCTGATATGTGTGATGAAAAAGCATGACAGTATATGTCTCACTGCTCTGGTCAATACTAGCTTGCAAGCACAAGCTACGTGTTAAAACAAGCATCAGCATGCTGATAGTGCTTGACTTAGCATTAGCAGGTGTTAGCAATGATTTTGTTTTTGCAGTTATCTTTGGATTATGTCCATTTTGACTAATCTCTGGAGATACCTTAGCAGGTTTTAAAGTGGTGGAACTTGAGAACTTTGTATTAGGCAAGCAGATTAAATTCACATTCACTTCAGTTTTAGCATTCATATCTCTATTTTTGTTTCTGATTATCTGAATTCTCCGCTTACATTTATTTTTTTTATAATCCTTTAGAATTTTACATTGGCTCTTTTTGCTAAATGCTTCTTTCTAAATCACATGCAATAAAAATAGTTAGAGTTTGCTATTTTTGCTGTTGGATGCTAATAAAGCAATTACAGCCTGTTTTTGTAACTGTATGCTCTGAATCACAAATATAGAGTTATGACATTTCTTTGCTATATTTTGAAGTTGGCACATTTTCTTTTTCTTTCCTGCCTGTTAAGAAAAAAGACTACATCTGGAAAGACAACATCTGGAAAAGGCATCAGCCATTTCCTTTGCTTTGTCATGTAGTTGCTGTGACCATGGCAACAGGGGTCTGTGCAAAGGCAGCGTTCAACAGGAGTTCAGCTCTGCATAAGCTGAGAGGCACTGAAATAACAGTTGGATCTAGACTAAAGGAAGTCGTGTTCAGACTGAAGTCATCAATAGATCTTTTTCTAAAAAGGAAACTGCGCTTCATCTATTGCCCATTGTTTAAAGAATGCACTAGAAGCCTAAATGAAGTGATTGATTATCCTTCTGTAGTGTGCCTTCTTACGCTGCCATCAAAGCAAATGAAAATCCAGTCAGATCTTCCTCTGACAGCCATCTTAAATCCACTCAGAGATCTCTGGGGTCAGTTTTTTTTGCAAACTCAATATGCTCACAGCTCCTTCAGCCCACACCGTTGCCATGGTGACCATGGACCACCTCTGGCTTCTAGTGCATCTGTCAGCTAGTACCCCACTCCTCCCCTCCACCAACACACAAACATGCTACTGTCTTGCTCCTTCATAACATGAACCGAAATGCGAGATGTTTAATAAGAATACAAATTGACACGCCAATAAAATTATCATATCTTGCATTTTGAGTTTTACTCCACCATTCTGACGCCATTCCCTGCACATGTAGCAGAGTGGAGGCAAGAATGCTGAGACGGCAACGCAAAACTGCCCTTTGGTTTTTGTGGGGTTTTTTTTTTACAGTTTTTATCTGAAGAGGGCACCCTTGATCCTTTTCTCAGGCAGCCCTGTTTTCTTACTACACACACACACACACACACACACACACACACACACACACACACACACACACACACACACACACACACAAACAAAAGAACCCCAAAAGCAAGATAACAAAATTCTAAAAAATTTTATGACAATCCATGCAAACTTGCTGTGTCACTGTGTCAAACTATGAGAGTAGGAGAACCACCTATTCAGCAGTATCTATCTATCTATCTATCTATCTATCTATCTATCTATCTATCTATCTATCTATCTATCTATCTATCTATCTATCTATCTATCTATCTATATGTGTGTGTGTTCATATGCATGCATATTTAGCAGCAAGAAGAAGAATGAAAGACTGACGGAGGAGCAGCTGAGTGAAGCAGCTCTGTTTAGCTCTGTCTTTTTATTTTCTCTTTCAGAAGCAAGTGAAACAGTATTGTGTATTTAGCTGTACTGAATGTGCCTTCTCTTCTCGCCCTTTTCTCTTTCATCGGAGATCTTTCTCTTTTGTCACCCTAAACCCTCCCCGCCTCTCTTAAGTCCCCCTTCACCCTCAAACCCCACCCGTTCTAAACCCTTCTGAAGTCCCCACACTTTATCCAAGAAGCAAGTGTGAGGTTGGATTGGCGGAGTGGGGTATGTTGGGGGAGGGGTGTAGTACTCTTGTAATCTGCAATTGTTAAAGTCTGGAGCCTTGCTACGCCGTCACCATCCCAAATTGATTTAACCGTCAATGGCTGCATCTATTTAAGTGCTGTGGCTGCTCTGGCCACAACTGCCCAGATTCAGCTGAATGTGCAATGTGGACCCTTTTGCTGTCTTTCCCACCATTGGCTATCAAAGGCTATTGTGACCTGAGAAAGAGGAAGGGTCGCCCGTTCACCCCCTGTAGTTGAACCACGAGCTGGGACTGACGGGAAAGTGAAAGGGTGGTGAGGAAGAGGCTCTTTGTACTGATGCGGCATTTATCTGTACAGAAGTGTTTCTGTGTGTGGCCCTGATGTCAGTGGAGTCATTTAAAGTAGAGAACTCAAAATATTTGGAATTGAAGTACACCCCATCTGCTGAATGCTGAAGCTACTGAAACAAGGTGCCAGGTGAACTACAGTATAACAGTAGTGACACAGCATTTTATCCAGTGACACAGCACAAATCAAACATTAGCACTATCTTTCTGTCCTTCCTAACCTGTTTGCACTTAATGGTGTCTTTTTTGTAAGTGGCAAAACAAATTTTTGTTTCTCCCTTTAGTAGGAATGGCATGCTTTGCAAAAACCTGTAGGTTGAGGTAGTTAAAATAGATCTCTTTTTAGGTACTGCCTGGGCTTGTCGCATTGCATGCACTTGGGGAATGCACACGCATTGCGTTTCCATATAATTTTTTGTATCACTTTTGCAAGAACCAAATAGATACATATGTTTCCAATGAATAAAAGTTACATATGTGCACAGTTTCTACTAGATTTAAACCTCGTAACAGCCTCTTAACCTCTTGCTTTTTATTCTTTTCTTTACCTTTACACAGAATTTGCAACTATACTTTACATCACAAGAACATAAAACTAAAAGCACGCAAAAATCTAGATTTAAAAGTTAATATCTTGTAGTTCTCAAAATTGTCCATGTTCAGCATGTACTTAAAGTGAATCCCAACCCTACCACTTACTGATTCACTAGTGACCTGTTGGATGTTAATAAAAGTATAATGTTAACCTTCAGCCAAAATATCCTGAAAATCCTTGTTTTTTTGCTGGTTTTTCTTTTAGTGGTCTGGGAACAGACAGTCTTTGGGGATGGGATTCTGGCAGGATGACAGGGGAACATAGCTTCACTTTCCAACTTCAAACTCATGAGCCTGCCTGACAGTGTCTTCACCTCCACAACACTGTTCACATGCTCTTCCTTCTACATTATCCCTACTCTATTTCTCTTCTAATCTAAATCATGGTAGAATAGCTTGAATCTACCCCCTGCGCTATTGGTCATGATTCCCTTCCACCTGGTTTTCTACATATGCCGGATGCCCTTTTTCACACAACCTTTACAATTTTTCAGTGTGTGGGATTGACACTGGCTTGCGGCCCCCTATGGCTGGTTTGTTTTTAAAAAAAAATAAAACATTCAAGGCAAACTCAAGGCCTTATACACTGGTGAATTTTCAGCAACATGCAACTTAAATGCCAGGCAGAGTTCACATGACTCACCTCGTCATCTGGACACATGCTGGCTCCAGCTCTTGCCCATGTACTTTGGCTTATTACTAGCTAACAAATGTGCAGAGAAAGGTTAATGCCCTACTTTGTTCATGTTTGACAGGTGACGTAAGTGCAGGAATGAAATATGATAATGAACAGCTTCCACAGAAGCATCAGTTAAGATCAGCAGTATGACTACAGTAGACTGCGGACAGGGGTCAATTGACTCATGTTTGTCATGTTTTTAGTTCACCGACGCTTGGTCCAGAAATAACACAGATGTGTGTTTCTACCTGTAAGGAGCTGTTGAAAGAAAAATGCTGTCATGCTTTTGTCTTTTGAGATATATTAAAATGTTGAAGTTTTCTGTGTCTTTTTACCTAGCATTATAAACTGCTTTCAGTGTTGGTTTTTAAGGTTTCAATGCCAATACAATGAAAGAAAATGAAAATTTCAGGTTCATAACTCATACCATAAGAGAATCACACTAATGTGTGTGGTTAATTGTACTAACAGCCCATCCATGATGTCTTTTCTCCAGCTTTGATCAATTAAATTGTAATATTTTCTCTGTTACTTAAAAATAAATAGCACTTCCACCTCTCATCCAAATGTCACTTCTGGCTCCAAAAAACCCAAACTTAGAAACAGTCTAATGCTAAAGTTGAAGCACACTTAAATTTTAGCATCGGGCTTTTTCCATAAATGTCCTTTTGGCTACGTTCATTGTTTTTATTCAGTCTGTGGTGGAAGATGCCACATAAAAT
Organism: Simochromis diagramma; assembly: GCF_900408965.1. NCBI lineage: Eukaryota > Metazoa > Chordata > Actinopteri > Cichliformes > Cichlidae > Simochromis > Simochromis diagramma. Next base: position 3,019,589 of record NW_024386757.1, on the reverse strand, counting down.
CTCCAGGGAATCAGCTTTAATGGCAGTGGGGAAGTTAAACAAAGATAGATTTGGAAAGCAAACTAGTTAGCCTTAAGCTTTAGCATTTTCTCATGTAAAACCAAAAAACATTCTCCTGAAAATATCATAGTCCAGGCTGAATATCAAGCTGTGGAGAGTGTTTTTCTGTTCCTGCCCCTGGATCCAGGTTCCTCCCTCCTGGGTGGATTTCAGACTTCCCACTCTTTGTCCATCTTACCTAGAGGTCATCGTCTCCAATTATGATCCAGCATTTAAAGACCAGCCCGAGCCTTCATGCTCCACCAGATTGTCAGCTACCTTTCGGTGGTAAGTTGGCTTTCATGTTACTGCCTTGTAATTTTGATTCTTTTCCTATTTGACTTTGTAATCTCTGTGCCTTCAGTTATCCACGCCTTGGGCTCAGTATCAGCAACTTACATGTTTATTCACCGGGTTCCTTGATGGTTCCCTGGTTCCCTCCTATTAGTCACCATTCTTCTGACTCTGGACAGAATTGGACTGTTCAGCTCCACGTTCACCGCTCTACTAGGCACTCACCTGGCTGGAATCTTTGCTCTTTGTTTCCCAAGTAAGACATTCAACCTTTCCTGTTCTTCAAAAAACATCGTCCATATTCACCAATACAGAACAAGTGGATTAATCCAGTTCTCCTGCCTTTCAGTGAATCCCTCCCATGTGCCAATAACTCCTCGTGATTACCTGTTAACCAACCCTCAGCCAACAAGTACCACTTGCCCTGTTGAACCATAGGTGGTATTCCATTCACATCGATTGTAGGTTCATAAAAACAGAAACCACACAGATGACTCAAAATTATAAGACGTAAGTGAAATAACTTTCTTTTTCTCTGAAACAGCATTTTTAGGTAATACGAAGCAAATAAACAAAAAGAAAAACCTATAATGCACTGAGTATTATTTATTATTATACTGCTAAAATAATTAAAACTTCTGAAAAGTATTACCGTTTTCCATCTGCATATTCTGCACTGTTTTTTTTTTGCTGTTGCTGTGGTGTTAATACATCCACAAGCAGGGCTTCTTGGCATGGCAAATGTTTTGACACTTGAGTGTTGTACAAATCATCCAACAGTGGAATCCAAGTCATCCAATTCATTATCCAATTGGATCACTTGTGTAGTGATTCAGGTTTCTATAGCCTTCCAACGAAAGTGGCTCAGGTCCAACTTAGAATGGCACTGGCCCAAAAATTGTTCAAATTAGCCACTCCGGTGCCATTTAGCACAGTTCAGAGAGGTAACTACATTTTGTAGAGAAGATGCCGCACAGGGACGGAGACAGTTCATTATCCCACTCACTAGCTTGAATCCAGGATGTCTGGAGAAGCTGTTTTTCACTGTGATAAGTTTCAGGTTCACGAGTGCTGCTGTTAATCTATCTGCTAATTGTCCAGGAAGCACTATTGGAAAAATAACATCTCTGAAATCTTAAATGGATCAGAAGGAAAGGAAGCCTTCGGTGACAGCCATTATGCATATGATATCTTTGGCTTGGTTCATGCACCAGCATACAGATGAGGGTGCCTTTCACATTCCTCTCCACTACAAAGAGACTATCACTCCCTTGTCACCCAGGAAAGGCCCACTGCACTCACTGCCTTTATTTTAGTTTTGCTCCTGATGTTTCCATGGTAACCTAAATACTATTCAGCACTTGCAAGCAAAAGAGTCCTTGTAGGTGCCTTTTCTTTAAAGCAAAGAATGCCGCTTGCTCGAGCAAGGGCTGATCAGAATTCGATGATTTTGTGTGCGTAATTCTGCCAGCTAATTTAAAGGTTGGATACAAGGGGAATCCTTTAAGTTTAATGGTGGAGTCATGACTTGTTGACGGTTTTATTCAGTGACCTTTTTTCTGTCTCTCTAAAATAGCTCTCAGTTTGATATGATGGGGGAGGGGAGTGATCAAGTAATAAAACTGATGTAACATTGAGCGTATTTCTATGGTGAGCTTGTCGCTGAGTAACCAGTTGCCTTGGTAACCCTCTCCTTCCCCATTCTCCACCACAACTATTCCCTAGCCACATTCTCTGCTTCAGCACTGCGTGATCTCCAGTATGGGAGGAGAATATTAAAGTATTCTTATCAAGGCTTCAGATAATGAGAAGGGCTGTGTACTACGCACTCCCAGAGGTCTAATGTCATCTGCCATATGGTCCTGAGAGACTCTCAGGGGAGTCTCTAATGGCTCCACAGAAACAAATGAGACCCGAGGACTGGATGTGAACACGATTGGTTGTCCCTGACTGGCCGTTTGAGGTCGGGTGAGGGGAGGAAGACAGAACAAAAGACATACTATGGAAGAGAGACAGAGATTAATATTAACTGATGTTTAAATGCAAAGTGGTGTGTGAACACATACTGAGTGAAAAAATGTGAATGAAAAAGCACTCATCGTGATGAGACCCCATCAGTCTTGACCTATTGCAACATAACCAAGGAAGGATTCAGGGTCACCTGGTCCAGCCTTAACATTATACTTTGTCAAAAAGTAAAGTTTTAAGCCTAATATTAAACATAGACAGGGTATCTGTCTCTCGAATTCAAACTGGAAGCTGGTTCCACAGAAAAGGGTCCTGAAAACTGAAGGCTCTGCCACCCAGAAGTAATAAATCCATAAACTAGTTTTTCTAATTTGAGAGATTTTGAAAATAAAAAAAATGGAAACAAGCAGTCTGATATATTTGTTTAATATACACAGTTTAGGACTGTAGTGAATCCCGCTGCCAGCCGTACTCACATCAACAACAACACCTGGTATGACATCCCGATCAAATGCCCGATTCACCTCAACTGGCTCCTTATGAAGTCCCTCTCGATTAACTGAACTTCACCCTATCTCTAAGGGTGAACCCAGCCACATTTTAGGGAACGCTAATTTCAACCATTTGTATTCGTGGCCTCATTCTTGTTGCTATTACCCAGAACTCATGACCATAGAAGGGGGTAGAGACATAGATCAACTGGTAAACTGACAGTTTTGGTTTAACGTTCAGCTCTCTCTTCATCACACCAGACCGGTACATCACTGCTAGACGCTGAACCAATCCATTTCGCCTCACTTGTGAACAAGACCCTGACATACTTAAAGTCTTCCATTTGGACCAGGATTTTGCACTACATGCTTTACCTGCTGAGAACCATGGCCTCAGACTCTTGGTTCACAACCGCTCCAGTGTAAGCCTAACCAAGCCAACAAAATCATGTCATCTGCAAAAAACAGAGATAAGATTCTGATGCCGCAAAGGTAAAAGCCTCCCACCACTTGGCGACCACGTGCTTCTAAATTTTGATTTTTTTTATATTTTAAAAGCAACAGGTGAAATGGCTAGCATCAATTCAATTCAATTTTATATAGCACCAAATCACAACAAAAGTCTTCTCAAGACGCTTCATAGATACAGAGAAAAACCCAACAATCATATGACCTCCTATGAGCAAACACTTTGGCGACAGTGGGAAGGAAAAACTCCCTTTTAACAGGAAGAAACCTCCGGCAGAACCAGGCTCAGGGAGGGGTGGCCATCTGCTGCGACCGGTTGGGGTGAGAGAAGGAAGACAGGATAAAAGACATGCTGTGGAAGAGAGACAGAGGTTAATAACAGATATGATTCAATGCAGAGAGGTCTATTAACACATAGTGAGTGAGAAAGGTGACTGGAAAGGAAAAACTCAGTGCATCATGGGAATCCCCCAGCAGCCTACGTCTATTGCAGGATAACTAAGGGAGGATTCAGGGTCACCTGGTCCAGCCCTAACTATATGCTTTAGCAAATAGGAAAGTTTTAAGCCTAATCTTAAAAGTAGAGAGAGTGTCTGCATCAATTAACTAAAAATATTCTGCTGGAAAAATCTTGCGTGCTGGCATTTATACGGATGTTACTTCGACACATGATACATCGCACTTAAAGAGCAGTGGCCTTTTTCAATAGCTCAAGGAATGCGACAAAGAGCCTAAGTCTTTAACAACACCTCCAAAGTACCACGACCTTTCTGACTGAGCAACCGATGTGCCAGGATGAGTGTAAATCACATCTTGGTTCCAAACACCACTGAATGTCCTGAGGAGTTCCATGTAGGTGCACTGATGCACCAAAAACCATTTTGGTGACACAAGTGGGCATTACAGTTTTAGAGTGTTTATTGCTAATGCTTCTAGGTGTAAATGTACAGTAACATATGCTGCTGCTACTAGTACTGGAACAAGCCTCCCTTGTCTCTCAGTTAGTCTTCATTTGTTGTATTCGTGATTTCACACATAATTTGAAACATTCAACAGAGACTATACTCCATATCCACATGATTATGTCACATAATTTCAGCAAATTTGTCAAGTGCACATTCATTATGTCAGTCACTGACTCACACATTGAAATTTGTGAATGAAATCTATTGGACTCATTTTCTGTTATTTTACTATAAGGGGATGGTAAGCTGTGATCTTAAAGAGCTAGACATGGTGAACAATGACGAAGCATTCAAGTCGTGAAAACATTATACCCCCAGCAGCTTGGACCGCAGATATTTATGATGGGCAGGATCAATCATTCATGGTCTCAATCAATGCCACTATCACATTTCTGATTAAAGAACTGTTTTAGTTTGTGTCTTTTTTGTCCAGTATTTAGTTTTATTTCCTGTCTTGACATCATGGATTTGTTTTAGTGGTCTCTTTTACACTGGTGTTTCCCGTCTCCTTTGACTACCAATCTATTCAATGCCTCAGTCTGTTTGTTTCTCATTTCATTGTACTGTATTACTGCCTGGCTTTACTTCTGTATTTCTTCTGCTTCTGTTTGTATTCTCATGGTCTTTGTTTTCAGCTGCCATTTAAACTGCTGCTCCAGCTGACTGAAGGTTTGTCTGTTGTTTATTAATTTTTTCTACATAGTCTGCACTTGACAGTCACACCGTGTTGTCACTCTATCCTGCTCTTTTCTTTGGTAAGGTATTGCTGCTGATGCCTCTAGCTTTCCATTTCATCGAAGTATGTATTCCACATATGCACTTCGAAGTGTGCGGAAATTCCAGAACAGAGCCAATAATAAATTACTGCAGATGGAAATATCAGTTTTTTCTTTTTTTTAAATCACCACAATAGTAGGGATGTTTTTTTCCATCCTGATGTTGCCTGAACATTTACTGAAGCTTTTGACAGATATTTGCAAGAGTTTAACTACTGCTCTGCTGTCACATGATTGACTGATAGGATCTTGTTCTCTACGACAAATGGTTCAAATGGAGATTAAGGTAAATTATGCTGGCAGCATTACATGTAGTATTAAATTGTTACCCTGGAGCAAAGATAAACATGTTACACAGACTAATCAGTCAGCTGTATTTGTTTCTTTAAGCCTCACTGGAAAACTCCTGCTGTCAAATCCCACACGGTTGCTAATGGGGAGGCAGTAGATTCACACATCAATATTTGATGCTGATAAATAATGAGCAGAGTGAAATGAGTATACACTCGGTATCTCTAATTACTGAGGATAATTTATCCTATGCTTTGAGATTTTTTGTGCGTTTAAAATGCAGTTTTGTCTTTCTTTAATTCTAACTGCCAAGAATGGAGGATGTGAACTGGCAAGATGTGCTATAAACCTTGGTTTATTCTGGTGTTCAGATAACATGCGTGTTTCTGCGCTTAGGATGGAATGTTTATATCACCAAATGTGAAGTATGCAAGAAGCTAGAGTAACTTTAATCAGAATATGTTATTTAACAAAAGCCTTTTTATTGGTTTACAATATGCCTTACTCTGTTTACACTAGTCATAGCTGTGCAGACACTAACAGGACATTATATGTTACTTTTCTAATTACACCCATTTTTATTGCCATTAGACTGCAGCCCTCAGACGCCTCTGTAATATCTTCCTATAAGTGATATAGGCATTAAAACATCATTTCTACTCAGATGCTATATCTGACAGAAGATTAGTTTCCATCCCATCAGTGGGTCTATGCTCAGACCAAACACGAATTACAAGCAGAAACCAGTGCTCCACTAAGTAGGATTTTTAAAAAATGCTCACAAATTGCACATGAACTCCTCTGAGGAGTAATTTGGGGTGGGGTGTTCACAGAACCATCCATTAGTAAAGGCTGTTACAATTTGTCAGTTTTCTCTCCATTTTCTCCCTCCTGATGATCAGGTAGAAACATTGTGAGCCCCTCTGAGCCCTGTTTTGATGATATTACCAGCTGCTCCTCAGGAACCAGTAATGAGAAGCTCTGATTAATTTATTATTCTCTGGAGCAACTTCCAACTCAAGTCCCACCAAAGCACCAAATAATCACCTTCAGTCTACAAGCATCAGAATAAAATCATGCAAATAACAACTACACTCACAAAACCACTCAGAATAAAACCGATTATAAAAGACAAATACAAATTTCCACTGTGTGACATGTACACGAGGATTTAAAACAACTTGGTGCAGACTGAAATTTTGACAAATTTATACAAATAAGACCTTCTTGCTGTGAGGCAACAGTGCAAACCACTGTCCCACCGTTCTGGCCTGAATTACATTTCACCACCTGGCTGGGGCCTTTGTCTGTGGAGTTTGTATGTTCTCCCAGTGTCTGCGTGAGTTCTCTCTGGGTATTTGGCTTCCTCCCACAGTCCAACTGTAGTTAGGTTAGGTTCATTCGTAACTCTAAATTGCCCATGGGTGTGAATGTGAATTCGAATGATTGTCTGTGTTAGCGCTGCCACAGACTGGCGACCTGTCTAGGGTGGGGGGAAAAAATGGACTGTCTTCCAGATCTAAGTTGACCAGACATGTCTAGACATAATGTTTATAACACTTGGTTTTAAAATTATAAAAATGATAAAATATGTGTGAAAGATTTGTGAAAAACTAAGTACACTGCATGATTATTTACCTAATTATAAGACCTAATAAATATTCAGTTTTATTATGTTCCGCTACGTAAATTCTTATTGACTAAAAGAGGGGATGTTCATGAACTGGGGACACATGTCAGTATTCTGCCAAGTAGGTTTAGCACAAATCCAAATAACAAAATGAGACTGCTTTAAACAACTGTTTATCCATCTGAAAAATTACACAAATAAATTTGGAAAGAGAGGAGCTGCAAAAGGGGATCATCATTACTCAGATTCGGTCTCCTGATTTGGTTTTACAAGACAAGCACTTTGATAAATGTTTCATTCTGCTATTGTATTTATACAGGGCAAAAAAGAAAATCAATGCAGCTTGAGCATGCACTAGTGTAGAGTTTAAGCAGTGTATTCTCCACCCTGGAGAATCAGTTAGAGACACTTTAAAAGTCCACCTGTCCTGTAGTTCAACCAAGAGTTCAGCTGTGGTCCATGATTAACAGCGGCTGCACATCATGTCCTTGAAGCACTGTTCACATGGCAGTAAACGACACCCAGGTTCACAACACAGACTAGGTTTGTTGCGATTACTGAGGAATGGAGGAAAACTACATAAATCTGCATCTCAGAAAATCTGTTTCCAGGAGAATGGGAAGTGAGAAAACTAAAACTTGCCACTTTGTCACCATGTGACATTTATTGAAGTTAATGTTAATAGTTGTGATCTTTATTGTCTTTTAAGTTTGATTTACTTATAGTTTTATGATTGAATAATTTGCTGTACATCTTGTTTAAAGAATACAGAATACACACCTCCATGCTCCTGTAACCTAATGTATTTGAGACTTGCCTCCCAACAGTATTTGTAGAAAATAAATACTGTTGGAACAAAAGTTAAAAAAATAATCCTTAAGACCAGAAATACTTGCTTTGAAAGAGCCATAAGTTCATAATTTATTTGACATTAAATTTATGAAATTCTGTTATGCTTGTCTACATAGGTTTCCCGTTTAAAAATACAACAACATCCAGCTTAAAAACACTTAGCTGGTCATTTTCATTCCTGAACCGGTGAAACAAAACTGGCAGAACTGTATTAGCAGTTCCGTGATATAAGAAAATTGGAATACCAAGATCGTTGATTTTAGATTATCTTTAGTTACATTTCACTGGCTACTTGGTCAGGTTTAGGATTTCAGTGATTTAATATTTCTAGAGTGTTTTAGCTGTTTAGCTACATTTTGTACCAGACTGTTGGATTTATTGAAAGACTGACTGAAATCATGTTTTTTTATATTGACTTCTATTCCCAATACGAACACATTAATTTAACACTAATTCAACACAAACAACAACAGCAACAAAAATCAGATGAAGGTGTTTTTATTGTTTTTCTTGGTAGTGCTTCCCATGCTGACACTGTTGTTAGACAGCCAAGAGGAATGACAAATAGTTGAAATGGAAATACAGGTTTTGACCAGCAGGGGGTTTGCGTGCACATGAAGTCTAGACAAATGAAACCTTTTCTGAACCAACTGGATGGAAAGCTTCAAGGCTTCATCTGGTCATCACTGTTGAAGGACTTCCAGAATTGTAGAAAACTAACTTAATGGAGGGTGAAATAATGCCAATGAAAAAATAATAAAAAAAAAAATCAAATAAATGGAATTTTGCTACAAGGAAACCCACAGGAAACCAACAAGCACACGTACATAACAACAGAACTGAGGGGAGACACAGGCTGCTTCCACACAATGTAATCACAAAGAAATGAAACACCAGGATACACAGCTGAAACTAATCAAAACACTGAGACAGGGAAAGTTTGAGAATGGTATAATTGCAATCAAAACAGGAGACTATGCTAGAATACAAAACCCAAAATGAGCAGCAAACTATACAGAAACATATTACAGATCAAACATAAGTGTCAGAACTTGAAATGCTTGGTTGGAAAGCCATTACTGTGACAAGCACTACTTATGTAACTACAGGGTTACATAAAAGTGAACAGTCCAATACAAGAATATGATTTGAGTAACATGGAAGCTTCCTGTGCATTGTATATCTGAATCCCTCTAAATATCTGTCAAAATGCTGATGCTCAACAGCATTGATACACCTGGTAAAAAGCAATTCATTGCCTTACAACATAATGGTCATAGTTAAAGAATGTACCAGTGGTTCATTTGACAGATTTGAGACCTGATGACCATGAACTACAAATGCAGAAACATCTTGACATCTTGACATATCTGCAAGAAATATATGCATATATACAATGCATATATGCAATATATACAAGAAATATATGACATATATGCAAGAAAGTTCAGATGTCTTACAACATAATGGTCATAGGTAATGAATGTACCAGTGGTTGATTTGACAGACTTGAGAACTTGAAACCTGATGACATATATATATATATATATATATATATATATATATATATATATATACACACACACACACACACACACACATATATATATATATATATATATATATATATATATATATATATATATATATATATATATATATATATATATATATATATATAGTGGTACTGGTACATTCACTACCTATGACCATTATGTTGTAAGACATCTGAACTTTCTTGCACACTGCATCAAACAACCTTACATCCTATGGTTTTATTATAAGTTTTTTAATAAATATGTCTGATTCTTTTTCCTGTAAAGATATAATTTAGATTTAGTTTTTTTAATGATGTTTCTCTTCATTCAACAATGTTCTTAAGCCGTGGGCCTAGGACTGGACAAATTTAAGAAGTTTAACTTTTTATCATTATACAACCACAGGTTTGTAAAATTTAAAATCCTTAAAACAATGTATAAACATTGAAGGCACGCATGACAATCATGCACCTTTAAAGCTATGATCTTTCAAAATGTAAAATAGTAAGATAAATTGCAATATGTTTCTCTGATATAGCTTTGGAAGACTGACTAACTCACCCCTTGGCTTTTTGTATTATTAGCTCCCCAAGGAAGCCGCCTGTAACTCAGCCTGCAAATGAAACAGACAGGATGTGTATTGATAGTAACTGTGAATGCCTCGGTGGACATCTACACATGAATCCAAGCCAGATCTAAATATAACCCACTTCTTTCCCTATACAGATGGCTGGCAGTGAACACCATCTCACAGGCTTTCAGAAGCTCATGCCTTGGAAGATGGTAGAGACTTTGAGGGTGTGGATGAATACAGAATGTATTTTCTTTTCTATCAATATTTAATGAAGACAATATAGCACACCAAGTATTTTCTTTCCTATTTGCCATATTCTGCAGAAATAGCTAAAAAGTGTGCTGTTATGGTCCTGGATCTTGGATCTAGAGTTTTGAGGTTTGGACATATATGTGATTGTTTATTTAATATTTGTCATTTGGATTTTAATTGGTTTATTTGTTACATTTTCATCATAATGTATAGTCTTTTATATTTTTGAGTCTTTAGTTATTAGTTCAGTCCTTGTTCATATTAAGAGTTTTTTTGATCTGTGAGTGTTTTCTGTTTCTACCTCCTGTGTTGTTTCCTCTGTTGAGCTTATTCTTCTGTGTGTTTTCCTGTTTAGTTTAGTTTTTTGTGACAGCTGTACTACAATACAGTGGTCTGCTTCTTAATTGCTCCTGACCATTTGTATGATTATTTTAAAAGGGACTTGTACCTTTACTGTTGTTGCAAAACTCTGCAATGACAAGCATCAACTCAGTTTTTTAGCTGAAGTTTAAACTGGACTGTCCCAATCTGGAATTGTCCTAGGTGAGAGAGAGGTAGGTAATCTTGTATCCCGTTGGTTTGTTATGTGTAGATTGGAGTATTTCCTAGGACCTATTCCCTTTGCCTTTGGGCTGGGAAATGGGTCCTTACTGTCATTTGTGCTTAAGCACTGAATGACAGTTCAAAATACCCAGGTGTCTTTGAGTTGCTGGATGTGGTGCTGGAGAATGCCCTACCTGAGAATTCAGCACTGACCTAGGCAATGAAAGTGATACCTGGAGTAATGTGATTAGGAAGAATGACCTGCCTGATCTGAAAACGAGTGGGGTTCTATTTTTGGATGGTTGGTTCATAATGACCATAAAGGCGTTCATAAGTGCACATGGCACCAGGACACCTTAGATCACTACTCGGTGATGATAGATTTTGTATTTGTATCATTAGATGTGTGGCAGTACACTCTGGACATGCAGGTGAAGGAAGGAGCTGAGCTCCCAACTCATCCATTGGTTGGATCAGGTGGTGCTTAACAGGACTAGCATACCCAAATATATAGTAAAGCTATCCTGTGGAGGATCTAGCAGAGGCCCTGTTTAGTAGACCTCTTTAAATCCCTCCCAGAGCAGAACACCTCCATTATTGAGGTGGCTGCACAGGTTTGGGCTTGGTTAGCTTGTGGGACTCAGGAAGCAACTTGGTTGATATAATTTAGCACCATAACAGTTAATTTACCCAAAAGAATTGTTTCCGTGGTGCAACCTGCTCCAGTCAGTCTCAGTTTAGTAAATATTAAGATTAACCTCTGCCAAGTTGGTGAAGCTTTCTCAGTACTGTCATTTGTGAAACCACACATGTTAAACACATCCTGAATCTATGATACTATTGTAAAACCACAAATATTGAAATTAATACCATTTAAAATGTCTTAGCTAAAAAGCTGAGGGTAGCTCTCTCACACAACATCAGTACCAATTTTACAACAGTAGCAGGCAAAAAGTCAGAAACTTAAAAGCAGCAGAGAGCAAGTGCACTGGAGCTGCTGATTAAATATTTATTGTATAATATACAAGACTTAAAAATACATTTTTAAAGAGACTCTGGGACTGTGGTTGTTTTTAGTAGCCACTGAATACTTTACCTAATTTCTTCCTCTAGTAAGGAGGTAGGTGACCCTCCTTTCACTACAACTATGATGGGAGTCCTCACATGCTCATTCCCATTCTGCTTTAATTTTTTTTTCAGCTCAAAGCATTTTATCTGGTGACATTTATTTATTTATTTATTTAGGACAGTGCATCTTAATGAACATAAATGTAAAAAAAAAATTACATGAATGTAAACATACCAGATTATAGCCAAGGGCTAATTTCCATCTGTTGTCCTTAAGCATAAAAAATAGACATAATTCATAAAAATTCATCATTCATTCATAATAAAAACTCCATCACCAAACTTACACATACACACCATTCTGTAATTGTCAAGTGTTTTTCTTAAAAGTTAGCAATAAGAAACAGTTTTTAACAGCTCTATATAGCATTATTATTACATTGACCTTCAGATCAATCTATTGTCCTTGAAGGAGAGGTCAGAGGTGAAATGTGACATATTTTAAATCATGTCTGTGGTACATTCTTTATCTTGACACTACCCCACTTAAGAGTAATGGTTATAAAAGTTACAATGCCTTTTTGTCAATTTTCAACCAATGAATCACTTAGTTGACCTTGAAGACCTTGGTGGATGTAAGCCAAATTTCATTGGATTGCTAACATTATCCCACCCTACAGAGGCTTAGTTTTATAAGAATTCATTCAAAACTTTTCAAGTTATCATGTGTGAATCAGACACATGCACACAAGCACTACCAAAAATATAACCTCCTTGGGGGATGTAATAATGTTTACACAGAGGGTACGAACCCCAATCTCCCGGGTAAAGCCCAGTCTCCACTGGGGCCCCTATATGGGCTTTCAATCCATAGAAACCCCTTGTGGTGCTCATAATAATTTTGCACTTTTTGTCGCCTAAGAAAGATTTCTGTGAGCACCCTAGAGGGGATTCGCTCACTGAAAACCATGTAGGGCTCATGTAGTATAACCAATAGGCCTCTCAAAGCAGTTTTGTCCTTTTTGCACCCTGGTGGGTTAGATTATGCAGACACTACAGTAGTTTTAATTCAATTCAGTTTTATTTTGACAGTGCCAAATGACAACAATAGTCACCTTAAGGTGCTTTATATTGTAAGGTGATGATGCTTTTACCACATAAGGACTGCATTTGTTTTGTGTGGGCAATTGACACTGGGCATTCTTCTCTCTACCTAGCAGGAAACCCATAAAAGGCACAAAACACCCACTTGAGCCCAGGTGAAATAAGCATGGGTTTGCCCTTCCTACAGTTCACCAACATCTGCCAGGTGTAGGCCCACACGGCATGTTTGCTAGGCAATTTTAGTATCTGTGCCTGTGCACGTCTACAGTTTAAAGACAAAGGTCTACAGAGCATAACAAACTAAAGACTTAATACCCCCGCCTCCAAAAAATCAAAAACAAAATACATAAAACGCAAAACGAAAGTAAAGAAAAAACCCATCACAAACAATTGAAAATGCATTATGGTAAATGGTCCGATTCTTATATAGTGCTTTTCTACTCTCCCGGAGTACTCAAAGCGCTTTATACAACATGCCTCATTCACCCATTCACACCCACTCATGCAAGCACTTCTAAACCCAAATGCAAACTAACCAACATTCACACACATTCACACTCCAATGAATGCATCGGAGGGCAACTTCGGTTAGTATCTTGCCCAAGGATATTTGGCATGCAGACTGGGGAAGCCAATGATTGAACCACCAACCTTCCAATCAGTAGCTGATCTGCTCTACCTTTTTGTGGGAAGTTTTATTGTTGATGTTTAATGTTTTATATTGCCTTCCACTTCTAATCATTTGCTTTATTTAATAATATAATAGCACACCATCATTTTGCCATAACAGTAGCCATCTACTGAGCCATCTACTGTTAATCTTCCAAACTGGTTCTGTAATGTCCAAGCAGACAGCAAGACAAATATGGTGCATTCAAAGAGCAGCAGACAGTAAACAGTAGCTCAAGAAAGAGGACAGACAGTCACATTATCTTCATGAATGCATGAAGCAATGCTCAGTGAAGGAGCTCGACTGGATGTGCAGACGTACTTTACCACTGGTTTTTCTGTAGGTTATCTGTGAAAAAAAGAAAAAGAAGATTCTTTTCGTTAAAAGTGTTGGGTATGAAATCATAGTATGCACAGGTGAGAGAATCATAACCTGATTATCTGAAAAGAAAAAAGAAACCAAATAGCTTTGAAGTCATGACTTGACAAAGGGAAAGTCAATAATTCACTGGCCTGTAGCTACCCCCCTGTTTTATCTTCCTGTTTTATCTATAATTTTGCCAGGTTTAACATGGATTCACACAAATACTGAAATGACCCTTAAATATTTTGTGAGTGAGTAATGTGGGCAAAAAGCCTATGATAATTATGCAAATTACCCAACTGATCTGTCAAAATTTACAGCTGCCCTTTTTGCTGGACACCATCAGCCCTAACAAAAATCATTAAAGCTTTTGTGTAGACAACACTGCCAATCAAGAAGATGCTGTTTTTTCAAAACAATAATCCAAAGCTGACCTCAGAACTAAACCCTACTGAAATTGAAGAAGAGGGTTTTTGGATCTGGAAACAAAAAGGAGAGTGCAAAAGGAGCTGAAAAGGGAAAGGACAGCCACAGGAGAAAGCATGGAGGAGCATCCATCCATCCATCCATCCTCTTATCCAGGGCTGGGTCGTGGGGGCAGCAGCCTAGGAGAGGGGCCCAGACATCCCACTCCCCAGCCACCTCAACTACTCTGACCCCCTCCCTATCACCCTATCACCCTATCGCTGATTCTCATTCCCACCATTTCACACTCGCCTTTGAACCATTCCAGTGCGAGCTGGAGGGCATCACCCGATGAAGCCAACAGAACCACGTCATCTGCGAAAAGCAGAGATGAGATTCTGAGACCCCAGTGCCCCACTAACACCAGCAGCATTCACTTTACACTATCACCCGCTCCACTCCACATCAGAGGAATCGACTATACCTCAGCCTTCAGGAGTTACCACCCCAGCTGCTTTCCATAATGACAGACAAGGTGAGAAATGTGTTAAGGGAGATGAAAGTAAGGAAGGCAAAGGGCCTGGATGATATCAGCTCCAGACTTCTCAGGGACAGCACAGACCAAACTTGGGTCATTTTTCATTGTAACCTAAATCCTGAAATGAGAATGCAATCATGTTTCTGTTCCATCAATTTCTTTATCACCTAGATAACAATGGGAGCACTGAAGAGTCATTGAGCCATTTTCCTCGATTTTCCTTGTGCTTTCAATCCAATACGGCCATTGCTGTAAAGTATCATTGATTGTCATACTAACTGACTGCAGTACATTAGACTTCATGGCTGTGTGTCTATAGTAGTATTTTGCAGCACAGTGGCCCCACAAAGTACCGTGCTATCCATTCATTTTCACTCTCTACACATTGGGCTTCAGACACCATGTTCACAGTTTATCATCTCCAACGTTCTATAAATACTCAGTCATTATTGATTGAGGGGAGCGACCCAATACACCAATACAGGTGGGTTATTACCAACTTCATTGAATGGTGAACACTGAGAGAACCATTTTCAATTAAAGCAAGAAACAATAAATGATGACTGACCTCCCTCGCAAGGTGACACCAGTAAACATTCAAGGTGAGGAGACTGAGATCGTTACATTGTCATATACCAGAGCACTTTAAATTAAAATGAAAAACCTTTTTTGGTTTTTATACATTTCATGTTATACATGATTGCATTGCACTCTAAAAGTTCCTTATCTTTCCAAAGCACTATGCCTTGAAAAGGGACTTTTCAGCGGGTAAACAGTTTTTCCTCAAGAGTAAATGAAACAGAGGAATGGAGTCGACAAAAGGTTCTAGTGTCTCCAAAGAAAAGCCCCCTCAGTGCAGCTTTTGTTTCATGATGTTCTGTACAGGAAGTTTTGACAGAGAAAATGTAGGCGTTCTAGAATGGAAATTAGAGGGTATATTATTATTAACGAGCTGATTTAGTTGAGAGTCACAGATTTGCTAGAATGTAATATATGAAGGAACAGTGCCAGACATTTGTGGCTGACATTTAATTTCCTGTTCACAAGCACTTAATACTGAGTTCAGTACTCTGGGACATGATCAATAGAATTAAATATTCACTGTTCTATAAGTGGAAATTACTGGCTAAGCAGTGCTTAAAATGTGATATTGCAGTTCATTCCTGTGTTGATAACAATAATGCTGTGCTGTGCACGAAGGAAATTGAACATAAACACTGTGCTAAGAAGCACAGCCTGTTTTCACTAAAATAATGTTAATGCCTGCCATATACCATTCAAACTCTTCCATGCATGGTTTGCTCTCCCTCAGTGTGTCTTTCTTGTGTGTAGAATGAGACATCAGTCAGATTTATTGGTGGTTGAGCCTGGCTTAATGGTGCACTTGACAGCTTTCTTTGGCTCAGTGAACAGACTAGCTCCTGGAGAAAACCCCTTTAGTTCTTTCAGAGTGACTTACTGTATAACCCTGTCAAACTGGATGGACCTGCGGCCCACACTTGCCTTTGCTGATAATTACAAATAGAGGTTGCATTGTTCACTACAGAAAAAGAAAATGTGAAAAAAATAAAAAAATATGTGTAACCATATAAAGTTCTAAAAGAAATTATGTCTAGGAAGACATAATCCAAGCTCCTCTCAGGGTCATGGGGGTTGGGGGGACCCTCTTGTTGTGAGGCAACAGTACTAACCAAACTTTCCCCAAATACAAGCCAGGAAAAATCTGTCCCTTCTGACTATTGTTGTATGTAATATGTCAGAAAATCAGACCTTTAAATTTGATGCACTTTAAGTATTGTGTGCGTTTTGTAGCATCATCCGAATTTTTTGTGGAAAATGTAGATTTGATACATTTTGAAGCGTTGAGTTAGTTTATCTGGCCAAGAAGCTTCTGTTTTCAGCTAACAGTAGCAAATAAGCTTAGCAAACCACAACCATAAACTGTGCAAATGCAACTAAGAAATGCAGATGCAGTCTCTTGCTAATTATTAAGTGCAACCCCAATTCCAAAAAACTTGGGATGTGGTATAAAATGTAAATAAAAACAGAATGCAACATTTTGCAAATTGCATAAACCACATAAAGCCATAATTTCATCAATTCAATAGAACACAGAAAACATACTGTATCAACAAACTGAAAAGTGTTTTTATTTCATGAAAAATATTAGATTAGTTTGAAATTGACGCCAGCAACATGTCACAAAAGAGTTGGGTTAACACAACAAGAAGCTGGGAAATGTTTAAATGTTAAGTTTTAAGACAATGTTAGAGGAGCACGGCTGACATGGTTTGAACATGTGCAGATGAGGGATGATGGATATACTGGACAAAGGATGCTGATGATGGAAGAGAAAAGAAAGCTCTCAAAGACGATTAACTGAAGTAGTGAAGGAGGATATCCAGAGGATTGGTGTGACAGAGGAGGATAGTAGGGATGGGGTAAGACAGAGGCAGATGATCTGCTGTGTTGACCCCTAAAGTGAGCAGACAAAAGGACAAGAAGATGGTTAATTGGCAACAGGTAGATTAGAATTGGTATATATTAAGAGCATCCAGAGTTTCTCTGGAGTAAAAATAAACTAAACCTCTGTTTTCTCATTCAAATGTAAACACAGATTTTTGAGTTCACAAGCTGTGTTTTCAGTAATCAGGAGGAAAAGACAGGGAAACACTGGGAACACCAGGAAATATGATTAAAAAAGATGACTAAAGAGCAAAACAAACTCAACAAATACAGAGCAAGAACCTGGGATGATGACAGGACTTGGCCCACAATGTGTTTTGGCTGGTTGTGGGCTCACGCTCATTGTGACAACTGAATGAACTCATTTTTTAAGTCCTTACCATTATTTCAGTCTCCACCACCTGCCACAAGGCCAAATCTTTGCTTCTCTAAGCAAAAGAAAGATGTGTGCCCCCCAACTGAGAGGACAACAGTTGCAGGACACTGCCTACTTGAAATGGAGCCATTTATTACACCAGTAGCATTAATGAAGGAGACATAGTCAGTAGAGCAGAAAAAGGAAAAGAAAGAAACATCTCTTATTTAATTAAGAGAAAAAGCACAGATTGACAGTGATTGGCAACTAATTGGATTCATTTTAGACTTTTACTGGATAGTTTTTGGAAAGCAGTTGGAAACAGTTTGTGTCTTCACAAGGGTGCATGGGCTTCTTAACTAATTTTCCAGAATAAAATAAGCTGGAGACTTACAATAAGTAACCCAAAAAACATTTATAATTCTCAAGTGTTTCTAAAACTAATTTCAAAAGAAACCTTTAACTGAAATTAGATCCACTGAGGTTTTGTGTAACATTAATGCAAGACCTGTGGGCCATGTGCCTGGGGTCAAAAGCCAGCAGGGAAGGGGGATGTTTGGTACAGTATTTGTTTGCACATGGACTCCAGAAGGAACTCCTTGGTTAAGCAACAGATGCCCAGTGTCAAAAGTCACCACGCACCCCTAAGCCCCCTCTCTTCTGCTCAGACAGACGGGAGATAGGGAGGGACAGACGGCTTATGGTCCCCTTTGAGTGCACTCCTTTCTTCTTAAGCCTCTGATGCCTCAGGATTTGTCTTCCTTTGGAAGCCTGCTCAATGTATTATCATTGAAGTGGCTAAGGGTGTACTTCAAGGTCTTTGTTTGATGCAGAGGATGAATGTAAAATTGACATTAGTATTAGTATAGTTTTCTTTGTCACTGTTTCTTTTCACTCCATATGAGCTGGAGTAAGTGTTTGGGGAGGGAGAGACCTGGGCTTCTCTGCTAATTTTTATTTTTATTTTTTTTAGAAAATGTAGATGTTCCTAAAATCTTTTAGATCAATTGTGTTGTGATGAACAAATTAAGCACTGCGATAAATCATCATCAAATTGTTGAAGGCCATTCTTTTTTCCCAATCACCACCAAAATTTGTGTTATTTGCTTCAGCTATAATTCAGGATAAACACTCTTCCTGTCGCCACAATGACATTCTGTTAAAGCATTTGGTTACACTGTGTGCAATCTGCAGATTGATTGAGCAGCTTCCGTTTTTGGAAGTTGAGAAGATGACTTATTTTAACAGGCAGAGGAAGCGCCGAGGGAAGTGGGAGGTGGTCGTGGTGGGATATAACATTTTAGACAATTCATACAGAAAGTAAAAAAAAAAAGTGAAATTGTCCTTTGTAGCTGGCGCTCTGAAACATTGCATTGACACTGGGAGTCTATTTACCATTTGTCAGTCATAAGTCCTTAGCAAATCAGACTAGTTTCCCTGTGTTTCCACTCTACTGCCAAGCTTTCTGGCATGAAATTGGCTGTACATCAAAAAAAATGTTTAAATTATAAACTAAAATCCTATAACAAGTATTTCCCAAGATAAAACTTTAGTCTGTTGCAGGTGTATTATATAGTGTCACTAATCAGAAGGACTATGGTTCAATCATTGGCTGCTCCACTCTGCATGCCAAATATCCTTGGGCAAGATTCCAGTACCAAGTCGCTCATAGAAAGCACTTACAAAGAAAAATGTGCTTGTATGTATGGGTGCAAAGGCAAGTTGTATAAAGTACTTTGAGTACTCAGGTAGTGTAATATAAGAACCAGTCCATTTACCACAATTGATCTCTAGCTTTCTGAACCCAAATTAATCCATGACTATAAAGTGATATATTAAGTTAATTATATGTCTTCCTTGACACACCCACTGGAGTGGGAGCTGTAGTTGTGAATACTCTAGGTGTTTATAATATAAACAAATAGGGTTTATAGGTGTCTGTACATTTACAACACTATTAAGTGCATTTGAGTATTAATGGGTTGGAGTGGTCCAACTTGTAAAATGGTAGGGGAAGAGACACTTTATGCCCATGTCTCATATTCTTTTTTACTCTGTGAGGTATTTGAAGTCCTATAAATATGATTTTAATGCCTTTAGGTGAGTGATTTTTAACTAAAGGGCAACCTCTGGAGCTTATAAATCAAGCCAGGACAGAAATTCGTAAATGCAAACTGCAGTTCCTCAGGCACTTGAAGCTTATTCCAATCCCCACGGATTCTGTGGCCAGCTTGGCCAGCAAAGAAGCATATTTACAGCCTGATATAAAATGCTGATAGTTTCCACCCTTGTAACTACTCAGTGGTTTAAATGTGTTTAAATTTGTTGTGCCTGAAAATGAACAAATAAATGAAATAACTCATTGTATATTTAAATTAGGTGTCTAGCTGAATTGATTGAATGGTGTCAGCTATGGCACCTAAAGCCAACTGGTGTCTGCTAGACCTCAGCCACAGCTTTGAGTCAAACTCAAAGCAGGCACATCCACTGTGGCTTAATTTTTTTTCAGTGGTCCCATCATACTGTATGCTAACACAGCAGTTAAAACGTACTTTATATGAGCATGGTCAGTGGCTCTCCTGCTTGTCATTTTGACTCTAGACTGACAGACATCTGTAACAATCTGTCAGACCACTTGAAAGGATCTTAGTGGTAGTTCAAGACAAAGTAGGTGTGCCTAGGACCACATATTACTTTGTCTACAGATCCGTGGTTCAGTAATTTTGCTGGACATGTCATACAGTGGGGCAAAAAAGTATTTAGTCAGCCACCGATTGTGCAAGTTCTCCCACTTAAAATGATGACAGAGGTCAGTAATTTGCACCAGAGGTACACTTCAACTGTGAGAGACAGAATGTGAAAAAAAAATCCATGAATCCACATGGTAGGATTTGTAAAGAATTTATTCGTAAATTAGGGTGGAAAATAAGTATTTGGTCACCTCAAACAAGGAAAATCTCTGGCTCTCACAGACCTGTAACGTCTTCTTTAAGAAGCTTTACTGTCCCCCACTCGTTACCTGTATGAATGGCACCTGTTTGAACTCATCATCTGTATAAAAGACACCTGTCCACAGCCTCAAACAGTCAGACTCCAAACTCCGCCATGGCCAAGACCAAAGAGCTTTCGAAGGACACCAGGAAAAGTATTGTAGACCTGCACCAGACTGGGAAGAGTGAATCTACAATAGGCAAGCAGCTTGGTGTGAAAAAATCAACTGTGGGAGCAATCATCAGAAAATGGAAGACATACAAGACCACTGATAATCTCCCTCGACCTGGGGCTCCACGCAAGATCTCATCCCGTGGGGTCAAAATGATCATGAGAACGGTGAGCAAAGATCCCAGAACCACACGGGGGGACCTGGTGAATGACCTGCAGAGAGCTGGGACCAAAGTAACAAAGGTCACCATCAGTAACACACTACAACGGCAGGGAATCAAATCCCGCAGTGCCAGACGTGTTCCGCTGCTGAAGCCAGTGCATGTCCAGGCCCGTCTGAAGTTTGCCAGAGAGCACATGGATGATACAGCAGAGGATTGGGAGAATGTCATGTGGTCAGATGAAACCAAAGTAGAACTTTTTGGTATAAACTCAACTCGTCGTGTTTGGAGGAAGAAGAATACTGAGTTGCATCCCAAGAATACCATACCTACTGTGAAGCATGGGGGTGGAAACATCATGCTATGGGGCTGTTTTTCTGCCAAGGGGACAGGACGACTGATCCGTGTTAAGGACAGAATGAATGGGGCCATGTATCGTGAGATTTTGAGCCAAAACCTCCTTCCATCAGTGAGAACTTTGAAGATGAAACGAGGCTGGGTCTTCCAACGTGACAATGATCCAAAACACAACCGCCCGGGCAACAAAGGAGTGGCTCCGTAAGAAGCATTTGAAAGTCCTGGAGTGGCCTAGCCAGTCTCCAGACCTCAACCCCATAGAAAATCTGTGGCGGGAATTGAAAGTCCGTGTTGCTCGGCGACAGCCCCAAAACATCACTGCTCTCGAGAAGATCTGCATGGAGGAATGGGCCAAAATACCAGCTACTGTGTGTGCAAACCTGGTAAAGACCTATAGTAAACGTTTGACCTCTGTTATTGCCAACAAAGGTTATGTTACAAAGTATTGAGTTGTATTTTTGTTATTGACCAAATACTTATTTTCCACCCTGATTTACGAATAAATTCTTTACAAATCCTACCATGTGGATTCATGGATTTTTTTTTCACATTCTGTCTCTCACAGTTGAAGTGTACCTCTGGTGCAAATTACTGACCTCTGTCATCATTTTAGGTGGGGGAACTTGCACAATCGGTGGCTGACTAAATACTTTTTTGCCCCACTGTATGTTTCTATATTTCCTAGAGCATAAATCAGGCTTGTTACTCAGACATGTTGCTTCAGTAAATGAGAAATGTTTTGCACTGTCCCTTTGGCATTAAGGAAACATGGGCTCCAGAACAAAACTTATTATGTTTTTATTTTCAGTCAAATGTATTTTCAGCGGCTAAGTTTGAAGGAAAGTGATGGTACATCAAAAGTACAATCCTGTTCCTGCAAATAGTTGGAAATGTGAAAAAGAAAAATATATAATGCAAAAATATAAAATGCAGACTAACTAATAATAGTATAAATAAGACATCCAATGTTAAAAAATAAGTTACATTTTGTAAAAATATGTTATTATGTGATGTCATCAAGGCAGTTATTCATTGATGACAAATGTTCATTTTATAGGAGAGGTTTACATTGTTACATGGCTGTGAAGACTTTAAATAGAACAGTCTTAACGGTAGGTAGGTAGGGACACAGTTAGTGTTGGTACCAGAGGGAGTTCCAAGCCACTGTTCAGTTACTCAACTAAGTGCAGACATAATAGTGAACTTTATATTGTTATTCTGAATTTAAGAAAGTACAGTAATCAGAAACTGCATAGTCATTCCTGTCATGATCTGGCTGAGAAGCTGGAAATTTCCGCCAGGTTCCTGAGTTTCTCTGGTCTCCACCCCTGGGCAGGGGGCTCCAGCAGCTCCACACACCTGGAGCTGATTCAAGGCAATCAGAATGAGAGATTGAAGCTTTATGTGGACTCTCCTTCATCACCAGTTTTTCAGCTACTCCAAGTTGGTAATTGGCTCCCATGCTCCATGTTCCTGTTACTAAGTGCCTTACTTATCTTGTTTCCCTGTGCCTCAGCTCTCCTGGACTCTCCACGACACTTGCCTTTGGCTTCAGCTTATTGTCTTGGATAATTATCTCACTCTGAAAATCTCTATGAACCTCACCTGGCTGCCCTCCAGCCATCGAACGCTATCGTATCCTACGGAACTCAGGTCAGCCAGCTCGCACCATCACCTCACTCGGATACTCACCGCCTCTCCCTTAAGGCCTGATCCTTCATGCGCTTCTCTCTACTCCACCATTGTAACGCCATTCTCCTCTCTCCTCAGTACGACCTCTAGATGTACCTGTCACCTTCCAGTCGTTTCTCCAAGCCCCATTCCCCTCTCTAGGCCCACGACCTCGGCACCACACCACTCACGCCACATCATAGTTTCATTCCATGTCTCTCTGTGCCCAGTACTGTTAAATCTAACCTGTGCTAGTTTAATAAACATTGTTAAACATTCTGCCATCTCTGCCTTGGGTTTCTGCGTTTGAGTCCAGTTCTGGACCAGCCTTCGGTCATTGTGACAATTCCAGGTCACGAGTTAAAATAAACAACCCAGAACGTTCTCATTTGCGCTTAATGGCTTTATTTCTAAATTTATAATGCTGTCATAAACCGGACCCCCCCCCCCTCCCAAAAAAACCCAAACAAACAAAAAAAAAAACATTATACCATTTAAAAAAATCTGCAAGTGACACAGGACTGATTTTAAAGTCTGTTGTATCAGGTTGGCTTCAATAGCCTTAAATTTTCACAGTCTTTGCATCAATACTTAACATGCATAAATCAGTGTTGGTGAGATTCAGACAGGAAAAGGTTGCATTGCGGGAACAACAAGAGAATGCTTTGGGTTATCTCGCTGTGGGGTCAGTAAAACATCCCCCTGGCCCCACAGGAACCACTGGCCCTGGGAATTAAGCGAGAAGCACAAAGAAAAGGGCTGGGATCAAACCAACTGTGAGCTGCCTTTCTTCAGGCTCCATGTTCATTTATGGGTAGTGTGAAAAATATAGGGCAGGGTTGAGCATTTTCTCTTATTTTCACAAACACATCTGAAATGGTAATAAAACTGGGGAATATTGTCTTCATATGAAAAAAATATTCAGATATTCTTCTTAATATATTCAGTGATAGGTGAGGTGGGAATTTTTCTCCTTTTTTACCTCGGTGGAGGTATGCAGCCTTCAACTTTTTTTATTATGTATCTGCCAGTCAACAGATGATCTTTGGACAAACAGGTTTGAGTTTGTTTCCAGATTAACTCAGATAATGCTTTTATAGCTTACTGGGGTTTCTGTGCCAACAATACTTCTGCTTGGGAGATTCAGATTTCATATAATCTTGGCAGATTATAGAAAAACAAGCATTAGTTACATCTGTGGTTGTGTGCTGTATATTCTCGGCGCGATGTTTTTGGTGCAGTATCACTTCTATTTCAGTATACTAAAATTGCTTTGAGTTTGCCTTGACAGAGACACATTTAGATGATAGAGATTTACAGAATTTTCAGACGTGTGTCATCATACAATATTTGAGTGAGCAAACAAAGCTTAGGCGGAAGAGTGAAGAAAGGTAAGGCAAGAATCAGTGGGTGGAGGAAGTGTAGTGTTGAAGATGAAAAGAAAACAGACTAGAGGATGTTTTGTTGTCAAGTTCAGAGCCTGCTATGGATTGTAGGTGGCTGCTGCTTGAGGCTGTGCACAAAGCAGTGTGCTCATTAGCACTGGGCTGACAAAAGCCATGCTTTTAATTAATCTGTTCATTTTTGTCACTTAATTAAATACCGAAAGAGTACGCAATACAGGGTTCCCCTTGTCTTTGATGTGTGGTGACTGGCGGCTCCACTGTGCACCCTACCCATCTGGCTTGAACTGACAATGGCAGTCCAACATCAAATCTCATTAGTGGTGACTAATATTCTTTTCATCTTCCACAAAAGGCTTCCATTGTGCCGGTGCTAAAGTGCATTCCTCAGCTCCCCTTCTTCTCTTCTTGTCTTCTCTGTGTCTCAGAGGGAGGGATAGAGGGGGGTGAAGACAGTGTAAGAAGTAGAGATTACTAGCAGGGTTGACTAAGTTCATCTTCAACTGTTCATGAAAAAAGAGTTTACATCAGTCGGGCTGTATGATTATTTTCTACTCGGATTTTGTGTTTTTAGTCTAATTTTGGATTAATCGTGTTAATACAATATGTCAAAATTAAAATAACTGTAAATTCAGACATGTGAGGTTGTGCTGAATAGAATGATGCCAAACAAGGTAAGGTGAACAGTTTTAAAGGTGAAATGTAGAGATAAAATCAAAAGTAGTCAAAAATGGCCAGTTATACCCTGGACCCCAGAGGGTTAAACATTTTTTTAAAGTAACACAATCGTTACTTTTCCTAGTAATCGGTTACTTTTCCTAGTAATCGGTTACTTTTATAATATTGTAACTCACTTTTTTGAAGAAGTAACTAGTAACTATAACGAATTATTTTGTCAAAGTAACTTGCACAACACTGGCAGTTATAGGGTCTGCACCATCTCATCCATATTGAACCACTGACTACACCTGATATAAACAGAACTTGAGAAAATGTATTTTGAATTTGCTGCAACCAGGACAGAAACAGCTGCATTATGCTGCTAACTTTGGCTCTTTGCAAGCACCTACTCAGACAGCATGCTAACGCTAAGCTAGCCAAGAACCCAGAATGACGTTAAAGCTGAGTGAATGCTGACCCCAGTGTAGTAGCCAGACCCTGAATTTCAAGAGGCACCAAAAAGGCAAAGCAGAGTCAATGAGAAGCCAACAAGAATCGATAAGGAATTGAATCGATAAGTGATATCAGTAATGGAGTCAGAATCAGTTATTCTTGTAATCGGAAGGTTGCCGGTTCGAGCCCCGGCTCCGACAGTCTTGGTCGTTGTGTCCTTGGGCAAGACACTTCACCCATTGCCTACTGGTGGTGGTCAGAGGGCCCGGTGGCGCCAGTGTCCGGCGCCCTCGCCTCTGTCAGTGCGCCCCAGGGTGGCTGTGGCTACAATGTAGCTTGCCGTCACCAGTGTGTGTGAATAGGTGGGTGACTGAATGTCACCCAGCTTTGGGGTCCATAGGGACTAAGTAAAGCGCTATACAAATACAGGCCATTTATCAATTCCTATCCCTATTAAATACTACTTGACAGATTGGAAATATCTTACATATAGTGGTTTGTGCCATTATTTTGCAATCATAAAAGGTGTAATGAATGCATTTTACCTGGAAAGAAATACAAAAGCACAACATACTGACTATTTGATACATCTGTCAAATGTGATAATGGACGACTGTTTTGTTTTTCTGTAATATTAATTATAACTTGATTATCTTTTGGTCTGACAAAAAAGTAAGACAAAAAATGAGAAAAGAAAAAAAATGATTATGGTAATGTAAGTTGGGTTCTGGGATGCTTTTTTACATCATAAAATGCAAGTTTGTCAGCCAAGAACACCGGCGCATGTCCTCGCCCTTTATTTCTGACTTTACTTTCAAGCTAGCTTTAGGCACTGAAAACTGCTTAGAAAGGTTTAGTTAAAAGAAATTGTGGTTTGGGTTAAAATTCACACCTTTCAAAACCTTTTATTTTAGAAAATAAATAAAGGGTTACTGCTGCTGTTTTAGACAATGAGGGATTATACTTCACATTAAAAAATAACATTTAAGGACTACCTACTGAACCACACTGTGAAGCCTATTACTGGACTTGTGAGAATACAAATAGTTAATACAAAAATTTACTTCAAATAATCCATGACATTTCCCACAACATTCCTCTTCACACATTTACAAGACAAAATGCATTTTTTTCCATAATACATCTCGAATCATTTCATTTCACTACATGTACATATATTAAGTAAGAGATAAAACCAGAGTGTGAATTGTGAGACTAACCAGCAGCCCGTAAACACATTCCCAGGCTGAGGTAAATCTATTTCTTTTCCTCTCCCATAATCAGAACTGGCAGCTGAAATGTGCTGACCTGTAAAATCCCAGCTGTGGGCCTTGTGGTACCCAACACAAACTGGATATTTCTCATTGAAACTAAACACCCCGGGTTACATGCCATGTTTTGCTGCAGGAAACCAAAGAATGTTTGACCGCTGGGCCTGGCGTCTGATGGCAGTCTGCGTCTGTTTGATGTACTCCCCTTCCAAGGCTGTGGCCAAAGTAAATAAAAGCAAAGCCCTCTTTCGACCTCCATCAGAAACATCACTCAGAGACAGCTGTTACCATTTAGCAGAAAAAACCACTGACATTCCTCCTCTCAAAATGTATGTAGGACATGTGAGATAGCAATCACACACATTCTCTGACTGTGGCTACACTTGCAATTTCTTCCTCTTCCAAGTGTAAACAGACTGGTCCGCTGCACTGACCAGGTTGAAGTTATGACCTCAGAATATTGTTTTGTTGTTTTAAACTTTTCTACGCTGTGATTATGTTGTCTGATTTGTTTTGGTTTCAACGAGGAGTCTGTGTACTTTCAAGAATAGCTGCTTACATTTTTAGCACAGAGATAATGTTTGCTTATCACTATTTACTGTACAGTAACTACTGTACAGTAAACATACTGTAGCACAATTAGGTATGGTTATTTTATGACAAAAAGAAACAGTGGATTCCAGGATGTTGTGATTTCTGCAACAAATAATGGTTCAAGAACAAATATAAAGCAAAAAATAAACATTGTGTTTTTCCGATTGTGTTACCACACTTAGTGATAAACTGCGGCACATACGCAGAGCCAGATGTATCCCTGGTTGGGGCCTACACATAATTCTGTTTTATATATATCAGCTGATGTGTATCACAGGACAGATGTTAGTCCCAGTCATTTAAATTCAGATTCAAAGGAAATTAAATTTTAAGATGGGCACGATATGTCAGAAATGTTGACTGAATTCTGGGAACAGCAAAGTCAGCATTATTCAACCTCAGAAGACTAACAGGGTTAGTACAAAATTTCATGGTAATAACTATGATAATTCTACATAGTAAAATAAAATCTCTCTAGCTGCTGTAATTTAAATTTACCAGCATTGCTCTGTTGTCTGTGCTCTGCCTTGTGAAGACATGGAATAAGATGGCAACAAGGAGCGTATAGCAAAACCTCCAGCGTAAAACAGAGCAGGCATTAATGACTTACATGAAACTAATTAATTCAGACACAACATCAAATGAAAAACTGGGATAGTAGTGGGTTGTAAAGCAGCTTACACTGTGCAGTAACACTATACAGGCTTTAACAGCTTTAACAGAATGCCCTACTGCAGCACGAGGAGCCAATTTGTTGTGCTGAATAGTATGACCACATACTGCTATTGCAGCTGCAGTAGTGTAACATAGAAAGCTTTCAAAGGACTCTTTAGGCCTGTGAACAACTAAGTACACACTGAAATTCAGTAGCTTTGAGAATCACCTGTAGCAGCAGCAAAATTGGAAGTAATGGTTTTCTTCTAGCTCTCTTTCACGACATTGTCGAAGAGCTTTGGACCACTGTTACTAGCGCTACTTAGTTTCTAACATTACTACATATTGTCCTGTAAAATTTTTATTTTTCACATAACTGTATAAGCAAAAGAAAAGTAATAGACAAAGTTGGAGGTCCTTTTTATTTTCATATTAAAAAGCTGAATAGTGGCATTTCACAGAGCCTGTACTTCCTTATTTGGCCCCCTTGGTCATTCAAATTTCAAACCAATCTCAGCCAAGCATATTGATCTTTCAGCATCCATTGTATGTACAATCACCGAACATTGGGATAAAGAGCATCTGAAAAAAATCTCTTCATTCATGGGCAGAATTGTTGGCAATTAGACAGAACATGTCAAATAGATTTCTCTAATTGAAATAAACAACTGAAAAACTGAAGATGAAGTAATTAAAATACATACAAAAAGCAACAGCATTTTGCATAAAGTTACAAGTTTCTGAAATTTTGGTTGTGATTTGATTTTTCAATCACACCACATATGTGTATAAAAGAACGGAGATCTTGATGTGAAACACAGCCCACCAGCGTGCATACATTTCCTAAGAATCACTGTGGCTGTGGGCTCTCTGGTTTTTTGGATTGCTGAAAGAAATATGAAAATTGTTTCTTTTCCAGTGTTCCCTAAGGCTCCAGCTCCACAGTACAATAATCTTTGTGGGATGGGAGTTTATTTGCAGTCTTAGGGTGCTTACACTACCTGATGAGGCTTGGATTACTTGGATTTTCCAAATTCCAAATGATCAACTCTTTCTAGGAAACAGTTTTTCATGTGTGGCAGCTAGATTTCTTCTCTGCAAGTATATCCATCATTTCCAAATACAAATAATCCATTTGGAAAATAGATCATGTTAGTAACCAAATACTGACATTTGGCTGTCAAAAAGTTTATAAGATCAGCGAATGAATGGTTCCTCAGCACTGGGACACAGCTCTGAATTCTGTCAAAGTGGAGATAGTGGAGAACAGCTGAGCAAACACACTTTCATGCTGGACCTGAAACCACAAACTCATTGTTCGAAGAATAAAAGACTTGTGTGATTTAATGTAGGCTGGATTTCTGCCAGAAACCAAGCAACAGAAAACTCATCAAAAGCAACAATACGTGACCCTCTGAGGGCGATTCAACTGGTCTGATTGCTATTTTTTTGGACTGCAGTGTGTACAACTTCAGGCTCTCTGTATCTACATCAATATGCAGGTCGGTCAGTGTGACGGGTTGTGCACACAGTTGACTGGAGAGGCTGGAGGGGAGCGACGCGTCAGCAGTAGATGGCCTGAAATTGCCGACTGGCCTGTCTGTGACCCTCAGTACATTCCCTCCTATGGTCTGCTGGTCAGGGCACTGGTGTTTTGCTGGGCAGGCACATACAGACTAACATGCCTGCACAATACTGCTCAAATTCATTATTTCAGGTCAAGAGGGACAGAGTGACCACTGCCATCTGGAGAGCTGCACCAAATTCCTTCACAGCATGACAAGCCAAACACTTTTGGCCACTGATTTCAACACACTGATCATGATAGCCAGTAGGGGCACAGAACCGAGGAAATCAGCAGAAATATTTCTATAGACAGAGTTTGACAGATTAGAATTGTTGGCATAAATCGATGAAATGCATTAGAAAGCCCCCAAAAGAGCATTAAATACCTATGTGTTGCACATGAGCGCATTAAGGGAACTGTTGTGGTTGGGTGCTAAATCGAACTGACATCATCCATTGCCAAACAGTAGCTCCCCTGACTTGCCACTAGAGTAAATAAACAAAGCTCTTTTTTAGCAGTTCACAGCTATATCAGTGGTAAACAGGGGTAGTGTTGACAAGAGTTGTAAATGTGATCTTTTGTTAACCAAGTAGTTTTAGTACCTAAACTAAACCAAAGAGCAGAATAATACTGACCAAACCTCAATACATTTCTGTATAGAGGTTGAGAAAAGTTGAAGGACACTCAAATTTTTACTCGAAGGGCCAGATTTGCTAATGTGGTGTTGCAGCGGGCACAGAATCTCAGTGCATCAGGGTGTAGATCGCAGTAACAAGACTGCATGCACGAGGTGGAAAGATTTTTGTGACTGACCCTGATGCTTACAGTATGTATTTCTGGGAGTTCCTTTCTTATGAAACAAAATATAGGGAGGAATGTATTTATATCAAGGGTAAACTGATTTAATAATGATACACATTTTACGATTTACTTGTTGCTATTTTAATATTTACTGTCTGGGGCGACTCTAGCTCAGGATATGGTGCAGGTTATTTACTAATGAGCTTGTGGCTTGTGGTTCAATCCCTGGGTGCTTCAGTCTATATGCCAAAGTGTGAATCTTAGAAAGCATTGGGCATAGAAAAAAAGTGCCTGTATAAATGGATGAACGAGACAAGTTGTATAAAGACCTTTGAGTGCTCCAGTAGAGTAGAAAGGTCCTATACAAGAACCATTTTTTTTTTTTGCTAAAAAAACCCCAAAAAACATGCAGTGTTTAGCAGCTACATTGCTTTTAAATACCCCAGCATGGTGGTTAGAACTATTGTCTCACAGCAAGAAGGTCCTGAGTTCAACTCCACAACCTGGCTAGCACCTTTCTATGAGTAGTTTGCATGTTCTGTCTGAGTTCTTTGGTTTCCTCCTACAGTCCAAAGACATGCAGTTAGTGGGGTTGGTTAACTGGTGATATTAAAATGAACTGACTGGTGTCAGTTTTTGTAAATGAGCCATTAAACTAACCAAACCCTATGGGTGCTATTTGGGGATTGAGGTCACACATTATTTTGCCCCATTTAGCAAATCTGGCCCTAAATGTTACCCAAGCTCTTAATGAATTTCTAACTGGTAAAAAAACAACCTATCTAAATCTCTTCTAAGTTAGATGTTTACTCCCATGTCGCTACTAGTATTAGCTTCGTTTAATAACGTCACTGAGGACATTGTCTACATGTTGCATGAACATGGTCGTGGGTCTTCAGGCCTCTGTACTCTTGTTTAAATCTTAAACCTTGATTTAAATCTAAATTCACCGAGAAGACCAAGGAGCTCATCGTGGACTACAGGAGGAATGCTGACCCACATCCACCCATCTACATTAAGGGGACGGCTGTGGAGCGTGTGAGCAGCTTCAAGTTCCTGGGAGTCCACATCTCCGAGGATCTCATCTGGACGACCAACTGCTCCAAGCTGGTCAAGAAGGCTCACCAGCGCCTCTTCTTCTTGAGGACTCTGAGGAAGAACCACCTGTCCTCAGACATCCTGGTGAACTTCTATTGTTGCACCATTGAGAGCATCCTGACCAACTGTATAACAGTCTGGTACGGGAACTGCTCTGCCTCGGACCGGAAGGCGTTGCAGAGGGTCGTGAAAACTGCCCAGCGCATCGCCGGAGCACCACTTCCTGCCATAAAGGACATCTACAGGAAGCGGTGCCTGAAAAGGGCTGGGAAAATCATCAAAGACCCCAGTCACCCATCACATGGACTCTTCACCCTCCTGCCCTCTGGGAGGCGCTACAGGAGCCTCCGGACTAAGACCACCAGGTACCGGAACAGCTTCTTCCCCACAGCTGTCAGACTCCTGAACTCTGCCTCCTGACATCTGACCCACGTTAACACATGGTCTGGACAAACACACACCCACAACCACCTACACACACACACACACACAATGGACAACTGTACCCTCAAACACACAATAATAACATGGACTGAACCACCACTCACAACCACTAGCACTTTATATAGCCTCTTAACTGCACTACTGTATAGTTCTGTGTAAATAATCATACGATAATTTTTAATTCTATAACTGTTTACAACTTGCATAGTTCCCATTTCTGTATAGCTGTATATCTCATATTTCTGTAAAGTTCTTTATTTCATATTCTGTATAGTTTTTTTTTCATATTTATATCCTGTTCATAGCCTGTACATAGCTTGTACTCACTACAGCCTGTACATACTTGTAGTTAAAGCATATTCATAACATACTTCATCCCGTGTACATATTTCATACCGTAATAGACCCATTTCTGTAATATACTTACATATCTATATTATTGCTAATATATATTGTAATATATCTATATCATGGCTAAAACACTTTTGGATGGATGCAAACTGCATTTCGTTGCCCTGTACCTGTGCATGTGCAATGACAATAACGTTGAATTCTATTCTATTCTAATTCCTGCAGTAGCTGGATGATTTTATGGCATATTAGAGACATCCCAGGCAGGGCAACAATGACATATGTGTCTCAAGTAGGTACCCTGGGATGTACACACAGGCGGCTAAATGATGCATCTAACAGGATTGCTGAGATCAAACCACATTTCAAGAAACTGGCATTCTGAGGCTGGATCAGCAGTTTGCTGTTTGTGTCACCAGCTTGCATTGCTTGCAGCTTGTTTCACAGTAGCATTTGGAATGTGATATTTCCTAATGCCGAGTTAAATACTGGGCTAAAATAACAATGCTTTCTGTCTACAGAATGTATTTGGCTCTGGGTCCATTAACATAACTCAGAAAAAACAGAACAGTTGCTCGCTGGAAGTGATGGCAGACAAAAGCAAACCATATCCTTATCAACAACACTGCTCCATCATCACTTCCAAACATATGCCTACAAGGAAGTTTGGCTCAAATGTCCTTAGCTCGAGCTGATAAATCCTTATCAGGCTGGTGATTCACTCATTTTTCTCCTACTGAGGTCAAAAAAGACAATTAAATTCAGTAATTCAACCTTGACTTTAAAACTGTCTCAAAATTGTATGAATGTAGTAATGACTGGGTGAAACGCAAATTTCTCATCCAACACTACCAGCAGGTCAAAAGTTTAATTTGTTCATTATTTTGATTAATGGCCAAATAATTTGGAAACTAAGAGGATTTCTATCATCCCCCAATGGCCTAAATTGATCATACTTTTCACAGGCACAGACACCAGCAGCGGTCTATAGTAAAGGAACTATGCTGCACTAAAACACCCACACACAACACTTGAAAGCCCCAGGGCTTTTAAGTAGACGCTCTGCCATAGCTGGCAAATAGCTCTTCCTTTTTTCTTTTTTCTTTTTTTTAGAAAATCATTATGCAGTATTTATGATTTCAACTTCACATCTCATTTACCAAAAGATTCAAGAACTTAAACTCTCAGGCTTTCTGAGTTTGTACTTTTACTCTCTGACTCTTTCTCTGTACTCCTCACCACACAGGCAGTAATATTCTGATGATTAAAGCTCAGCATACATTCAGTTGTATGAACAGTATTAGATTATCATATTTGCCTGTTAATTCTAGTAGGTTTTGCTTCTAACAAAGGTTAATTTAATATAGTCCTTCTCATCTCTGGGGGTCACATGCCAGTGTACTCCCAATGCAATGCAGTTGCCAGCCCAGATAAATCTGAAGGGGTGCATCAGGAAGGGGATTCAGCATAAAACAAAACATCAGTTATGACATTTCCACACCTCATCAGTCAGGGCTTGGGTTAACAACTGTTTCTGGTACTGTTGGCCAACAGAGCAAGCTATACTACTGTTGGCTGAAGACTGTACTTACTCATCAGCAGTTTTTAATCTCTGGCTCTCGCTCTCACAGTTTGCCTATTGTTCTGTCTCACTCTGCTCTCTTCTTTTCCCCTCACCCCCAGCTGGTTGTGGTAAATGTCCACCCCTCCATGAGCCTGATTCTTTAGGTGGTTTCTTAAAAGGGAGTTTTTCCTTCCTTTTTTCGCCAAGTGCTTGAACATAGGGAGTCGTGTGATTGCTGGGGTTTCTTTCTCTGTTCAGTGTTGTAGGGAACTTAACACTAAAAAGTGCCTTGTTGTGGATTGCTGTTACATAAAAATGAACTGAAGTGAATTGACTGCAGGGGACAAGATGGAAGGAAAGCAAGGCCAGGAGCACTGGACAGCAGACAACATTGTAAGGAGGTGTAACAGTGAAACTACAAGAAGTAGAGATAGTGAAGATGGACTAATTTAAATACTTGGGGTCAACCATCCAAAGTGACAGAGAGTGGATAAGAGCAGTAAAGAAGAGAGTGCAGACAGAGTGGAGTGGGTGAAGACAAGGGTGATTAGTGGCAGCATAAGTAAGACTTACAAGATGGTAGTGAGACCTGCTTTGATGTATGGTTTGAAGATGTTGGCAATAATAAAAAGACAGGAGGATGAGCTGGCGGTGGGAGAATTTAAAATGTTAAGATTTTCATTAGGAGCGGGAATGAGTATATCAGAAGGACAGCTGAGGTTGAGTGGTTTGGAGACAAAGTTAGACTGAACATGTGACATGTGCAGAGGAGGGATAGTGTTTTTACTGGACAAAGGATGTTGAAGATGGAGTTGCCAGGCAGGAGAAGAAGAGGAAGGCTACACGGAAGATGTACAGATGTAGTAAAGGAGGATATGCACAGGGGTGGTGTGACAGAAGAGGATGCATAGGGTGAGATGGAAGCAGATGATCCACTGTGGCAACTTCGAAAGGCAGCAGTAAAAAGAAGAAAAAGAAAGAAAAAGAAGCAATGATGCTATTATATGAATGTTGCTGATGATTGGAAATGTGGGCTGGCAATAAGAAAAGAAAAGAAAAAGCCACAACCACTGTCCACTGCGTGCCAGTGTGATCAATGCACGAGCTGCATCCACACCAAAATAAAGTCCTCGGTCTCAGATTTCCTGATATCAGCATTAGATAATAGCAGTGATATTACATATTAGTGTATGGATTAGTAGTGTGCTTCCTCTTGTACTGTTGTCATCCCTACCTGACCTCTGTGGTAAAGGTAAAAAAAAAAAAAAAAAAAAGAGACAATGTAATATATTTAGCTGAGCTTTTCTATCCATTTGAAAGTATCCTACTGGGTTTCTCACAAGACGCTGAAGGTGTTATTCTCCTCCACTGTGTAATTTCATTGCTACTTGTGTGAGCAATGAAAAGCTTAAAGGCATATGGTGGGAGGAGGCTACAGAGTAATGAATTAACTTCGAACCACCAAGAGGGATCTTTTGTGCACTTGTCTCCAAGGACATCGGACTTATATTTGGTGAACAAATAGCCATCTCGCAAAATAATGGGAAATAAATGAAGCTCCCAGGGATAAGAGAACAAGATTTCTCTGTTGAGGACAAAGAAATACAAAGGGCTGCAAAATGAATGGCAGCTTTGTGTTCTGTTCAGAACTCAATGAACCCTTAGGCTTTCAAGAGTAGAGCCCGCTTTAAAAAATGTGGCAGCAAATGTTAAAATAATTACCAAGAGCATTCAGTGTACAGAGTGCTTTTAAGAACAGGAACACTAATCAATATGAAAATCTTTCCCATGAAATCAACACTAACACAACCAACAACCAACCGAGCTCTATCATAAAGGAGAGTTTAAAAAAACGTGTTCTGTTTTCTCATTCCTTGTCAAAATCATCAAGCTTCACTGCCCACAGTGAAACTTGATCATCAAGAGCTCAATCAGAGATCACGGTTTGTTATGTTAGTAGTGACTACAGTACTGTGAAAAAGTAATTGCTTCCTGAACCTAATAACTGCTTGTGCCACCCTGAGGAGCAAGAACTCCAATCAAGTGTTTGTGATAAGTGGCAATGAGCCTTTCACATCACCGTGGAAGAATTTAGTCCCGATCTTCTTTGCAGATTGCTTTACATGGAAGGTTTTCCAGTATGACCAGATCAGACCATCACAATTTTGGTATGAAGTTATTTTTTTTTAACTATATATTTATTGGTTTTTTTGTTTTTTCATTTAAACATGAAGTAACACAAGCAGGATCAACATAAATTAATTAAAACAAAACAACAACAAAAAACCCAAAACAAAAAAAAACCAGACAAAAAAAGAAGAAAAAAACTTGTGTCATGTCGAGTTATATATACACAAAAAAAATCTTATTAATACAAATGTTATAAAGAAATAACACTGGAGTCTACAGTCATTTCTCTGTGAAAACATTTCCATTTCTTCCAATATTGTTCATATTTTTCTGAAGATGGTCTCAAAGAGAAGGTTAGTCATTTTGTGTATTATTTCCATCCAGTCCGAAACAGTTGGTGGTTCCTCATTCAGCCATTTGCGTGTTATTGCTTTCTTGCTGGCAGCCAGTAGTATCTGTAGCAGGTATCTATCCTGTTGAAGTTATTTTAATGAAATTGCTGTTTTAGTTTTATACCAAATAGAACATTTTTGTCTCATTAATCCACAGAATATTTTCCCAAATGTCTTGGGAATCATCAGCCTGTTTAATGGGTAAATGTGAGTCTTTGTGTTCTTTTTGGATGAATGCCATTTTTGCCAAGTCTTTTTTTAATTGTTGAATGAGCTCTGACGTTAAAGTATTACGTCAAGTCCAGCTTTATAGATTTTAATTTGACATTTTTATGTGACTGGTGTCCTGTCTTTGTTTGGGTGCTCTTCTTGTTGAACTATCATTAGCAATATGTGAAGAATATACAGCTATGTGGAAAAACGTTTTGACACGATTCTATTCAGTCCTATAAATCTAAATACACCCCATGATTCAGTAGCTTGTATTTGTGACCAGTGTTCCACATTGCTGTGGAAGAAGAGGACACTTCTTTCTAATACGCTTCAGTTCACTGAGGTTTGGTGGTGTGCTTAGTATCATCATCCTTGTGCATGACTCATCTTTGACCAAGCTTTAGCTGTTAAAACTGTAAAACAAACCAAAATCATCACCCCTCCATCACCATCCTTGGTTTGAGGTGGTTGTGCTGATATGGTCACACTTGCTAAAGACAGGCTCTTATAAGCAGTAAGGATGTACTTAGCTTTTCACATGACTGTGACCACTGTGACCAGTGAATAGAATCTTTTTCAAATGGCTGAAAAAAAAAAAATATATATATATAGAGAGAGATAGATAGAGAGATTTAAAATTACATATGGTACTTTATATTGTAAGGTAGACCCTACAATAATAAAATTATTACTGATAATGATTCGATTTTCTAACATTAAGTAAAATAGTGTCAGCTTTCTCAAAAAAATATATAAGTTATGGCGTACTCAATGTTTTCAGCCACTGCAGGTGTTTTCTGAGAAAAAGCTCTTATAAGTGTCACTATGCACAACTTACTCAGTTGCAAGTCTGCTGTGTGCAGTGAACAGAAGTGTATCACACATCCACCCAGAAGGGCAGTAGACAGAGAGCCACAGGGTTTCTCAGGAGAGGCAATTGTGAGTATGGACATTCATGAACATGCTAGAAACACAGTTTCCAATAAATAATGTTCATGTTTCCCTTTAATGTCTCGATGTACACAGTCAGCAAAGACTTTTTTAGGAACATGATACAGAGGCCTAAGGGCTGGCTGTGGCTTAGGATGTAGCCATGATTAGCTTCTAATCATAAGGTCAGTGGTTTGATCTCTGCAATCCCAGCAATTTGCTGACAAATCCAGTAGTACCAGAGTAAAGTGTGAGATGTCATTACAACAGTGCATATGGAGAAATTCGTAATGGTCCATACTCACTAAAGACATGTTAAAGGGGACCTGTTATATATTTGTTCTTATTTTCTGTCATATACAGTATATGATGTACTTAATAAATATTGCCAAAGTTTCACAAAAAAAATTAGGACAGTGTGTATGTGAGCAATACCTGTGATTAAAAAGCTCATGCTTCAGACTGCTCTAACCACCATGTTCCAGGCAGCTTTTACTACTATTGGCTCTGTATAATTTCAAATGTTGTCATTTCAGGCACACAGGTTTGACTTTGTTCACAGAAGGCCCACCCACACGGTGTCCAAATCTTACATTTGAGAAATTAGCAGCCATTCAGAAGAAAGTCGGTTTAAGGGGCGCATGAGTGAGGAGCTAAAACATCTTGTTTCAGACAGAAAATAAGCCAACACTCCACCAAGGCACAAAAATAGAATAAATAAGGATTAGTATGAATCAATAAAGAAATTCTCAATTAGTCCATGAAATAAATATGGTGTTGGTATAATATGTCAATGTTAAAACGGCTTCTTGAACTGTGCACTGCAACAACTTTTGGAAATGGTTTTCTTATGGAAGGTTTGAGACCAGTTTGGATTTATATTTGAGAGTGGAAAACAAATCTGAATACAAAGAGAGATGGAGAGTGGAAGATGCTGGTGGCCCTGATAGCTGTAGCTTGTAGCACAGACTGTTAGTCTACTGTAA
This sequence comes from Simochromis diagramma, assembly GCF_900408965.1. Classification (NCBI taxonomy): domain Eukaryota; kingdom Metazoa; phylum Chordata; class Actinopteri; order Cichliformes; family Cichlidae; genus Simochromis; species Simochromis diagramma. The sequence goes on along the minus strand of NW_024386757.1, from coordinate 2,981,077 downwards.
ACTGTAACGGTTACATGAAAGTCAAGTTGACTAACTAAGGGCACTGGGTGAAGCCCTGAGGAGATGGCTAAACCAAGAATTATGAGTGAGATTACACCCTATTACCAGCACCCAAACTTTTCCCCTCAAACTCAGACAAAAAATCTGACATGTGACATTAAACAAAGAGCCGATCTAACATTAGACAGACACTCAATGTGCCAAACAGAAGAAGAACTTTAGTTTCTTAGACTGAGCTACATGGGATTAGAAGCTGGAATCTTTAAGGAGCATCAGCACATTGTAAAAAGTTGAATTGTGCATGTTCAAAGTTAAATATTTTATAAATAGCTCTGGGTAAAGATATCCACGCAGATATCTACCTCCTGATTTTTCAGGTATCCATTTGTTTCCATTCACCCATTTACAATGAGAATGATGATGACCAGAACGTTGATGAGAAAAGATACATTTCCTTTAAATGAATCCAATGTCTTTATACAAAACAAACAAACAAAAAAAACCCAAACTGCAATCACATAAACTAACAAAAAATAAGTGTTATATTCTGTCACCTGTAAAATGACAGAAGTGAATTTATACAAATTCAGAAAATTTCCACAATTAAAAAACAGTTTTACATAATCAATTGTGTATTGTTTGAAATATTATATGAATAATATAATAAAATATTAAATATACAGTTGACCCCAAAATTGACAGGAGTTCATAGAGTCCCCGTGAATGTTTTAACCCTAAATATGTGTTTGGGTGCCATCTTAGGCCTTTATGAAGAACAAAACAAAAAACACAAAAACACTCGAGATAGCTGTGTGTAAACTGTTACGATGCTGAAATGCTGGACTGCAAGATGATGCAATAAGGAGAGATGAATTGGCCTCTGAGTGCGGCGGTATTTCACCATCACAAACCATGTTTTCCTCTAAAAACACTGCAGCTGATATTTGTGTTTTAAGCAAAATTTCAGATTCAAAAGTCTGTGAACGACTGACAAATAACAACAAATAATAATAAATAGTATTAATACAAATAGTCAAGCTCAAAATTGCAATAGACTACTATTTTTAGTTGGATTTTATTATGCATTATTATTTGTTTATGTGGAATATCTTGTGCATTAAATTCATATTTAATGCACTGAAATGATTTATTGCCCATAAAATGTCATATCACTGCTGTAACATTGTTACATTTTGAATTACAATATTTCCATCCAAAAACCTTTTTAAATTGAAATTCTAAAAATGTAATGCTACTATGTGAAATGATGACTTGTTTTTAAAAATACGAATACATATGTATGCTGTGAAACTGTAGATTCAGTTACAGGTGATGAGATGGCTGTGCACACAGATACTGCTGCTGTGAGCTGACTGAACTGTTTTCTCCCAGGTGACTCCTGCTGAACAACAACTTATCTTCCAGGTAGATGAGGTGAAAACAGGCCCAGAGGGCAGCCAATGCCAGGAAGGCTGTTGGCCCGAATGAGATCCCAGGTAGGGTGCTCCAGGACTGTGACACCAGCTCACTATATTTTTCAGATATTTTCAAGCTCCCTCAGTGACTACAGGCCTGTTACTCTCACATCTGTAATATCTAAATGCTTTGAAAGACTAGTCCTAGGTCACCTCAAATCATGGTCATCTCAAATAGGAATGAGGTCACCTATAGAGATGAGGTACAAATCGTATCTGCGTGGTGCTCATATAACAACCTCTCCCTGAACATTCAAAAAACAAAGGAAATCATTAATTTAATTTAATTTCAGGCAACAGAGAGGAATTTCGGGGTGAGGAGGTAGAGAGAATGGTTTGCTTTAAATTTCTCGGAGTTGCCATCAGCGAGGACCTTAAATGGATATCAAACGCTGCTGCTATTATAACAAAAAAGGCACCACACGGGCTTTATTTCCTCAGAATACTGAAGAAGACCTACGTGTCTGCAAATCAGTCTTTCTACTGCTGCTCAATAGACAGCATCCTGATGTACTGTATAACTGTCTAGGTTGGGAACAGCTCAGCAGCAGACAGTGCAGCTCTCCAGAGGGTGATAAAAACTGCTCGGGCCATCATCGGCCACCCCCGGCCCCCTCAGAAGGACATCTACTTGTCCAGACTTCCAGTACTTTTTTTCCCTGAACATACTGTATTTGAAATCAAAACTCTTGTCAGTTTTGAGCAATAACAGCCACTTAGTTTGGATCCTGCTGCAAATTTCTGCTCCCTCACAAAGCAGGATGATTCATGTATCCAGTAACTGTGATTACTATAGGCTTTTCGGTTTTGTTTCAGATACAGTTGCCATGGAAACGTCACACTTGTTTCCTTTTTTCAGCTTCTTGATACTGTGTGAATAAACAGAGGCAGGCATGTTTGGGTATTAGTAAAGTCTCCAGTAAAACAAATAGTCCATGTAATTCAGATCAGTCAATTCCATGACTCACTTCACTTCAGATGTATATTACTGACTTACTCGCATCATTTTTTAATTGGCCCTGTTAAGAACTTAAGGATGTGTCTTTTGGCAGATTAACTGGGAGGAACAAATACCCAAAGTATCAGGGAATGACAGGTTTGCTGACAGCAGTGAAAACCAGAAAAGCTTTGATCCTGATCTCCTCAAACCTTGTAAGCAGAAATGGATTCTGACAGTGGCACAGTAAGGTAACAGAAAGATGCCTGAGTTGTGGTGGCAAGTTAGTGTAATCACATCAGTACCTTAATGACAGCCACTGAGCAATCATTTCAGAGTAAAGACCAGAAAACATCAAATATTACATAAAATAATATCCATTCATACAGCAATACTTCCCCTCCCTAATAGGAAATCCACAGACCTATTATACTGAAAACAATACTGATATTGAAAAAGTATTTTTTTTTTTTTTGCCTGATAGATTTCCATAGTGTGACAGATTGTTTGATACGTAACTGATTTATTTTGTGGGTGGGAATATGGTTTTCTCTAACCAACCACTACACTAGTGTATCCGCTCAAATCAGTCTCTTACATTTTATGTTGATACTGATGCCAATAAGACCTGGTTCCAATTGTAAACTTATCCTAGATTGCTCAAAATTAGACAATTAGCTTATTTCTACAAAAGTCTTCAAAAAAAAAAAGAAAAAAGAAAAAAATATTACAATATTAACGAAAACTTTAATCCACACTGCTGTTGGTGTTAGCTCTTAGCGATTAGCTCTGAGAGCTAAGCCAGTCTACTCAAGTACAGGGAGTGCAGAATTATTAGGCAAGTTGTATTTTTGAGGAATAATTTTATTATTGAACAACAACCATGTTCTCAATGAACCCAAAAAACTCATTAATATCAAAGTTGAATGTTTTTGGAAGTAGTTTTTAGTTTGTTTTTAGTTTTAGCTATTTTAGGGGGATATCTGTGTGTGCAGGTGACTATTACTGTGCATAATTATTAGGCAACTTAACAAAAAACAAATATATACCCATTCCAATTATTTATTTTTACCAGTGAAACCAATATAACATCTCCACATTCACAAATATACATTTCTGACATTCAAAAACAAAACAAAAACAAATCAGTGACCAATATAGCCACCTTTCTTTGCAAGGACACTCAAAAGCCTGCCATCCATGGAATCTGTCAGTGTTTTGATCTGTTCACCATCCACATTGCGTGCAGCAGCAACCACAGCCTCCCAGACACTGTTCAGAGAGGTGTACTGTTTTCCTTCCTTGTAAATCTCACATTTGATGATGGACCACAGGTTCTCAATGGGGTCCAGATCAGGTGAACAAGGAGGCCATGTCATTAGTTTTTCTTCTTTTATACCCTTTCTTGCCAGCCACGCTGTGGAGTACTTGGACGCGTGTGATGGAGCATTGTCCTGCATGAAAATCATGTTTTTCTTGAAGGATGCAGACTTCTTCCTGTACCACTGCTTGAAGAAGGTGTCTTCCAGAAACTGGCAGTAGGACTGGGAGTTGAGCTTGACTCCATCCTCAACCCGAAAAGGCCCCACAAGCTCATCTTTGATGATACCAGCCCAAACCAGTACTCCACCTCCACCTTGCTGGCGTCTGAGTCGGACTGGAGCTCTCTGCCCTTTACCAATCCAGCCACGGGCCCATCCATCTGGCCCATCAAGACTCACTCTCATTTCATCAGTCCATAAAACCTTAGAAAAATCAGTCTTGAGATATTTCTTGGCCCAGTCTTGACAGTTTCAGCTTGTGTGTCTTGTTCAGTGGTGGTCGTCTTTCAGCCTTTCTTACCTTGGCCATGTCTCTGAGTATTGCACACCTTGTGCTTTTGGGCACTCCAGTGATGTTGCAGCTCTGAAATATGGCCAAACTGGTGGCAAGTGGCATCTTGGCAGCTGCACGCTTGACTTTTCTCAGTTCATGGGCAGTTATTTTGCGCCTTGGTTTTTCCACATGCTTCTTGCGACCCTGTTGACTATTTTGAATGAAACGCTTGATTGTTCGATGATCACGCTTCAGAAGCTTTGCAATTTTGAGACTGCTGAATCCCTCTGCAAGATATCTCACTATTTTTGACTTTTCTGAGCCTGTCAAGTCCTTCTTTTGACCCATTTTGCCAAAGGAAAGGACGTTGCCTAATAATTATGCACACCTGATATAGGGTGTTGATGTCATTAGACCACACCCCTTCTCATTACAGAGATGCACATCACCTAATATGCTTAATTGGTAGTAGGCTTTCGAGCCTATACAGCTTGGAGTAAGACAACATGCATGAAGAGGATGATGTGGACAAAATACTCATTTGCCTAATAATTCTGCACTCCCTGTATTATCTCCCAGCAAGGAAAACCTTTTAAACCCCACATAGAGAAAGAAAAGAAGAAAATAAAAGATGAATAACTGTCTATGTGCACTTTCACTGAGATTTGCAATGAAAGGTTTGAACCTTTTCACAACAAAAGAACCTGACCTCCAGAAAGCAGTCAAGAAGATGCAGGTAATAACTAAGTAAATAATTTGAATCGTCAGGTTGCATAAAAAGTAAAATTTATTACATTTAAGCTTTGTTACCCCTAACTTCTAGTAAACTCAAATTTAAAAAAAAATCTCAATCTTTAATGTTTCAAAAAGTAGTGCCGGGTTAAAACGTGGGAAAAAAAAAATCCCATATTTGAGCAAATATAAAAAACTTGCAAAACGGCAAAAGACAACTACTGACCAACTCTGAATGGTTTAAATTAAAATACTACTGAAAAGTACTGATATATGAAACTAACATTTCACAGCACTCATTATATGTTCTAACTTTGGACCATTTTATGCAAACTGGAGATTGTTGAAGACGAAATGGTCTAAAAATTGGCTGATTTCGCAATGACCAGTTTGTCAATTACGTTGTTGGCCAGTAAGCAAACCTTTAATCTGTGATGTCACAAGTGTTTATTGTTTAATTAACAACAAAAAGAATGCTGTGACCACTAATTTAAGGTAAAACATGGACTTTTCCCAACTCCAGCCATATAATACACAGACTAGTGACAGTTCAAGGATATGGACAAAATCCCAAATCAGTTTTCATTTTCCAGATGTTTCTACTCAGTCATGCCCAAAGATTATGTATTATAAAAGTAACTCAGCCGACTCAGAGTTAAACTGTGACAGCATCATACTTTAAAAAAGACTGAAAACATCAATGAATCAAGTGGAATTCGCATTTGTCAATCACATTACCACTAAAGCCCAAAGTAACGTCATGCCAAATGTGCCTTTAAAGCCTTCTGTGTGCTGTGTAAAGTCCTCACACGGGACTCCTGGAAGGGTTCTTGTGTCAGGAATATAAAAATCTGCCTCTGTCATGGTTTTCAGAAGCCACGTCTACGTGCAACGTGCCAAATTGGAAAACCAGAGAATCATAGTTGCCAAGCTGAGCGCTGAACCACAGCAGTTCTAAGACATTTTAAATGAACTAAAAAGCGTAGTGTACATTCATTTTCATTCTTTTAGAAAGTCATCTGAGGACACTGAGATCATCCTTGGGAGGAATGATTCCTAGAGATTTTGAAAACAGAACTTGGAACTGTGATTCTAGATATGTATCTAACTGGGGGACTGACATTCCTGATTCCTATGGGATTATTCTGGCAGTCATTATTAAGCTTTGTAGACTCTCTGAAGGTCCCACAGAAAGGGAGAAGAAATGCTATTAAGCATTCTGAATGAATTTTTCAGATAACTTTTTTTTGACAGTTGTATGTTGAGGCAATGATAGCACTCACAGTGGTTAAATGCGCTTGATAGAGAAAGATATAGAAACAGCAGTTTATTAAATTAAATTGGTTTGGAGCAATTTAGCTTTTGCAAAGAAAACACTATAAAATGTAACAATTCATGTGTCAGAATCAATAACAGAAGATGCAATAAAGAGTTGGTGTCCTGCTGGGAACATTGTGGTTGGCAATTGCTTTCCTTTTAGAAGCCCAACTTGCTAAATGTGTAAGAACATTAATTGATGGATGGATGGATTTCTAGTTGGGGTTTTGTTTTCAAACTATATTTTAGGCAAAAGACACTAATTGAGGACTAATTCATGTTTTTTCTCAGGTGTCAAAGGTAACCAAAGTTAAATTTGTATTGGAGATATTTAACAAGTAGTTGCAAGAAACCCCAGTGCTAATGCTGTTGAATTGTTTTAAAAACAATGTTAATGTCTTCCCCTATATCTTAGCATGTCAACACTGTGTAAGCATGTGTTAACATGCTAACATATAGCATATATACAGAAAAACAGTGCAACTCTGGGGACCTTCATGCTTGCTTTTTATCTACTGGATTTGGTGTTGAAAGTAATGTCTTGTCATTTTTAAGAATAGATATGCTGCAGTCCAAGTTTCTTAGCATTGACAAAACAGTAGCTCTTTATTTTCTATGGTACTACACACAGACACACAGAAAAAAAATACACCTCAGGTGTTTTTAACAATAGCTGAGGTAAAAGGTCACTTGTTCACTGCAATGGTGAAATCCTCTCCAATCTGTGGGGACAAACAGATACATCCGAGTGATGTGTGTAAGCTGATCCTCAGGCTATTAGAGCAGTAGTGAGTCAAAGATTGACGATGGCAAAGGATAATAGTTTTGTTTACACTCAAACTGAATGTTTGGCCAGGTATAAGTACACACATTCATGAATGTATGTATGAATAAGAGCTTACATCAAGATTTTGAGCTCATTCTGACTCTAATTTTGCTTTTAGTTTATGTTGTTTTTTTTGTTATTTAAATGTCAGCCTCTATTCCCTTCTGCCAAGACAATCACATGTCTGCTTTTGTAAAAACAGTTGCATGTATTCCAACTATATTATATTATTATTGTCATTATAGCAACTGAGCTAGAGCTTTGGCAGAATTCAGAGGCCTCAATCAGACATATTCTCTCCACAATGCTTTAGCCATCATGGCTGGTCATCAGCAGTCCTGTTCTGGACAGAGAGTGCCTGCCAGAGAATGAGTCACACTTTGGCACCAGTCATTCAACTGTCACCAAGGTCTCAGTGTTGTTACTAATGACAGGACAGAGAATAGATTATGCACATGACTGTCTCCCTATTCATATAAGACCCTCTCAAGAGGCCTGTAATTCATTGAACCTTTTATTTTCATGTTTTGCAATTTGCAGTTTGGATTATATCTGTTACATGTAGCTCAAGTTCTGGTCTCCAACAGAAATGGCCACTTGGCTAAACCACAAGTCGTGGAAGTTCTGATCTGTCCATCACTGTATAAAAACAACACCGGTGTTTCATTTGTTAAAGGGCTGTTCCCAAGTAAAACTGTAAGTATCTACATATGTGTAGACACGAAGGTTTTGATGAATTTCATGGTGTGACATTTCTTTGGCCTGCTTTCCTGGCTGTTTGGCTACTAGACTGTTCTGAATTCACTGTTCTTTTGTTATTTTGGACTCTAATTTGTGATCCCACCTCCTCCCTAGCTCCGGCTCAACCAGGTCACTCAGAGCTCCATCCAAGCCTCCATTTTCATTTTCACCACCAGCATCTAGACTTCAGGGGGGCCTTAGTTAATTCATATCACCGCTGGGATTCTGTTTTATGATGGGTCATTGGAGTCTAATCACCAAAAAGCTCATCTGAATTTTGTATCTCAATGAATCATGCTCAGTTTCTCAAAATGATTTCTCCATATTGAAATTGTACTGCATTAAGAATGTCAAAACAGCAATATCTGATGATGATGTAGACTGATGCCTAAATAACATAATGTCTCAGCTGTGTGTTGCTGAGACATTAACTCTTCAAATTTTAAGTGTTTTGTTCATAGAATAAAAATGATTATGGAGAGAACTCTACCAGATCAAAGAGAAGCTCTACGTGGAGTTGTCATGGCAATCATGTGACTCAGAAAACCTTTTTTCCTTTATATACCCCACTGTTTGATAAGTTGCTATGAGGTTTTCTTACTGGGATACTGCTACACTACTCAGCAACACTGTCAACATTGGCATAGTTTTGTAAGATAGAGATTTCTTGGGGGAGAAACAAACTGTTACACATTCTTCCAACCAAATATAGTAGTGAAGGACCAAATTCCATGCAACAAAGGAACACATGTAAATACATCTACATCTAACATTTGAGACTATATAGAGAATTGAGAACCAATAAAAAAGAGAAACGTTTTCTAAAAGTTCATTACAGGGCCTAAAATACATAAAAATCTGCATCAGTTCAAGTCTTTCCTTGGGAAGTACGGAGATAAAATTCCTTCCAATAGCTTTATGGCAAAACCAGCTTTCCAAATCGGCTTTTACTTCTCTGTTACTTTGAATATTTCCTTTTGCAGCGTGGCCTGCCAAAGACTACATCAGCTGTTCCTATACAGCACTGGTGACAAGAACAGCCAGGTAAAAGTGCAGAATGAGAGCATGTTAGAGCAATCCAAGCTAGTAGTCAAATGTTTCCACCATCGTCTCATTTTAGCCAGAAAGAAACCAATCAGTGCATTCTTCAATGTCATGGAACACATTCTATCCTTGACTGTAGAATCTGAGTCAGAGCCACTGTAATGTGCAATTAATTAAAGACATGCATTCCTGAGGATTTGTGGTCGTGGCAAGAGTTCGTCTAATATTCTTATTCTGTTTAAGCAAAGTTCAAGCAAAGTTTACATTGAGTAAGTCAATTTTGGCAAAGTGTATTTTGAGCATCTTAGGGACTGCTACTGTAACAACAGCCTTTTGTTTTAAATAGGGGGATAAAAGAGCTTGCAGACATATGGGAAAAAGAAAAAAGTTAAAAGGGAATCTACAATTTATTGAAACACATTATCTCTCTGACAATCACTAAAATAGGTTTGTTTTTTAATGAAATTAGCTGATGAAGCCTCAAATAAAAGGCCACATTCCAGAAAAGGTAAAGTCAAGTTAGAGCTCCAATACTGGTAAGTCAGTTGATGTCAGTGGTTCACATAGAGCATGCTTTTTACAGTTCTTTAGCCTACTGATAGTTGCTTCACACAAAAGATGCTTTCTAACCAAACTTTCACCTCAGCTCCTGTTTCTTTCTATTTCAGACTTCAAAATTATTGTATGTGTAATTACTGATGTCTGCTCTAATGGGTGCAGGGACTTTGCTGCTCTCCCCTTCTGGTGCTTTTATTGTATGGAGATTGAGGGGCAGGAAAGTCCCATAACAGAGTTACACTACCACATATGAATTACAGCAGATGGAAATATCTATTTTCTTTCGAGTATACAGGTCTGTCTGAACACTGTGTTGTAAATATCCATCAAACTTTAACAGAATGGAAAATTCTTATCTGCTATTGCTTTGAGAACACAATATATTTAGCAGGCAGTGTTCTGAAAGAAATTTGGATTACATGGAAGTTATGAACAAGGTAAAAAAAAAAAATACAATGATAAATTGCTCCAGTGTAGGCGTTCTGAGATCCCACATCTCGGTGTCAAACTATTTCACCTTTTATTACTTGCCTAAGTGGTTAGTGTTAAATTGTTAATCTGAATGGAGGTGGTTACCCTCAGTACAATCTGACAAATCAGCAAAGAGAATGTTAACTATGAGCTGTCTTTGCCAATACCAAATATGAGACTGAAAGAAGAACACTTGACTTAGTTAAGAAAAAAAAATGACCTTCTCTGTTCAGTAAGGAAAATCCCTATGCTCAGGGTTTTTTTCTAAACCAGAAGCCCACTTTCATTTCTCATTTCTTGAGAGGTCCTGGGTTTGTTTTAGTAGATAGAAAGTTGAAAAGTGGGCAGAACCTTGGCAAGAGGATCGCTTTCGATTGAAGAGCAAAAACAGGAACTCAATTCAGTGCTGTCACACCAGGCCCATTCAGAGGTGCATGAGAGAAAGCTCTGATCCACAGGAAGTAAGCTGGACTCAGCTGGGCCAGGGCATTTACATTCTGATGGGATGCAGTCATTGTGTCATCCTGGACACTGTCTCACACCTCCCAGCCCTAAAGAGTCGTGTCATTTAACGTAGATGGCATACATGTTAAAAGAAAAAAAGAACTATGGTATGTGAACTTACATGTACAAAACTAATCAGTATGTAATCTGACTGAAACTGGGAGAAAAAAAGACCCTAGTTTTATTCCAGAGCTGATAGGCATAGTGGAAAGAACTCCTCTGAGACAGGATGATGATTTGTGCGCAGGAAAATCCAGCCAATGAGTTCTGCACACTTCCTGTAGCAACCCGAGACACATGGTGGCAGAGGCCTTCACAGTGACAGACCTCAACTCACACTCCATAAAACCATGTTATGGAGTGTATTTGTAGTGTGAGACTTTCCAAAGCCTCCCATAAGTGTTTCTCAAAGACTGAGCAGGGCTGTGAAAGACATTTGGGAATTCGTCAGCTACTTAGCAGAAATGCCTCATTGTAATAATAATAATAGAACTGTGACCAAAAAATCAGAGGTTTATAAAGAAAGAGAAGTAATATATTAAAATGCCCCCAGCATCGAACATCAGCATGGAAGAGAGGAAGGCACTCACATCACTTAGTAATGACAACACCTTTATCATCCTTCCAAGTGGTCGGGTCTGTCGTGCGTATTTTACAGTGGTGCCAAAACCCAGAATGGGGCACGGCAGACCCAGTACTGGGCAAGCCAGGGGAAGAGCTGGCCCAAATGGTGGCCGAGATGGCGGCCACGTACAGGGAGTGCAGAATTATTAGGCAAGTTGTGTTTTTGAGGAATAATTTTATTATTGAACAACAACCATGTTCTCAATGAACCCAAAAAACTCATTAATATCAAAGCTGAATGTTTTTGGAAGTAGTTTTTAGTTTGTTTTTAGTTTTAGCTATTTTAGGGGGATATCTGTGTGTGCAGGTGACTATTACTGTGCATAATTATTAGGCAACTTAACAAAAAACAAATATATACCCATTCCAATTATTTATTTTTACCAGTGAAACCAATATAACATCTCCACATTCACAAATATACATTTCTGACATTCAAAAACAAAACAAAAACAAATCAGTGACCAATATAGCCACCTTTCTTTGCAAGGACACTCAAAAGCCTGCCATCCATGGATTCTGTCAGTGTTTTGATCTGTTCACCATCAACATTGCGTGCAGCAGCAACCACAGCCTCCCAGACACTGTTCAGAGAGGTGTACTGTTTTCCCTCCTTGTAAATCTCACATTTGATGATGGACCACAGGTTCTCAATGGGGTCCAGATCAGGTGAACAAGGAGGCCATGTCATTAGTTTTTATACCCTTTCTTGCCAGCCACGCTGTGGAGTACTTGGACGCGTGTGATGGAGCATTGTCCTGCATGAAAATCATGTTTTTCTTGAAGGATGCAGACTTCTTCCTGTACCACTGCTTGAAGAAGGTGTCTTCCAGAAACTGGCAGTAGGACTGGGAGTTGAGCTTGACTCCATCCTCAACCCGAAAAGGCCCCACAAGCTCATCTTTGATGATACCAGCCCAAACCAGTACTCCACCTCCACCTTGCTGGCGTCTGAGTCGGACTGGAGCTCTCTGCCCTTTACCAATCCAGCCACGGGCCCATCCATCTGGCCCATCAAGACTCACTCTCATTTCATCAGTCCATAAAACCTTAGAAAAATCAGTCTTGAGATATTTCTTGGCCCAGTCTTGACGTTTCAGCTTGTGTGTCTTGTTCAGTGGTGGTCGTCTTTCAGCCTTTCTTACCTTGGCCATGTCTCTGAGTATTGCACACCTTGTGCTTTTGGGCACTCCAGTGATGTTGCAGCTCTGAAATATGGCCAAACTGGTGGCAAGTGGCATCTTGGCAGCTGCACGCTTGACTTTTCTCAGTTCATGGGCAGTTATTTGGCGCCTTGGTTTTTCCACACGCTTCTTGCGACCCTGTTGACTGTTTTGAATGAAACGCTTGATTGTTCGATGATCACGCTTCAGAAGCTTTGCAATTTTGAGACTGCTGAATCCCTCTGCAAGATATCTCACTATTTTTGACTTTTCTGAGCCTGTCAAGTCCTTCTTTTGACCCATTTTGCCAAAGGAAAGGACGTTGCCTAATAATTATGCACACCTGATATAGGGTGTTGATGTCATTAGACCACACCCCTTCTCATTACAGAGATGCACATCACCTAATATGCTTAATTGGTAGTAGGCTTTCGAGCCTATACAGCTTGGAGTAAGACAACATGCATGAAGAGGATGATGTGGACAAAATACTCATTTGCCTAATAATTCTGCACTCCCTGTATACGTGAGGGATCTCACCTGCCGGAGACGGAGGTCGAAGCATACGAGACTCCTGCTAAGCCTGAGGTCGGCGTGCCGGCCAGACTGGTGTTCTGGGAGTCCATCCTACCTCATAAACTGTCCTATCTGTTGTTTCTGCACATACGCTGCACATGCACACAATAGAAAACCCAAATTTACTTCATTTTTTTAACCCATTGTGAATATTTGTTATGGTTAGGGTTAGGTTTAGTCAGAAGTCACCATCAAATTATAATACGGGTAGGACGATTTGTAGAACGGTTTCTCAGAACACCGGCCTCACCTCCACCAGAGGCTGGTGCGCTGTGTGGTCCTGCGCTCCGGCTGCCTGTCAAGCCACGTGTGAGTCTCGGCTAGGGATCCTCATCCTAAATCCTATCACTGCTGGGATTCCGTTCTGCCATGATGGGTCATCGGTCTCATCACCAAATATATTATTTTTTCTATGTCCAAGTTGTCTCTTTTTATTGAATCAATATTATATTGATCAGCTAGACATTATGACCATCCTCTTTAATGTTGGTCCTTTGCATCACCCAGCGTGGTCTCTGCGAAAAAATGAAAAAGATCCCTTGGTATCTGGTACCAATACGTTCTCAGCAAGTTATGGAAGTTGATTCAGACTTGTTCCACAACTTCTTTCCCTAGTCAGTCCTTGTACTGTTAATGATAGTTAACGGCCGCTGGTGACTTTAGCTTACAATCAGGAAATCAGAATTGGATTCAACTTCCTTTTTTTTGTCCACTGTTAGGGACGAGGGAGGTTAAGTGGTACGTTTCTGCAGCTATTTATGCTATTATTCTATTGCTAAAACAGTCTTTATCATTTCATTTTCAATCATACTAAAACTAAGTTGAATTTTTATTTATGTACAATGAAACATGAAAACAGCACATTGCTGCCCAGGCCACCAAAACAATGATGGAGGGTATATTAGAATTTGTTTGATGATTAGAAACATTTAACTGTACCTGAGGTGACTGTGGTTGTGATTTGGTGCTATATAAATAAAATTGTGTGTGACAAATATGTGAAAAACTAAGAAATTGTGAAGGAGAGGTGAAAACTTTTTCATGGCACTGAATGTGTAGCCTCTTTGTTTTGTGGCAGTGGGCATCCTTCTCATGGCCAGTGAACCTTGCCAGGGTGCCTGACCTATGACAAAGTCTGTCAGGGGTACTTCAAACAGGACATCCTGCTATTCAGAGCTGCTGTCACAGTTGGGAAGGTGGTACTGCTGCAAAGAACGTCCTGACCAGGGTCATATCTGGGAACAGGAAGAAGGTCATTTCTAACCCTGGACCAGAAATGCATCACACATGTTTTTGAGAAAAAGTAAGAGTTAGTTCCATAAATATCATAACAAGAGAATGTGGACAGCATCAGGTCATCTTTTTCTCTCTTGAAACTTTGACAGTCTGAAAATATTTTCTAAAACTTTTCTAAATAACCTTTTTATTGAGGGGGCCTTGTTTGGTGCATCAAATGTGTAAAAAAAAATACTTATTTTTCTATTGAGGTTTTGCAAACCTGACCATGTGACTTCGACTTGTATCTCATTTTGGATATGTGACAATCACATTGAATAATTAACTAGTCACACAGGCCTAGAGACTGGTGCGTTGATAGTCTAATGTACCAGTGTATAGACCTGTGTGGCTAGTGAAGGAAAAATGAGTATTCTCAAAATAGCTGGGAGCAGTTCTTGGAAGTTGGTGGGAATCACTGAGAAAATGATTGCAAAAGTCCCAGTCTTCTAGGCCAAGAGAGTGGTCCATGACCCAGTGGCAAAGATCTGTCACAAGGGCAAATTGTGTATTTTTGCACTAGTTAGATAGGATTTTGCTGCAGTGGTATTTGAATGGAAATGAAGGATTTGTCTATAAACACTGTCCAGCTACTCTAGGTAGTGCAACTGTGAAAAGTGCATTGCAAACCAGAAAAGAAGGTCTGCCATCAAACTAAAAGTTGTGCCCTTTGAAACATTTTTGCAGTGGCATAAATTTACTTTGAAGGTGAATCCTCCTTTTATTTCTAGTTATACTTCTGTTGAGGTGTAGTTAGTAGTATTTGCAGACAAACATTAAAACTAAAGGCTACCATGGCAATCTGCTAGCAACCAAAGCAATCACTAGAAGGCTTTTAGTGGAGCACCCTCTTTGCAGCCAGTCACATGCAGCTAGAACAAGTACCCTCAAGAAACCACAACCAGCCAGTGAGGAGCCAGTGGTGGTCCATCATGTCCAATATAAACATCACATCAAAAACCTCAGTAGCATCATGTGGGAAAATGGCCATCTGTGTTCGAGGGTTGAGTCAGACATGGCTCCGTATATGGATCTGAACGTGGTTTAATGATGCAGTGCTCACAGTGCTCGCCGGCTGGTCCAGATGGGCGTAGACACGATTGAGCAGGTAGATGATGGGGCAGGGCTGGTAAGCAAACTGAAAGGGATCCTGATGTGGCCTGGCTATAGGTTGGAGCTGGCACAGGATGAGTCTTTCCAGGGTCTTCATGACATAGGATGTCAGTGCCACTGGCCTCTAATCCTGGGGGCCACTGGGATGTAGCGTCTTTGGTGCAGGAACAAGGCATGACATCTTCCACAGCACTGGGACCCTCTGCAGACTCAGACGTATCAATAACAGTTTATGAAAGACTCCACAAAGCTGGGGGGCACAAGCCTTGAGGAAGCGGGGACTCGCCCCATCTGGTCCAGCAGGCTTGCCTAAGTGGAGTCTCCTCATTTGTCTCTGAACCTGGTCGTGAGTGAAAGCGATGGGTGGGGGAGGGGTGTCAGGACTTCTACAGGAGGCAACGGTGCGATGTGGTGCAAAAGCGCTGTGGCTGTGGGTTGCAGGCTAACTGCAGGTAAGGCTGTAGGGGGGGTGAGCATTCACTGCAGTGTCAAAACTGTTGAAAAACACACCCAACTTATTAGCTCTGTCCTCACCGCAGTTTTAAACTCCAGAACTGACAGGACTGAGCAGGTGCACCAGCCAAGCCATCAGTTGAGACCAGTCAAGGAGACACCTTTAGGGAGGTAGGAGAGACAAACAGTTGTGATCTTTATCATTTGATTGAAAATATTCTCATTGTTAACAACCTATTTGAAAGAAAAGTAGTCCCATGTACTAGAAGCTTCTGTTTTATTTTCATTATTACTACAGTGGTGTGTCCGTTACTGGTCACGACACAACCACATTGGACTGTGGTTATATTGACTACACATTTTAGGTCCAGACTAAATTCCACCCAAGTCTGCTTTTCTTGTAGGGTGAAATTTGATGGAGAAGGGTAAACAGCACATTATAATATGACTCCTTTGCTTCATATATTTGGTCAATAGATCCTGTACTCTATTGTCCCTGTGTGTGTTTACGTTAGTGTGCCTCCTGGGTAACTATGTGTACACGCTGACAAATGTATGTGTGTCCTTTTAAACCCACTTACTCTCTCTTTCTCTCAAGTAGCCTCTATTCTCATTAAACACCAAAAGGGCTGAACTCATGAGGGAAAATTACTTGTGGGTATCATCATTGTCATGACAACTTGATAGACTGGTGCTACATAATTAGAGGCTCCCATCATCTCATGTCTCTTTCTACACTGCCAGAAGAACTGAAATACCTGTAGGTAGTACATAGCAGCTGTGGCAGAGAGCTACATCATGTATGTTTCATTCCTGTTAACACCACCTGTAAGTTAATTATTGCCATTTTTACAAACGGATCATTTTATTATGGTCATATTTTTATTCCCACAGAATTGAAATATAAACATGTCATCTATGGTGTTTTGAGATGTTCATGTTCATTTAATGTTATTTATATTGTGTTATTTATATTGTGTAATTTGATAGTATAGCGAAACAATGAACATCATCATAAAAACACAAATAGAAGAAAAGCAGACAAAAGTTAATGACACTCCCATTTGCATCTCAGGGGGAAAAGGTAAAGGGAAAATGTAAGCTTTTTCAATATAAAGTTTTAAGTCTAACTTTTAAAGGATGGGGTCCACACAAGAGGAGCCTGATACCTGAAGTCTGTCTACAATTCTACTTTTGGAAACTGTAGGAACCACAAGTCAGCCCACAGTTTAAAATTCAAGTGCTTATGGTCATAATATGATTGGTCTTTAAAATATGTTAGGGCCTGATCATCCATAACTTTCTATGTGAGGAGAAGGCTTTAAGTTTAAAACTGGATTTAACAGGGGAGGAGCTAATATAAGAGATATCTCTCTCTAGTCCCTGTTAACTCTGATCAAGGTAATTAGAATAGTACATGGCTTTTGTATTCTATTTTTCTATTCTTCCAGAGCACTCAGTACGACATGCCTTGTTCATCTGTTTACATAAGCACCTTTTTTCACCTATTAGCTTTTTTATCTAATATTCATATTCTGATAAACACATCAGAGACCAACTTGTCACATGTCACATTAATTTGGGAGTGTAGCTCAAGCTGACTGTGTGGTAGACTTCACCTCATATACTGTAAAATTTTTAAACTTTTTATGACCTGTTGAAATTGGCATCAGTGTTTAAAATAAACTAATAAAATAATAATAATAATAATAATCGATTAACTG
Organism: Simochromis diagramma; assembly: GCF_900408965.1. NCBI lineage: Eukaryota > Metazoa > Chordata > Actinopteri > Cichliformes > Cichlidae > Simochromis > Simochromis diagramma. The sequence continues at coordinate 2,963,729 of NW_024386757.1, read as the reverse complement.
AATAAAAAATGACCACCTGTAGCTCAGAGCTTTTCATGTGATTTTCTCATTTGGTTAGGTTTAGGCTAATCTTTGAAGATCACCTTATACCTCAAACCACTCTTGCATGATGGGCTGCTAACACTTGTGGTAGTAGATTTTCATGACTGTCTGATCATCTGCACTCTTCTCTCATGACATGCTAGCTTTACCTGGTGGTTTTGACCTGGAACTAATTTTTGTGGTTTTACACAAGACTTAGTTTGGCTTTGCTTTGGCCTTCTCCTAATTGTAAACCAGCAATTTATCTCATCACAATACTAATGATTTACTGGTCTGAGTCTATTATCCCTCTATTTTTTTAATGGTCAATGGTCAAAATGAAATAGAATATTTTAATATGCAGCAACTTTGAGACTGTAGAAAGAACAGAGACAGGACTCTGTACTCTAATGTGGTATATAAGATAGAGATTGCATTTGGCTAAGCTTCTGCATGATTTGATGCAGATTTTTCTTCAACAGCAACACACTTAAATGCTCTAGAAAGATTTATTTTTTGGATGACGGGTGATAAAATCAAGTGAATGGAGCACACCCAGTTTGATGTTCTATCCCTTGGCAACAATTTAACACACAAAGCTTCCCATTGATGTACTTTTGTTGGCCAACTTGGCAGGCAAGAGCTCAACCGTGACGCACACACAGACCTAGGGCATCTTGAACAGTCCACTGCTGGTTGGAGTGGTTGCATATAGCTGCGGCATTGCTATTATTCCAACTTCCTGTCTGGCGTTGCTCCAAAGATGTTCTGAACCTGCCAGCTGTCACACATGAGCCTAATGAGAACCACAACAATACTCGGCCTGGATCTACTGTAAAGCTTAGTCTATTAAGATCTCACGTCTTCCTGTTATGCCATTACTGTGGAATGGCACTTAAATACCAGCTATCATCAGGCTAGGAGGCACTGTGCTAATTTCTTCACGTGCCCGTCGTACATTGCAAACATTCCAGCTGTTTACTTTTTGCCTCCCATAGAGCCACTTTCCTCAAACTTCTCTCCTACTTTGTTGGGGAAGTTAAAAGCTGACCTGATTTTATTTTGGCTCCACAATGCAACACCTGCAAACTGAAGGAGATGATTCATCTCTGTATCTGGCACTGCCTAGATATCTGTGACTGTGTGTGCAGTCGTTGTATTTTCATATGTGCCATTATCTCCAGTGGGTACGGACCACATAAATCGGGCCTCATTCTTAATGCAAGTGACAGAAAATCCAAACAAAGCCTCAAGTCTCTGCTTCCAAAGCGTCTTTCTGTCACTTGCCAGGAATCCAGATGGTACAACTCTATACATCACAGCATAATGCTCTTTCATTGTACACAGACTTGTTTGACATGATGTGTGGCTCTTTTGTGAAGAGCTGTCACAAAAGTACATTCACTGAGTGCAAAACCTCTGACTCTCACAGACACCACTCCCTGTCTCCCATCTTAAAACCAGAGGATATAACAGTGTCACTGTTCTTTGCTTGTGGCTACAGAGAGGCACACTGGTTGGTAAAAAGGCATTACATTAATTTTGCATCCTCCATTCAGAAATACAAATAGTTCTGTAATGACTCGTTCAACCCAGAGGCAAAGTACATGCACAAAAAAGAAAAGCCCTTCATAACTGATAAGGAAGGAACCGATGAAGGGCTTTTTCTTAGAATTCCCATGCTGCATATGATATGACATGCACTATAAGCATGCGATTGTTCATTCATTGCAAGTATTGAGAATCAAAGCTTATTAGAAGCTAAATCAAGCTATTTTTTTTTCCAGGGATCCGTGGTAGCTAAACCCAGAATTCCCAGAATTTCAGAATGTAGGATGTTCTACCAGGGCTTTCAAAATTATATTTTAAAAGGACTCCAGCAGGAATTCTATAGGAGAACCTAAAAGAAGGATGTGTTAATAGTATAAATAGACTATGCAATATCGTGATTTTCATATTAAAAACCAAATATCTCCACGCATCACTGAAAGTGACAGCACATAAGAAATGTGCCAATTCAAAAGTAATATGCATTAATTTAACTTTCTGATTTAACTGCTCGTTAACTGAAGGTGCTGAAAGGATGCTGGGTCCACTTTAATCCCTGGTTACATCCTTCTTTCTTTGTCTAGTGCACACAAGTGAAAATGACAGATTCATAAGCTATTCTATAATGATGTAGCTTTCAGTATTACCTTCACCTATCAGGGTAAGCTTTTTCTTGCCCAGAACTTCGTGTGCCTTGCACTAGTTGTCATGGTCCGGAGTGTGTGGCTGGAATTTTCCATCAGTTCTCCTGAGTCTACCTGGTATCCGCCCCTGGGCAGTTAAGCCAGAGTGATTTAAGCCTCACGCTGACATTCATTCACTGCCAGTTTGTCACTGCCATGCTAACATTGCTTTCTTATGCCACAGTTCCTGAACTCACCTTGTCATAAACCTCCAGCTTAAGCTTCTTTCTGGAACTCAGGATACCAAGCCTCCATCTTGGAAATCACTCAGTGCATCACCTGCCTACCCTCCTGCCGCCACACACCATCACGAACCTCTGGATCTCAGGTCAGCCTTTCCACAGCTCACTCTGGGTTTGCGTTACTCCCCTCTCATCGCTCCCTTTCTCCTCCTGCAAGTAAGAAGTGTTATATAATATACTCGCCAACTTCAGAGCTCCTCTCCGTTGTGCTCTCTCCTCTGTCTGACTGCTTAACTGGCCCTTCTAGTCTGCAACTTTGGCCCAATTCCCCCTTTTTTTTAGATCCACTTCCACCTAGCCATGTTACCCAGGGCTCACCACTTCAAGTTCTGTGCTTTGTTGCCCTTTGTCCTTGTCACGCTTTTAAGTTTAATTAATAAACATTTTAAAACAACTTGCTGTCTCTGCTCTGGGTTGATGTGTCAGCACAGCGACAGGGTGAGATGAGGGCAGGTGATCCCTAAAGCGAGCAAATAAAATAAGAGGGACCTACCCAAAGCTCAAAGATGATTGGTCAATGGAACTCAGACTGCAAGCAGACTTCAAATTATTTACATTTTTATATGAAGCGCCTGAATACCTACTGTAAAGGCACAGACAGCAACAAAGCTGTTCATCACCTCTGTACTGCAGAAGTGAAAAACTGCAACAAGAAGATCTCAGACTGTGTAGAAATGTGTGGCCATTGAGGATTTATGCTCTGATGTGAAGGTTTTACACGTGGGTGTAACCAGAAATGTTTGTTGTGACCACATTTAAAATAATTTCAAAACCCTGTGTTGCTTATGGATGCAATTAAGACTCCCTCAAGCACATTTCATTGATTAAAACTTTATGTGACGTTACTGGGAACTCAAACATGTAAACACTGGGGCTGAGATAAATATTTAGGCATTAAATAATGGATCAAGTGTGCTTTCTGACATCTTAATGTGCTCATAAAAATGATTTTAACATTTGAACTCAATTACTGTTGCAACAGAAAACAACTTTTTCTCTTGATTTACACAATCTGTAAGAAAGGCATTTTAATGCCTCAGAGGGTGTGTTTTCAAGTCTTATTCCAAGACAGACTAGTGGAATGAATGAATGAATGAAAATGTGTGGTTATAGTAAATGTCTTGTGGAAAACCCTGGACAAACACAAGGAGCAACCAGGAGCTACACTGGGTTTGGTGCTGAGAGTCACAGAGGCAATGGGTCTGTAACACAGAAGAAAAGAGGTTAACGGAGAAGAAGATGGACCAGGGATGAAAAGAAAATTAGTGGGAGCTTACTTGCAACGAATAGAAGCAGAGGCTGGCCAAGTTTGCAGGAGGGCAGGAGGGCAGGCAGGTGAGGCAAAGAGCAGCCTACTCCTGATGGCGAGTCAAGGTTGCTGAACAGTAAAATGCTTCATAGTACTATGAGGTATTTTATAAATCCAAGAAATGTCAGAAAATGTCCAAGTCATTGCTTTATTGTGAACATAACAATGTTAGATTTTCTAAGACAGAGAAATACATCTAAAATAATCCGATATACTCCATTAAACTGATTTTTTTCAAAATTTGTAACAATTTGTCTGAAATAGATGTAAGAGAAATTGCTTGATTTGATTCACAAACTTATTCTTTTTCGTGTGGACTGAATGCAATCTAACCCCTTTCCTGCCCCTAATTAGTTCACTATAGGGACACAGTGAGTGTGAAGAGGTTAACAAACTACATGTACCAAGTGAAATGCAAATAAGAGTCACAAACATTAACAATGCTGAAAAAGGCAAATTAATAGAAAGTCTGTTTCTATGTCTTCAGTCCTCTTTTACATGTGCAAATCTTACAGAGTAAAAATACATCATTGGAGAATTCTGTATCACCTGCACTGAACCCTACTTCTGCATGCCTACAGCATATATGAGATGCACAGGATTGTACATGAATCAGAAAGAAACACAGCAGCTATGGAGGAGATGGAGATTTTCCTGGACATTCCAGGAGGTCAAATGAACAACACACAGTGGCTGATACAGTATCATGCACTGTACATGCAGCAGACAAAGGGTTCCTCTGTATGCCACTTGCCACTGCATTTGACTTGCATGCTCTGTCTTCCGCTGACAGCACCCTCATTAACATGCTGACAAATTGTATTGTCAGCCTGGTGGAAGCCAAAAATCCTGTCTCGTTATTACTGATTACTGTTACAGCAAAAAAAAAAAAGTTATTATTTGCTTAACTCCTCATGACAGCATTCTGTATGTGAAGTAATTCTTCTTCATTTTAACAAGAGATAAATCAGTATGCATGGATGTGCTTAGGGTGGAGTAATGCCGCTGGAGGAAACAGGGTGGTGGTGGTTCGGATTTCTTTTGCCCCATTTGTTGTTTTTCACTTATTTCCCCTGCGGGTCAAACAGAGAAAGTCAAAAAGGCATGCCCTTGTAATAACACAGCTAATATATCCTGGTGAAAAATAATACTCACTACGTGTCACTGACTCAGCCCGTCCCAGGCTTAGACAGGGACGAACCAATTCAGGGTCATTAATAACTTGTGTGAATGTGAGTGACTTTGATTGGTGCTTAACTGGAGCAATTGTAAGAGTATCTCTCTCCACATCTTCTTCTTAAAGGTAGGAGAGATTTTGTAAAATTTTTGGCCACCTCCATTCACCCACAATATCTTCTACTTTACCTTCAATTCGTCTGTCCCTTCTTCATCTCAGTACAACAACCCAGGGCTGGCCACCAATAAAACAACGTGTACTATAATTACCATAAGCTCTCTTTAAGAAGAGCACTGAATGTAATCTGAAATCGAACAATACTCCAGACACTGTAGCCAGATGTCTGTTTAAGCACACAGTTCCCCAAGTCTGCCCCAGATTAATCTGGTGGAAATAAACCCTCTCCCTGTGGGGAGAGGAGCTCCAGGTGCACACACACACGCAAACTCACACTTCCAAAGTGGTTTGATATCACTCCCGCCCGGCCCTCTGGGCACACTGCACACCAACCACACAAGAGACCAAGGGACAGCGTGGAAGGAAAAACTGACTGCGAGATGGAGTGAGGTCATTACAGTTAGATAATATTACATTCAGCCTTTTCACACCTTCAATGGTTTTCAGGAAATCTCAGTAGTTTTAGATAAAGGCACATTACAAAGGTCCTAAAGATATCCAACATTTCACAAGCATTATATCTTCTTTCAGCTCAAAGTGCTTGTAGTGGTTGGTTTATGAATGCATCTTGATAGCATCATTTAATAATCTTTTTGCATTTATCAGACTGGGAAAGTTCACTAAAATGAATCTGATAATTTCTTCTCTTTAATATTTATTGATCATTATTTTGGCAGAAGGGCTGTGATAAACCAAAGCAAGAGCTCTATAAGACCTCCGTGTCATGGTCCTGGGTCTGCAGAGTTTTGAGTTTACTAGATTTTGATGTCTCTTTGTAGTCTTAGGTTATTTATTGTCACAGTGAATTTTGAGTATTTAGCTCTTGGTTTGAATTAATTTTCATTTGAATTTAGCCACGGTTTACTTAGTATAGTTGCCCCCATTATTTTTCCAAGTTTTACTTCCTTTGTCTCATCATCCCTTGATTGTTTGAACCTGATTATTTATTCACTTGTTCCCATTCCTCTAATCAGCCCTTGTGATTTTATAGACTCTTTCTTTGTCGTTGTTGTGTCATATTCTTGTATTTGCTTTTAATTAAAGCTTCTAATTTGCTGTTTCTTTCATATGGATTTTTGAGTTCTGGATCGTGCCTTCAACCAAAACTAAAGGTTCACTTTATGTTTTCGTCAGTCTATTTTTGGGTGCCTGCATTTGATTCTTTTCTTTCTGCATATCATGGCACTCTGAAGATAAAGGTTATTTCCAGATCCATACATCCGCCTCTACTTTGAATTGTCCATTGCAGAGTAGCCTAAGCCCAAGCCACCTACAGTGTATTAAAATTAGAACTGACAGCCAAGAGATATCTCTCCAGCATGTTCTGGGTCTACCCTAGGACATACCTGGAATACCTTAGGCATCCTTGTCAGATTCCTAAACCACGTCAACTGGCTCCTTTCAATTGGTCCGTTCATCTGGTTTGGAGGTTACCACCTTGGAAAGCACCATACAATGAAAGAATGGAAAATGGTTCATTCAGACTCAGTGTCTCCAGCCTCTCTGGGAAAGCTGTTGAAGTTCTGCTGGAGGTGGGAGTTTGGGGCCTGTGCCAGGCACTCTCAGTGCACCTTCGCTATACTTTTAGGTGTAGCAGGCCTGTCGAGCGTTTTTCCTCTCACCTGATCAGTTGACAGCGCAAATCATCTCTTTACCCGTGCCCAGATGATACATTCACAAAATCAATCATCAATCTGCAACATAGAGTGTCGGGTTAAGATCAGCCTGTTCCTGCCATTGGTGTCCCTTCAGGTTTTAGTGAAACCCAGTGACTCTGAGAAGGCTGGGTACTCTGAACTGTCACCAAAGGTAAAGGGAGACAACTCTCTTGTGCACTGGTAAAATCCCATTTGTACAGGCATCAAGCTGAGAGCATGCAAGTTTGTGCCCAGGTCTAGAAGACAAAAAAAGATAACACTTTATAAAGTTAAGTGTAAAAGTGACAAAAATGGGCAACTGTTCTTTAAGACCTTGGCTGATATATTTAAATGCATGCAATATGCCTTTACAAACATTGGAGAGAGAATGGGTTATTCTCAAAAACTCATGGAAGGGCGGTGTTGCAACAAGCCAGCTTGTGAAATGTCTGACCCGGTTACTGCAGAGCTCTAAACCTCCCCTGGCATTAACATCAGCATAAAAATTGGGTGTTGGGAGCTTCATGATTTGGGTTTCTGTGGTGAAGCAGTACCTGTAAAGATGTAATGCGTGGGTGGCACCGTACTTCTGTCCATAAAGTCTAGCTTTTAGGTGACATTGCTTTCCACTGCACCACCATGCACCCTTAGGATCCAGGAAACAAATGCAATATTAAAAATAGACAAACACCCTGTTTTTGAAACAAAAGACCAGGTGTGATCTTAACTTTCACTTTATTTATTTATTTATTTTTAAATAAAGGCTAGGGCAGTCCAATCAGATTTAGTATGTTTATGATGATCATTAAGGTGATCATTGTTGCAGGAGAAAATGACTCAAGAATGTATGTTTCTGCTGTATAGAAGCCAGGAAGTATTTAATGCCAAGTGTAAAAGTGTGCTTTTTGTTTATATCTAATTGCTTCACTGCAGTAGTATATGCTTAAGTTAACCAGCAGCCTGTTTACTGTTGTAAATGCTTCCTCACTTTCCACTAGCCCCTGCTGGTCTCCCAGGGATACGCATGGCATATTAGGAATGATGAAGCCATGGCAGATGGGCACACTCACTTTCCGTGCCCACTTGCCTTATTCATGTCACAGGCTGGTGAGGCAAAGAATCATTATCAACTAACTGGCTTCTTCTCCTAGGGTGTACAGCCAGATCTATACTCTGAGAGAGAGTGAAGGAAAACATGGTCAAAGTGAGAGATGGGAAGAGAAGTAGCATGGGATCATGTCGTCTGCCTGTGGTTCAGGTAATCAGTTGGAGCGCAGCCCTGTGACCTGCTGTCTGCACACTGCTGAGCCTAGGGAGGCTGTTGTCTTTAGGCTGCCATGCTTCACAAAGCTACTATCCATCTAATGTGACACTGAATTAAATGCCTGTGATTTATTTGAAGGGCTCCATCTTACAACTTCACACTGGGATGTTAAAGGCAGTCATTAATCTTCAGGAATCACTTATCTGAAATGTCTAATTAATAAATGTCAGTATCAATAAAAGGATGAATGCGTCATCAGAGTCACATATGACCACTATAATGGGCTTGGTTCATCATCAACTCCGGCTGTGAGAGTCTGTGGAAATAGTCACCATTATCACTGATGACAGCACCGCCTGTACTAATGGCTACTTCGCTTATCTGGACTGCAGGTGTGCAATTGTTCAGGAAGGATTCCAGTAACAAACAGTGAAAAGCTAAAACCATTTTGGAACAAAAGCCCAGCTGAGGGACAAATAAGATGAGACAATGTGCTGGTGTGTTTAGAACTGGCTCTGCATCTACCAGCAAATAATGTGCAAGCATAAAAACACAGAGGAAAGTCTGCAGAATGTACAATAGTGGGGATAAAAATATGACAAAGGAACACAATAACGAAGAAAAACCCTAAATGCTTTTAAGGCTTCTTAAATGGAAAATTAACACCAGGTCTGCTTCACCCATAACTGACTCCATTAATTCTCATTGCAGGACTTAAATCCTAAACTACAACACTGCAGAGAGAAATTAAAAGCTAAAGAGGCATGGAATAATGGCTGCTTTGTAAACAGTCTCAACATTCGTGAGGTTACCAAATTCCCGTTTAGGCTCAGGGGTAAGAGTGGTGTTGTGGTTAGATACAAAACTCAATGATCAAGTATGGCCTTTTGGTAGGTGAGAGAAGTAGCTGATTATAACTGAAATTAACTGGACACACTGAATTGGACCTCTCAGCTGTGTTTGTGTTGTTTTGGAATTAGCTGACAAATAGTATGGCCTGCTATGTGGTACAGATTCTCGTCACTTCTGGCTCCAGAAAACGAACACATTAATAGCCAAAAGTTAGTGGGTGTTTTCATGGTGGCTACATCTATGTTTTATAAAGTCAGTGGGAAATGCAAAAATATATTATGCCGCTTCAGCCATATTTAAGTTATCCAAGCTGTTTACTTAAAGAGAATGTGTTACTTCATTTGTCTGTAAATTATAATGTGACATGCTTTCTGGTTTTCAAACTAGAATATTGCTCGTGGCTCGAGCTTGCATTGGGGATTTTTTTTGCCAGTAGTCCAGTGAAATACAAGACAGCTAAGAGTTCTAATCTAAAAACCCAAAGTGACCTAAGGGATAGAAGGAATCTTGGCATTCCTCTCACTTTTATACACTGTTCTCCTTGCTCCCGTCATGATTTACAGTGTTTGATTTACATTCTACTTTGTGCCTGTGGAAATTCATTCTCACGTTCTCATTTCTATCCAGCTTCAAGTTCACAAAAGGTAGGATGAGGAAATTTTAATCGGGAAAACAAAATGCTTTCCTTTTTCCACTGGTGTTGGATAGCGTAATTCATGTTGTTTCAATTATGAATCAAGGTGTTTTAATGATTTTGGAACTGGAAAAAGTTTTCCATAAAAAAAGAAGAAGACATAACTAAAAATGATGGTTACACTGAATGCGACAATTACAATATATTATGGTGTATGTGACACATATCCTGAACAAGCATCCCTATGTGACAAATTGGGAGTGAGAATGATGCCACTTTAAACATATCATATAGATATTTTTGTTTCCTTATATATTTTATATTTTGACTTTGCACATTAACATTAATGCTAAATTTAAGCTAGGTTTAAAACATTTCACCATGCAACGCCTATTAAAACCACTAACAGTGATTTAATAGTTTTGTTTGAGAAAGGATTAAACTAAAGCAACATGCTCATATGTGATGGTATTGCATTTTTTTTCTTTTTATGTTTGATGGAGCTGAGCTAGCTGTCCCTCCTGGTTGCTTGTGCTAAGCTAGCATAAAAGCTTTAAGAAGGCAAGAAATTTCAAGCTAAAAACTTCTCAGCTCAGTATTTAAAACACACAGATTAAAGGTGCGTTGTAGGTTTCATGTTACTTGAAATACCGTCTACCCCAACAACAAGTTTTGTTCAAACGAAGCTTCAGTATCACACTTGGTTCCATATTGTTGGTCACTAAAAATATGTTGAATGCACATTTTATACATATTTCAAGATAACATTGTTGCTTTATTAATTGATTTTAATCCTAAAACTATGTACTATCTATTTAGTCCAACAAATCATTCTGTTAATGTTCATGTCCTTATTAATCAAGTCAATCCTAGTGACCTCTAACGAGGTGACTAATGCTCTGCGTTAATGGGCACTTGGGCAATTACTAAAAATTGCTAAAAATACAGCATGTTAGACAAGAACAACTGAGAGGTTTGCTAATACCAATTAATATGAGTGTACCAGAAAGGGAAATACTGTTATTTTCCTCCAGATGTGTGCAAGCTCACCAATACTCGCTGCTCTTACGTAACACTAAATAAGAAAGTCTCCTGCCAGCAGAGGTATAAGTGGCTTAACCTCGGGACAGGCCAAGTTTAATTTGAGTTTAGAGGTTAAGTGGCTGAAATAGGAGCTTTGTGGTAATCTGTTGAAAGCTTGTTCTTGAAGAGGGAAATGCAAGGTAGCTTTCTCCTCACTCTGATCTATGGCCTAAAAGACTCTGGGAGCCCAGGCCCTAGACCACCACTAAAAATCTCTTTCAAAGCAGCCACTGATTGGAGAATCAATCTCTGAAATCATATTTTTGTATCAGGTTCGCACAATCTAATGCAAAGTCTGATTTAGGAATAACGTTATCATTCAATCATTTTTAATGGTGTCTTTGTGTCCTTGTAACATAGAGGCAGATAGCAATGAAAACCACTTCAATTATCATAAAAATGACAAAGATGGAGAATAATTTGCCAAAGTAATACTCCAGCACAAGTGTCAGCAAAAAGTAACAGTAAGCTGTCTACAGGGAGTACCATCTCATCTAAAATCTCTCCTTTAAATGCCTCTATTAGGCCCTGCAGCATCAGAGGTGCAATCTAGACTTTATTTTGATTCTTTTATGGCAAAAGGTCACCGAGCGGAGGTCAACAACAATCTTACAGCAATAAGATTGCAAGCATCACTTTCAAAGGTAGAAGCAGAGACATCATGTCAAACGGGGAGCATCGGCACACCCCGAGCATTCGCCCACCAAGATCATTACCTTAATGTGAATGGACATCTGCTTAACGGGTGGGCTGTTACTACATCTTACTTAATCAGAGTGTTCCTCTGGGATATCATTCCGAGGAGTTAGAGATGCCATCAAACAGGGGTGTCTCCGCCATCCACGAGGCCACTCTATCATCACAATAATTAGGATTTCAGTGAAAATGACTCGAGTCTTGACAGCTTTCCTAATATTTCACTTCATGAGTGGAAGCAGATACAGAACTAATATAGAGCCCCTATTAAGTTTATTTCACATCAGGCTTTCAGTCGATACTCTTAGCTGCAAGATCCTCAGATAAGAGTATCAATGGGCTGTATTTATATTCAGAGTGATTCAGTGTCAAATTTAAATAAAAGAACAAAATGACACCCAGATATATATAGAAGTTGAGACACTGTCTAAATAATGGAAATAAAAACAGAATTTTCATAATCTAATAAATTGAACTGCGCTGAAAATTGAATTAACCAGCTTATATTAGTTACATCAAACTACAAAAGCAAAGTCATGTCTTTCTCCAAAACCTCACTGATGTCTTCATTATACTACTGCAGGTCTCTGTGTTTGGGTCTTGAACACTCATGTCCTCATTACTTGTTAATCCAAAATGCCGCTGCATGTCTTTTAGCCAGCATGACCACATCACTCTGGTTTTAGCAGGTTTGCACTGGCTCTTTTTTAAATTTACTTAAAAGTGGCTATTTTAGCAAACTGCACGACTTTTATAAGTGCAAAAGAGCACTTAGGTTACCCAGCCAGATGCTCTTAGTGTTGGTTTCAAGCATAGAGGGGGATCAGACTTTCACAGTTGCAACCTAGACATTGGAATAACTGGTTGTTTTGTATTTGTACTGCAGAGTCTATATAGTCTTTTATCTATACAGCGTGAGTCCCATCAGCGTTTTTGCTTTTTGTGGTCTTTTTGTTTGAGGTTGTTTTTGTTCAAATATATTGTATTTATTTGTTTTTATGTTTAATTTAATTGCATTTATTTTATTGATCTATAATTTTATCCTGTTTGTCTTAAACTAACTCCTGAAGCGCTTTGGTTAACCTTGTTGCTTTTGAATGTGCTGTAGAAATAAAATGACATTTTGCATTTTGTCCATAAGTTTTTCAAATGAAGTCAAAAATGTTTTATGTGTATATTTGAAACCAATAACAGGTTATTCATAACATACCCACATCAGGATAACAACTGTCAAAGTACACACTAGATGTTGAAGAGCTTAATAGAACTCTTAGACACGTCTTTGGTGAACTGTAAAGAACAACCATATTGAAAAGCTGCTTTATGGCATTTCCAGGTGCTTTTAAATCCCCAGACAGACTGCAAGTGCTAAATCCATTAGCAGCTGAAGTAAGGCTGGACAGAAAAGAGAAAAGGATATGCCTCTGCATGCAGAATGTCCTAAGGCTTCTTTATCTCTTCTTTATCTAGCAGCGAGACAGTCCAGTGAGTAAACCACGTCGATGTTTAATCCGTAAATATTTCAGATGAAATACATACTGCATTGCAGGCACTTTCTAGTATTTAAAGGTAATCTTTAAGTTTGTGAAGCATGAAATGTCCTCATATGTAGGGATGGGTATCGAAAACCAGTTCTTGTTGAGAACCGGTTCCCACTGTTTCAATTCCTTGGAATTGTTTGCCATTTTTGCAAACGATTCCCTTATCGATTCCAGTCGTCGCCCTGAAGGACGTCACCATGTTGCGGAGCGTCATTTACCTGGCAGGAAACACGGCGCGTAAGCGGCTCAAACGCTCAAAAGTTTGGTTATACTTTACGAGAACGGATGACAACAGGGCAACTTGCAATACTTGCAAAGTAGATACTTCATTTAAGGGAGGAAACACTACGAATATGCAAAAGCATTTGCTCACAAAACATGTGATAACCTTAAATGAATGTCATGTTTTTAATTCCGCTCCGGACTCGTAAATCTCAACCCAGCAGCAGCGGTAACGTTTGTACGTCCTCTCCCGTTAATGCAGCAGGTAAATAATCAACTAACAGTGCATATTATGTTAGCGCGATCTGTCTTATTACAAAACCTGCCATTACTGTGCATTTAGGTGACCATGATGAGAGAGACAGACAGAGTCTGGCTCAGATGCTGGCAGTTCTCGCTGCAGTCTACCGGTAGCGTCTCCTTTCAGGCCAGGATAGACGAATGTCACCGAGCAGTGACTGAGTTTGTGGTAAAAGGCTTGCACCCATTTGCCACAGCAGATGCCCCCGATTTTCGGTAAGTGAATGTGTTTAATTGTAGGCAGGGACATTACTGGATATTCTTGTGTAATTGCTACAGAATAATTTATGTTATACTTTGTTATTGCTACAGAAGAATATTTATTTTATTATTTTACATTTACAATTTTTTTTCCTGGGGACCCTGTGACACCCATTGAAGAGCCGTAGGCTGTGGATCTCTTAAGCTCTCACTGTTGGGTTTTTAAGGCCATGTTACTCCTAAATTTCTATCTTGTTCAAAGAGAAGATATAAAACAAAGTTCTAAGCTAATCAAACTTAGTGTTCTCCTTTTTTAAAAAGAATCGATAAAGAATCGAATCGTTAAACAGAATCGAAAATGGAATCGGAATCGTGAAAATCTTATCAATACCCATCCCTACTCATATGTGTTGTCTTCATGTTATCACACAGAAGTGTTGAGTCTTTAAGAAGCCTCGCTCACATACAGAGGTTATCAGAGCTACCATGCAAGGCAAACTCTCCCCTGATAGCTGCTTAAGTTAGATGAAGTGCCAGAGAGCTGTTTCAGAGGGGAGAAATTAGTGTTTGAAGCATTTTCAATGGACTTGTAGGTGAAGGTTACAGAAATTTTCAGGACGTGGTGGGTAGATATGGTGATAAGTAGAGAAATGCACACAGAAAGATAGTAATGGATTCTGCTAAAAAGTTGCAAATAGCTTGGATAAACACATACTTTAAGAAGAGGTGATGTACAGGAATGGAGAAAGGTGCACACAGATCATACTGTCTGCATTTTATGCAAAAAGATGAGAGATCGAACTGGAGGTGTTAAGATTTTTATTGGGTGTGACCAGAATGGACGGGATTAGAGATCAGTACATCAGAGGGACAGCTCAGGTTAAACAGTTTGAGAGGCAAGGCTGAGGAAGAAGAAGTGGGAGAGTGATTATATGGGGAAAACGATGTTGAATATAGAGTTGCCAGGTAGAAGGAACAGAGGAAGAACACAGAGAAGGTTTGTGGATGGAGTGAAGGGGGACAGGCACTGGGGACAAGCCACTGTGTGAAAAACAAACAAACTGTAAAGTGCATTTTACCAGCTGCTTAATTAACTATTTTTATTTTTTTTTCATCAAAAGTTTATAGATTTGTCTTAAGACTTGTGTGTGTTTTTATTGTGCTTTTGTTGCTTGTCCATCTACTGCAACAGGAAGAGAGAGTTTCCTGTGGGGATGCATGGACGCCAGAAGATCAAAAGTCAAAAAGCACTTTCTAGGAGGTAGACAGAAAGAGAGCTAATCTTTGGGGTAACACTACCCTCTGTTCAGCTGGAAAGTAATGTGCCTTATTCACAAGCTGAATTGAGGACATGCCTGGCATGGAAATTAGGGAAGAAGACACAATCTTTCAGATTTTGTAGGTGGACAGGGAAGAGCTTCGACTGAAGCAGCTTCAGTCTTTTTACCCTTTAAATAGGCGTGAAAGACACCTGCTTTTCAAACCACATCTCTTTCATCTGTTGGGGTCAAGGCTACATTTCCATCTACCCCTTTGTCTTATCTTTACTTATGGAGCATTCCTGGGTGGAACTTGCATAAGAGAAGAATTCTAAGGTCAAATTGCATATCAGACCTCATTTGAAACTTAACATCTTCCATTTAATTAAATTATACTCATTTAAGATGTGGTTAAACTCTGACCCTACCCCTGAGTGGTTTGCCAGCAACCTGCTGAATCGCAAGAGGTTAAAATACAGGAAACACTGTCAAACACTGGCGTCAGAGTGCTGCTAAGTTCTGTATACTCGGCCACTGCGTAGCCTGGGAAAATGAAACCACATCTGCCTGTTTGTGGTTTTGTAAGGAGTCACATGTGCTAGTCTGCCTATGCCACATACTACCCTGGAAGTCTTCAAGTGGCAACATCAGCAGTGTTCAATGTTTTGTGTGAATACCAAGAAAACATAACGGATAAAGTGACAAACAGACTTCTTCTCTCTGGCCTGTGTTCAGTGACATGGAGCTTTACCAATCTGGTCATACTGACAGCCCCAAAATTGAGATCATCCCATCTAATTGTCTAATTGATTTCTATTCATAGTTCAACAGAAGAAATTTCAGTCACATGTTGCCTTAAATCATATACTAACATGTGGGAGGAAACTTGTATTACCTCTGTAATTACCAAGGAAGTTTTCCTCTACAAACAGAAAAAGTAGGCCTAATCACAGGATGATATCCTCTTTTCCAACCACTGTGTTTGGCTAGTGTTTGTGCCACATACACAGTTGGCGTACAGTTTACAAGTCATCAAACAATTAGACTATGATTGAAAATTCCTTTGGATTCCTAGGCTGAAAAGATATGGCACAAAGAAAGTGGGTCAGAAATACTATTATTAAAAAACATATCATGCCAACACAAAGGCCAAGTGTTGATATTGAGTTCTGTTACCAGAGGAAGCATGCCATAGGAGAGGCATCTCAGCAGTGTGAAGTGTACGAGAAGCTGCGGTAGACATTTCCTGCACACTCAGCACGTTGGATGAACTGCTGTTGCTCCTGCTCTTTGCACATGCAGCCTATTAAATGCTCCCGGTGAATATCTGCTTCACATCAGGATGTGGGGACGTAATTACGGTTACCGAGTAAAGGACGGGGGAACAGCAGAGGAGCACAACACTTTGTTTTTTCCACCGCCCCTGTATGTCAGCATGGAAATGCTTGGTTGCCAGTTCTTCCCACTAAAACGGGTTTCACTGCATTTGCCCCGAGGAACTCCATCCTGTAACTTTCAGTAATGATGTTTTGTGGGAAATAGGGAACTAATAAATGCTTGTGGGACATTTGAGGCATAGAGCCATAGAATTTACCAGAGTATTGTTTGACTTTAATCTGCAGAAACTGCTCTTATTTGGAAGTATGAATAAATTATACATGATCTAAGTCATATTAGCATGTTAGATTAGTACTTAATTCAGTTTCTACCCGCATGTACTTATTTGTATGAATGTAAAATCAGTAACATGTCTTAGTTCGACCGTAATTCTTAATATTTTGCAACTCTGTAAGTAAGTTACTTCACACCATCATAGTGTTATGTCAATACATAACACTACAAATACACAATATGTTGTTTGCACTGCCACTGCAAAAATACTTTCTTGTTTTTCTGTGGTCTGGCTTCTCTGACTTGCTACGCTGATTTCCTAATGCTAATGCAACTAGCAGTTATGTGTGAGAAATATAAACTATTACTATCCGACACCTTTTGTAAACTGAAACATGCTGAAATTAACAGCAACACTTTTCCACATTTAGCTCAAAACCAAACAAAAACATTTTTTCAAGTGGTTTTTTTTTTTTTTTTTTTACAAAATTTGGTCAAATATTTACAACTTTTTATATTTCAAACACAATTTTAAATGTTAAATTTAAATGTTAAATATTAAATCTAAATGTTAAATGTTAAATCTAAATGTTACAGAAAACATATATTACCTTTATTGTTATACTGGCGTCTTTAAATATACTACACAAATAGTATTTAACTCACAGCACTGCAATTTAGAATAGTGTTTTTCTAAGTAGTTTTACCTTGCTCTTACATAAATAGTGTAAGAACAAAGTAAAAATATATAGGCAAACAGATATGGCATAATCTGAAAATAAATACTTTTCTGTCTTTTCAAAATAACATTTTAATTCATTTGTTCTAAAACACCTCGATTAATCTAAGACAATTCATGCAACAGCATTTTCCTGTTTGAGCTAGCATAAGCAGTTAGCCATGGTGACTGTATAAACCTAGTTAGTCTTTAAATGTAGCCCAATTTTCTCACCTGAGCTTAAGAAAAGTAACAATAAAAAATCCAAATGAAGTAAAAACACTGTTAGTGGCCTTTATGCAAAGTAAAACTAAATGCTAATTATTCACCAACTGCTGATTTTGTCATGATAAACCACTGGTCAGGCTAATTCTCCAGTTGAGCACCATTAAACCGCTGCAAAAGAAGGTCGAACATAATGATGAAGTTCAAGCAGTGCCAGCCAAACCTCATAGTCGCCAGATATCTGTCCATCTGGCAAGGCTACTGTGTAATTAATGGAGCTCAATGGGAGTTGTGTGTGTTTGTGTGTATGTGTGTTGGGGGGATTGCAAATGCAAATGTAGGCTTTTCACACCTTAAATTCCCTAGTGGGCCAGTGAGATGCAAAATTAAGAAGAAAGTCCCAAAGCAATAAATTACGCAATCATTATTCTGATCACAGAGCTAGTAGAAACTGCCAACAGTTTTATCTGTACAGACAAATTATTCACTGAAAGAAACCTAACTAAATCCCTTGTGTTGCTATCCCAGCCAGTGTTTACACATGTAATCAGCTTCACAATTAAAAGTCTGAGCTGTTAATTGCCATTCAGTCCAAAAGCAAACTTTTCTTTTGCTCTTCTGGCCAGTGGACCAGCCTTCTCTCACAGTTGGGAGTGCAACACGTGCTGACCTGTGACATCATAGTCCCACTCTCCCCAATGACCTCTCAAGGGTCAACCTGCATTCATGGCACAATGTGACTGTCAACACTCATTCCCCAGCCTGATGGTAGAAGGACCACATAATCAGCGCCGTTGTCACTGAGAGATGCCATTAAGAATGGCTGGCTGAGCGTCTATAGCCAACACATCACTGAGCACATCGGCGCCTGGCTGCTCTGTGACCTCCTGTGAAAGCCGAGGCCCCGAGAGTGATAAATGTGTTAGCTGTTAGCTCAGCTGCATGCTGGCTCGCTGACTGGGCCCATTTGCAGACTTGTTTCAGTGCACCTTGATATGGCAGCCTGAAAGAAAAAACTTGGCACAAGGCATGTGAATTAGGCATTTAGGTTTTTGCAGATAAAAAGGAGTAAAACTATTAGCAAAGCGTTTTATTCTGAGGAGTAGACAGAAGTGCACAAACTGACACCTTAAAATAAGCATTACAATTTAAACAGCACAGAAAATGTCTCTCTTCTTGTGAAGGGGGGCCATTCGATGAAAGAATTTAGCCTCCTCTGGTGCACATCCACATATAGTTAATAATGGTGTGTGCTTGGATAGCGAGAGTCCCATTTCTGCAATCTCAAGCATTATATCATGTAAGGGATTGTAATTTATCTACCAACTAGAGTGCAAGCCTTAAGCAAAACCCATCAGTTAGAGCTCAATTAATCAATATGGCTGTGAATGTAATCTGGAACACATTCAAATAAATATGCAAGGCCATATTTTCTCAAACATGGAGAAATAAATATTGTGTGATATGTTGCAGTCCCTCCCTTGCTACTCTTTTAACAGAAATGCTGGGAAAAACATGACTAGGGCTGCCAATTTGTCAAAAGCACACTCAACCCAATACTAAACTAATATCGAAAAAGATTTTTTAAATTAGAAACATCATGTGCAGGGTACAGTTTCCAAAGATAATCTGTTTTTAAAGGAGACATATGACACATTAAAAATAAAGCTTAGGTCCAAAATATTTTCTTGATTAACGTGCAAAAAAGAGATTTCATTTAAATGTTTTTACTTCTTATGTATTTTTATCTTGAAGATATCAAACCGTATGGTTTCTCTGAAATAATTTTAAAAGATGTTACAGACAACGCCCACTTGTCAGCCAATCACCATTTGTCAGACGCATCACTTCGATGCAGTCAGGATTTTGGAAACGTCTGCAGCGGGTGAAAATTCCTCTCTCCGTACGCAGACGGACACATTTCCGGGACCCTAAATTCTGCTTCAGCTGTGCAGAGCCGACACAGTGAGCGACAAAGAGGAACCATTGCAAACAGTGATGCATTTAGGCAAAGAATATCCAGGTATAGTGGTGAAAATTGCCTTTTAGACATTATTCAAGTTGCCTCTTCGGCATTAGTTAATATAAAAATGCTGTTTTTTTTTACATCAACTAATGTTTTATTGGTCATCACAGTTGTTACTTTAGCAAACTGGCTATATACAGACCACCTATATACAGACATTTAAATGTAGTCAGGCATCAAAATGTGCTAAATAAATTATTTTGGGGGAAAAATAATTTATTTAAAATAATTTTCATTTAACATGAAGTATGAAATTGTCTGAATATAATAACCTTTTTGTTTTAAAAGTAAAGTCAGTTAATTTAAAGGTTATTGAAAACAACAGAAGGATCCTTTAAAGGGAAAAACCTTGAAAAACCTCAAAAAACCCCAAAAAAGAACTCTTTGGTGTTCTTCTGGACAAGCTGGAGGAGGTGGCTGGGGAGTGGGAGATCTGGGCTTCTCTGCTTACGCTGCTGCCCCAGCGACCCAGCCCTGGATAAGTGGAAGAAGATGGATGGATGGACAAAAAACATTTTCAAAGCACCTTCAAAAGGTGTGTTTGTTGTGTTAAGTAATTAAGAGTGGAAAGAAAACGTCACATTCATGAAGTGCTCATTAAAATGTATTTAAATTAAGCATACTGATGACGCACCTGCATCATAAGTCATGAAACACTGCTCCCCCTACATAAGCTGCCTTTAAAAGTATAAAGTAGCAGTATTAGTGCTACTGGCCCTGTATTTACTTGGCATTGTATCAATAGCATATTCTGGACTATTACACTGCTAGCGATAGCCAGCAACCAGTCTCCAGCTGGTTGCTGAATAAGCATTTTTCCCTAGTATGGGGGTTGTGTGATTGAGGTCTTAGTGACCTGAGCAATTTAAGAGTCCTAATTCTGTGTTTTGTGGTACAGGTGCAGAAAAGATACAATAAGTGCCTGTTAGGTTGGACCCTGTGCTGTGCTGTGTTTTCTCTGGTTTACTGTAGGGTCTTTAAATTACAGTATAAAGCTCCTTACTGCAAATGTAAATAAAACTGAATTGAATTGAATTGCTCCCAGCACAGTTCCACTGTACCATTCATGCATACTACAAGTCTCTGAAACTGGAGAGATCTGATAATGGTAAGGATCCTAGCTGATAATTTTCATACTTACTTATTATATTCCTCTAGATAATTAAATGACTCTTTACTGTGAGTGGACAAGTGGACTCAGGTCACCAGCAAATCACTTTAAGGGTAGAATTAGGAATGGGTTGCATTTCAGTCACAAGCATTTTAGAAGAGGTTTAAACGTCGAATGTAGATAAAACATACTAATTCAGATGTAGCTCTACATTTGTGACCATGTAACATTCATTTATAATCTGTTCTGAAAGTAAGTGTAGCGCTGGGTGAAGGAAGTGCTTTCACTGCATTTAAGTTCTGTTTTTTTGTACAAGCGAACCAGCAGTCCAGTCTCCTAAGGACAACTTTCAATAACATAACTAGTCAGCTCTCAGCTCTCCTTCCTTTTTGGCTATATATAGTCACATACAAACAGACAAACACAAGCACTCATTTCTGCTTTCTGCACATCACTAAGGAAAAGGTAAACTCAAACTCTGTTCCCTCAAGCTGACTATTCGAACCCATTTAGCTGGTTGGTAGGATAAAGAACAGCAATTAGACTGCTGGGGCAGGCCAGGCTGTTCTCCAGCTGTGTGCAGTGTAATGAGCAGAAATTACTCTGCATGACAAGTTAACATAAAGTGCCTTGTCACTTCTCTTCTGTCAGAGTTGGAGTCTTGGATTGGAGTTTCATTGTTATTTAGCAAATTCCATATTTTTCTATCGTAGTGAACAAACCCTGCCTAATACCCCTTGGCAACCATCTGTTTAACCAAGATTTGATGCAGTTTTAGAATTCCTGCTAAAATATGAACAGTTTCAATGATTAAAAGCATGTGCTATTTTTCCATTCTGGATTAGTGTTACAGTGTGTTAGATAAACGTGCTAAGAAAACACTGTATGAATGTACACGAGTGGTTGGGTATTCAGTCTTGCTGTCTTGTTTTGGGTTTTTTTGTTTTTTGGGGATGAAAATCAAAATCTACAGACTCAAAAATGATCAGTTTGAGGATTCATGAATGGGTCTTCACTGGTCTATGAGTAACATTATGGGCGGTAACATTAGCTTACTGTCATTCCCACCTGTAGTGGCTCCAGCCCCATCCAGTAGGACCCACATAACTTTTTTAAAATCTCTTCTTAATATTTATTTATACCTTTATTCTCCCTAAGACTCAATTATATATCTTTAACCTATACACACATCCCTTAATATAATTCCAGGATCCTTTAATTCACTTCTTTTTCTCACTTCTCCTTTTCTTTGGTTTTCTGAGAAAGGAAAAGTCTGCTCAAAGGTGCTTTGAAGTAAGCAATTCCCTTTTTGGAAACTATTTTGAATACACTATGAACACTAGAAACACAATGATTTATTTCAAGTACTACTTGTTGCCAAATTGTACAACTAGATATAACTTCAAACGTCATACAGCTTAAAGGTATTTTAATCGATGTATTTTGTTGTTAGTATACACTTCGTACTCGGAGTCAGCGCACATTTCCTACACTGTGTTCAAACACTGCAGCAGAGCATGAGCACTCAGTGCTGACATGCACTGTTTGCTGAACCTGGTACTCCAGCCAAAGATGCCATCACTTAGTTTATCTGCTATATAGAGTTTCATACACACAGCATGAAACTCTATACAGCATAAACTCAACTTAGCACCAGCAGTTATGGTTTTGTCAGCTGATTGCAACATCCCTCCTTCTTCGTCAAATCGCTGCGTTGCTGTGCTTCAGGGGCATCGGGGAGCTGTTATGCACAAACACAATTTCCCTCATTGGTAGCAAGTCCTGCATCACTGATGGTGTAAATACTTTCATCTACGCTGTCATGGATGAGGAAGGGAAAAATTTAAACCACCGAGCAAAAGAGAAATGGTTTGCTGAGTGAAGCAACAATGGACCCATGAAGAAGTGAAAGTGATACCGTCACAGTTTACATGAAACTGGCGTCTGTTTCAGTCACCCACAACTTCTGCTCTGTTAATGTCAGACTGTTTTTAACCCCTTAATACATAAGCTTTCCTTGTTTATTTTCTTTAATCTTCGTCTTTATTACAGTATTTATTTAGTTTTTTGTATTTATTAAGTTTGTGTCGCTTTTATTGGCCAGAACATTAATTATTCCAAGAGGCCTGATATTTGTCGCTGATGCAGTGGTTTCTGATAAAATAGTGTGAAAACGTCATATTTGGATTTGTCTGATTAACAGTATACTGCTTAGAACACAGACCAATAGTTTTGTATGTAGTGTAGTGCTGGCCTTGTTTTTCCTACTCCTCCTCCCTTGGCTCATGTGTGCATGTGTATCCCTGGAGGAACACTTTCTGGTTCCCTCTAGATCCCACGCTAGCACACCCAAAGCTCGTCACCATTGTGACCTCCTGTGTGTGCCAGCCAGTGCACACACACACAGGCTCTATTAGTCTGGGGCAGGTTGTTCTGGTAACCCAGCTCAAAGAGCAGCAGCAGCTTCAGTGAAAACACCTATCACAAATGACCTCCAATGGCACGATGAGCAGGATCATCTTCTGTGATGAGAGAAACTTAAGGTGCCGCTAATAAAAGTGGATGTGTGACTTGTGCTACATCTCCTCCTACATGTACTGCTGCCTTTCTAGCAGCGTGGACATCTGTTGCTTCATGGATTGAAGTCCAAGTTCAAAAATGTAGACATTTTACAGGAGATCAATTAGTTTGTGTTAGTTTGACCGGCAGACATGTGTCGATTCAAATCAAAGGGCATGAGACTGGAAGACTTTTTCCACCACAACACACACCAAAGAACCCAACTAAAAGCAGCTGGCTTCCTTTTATACTCTACCTGATTCAGGTGAACATCTGGAATAGCCCAAGTCGGGGATTAGCAAACCAAATGAAAAAATAATCATCCACACAAGCAAAACATCAAACCAGAATCCGACACATGATAACATATACACATAACCACTTAATTAGAAACACTTTAACCACACTCCCCTAACCTGGAACATTGCTCCAGGAGCTCACAAGGAGGTGATTGAGCTGCTTTTACTCTTTAGCTTCACATGCACGATAATGATGAAATGTGAACAGCTCTAAAAGCTTCTTGAAACTGACAAAAAACAGGAGGAAAAAAAGAGCCCTGAATTGTGGAAACAAGGTCTGAAAAGTTAACAGTATTCAACATTGAGACTTCATCCAGTTCACACTACTGCTGCTTAACCAGAACAGCTGTTGTGTATTACATATGTGAGATGAGAGACGCTAATGGCTAGGTTACAGTAATCTGTGTTTTCCCTGGATGCCAATCTCCCATAACACAATGTGCAAAGGCTCTGGCAGATACTGGCAGACCACCACCGTGACTGGCTGTGTTTAATGACTCAAATGAACCATCGCTTTCTTAGACATTTCTTATAATGATTAACTCCTTGCTAGCATGGCCATCTCCCCGAGTTGCATGCTTTCACAAAGTCAGGAAGAGGATTTAAAGGTTATACTGTGCTCTGTGTAAATCCTGATAAAGCCACGCTGAATGGGGGGAAATCAAACTGCTGTGTTGTAGGTCAAGGTGAGTCTGTTTGCTATGGCCTTGTTTGCTCTTTTTCTCACATTATGGCTCCCATCGCTCTCTGTCAGACCTAATTAGTAGACCAGTGCAGTTACAAGACATGAGTCAGCCTCAAACAGTCAAGAAGCTGAGAGCAATGAAAGTTGGTACTTCCACTGCACAGGTGGGAAGCAACAAGTATAAATCCTTCGTTATTGTACTTAAGTATAATTTTTGAGTTTTCAGACATTTATAGATGCTACATGGGGTAAACATGGCCCCATCCCATTTATTTTAGGAATGTTGCTGCCATAAATTCAAAATGAACTATACTCGTTCTCAGTTTAAAGATCTATATTTTCTTTATTTGACTGTTAATAAAATATGGGTTTATGGAACTTTTAAATCGTCTTTCAGTTTTTTATTTACATTTTACCGTATCCCAACTTTTTGGGGGTCATATAATGTGACCTATTCATCAGCTATGACAAAGAAAAAGTGCATTCATAAATAACATTTGCTACTATTCATCCACTTCACAAAGAAGGTCAACAAGGAAATACATGTCTTTGAAAAGCAGCTTTCTGCCATACTCTGCAATTCATTGGTTATTACCAACTTCCAGTCTACATATATCTTTATTAAATGTAATGCCTATGTTTATTTGATCGCTGCCACATAGCACAGAGATGCCACTCCAAATGAATATTATCTAACAGGGAAGACACTGTCAATAAAACAAGCCGTTTTTCTGGAATGGAAGGATTACTTGTACACAAGTTAAGCTTATTGTCTGAAACTGTAGCATGAAAAAAGCGTGCTAAAAGTAAACACTGATTTTTATTATAGTTACATGACGACACCAATCCAGGTCCTTTCGAGTATAGTATGAATTGCTTTCTGTTTGGATGCAGTTTTAGAAAGAAAACCGGAGTGACTAATCAGTCATCCAGTATGACAAGCGTCTGTTTGGTTGACATCATCCATGTGGTAAAAGATATGAGTGACGCTAATACCAAACCATAAAATGCACTCATCCAATGGTTAATTTGAGCTGTGACATGTCAACAAATCAATTACATTTCCTTTAAAAGAGCATGATTTAGTTGAGGGAGCTCAGAGTTACTGAGTAGGTTTAATAAGTCTACAGGCTGCATTTTAGCTTGTTTGGATGTGTAGCTACTGCTACAGCACTGGCAGTAAGGTTAGTCAAAACCCCATTAAAAAGTGACCAGAGTCTGGCAGGAGAGGACTGCTATCAAAGACGCTTTTGTAAGTCACATTAAGACAACACTCTAACCGTTTGAAGAAAAAACAAAAAAAACAAGCGGTGTTTGAAGAAGGCCAGCATTTTCTAGGGCACAAACAGCATTACCAGGGCAACTGAACCAAAACTCTCAACTAAGGCATAAGTAACAAAAATGAGAATGATAGCTGTCACTTGTAGCCATAGAGATATGTGCACAATGGTGGGAAAGGATTAGGCAATTCAAGACATTCTGGGTGGTACATTGTGTGAAGCCCCCAGCCTGTGCTCACATCAGCTCACACATCAATCTGTGATTATGGCCCAACTCATACGCAACAGCTGGACTACAACTGCTGAGGCTGGATTTATTATAAGGCTTAGAGGTGCTGGGAACCAGGGGCTGCACGAAAGTCACTATGTGCTTGTCTGGTCATTGAAAAATCAACTAATGCACCAAGTTGTCCCAAAGTACAAAGTATTGCATGAGGGAAGTAGGCATGCATTGACTGTCCATGCTTGGCATTATAGCCATTTGAAAGTCACATCCTGCTCACAGCTTTTCCTCCACTATAACCAATGATGCATTCTGTTGTGTTCATGTGAACAAACAACTGTTGCCAAGTTCCAGCTGTTGCAACCCTGAAAAGGACAAGCGGACGGATGGAGTGACAACTATGTGATTTTTGTCATTAATTCAATTAAAATGGAGGGAAAAATATCCACATACAAGTTTAATGTTAACACAAAATGTACAGGTTTATTGAATACGAATAACTTGTGCCAGTTTAACTCAATTATTTAAGTTGCTGCCAAAGCAAAACATCTTTGTGGAACCAATGTCCACTATTGAATGAACTCAATCCGACATGTTCTTTATATCATTGTGCCACTGCTGTGTGCGCTTTGAGTGCTGTAAGGACCAGTGCATGAAACTCTAGCAGGTTCCAGACAGCACGCCACTGCAAAACAAGTTTTAGTTTTAGACATTTTCCAGCTTCCTCGAGAGTTAATTTAGGGCCTCCTTTAAATTTACACATAATTTAAATGAATAAACTTGATTGTACTAATTTCAGTGGATAATCCAGCAGCCAAAATACTGTACTGTCCCTCTAAGGGACATGGCACAGAAAATAACTAAATAATTACCCCTTTAAATATGTTTATTAAAAATAATTTTTTAAATATAAACTGCATAAAACCAGTTGTAGTGAGAAGAAACAAGGTGACTAGAATAACAGCTAATAACCTACCATGGTTGCCTCTATCAATGATAGAAACTACAACCAAAATGTGAAAATTGTGAAAACAATCTATATTTGGGCTGAAATCCATTTATAATATCAGTTTCAGAAGTTGTACTGAGCTCAAGCTCACATGATGTGGTCTGGTGTCTTTCTTTAACTGACCTTGTTTTCTCTGGTTACCACAGAATAAAGCTGACAGACTGGAAAAGCTTGTTTAGGCCAGAGAAAAATGGCAGAGATGGAATATCAGACAAATAACCCCAAGGAAACCTTCACATTGGCGCATTGTGATTTCCCATTTTGGCATATACATGGGAAAAAAAGAAAAGAAAACAGGTCTGAACTGGTAAAAGGCTGATGGAACGAAGCACTACAAGAGTGAGAAGAATCTAATTTCACACACTGACAAAAGCAAACAGCTGCACATGCAGTGCACTTGTGTCCTCCAAAGAAATGAAGAGACCATTCAGTCTGCTCATACCAGTGGACAACACAAGCTGAAATGATACTGAATATAAAACTCAGATTAGCACAGAAGGTGATTCTAGGTAGAAAATGACAATTTCAAGACTTTCTTTACAGAGTATAAATGAACAAGAACAAGAGTTTAAAAAAGAAAAGAAAAACATATTTTAAAAGCTGGAAGATGATTTATTTATTTTGTTTTGTTTTCATTTTTTAAAGGTCTGTTTTCAAAGAAGCATGCATTATTTCAAGCATATACTTGAATTAAATACCTAACACACCTTTGTTGGTGAAATAGGTACATAATTATTTGAATCCACTTCAAACATTAGTTACAGGTCTGCTATGAATCTGATTATTTGTGATTATAGAGTGCTTGCTTACTCTGCAAGAGATGCAACTAATGAGACCAGTTAAAGTATATAGCTGGAGTTTCTCTTGTAGCACGTATGTAGTTTTCAGAGAAAACTGTTTTATCAGTACGCTTAACAGTTTGTATTGTCAGCAGACCTTTACATGGAACATCTATGGGTGGGATCTGCGTGTCCTGGGGGGCCGTCTGGCAGCCACGTTATAAACTGCGGCAGCAGGTACCCAAAGACACAGAGAGACAGAGCGCCAATTGTCACTGGTGTTATCTGAACCGAGTGGTGGCAGTTGGTGGGGTAAGTTTCACCCAGTGTAAATGTGAAGTGACAGTGCATTATTGTGATAAAAATCAAACAGGGGGCAGTCCTATTCCAGGGGGCTCAGCCGGCCAGAGACAGGGATATGGTGATAGGGGCCAACTTTCTAATGAGAGCTGAACCCAAACTGCCTCTTCCTCTTTGAGTGAGCAGTGAGAATCTGCTGTAGCTAGCAGCCCTTTTCTGTTGCTGCTCAGTCCCTTTCAGTCCCTACCTGTGGAGAAATATATGAGCGTATTCCACTGAAATCCTCACACAAAAACACTTTGCCCCGTTTTGGAATTTCACTTTTATGTTAGTAGCAGTAACAGCGGGAAAACATAGAGGAAGGAACAGTGACAGAGCGATGCAGCACGTGAGGTGAAAAATCTGGCAGGGAATTGTGGGAACATATGGCACAGGATGAGAGGAGCAACGGGAATCATCAGGATGGCTTAAAGGAGGCAAGAAAAATTTTATCATTGTTAAACGGCAATGACAGATGAGAAAAAGGCCAGCTCAGTGTTGGGGAGTCCCTAAATTCATGGAGGTATTTTATCGTGTATTTGCTAATCCCCTCATCAGAGTGAAAGTGAAAGGGTGGTGGTTTTTTGGAGGGCGAGTGCAACCCCAACATTCCCTACTGCGTAGGTCAGGGAACCCTATTTCACTAGCCCTAACCAGCCGCCACTACACTGCCATGGCATTATGGAGCTGTTGCCATGGAGATGTGGGTCAGAGCACTGATGTGCAAGAACAGCGTGGATTTGGTTTTGGCAGAGGACTGCATGCAGCACAGGCTGGAGCCGGCAGTAAACTGCAGCTGAATGTAGGTCAGTAGGATTCTCTAGAGCAGATGCAGGCTGAGGCAAATGCAACGGAGGGGAGGGAGGGGCTGGGCACAGTGGCTCTTACGTTAAATGGATAGCTGCAAGAAATGAAAAGCCAGTCCACTGCAGTTACTTGAAAGAAGTGAGGATTTGGAAAGGGTCAGATTAGCTTTTTCGCTTTGGGGTTCGTTTAATGTTGCATGAATATGACATAACCACCAAAAGCTACGCATGCATCCGTCTATTTGTGCCACACTAGTTACTGTTTAGCTCTCCAGGAACTCCTGCCTCTGTACTCACTGAATCCAGTTATTCAAGAGCTTTGTGCTTCAGTTTTAGCCAGTGAAATTCTACTAATTTATTAGCATTAATTAGCAGATTTATTTGTTTGCGTATTAAACAACGTACACATGTACGTATTCAGCTTGTTAGCCAAGTTTAGTAGAATAAGCTGATAGAAAAGCAGTTCGTTTTTTTGTGAAATGATGAACATTTCTAGCCCCAAAATCAAGCTCCAAATGTGGCAATGGCTAACATGATGATTACAACAAGATGCACATTTTGCAAATGGTATTTCCCATGAAGAGCAAAAAAGGTAAAGGAAGCTATACTTTAGGGCCTAAGTTACTTCCATATGAACACACAGCATGTCTGTTAGATCTTAGATCTGAGATAGAGGCTTCTCACACAAAGAAACATGAACTGAAATCAGCATCAAAGATGGTTATTGAAGTACTTCCAGTTTTTTTAAAAAAGTGCAAAGCATTACGTCAGCTGACATTAAAAGTAATTTAGATTATGCGACATGACAAGACTTGCTTGAGGAAGGACTTTGGTCAGGTGAAACCACTATGAGACCTTGCCCTAACCCATCATATGATTCACTGAGATGAAACGTCTTCACAAACTCAAAGAAGTCCAGTTGCTTCTTTTTCAAGCTCTCAAGACTACAATGACCTGGATGGCCGAGAGCCTACGCACACAACTAAAACATTACAACAGGACTTTACAAACCAGTGAGTGACATTAGGGGGGCTACGTGCATCTTTGATATACAGTCTATGACTGACAGCTTTTTGCAGATCATTTTAGTTTTCAGTTTCACCTACTATTGCCATTACTACAAGACAAGAATCCTATTATGATGATGATGATGATTATTATTATTATTATTGGGGTGGTGATTTTCTTTTCTTTTTTACTCAGATGGCTCTTTTGTCTGCAGTATTATTAGATATTTGAGGTGGATACGTTTATGCACGGTTAGAAATATTGAATTCAGAAACCTGAATTTAGTAACCATTATGTATTACATGTACATGAGTTCATCCAGAGGTAATAAAATGTGTGATCCACTACGAGGGGAAATTTCCCACTTCAACCAAAGCCCAAAAAAATCTAAATATTTATGTAAAGTGAGGTCTGTGGTCATTATTCTGTTTCTGTTTCAATGGGGAAGTCTTCCCAGCTACTTGGAAGTAACATAGAACTTCTTCACCTGCAGTGGGAAGGCACACTTCAAAACCATGGAAAATCTCTGACTCTAAAAGAAACAATACAAAAGTATCCAACGAGAGATGGATTGCTATCCTTTCTTTTAGAGTATCACCCTTTTAACAGAAAATGCTAATGAGCCACTGGAAAGAAAATGGGGAACTAGTAGCACTGGCATTGTTTTGCTATTGTCATATGGAATTGTCATATTGCCTTGACAGAAGAAACTATTGACTAATTCCTTTACTTGGGTGCGGGGGTAAAACTAAGTCAGTGAGCAAGTTTAAGAGAGGGACAGCAGTGACTCTGCTCTCAACTTCAAAAGCCTTCAAATCTTTTTTTCTCTTGAAAGACTTTTTTTTTTTTTTTTTTTAAAGGATAGACATGAAAGGAAACCCTTAATGTTAAATAGACTTATTTAAATATTTGTCAATGAATCAAATCAGTTTTCAATGAAAAAAGAACTTCATCACTCTGTCTGTATTTATGGCCAAATGAGTTTACTGATTTCAGATTAAGGGAATGTTTCAATCACTGCATGTCTGTATAAAAAAGGAACTGGTCTGTAATAGTGGTGCAAATAATGAAAATACTCAGAAACAAACATGAGACGCAGAGGAGCTTCTAAATTAAGACACACTTGCACTATCGTGCATTAAATGGAGCTGACTGCACTAAATATAAACAGGAGAGGCTGTTTGTGGAAGCTGAAATGGTTAGGCCGATTGTGAAAATAACTAATAAACCCTTAGCAACACTGATCATTACTAATGTGATTTGCAGTGAACAGACTAAACATGCAAATCCGCAGATATAGCATCACTCAGTGCAGGAGAATGGTTTGCATACGGTTGTATGAAGCAAGAGGTGAAGAGGTTCAGTATTTGAATTTTTCAGACTTATGTAAATTTAGAAAGGCTGACTGCTGTCGTCATGGTTACAACAAACACTACTAAACCAAATGGCATTAAACGATCTGGTAACAGCCTTGAATGCCATAAATTAGTCAGAAGCTATATACAAGATTAGGATGTAGGACCTGTTCTCCTTTTAACTGGGGAAAGATGAGTGCTTGTGACAGCCACAGGCTATTTTCCCTTGTCTCTTTCAAAGATGGTGCTGATTCATAACCAGGGACTTTCAGCCAACACTGTTGTCACTTGTGACGGAGTTCTCCATTTACAGATAATGACTGTGCAGCCAGTGAAGGCTGTATCACTGGGAGACCTAGGGATTTTTTTTTAAATACAAACAAGAGAAGAGCATCAAAACAAAATTAGCTCAGATAAAACATTTATTCATCCTTCACAAAGGATGACTACCTCATGGCCTGGAAATAAAATGACCTTTTCTTGTTTTCTAGATAACTACTCGTTTTTGTGATGTATCATCCAAACTCTGAGGGTGAAAGCCTCCTAGAGCTTGGATAATAAAGACTTGCAGAATACATGAAAATACGTAATATGGTATCATAGTGTTAAAAGGATCTGGCTGTTGCATCTCTGTTACTGAAAAATGTACAGAATGTCTGAACTTGAAATAGGCTCGCTAAAACCACAGAAGATTTAAACAATAACTAACAATAAGGCTGAAACTGGCAGACTGCCAGCACAGATCACCATGATCCTCTTTCATTATAGCTGATGTCACCCATTAGGTCATGAAGGCTTATCCTGAAGCCTAGAGCTGAGCATCTTAGTCTTTTGGAATCAACAAGGGACAGAGCTGACAGAAAACACTCATGTGGTAGCTAGTTTTTCTTTTTCTTATCCTTTTAACTCTGATGGAGTCATGGTTGAAACAAGTGTAAACTCATCGAGAACCAAGAACACAGATTTCTGTACTGACTTTGTTTTCTATATTGACTTTGCAAACATCCCCTGCTGGCAAGTAGGAAGAACACTGATTTAAACCATATTCCCAGATTTTAACCATATTAATTAGGGATGGAACACCAATACCAGTGTTTAAAATAATATAGCATAAATCTTTGAAGATTTATAGCACACCGGACAAAGAAAGGCCACAGTAAGGGGCATTTAATCTGTCAGTGTCCCGATGGCAAGGCTGATATGAGGCAATATGACCATATCCTCCCCATTCTTTTCTTGAAAACTTCAATTACAGCAGTTAGTGTAGAAGTGCATGTAGAGGGCTTGGGAACATACCATTAACAGACCTCAGAAGAACTTTGAAAAGATGACACAAATGCTTGTCCAGCATTCCACAGAGAATATGTAGATATGCCCCAGAGCGAGTAGTGGGAGAGCTCACATTCTCGGACATACAAGGCCCACAATTAGCCACTGATGGAGTGCAGAACAAGAAGGTCGAAGAGGATGAAATAGCTCAAATGAGATTAACTGTTAAATTCTGCTGAACTGAAAGAGTTGCAATGATGTGCAGTGCATAGGGCACATTTTCAGCCTGTTTCCCATAAGCGCCACAGATGCGATTAAGTCCAGGCAGTGCCTGCGTGCCACATAATCAAGAATGTCCCTGCACTGGTCAAAGTGAACTACAAGTGAGATATAATGTGCTCATTGTACTCAAAAGCATCACTTTGTATGTTTGGTAAGAAGAATGTCAAAGAAGTGTTTAGGCTGCTACTATATGCAGGGTTCATTCAATTTCAATTTGAATTCATTTATATAGTGGCAAATCACAACAACAGTTACCTCAATGCACTTTATATTGCAAGTACAAGAACTGACAATCATAGGGAGAAAAATCCAACAATCAAAGTGGGAGGGAAAAATTCCTTTTAACAGGAAAAATCCTGACAGAACCGGTCTTAGTGAGGTGCAGCTATTTACAGGTTGAGAGTGACGCCTGGTTGGTGGTAACAGTTGATTGAGGCAAAGATACCAGTAGCAGGTAATCCACAGAGGCATTTTAAACAAATATGTTCCCTAAAGCATATAGGGAATGACCAAAGTATTCCCTAAATGCTTTAGGCAATTACTGAAAAGGTTAATATTTTGCATGCTCTGTTAACTTCTTGATGTCTAAGTCACCATCTGTGATTACTTTAACCCTAAAAGATTAGAATCAGAATGTGATTAATTTTTATTGATGCCCACACTCTTGGCAGTCAGTGTTAATAATCGCTAGCTGTACCTGAGGAAGAAGAGGAGTCATACTAATTGGAAGGTTGGTGCTTTTATCACATTACTATATTTCTTTGTACCTCCTGACATGACATCAGTGTCGATGCCATCCATCCATCCTCTTCCTCTTATCTGGAACTGGGTCTTAGGGGCAGCAGCTTAAGCAGAGAAGTCACCAACCCACTCATGAACAAGACCCCAACTCCTGGGGCAGGAACTGACCCGGAATGGGCAATCCACCCTTTTCCATCTGAGGATTATGGCCTCAGATTTGGAGGTGCTGATTCTCATTCACACCTCTTCACACTCGGCTGTGAACCATTCCAATGCGAACTGGGGGCCATAACCCGATGAAGCCAACAGAACCACATCATGCTCAAAAAGCAGAGACGAGATTCTGAGACCACCCAAGTGAAAGCCTTCCACCACTTGGCTACACCTAGAAATTCTGTCTATAAAAATTATGAACAGAATTGGTGACAATGTCTGTGCCTTCAGTCTAATTACACAAACGTTGGCTATGCTGCACCAACCAAGTGCTCCTGGCAAAAAGCATTTACCTGAACCATTCAGCTGAGGTTGGTGTTCCTTAATGAAGCAGAAGATCTGCCATTTTAGAGCTGAGAAAGAGGCTCCTTTGGAATAACACAACATACCCCAAAAATCTTGTGGTTTCAAAAGCTAGTAACTAAGGAGAGATTTGCTTGTTTTTGTCTCTTCATAGCTGATAGTTGGTCACTAGCAAACATCGCAGCCTCTGGTTGCCTGGGTAACCCTGTAATGCATTTACTACCCCATCCTATGTCAATCAGTGGCATCCTTTGTGCTCATTTCTCTTTAATCACTTGCCTTGAAACTGATAAAAGTTTAACTAGTTGACCAGCCCACAGGTCTGGTCAACGAGCCAAATTCAGTGACTTTTTGGTCACCATGTTGCTGCTAGTCACTTCACTTCAGTGTGTACTTGTTGCAGAATCATCTGACTTCAGAACTCAAAAGGAGAAAAAACTGCAGCAGACTACAACTATGGACATTACTTATATTTTGATTACATCAAAGAACAAGAGAATGGTGGACAGAAACTACTGCGTTACCCCCCCCCCCCCCACACACACACACACACCACATGTCATGGCCTGTAGATATCTCGTAATATGAACTATAATCTGATCTGATGGATTTGATAACCATGGCTGTAGGCATTAATAACACATGGAACAAACCTTTTCCCACAGTTCTTCTGTTTCTGGATATGACTAAGCTAGAACACAAATACACCTGGGCTCACCAAACCTTTTTTTTTTCAATGGCTTTTTTTTTCTTAATACCTTTCCTGACTTCACCATCTCTCTTGTAATGTACACATTTGCTTTAAAATATGGGCTGGCATGTGAGATGGATTGTTGGTTCATTTCAAATTTCATTAACAAATTTCTAATAAAGGTTATCTTTTTGGTTCTGGCGTGTGTGAAATACAGCAGATGGAAATGACACAAATAGAGTAGTTTTCCTGATTTGCCCTGGTCTTTCACTGTCTATAGGTAACAACTCAGACCATGAGCACGAAAAATATATTTCTTTCTCTCATATATATACACAGATCTAGAGTTAAGGGTAGTAGTTTGGGGTAAAGTTATCAACCACCCCTTTTTATAAATTCATACCTTTTGTCCATTTCATTTTAACCAAAAAACAGATGAGCTTAAACAAAAACAAATGTCATGTCCATGTCAAAATAAATGGAATGGTGGAGTTTAAGAGGTTATTTTATTTTATTTTATTTTATATGAGCTAAATTACTGTCACATTCACTGTTGGTGTAAAAATACCAGATGCAGCAGGGCATTGCTGTGTCCCGGAGCAGATACCCAGCAGGAACTGGTGCCTCCAACACCCAAAACAACCCCTCCAAGGTTAGCACACTGCCAGCTGGCTTTCAGCCACAGAGTGCTCTCTTCCTTCTCAGATCCCCCAAGCTGGCCTCTCTATGATTATCAACAACTGGTGAAAAAAAACGTAGAGTTCAAGGACCTGCTTGGAGCTCTAACAGCCACTGCCCTGACCCACCTGGATCATATCAACCCACTCAGCTGTCTACTCTAACAGACAGGCTGGCCTAATGAAGGGCAAGGGCAGAGGAGGCACATGATAAATCCTTTGGTTGGCTTGAAAATTGGCTCTTACTGCAAAATACTAATAAATAATAATAAAAATTATTTAAAAATTAAAAAAAGAAATACTTTGCTTGTAGCTAATTAAACAAAATGAAAAGAAAAATCAATTTGATGTGGAAGCTAACAGGACAGCATGGTCCTGGAGCTTTTTACAGGCAAGGCAAGGCAAATTTATTTGTATAGCACAATTCAACAACAAGGTGGCTCTGTACCAGAGGAAAATGATTTGTGATTACAAAGTTCCAAAAACCAAACATAGCTGACGTAAAGTACTGTAGTCTACAATGTACCAATGAAGGGAAAAATATGCTCCTTTTGCTTTTAATAATAAACCAACATTTGCAGCACAGTCTGCATTTTTGCTGTGCTAAACTTTTTTTTAAAAATGTTATTGGTACTTTTATCCAGCACTTTGAATACAAAAATTAACGATATAAAGGAGATAGACAATATACCCATTAGTTGCTGACAGGGGTGGCTGTATCACAGGAGGTCGAGCAGGTTATCTGCTGATCGGAAGGTTGGTGATTCGATCCCTCGATCCCCCAGTCTCCATGCCAAATATTCTTGGGCAAGATACTAACCCCTACTTGCTCTCCGATGTGTCCATCCGTCACCAAGGTATAAAAAAACCCAGATAAACAGAAATATAACAAGTGACTGTAGTAGATGCTTATTTTTTAATTTTATTTTGTTTTTCATATGTTAACATTTTTCTTTTCTCTTTGTCTGGGTGACAGACCAACAGCAACACAAGCAAGAGCTGTCCAGAGACTGGTTATACCGCATATATTGGAGATTGCTTTTATCAGGCAATAGATGCTCTCTGTAGGTAGACGGTAGCTGTTTGTATGTTGTACTACAGTCCGCCAACGCACCGCCACCAGAGAACCAAGTTCAGCCTAATAGACATCAAACCAGTGATTTTGTTCATTAGCTCCAAATCTAAATAAATTTAGTTTCATTTGCCGACATTGTGTCACTCTGCAGAACAGCCACTGAAATGAAACTGATCATCAGAATGAACTGGTAATTCAAAGGTCTCCAAAAGTTGATTCTGTTCATCTGTACGTAGCGTTTTCAGTGGGAGAAACGTTTCATCACTCATCCAAGTGACTTCTTCAGTCTCAGATAATTCAAAGGCCAAAGTTTCCCTGTTGGCTGTGTTTCCAGAAATGGCAGTCCCCATAACACAGCATTAAGACTGTTTGACAGAGAAACTTGAAGTGATACTAAACATATTAAGTAAGGTACTAATTATATTTAGGATACTTAAATATACTTCTGACTTCCTTATTTCCACCTACATACAGCACTAATAATGGAAAAAAACAGATGATCTATTTTTTTTTCTTTTATTTTTTGGCGTTGGAGAACATGAAATGAATCTGATTGAACATTTTCATTTTGGATGAAATGAAAAGCTGAGGCCAGTTTTTATGTGCTTTCTGTTCTTGATAGCGCTGTGTCGACAAAATGACAATTACACAACTGTTGTTGATAGAAACATTTTTCCCATCATCACAATCAAAACTTCCATGTGATACCACTATCATTAGCTGTTTTCTGCTATGAGGGAAAATACAACTGTTTTTTCAGCTCCAATTACATAACCAAGCACCACTGCTTCAAATTTCAACAAGAAATAGACTCTTTCCGTACATAATTAAAGCTGTATTTGCAGCTTGTAGGTGATCCACTGCTTGCTCCAGCTGTAGCGATAGGTAATGGGTGATTACCCATGAGAGCATGCACCCGACGTTAACACCTAAACAGGTGAAAGTTTTGTTTGTGCCAACAATTTAAAGAGGACTGTAAATAAAGTGTGAACATATGACAGTGAACCACTTAATTGTGGACTTTGCACTGGGGTCCAACGGTATCTGGAAGATCTTAGCTTGGTCATTCTCCACCATCCTAGGAGGCGTCTCCCATTTTGACCTCAGGACTTCCAGGCCATGCAAAGCACAGATGTTTCTGTATACTACGCTGGCCACTTGGTTTAATGGCATTCCATGTATGCCCTCCCTGCTAGCATCTTGCACCCTGCTGTTATGTGCTGGATTGTCTCTGGGGCATCTTTACACAGCCTGCACCTGGGGTCTTACCTGGTGTGATAGACCCCAGCCTCTATGGATCTTGTGCTCAGAGCTTGCTCCTGTGCTGCCATGATTAGTGCTGCTGTGCTGTCTTTCAAGTCCAGCTTTGTCCAGCCACTGGTAGGACTTCTGGATGTCAGCCAGCTCCTCTATCTGCAGGTGGTGCATACAGTGCAGGGCCATGTCCCTTTATTATGATTCCTCCTCTTGCTCATCTTTCTTGGGTTTCTGCTGCCTGAGGTATTCACTGAGCATGCAGTCGGTTGGAGGCAATTTCCTACTCGTGAATGTTCGTTGTCTCATCCTGGACTGTGGTACTGACCCTCACTAGCCCCCAGTCTCTTTCCTTCCGCTTAGCATACAGTCTCACAGTGCTGGACTTGGGATGAAGCCCTCCATACATGGTTTTGATGTCAGTGGCTTCTAACTCCTCCTTTGGCCAGGTTTTTATCCCAGCAGGGTACCTGATCCCCATGAGAAAACCTAAAGTTTCAGTGTGGTTTAATGTATAAATAATTATTGTAGCCATTTAGTCCATTATTTCTCATTCATTGGAAGCTATCTCTGCACACAATAGTCTTCTCTAACTGAACTGGAGTCATGTTCTATACAATGGCATTAATAGGAAATGGACAAACACAGATCTGCCCTTTGTGAGAAGTACCTAATGCAATCTCACAGAAACAAATCACTGATCCAGCCACAGCAAGCTGTGTAATAACAAAGCCTCTGCCAATAGCTAAATATTTGATATTTCTAAAATATTCAAGTACAAATATTATTTTTGTTCCTCTAAAGCACTGATAAGGTCATTGCAGCTTCACCTGTACGATATTTGCTGAATTCTTTGTGTCCTGTGTAAATAAACCTCATCAGTAAAACAGGAAGAAGTTTTCAGAAACCGAAACACAACAGCTGAGCAAAAGGCATATTATCAGGTTCAATATTTTACAGCATTTAACACAGTGTTTTAATATCAGTTGATACTAATATCAATACCAAATAATACCACAATGTTATTCAGCAAAAATATCTCTCTCTCTCTCTCTTCCTCTCTGTGTGTGTGTGGGTGTGTAGGTGTGCGTGCGTGCGTGCGTGTGTGTGTCAGCACAGGAGGTGGTTCCTATTAACTTCTGGACATAAGTAATGGGTGAGGCCTATTTAATTATCAATCAAACAAATGATTGAATGGCAACAGGCCCGAAAGTCATCTCATAAAAGCTTTTACTGTAGAAATACATTGTAGTTGAACTGAACTGATGGGAGCTTCACAGTTTTGATGTTGGTACAGATCCTATTGGCTCTTAAATACTTGCTTTAAATGGTGTTAGTCTGATGCAACACACCCAGCAGCAGTCCTGTTCACTGAAGCCAGAGATCAGAGATTCCCACGATGCAATTTGTCATTAATTGGTAGCAAGTGGCCGTATGGTTTATCAAAGAAATGCCTGTAGATATTAAAACACTGTCCAAGTCTTTGAAGACAGAAATGATGAGCCTGGAATAGCACACTGGATACTCAAGGACTTCATATCAAATCAACAGCTTAATATCAAGATCATAGTTGAGGACAAGCGCAAACTGAGGTGACAATACTCCATGGATAATTCAAACTGAGAAATGTGATTTTTAGCATGTCAGGTGCCATCTCATTGCAGTTCACATGAAAGCAAATTTTGGGATCTTTTTTTGAAGATTGAAAAGAATCAATTCAATTTTATTTAGCACAAAATCACAACAACAGTTGCCAAAAGGTGGTTTATATTGTAAGGTAAAGACCCAACAGGGATACAAAAAGATCATGGTGTAGACTTACTTGGCACCTCTGAATAAAAATGGAACACAGAATAAATTTCTTTCGGGTGTATAACTACCTGTAACAGCAAATTATTGTGTTTTCATTGCTTAAAGTTAGTCTACATGGGGTTTCCAGTCCTTTGCACCCTGCACTTGTGATCCTCAAGACTTTTGGTAAAACAGTTCATTCAACTAATGCATAATATTGACTTACTGTTCTTGTTAACCAGTTTTACCCATTAACAAAGACACTAAACTATGTAAAAAAGAAGTTCAAGATTAAAGAAACATGCAGCTGTTATGTCTTAATATCATTTTACCTACACCCACCTAACCAAAGCAACTCAAGATCACTGTATTAGCACTAGATCATTAAAATTAAATTCAGTACTAAAATACTGAACAATCCTCCTTCTTCCAGTTGCTAAGTATTAACAATTTTCTGGCAGAAGCCCCATTAAATACTTATAAACAGATATCTAAATTGGTTATGCCACTACGTACTGCACACTAACTACCTTTAAAGAATAGTTACCGTGAGTCAAAGTAGATAAAATACCCAACTTTAGTCTGTCTTTATAAGCTCTGGCTTTGACTACTTGATACAAAGATGCCACGTAAACTAATAGACGAAATAATGGAAACTGATCTGACTTCTATTTTTGCTGGCTGGCAGCAAGATATTAAATCTCGGAAGTCAAGAAAACTTTGAATTTTAATCAGTTTCATTAGTTTCTGCTGGGTAACACACAAGTATTTTTATACTTGTACTATAATTGTGAAACTCATAGAAACTGGTCAGCAATGAAAAAACTGACAAATATAATCATTAGGGAGCATGATAGGTCAGAGGGAAGTTCCAGATTCTTCTTCCATCCAAAAACATAGTTAATGCTGCCAATCTGGGCCCAGTACACTCTTGCAAAAGACTTTCTTAATCTCAAGAGTTTCACTTCCTGGGTAAACGAAAGTTAATACTGAATAATCCCATGTAATGGGTCACTGAAAAAAAACACATCCAGTCAATTAGCCAACCTGCTTGATTACTCTGGTACCATTCCTGAAAATTAACTTGTCTAGATAATGATTAAAATGGGTGGGTTTTTTATTTTATTTTTGTGATTTATTTATTTATTTATTTATTTTAGTAAAATAAGCCAAATTGAAAGAAGCAGAACTGGCTAATTTTAATTGCCTTAAAATAAATATGCAAATAGATGATGTAAACATTGGGAATGCAGACTGGTTTATTTTTACAGTGCACAAGCTCGGCATGCGGTGCACTGGGGGACTAAAGAGCCACTCTGCGAGACACATGCTGCTCCTGCTGAATCTGTCAGCCAGTGGCATCCACGTGGCTCCAGCCGGCCTCTGCTGAGACAGCAGTCTAGCCAACAAAAGTCCTATCAACAACCACAAACAACAGTCTGACCTCCCCATCGCCCT
This sequence comes from Simochromis diagramma, assembly GCF_900408965.1. NCBI lineage: Eukaryota > Metazoa > Chordata > Actinopteri > Cichliformes > Cichlidae > Simochromis > Simochromis diagramma. The sequence goes on along the minus strand of NW_024386757.1, from coordinate 2,923,096 downwards.
AAAAACTGCAGAGAACAGACACGCACAGTCTTTTTCTGCCTACAGACCTGTGTTCAATCAAATTCAGAGAAAGGGGAACGATGAATCAACATACAAACTTAACACAACATGTGATGACTTCAGCATCTTTTAGAACATCCATGGATTTCCTTTATCCACTTCAAATAACTTCTTCAAAGAAGGGGTGATTGTGGGATCAAATCTTTAGGAGGGGCTCAGCCCCCAATCATAATGTAAATCATACAGTGCATCACAACTGATGTTAATGGAAGATACTGTTTGCAAACATGTTCAGTCCTTTTGGCCTTTGAAAACTTCAGTTCAATTTGGTAAACATTACAGTGTTAGCTTCAAAAAACAATCTCATTAACTGGGATGACCTGCTATAGAGTCTAAGAATGATGAATAATGAATAATCAGTTTTCAACGTAATACACTTGTTTTAGGGTGGACAGTTCAGTTCTCAAATCTAAGGCAAAGGCTCAGTTGTGTTGTCCAGACAATCTGTAGCAAAGCAGATAAGACAAATAATATGCACACTGTTGTTTTCAGTCTCTTTTGGTGTCTTTTCAGTGTTGGTCAAGTTACTTGAAAAAAGTAATCAGTAACTAATTACTGATTACTTCCCCAAAAAGTAATCCCATTACTTTACTGATTACTTATTTCCAAAAGTAATTAATTACTTAGTTACTTAGTTACTTTTTAAAAACACGATTTACAACCTGAATAGGTGATAAGGCAATAGATTTTTCAGCCCAATTCTACTTTTTCTGCATAATCCATCATACAAACTGTAATCAAATGGAAAAGTCTCTTTTTAAAACTTGTTTTATTAGTTTTAATCTTCTAAAAATTTTAATTATATGCAACATTCTCTGACTGGAAGAAATTTGTTTAACATTTAAACCTTTTTTCTGCACATTCCAGCACATAGAATAAAATATTGTTTTGTGTTTACACTCAGTCTTTCAAATAGATGCAAGTAAAACACAGCAGAAAATAAATAAAATCAAAGACTAGCGGTCCTGTTGCTCTATTTTCACCTGTAAAGCAGGAGTGGGGTAGGCGGAGGTTTGCCCTGGTGCAGGTGAGCCACAGCGGTCAGTGGAAGAATTCGCAAGTTTCTCTGTGAATTTCCCATTACGTGGTAGCGCACTCGGTGCTTGCTTGGAAGTTTAGGGGGTTTTTTCGCTGTAAAAAGAAGTTTTCTTCCCACAAACAACGGATGCTAATATTTTTGTCACTTTTTATGGAATCAAACTCAAAGTAAGGTCAGTACTTCCACGCTTTAAACGCTGCACGCTCATACTCTCTCCCGTACTCTATATATTATCCATTGTTGATCTGCACACAGCTGTTGTCACGAACATTGCACTTGCTTACGTCACTGTCATGAGACATTCTCGCAAAAAAATCACGGTTTTAGTAACGCAGTAACGCAGCATTCCTACGGGAAAGTAACAGTAATCTAATTACCGTTTTTGCAATAGTAATCCCTTACTTTACTCGTTACTTGAAAAAAGTAATCGGATTACAGTAACGCGTTACTGCCCATCTCTGGTAGACATCACGCTGTTACTCCATACACCTGGACCAAAAGCAAACTGGTAAAGGAGGGGTTTTCATACAATTCATACAAAGCCTGCCTTTATTCAGCACAGCATGTCAGGTGCAAATGCAAGACTGGAGAATAGATATGTAGTCTGTCCTTTCTAGTGGCAGCCATCCTGTTTGAGCTGTGTTTTGAATGATATGAATTCTGTTAAATGCTGTCATTAATATCTATTGCTCAGCAATATGTTCATTTAAATTAAATTAAATCTTATTTATATACTGCCAAATCACAACAACAGTTGCCTCAATGTGCTTTATATTATAATATAAAGTCCCTACAATAGTACAAAGAAAATAGAAAAAGAAACAAAACAAAAATCAGAGGACCCCCTTAGAACGAGCACTTTGGTGACAGTGGGAAGGAAAAACTCCCTGTAAACAGAAAGAAACCTCCAGCAGAACCAGGCTCATGGAGTGCCAGTGATCTGCCATGACTGGTTGGAGGTGTTCTGTTTAGAATGTTGAAATTATCATCAATGAATTTGGACTACATGTCCACTCTTACCTGTTTCTTTTTTCTGCCTCTCCTCTTGTAAAACAATGAACCCCAATTTGACTGAAATAGAAATAAAAAAAAACTTTAAGAAAATAATGTGATATAGTGTGTTTTTCCTTGCCTGGCAACTAGTGATTTGGCAGCAGAGTGCAGAAGCTAAAATGAACAAATACTCTAGCAGTCTGGCCTTTGCTATTTAGATAATAATACAAATACAAATACAAATGGCCCGGTTCTTATATAGCATTCAAAGCACTTTTTTTTTTTATCTCATTCAGACAAGCACTTCTTTCCATCAGTTATTCACACTCTGATAATGCATCAGGAGCAACACAGGGTTCTGGACCTTATCAAAAGATACTTTACCATGAAGACTGAAGCAGCCAGGGGTTGAACCACCAGGGTATTCCATTTAGGACACAACATGCTCTACCCCCTGAGCCACAAGCATACTGGTCTGCAGAGCAATGACCCTGCAGACCAGAATAATTTGCACTTTTGTAACATTTTGTAATGACAAATCACTCTGCTCTGAGTGTACTGCATCATCATGATGTCAAGAACACATTTAATTCATCTCAAGTTCACTAAATATAATAAGATGATGTCAGATATTACAATATTTTATTATGACTACTATTACTCCTGACACTTAATCCCTAATTTAGGGTTGCTTGAGCACCCCCCAAAAAAGATGTTGCCAATGCTTCAAAGCCCTCAAATCACTAAATGAAAACATTGAACATTGAAATCACGCTCTGTGACCTGCTGTTTAGGTGATCACAATGAAAGAGGAAGGTATGTAAATGAAAAATGTTGTAGGTGTTTTGCCTGAGGATAGGCTTAAAGAATGCAGCCATGCCCACTCTTTACATGAAAGGGCCTTTTCCTCTCACTAATGAGAAACACCAACAGCAGTACTGGAATGTGGTGGGCTAGTATTGCTTCCAGCTGATACTCAAGCACATGGACACTTTCACAGATTTAGAATGTCTTTCTGGAAGAGAAGGTTGTAGCATCTCATCCAGATTTGCATGTCCCCACTCATGTGTAAAGTGTGTTTTCTTTGAGGTTCAGAAGCTGCTTGTCCTTTATTAAACTCTATTACACCCTTTATTTTGCAGTTTTCCTGACCATTCAAAGCACTTTAGATTATTAGCCAGATTTAACCAAACATACAGTGCTGTATTCAATACATTTCGTGTATAAACTATTAGTTCACTGTATAAAGTGTTAAGGCCATTAAACACTGAGACATTATGAAAAAGTGACATAAAATGCACTTGTTGTGTAATGTACTGCATTTTTGTGAAAAATTAAAAAAAGGCTCCGTGAAAAAAAATCAAGGACGAGCTGGTCCTGATTTTTCTGTAAAATGTCAACAACACTGATTGAATTTGACAAAAATAGAAAATCCAAATTACTTTACTATAGTACAACTGGCTAACCACCCTCATGTATTAGAATGCCATCCATCCATCCTCTCCCGCTTATCCTTCTCAGTGTAATTGGAGGGCTGGTTAAATTGTTTTTAATTAAAATAAGAGCTCTCTGGCTTTATGCATGATGTCATAAATTATGTTAACCAATTAAGTACTTTGGCAAGCTAACCAACAAGCATTTCCACCTTTTTTGCTACCAGTAATTATTGGCAAGCAAGTAAGTTACTGATAGCCAGCTAGCTGCAACTGAGCTAAGCTGCATACATTTAGCCATGCTTATTGTTTATTACACTAAACCAGTGTAAAGTACTGCATTACTTTTAAGAAAAGTGTTCTGTGTAATAATCTGTGCAGTAGTTGCTAGTTTTTGAATAGTGACCCCAACACTGTTCATAACAAAGAGGGGAAATATCTCCAACATGCACAAGCATGTCTCAAAGTGGAGTCAATGAGAGTGATAATAATTGCTAAGAAGCCGTGGGTGGATAAAACCATCCACGACGCTCTGAGATCCCGCACCGCTGCCTACAACACGGGACTCATGACGGGGGACATGGACCCGTACAAAGCCGCGTCATATAACGTGCGGAGGGCGGTGAAAGAGGCGAAGCAGCGCTACGGGAGGAAACTAGAGTCACAACTCCAACAGAGTGACTCTAGGAGCCTGTGGCGGGGACTAAGGACAATAACGGACTATAAAGCACCAACAACCGGTATGACGAACGCGGCCGTGACTCTGGCAGACGAGCTGAACACTTTCTATGCTCGCTTCGAGGCTGCAGCTAAGGTCTCCAACAATGCTAGTGTTAGCGGCGCTAACGGCTGCAGACAGGAAGATGCTGCCAGCACCGGAAACGTGCTCGTCATCTCCAAGCATGAAGTAAGGAGAGCCTTCAAGAGAGTGAACACCAGGAAAGCAGCAGGACCAGACGGCATCCCAGGTCGTATCCTAAGAGACTGCGCATACCAGCTAGCTCCTGTGTTCACTGAGATATTCAACATCTCTCTATCTCAGTCGGTGATCCCCACATGCTTCAAAGAGTCCATCATTGTTCCTGTCCCGAAGAAACCCCACCCTGCTTCTCTCAATGACTATCGCCCTGTAGCCCTCACCTCAGTAGTGATGAAGTGCTTTGAACGCCTGGTCAGAGACTTCATCATTTCTTCACTACCAGACACACTGGACCCACTACAGTTCGCTTACCGTCCAAATCGTTCCACAGACGATGCCATCTCTCATCTCCTCCACACATCACTCACTCACTTGGACACTAGAAGGGGAAATTATGTTAAAATGCTCTTCATAGACTACAGCTCTGCATTTAACACCATAATTCCCTCCACCCTCACCACCAAGCTGGAGCATCTGGGACTCAGCTCATCTATGTGTCAGTGGATCTCCAACTTCCTAACTGGCAGACCACAGGCAGTAAGGATGGGCGGACATGTCTCAGCCTCCACCACTCTCAGCACTGGAGCCCCCCAGGGGTGTGTTCTGAGCCCCCTGCTGTACTCTTTGTACACATATGACTGTGTGGCCACTACCAGCTCCACCACCATCATCAAGTTTGCTGACGACACCGTCGTGGTGGGCCTGATCTCTGATAACAACGAGACGGCCTACCTGAAGGAGATTAGGAATCTGGAGAACTGGTGCCAGAGGAACAACCTCCTTCTAAACGTCAGTAAGACAAAGGAGCTGATAGTGGACTTCAGCACAAAGCAGGAGAGGAACTACCAGACCCCCGTCATCAACGAGTGCCCAGTGGAGAGAGTGGACAGCTTCAAATACCTCGGAGTTCACATCACGCAGGACCTGTCATGGTCCTGTCACATCAACACCGTGGTGAAAAAGGCCCGACAGCGTCTCTACCACCTCAGACGCTTGAGAGACTTCCAACTGCCCTCCAAGGTGCTCAGGAACTTTTACTCGTGCACCATAGAGAGCATCCTGGCGGGAAACATCTTAACCTGGTTCGGGAACAGCACCATGCAGGACAGACGAGCTCTACAGAGGGTTGTGCGGTCAGCTGAGCGCACCATCCGCTCCGAGCTCCCTGACCTGCACTCAATCTACAGCAGGCGGTGCTGGACCAAGGCCAGGAAGATCGTGAAGGACCTCAGCCATCCCAACAACGGACTGTTCTCTCTGTTGAGGTCAGGAAAGCGATTCCGCTCCCTGAAGACCAACACAGAGAGACTGAGGAGGAGTTTCTTCCCGCAGGCGATACGGTCTCTCAATCACACCACCACACAGTACTGACCCACACATACAGTTCTTACACACACACTGGACTTTCTGGACTTTGTTTTTGCACAACACCGGTCACTATATTCTTCATTTCCGGTTAATACTTGTACAGCTGCTGTTATTGTGTATATATTATTTAGATTTAGATTTCTTCATACATTCTTATATAGTTCTATATTGTGTATTTTGTTGTACAGTTATTTTATTTTCAACTTTAATTTATATATTTTATCTTATTCTTCCCAGTTAAATTTACCCTTCATTCTAATTTGTGTTGTACAGTTATTTCATTTTTAACCTTAATTTATATTTTATTCCTTCCTAGTTAAATTTACCCTTTTTAATTTTTCATATTTATTTCCTATCTTATTCATAGCCTTTCCTTTTTTTTGTTTTCTTTAGGTCACGAGCAGTTGTCCAAGCATTTCACTACATATCGTACTGTGTATGACTGTGTACGTGACAAATAAAATTTGAATTTGAATTTGAATTTGAATTAAATTCTTATCAATACCCCCACCCACAATGTAAAATTACTTTGACACCCCTGATTAAATGCATAAAAAACCCTTACAAAAAATAGAGTCAACCTGACATCACTGTTATTAGTTAAATATTAAGAATGAGGTCATTTAATGAAACTGTCCATGAGTTTTTACAGTGTACATTGATAGATGTGGTTAGAGCAGCCTTGGTTTTTCAACATGCCTCTGTGTGAGTATTCAGAAGCTGCTTGTTAACCGGTTAATCCTGAGTAAACAGCCACAGAAGTGAGATCGTGTCAAAAGATGAACACTTGTGTTTATTATCTGATCTCCCCCACCTACCAAACAGCCCCTGCCCTGTTCAAACACATAATATATGCAAATAATAAAACCTGCCACGGGGAACAAGCAGTCACTGCCAGTGAAGTCACCTCTAGTGATAAGATCAGCTTGGTGTTTTACATGCAGGGTGCCTGAATTGCCATCTGTGAGGGTACAGAGGCACACCCAAAACAGAAGGAGATATTCCCTGAACTCTCCCAGCCAGGGCGGGGGACCTGCACAGAGGAAGAAACAAAACGACAGGATCAGGAACCAGTGCCAGATCCACAGTGGGGAGGGGGGGGAGACCTGCAATTATACAAGCCAACGGAAACAGCTACCTCTCCCCTCTCACACAAAACTCAGCCATATGAAAAGATCACATATCCGCATCTTTTGTGTGGGCCCAAGTGTACGGTTCCTATATCTTTTGTATAGGAAGCACATAGACAAATCTCCAGTCTTAGCAGCCAAGTTGAGTCAGGTACAATAGATAATAGCATTTTTGTAATAGCATGAGAAAAGCAGTTTTTACTTGGTCCGATTAAGAGCCTCTTTCTCACTGTGCCCTTGTCCCATTCAGACAGGTCAGTGGGCTCCTCCCTGGTGTTTTGTGCAATGCCATTCACAGGGCTCCATCACTCATTACCTCAAACTTTCCTCCGTTTTCATTGCTGTTCAGATGCCCTCTGGCATTCCTAAGTGGTGTTTGCAAGCATAGCTTCTGGGCTGTACTTAGCAAATCACACAAACAAAAGAAAAACCCAAACTCAAATGTTAACAGTGTTTAAAGCATGCCACAAAACTTTACCAACCGTTGTTCTAAAAATTACATTCTTGCAAAACTAATTAGTATCAGAAACAATGCATTGTGGGAGACATAATGCATCATAAAAACACAACTTTTGCACAGGTTACTACGTACATTCCCAAATTTAGTTACATATTTTTCATTATCTCACTCTCAACTTCCCCATTTTTAATAGTTCCAGAAACACCTTCCAAATGTCAAAAAATTCCAAAGATCTTTTTCTAACCACATAGGTCAGTTTCTCAAGAACTAAACTTGATGTTACATTGTTTAAACATTGGTCAAAAGAGGGGCCACCAACATTCTTCCAGCAACGTTTGGCCTGGAGTAAGCAAAGGTCAACCATTTTTCTCTCAGTATGAGATAAATTACAGTCATCTGAATAAATGCCTAAAATACAGACCGTAGGACTTCGTGGTACAGGGGAAGATGTGATCCGAGAAATATATTTTAACACTGAGCACCAAAACTTTTGAATCTCTTCACACTTCCACAAACAGGGGTACAATGAACCTTGGTGATTGGTACACTTATAACATATGTCCAGTATATTAGGATCAAATTTAGTTTTACAGGTAAGACATATGTTGGCATTATCCAGTTAAATTGAATCATTCTCAGTCAGATGTGTGTCTTTAAACATATTTTACTCCACTCAATGGGTCCCCATTGCCCCGTATCCACTCCTGTCTACACCTACACACACACACACAATGGACAACTGTACCCTCAAACACACAATAATAACATGGACTGAACCACCACTCACAACCACTAGCACTTTATATAGCCTCTGTAGAAACTATCTACACCCTCACTTATCTTAACTGCACTACTGTATAGCTCTGTGTAAATAATCATTCTGTACATTCGATAATCTTTAATCCTACAACTGTTTACAACTTGCATAGTTCCCATTTCTGTATAGCTGTATATCTCAGATTCTGTAAAGTTATTTATTTCATATTCTGTATAGTTTTTCATACTTATATCCTGTTCATATCCTGTACATAGCTTGTACTCACTACAGCCTGTACATACTTATAGTTATAGAATATTCACAACATACTTCATACCGTGTACATTATAACATTCCATAATAGACCCATTTCTGTAATATACTCACATATCTATATTATTGCTAATATATATTGTAATATATCTATATCACTAAAGCACTTCTGGATGGATGCAAACTGCATTTCGTTGCCCTGTACCTGTGCATGTGCAATGACAATAAAGTTGAATTCTATTCTATTCTATTCTATTCTGTCGCTTATTGTCTGAGGTGACTCTATGCTTCTGAACCAACATGTTATAAAACTGAGAGACCAGTCTTCTACCGAAGCAATTTTTTGTAACGTTTTTTGTAATGTGTTTCTAGGATGGAAAATGAAGGCTGTTGCACTGAATTATTTGATTGAGCCAGGATAAAACTTCTAAGTTGTAGATATTTGAAGAAGTGTTTCTGTGGTAAATCAAACTGTGCCATCAACTCACTGAATGACATTAGATTATGATCCTCATATACATCTTGTATTTTTACTATGCCCTTATTCAACCTTATTTCAAAACCCGTGCGCCGAGGTAAAAAGCTCATTACCCCAGATCAGGCAGAAACAGGACAACCCAATGGGGTCGTCCAGCATTTTTTGAACTATGTCTCAAACCACAATAGAGGTTTTTTTTTACAAAGGGATTGGTAGTATTTTTTCCTTAAATTCTTAAGTGATGCTGAATAGAAATAACTATTCAGTGCCAAAGTTTTCACGGACAGGGCAAGAGAACCTCCTTAGAAAACCAAAGCATTGTAGTTCTCCCCTATCATAGGGCAAATACAGGAGAGAAAGACTGAGTCTTGGCTTCCTATTGTTCCAGAAAAAATTAGAGAGAAGCTTTCTGGTCTTTAGGAAAAAAGGAGGCAGGGCAAGTGGAATTGATTGAAAAATCTATTGGAATTTGGGTAATATGGTCATCTTTATTATGTGTTAAACAATGTTACTCCTCTTTACATACTGTAAAGTGTAGATGAGACCAAATTTAAGCAAACTTTAAATATACCCTAAGGCTGTTTGTGTACAATTACAACTGAAATGGCAGGTGTAATATTAGAGGTATAAAGCAGTTATACCTCTAATATAACTGCTTTATATTAGAGGTATAACTAATATACCTCTAATATATTAGAGGTATATATTAGAGGTATATATACCTCTAATATATATATTAGAGGGTGATTTGGCTCAGGGAACAAAATCTAAAGCCTAAATGTTTTTAGTTTGTACTACAAACATACTGGGTTTTTTTTGGTGGTGAATGACGAAACAGCATCCAGACTCAGCATCAGTGTAGTGTTTGACACCTATGGATGAAGGGTATGGGTTATGAAGGCTTGTTTGTTCAGTATATAATTTGTATGGTGGCAACAGTAATGTTTACTGTCAGAGAACTAGGCCAAATAAGTTTTATATGTTCCTTCTCTGTGATCACTAAAAGTCCTCGGAGGGACTTTAAATGTAGTCAGTAGCAAGAATGTTCAGCTAATCATTTTGGGTTAACAATGGCCATAAAACCTAAATGTCCAGTAAGCAGAGTTAACTTTGCCAGCTCCTGTTCTGGGATTGCAGCAGGGCTGCTTATTTAAGTCTGGGATTTTGTTGCATCAATGGAGCTTCTCTGAGAAACATCTGGACCTTTCTTCACAATTCATTACACGCTGTTTGACTCATGAATGCAACTGCATAACAGACTGTCTGTTGGTTATCAGACGCCCAGTGCAAGTAAAAGGCACTAACACCAAAAATGACCTTCATGGAAAAAGAAAACAGGTGTAAGTTTACCAACACTAGGATCTCAAAACTGACAGTGAAATGGAATCCTGCCCATTTTCTATCATACACCTGTGAAAATGGGAGACAGTAAATAATCATTACATAAATATAACTCTGTTATTTATAGAACATATAGAACATTGTGAATTTTCTCAGCTGATACTAATATCAAATATTATATAAATATTAAATTAACAGTTTGGCTAATATCAGCATTTCTTATTTTTCTTTTTTCTTATTTCACCATTTTTCCAGGATAAATAATCTTATCTGAAGCTTTCTTTCTTCTGACTTATGTTAGCTAAGGAAGTTTCTGTCAAAATATGCTTTTATATACATTAGTTTTTCACATAAACCAAGTTTTTGCTTCAGTAACTTTCAGGGTTTCTTTGCTGTGTAGTTCTTGAAAATGCACATAATGTACATTTTGGAGAGCATCAGTGATCAGTGCCAACCATTCTAGTAAAATCACTGCACAGGGATATCTAGGTGTCTCAGATCACTGAGCTTGTTGAGCAGCTCAGCAGCAGCATAGCTCCTTTCTATCTGAAATTCTATATCCTCTAATTAGCAGAACAATAAATAATTGTCTATCCCCCTCTTTTGAAAACCACAACACCTGCAAGTCCAGCTTTAAAAAAAGCTGGACTTGCTCTGAAACTCTGAAACACAACAGTTGTGTTACATGGAGAAGAATGAGAGTGGAATTACTCTGAAGAAAGCCATCAACCGTACACATACTTCCACCATTAGGTAATAGTAAGTGGAAAAATCATCCGAACCACTGCTGTAGACTTTGTGTAATGGGACAGGCTAATGCTGTTATTGTGCTCAGTCTGAAGTCAAGGTCCACACAGACATTCTGCATGAAACGTTTGTAATTAAAGTGCCACAAGGATACATAATAACATCATGTCTCTGCGCCGGTTTAGCTCACTCGGTTTAGCAGGGAACCAGGTGCCATGGTTCAGCCATGGCTGAAAGCAGTCGACTGGTTCAAATCTGACCAATGGCCCTTTGGTGCATGTCTTCCCCTCTCTCCCTCTGCTTTCCTGTCATTCCTTGCTGTAAAAATGCCAAAAAATATATATAAAAAGTTGGCAGTTGATAAACTTTACTATTTTCACGTTTGAATCACCATATTTGGAGCTACAGTGAGTGCATAAAGTGCTCAGGTAGCTAGCAAGGTTATAAGATGAGCCTGGTCTGCCCGGCATCCAACCAAGTCCAAGTCCAATCTTTTTTTGGAGGGGAGGTTTCCTTGTTTTTTGTAGGATCTTTGTTTTACTCTGATAATGTAAGGATCTGCTTTCTCAATAGATCCTTACATTATCAGACTATATTACTTGGTAAACAACCGTAATATAAAAGTGCAATTAAAACGTTGTACTAAATGGTTAATGGATTTTGACCATATTAACAACCTTCTTATGTAGTTCAGCTATTTTTGTTGAAACTGCATTTGTTACACTGAAAATGACGGCGATGCTAAGCTTTATGTGATTAATAGATCTAGTGTTATGGAAACATGGCATCCTATGGCCTATAGTCAAATACTTCAAAACTAAGCACCAGCGTGGCCCTCTCCATTCCTTTCACTATGCTGACGTCACTTTAGAACAAATAGCATTATCTGACCTATTTTTACAGACCATGATAGATAAGATAGCCACTTGTCGCTAATTTTTCAACTAAGCTCCTGTAAGTGCTTCAGGGCAACTAGTCTAATATCATCATACGCTACCCTCACCAGTTCATTTCCTTAGTGGATAGACATACCTGCTAACCAAGACTGCTAGTGCTAACTTAACACTTAATACTCTTGTCCACATTGGGTAGGTTGTGGCTCTGAAACATCAACTTGGTACAACCACTGACTGAAGCTGAGGCTTTGAAATGGAAAAGCTTGCACCAGTTGGCGCCACTGGGCATGTCTAGCTGCTCAGTTATGGCAATGAAAAAGTTTATATGGACAAAAGGGGAATTTAAAATGTGGATTATAAAAAACAATGCAACAGCTCTGAGACTGCACAAGTATTAGTTCTTCTTTCTGTAAATCTTTTTTTATGTTCAATGAGAAATGAGGAATTATAAGGAAACCTGTGAATGTTTGTGGGTTTCCCCTGTTAAATACAAATGTTAGTGTTCCCACATAAGAAAGATTTGATAGTGTTTTAGCCACTAGACCTCGTGTGGTTTTTAAAGATTTCCCCACAACAAATTGAATTGTAAATGAAGAGTTTCTGATTCATCATATATGTAATCTCTACAAAAATGTTGAATATTCCAAGGGGATTTTTTTTTCTAATCACATGCTTTGCCAGATGTCTGAGAATGAGACACAGAGCTATTCTTATCTGAAACAACGAAATCTGGGAATTTCAGCCAACTACTATTTAGTGGTTTGGGTTTGTTTGTTTGTTTTTAATTAAAAGGTATTTTGATGGGAAACTTGGAGCTGGTTCTGTAGAAGAAGGGCATGAAAGCTAAAAGCTCTCAAGTCTACTTTTAAATAGCCTAGTAACCACAACTAAGCCCGTTGTCTGAGAGTGAAGTGCTCTATTGGAGTGATATGTTACTATGAGGTCTTTAAGATAACACTGGACTTGATTATTCAACATGTGAGAAGAATTATTTTAATTTCAACTGCAGGTCAAAAATTGACTCCAAGATTCCTCACAGTGTTACTTATATTTAAGATGAAAGTTATAATTAAATTATAACTATAATTAATGGTAGGACATCTTTTAGCAGTCTTGTAGGAATGGGGTCTAACATTCACACTGATAGCTTGGGGCAAGTGATTACTGAAGTTAACTCAGAAAGAGCACTTCTAAATCAGTATGAATAGTACTGAAAGTACATGTAAATGATGATATATTACTGATATTGTTATGAATAATATTAGGTACCTGCTCAACATTGTGATCACGGATCTTCTGAAAACCTGAGTTAACTCTATGGTTTGCATTTCTGGCCAAAGGGGGGAAAAAGTACTGCTTTGCATTGCACTTGATAACATTTTAAAAACCGGGAAACTGAAACTGCTCCAGGAAGCCCACCTGTTACTGTACAGAACTAGCTTTTCCAGCTCTGCTTCTATCTCAGTGAGCTGAGGACAGTTGCCTTTGCCTCTGTAATGGATTTGCATTGCAAATGTGTGCTGAGGGACCTGTTTGAACACTCTCAACCTCCCCCATGGGGCACACTGCACGGTCGTCAACAAGACTGCAGCTGGTACTCTCCCAGCCCCCAACTTTCTATATACATGCACTTGTTACCACCCTCCCAACACACACACACACACACACACACACACACACACACACACACACAAACACACACGTACAGTAGGTGTTTGTTGTTTGTTGGGAAAGTTCCTGAATCCACCCAAACCTGATTGTCATCTTTGTCTCGTGGTGTTGTTTTGGTAATATTCCACCTCTGACTTTCTATCAGACAGAAATGGTGTCTGCTCTGTGCAGTTCAACTACCATTAGTAGATTGTAGGTAGTAGGTGTTTACATCCATATATAATGTCAAGATGTGATTTAAATCCATTCAAAACTTCTGTTTGGTCAAAACCTAGTCATATTAATAAATCAATGGTGGATACTGTTGTCCAATCAACAGATAAAAACAAAGAACAAGAAAAAAAAAACACATCCTTGGGTGGCTGCTAATATGCCTGGACGGTCAATCCAAGTAAAAGTTTTGGTTAGGTGATCTGACTTTTTGTGTCTCAAATGTAAAACAGCAACACTTGCTTCACCTGTTTGAGCTAAACTAAATTTTGGCACCTCCATGGCACAATATTCACATCTTAGTTGCCAAACGCACACTTTATATATTTATTTTAAAGACATTTTCCATTTAAATGCAAACAAGTGATGTCTTGGTTAAGTGAGACGTCACATAAATGTAGCTAACTTCAGTTACTCCTCTGTACCTTGAGTGCAGCGCTGCCGTCTATTGTTCCCTCCCTAAACCCCGCCCAAGCCCTGAGTGGAAGCTGTAATTGGCCGAACCGAAGAGCGGTGCCGTCATCGCTCGGAGCGCCCATTCATCCCTGCACTTGGGCGTTGGACCCCACGTCTTATTAGCAACAAGGGAAATTTCTCCATTTTGCAGCCTGTCTACAGCGACACGGCCACCAGCCTGGGATTTTATTACTTATCTCACCTGCCAGCTTTCTCCTGCTCTGCTGAAGAATCCTCCACACTCTGACTGGAGTTTGCTTTACATTTTCCCTGTGAACTTTTTCTTTGTGCGCGCGCGCACACATACACACACACACACACAGTGGGAGAGCGAGAGGGGGCTACCAGTGAAGAGCTTTGCGTTTCAACAAAGAGGCTTGTGGGTCTTTGTTCGCTTTTTTGGATCGGTCGAGTTTCTTTGTTGGAGCGAAAAGCATGGGAGCGCAATTGTCCAAGACAGCTGGAAATGCTGAAACCGCGGCTGAAAAGCCAGGAGAGGCGGCAGCTTCACCCACCAAGACCAACGGACAGGTAAATGATATTTTAACATCCGTCAGGGGACAATTTGGTTGTTGTGGAAAGGGAGGGAGGGGGGAAGCTGAGCACTGGGGGCGCCATCCGTGCGTAATTGTGGATGAATTGAACGGGTATTAAATGTAGAAAGAAAAGATTCAACTAATTTAACGGATAATTTGATTCCTGCAGTTTATCAGGGGAAATGCGCGCGGATTTCTTCTTTTAAGGTCATCAATCAAAACAAAGCAGTTTCATAGATTGAGATTATTTGCTCGGGTTTTTGCCAATCAAAAGACAAGAATGGAGTCGTGTTCAATTTCTTCTCGCCGAGTTTGACTTTAATTCTTCATTTTAAGACGATGACGAGGTGCTGTAGCTTTGGATGAGGTTATTTGGGAAGTTGCTGAATAAGGCGAGATGCACGACGGCCAACAAAGGCTCCGTGCGCTCGGAGCACCACGCCTTTTGTTACAGATGCTCGGCTGGAAAGTGGAGATGGCAGCCTGCTATCACACAAGAGGGGGGAGGGGGGGGGGGCAGAGGCTTGGGGAGGGGGCCAGCGGTGCGCTTTCTTTTCTTTTTTCTTTTTAGATGGATTTCACAGGTTAGGTGAGACCTTAATTCAGAAGTTCGTTTAAATTTGCTAAATATAAAAAGAAATTGTGTCTGAACTCTGCTCGCGGTCATGTGGGAGACTAAGAGCAGCTGCTGTTTTAATGAGCAGCTGGCTTGCTGTGGAACGGCCACGTAGCGACCCCTTGCGGTCCTTGCTCTCTCGTGTTCAGGATGTGAATGAAATTCTGGGTGAAAAAAATACAGGAAGCTGCTACCTCATAACATATTTATGTGTGGTGTATCCACATAGCTCGATGGCCGTTATTAGACGTGTTCCACTGTTTTTGCTGTGAAAATGAGAAACCGAGCCTGGGCTGAAGTTTGATGGTGTCTGCTGCCCCTGCTGCTCACCACTGGCACTGTACTTACAGCGGACCAGCTCTGTGCATGACATTAACAGCTTCTGTCTCTCTTTTTAGGAAAATGGACATGTTAAAGCCAATGGAGATGCCTCTCCTGCTGCAGCCGAAAACGAGAACGGCAAAGAGGAGGTGCAAGCCAATGGTAGCGCAACAGCCGAGGACACCCCCAAGGAGGAGACAGAGAAAGCTGAGGCCGCCCCCACTGAGAAGGAGGCTGCAGATGCAGAGAAGGTAGAGGCAGCGTCTCCTGCTGAAGGAGAGGCAGCTGCCAAGGCTGAGGATGGTGCCGCAGCTTCTACCAGCACCGAGACCCCGAAGAAGAAGAAGAAGAAATTCTCCTTCAAAAAATCCTTCAAGCTAAGTGGCTTTTCCTTCAAGAAGTCCAAAAAGGAGACGGGCGATGGGGCCGAGAACGAGGAGGCAGCTGCAGCTGCGGCACCTGCAGAGGAGCCCAAAGCCGAGGCCGCAGAGGCAACAGCGGCCGCTGCTGACGAGGAGACCAAGCCTGCTGAAGGCGAGGCTGCACCTGCCACTGAGCAACCCAAAGAGGAAGTAGTGGCCAAGCCGGAGGAGGAGGCAGCGGCGGTGGCTGCACCAGCAGCAGAAAAGCCTGCAGAGGAGGCCAAGGAGGCCCCAGCCACAGAAGAGCCAAAGGCAGAGGAGAAGTCGGCTGAACCTGTGGCCGAGGAGGCGCCCAAAACAGAGGAGGCTCCTTCAGCTTCACAAGAAGCAGAATCAGCAGAAGCTCCAGCTGCTCCCACTGAGGCTGCTGAATAAAAGCTGAAAGTGGAAGAAAGTTTCTTTTCTTTTCTTTTTCTTTTTTTTTTAAGGAGGAAAAAAAAGATAATCAAAGAACATTTCCCTGCTTGGAGAGATGCCACATCATGGCTTTGAAGAACTTTTCTTTAACCAGGGATATTTTAAAGCTTTTTCTTTATTTTTAGTTTCCATTCTCCCCTTACGCAAAACCCATCTCGGCCCTTTGTTACTAGCATTCCAGCAGGCTGTGGAGATGGGTTGGCCTCAATATGTACAACTGATTAAATACATCCACACTCTGCCATATATTTTTACATCAGTATTACGTTTTTTTATACAAAATATAAACAAAAAGTATGGACATGCCCATGGTATGAAGGGGACCAGGGTACAGTTGTAAATGAAGAGGTGGGGGAGGGTTCAGGAAGGACATCTGGGTGGGTGGGGCTGTCCTGGGAAATGTGCTACAGGCAATAATCAAGAGCAGTCAAGACCGAAATCTATATCCACCATACGGTTTACAACACTAAAATCGTTTTTACAAGACAACAAGTCCCAGAGTTAGGTTTTTAGGAAGTCATATAAAACCATAGGAGCGTTTCACTTCTCATTAGCTGTCAGTGATTCCGTAGAAATACAAGTTGTATAGGCTTTATTGTTTATTGCTGGTTTTATGACCTTAATAAAAATGTAAGTATGTATAGGCGGGGGTCTTTTTAACTGTGATTATTGTACAAAATGAAATTTTGATCTCAAGAAGCACATAATGTTTGCTCTTTTTTCCACCCGCTCGTTTTTGTATGATACCAACACAAACACACACATACAGACATGCAAACACACAAAAGGTCCTTAAGGAATTTTGAACTAAAAAACCAAGCTGTGATAAGTGGAATGGTAAACTGTTTATATACTGTATGGTTTTTTTTTGTTTGTTTTCAATTCCAGCTGGCAGTTTTTTTCCAGTGGTCTTTGACTCGAGTTAAGGAATCTATCAGATGCAAATGTTTGTGTAGCATCTTGTTTCGCTCTCTTTTTCCTTTTGTAAATACGGAGAAGCTTTGACCAATTTGACTTAGAGATGGAATGTAACTTTGCTTACAAACCAATTGCTATTAAACTCCTCTGCTTAAGGTGTTCTAATTTTCTGTGAGCACACTAAAAGCAACAATAAATGTGAATAAAATTTCAGCCGCATCTGTCATCATTTGTTCTTTGAAAGAAAGATTTTGTTCTCTACCTCAAGGTAAGCCAAATCTTATTTTGACAGCTGATTCCAATACTTAAAAAAAAATTTGTCTTGAAATCATTTAGTTCTTCATCATTTGATGTCATATACCAAATAAATGCATCTGCTGGTATTACTTAAAGAAACAGACTTCAGACCGTGTTGACGAATGAAGCTGGTCTCACCAAATAACGACAATAATCAGTGCTTAACAATTCAGTTGTTTTATTAAGTATATTATCTTCAATAGGGGTCTGTGAATTGGTCCATGTGCTTTTGGGTGATTTGAGGTCATCAAGTCAAGAAAGCTGTGCACCTCATATGTTTGGCTGTGAGGATGAAGCATAACTGATAACTTCATCTTTTATAAAACAAAATAATCAGTTTGAATTGCATTCTGAAACCATTGCTTTCACTACAATGGTTTCTGCTTCTTTAGCTTGAGGGAGGGGCCTACTCAGGGATGTTTTGACAAAGAGGCATCTTATTCACCTGAACATGTCCATGGAACCAAAAAGCATGTAAGCTGTGCATTTCTTGAGATTATCAGAAACACTAATAGTCAACACAGACAAAGTTTAAGTACAGGTGGCAGGAAAAGCTGCCGCGCTAAGGCCGAGACAGCAAAGAAAGAGGCACCCAGGGATACTAGCAACAATGGCTTTCTACGTCTCATTTGACCTCATAGTACCTTATTATCCTAGCAGAGCACTTGGTTCCTAAAAGAAGAATGAGAAGAAGAACTTTCAGTTATCAGGTCCGTCTGCTATGGAGGCAGCTGCCAGTTTTGGATTGGGAGACCCTTTCTAGTTGTATGTTTAGCACTTAAAACAATAGTCTTTGATAAAACATATAGGGCTGCATCAAGGGACCCTGAACCATGCCTGCAATAGCCTTAGGGTGCTGGGGGACTTCCTATGATGCACTGAGAGTTCAGATGCAACTGAAAAACTTTAGACCCTCCTACTCTCCTCACAGAGGTCCAAGGGATCTCCAACAAATGGTGACGCTATTTGTAGAGAATTGATTGGTCAGAGAGTGGGGTTTTCATACCTGCTGATTTATCACAGCGTAATAAAATCACATTTATATGCCATAAAGTTCTAACAATTCAGAATTTGAATTACATTATAATATGATAATAATAATGCTACTGCTACTATCACTAATCTGAATATAATGATCATAGTGTATGCATGTCTGTTTCCTCCTAGACATGTTGATCAGTCAAACTGCCTCTGGTACCAGGATTATCACCATCTACATAGTTTTGGGGAATTAATTTTTTGAAACTCAAATCTAATTACATTGAATATTTTTAATCTATTAAATATGTTCACCATAATACATCTTTAACTGGGATTTTTTAAGACTATTCATTGCAACAATAATAAAAGACTCGATCTAGCCTCAACCAGAGGGACAAAGCAGGTGGATGGTAATGCTGTGCAGTGTGTGAGTAGGGCGGAGTTTTTGAAATCACTAGAAAAAGTATGACAGTCCTTCAAGGTCTACATGTAAGGTAGCAGACTCTGCAGAAACACTCACGTCCACACCAGCCTTACACTGACAGACTGCTTTCCCAGGTTTGTCAGTCAGCAGGGGCCAGTGCCGGTCACTCCTGGCTACCATATTCATGCATTTTTTCCACTTCAAAATATCATTTTCTGAGATATTTTGATGAACTGGCAAAAATCCTCTGAAGGGGGATTTTTAAAAACTTTACTACAGAAGGTTCTGCATTTGGAGGGAGTTACGCCTGACCCAGCACACCCTAGGGGAGCAGCAGAGGCATATGCCTTTCAATTACAGGAAGTGGTTGGCATCAAAGACGAGCCTTAGATAACTGCGAGACACTGTGACTGAGGTCAAAAGCACTACGCTGTGGAGCATTATCGGAAAAGTAAAGGTGTGTACGTGTTGACTCGAATGGCTTTTTACTGAGTAAAATCTTGTAAATTCTGCAAAAATATAATGTGTACCTTCTTCTCTGTTAGTAAAAAGCTGGTCTTTCTACAGTCACTGATGAGTGCAGGTAGCTGAGAAGTCTTTGGGGAAAAAAAGATTATTATGATGTAAAATATTCAAGTACACTTTTTTATACATCATTCACAACAGCTCACTAATAAAAACTACAGCAGCAACAGAAAGCTGGAGGCTTTAATGTTTGAGGATTTGCTCGAGTCTTGCTTTAGCTTTAAGTTTTACACAAAGCAAATGCAACTTATTAAAACTAACTGAATGAGAAGCTCATCCTTTTTAGCTTCTATGATGTTCTTTGTCACATCTTAAACTAGATGTTATTGTTGTCAAGGTTAACATTGCTCATGTTACTATCTAAAACATCAGCCCTATGGTATGTAGTTGCTCAGATGAAAGTCACGCCAAATGAAAAAACCCCAATAAATATATATATGTTATCTTACTAACTAATTGAAACAGGTTGTGTTTAACATTTTTAAGCTTGTTGTCACATGCAGCTTGTCTGAGATGGCCCGGACAAGAATGGTTCTCAGTATTCAGTAATATGCAGTTCTCTGAGATTACCATCATATTTACAAACACATTCTTGATGAAGAGATTTTCTGTGGTACAAGTTTGCTGTGCAGGCGTTTGCATATTACACAATGGCACTAAAAAGACCGACTGTGTCTTCCTAACATTACAAACCATTGGTTATGCAGACATTTGAGCATGGAGACTTGAGTCAAGCTCAGTCTGCAGGATTCACTTTAATAATAAACATAATTTCCCATTTTTCTTTTCTGTTCAGTCACACATTCTTACACCTCGTTTCTCCACATTTATCTTGTAAGAAAACCACAGTATTAAATCAGGTTCATAATTTAAACTCACTTGGTTTCCTTGTTTCCTCTGTATAAAAATACTAAATAAGTGCTAGATTCACAGTTTATTATATATAAACTGCTTCCCAGCAGTAATAATATATCCTTCAGTTGCACCAGAAGCGATGTGTCAAAGAGCTACATCTGAGACAATATAAAATATATGCAGTAAGGCCTGCCATCTTGTTACATTGCATGTTTGAGGAAGAGCAACTTTCCTTTCAACTTGTCCACACTTCCCTCTTGTGGCAAAAACACACAATTACATTTCCAGGAACCCAACTAAAAGCGGCTGCAGTACTGTGGTGAGTTTTCCCACCAAGAAATTCTTAAAGGAAATGACAGTTGTTATCATACATGTGTAGGTGCCACATATACTAACTATAAGAGCACTCCTGTCACTTTGTACAAATGAGGAAACGGTGTCAGTATTATAGATTTCATTTTGTACAAAATATTCTTTCTGTAAAGAAAACCCAATAAGCTGGTGTCCATATTCAAAAGGCAGTAAAGGGGATGAGTTAGAGCTCTTTATCAGCTGCAGTACCGTGTTGTACTTGGAAGAGTCACATTTTCATCATACCCAAATTCCCATCTGCAGGTCCCAGGTTTTTCATCTGACCTCTAACCTCAGCCTTGCATCCTACTAGATAGACAATGTGCAATTGGGATAGCAGCAGCGGTAGTATCTAGATTTTTTTTTAAAAGCTTATTGAATGTCTTAATTATAGAGTCTTTACCTTACATAGAAAATGGCATGTGTGTTGTGGACTAGCACTACATAAATAGCAACACTTATGTTACTCTGGGTTAAAATGCCTTGTTGATGCCAGCAGTCAGAGGAATGGTCAGAGCGCTTTGAGCTGGTAGAAAGCTAGCAGAAACTTAAAATATCAACTTGTTACAACCAAAGTATTGCAGGGGAGCATCTCCTTTGATATTCGAGGTATCAGAATGTAAAACTGATGATTTGTGTGGGCTCATCAAAGTTAGACACCAGAAGATTATAAAAATGTTGCCTGGTCTAATCAGTGTCAGTTTTTCTTGGGACATTAAGATGATATTATCTGTATTTGGAGTACACAACACGAAAGCATGCTTAATGATTAGAACTTAATATTAAGAATTAACACAATTAATTTAAGTCATCTTGCTGCTGTTGCTTCCTTTAGGTCACTAGCAGCAAAAGCATTTCTGTAGATAAAAGCTGAAACTTGGTGTGTTTAGGTGCATATAAATACTATATTCATTGTTTTTCCTATGATATCTGCCTAACTATACCCCAGAACAAGTGAAGCTTACCATCATTCCAGTGTCATATTGTACATGTAACATGTTTCTGTTTCATCTGACCTGCTTTTGGCCTTTAAGATCTCAAACCACTTGGTGGAGGCCTTGTACCATATGTCACTGTGCCAGAAGTTTTTGCTCCAATATTACATTTTTCAAAGCAGGAACTTTTTTTCTGTATGATGTAAGGGGGCAAATTTCCATCAGCATTACATAGACTAACAAATGAGTGTTGGCTGTGTGGGCTCTGGATTTGTGGACCCAGTTTGAGAAACACAAAGGGTAGGAGTAACTGAAAACGAGCATTTAATGTCAATGAATCTAAAGTACAGGTACAAACAGAAATAAAACACTAGGAGAAACAGTCTCAGAGCACAGATATACAAAAGTGGGATACAGGCAGATGTGAGGGACAACACAATAATGAACAGAAGCAGAGACAACATAGACACCACATAACAAAGGGAGAGGTAACAGGCGGAGTCTCTTCAGACCGGCTGCTGTCCGCACCTGGTGGTGATTTGGTTACCAGTATTTAAGTCTTCTCCAGATCTTCTGCTAACCTACGTTAGTGAAAGCCCGGCAAGTAATCTTGTGTGTTCATAGTGATCGCATCACGCTTACCTTGCTTCTGTCCCCGTGTTTTAGTGATCCCTCGGATCCTCGTTTCTCCACAACAATACTCACGCTCACCTCAACGCTGATCTTCAATTCAATTTAATTTTATTTATACAGCGCCAAATCACAACAGAAGTCGCCTCAAGGCGCTTTATATTGTAAGGTAGACCCTACCACAATACATACAGAGAAAAACCCAACAATCATATAACCCTCTATGAGCAAGCACTTTGGCGAAAGTGGGAAGGAAAAACTCCCTTTTAACAGGAAGAAACCTCCGGCAGAACCAGGTTCAGGAAGGTGCAGCCATCTGCAGCGACTGGTTTGGGGGAGAGAAGGAAGAGAGGATAGAAGACATGCAGATCTTCTCGGTACTTCACAGCCACGATTCAAGCTCGTGCTCCGGGATTCACTGGATCATTCTGCCAGGACTCACCACCAACAGGATGCCCACCTGGGCCTCTCTGACCGCCTCTCCCGTTCTGTGCTCCACCTGCTAACCAGTAAGACGCTAAAATTAACGAAGTTCTCTATTCTGACAAGACAGTGGCTGTATCCCTCTCTTACAGTGACTCAGAGCACCACCATTTGAACCACCAAGTCCCCCTTTATCTCTCACTTTATGTCCACCATTCCCTGAAGCCTGTGTTCATCATAGGTCACAGTTTATGTGTGGTATTCTAAGCACTGAAACATTTTCTGTAAATGAAGCTTGGTTATCACTTTCAAATCTGGGCCTCTGTCTGTATCTGCATTTGGGTCCATTCACTCAGCCTGGCCACCCCGCCGTAACACCACGAAGAGCCACAGAGAATCGACAAGACTTCTGAACTTCCATATATGGTTATGTGAACAGTGGCTATGTGAACAGGTGTGAAATAGGCATGTTGTATGAAACACAGTGCTCAAGTAGAGTAGAACAGTTATCATCATTTACAAATGATGGACTAAATGTATATTTATATGAGATTTAAACCTTTACTTAATCACACATCACTAGATCATGAATAAAGCGAAAGGAAAAGGTCTCCTTAACTTAACTTTTATTTACATATTTTTGCAAAACTTACTGATAAAATACAACAATAAAAAAACCCTACCAGACTGGTATTTGCTTTATTGACTGAACTGATCCTTCATCTATGGATTTAATTAGAATACAAAATCTTGAATGAACCACATTCTTCAATGTCAAATTACATTTTTACAGCAGTGTTATATAATCCATGGATATTAGTACATTTATTATACCTTATGTACTTTGAACTGAGGACACAGGCCACATCCACAAAATGTAATTTTCAGTAATCCAGTTTTCTTTCAATGGGAATGCTACCGTGGTTAGCCTTATCATCATTGGACATAATAACAACTCTCTAAACCACAACAAGGTTGGAGCTTAATCATATAGCTGTTAATACGCCACATATGTTGGTACGTTCTAAGCATTGCTGGAAACCTGAGTGTGTGAGCCTGAGCTCAGGGTTAATGAAACCCTAACTGACAGATAACTGTCTGCATTTGTGGATCTGCCACAGCAGCTGTATAACAAAGGTCAGGTGTAAAAACAATTGCCAATTGTAAGGCTGGGAGAACTGTGGCTGATATCTGTGCATGCCTACAGATTTATTTACACACTCCCTAATCTGAATACGCACACAGATCTCAGTACACATATTTAGATCAAAATACACACAAATGGTAAATGGACTGGTTCTTATATAGTGCTTTTCTACTCTATCTGAGCACTCAAAGCAACTAATTCATTCACCCAATCACACAAGCACTTTTTCTAAGCTGTTAAGTGCTTATTCATACATCGGAGAGCAACATGGGGTTAGTATCTTGCCCAAGGATATTTGGCATGCAGACTGGAGGAGCCTTGGATTGAACCACAAACCTTCCGGTTAGTAACTGACCTGCTCTACCACCTGAGCTACAGCCATGGTCACATACCTGAATATGCACACATGCATTTCAATACACATATATTTTTTGTATATAGTACACAATATAATATAGTTCTGTTCATGTAGGCGATGAATCTTCCTCAAAAGTTGAAACTTCTAACAACCAGTCATATCTATCTATTTGAACGACACAAAGAGGACTAAGGAGCTTGGGAAAAATATGACTGGACTTCTTTGAGTTTCTTGACGATGTTTCACCTCCTATCTGGAAACTTAAAAGAAGTCCAGTGGCTTTTTTTCCAATCTCCTTAGGCTACCATGACCTGGATAACTGAGAACCTACTGAGAGATACAAAGAAGAATTTCAGATGGTGCCTTTGATGTGAAATGGACAGGTCCATTTTTGATCAGCTCACAGCAGCAGCAGAAATCGGACAGTAATAGAAAAGAGATTGAAAAGGCAGTTTGTGTAATGACTGATGAATGCTGAAAGAAAAAAGTCCAGAGGAAAGAAATTTAATAAGATGTGGAGTTAACCCTAAACTAAACTTGTTAACTAAAAACAATCAACATATATAGACACACATCGAGTTTGAAATTTCTCTGAAACAGAACATCTCTACAGATATCTGACATCATCATGAAACTTTCCCTTGTTTTTTTTGTTGTTAAAGATTATGTCAGGGTATGGGTCCTGTAGAGACAAGGACACTCCGCTAGTAAGTCAATTCAATTTTATTTATATAGCACCAAATCACAACAACAGTTGCCTGAAGGCGCTTTATATTGTATACAATAATACATACAGAGAAAAACCCAACAATCAAATGACCCCCTATGAGCAAGCACTTTGGCGACAGTGGGAAGGAAAAACTCCCTTTTAACAGGAAGAAACCTCCGGCAGAACCAGGCTCAGGGAGAGGCGGCCATCTGCAGCGACCGGTTGGGGTGAGAGAAGGAAGACAGGGTAGAAGACATGCTGTGGAAGAGAGACAGAGATGAATAACAAGTATGATTCAACGCAAAGAGGTCTATTAACACATAGTGAGTGAAAAAGGTGACTGAAAAGGAAAAACTCAATGCATCATGGGAATCCCCCAGCAACCTACACCTATTGCAGCATAACTAAGGGAGAATTCAGGGTCACCTGGTCCAGCCCTAACTATATGCTTTAGCAAAAAGGAAAGTTTTAAGCCTAATCTTAAAAGTAGAGATAGTGTCTGTCTCCCGAATCCAAACTGGAAACTGGTTCCACAGAAGAGGGGCCTGAAAACTGAAGGCTCTCCCTCCCATTCTACTTTTAAATACTCTAGGAACAACAAGTAAGCCTGCAGTGTGAGAGCAAAGTGCTCTAATAGGGTGATATGGTACTACAAGGTCATTAAGATAAGATGGGGCCTGATTATTTAAGACCTTGTATGTGAGGAGCAGGGTTTTGAATTCAATTCTGGATTTAACAGGGAGCCAATGAAGGGAAGCCGATACAGGAGAAATATGCTCTCTCTTTCTAGTCCCTGTCAGTACTCTTGCTGCAGCATTTTGGATTAACTGAAGGCTTTTCAATACTAGTCCAGTATTGAATAGCACTCTGGCTGGGCTGTCTGAGATTTAGATGGGGATGAAAGAAAGTCTGAAAGGGAGAATGACGACGAGCACAGAATTAAACAATGCAACGCGGAGAACGATTGGTTCAAATAATCTAGAGTGTGAACCTTGAGGCACCAGACTACTGGAAACATGTAATGACAAACAACAACAATGACTTTACCAAGGAATATGATGTAACACCTGCTGATATTCCTGCAAATTAGCATATTGTCTCAAAAGCACAGGCAGAAAAAGTATCGATGAGTCACTTTAAATCAAGCAAGAGTGCTTTTTCTATTCATTTTTTCTAGACTACAATTAGTTCAACGTGGCTGCACTAAACAGCACATCATAACCTCTCATTACTTCATAATGTGTGCCCATAAAACATCCATTCACTCAATATTCTTTTAAATACCATTGCATTGGCAATATCCTGAACGTTCACACCACTTGTAATATAGCAGACTGCAGGTGATTACACTACTGATTCCCTTATTAACAGTTTGTGTTTGATAAGATTCAGAACATCATCCTGTGTATTGAGGATTCCTTTAAACATCTGAGTGAGTCAGAGCTTGAAATTGAGGAACTGAGCTCAGCAGACACGAAAATGGCTTAAAACAGTTCTCGAGAGACAGACAGGATTATGGCCTTATCTTTGGGAAGGAACTAAGATCCCTCTTATCTGGCACTTTATAAGAATATGCAGAGAAGAAAGGAATGGATGCTAGGCTTGAAACAGTTACTAAATCTGCCAAAGATAAAAGAGTTTTAGACAATTTAATACCAATCGCTCTGCTAAACACTGATTATAAGATTCTGTTAGGGGCTATATTTGTGACACCGAAAGGCATGAGGATTTTATAGTCAGGATTTGTAAAAGGAATAATAATAACAATGATATAACGCTGGTATTGGAGCGTCTTTATTATAGCAAAATAATTCAAGAAAGAGTGTATTTCTATTTTAAGATTTTCACAAAGCAAAGTTCATATTGAAAAGATTTATCTCTTTGACTCTTTGAATTTGGGGGAAAATCTGTTAGTGCCATTGGTTATCCAATGGAATAAATAACTCTCAGGCCATCACACTTGATTCAAGATTTCAGATTAATTGAGGAATGTGTAAAATATGTAGTAGCAAACCAATTTTCCTCCCTCCAGAGGGGTTATCAACTCGGTTCCATTTGTCTGTTTGTTAGCAGGCTAGCGTCCACAGTTTTTAATATTTCACTTCAAATGTTATGTGATGGTTGATATCAAAAACCAGCTTGAACTGATTTAATTTGGATGGAAATTGGGTCAAGTCACACATTACTGACCAGCCTGCACCAACCCCTGACTTAAACCCCTTTGAAAATCTTTGAGGTGATCTCAATTGAGTTTTATTTATATAGCGCCAAAACACAACAACAGTTGGCTCAGGTACTTTATACTGGAAGGTAAAGACCTTATAATAATACAAAGAAAACAGAGAAAACCCCCCAAATTAGATGACCACCTATGACCAAGTGCTTTGGCGACAGTGGGAAGGAAAAACTCCCTTTTAACAGGAAGAAAGCCTAATCTAAAAAGCAGAGATGGTGTCTGCCTCCTGAATCCACATTGGAAGCTGGTTCCACAGAACAGGGGCCTGATAAGAAGGTTCTGCCTCCCATTCTACTTTTAAATATTAAGAACTAAGTGAGCCCAGTCTGAGAGCGAAGTGCTCTAATGGGGTGATATGGTACTATAAGATTATTAAGATAAGATGGGGCCTGATTATTTAAGACCTTGCATGTAAGGAGAAGAATTTTAAGTGGGAGCTAATGAAGTGAAGCCAATATAGGAGAAATATGCTCTCTCTTTCTAGTCCCTGTCAGTACTCTTGCTGCAGCATTTTGGATCAACTGAAGGCTTTTCAGGGATTTTTGAACTAAAGAGCAAGGTACATGCCAGAAGACCATCAAATATGGAGAAGCCTGAGAGATTTGTCAAATGGGATTGCTCAGGAGACATGCGCATGACTCGTTGAAAACTACAACAAACAACTGCAGGCTGTTGTCCAGCAAAAAGGATACGCAATTCACTATTCCGGAAAACCACATCTCAGAACTATGAGCAAAATATTTATAATAGACCGGAAACTGACAAGTGGTCAATACTTCCTTGTCATTCAGCTTGTTATATGAATGAAGAAGCTGAATGAAAATAACCAAGTTCACTAGTTTGGGTCACTAGTTACTCCTAGTTACTGCCTGAGGTGGGCTTCCATCACAGCAACACTGTATGAAAGCTATGCATTACATATGCATGCCAGTAATAATCCTTCATTCCACCTGTGTCTGGGAAATAAATTGCATGTACTGTGATGCCTTTTCCCAGGTTAGAAAGCCCCCTTGTGGCTGAACATGTTCAGAACATGAATCTATGATGAGCTGCAACAACAATCTCAAAGACAACAGTATAAAAATTTTTTATTACCAAAAGCAAAATATCAAAATTCAGCTGTAAAATTATTACAGGTTCACGTAAGGGTTTAAACCCTTGTTTAACGACAAAAGAGCTGATTCAGAAGATTAAGCACATTGGATTCACATCGTTTAATGTTAAGCACCAAATCTGGAAAATTCAAGGGCTGAATTCAGGATAACCACTGACACACAAGACAAAGAGACAATTTACAAGTAGAAAACAAAGAGTCATAATAAATATAATGCTTCTTAATGGTGTTTTGGGGAAGTGCAGGATCCTTGAGGCTGGACAGCACCAGTTAAGATCTTTGGATAAGAACACTTTAGGTACTGCTGGTCTGCTCAGTTTTCACACTGCAGAGGAAGAAAAATCGATTAGTTCAAACAACAGAAATGTTGCTATAGTGATGAGTTAAGTACTGGCTACATATAACATTAGAACAACAGGCTACTAATGTGTGCACATACTGTGGTAGCCCAGTGGTTGAACAAGGTACAGCTCAGGATCAGAGCAACAGCTGACTGCACTGGCGCTTTGGTTTGCCCAATATGACTTTCACTTGAGTTTCTGAAGCATCTTTTGTGTTTTGATGTCACAGTAAAATAACTTCATGAAAAATGACAACAATCCCACAGTCTCTCCACATCTTTGAAGTATTGTGCCCTAATCAGATTTGTGCATATAAAAGCTCTGCTTGTCATGCACAACACAACCTCATACTCAGTTTGAAAAAGCATGCAGTAACTGCATTTAAAAAGGAGCGAGAACACTCAGTGTGTGAATGAATTCAAACATTCACCTCTTTGAGTCAGTCTTCTCAGCACT
Organism: Simochromis diagramma; assembly: GCF_900408965.1. Classification (NCBI taxonomy): domain Eukaryota; kingdom Metazoa; phylum Chordata; class Actinopteri; order Cichliformes; family Cichlidae; genus Simochromis; species Simochromis diagramma. The sequence continues at coordinate 2,893,853 of NW_024386757.1, read as the reverse complement.
GCTGTCTTTTGTCTTCTCTTCTTCTTTTATATCTAAGGTGGGGAAAAATGGGGAAGAAAGAAACCTTTTAATCACAACCAGCGTTACACATTGTTACACTGTTAATAACAACAATCGAGTAAGCATCAAAGTAACCAACCAGCTTTCTTCTCCTCTCCTTCCTGTTTGTCCTCGTCCACTCTGGGCCTTTTGGGTCCTTTCTTGTGATTGGCTGTGTTCCTCCTGCCTCCCTCCCCTTCATCCTCAGAGTCGGAGAACTCTTCGTCACAGGCTATTCTCTTATCTGTAGCACGGACTGCAATCAAACACCAAACTCTGGTGAGTTTGAGTGAGTGAGTTGTAACACAGCATAATAATGCATATGCAGTACTGCTGCTCCTTTTTTCCCCAAACCTAGGGTCCTTTCTCCCATGGGTCGGCAACCTTTCTGATGATGAGTGCCATCTAAAATTTCCCCAGAAGTCACTGTGCCATATCAACCATTGCATTAGCAATAAATTTAATAACACTCTATATCAACAGTTACACACTATATAGAACAAATTTATAGAACTATTTTTGTTTGCAGATGTTGGCATAGTGCAGTATTATATTTGTGTGTATTTCCGTGGTGCTGATGCTGCGCTGAGCTCCTGAAGCATTTGAAGTGTCGGAATGTGGAAATTTCAACATTGCTTGAAAAAACTGCCAGCTAGCAACGTCCTTCTCACCGGTAGGCTAAGTGATTTTTAGGCAATTAAAAGTTGAATCTGGCATGTTTATTTTTAATACACCTTCTCAGATTAATTCACTGCGTGTCGTGCCATCAGTTAACCCTTCACATGCCAGCTGTGGCACAAGTGCCCAGGGTTGCCGACCCCTGGTCTAAATTACAAACATGTCTGGGTAAACACTGCAGGCATTTTCCAATTTTAGTGTTCCCACTCAATACTGTTCTTCACCCTTTGATTCAAAACATTTTTTGATCATTTCATAAGTTGAGAGCCAGAGTAATGGGACCGTAAGGCTAATGTGGTACAATGCAGAAATGAAGATACTGCAGAACTGCACTGATAACATCCCCCTCTGTCTTATTTTCCACCTTGTTTGCCACTTAGTGTCTCAGAAGGCTTTTCTTATTTCTCTGTTTTGTGCCTGTTCCCCCATCTTGTCTTAGAAAATAATTGTAGATGACAGCAGAAAGAGGCTTGCCAAAGAAGCTATAACCAAAAATGCAACGTATGCCATAGAAGCCGATGCTTTGTGAAAACGAATGAAGGTCTTACTGGACAAGCGTTTGTCAGGATCCTCTGTGTCCTCATCCACTGTGTCGTCTGGGACAGCATCCCCGGGGATGGCTTGCATCTGAACCCCTGGAGCATGAGGCAGCATCCGCAGGTTCTCAAAAAGCCGCTGCCTGAAAAGTCACATACTGATCATCTGCATTTCAATTTCTTTATTAATCAATTGTTGTACATCACTTTTCTAGCCTAGCAACATTTTGACATTGTAATGTGAAGGTGGTTGTTTCCTTTCCACTGCTGCTTGCTCATAGCAAGTCAACGTTTTCTGCCTGTTATTGTGGGTCATAAAGAACTTCAAATCGATGTTGTTGTGTATCAGTGATAAATAGAACAGAATAGAACTGAAAAGCTGAACTGATATGAAGGCTGATATAAGTACAGTTAACTAGAGTTGACTGACAAATTAATATATAAGGGGAATAATGACTGTAGAACTGAATGGGTCGGTGATAGATGTTTTGCCAGGCAGAGGCGTCAGAGTGTGTCTGAATGTGTGGAGTACTGGGCAGATTGTTGGCTGTACGGAGGAGCAGGGGAAATGAAATGAGCAGAGAATCCAGAGGGTGGAGAACTAATCTGAGCAAATAAAGAGTCAAATCTGGAGCACAGCCACCGAACTGGATGGCTCTCAGGGTGGGTTTCAGGCCTGAGAAGCAGCGCAGAGGAGGTGAAGGGCTACGGACTGAGGTGGGGCAGCGTGGACAGTAGAGAAGCTGCAGGTCCAGTTGTGGACATTGACTATCTAACAACAATTCATTTATTAGTTAGCCAACTGTGAGGTCAGCTTTCTAAGTTCAATCTGTTTTCATTCCTTCTTTATTTTAATTAAACTAATACCACAAAATGTATTTTTAACTTGTCAATAACATTCTTTTCCCACAATTATTCCAAATCTCCAGCAGTTCTAGGCTTGGAATTCTGGCAGTTCTAGAAAGAAAACAAATAGTTTCACATTTGACATACTTGATTTTGTCCATATATTCCTGTGAGTTCTGGTTGGTCATGTTGGAGGGGCTGATGTGGAGCTTGAAGTCAGGCCCGAAGTACTCAAAGTAGTCATTGTATGGCAGTTCTACAACAGAAACATCGTTGAGATGAGAAAAAAAAACTGCTGGAGAAAATCTGTCAAATGAGGAATCACGTTAAAAGAAAAAGGGGTGCTACCACACCTGTTAAGATTTATTGAAGCTTTATAACCTACACTGATCATGAGTGAGGGTAAGATGAAGAGAAATGTGTAGGGAGGTAAGTTAATGTGTTGAAATCCCGTTAAGAGAACTGCTGTCCCATTCCACGCTCTAATTACATCCCCCCTCTTTATGTGGAAATCTGACAGTCTGCTGACTCATCTCCTTGTGAGCAAAGGCAGGAAGCAGGTTGGCCCTTCCCTGAGGTGAAGTTAACTAAAAACTCCATCACCTCCAACAAGCCTCACACTGCAGGCTACAGACACACACATTAAACTTTAAATGACCAGCATCACTGTTTGACATGCTCCACTTATTTGATCTATACCTGCAAAATTTAAAAAGAATATACATATGGTCCTGCAGTGATATTTATTTTGTTTTTTAGGCTTCGTTGAGTCAAGCTTGTCTATGGCAAGCATAGTACACTCCTCTGGCACCAATTCTTAAGAAGCTAGTAACTGCTAATGTAGTCCGCAGTCTCTAACTTCACACAGAGATCAAGAGAAGGCTATAGAGGTCTTTATACAGCCAGATTATTTCAGCCTCAGCAGGCTCTACTTTAAGTAATAATTAGATAATATATCAGTTAAGTGGTGTGCACAACTACTCAACAAGGCTATAAAGCACTGCTGCCCTAAATAAATAGCACCAAAATTCAAGTTAACCATATGGACTGTATGTGTGTGTTAACCATCTTGGATCTGTCCAACCATCAGTTCAATTTTCAATTCAATTCCACCTGAGAAACATGGAGTCAGACTTCGAGGTGCTCGTTTTCATCTCAACTAGCTTCAAACTCAGTTGCAAACCACCCAAGTGCAAGCTGGAGGTCATAGCTTGATGAAATGAACAAAACCACATCGTCTGCAAAAAGCAGAGAGGTTATTCTGAGACCACCTCTAACTCTGGGCTGCACCTAGAAATTCTGTTCATTGAAGCTATGAAAAGAGTCAGTGACAAAGAACAACCCTGGTCACGTCAATGATGTGGCGAGTTAAACTAATCGCTCTTTTTATTAATGTAGGACACCTATTAAGTGCCGGTTCGGTCAACCAGATTGCCACTTAGCTTTTTTCTTCTTTCTTGTATGACAAAGAAAGCAAAGAAATCCAAGACAATTTTAACTACAGTCATTCACTGACATGGAAAAAGTGACTAACCGTCAGGGATGTCAGTGTCCAGAGCCACAGCTGTCTCATAGGTCCAGCATCGGGCCACATTTCGAATGGTGTATCCTCCTCCACCCAGCATGAGCAGTGGCAGGTTGAAGGACTTGATGTATTCCACACATTTGGCATGCCCTTTTAGGATTAAAAAACCCAGGAAAAACACACAAAATGCAAGACATTCAGTATGGTTTGTGACATTACTTTATTACACCATTCAGCATTACTGTACTGTGTATGTTTACCTCGGATGGTGAGGTTAAAGCAGCCGAGGCGGTCTCCTGAGAGAGAGTCTGCACCACACTGAAGAACCACAGCACTGGGCTGGTACATCTCCATCACCTTAGCCATCACCTACACAATCAAAGTAGAAAAATCTGTGACTCCTTGTCAACACCTTTATATTTATCTCTAATTGTTTAGACGTAAGGAAGCACCATAATTTCTTTTAAACATAATGACGACACAAGCCTGTGTGCGTCTAAGAGCAAGAGCCATGCAACACAAATTTTGTATCTAAGAAGGGGGCTGCTTCAACATCTTCCAATAAAGCACAGACTTTTGCAACAACATGCTTGTGAAAACACTGCCTAAGCTAATTTTGTGCTAATATTTGACTTACGCTGTGTCACAGGATAAAAACATGTCACTACTATTGCACTGTAATGCTTCTGCTGGCACGCTGTTTCAATAGATTCACACTAGATACACAAATTGTGCATCTGAAAAGAAGAATAGAAAATACTTACACCTATAAATGTTACCGAGTGCCAGCTGCAAGCATCAATAAAAAAAAAACAAGAGTAGCTGTCTGTCTCCTATGTGACTACAGTACTTTAGATTTGAATTGCCTGCTGTAGCTACAATTAAAATCAGAACAGTGAGCTAAAAGACAACATGGTAATTCTCTATTGGTTTGCCTTTGAAAATACAATATTTTATCTGTTGTTTTTTTTCCCCCAGCAATATATTTATTTATTAATTATATTAGAGCTATATTATATACTGCATTTCGTTGCCCTGTACCTGTGCATGTGCAATGACAATAAAGTTGAATTCTATTCTATTCTATTCTATTCTAGAGATGTTCCTGGTGATCAATTTCCTAGTCGACTAGTCGTGGGAAAAAAAAAAAACTTAGACTGCCCGACTAGTCTAAAACTAAGAAACAAAACTAAGACAATCTAAAGTTGGGTCGTGGGGGAAGCAGCAGGGAAGCCCAGACCTCCCTCTCACCACCTCCACCAGCGTATCCAGGAAACGTTTAGCAATTCCCAGACGTAATCTCTCAAGCATGTCCCAGATAAACGCCCAGTTGGAACACCTTACCCTGGAGGCGACAGCCTTAGCCATCTCCTTTCAATATGGAGGAGCGTTGACTCTACTCTGAAGTTGTCCCAAATGATCTAACTCATCACCCTATTGCATCCTGTCAGAGAAAGCTAATTTCCTCCAGTTGTATCCGCGATCTCATTCTAATAATGTTAGCCTAGATCAGGGGTAGGCAACTCCAGTCCTCAAAGGCCGGTGTACTGCAGGTTTTGGATGTGTCCTTGATCCAACACAGCTGATTTAAATGGCTAAAATACCTCCTCAAAATGTCTTGAAGTTCTCTAGAGGCCTGGTAGTGTGATTCAGGTGTGATCCAGGGTGATATCTAAAACCTGTAGGACACCGGCACTTGAGGCCTGGACCTTGCCTAACACTGGCCTAGATTGACAGATTCATGGCGTTTCCCAACAACAATCTGCTGTTGGGAAACGCAACAGCAGATTGCCCAATGCTGCCATCTGGTGGCAGATGGCAGCATTGGGCATCAATTAAAATTTTAACAAGTATAACAATTAGACTAGCAAGTCTGGTACTGACTAGTGACGACAGCGACGAGTAGTCAGCTGGGCAACTAGTTGCGGACATCCCTAAATTATATATATATATTACTATTTAATCATTTCCTTCTGGATCAGTTCATTTGGGAAGAGCGAAAAAACGAAGTGCTGTGACTTTTAAAGGGTCAGTTATATTTGCAGTGCAAAACAAGCGTTTGTGGAACTCACAGGCTTGAAGATTTGCTCATATGACTCGTCATCTATGCCATCCCGCAGTGGGAAGTTGACAGCATAATATTTGCCTTTTCCAGCTCCAATATCCTAAAGGTAAAAAAGACAAAAAAGTGCATACTGAATAATCTCCAAGTATAGACTCCTCAGCAGTGTGCAAATGCATGTGTTAGCTGCACCAAAACTATCCTATGATATCATCATACAGATTTTGCTGTTTTCAATTAAGAAATTATGACTTCTTAGTAACCAGCTGAAGGAAGAGTGTAAGGCTCACCCGAAGGTCACCAGTTCCAGGGAAGTACTCCCCATATTTATGGAAGGACACAGTCATAACTCTGTCTGTTGTGTAGAAGGCCTCCTCCACTCCATCTCCATGGTGGATGTCTATGTCGATGTACAGCACCCTCTGGTGGTACCTGGTAAAGAGGGCCACAGACAGAGCTCGGATGAGTACAAACACTGCATAGAAACAATGCTGTGAGAAATGGGTCATTTAATGAATTTTTATATGTAGATGGGAAACAAAGCGGGAAATATTCTCACTTGAGCAGCTCCAGGATGGCCAGCACAATGTCATTGACGTAACAGAACCCTGAGGCCTCCGATTTCTTTGCATGGTGGAGTCCTCCTGCCCAATTCACTGCAATGTCTGTCTGCTGTCGGTTCAGCTTCACTGAGCCAGCTGTACACAACAGGAAATATGTTTGATTATGCAGTTTGTAAAGAAACTGATATATATCTGATGAGTTAATCAATAAGTCACTTAGTCTAACTTTGTTGTCATAACCGGAAAAATGTTTAATCAAGGCTGGCACTGAAACAGCTGGACAACTGAAAACCAAGAACTTGTTCCTGTAACTGTGCTCTCTGGGAACAGGTGACAATAAAAAGAATTTGCTGCCTCAGTCTAATGACCACTGCACTGACTTTGTTTCTCAAGGATTTGACTGACAGTAATGAGGTCCTACATGAGCAATTACAGCTTTCTGTCTGTTCTTTTATGGAGGACTATTTATAAAGATGGTTGGTGCTAACTATACAGATCATGTTTCATTCTACTCTGGTTGATGACTTGTCAACAAACACAGTTGCTTGTAACTTGTACCACAAAGCAGGATTTGGGGTTTAGTGAGGGAACTTCAGGAGTCCCACCAAATCCTAAGGATTACAAAGGTGGTTCACAAAGGTACACAAGACAAGATTAGGATTCATTTTTGTAGGGAATTCAATCCTGACCTCTTATTCCAAAGACACTCATGTCTTTAGGAATATTATCCTTCCAAAGACAATGTAGAAATGACTGAGAACCACAAGACTTTTTAGATACAAATAATTGTGTTATTCTGTTAAATTGGCAGTGTCTATTAATGTTACAGATAGGTCTAATGTTGCTGAAACAGGAGCTCAATGACTTCCTGATGTTCCACACAAAATATTGTGAGTGTTGTGAATGTCATCACGTGGTGCATGTTCCTGCTTGTCTGCTGTGGTTCTGTGGGAAGTAGTGTGTCAACTAGCAGAGGCAAAGACAGTACTGTGGGTACTGATACTGCTATAAATGAGTAACTAATCCAATCGTCAGTTTTAGTGTCAGTTAGGATCTGAGTATCTATTTTTTGACAACCCTACTACAGACACACCTCCAGAGTTGCAACAGAATGAATAAAACCTTGTCACAGTATATCTTTAACATAAATATTCAGATTGCTTGACTCAACTGACTTATCAAGACCTTTTATATGACCGCTTAACAACATCTGATTCATCATTAGCACGACTTACCAGCTGAACCACCAGCAGACAGTTGGCAGAACTCAAACAAGCCATCGAATACTGGACAGTCCTCACCAACATTGACTGCAGAGTAAATAAATACATAAATAAATAGGAAACCAAAAAACAGGAACGTGTTCAAAATTTTGTTTGAGCAGTATGACTGGAAACAGAAGGGCAGAGGAGCTCCTTGTATTTCGTACTTGGAATAGTACACAAAATTCTGTAATGTCCCAAAGAGGACACAATGACTTACACCTCTGCATCTGTTTGCTGAACTCTGACATGTTGTCTGGTCGTATGGATCGGAGGAACTTGATGTAGTCATCACTGTGATATTTTGTCATCTCGTCTGCAGTGGCTTTGTGTGGCCTCTGAAACACAAGACATACAAGCTGGTTGGAAACTACAACAAGGAAGGCCAGAACCTATGGTATGCTTAGTGTCACATGCTTGGAAAACATACATAGACCTCCATCTTCCTGTACAGTCCATAGTTCAGAAGTAAGTTGTGGGTCATCCGGATACGATGTGGTTTCATGGGGTGCCCCTGTCCATAGTAATAATTTCCTATGTCACCTGCAAAGACAAAAGGAACAAGATAAGAAACACATTTCCATCCGATAATAATTATTAATTTAAGCTGCGAATTAAAATAAAAATGGATGCTTTTCAGGTTCTGTCTGAGCAACAAAAGAGATTTTACACTTATTTACACATTCTATAAAAACAGCACATTTTGTACTTTTCATCAAAATTGACAACCTGCCAATTGTGTACTGTGTTTCTTCCCCCCCTCTTCTTAATTCTTGGCTGTTCCTGCTCTAATCCTGACCACAAACAAAAAGACCAAATGAAACCCCCATATGTTAAGGTATTAACTGTTTTACATCTTTGAGGTATTCTGTGGCTGCTAACTTAGCAACTAGCATGACACAAACATAATGCTAGAACAGCAAATAACAGAAAAGCAAAGGGAAAACCGAGTTTTTCTCAACACAACAACAGCGGGGAACAACAGCAACATCATTCACGGTGTAATACCATAAGTATAATTCAAGCATTTTTAATGTAACTGAAAAACTATGGATGCTTACCACCAAGAAGTAGATCACAAGATTGTGCAGGTCAAACAGTGATGTTTACTTCAATTTTACCTGCACATGCAGTTATCCTACTCCTTCAGACTATGAATGTACTGCTGATCTCAGTTGCCAATATTATTAAAAGGTATAAAGTTCATGGCGCTGTAGCCACCTTCCCAGGACATGGGCGCAAGAACAAATGCAACTTCAGGTTGAACAGAGAAATAGCACGCAAAGTAGAAAAGAGAAAAAAACTACTGGTTGTGTTTAGTGAGAAATAAAAAGCAACGTAAAAACAACAACAACACAGCATTTGACTGTTAAATATTCAGATGTAAACTGAATGCAGGGCTATGTGTGAACAAAGTTAGTTTTTACTGCAAGTCTCTTCAAACTTCTGACAAGATACTGTAACTATGTTCCTTGTACATGAGGAATACAAATAAGCGGTTTCTCTTATGAGAGAGAGTGATGTTAGACAACACGGTGATACGCTCCAATAAGGCCTGAGCACTTAATTGTGTAACAGTGGCACATTTTGCTTCATTATTTTTACGAATGTAACTCTGACGGCGACTCATCAGTTCCTAATCATTTTTGATTTAACAGAGGTAACGCGGTGCACACTGCACAAAGCCCGATCTAAGTCTGCAACTATAAGTTATACAATCGTGACAATGAGTGCTTGTGTCGCTAATTCTCAACATTAATTTAACCGAAGCCCTCCTCTTTTCTCTGGCTCGGTTTAAGTCAGGTGATTTTTTTTAACTTTTACTCATAATAGTAAACACACGAATACTCTCTTTGCACCGCGGAGACCTTTCAAACGGTCATTAGCGCCTACTCGTTAGCTTGCTAGTGTTAAACAGTATACATTCACCAGCAGCTACACTGACTAGCTGGCTAGCGTTAGCCTGCCAGATGGCTCAGTTTGAGCTGCCCATTCACACGCTCAGGATGTCCCATACCGTCGTAGTAGTAGCAGACCTTCTTCTTGGTCCCGCCTGCGGTCGTGTAAGCCATTTTAAAAGTACCTCTAGAAATAAAAAGTTGGTTTGAATTTGCTTCAGCAGACAGAAGATGGGATGGACGGCATCAACACATAATTACACACGGCGGAAAGTCGCTGAATGGGAGGCGCAACTTCGGCGGGGAGGGGCGGGTCAGACAACTTCGGTAGGCCACTTACCCCACCGCGAGGAGTCCCATTCAACCCAGAGGATGGGAAAAGTGGACTCATAAGGATGTGTGAAACATGGTAAAAACGCGCTTCATAAAATTCAGTTCCACTGCTTTATCCGTTACATTCTTTCATTTCTTACTACCATGCAATAGAATTAGATACTTTTATGGCTGTAACAAATATGGATTTGTTAACTCCATTACCTGAAGTATTGCCCAACAAACCTATATGTTACCCAGGGTTTTTTGTTGTTGTTGTTGTTGTTATTGTTGTTGGGGGGGGGTGTTTTTCGTCAGTTTTCACCTGGTTTGATATTTATATTTATATTTACCCCTGAGAGTCATTTTTGGGCAATGCCCTGATTTTATTCTGAGCTTTAAAGGAATTTTAAGAGGGTAATACCAACAAAAAAAAAACCCAGTACAGATTTGCACATGGACAGAGCTGGAGCTGTTAACTTATCAGGTTGTACAAGAGTACTAATCAGTTCTTCGGTTTTTCCACAGTTATAGTGTTGTTATGGAGCTATATCTGAGTGGAAGACTTTTGAGAACCAGACCACATTTTAACAAATCTGATGTCTGAACATTATATATGTATATAGTGAAAGTTGGGGAAATGTCCACTTAAAGAAAATCATGGCAGACAGAATCCTCTCATAGCTTGAGAGTGGTTCCAGATTCTTTGTGCGGCAGTAATCCTGTACAGTATTGCTCAGGTACAAGGCAAACTGTAAATGATGATGAAACATTTTTTACCAAAAACTATTTTGGTAGTCTCTTATTGTATTCATGCCCCTTAATGTATTAATAGCCATATTGTGAACTTTGGACAGAACTGGGTTAGCTGTTTCTGAATCCTGTTTTCATGCTAAGTTATTCTAAAGACAGGGTTATTTTGTTTTGGAACCAAATCAGACGTTAATGAAACTCAAAGTCTGTACTGTAGTAACTGTAGTGTCTAGACCTAGTCTTTGTCGTTTTTAGTGCCTTAACGTAACCGAATGAATTTTTGAAGAATTGATGCCAAAGTAGAAATCTCTGATATATATGACTTAAACTTGGGTGTGTAGTGTGTAAATTCTTTGCTCCACTGCCCTTCCATTTTCCAAATGCAGACTTATTTGCTTTAAAAAATATTGATGAAAGCAAGATTAAACATTACATTCAGGAATATGAAAATAATGTAGGGACGTTTGTGTCCAGAAACATGAATCAATAGAACATTTCCCATGTTGCTTGTCTGTGTTTACTGTGTTATGGTGTGTTGATACCTGTGCATTCCTGCATTATCCTTTTGTGTTGCACATTTCGATGTTTTTTTCCTTGCTACCTGGCCTGACCTGTCTCCCCAATGTGATGTTTGTATTGTATGTACGGTCGGCAAGGTCTGTCATCTCGGTTGTGGGCAAAAGACCTGCAACTGACAAATAAAGGCCATCTCATCTCATCTCATCTCATCTCATCAACATTTCTTCAGGGAGACACCGATGGTGGTTTTGGTTTGTACCCCACTAAGTTTCTTTCTTTCCACCACTCAGAATTACAACCACGGCGTAAGTCTGCAAGTCAGTTATTTCTGATCTACTACCCTCAAAAAGAATATTAAAATACACCAATACACATGAAATCCTCTCACAAATGTTTACACATTCTATTAATTTAACAACACACTTATGATACAGAATGAATATTTGCACAGAACAGATTTCATTTTTAAAAAAAAATCAGCATAGAACAAACAGCTGGTTTGACATAAGTCATCAGAGGACACCTTCTTTTCTTCACTAAGTGTTGGTAACCCAATGAGAAAGCAGTAGGGGAAAAGAACAGTATACTTACATTTAAAAACACAAGCTCAAGTCTTAAATGCTTTAAAGGTTTTGGACATGGTGACAGCCAAGCTTGCAACACTTATAACTATTCTGATAAGCCAGTCTGTTCTACAGACTAGGTATTATGTTAAAAACTAAAGGAGGCCACCTTCTAAAGCAGTGGTCCCCAACCCCCGGGCCTCGGACTGGTACCGGTCCGTGAGTCGTTTGGTACTGGACCGCGAGTGTTGAGGCTCAGGTGTGAAATGTATGGTTTTCAGGGTTTTTATCGGTTTTCAGCATTATTTTGTTATCGTTTTTATCATTAACTCGGTTTTCATGGGTCTTTTCACGTGTGTTATGAATAAATCTTCTTTTTTTCGGTACCGGTACTAGTTTTATTTTGTTGTATTTATCTGCGACACCTTAAAGGCCGGTCTGTGAAAATATTGTCAGGCATAAACCGGTCTGTGGCGCAAAAAAGGTTGGGGACCGCTGTTCTAAAGGACTGATCACAGCAGGCGTTAAATAAAACACAATGAGCAAACACAAAAGTCTACTGGGTTATACTGGCAACTGGATTTTACATGCAGTTTTGGCCAGGTAAACACCACGATAAGGAATGATGAACTTTTTCTGTTCGGTTTTGAAGGTGTTTTTTCATGAAAAAAAGCATCACACTTATAGCTTATCTTAACAGCATGAATGTCAGTGTTTGATAGTCTCTTAAAAATAATCTCTTTAGTTAATCACACAGCTCAGCACTGTTTTTTTTCTCTACATGGGGAAAACATTGACAGACAAGTGAGTTCATTTGCAAGATCAAGTGCTTTGAACTGCAGCTTTTAGTCAAACCATGAAACTATTTTGTTCTTTTTTTTTCACACATTTGAAAAGAAATTTACATCAAGTTCCTTTTATATTTGGTCACACTGTCATCCTGGTATTAAATGCCATCAAAGTGCTATTAATGTCTTTCGAGGTCTCAGAATTTGGCATTTTTAGATAAACCCCAATTCAAAGAATCTCATCAGAGGAGTTTGAGCTCATCATGGCCAGTTGAATGTCCTACCAGTGATCTGGTAAAACTTCTGATTGAAGGGATGAAAGAATTTTTGCAGTTTGGTCACTACTGATGGGTCCACCTCCGGATGGGTGCGGCCCTTGCTGCCTGCCAGGCACTTGTTAAAGACAATGTTAAATCGCAGACAATAAAATCCCCTGGTGGCATTGAAGTACAGGTTATACTGGCTGATCCTGGAGGGGAGGTTAAGGAAGCGCTCAACAAGCTGCAGCTCTGGCAGCGGGTCTGTAATAAGGCGATCCCCATCCACAATGTGAAACTGCTCCACGGGAAAGTACTTCAACCAACGCTCCAAATGTTTGGTGTAGATGCTGGTCCGGACTGCTTTGTATTTCGTGTTCACCTCGCAGGTGTTGGTGTCAATGACCAGCTTCTCAAACTTGTGGTAGGTCTTGTTTTTGCGCTCCTTGCCCTCCAGCACTTGGGTATAGTCCGACACAGCTCTGGTGGTAGGCTCGCGCACGATGATCAGCAGCTTGATGGAAGAGTTCATCTTGAATATCCGTTCAGGGACTTCCTCTGTGATGAAGTAAGCGGGGCTCTTTTCAATGGTGATCTGATGAGGGAAGGAGAAGGGCATTTTCCCCCTGTACCAGTCGATGCCACGAGCGTAATTTTGGTCATTGTCAAAGAAGTGGATCTCTTGTGAAGCCTTGACAACTGCTGGATGCAGGTTGAGCATTTCCAGCAGGGCACGGGTGCCACCTTTACGCACCCCAATGATAATGGCCTGAGGCAGTTGCTGGACCAGGTTGTGCAGGCGAATTTGCTCTTTGGTGGCATTGCCCTTACGGATTTCATGTAGGAGGCCACGCTTAAACTGCAGAGTGCGGAGAGGAATTTGCTCTGGTTCAGGGGCGGGCAGTCTGCTGTCAACTGGGCAAATGGGCTGTAGCCTGAAACACAGGAAAAGAACGCATCTATCTTATTTTGTATCTCATTCTATAAGCAATTTTATCGCTCATAGAATACATTTATCACTTCAATCTTAACTAAATAAGCTACTTGAATGTAAAACTTATTATTAATGGAACAATTCTCTGAAGCTAATGCAAAGAAACATCCTGAAACATCCTGAAACATCTATGAGCTTCTGAGACCTCTGAAAAGCCTGTGGTATGTTAAGACTAAGGCTTTTGCAGCAGATGTTTAAAGTACTGTGAGTTGCAAGTTAGAGCCACCACAGCAGACTCATCCTAGCACCAAGGACACAGCAAGCATAAAGTCACCCACTGGTTTGTCCTGTTTCTGGGGTATTGAACTGAATATTCTCACTGTCACCAAAACCCTTTTTTTAAAACAAGGAAGTACAGTGAGTCACTGAGTAGTAACCACAAACAGCCATAAACTGCCAAAGCTGCTGCCCCCTGCTGACCATTATGCAGGTTTAAGGAACTGTCTCCACTTTTTAGACTTGAACGCTGCATTCATATTTTACATACAGTCTGTGTCTAACAGATCCCTCAACTGGTTCATGGTTAGTTCCTCATCAACTATGGTATTCATTTCTTTGGAATGCCATTTCTCTTATGCATACCCAAGTCCTCACACCACACCACCTTTTCAACATGCAAAATTGCGAGCACCACATCTTTGTCAATAAAGATGACTACAGCAGTGCATATACCAGATATATGACTTGTTTGTTTTTAGAATAACTGATGGCACTAAGTACTGTAAAAATTTCACCTCAAGAAATGAAAATACTTAAGAATTTCTCTCATTTAATCTAAAGCAGAAAATCTGCCTCAGCCAGGAGAACTTCACAACCTCCATTTTAGGATAAAAAATGATTTAAATGTGTACCTGTCAAAGCTACACATTGCCAAGTTGCATGTCTATGAATGCATAAATACTTCAAGATTTTATAAAGTACAGAAATATTTCTGGAATACACTGTCATTGGTTTAAAAAGTATATGACACTAAAGTTTGTAATGCAAGTTGCTTTAAATTAAGGCAATGTATGTTTTAAAATATACCCGCCATGACTTACCTATCCAAAGTCCCAACCCTGGCCACGAGATAGAGGACACTTCCGATAGCAAGGCTGCCCAAAACGAAGAGCTTCTGTCTCAGCAATGCCTGCTGTTTGAATAGCATGGCCCTCCATCAATCTTCAGGACTGTGACTTCAGCCTGCAGAGAGCCAAGCACATAAACCACTAATCACCGAGGGAAGAGAGACAGCCTAATGTTTATTAACACACACTCACTCAAGTCTTACAAGTGATTAAGCCGCGCTCACATAAGGCTGAAAAGTGCTGCATTGCCATTAACGGAAACGCTTGCCCAACCACCACTTTGTTACATTTATTTATTTATTTATTTCAGACAAGCTGAGAATCTGATTTAATGGAATACACTGGCATGCTGAGAAAGATCAGTTACTGCTACGATTTTAAAAAATTGGCTTCAGCATTCCAAATGAACAATTCTGTATGCACAAGTTGCAGTTCATGAATCGATACTTCTTGAGAACGACCACATGACGGTGAATATTCTGAAAGAGGTCCTTTTGTTGAATAACCTGCAGATAACTGCCAGTCCTGCAGTTACCCTGAGGTCTGAATAGCTTTTCAGCAACACTGCACTGCTGTTAAGGTTTTTCTCTTGCTTGATGTGAAGCCAAGAAGCAGCTTTGGAGAGCCTTCTATGTGTTACAATGACAAATTCACATGACTGAACTCAGCTTTTCGATCATGTCGTCAATTGACCCATTGTTAATCAACAGTGTTTAATTATTGCATCCCGACTGTTACATAATGAATTTATTAAGAAACTGTGACTGTTTTATTTCAACTGTCTCAATAAATAAATTATGTTTCTTAGCTTCTAAGTGTCCTTAATGTCTGTCCTCACTTTAAAACTAAACTTCATATCTCTATTTGTAAAAACATTCAAAGAAAAGTTGAGAAAAAATCCCCCAAAAAGCTTAGTCACATTATGGTGATGCATATTGTACTGTTTACCTTCAAAATTGGAAATAAATCTCATATTGAGCCAAGAGAGGGCACTCCATCCTTTCAGTGGAGTGCAGAAGCACTGGTCTCACTGCCATTTCTGTTTTGCTCTCAGTGTCTAAACCTTTTGTGCATCTGCAATCTTTGCACAGCATGAGCAGGTAAATTACATTATGAAATAGCAGTTCAATACAGAAGGCAGAGGCATTGTTAAAAAAGGGCCTCTGAAAGTGCAGTCTAATCCAGCCCTTAAAACAGGCCAGCATTCGCGACAGAGCGCTCCCCCAGTGCCTCATGAATAAATACGGATGGCTTTTGACCCCTCTATGACTGGAAAACATTTTGCTCATAATGCCTCGTAGTGACTTCTGAATGGAGACCTGCAAAGCAACTGCAATTTCATCACTCTGACAAAGCAGGAGAATAAAGCCACTTAGCCAGGGGCCAGCCCTGTGGCTGTGGAGTCCCATTTAGAAAATAAATGTTTTTCATTACAGCCTGTATCACTAAAACAAGTGGTACGTCAGTCAATTCCAATGAAGGGGGAAAAAAGTCAGTTTAATACTTTTTTGTGCAGAGACAGACCATTCCAAGTGCCAAGCAATCCACCTTCAGATTGTGTTATTTGTAAAAAACAACAGCAAAAAACCCCCAACAAGAACTGAGATTATATTATCAAGGTGATTTTCTTTCCTTTTACTATAAACTGATTTAAAATGAGCCTCTTATCTATTATTTGTGTATAATAACAACATTTCAGCCCATCTGCATTCAATACACTCAGAGGTTTCTGTTTCCACACCCTCCTTATTGCTTGTCTTTTCTTTCTTCTACTTTTGAGTCAGATACTTTCTCTCTGAGAATAGTTTGGTGGTTTCATCCCGTCAAAGAAGAGTGTAAGACGAAGACTATACAATAATTTCAAAATACAAAACACTGGGTCACCTACCCAGGACCGCAACACTGTGTAATTTTTCTTTTTGCATGGTTGTAGAGTTGTGGTTACAGACTTTATTGTCTCGTCCATACACTTACATTTTGAGTTGAATTAATTTGCCAAAAACAGATTAAATACAGTCTCAAGTACTAAAATAATTTATACATTGGTAACACAGAGTGAAACGAGACTGGAATTCAGGACGTGTTTTAGTGTTTTAATGTTTGCAACTGCACTGTAAAAATCATAAAAGGGATGAAAGTGTGTCGATATTATCTCACTGAATAATATTTACTTCCCACAGAGAATATTTTGTCCAATAATCAAAGAGCTAATGAAAATGGTCACCCTGCTCAAAAGCTACACTTGTCTCATAAGCACATGTCTGAAAGCTAGAATATTTAGCAAAGGTCAAATGAGCTCGTTCTAAACTATAGGGATGGGTACCGGTATCCGGTGCCATTATGGCACCAGTTCTGACATAAACGGTAGTAACCACACCGAAAAGCAGCACACATTTCGGTGCTTTTTTTCCCCTGAGATGTCATACACTTTGGATTCTGTACTTCTCAGCAAAAGATGCAAACTCAGCAGCCTGCAACAAGTGCTTTAAGGTGATACTGTGCAAAGGAGGTAACACCTCGAATCTGATGAAACACCTGGCGATGCATAGCATTTTTTTAAAAGCCGAGAAATGCACCGTATTTGATAGCTTGCTGCAAGACCTCACACCGAGCACATCTACTGCCGGTGTGGTGCCTGTTATCGGACCCGGAGTTAGCAACATCCCCCAAGAACCCGAAGTGGAGAGTCCTGGCCCCTAGCCCTGCCAGTGTAGCAGAAATGATGATGCATGATGACGGCAGCAGCAGCCGTTCTTCTCTGCGTGAGTAGCTTAATGTTGTTCATGTGTAATTTATGTTGAGTACGCTAACCACGTTATTAAATTTATGCATGTAAGGTGAACTAGCAAACAACATCGTAGTTACATGCGGCTGTCTTCTTGTTGGATGGCAGATACTCCCTTCACCCTGGCCAAAAAGGCTAAAATCACCAAAGAAAAAGTAGAAAACAGCTAAACATGATAGGTTTTTGGACAAAGTTTGTGTTTTTTCCATTGTTTAAGCGCTGCTTCCAGCCAAGAGTGATACCATATATGCCCTATAGCTGCAGAAAAGGCTAACATTGTTATCTTTTTACAATAAAACAGCTAAACATGAGAGGTTTTTGGACAAAGTTTGTGTTCTCCATTCTTTACGCACTGGTTTGAGCACCATTTAAGCACCGGCACCGTTTCAAAAGTACCGGTTTGGCACCGGTATTGGATAAAACCTAAACGATACCCATCCCTATTCTAAACGCTAAAAAAAATCAAACCCATTAAATATTAAGATCCAAACTGTTGGAGTGTAGGCCTTTTGACTTGCAAAGACATTTAGTAGCTCTTAGCTGATACTACATTGTACTAATAAATAGAGAACATCAGTTACTCCAAGTTAATTATGATTTATTGATAAGCATACACAGCTTTCTGTCACTGAGTTACATCCTGAACACTGGTGGCTCTAGGTATCTGGACCTAACCTTACAGCTACAGAGAGGATTTTTAAAAATATATAAATTTTTTTGTTACAGCGCATTGTGTTCTACATCCTGATCAGCTTTAGACCATTGTCAATCACTCTCCTCCGTGCCATGTCTCCTGTACAGTAGAGAATGCGTTCAGCTTGTCAAATTTACATAAATCTTCGATCGCTAGCAGTGTGACTCTGAAGTGCTGTATTGTATGTTTGTAAGTTTTCTCCCCAACATACACAACAATGTCGATGAAATGTTTTGCACCGTCAAAGGGACCTGCTGCAGCACCCAAAAGGCAGAGGAAGATGCTAACCATCAAAAAGTTGGACTTCTGGACATGCTAAAGGAAGGTAGACCATAAGGCGCATTATGCGAAACAAAACAGTCAGATAAGGCAAACTTTACTCATTCTTCTTGCTTCCTCTACTTCCGTACCATTGATTCATTGTTCATGTTTTATAAAGTTCATTCATGTTGAATTCTCTCGCAGATTCTGGGTCAGTTTGACCCAGTTTTTTTGAGTTCTCATGTTTTGGTTTGATTTTGTATTTTGTATTATTATTCTGACTCATGTGCTTTGTTGAGTGTTATTAGAATTCTATGTTTTTGTTTATTTGTGTTATGGGATTAGTTCTTAGGTTTTCTGTCTAATGTTTAGTGTAGATTTAGTTCTGTGTGTGGTCTGTGTTTTTTGTGTAGTTGTTTCTTGTTTCTTGTTTTATTGTGAAGGTCTGCGAGTGCCTGTGCGTGGATCCTCATTTATTTCCCCACACGGCTCACTCCATTCGCCGTGACAGTACAGACCAGCCAGATTATGGATCCAGCAGCATTCGCCCCACCCAAGGAGCTTCAGGAGGTCATTATCGACTCTGCTTTGAGATTAAATAACCTGTGGCTTGCGCATGAGGGAGAATCATTTCCCTACGCTGTGGAAGCCAGGCTACAGCAGCTTATTTCTGGTCACCCCTTGTCATGGCTGTGTGCAGGCAGGCAGGGAGGAAGGACCCAAAATGCAGGCCTCGGAGGCAGACGTAAACTCAAAACACGCAGCTTTATTGCTGGGCAGAAAAGGAACATAAACTTAACTAAACTAAGAATACAGAAATAAACTAAGCAGACAGGCAGGCTAGTAGACGGAACACACAGTTAACTTGAGGGTAGAAGACGTTAACGACGCGACACCGAGTAAGGGAAGACACAGACACTACAGGGAGTGCAGAATTATTAGGCAAGTTGTATTTTTTAGGAATAATTTTATTATTGAACAACAACCATGTTCTCAATGAACCCAAAAAACTCATTAATATCAAAGCTGAATGTTTTTGGAAGTAGTTTTTTAGTTTGTTTTTAGTTTTAGCTATTTTAGGGGGATATCTGTGTGTGCAGGTGACTATTACTGTGCATAATTATTAGGCAACTTAACAAAAAACAAATATATACCCATTTCAATTATTTATTTTTACCAGTGAAACCAATATAACATCTCCACATTCACAAATATACATTTCTGACATTCAAAAACAAAACAAAAACAAATCAGCGACCAATATAGCCACCTTTCTTTGCAAGGACACTCAAAAGCCTGCCATCCATGGATTCTGTCAGTGTTTTGATCTGTTCACCATCAACATTGCGTGCAGCAGCAACCACAGCCTCCCCAGCCCGTTCTCACTCCCGAGGCGTAACATGTCGACGTTTTGTCACGTCCCGTGGCGTTCCCGAGGAACGCGAAAGGAGACCTTCGGCGTTCAGAGAGGTGTACTGTTTTCCCTCCTTGTAAATCTCACATTTGATGATGGACCACAGGTTCTCAATGGGGTTCAGATCAGGTGAACAAGGTGGCCATGTCATTAGTTTTTCTTCTTTTATACCCTTTCTTGCCAGCCACGCTGTGGAGTACTTGGACACGTGTGATGGAGCATTGTCCTGCATGAAAATCATGTTTTTCTTGAAGGATGCAGACTTCTTCCTGTACCACTGCTTGAAGAAGGTGTCTTCCAGAAACTGGCAGTAGAACTGGGAGTTGAGCTTGACTCCATCCTCAACCTGAAAAGGCCCCACAAGCTCATCTTTGATGATACCAGCCCAAACCAGTACTCCACCTCCACCTTGCTGGCGTCTGAGTCGGACTGGAGCTCTCTGCCCTTTACCAATCCAGCCACGGGCCCATCCATCTGGCCCATCAAGACTCACTCTCATTTCATCAGTCCATAAAACCTTAGAAAAACCAGTCTTGAGATATTTCTTGGCCCAGTCTTGACGTTTCAGCTTGTGTGTCTTGTTCAGTGGTGGTCGTCTTTCAGCCTTTCTTACCTTGGCCATGTCTCTGAGTATTGCACACCTTGTGCTTTTGGGCACTCCAGTGATGTTGCAGCTCTGAAATATGGCCAAACTGGTGGCAAGTGGCATCTTGGCAGCTGCACGCTTGACTTTTCTCAGTTCATGGGCAGTTATTTTGCGCCTTGGTTTTTCCACACGCTTCTTGCGACCCTGTTGACTATTTTGAATGAAACGCTTGATTGTTCGATGATCACGCTTCAGAAGCTTTGCAATTTTGAGACTGCTGCATCCCTCTGCAAGATATCTCACTATTTTTGACTTTTCTGAGCCTGTCAAGTCCTTCTTTTGACCCATTTTGCCAAAGGAAAGGACGTTGCCTAATAATTATGCACACCTGATATAGGGTGTTGATGTCATTAGACCACACCCCTTCTCATTACAGAGTTGCACATCACCTAATATGCTTAATTGGTAGTAGGCTTTCGAGCCTATACAGCTTGGAGTAAGACAACATGCATGAAGAGGATGATGTGGACAAAATACTCATTTGCCTAATAATTCTGCACTCCCTGTAAATACAAGAGGTGAACGGAGCGAAGAGGAAACAGCTGGGAGACACAGCTGATGCTGATTACACTGACGAGACAGGGAGAGCACAAAGCTGAACGCACTGACATAGGACTCAGACCTACAAAATAAAACAGGAAGCACACGACAGACAGAGACACAGATGCAGATTCACAAGCAGGCATAAAGACATCATGGACAGACAGGGGGGACATGGACAGGCAGAGAACAGAAACCTAACCAAAATGGCGAATGATAATGAAATACCTAATCAGAATAACAAAAGCATAAAGAAACACAAAACACTGAGTCAACAGGCTCAGGACCACGACACCCCTGGCTATTGGACTCACTGCACCCTCTTGTACAGGATTTCATTCTCCATGAACTTCACCTTCACCCCCCGCCGCTACCGCTCGCCTGCTCGCCCCACAGCCGGATGTCGGGACATATAAACAGCTGGCTGATGTAAGTGAGAAGAAGTCTGACTCTGGCACAAGGACATTTTTTTTCTGGTTCAGTCTTCTGTGCAGTAATTCTGTGCAGCCATTTTCTGTTGTGGGGGAGGGTTTGGGGAGGGTAAGGCTCACTGCTATGAACCTCATACACTGTTCTTTTTTTAACCTGTTCTGAACTAATTTCCACCCACTGTAAAGTTATTCTGTTCTTATCATCTAAGGCCAGTGTGCATATTGTCTTTGCTCTATAAATCAGATGAGTCTGCAGTTAAACTTTCTAAGCTGGAATGTTAAAGGTCTAAATCATACAGTCAAGAGAAGGAAGGTTTTCTCACATGTGAAACACCATAACACTGACATGGCTTTCCTGCAGGAGACCCACGTCAGGGCCTCTGATAATGTCCGTCTCTTCTCACATTGAAGGGGCAGGCAGAACATTCAGTTTGAGGCCCACAATGTCGTAGCAGACAAATATGGCAGATATGTCATAGTCAGTGGGAAACTGTATAACAGTCTTGTTGTCCTAATAAATGTGTATGCTCCTAATACAGATGACGAGAATTTCTTTAAACAACTATTCTCCTCTCTACCTGACTTAAATATCTACTCTCTTTTTCTGGGGGGTGATTTTAACTGCTGGTTAGACCCAGCCATGGATCGCTCATCCACTAAGAGTAATGTTCTCAGCAGATCTGCATCTGTCATTCATGCCTTTCTATCAGAATATGGAATGTGTGATGTTTGGCGTACCCTAAATCCTCATAAAAGAGATTACTCCTATTTTTCACATGTGCACCATACATATTTAAGAATTGATTACTTTATAATTGACACTAATTGTCTACAGCAGGTCCACTCCTGTGCCTACCATAGCATAGTTTTTTTCAGATCACGCCCCTCTCACTCTGTCTCTGTCTCTTCCACATCCTCCTGTTAAAGCTGCACAATGGTGTTTCAATTAGACCCTTCCGTCAGATGAAAATTTTGTAAAGTTTATCCAGGATGAGATATGCTTTTACTTTGCCACCAACTCTTCCCCAGAGACTTCCAGCCTTGTCGTATGGGATGCCTTTAAGGCTTATATCAGAGGCCAGATTATTGCTTAATCAGCAAGAATAAAATAAAAAAAAACAGTCCACCCATGAAAGAAACAAGTTAATGCAACAAATTAATGAGACAGATGAACAGTATGCTCTCAAACAGAGTCATGAAATATTTAAAAAGCGTGTAGAACTTAAAACAAGACTTGACCTACTCACAACGTACTCCACTGAATGTTTACTCTTACATGACAAATCCAAATTTTATATGCATGGTGACAAACCTGATAAATTACTGGCGAGCCTTCTAAAAGGTTCTTGGCAAGGCAAAGTATTCTTAAAATTCGACAACAAGATGGCAACATAGTCAAAGATCACAAAAAAATTAATGAAGTGTTCAGGGATTTTTACTCACAGCTTTACACCTCAGAACTCCAAACTGACTGCAATGCAATTAATGAGCTCTTAGCTAAATCTGACATTCCTGAAATTCCACCAGAACTTAAAACAAGGCTGGATGAACCCACCTCTCAGTTAGAAGTTTCCTTAGCTATAGCTTCAGTGCAATCTGGCAAGTGTCCAGGTCCGGATGGCTTTCCGTCAGAATTTTTCTCTTCATTACTGTCCACGCAGCTTAGTGCAAGCCTCACGGACTGCATCAGACAAGGATCTCTTCCTCAGTCATTCTATGAAGCCTGTATTACACTCATTACAAAGAAGAGAAAAGATCCGTTGGAATGTGCCTCCTATAGACCCATTTCTCTATTGAACACAGACGCTAAAATATTAGCCAAGATACTTGCCCGTAGACTAGAAATAGTTCTTCCAAAAATTATTTCAAAAGACTAGACAGGCTTCATTAAAGGTCGTCATTCATATTTTAACATAAGGAGGCTATTTAACATAGTTTACTCCAGCTCTACAGACTCTGTGGAATGTGTAGTCTCTCTTGACGCTGAAAAGGCCTTTGATCGAATTGAGTTCGATTATCTCTTTGCAGTCCTTGATAGATTTGGCTTTGGAGCAAACTTTACTTCATGGATGAAAATACTCTATTCTCAACCATCTGCTACAATACAAACTAACCTCGAATTGTCAAAACCTTTCAAACTTCACAGAGGCACATGCCAGGGATGTCCTCTCAGCCCCCTGCTTTTTGATCTGCCACAGAACCCCTTGCCATTGCGTTCCGCAGTTGCAAAGAGGTACACGGCATTTGGAGAAACAATACAGCAGATGATCTCCTGCTTTTTATTTCTATGCCCTTAGCCTCACTACCATCTGCATTGAATCTGCTTAGTCAAGTCAGATTTCAGGGTATAAACTGAACCTTAATAAAGTGAGCTCTTCCCGCTAAGTAGCAAAGCAAGTATGTTAGACTTCACCAGCTTGCCCTTCAGAGTTGAAAGGAAGAAATTTACATATTTGGGAGTCACAGTGACAAAAAAAACATAAAAACCTTTTCAAAGAAAATGTGAGTGCATTGCTGAACCAAGTGAAGTGGTCCCTCACCCACTGGACACCACTCTCTATGTCTCTGGTAGGACGTATCAATTCAATTAAAATGACCATTCTACCCAAATTTTTATACCTTTTTCAGGCCTTAACCATTTTCATTCCCAACACTTTTTTCAATGAGCTGGACTCTGTCATCATCTTATTTATGGCCAAGCCCAAGGCTTAATAAGATACATCTTCAAAAATCTAAAATTGAGGGTGGGTTTGCACTTCCCAACTTTCATTGTTATTATTGGGCTACTAACATACGATGTTTGGTGTTCTGGTATTTTTACCAGAATCGGAGTGGTTGTCCTGACTGGGTGACTATGGAATTGCATAGTGACAACAATATATCCTTACCAGCTGCACTTTGCTCTCCACTCTCATCCTCTTCATTCAACTCCATCCCCAACCCTGTAGTGGTGCACTCATTAAAAATATGGGGCCAGTTTAGGAAATACTTTAAACTCTGTGACTTCTCCCTTCTCAGCCCCATTGCATCTAACCGTCTCTTTAAACCTTCTATCCAGGATGGTGGGTTTGTGGAGTGGCACAGAAGTGGAATAACTTGCTTTAAGGACCTATTCATAGCCAACAAACTAGCATCATTTGAACAACTTGCTAATAAATATAGTCTTCCACCAACACACTTTTTCAGATACTTGCAAGTCAGGCACTTTATTTGTTCCCAGACCTCAGACTCAAGCCCTCCACCAGAGCCTACACTATTAGAAACTATCCTACAACTCAATCCAACCAGTAGAGGGCTGATTTCCTTGCTTTACAATAAAATGTTACATTTGACACATCCCTCTTCATTCAAGCTCAAGACACTGTGGGAAGAAGTCTTAAACATGACAATCTCTGACGAAACATGGGCCTCTATACTCAAACATGTCAACACAACATCATTATGTGCCCGCCACTGTTTAATCCAGTTCAAAGTGGTGCATAGAGCCCATTTCTCAAAATCCAGACTATCCCGTATCTATCCTGAAATCACTCCATATTGTGACAGATGCAAAACTGCTGAAGCCTCACTGATCCACATGTACTGGTCTTGTCCCAATCTCGTTCAGTTCTGGACAGACGTTTTTCATACCCTGTCCAGGATTCTCAGTGTGACACTGGCCCCTGGCCCCCTTCTTGCTCTGTTTGGCATCAGTGGGAATGAGGTGCTTCGACTGGCCTCTAAAAAACAGGCATTATCATTCTGTTCCCTGTTGGCCGGGAGTACAATCCTACTGAGGTGGCGGGATGCTGCCCCTCCCACTCACAAACAGTGGTTATATGACCTCATGACATGTCTAAAACTGGAAAAGATAAGACACTCACTCCAGAACTCCACTGGGAAATTTCAAAGCATGTGGGGTCCCTTCTTTGAAATCTATAAGAATTTTTCAGCAAACTCTCTTATGTCAGGTGTGGAAATACAGTGTGCAGGTCTAGGGCAGTGACCTGGGTGGGAATAAATGGGATTATTTTGCAGGGATTATGTTACTTTGGGATATATCACACATATGTTTATATTTTTCTTTCTTTCTTCTCTTTTTTTTCCCTTTTATTTCACAGCTGAAGATACATTTCTGAACTCATTTCACAGCCTAAATGTACTACTTAACCCGAATGTACAGATCATCTGTAACCCTTTTCTTTTCTTTCTGTTTATATGTATAATATATATGTTTATATTTATATGTATAAAAGGAAAACCTCTTAATAAAAAGAGATTGTTTAAAAAAAAATGTGCTAACTACATTCTAAAGGAAATGCTACACCAGCCATAAAAACCCTGCATTTCAGACTGATGCTAGAAAAACTCTGAGGATTGAGTCAGTCCTAACCTTCACCTGCATGTCTACAAGCAAGCTGAGAACTCGCATTGGTGAAGTAAACTGCCAACCCGTAGCTTCAAAGATTAACTCTTCAAATTCCAGCCAATAAAATCACATTTCTTCAAATGCTCCAAGATAGCTTTTACCAATCAAATTTCATCAACCACTAAACATCAGTCATGCCCATCATCAAGTCCTGAAATGATGTCTAAGTAAACACTGATGAAACTAAAATGATATACAAGTACAATTCACTTACTTTACTGTGATGTCGAATGAGTGGCTACATAAGCAATCACCTCCGTCTTGGGTTTTTTCAAACTGGGTGTTAAATGGTTAGCATTCCAGCTGTAGTATCTGAATAAATGCAGTGCAACTGGCTGACACTTTCGAAGCTCAACTTTTCTCAGTTCTTCACCTAAGGATATAGTCTTATTAGGTTGGAGACAGTGGCACAACCAACATTAAAGCTTACAATCAACTTACAATTTCGTTTCCTTTCAAAGACCAGAAACCAGGCCTGAGACACTCACAGTCAGTTGATGTGGTCAAACCCACGTTGGTGCATCAAGACGCAGATTCTGCAGTAGACCATGCAGAATCCACACATCAGATGTGACTCTCTCAGCCACAGGTGGGGCAAATTTATAAATAAATTATATATAATTGTTTACATTTATCAACAAACAGTTGCAGCTAGTTTATTTAATTCGTAACCAGCATTCTACCAAAAGCAGAGCAAATTGATTTCTAAAAAATGAGTGGTTCATTCTGAAACAGTGTGTAACAGTTCAG
The DNA here is from genome assembly GCF_900408965.1 of Simochromis diagramma. Taxonomy (NCBI): domain Eukaryota; kingdom Metazoa; phylum Chordata; class Actinopteri; order Cichliformes; family Cichlidae; genus Simochromis; species Simochromis diagramma. Next base: position 2,867,262 of record NW_024386757.1, on the reverse strand, counting down.
ATAATGAACTGCTACACACCCATCCCTTGTCCATGTCTATATAACTATAATTATTATATGTTCCAGTAAACGGGTAAAAAAAATAACTTGTGTCAGGGTCCAAATATATATGGACTTAACTGTATGTGTCAGTCAAATGCTGATTGCTTGACAAGTAGAACGGGGAAGACAGTGAAAGTTCATCAAAAAATTGTGTTCAAAAAATTGTGTTCAAAAAATTGTTTAATTATTTTTTTTAAATTTTAATTCATTGTCACTTTAGCTCTTTGTAGTTTGCAGCTTTTCACATATGTAATGTATGTAATGTATTTAACATATGTGGGTAAAAAAATTAAAAAGACAAACAAACTGCAACCCCCCACGAGCGCGCGCTGGAGGGAAGCAGAAAAAAATCTGTCATAAAAGTAGGCTGGTTTTTACTACAGTGTATATTTATCCTTTCTTTAAACTGACAGCATGTTGTACTGATGCATTCTGACCTTATTTTGTATTGAACACTGAAGTTAAGCAGCACGGATGATCAAATAGGAAATACAGTTAAATGGTTGATTTAAAGCCGACAGGTTAAACCTTTGGTGTTGTTGTGTCTGTTGTCAGCATCTGAAGAGAAATGAAAGAGACTGAGAGTACTGCACATATTAATTTAACTAATCCTAATTCTAACAAATTATAGGATTCAAGCATTAGTCTAACGTACTAACATAGTCCCATTAATAGCTTTATTTTGACTGATATGTTTTGTAATAGCGCCTATTAAGGGAAGTAAAAGGAAAAAGACGCATGAATGTTGTTCTGTGTGTGCACTGCTGGGAAAAGTCAGGAAGAGATTTTGTGTACCGTCTTCCCTCTAGTGCTTTGTTAAGTTCAGCTCTGTCCTGTTGTTCTTCTATTTCAGTAAAATCCCTTTTTTTTTTTTGCAAAGTAGGAATATGTGGGGCTCAGCTCTAAACACTGTGAGATAACACTACACTCGCTGATTTGATCCATCCAGCTCTGCCAGTTATGCACTTGTTCTGACAACATCTCCACCTCTCATTCCAAATAAACTCTCCTAGTGGCAACTATCATTCATTTATTAGGTATAAAAAAAAAAAAAAGACCTGCTTTTCATTGTTAAATTTAGCACAGTTTACTATGAACTGATTGCCACAAAGCTTTGAGTTTCATTATTTGATTGGACTCATCAGTACAGATTGACTCTAACTGATTATACCATGCCACGTGTCTGTGTAAATTTGATGGCCCTTTGAGAGTGGCTGCAGTCAGTCCTTGGCTGTATCCCAATTCAGGGTCTGCAGCCTTAAAGTACGCATTTCAAGGCCGATTACGTCACAGCGGCGCGCCGAAGGCTGTCCCAATTCAAAGGCTGCTTGAAATGCGGCCCTCAAATGCGTCCTTCATTTCCCTGAATTTTAAGGCTGTGGCAGTGTAGACTTCGTGGCCCAACATATCCCAGAATGCATAGCGCGGCGGTGGGTGTGGATAATTTTGCCGAAAAAAAACGGCGGATGAGGGGCAGCCGAAGAGTAAACTTTAAGTAAGTACTGAATATTATGTCACTTATTTATGTGCAAATGTTTAACGAAGAACATTAAAACATTACTGTTGGCCACATGTCAGCAAAGTTATGTGACATTAGTGACGTTTGTACCAATTTGGTTTTAAAGCCTTTACTTTAAAATATACGCCGTTCAATAGCTGAGCTTAATCTTACAGAGAATGATCAAAGCTCATGTAGAACGAAACAAACAAATGAACAAAAGATTTTCTCCTTCATTTCTGTTAAACAAAGCTGCATGACACGTTTCCAGTGGTTAGTATCATGGTTGCTAAGCAACCTGGGCAGCGCAACGGAGGCTAGACTGTCCCATTTCACAAGCCTCGCACTTCCGGCCTTAGCGGTCTTTGAGTACGCGGCCCTTGAGGATCGTTGAGGCTGCGTACTTTAAGGCTGCAGACCCTGAATTGGGATACAGCCCTTGTTGGACCATGACAGGTAATCTCCCACCTGAGGAGGTGCATACGGGACCCCAAACTTCCGTGTGACCAGTTGTTCGCTGTCACTGCTTGCAATCGGTCCCAGACATTAAAGAATTCAATGCAATCATTAATTTTTTTCTTTGTTGCAAAGAGGTTGCTCTCCTACTTTTCTTCTACTGTTACTGACGCCTTAAGCAGGACAGGCAAAATGAAGCAATTATTCCACAATTGAGACCCATTCAAACTGAATTAGAGGTGGGAAAACTGAAGCCTTAAATATAGGTGGCAACCTCACACATATTCATTCTTGCAGACAACTTTGCCGACTTGGATTGTAGCTTGTAACAACATTTTTTTTGTGTGGTAAGAAAATTTACTGCAAGCTTAAGGTCCACACCAACCAAAACCAGAACTGATGTGCTGCCATACTGAGCACACCACAGGAAAGTGGAAATAGTGTCTGTCCATAAAAATGAGGAACTACATGGAGATCCAGCTGATGATTGTCACATTAAAGAATTGAGCAATGCATTTATTAATATTTTAATATATGCCAGCAAACTCATCCTTGGAGACACAATGCTACAGTGCACCAACTGTGCTTGTATCTTCAAGTGAACTTCAAAGAAGTATAACAGACATAACTATTTGTTTGTGTGCACAACAGAGTGTAATATCTGCTTAAGAATTAGAATTTATTTTCATCACATGTTAAATGTTGTAAGCATTTTGGCCTCACTGTCATGATAGGCTGTGTGACAGGCAGGCAGAAAAAGTGGACCCAAGAGCAGGACTCAAACAGGAAGTTTGAACTCAAAGCACAGCTTCATTGCTGAAGAAAAAAAACCCCTCAAAATAAGACCCACAAAAACTCTGTACAGAAGCGCTGAGCCGCTGGGCCACTGGGCCACAACAGACACACACACAGCATGTAAAGGGTACAACGCAACGGAGAGCAAAGGAAAACACAGGGCTTATGTACACAGGGGAGTAATCAGGGAATGGGAAACAGGAGGGAGACACAGCTGGGAGACATTAGCCTAACGAGACAGGGGACGTAAAACTGAATACACTGACGTAAGACATGGACCTTCAAATTAAAACAGGAAACAAGAAACAATTTACAAAGATGCGGACTTGACCACTGAGAGACACACTGAAGGAATAATAATAATAATCAAAAATAGCACAACAAAAGAATCAGAGCCTAAGTCATAAAAAAGAAAAGTACCAAAATAAAAAAACAAACAGAAAATGCTAGGTCAAAATGACCCAGAACCGTGACACTCGCAGATTTGCTGTTATTAAATTTCCATTTTTTTTTTTATGTAGATGTGAATCTAAACTTAACACTTCTTTCAAAAGTATTCTGGAAAAAAATTAAAGGAAAATCAGTTTTAATTTTTCTATTATCTTTTTATTTCTAAAAGGCACTAATTTAATAACTCAGTTCAAACCCTTGTGCTATTGCATATTTACAGTCTGTTGAAGCATATAAATACAATTCCTGTGGCAATTTAAAAGACTGCTAGCTGAAAGATGTGTGTTATTCATGGGGACGGAGATGACAAACATCTAGTCTGAACAGATCACCATCCTCTATTGCTTTTTTTACTCGGATCACCCTGCTTTCCTGCTAAATCTTCCATGGACTGTGCCTTTTCTTCAGCTCTTCACTGTTTTGACTGACATGTGTCATTGGTGATCCATCATGCATGAGCTCACAGCATTACTGCACTAACCCTGACCCTAAGAGGCTGAAGAAACTCTAATAGAAAACCCTTAAAAAACACACACGTACACTGAGCGATTAGAAGAATGCTGACTGGCCTATTTTTGTGTAATTAAAACACTGAAGAGTCTTGCTGTTTACAGCCCAGATAACAAGTATAATTAATTTCCAAATACCAGAATGTGGAATTTAAAAAAGTGCCTATTTAGGATGTCATTGCAGAAAAAACAAAAAAAGTGCTTACTTATAAAGGCCCTTGCTGTGCTGTGCTAATATTCTGCACTGTTCTCATTTTTGCAGGAGCACACAAAGGCAATCGTAAAAATAGACCACAGCAGCTGAGCTCTTATTAGAACACTTCCTTTTCTGTTTATTCTTTGTATTACTGAAAACACTCCTGTTAGGTGAAGAACAGCACTCCCTTTAGTGTACCTGTCTCACACATTAACTACAAACTGTGGGGCTCTGAGACTGACTCAGAAGGATGGCAGCAGCAATAACAGCTGGATGGTGTGATGGAAGAGTATTCATGGGGATGTGCTAAGATCTATCAAGTCAATGTCATTTTCTCCACTTTACATAATACTCTGAGGCTCTACCCTTTTATTTTGGTGTTTTAACAGGGGAAAGGACTGTGTAGACAGATGGAGAGGACATTAGTTACTTGACAAACAGTGGGACTATTTTCATGTCCAAGGTATAAAAACCTTTTCCAATACAGTTTTTCTTTTGTTATCCTCATCTACATAAAAAACCCTCTGTTTTTGTTGTAGCTGAGTTTAGTATCAGTCTAAAAACAATAGTGATAAATAAGTATGGTATCACTCCCACTTACAGTCATAGTAAAAAGACAGCACACTCCATCTCATTTCCAAAGTTTTCTATATCAGGAAATACTAAAATGTCATCTGGTTCTTCTTCCATCTTAAAATATTTAAACACAACCAGACGGACAACCAAACATGACATATTACACCACGTACAGGGAGTGCAGAATTATTAGGCAAATGAGTATTTTGTCCACATCATCCTCTTCATGCATGTTGTCTTACTCCAAGCTGTATAGGCTCGAAAGCCTACTACCAGTTAAGCATATTAGGCGATGTGCATCTCTGTAATGAGAAGGGGTGTGGTCTAATGACATCAACACCCTATATCAGGTGTGCATAATTATTAGGCAACGTCCTTTCCTTTGGCAAAATGGGTCAAAAGAAGGACTTGACAGGCTCAGAAAAGTCAAAAATAGTGAGATATCTTGCAGAGGGATGCAGCAGTCTCAAAATTGCAAAGCTTCTGAAGCGTGATCATCGAACAATCAAGCGTTTTATTCAAAATAGTCAACAGGGTCGCAAGAAGCGTGTGGAAAAACCAAGGCGCAAAATAACTGCCCATGAATTGAGAAAAGTCAAGCGTGCAGCTGCCAAGATGCCACTTGCCACCAGTTTGGCCATATTTCAGAGCTGCAACATCACTGGAGTGCCCAAAAGCACAAGGTGTGTAATACTCAGAGACATGGCCAAGGTAAGAAAGGCTGAAAGACGACCACCACTGAACAAGACACACAAGCTGAAACGTCAAGACTGGGCCAAGAAATATCTCAAGACTGATTTTTCTAAGGTTTTATGGACTGATGAAATGAGAGTGAGTCTTGATGGGCCAGATGGATGGGCCCGTGGCTGGATTGGTAAAGGGCAGAGAGCTCCAGTCCGACTCAGATGCCAGCAAGGTGGAGGTGGAGTACTGGTTTGGGCTGGTATCATCAAAGATGAGCTTGTGGGGCCTTTTTGGGTTGAGGATGGAGTCAAGCTCAACTCCCAGTCCTACTGCCAGTTTCTGGAAGACACCTTCTTCAAGCAGTGGTACAGGAAGAAGTCTGCATCCTTCAAGAAAAACATGATTTTCATGCAGGACAATGCTCCACCACACGCGTCCAAGTACTCCACAGCGTGGCTGGCAAGAAAGGGTATAAAAGAAGAAAAACTAATGACATGGCCACCTTGTTCACCTGATCTGAACCCCATTGAGAACCTGTGGTCCATCATCAAATGTGAGATTTACAAGGAGGGAAAACAGTACACCTCTCTGAACAGTGTCTGGGAGGCTGTGGTTGCTGCTGCACGCAATGTTGATGGTGAACAGATCAAAACACTGACAGAATCCATGGATGGCAGGCTTTTGAGTGTCCTTGCAAAGAAAGGTGGCTATATTGGTCGCTGATTTGTTTTTGTTTTGTTTTTGAATGTCAGAAATGTATATTTGTGAATGTGGAGATGTTATATTGGTTTCACTGGTAAAAATAAATAATTGAAATGGGTATATATTTGTTTTTTGTTAAGTTGCCTAATAATTATGCACAGTAATAGTCACCTGCACACACAGATATCCCCCTAAAATAGCTAAAACTAAAAACTACTTCCAAAAACATTCAGCTTTGATATTAATGAGTTTTTTGGGTTCATTGAGAACATGGTTGTTGTTCAATAATAAAATTATTCCTCAAAAATACAACTTGCCTAATAATTCTGCACTCCCTGTATTTATTTAACAGACACTAAGCCAAAATACAGAAGCAATGTGTGAAAAACTATGCTACATAACTTAGGACCCTGTAGAACCACCTTTAGCAGCAATAGCATTCAGTAATAACCTCTATAGCTTTATCATTATCTCAAATATTTGTTTTTTAATTTTTCAAATTCTCCTGTCATTTAACAAGCAAACTGAAGTCTATAGAATCTGAAATGTAGATCTTGGATTGTTTGCATTTTCTCTGAGCACTGCATGGTCTGACCTTGGGGGGAATTTGCTGGGATATCCATACTAATGCAATGTAAATCAATTGTGCATAATCTTCTCCTGTAGAATGATTTTAATGCCATAACCCTTCCCAAATTAATTTGGGAAGGGTTATGTGGCCATTAACTAATTAATAATTAATTTATTTACAGTGTCCACAGATGTCAGGACAGAGTGGTGTTGTTAAATGGTTCTGTATTATTGGGAGAGGCCCATTTCTATTGGGAAAACAAACCAGTACTTTCACTCTCCCGCATTTTTTTTTTAAACCTGTTAAGCATTTCATTACTTAACTTAATTTCTACACAAAAGTGTAAAGACGTAATTCCGTTTATCATTTCTGAGAACCACAAATGCAAAAGTTTACCAGTGATGTTAAAAAAATACTATTTAAAGGTAGCCGTACATCCATACTCCCCTCAGGTTTTCCATCAGCCAATTCCCCCTATTAGTGGCAACATTAAGCAGCCATCCAGTTCTCAAATACTTTGGTAAAATTGAAATGAATTTACAATAATAAATTATGTTCAATGAGTGGGCTCACTGAGTAGTTACTTTAGAGTATGAAAATGGTGACAATGCTAATACTTAAGACAATTACCAGAAGTAAATTTCAGAGCAGTTCACATGTATTTCACTTAACCTAGCTAGGACAAATCATGTATCATCTATCATGGAAGCCCTGGCCTCACACTTCCAACTAAAACAACAACTCTGTTTTTTTGCCAGCTAGATGTAACAGAACAATGGAAGTTACCAATGTAGTGTATTGAGGGCCATGGACTATCGTTAGTCATGGGTTATGCCTGTGATGGGCTTCTTCAAACATGCAAACAAAGCTAACGAGATGGATTTGGCTCTTTGGTGGTGAAAATAATTTCTCCAAAATTAAATGAAGACAGGCAGCAGCAGCAGCAGCAGCAGCAGCCGTGTGTTGCTGTAGTACAGTCAGCTGAGGACATTGTGAGGAAAGAAGAGAGAGGGCAGAGCATTGATGAATTATTCACCACTGTGTGCTTTATTATTGTTATAGATCTTTGCCTTATGCACAAGGGAATGATTCTGCTGTTCAGCTTTGAGCTCCGCCCTCCTCCGACCTCAAGTCTACTCTTCCAAACCAGACGCCCATTTTGTGATATTACACTTACATTATTTATCACCCGTCACTGCAGAAGCCGTTGTCTCCAACTCTACGCTGCCACCGTCTTATCCTCATTGTGATATATGTATTTTAGAAGAAGCTTCAAGGCAAGGAAATACACACAGGCTCATGAATGCATTTGCATATGTGCCAATATGCTCTGGAAAATATAATCGGCCTGCACCATCTCTGAATTCCCATATCTGAAACAGAATAACTTGGAGAGTGTATTCATCTTTAAGAACACACACACACACACACACACACACACACACACACACCAGCACACCAGTCTACCAGTACACTGGACAGAACGCAGAACTCTTATAATCTGATACATTTAAAAAACGTTTCCCAAGTTAACCAAAGTATGTTTCTACTGCAGGGAGAGTAGCATCTAAATTAACTTCAAGGGTAATGAGTTTATAACTGAAAACGTCACCGTTCAGGGGTTATTACTTTTAACTAATACCAAAATCGGTAAGTAACTATGGATATGCGAAATGTAAAAAAACAACTGAATGTTCCTGATTTTTTCATTATTTGCACATAATGTCACAATGTTTCAGATCATCAAACAAATTTCATATATATATTCAAATTACTTCAAAACTACTTGAAAGAGTTGTTTCCAAACAGCTTAACTGATCATTTGCGAAGGAGTGGTTTATTCGAAGAGTTTTAGTCAGGATTTAGAGTGCATCTTAGCACAGAAACTGAACTAGTGATGTCAGTGCAGCATTTGCAGAATTTAGATGATACCCAGGTTTAATATCCAGCTTTTGCTTTGTTTTTTTTTCTCTTTTATTTCCCACGAAGCCAGATAATACAAATCAACTATTTAATACAACAGTACTGTGGTTAATCCTTACCAATTCTTAAACTCTGGCTATCTCAAGAGTTTGCCTTTTGTCCTTTCACCTTCTTGGGATCAAATGACTGTTGAGGTTTCTTTCTAATATTGTAGAGTCTTTACTTCACAATATAAAGTGCTTTGAGGCAGCTGCTACCATTTTACTGTGAACTGTTACTATGTTACAGTTGAGGATATCTGGGAACAAATATACTGCAGAGTGCAGAGAAGTGCTATGCTATCAGAATGCAGGAATTCCTTTAAGCATTCCAGATGATGCATCCCATATGGCTTCATAGAAACTGGCTGAGTGAATGGGATTTGTGGGAAGGTGTTCTCAAAAAACAATATTTCACAGTTTTGATGTCCTCATATGATGATAACCTGGAAATTCTGACAAGTATAACTGTTGGATCAAACACAGTCAATGGTGAGTTTTGCTATTCGACTATAAAGAGAGAATGAGATATGCAGATTTTAAAGCAAAGCATGAAACTAACATCAGTGAAATTTGTTAAAAATTAAGATATTGAGAGAAATTCTTAGATTGGCCAGTGGCTTTAGGTTGAGATCCTAGGTGAAACTGTCCAGAGGAGATAGCTCTAATTTGCTTGAGTTTCTGACAATAATCTAACAGTTGTTTGAAATCCTAAACCTGATTTGCTCTGTTGGCTGCATGCTCTCCAGCTGTGAGAAAAGTCAACCTTGGATGTAAACTCCTGGACAGCTGCAATGCTGGTGTTCATCTTTGAACATGAGCTGCTAATTATCAAACTTCAGATCAAGGTTTGACGTGGCAGGGGAGGAGTATAGCTGGACTGCTGTGTGACCGTCAAACAAGACAGCAATCATAAACATTGAGCTGCAAGACAAACAGGAGAAGAAGCTACAAAATGATCTCTGGCATGCCAATGGTGTGACCATCTCTGACTAAACACTCAAGCAGACTTCCTGAAGGTCATCTGAGAGCCCAACGTCCTCTACTGGGCCGTGTGTTCACTGCCCGGCACACTGGAACCCAATTGGAATTTGAATAGTAGGTCCGCCACTGGTGCCCCGTGCTTTTTAAAGATGAGTGCAGGTTCACCCTGAGCACCTATGACAGATGTGAAAAGATCTGTAGAAGCCGTGGAGAATGTAATGCTGCCTGTAACATTGTTCACCATGTTTGATGGTGGGGCAGTGATGGTCTGGAGATGCATATCAATGGAGGGACCCACAGATCTCTACAGGTTATTGGGATGAAACCCTTGGACCCACTCTCAGATCCTATGTTAGTGCAGTGGGTCCTGGGTTCATGCCTGGTCTTATTGAGTGGTGAAGAGAGGAGTGGTAGGAGTGGTCAGCCTACTAAAATTACTCCAAGAGTGCATCAAGTACTCATCTCGGAGGTCACAAAAGAACCCAGAACAGCTGAAGAATCACAGGCCTCATTTGTTTCAAAAACTGTCAGGTCAGGATTCATGATTCAAGAATAAGAAAGAGACTGGGTAAACATGGCATCCATGGGAGAGTGCAGTGCTCTCCAAGAAGAACACAAAGGTTCATTTCCCCAAAAAACACCTTGATGATCCCCAAGACTTATGGGAAAACATTATGTGGACTGACAAGAAAAAGGTTGAACGTTTTGGAAGGCTTCAGTCCCGTTATTAGGTGTAAAAGTAACATAGCATTTCATAAAAAAATCATACCATTAGTCAAACACGCTGGTGGTAGTGTGATGTTCTTGGGCTGCTTTGCTGCTTCAGGACCTGAACAGGTATCTGATGGAACCATGAATTTTACTCTCTGCCAGAAAGTCATGTCTGGCCATCAGTTTGTGTCCTGAAATGGCCTATTCAAATTCTGAATTCAAATCAGATAGAGTTTCTTTGGTATGACCTTAACTAGGCCATTCAGCCAAAAAAAAAATCCTCCAATGGGTCAATTGAAAGAATTCTGCAAAGAAGACTGGGCCAAAGTTCCTTATGTCACTATAACACATGTGGACCCAGTGGTAGTAATAGAAAGTCCAAACCCATCAGAAGGAGAAGATTTTGAAGCATGGTGAGATGGACAGAATGCATCATTCTGCATGTTTAACATTCATTGTGTGGCAGTCTTTAAAATAGTGTTTGGACTGTACCTGGTGAGTAGATGAAAGATCACCAGGAACGCCAGCTCTGTTCTAGGATGCACCCTGGACCCAGTGCAGGTGGTGGGAGACAGAAGGACTCTGGCCAAAATAACATCTCTGATGGACAGAGTCTCCCACCCCATGCATGTAAATGTTGCTGAACTGCAGAGCTCCTTCAGTGACAGACTGCTGCATCCTAGATGCATGAAGGAGCGTTTCCGCAGGTCCTTCCTCCCTGCAGCTGTTAGACTGTACAATCAGAATTGCTCATAACAAACATAGATGTTTACATCTGTGCTGTAACTGCAATAAGTTAATTAACCGATTCGCACTACAACCTGGTTTGCCTCTTACCTGTAGTTATTTTTATTTAATTTAATAACTGTACAGTACTCTCTGTATATAGTAACCACTGTCCTTAATGTAAATATGTAAGAAAAACTGTGTATGTTTCTGTTCCGTGTCCTGTGTACTGTTTGTTGTTGTTGTGTATGTGTCTTTTTGGCTGCTGTTACAACCAAATTTCCCCTTGTGGGACAATTAAAGGATTATTTTTATTCTATTCTATTCTATCTTTAAGCCTTTCTACCTGAAATCTTTTCTTTTCAAAAATTCAAACCCTTTCCTTTTGTGTCCAGCAAAACCAAACAAGAATTCCACCAATCATCTTTAGTCTTTATTTTCAATTTGCTTTTCTGTGATTTAGAGATGATGATGACAGATCAGCAAAGCTGGTCCACAAACATAGCCATTCACTTAAAAAACAGTGGAAGTGCAAGAATTGATAACGTGTACACACTGTCAGTTGACACCTACAAGGGTCTAGTTCAGCCTCCACACTGAGGTAGCATGAGAAGCTTACCTGTTTGTTCAACAGCGAAAAATTCCCCTCAATTAAAAAAAAAGGCAAACTTGAAGTGTGCTTACGTTTTTACTCCCAAAGACTCCCCTTCTTCCTTTTCATTTGCACCCCTACTGGCAATCCTCAGGAATACCTTGCACACGTGTTGGTCGCATAAATGTCCCATTTAATCCTGAGATTAAATTATTATAAAGAATTGTGAGATTATTATATTATCTTATGCCACGTTATGCCCCTAATTAAAGATTGTGAAGCTATTATGTAGTTTTAGTTTGCATTATTCTCCTGAATTAGAAGAAGGTGATAACAATTATATTTGTTAAACTGATTTGTATTACATTGGACTGCTGATTTATTGTGAATGAATGATATTGTTTATGATGCATTATACTGCTGAGTTATAAGAAATACTGTTTTCAGAGAGTCAGGACCTTGCTTTTTCTGATAGTAGAGGGGACAGAGAGCACATTCCACGGGAGCTTCACTCCCACCGTTGTTGAAGGCAGACGAAATAGGGAGCCAAGGCCATAAATCAGGCTCGCTTTTGATTAGAGAGTCCCAAACATGATAGCTTGAACCAAGTTTGAATAATTAAGAGACCAATTGAGGAGATAAGTGAGGGAGGCGTAGTTGGGAAAGGTGTTTGTTTTGTCTCATGTCTCAGAGGGTGTTGTCTCATTCCCTGGGCCAGAGGACAGCTAGAGAGGGTCAGAGCGAGGGCAGTGGACCTGGGAACTGTGACCCGGGCCCATGATGCCATTGATGGACATGGAAGCAGCTGAGTGAGCCGAGGAGTGGCACAGCGCAACGTATGGTGACCTCTTGTGGTCAAGAGGTCAAAAGAGGGAGTGTGGAGATCAGGGAAATATTTTACTGCTACTATTCATAACCATCATCATTACCATTACATTAATTATCATTTCATCAAAGCATTTATTCAGTAGATTACACATGTTCTTAGTTAAGATTATTACACCTATCACAGAGAGCTTCTGTCTGGTAAAAGGTCAGAAGCTTCAACGGGCGGGGTGAGGCCGAGTGCATTTTGAGGTCGAGACATACACACACACAAACAGTAGTTAGACTCATGTTTAGGTAAGAGTTCAAACAATAGTTTGCAAAAGCTTGTGACTGCAAAATTGTGTCTGCCTAAGGGACAGTTTGTTCCAGGAGATAAGCGAGAGTTAGAAGATTAATAGGAAGCACCTGGCCTCGAGACGGAGAAGATGTCCTTTTAAATGTGTCAAAAGTCGTCAACAGAACTTTACTGTACAGGAAAGTTTAAATCTTGGTTGTTAAGTTTATCAAGGTGCTTTTCTGTTTTTAGTTTCTAGAACCTATTAATCTTGAGGCTGACTAGCACGTGCCAGATTTCATCCTTTACTAAGCTTGAGTAGTAGGCTTGTGACTGCCTTGTACTTTGAGGCTGACATGCGAGCATGCTTCATGTCACATCTTTGCCTATATCACTGTACTTGACAAGTAACATGATTAAGTGAGTCTGTTTTTATCATTTGAGCCAAGTGCACTGTGATTTGTGAGTGGAGGGCATATAAAAAGGGATATCCAGAAGTGTATGTGTGTGTGTGTGTGTGTGTGTGTGTGTGTGTGTGTGTGTGTGTGTGTGTGTGTGTGTGTGTGTGTGTGTGTGTGTGTTACTAAAGGGCTCTGGATTCTCTCTGTCTCTGGGAAACCTACATCGCATAAGATACAAACACCTGCTAGCTGAGAGGTCTCAACAGCATCTGTGTACCTGCTGATGCTGAACAACCCCCTGAGAGCAGAGGCTGTGTCCTAACAACCATCCACCTTCTGGTTCCGAACGGACTAATGAGCTGTTGGTGGATGGTTGCAGCCCTACAGGCACACAGACAGACATAAAGATAGTGATGGCAGGCCTCCTGATGCCACCTGTTGTGTTTGCTTTCTGTTCCAAGAACTCTCAACAGCAGCCTGCCTCTACAGCTTCAGATCATCTGATTTTCTTCAGGTACTCAGACATTCAGTTCCCCAGTGTGTCCACAACATGTACAGGAAGAGCAAGCTAGAAGAAGAGACATCTTTGCAAATTGTTGATTTGACAGCTGAAAGTAGCTCTATCCTGAGCTACCACAATATTTATTTAGCAAGAGAAGTTCAGGAAGGGCCCACATTCTTCCACACAGTGGTCCAGATGTTGTATTCTGTGTTGATGTATTTTAAGTACACACAAAAAAAATGCTGGGTTATTTTCATGGCTTGACTTCTGGGTAAAAGCTGTAGGGTCATAGGTTGGGTTAGTTTGACCAAATATTAGGCCAAAAGTTTTGACTCTGGAGTTGGGTTGGTGATTTGCTGGGTTCTTTTATTAACTCCACAGCTTGAATAATTTTGGCGGTCCATAGGTTGGGTAGCTTTGATCAAATATTGGGTCAAAATTATACCCAAATGGTTGGGTTGAAGACAAGCTTACAAGAAGCCACATCATTCTTCACAAAAGACCATTTTCAATTAGACTGTGACCTGATCAGATATCACTGAACCTCTCCTCTACTATGAAATAAAACATGGTAAGTAAAAAGGGTTAGAATTTTACCTGCTCAGTAAAGGCTTTTTAACAGATAACACCAGCTAGCTTGTGATGAAGAAAGCTATATTTATTTCTATTTAAAAAGCCTGATGTCACATTTTAAAGTTATTACTTGAAATGAGTCTTAATTTTCTTTGTTTGACAAAATATTCAGAGATCACTGTATCTAGAACAAAGAAGGTATAAGATTAGGTGTTGCTATGCAGCATTTGATAAAAAAGGGTAAAACAAATAAAGAAAAGAAAAAGGAGCACAGTTTAAACGATTTATTTAATTTAATTATTTAATTTATCCTAAATTATCTATGTTGGTAACCTAACAACTTTTCGTTTTAAAAGTTAAGTCAAGGATAATCAATCTCATTAAAAAAAACGAATAGTTATGTCTATAACTTCTGTTCCCTGAAGGAGAGGAACGAGGTACAACACATAAGTATGGGATATCATGCCCTCGCGTTTCCTGGCTGAAGAAACCTTTATTCACGCCTTTAAGGCAGATGACGTGTGATGACACGCGCACGGCCCCGCCTGCACATATAGCCGCTGTCATCACAGTCATCCCTCGGTTCGATAGCCGCTCTTCACCAAGCCAAACTGCTCAGTGGGGCCTCCTTGTGTTGTACCTCGTTCCTCTCCTTCAGGGGACAGAAGTTATAGACATAACTATTCGTTCACTTTCGGTCGATTCACTCTGTACAACACATAAGTATGGGACATATACAAAAAAGTATTCAGCCACCGATTGGCCCCCACTTTCGGTCGTATTTGCACCAGAGGTACTGTGTGAGAGACAGAATGTGAAACAAAAATCCATGAACATGTAGGATGTAAGATATTCGTAAATTGGGTGGAAAATAAGTATTTGGTCACCTCAAACAAGGAAAATCTCTGGCTCTCACAGACCTGTAACGTCTTCTGTAAGAAGCTTTTCTGTCCCCCACTCGTTACCTGTATGAATGGCACCTGTTTGAACTCATCATCTGTATAAAAGACACCTGTCCACAGCCTCAAACAGTCAGACTCCAAACGCCGCCATGGCCAAGACCAAAGAGCTTTCGAAGGACACCAGGAAAAGTATTGTAGACCTGCACCAGACTGGGAAGAGTGAATCTACAATAGGCAAGCAGCTTGGTGTGAAAAAATCAACTGTGGGAGCAATCATCAGAAAATGGAAGACATACAAGACCACTGATAATCTCCCACGATCTGGGGCTCCACGCAAGATCTCATCCCGTGGGGTCAAAATGATCATGAGAACGGTGAGCAAAGATCCCAGAACCACACGGGGGGACCTGGTGAATGACCTGCAGAGAGCTGGGACCAAAGTAACAAAGGTCACCATCAGTAACACACTACAACGGCAGGGAATCAAATCCCGCAGTGCCAGACGTGTTCCGCTGCTGAAGCCAGTGCATGTCCAGGCCCGTCTGAAGTTTGCCAGAGAGCACATGGATGATACAGCAGAGGATTGGGAGAATGTCATGTGGTCAGATGAAACCAAAGTAGAACTTTTTGGTATAAACTCAACTCGTCGTGTTTGGAGGAAGGAGAATACTGAGTTGCATCCCAAGAACACCATACCTACTGTGAAGCATGGGGGTGGAAACATCATGCTATGGGGCTGTTTTTCTGCCAAGGGGACAGGACGACTGATCCGTGTTAAGGACAGAATGAATGGGGCCATGTATCGTGAGATTTTGAGCCAAAACCTCCTTCCATCAGTGAGAACTTTGAAGATGAAACGAGGCTGGGTCTTCCAACATGACAATGATCCAAAACACACCGCCCGGGCAACAAAGGAGTGGCTCCGTAAGAAGCATTTGAAAGTCCTGGAGTGGCCTAGCCAGTCTCCAGACCTCAACCCCATAGAAAATCTGTGGCGGGAGTTGAAAGTCCGTGTTGCTCGGTGACAGCCCCAAAACATCACTGCTCTCGAGAAGATCTGCATGGAGGAATGGGCCAAAATACCAGCTACTGTGTGTGCAAACCTGGTAAAGACCTATAGTAAACGTTTGACCTCTGTTATTGCCAACAAAGGTTATGTTACAAAGTATTGAGTTGTATTTTTGTTATTGACCAAATACTTATTTTCCACCCTGATTTACGAATAAATTCTTTACAAATCCTACCATGTGGATTCATGGATTTTTTTTTTCACATTCTGTCTCTCACAGTTGAAGTGTACCTCTGGTGCAAATTACTGACCTCTGTCATCATTTTAGGTGGGGGAACTTGCACAATCGGTGGCTGACTAAATACTTTTTTTGCCCCACTGTATACACGCCCCGCAGAGCAGCCACCGAACCGGAATCGGACCACCACATCCTTAGTGAGTGGTAGACCCAGCAGAAAGGACAGCATGAGCCACCGAAGGGGCTGTAACGTTCAACTGATAAAACCGCACAAAAGTGTGCGGCGATGCCCAATAGGCAGCATTTGGACGCAATACGACCTTGTGGCCATCAGGAAAGAACTGTGTGCAGGAGGGATGCACAGACAGCGCATGAAGGTCACCCACTCGCTTTGCCGAAGCCAAAGCGATAAGTAATGCTGTCTTATATTAAAGAAATTTCATATCCACAGACTCAATGGGTTCAAACGGGGGGGCTACAAAGGGCCTCCAGGACCAAAGACAAGTCCCAAGCAGGGACACTGGACTTAAACACGGGCCTCAGCCGGCGAACCCCTTTCAGAAAACGTATGGCGAGGGGATGTGCACCTGGTGTCACCCCATCAAAGCCAATATGACAAGCAGATATAGCTGCTAAATAAACCTTAATTGTCGAAAATGAAAGGCCCTTATCCAGCAGCTCCTGCAAGAATGTCAAAACATCCACAATAGAGCACTGAAATGGGAGAGTGTGGCGGTCCTGGCACCATTGCTCGAAGGTTCGACATTTGTAAGCATACAAGCCTCTAGTAGATGAGGCCCTAGCGCTCTGAATTGTCTCTATCACACTAGGTGGCAAACCCTTAGCAATCAAGTTTAACCTCTCAGCAGGTAAGCATGAAGGCGCCACAGATCTGGGCGCGGATGAAACACTTCTCCTCCCGCCTGAGAGAGGAGATCCCTGCGGAGAGGAAGCTGCCAAGGACTCGCTGCTAGCAGGCTGATTATCTCTGCATACCACGACCTTGTGGGCCACCAAGGGGCCACTAGAATCAGAGAGAGGGAATGCCAACGCACTCTCTCTAGAACTGGAGGGCAGTGAGTATTTACCCTGGAAGCAAAAAGATCGATTTGCGCCTTGCCAAATAGATCCGAAATCTGAGCCACTATTAAGGGTGTAACCTCCATTCTCTCACCAGAGGACCCCCCCTGGAGAGAAGGTCCGGCACGCAGTCTGCGTCCCAGCTGAAACTGAGCGAGGCAGTGATGAAACGCGGCCATTCTGTGCTCCGACAAACGTGCGCGGCTGGAAAGCGAGCATATTTCCAAACCGAGGAAAGAAACCTGCTGACTCGGGATTAGCGAGCTCTTTTGAAAGTTCACAGAGAACCCCAGTGTCTGAATGTGTGACAGAACCAGTGACAGCTGTGTCTCCGCCTGCTCTCTGGAGCAAGCTACGAGAGCCCAGTCGTCTAGGTAGGCTAAGATGCGGATGCCTCTCTCTCTGAGGGGCGCTAGCGCTGCCTCGGCACATTTCGTAAAGGTGTGAAGAGCAAACGACAGCCCGAACGGCAGCACTAGGTAGTCGTAGGCTAGGCCCTCGAATGCAAACCTCAGAAACTGCCTGTATTTCGGGTGTATAGCCACATGAAAATAAACATCTGTTAGATTGATTGTTGCAAACCAATCTCCCGGGCCGACTGCATTCAAGAGCTGTCTGAGTGTTAGCATCTTGAATCTGTACGTTCGTAGATACATGTTCAAGACTCGCAGGTCGAGGATGGGATAAAGCCCTCCCCC
This sequence comes from Simochromis diagramma, assembly GCF_900408965.1. Lineage (NCBI taxonomy): Eukaryota > Metazoa > Chordata > Actinopteri > Cichliformes > Cichlidae > Simochromis > Simochromis diagramma. The sequence continues at coordinate 2,849,304 of NW_024386757.1, read as the reverse complement.
TTTTTTCGGAACAACAAAATAACGGCTGTACCAACCTTTGTCTGTCTCTGAAGCGGGGACCACTCGTATTGCTCTTTTCTGCAGTAGCACCTTTATTTCCTCTCTGAGTATCATGGCCGCCTCGGTGTTGACAGTCGTGTTTATGACTCTTTGGAAACGAGGCGCCTTGACCCAGAACTGCAACTGGTAACCCATGGCAATGGTTCGCAGCACCCACGGAGAAGGGGCGCAAGCGCGCCACTGAGGGAAGTGAGCAGCCAGCCGGCTAACCTGCAGCACCGTCGGTGGGGCGTTGTCGCCCCCAGTGTGTCTGCAGGGGACTGCATCACCTGCCTGACCTGGCTCATTCTGCCTGCAGAAATGCCTGAGCATTTCTGATTGTTTGAGAATGAACAACACTCTTTATTGATTGTAACATGGAAACATGTACATTCATACATTTTGTTGGAGGCACCTTTTCTGGGGCACAACAATGAAAAACAGCAGGAACACTCGATGTGGTCACCTGAACATTTAACACACCTGAACAGGGAGTTACCTGAGGCATTTTGTGTGCAGGGGTTTTGTGCTTGGGAGACAGTGTTAGGAAAGTGCAGCGCCTTCTGGGGCTGACAACCTGAACAGAACTTAAGCGGCACCTCTTGGGCGGCAACAGAGGGGTAAAAGCAGCGTCTCCCTGCCGCTGGACCCCTTCTCCACTCGAAACCACAGCTAGGAGGGCTGAGGCTTCTTCCTCCTGGGCGTCGGGTCCCGCCGGGGGCCTGAGGGTGGGCCTTTGCTCCAGGCCGACTGGCGAAATAACAGGTGCTGAATGTGAAAAATTCATTCTCACGTTGTGAATTTTTGCAAGCAGAAAAGAAAGAAAATTTTCACAGTCCTCGTTAGAAAAAATAGGGGCCGCAGGTAGAGCAGGAGTAACAATGCCACTAATGGTGTTGAATAGCACCTTAGGGTTGCCTCTGCTCTTTGTAACCAAGTGTGAGAAATGGGCAGCCCTCGTATCTCTGATCGCATTATTAAAAGAAGCTAAAAGGTCCTTAAGATAGAGGAGGTGCACATTTAGATGAGTCCACCTGCGCTCCACTTTACGACAATCACGTTTTAGACAATGAATACTGTCATTTAGCCAAGGAGGAGATTTGGAGGCAGAAACACTCCTCGACTTAACAGGACAAATTTCATCTAAAATAGAAAGGCAGTAAACATTAAAAAGACTGGTTGAGAAATCAACACCATTTTCAGGAGATAGCTGTAAGTTAAAAGCATCCACAAATTTCTCCACTGTGGAGGCCCATATGGAAAAGAAATAGTAAAAACTTATATGTGATTACTCATGAAAGTGGCCACTTTCTCATTACTTTCATACATTGTTTTAGTAAGTATCCAAAACATGCAAGTTTCATTATATAATTTTTCAAGGGATCTTATATCTGTTTTCACTCTTATATGCTTTTCATACAAGTTTCACACAAGACAGATACAAACTTCATAAGATTTATATATATCTTTTCCATATGGGGGAGTTTAAGATGCGAGAGCTAACCATCCGTCTAACGGGGGACAAAGGCTCATTAAAAGAGAAATTAAAAACAATAACATAGTGATCAGAAATAAAAATGTCCTCAGAGCAAATAAAATCAATATTTAAACCCAAAGTAAAAACAAGGTCCAGTGTGTGACCTTTGCTGTGTGTAGGACTGGACACATGCTGAGCAAAATGAAAAGAATCCATAATGTTCATAAAGTCTCTGGCAAATGGGTTAGAGTATTCATCAACGTGTATGTTAAAGTCCCCAACTATAAGCACCCTAGACAGCTTCATAGTAGCGGATAAGAGGTCACTGAGCTCCGATAAAAATAACCTGTTATATTCAGGTGGACGATACACCACAGCACAGCAGAAAGGATCCTTGTTACCAATTTTAAGCAGCTGCAGCTCAAACGAACGAAAAAGTCCAGTTTTCACGGAGCGGCAGGAGAAACGGTCCTGGAAAGCCACGAGGCTGGGTAATAAAAGTATAGCCATCCGTGCAGAGTTCAATAAGTGACGAGTAGTCTACATCCCGCTGCCAGGTCTCAGTCAGGAATAAAAAATCCAGTTTTTTAGATAATATAAAATTATTCAACAAGAATGATTTATTAGACAGAGATCGAGCGTTAAAAAGCGCCATATTCAGTGAGCTAGAAGCCTCATTATTTTCAGAGGCTCGAGTTAAGGGACGTCAGGGCATCGATCACTAGACATCCCTGCGCTTAGCTAGCTTGCTATAGTAATCAAAATGTGATGGTGACAGCGACACATGTGAGTTTATACTGCCAATACACCACCAATATTTAGCCACCATCTTTGATCCTCACTAAATCAACTACCTTTGTGGGTGGCAGAACCTGGATATCTGTCATTGTTGATCAACAGTGTTATTTGATCAATGGGATTTGATCAGTGGTCATGACAGTTTGCATATTAATGATCAAGGAACTGACCTCACAGCCCATTGTTCATTCAGTGAGCTGGTTTCAGTCATTGTGCAAATCTACTATTTATAAGATTGGGGAAACCTGCAGTCAGCTGAGACTGAAGAAATCACTTGGATGAGTGACGAAACCCTTTTGCAGTTCCTGCTATTTAAAATTCACTAAAGTTACTGTCACCATACAAGATCACCCAGTCACACATAGTCAGAGCATTTTTATCTAACACTCACACACGACATCGTATGCATCGCAGGAAACTTGGGGTTCAGAATTTTGCCCGAAGGTTAGGATTGGATGGTTGGTAGATTCTACAACCTAAGCCACAGCCACTGAAAAACACCCCAGCACCATCCGCACTAAAAAAACCTTGTGATGACATTCATACCTGGACTAGCAAAGGCCTCAAGGGATCGAGTAGTGACAATAAGGTGGGAGGACGAGGTTAAAGCTGAGTAATGTGTAAGTGATGAGAGTCTGAGTCATGACAACACTGCAGGGACTGCTGAGATATCTCCCTGCTGAATGACCAGCTTGTGCCATTCACCTTCTTGGCAATCAACTCAGTCTCTGATTGGTTTATCTTGAGTTGAAATGCAGCAACCTTGGGGGCATCCTAACCGTGCAGTTTCAGTCAGGCATCAGCAGTGAATGCTTTATGTGTATGCCCTTCGACAAACCGGGTCTGACAGCCTGCGTGAACATCCTGGGGATTGTTGAAGATGAGGTGAGGGAGGGAAGGTGGGGGAAGCAGAGGTAGCTGTAGGTGTAGGGGCAGCCCTGCAGTGAAGCTGACATGTGCACAGAGCTAATTGGCCATGCAGCACTTATGCAAAAGCCTTTTAACTGTTTCCAGCCATCAAACACCCTCTGATTTACTCTGACAGACCCTCTGCTCCACTTTGCATAAAGACGCGTAGGTGTTTAAAATTTCATCTGTCTCTCTCAGCAGAGGCCTATCATCACTGTCCAGGATTATTTCTCCATCAGGCTGTCAGCAAGAAGCACAGCTCAGCAGGACATTAACCCTTTCAGCTCATCCACTCAATTCATCCATCACATTTCTTTGTTTTACACAAGAACATAATCAAAAATTTTTGCAGCTGCTATGAATCATCTTAACATTGGCACAATCTAAATATGCTGATCAGAAGGAGTATATTGGTCCCCAGTGAACTCATCATCACCTACCTGTCTCCCCAGTTGATTGCTTGGCACAGTGCACCGTTCACAGGGCATCAATAAATTATCTGACAAAGGAGAACTTGAGATATAATATATATCAGGCTCTTAAAGCCAGGATGTCTCCAATACAGAATATCCTTCAGTTTCGGGTGATCTTTTATAGAGATCTCATCACTAACAGCACCATACTTAAGTTAATTGTTATTAATTTAGCAACACTGCTAAAGAAAGGTCAGAACAGGAAAGAACTCATGTACAGATATTACTGTTTATAAGAAATAACAAGCAAAGACTCAATGTCATGATTAAAGGCTTTTAAAGCAGTGGGCTTCATCCTGCAGTTTGTTGTGTCAAAAATCGCTTTCAGGCTCTTGTCATTGTCTGCTGCCTCAATACAACCTGCCAGGAGAAAGTTCCAAAGTCAGTGCTGGGTAACAAGACTGTGGTTTACATCCAATCTGAACATTTTCTTTTATTTGGTAAATTGTATATAGCACTTTTCTACTCTCCCTGAGCACTTTATACAACAACATGATCACCAGCTAACATTCACACTCAGATGCATCGCAGAGCAACTTAGGGTTAATATCTTGGTATGCAGACAGGGATCGAACCACCAAACTTCCAAATAGTAGATGACCTGCTCTACCTTCTGAACTATAGCCACCTCTTTATGTCCACTTGTTTCATTAATGTTTTTCTTTTGCTTTTACTCGACTTGTTTTGTTGTAGGTTAAAATTGTGGTTTGTATGTATGGATTGATTGATTTTTTGGCATTTTTTACTTTATTTTTCTAAATATATTTTAGATTGGGCATCTGACAAGGATGCCTCCTGGGCGCCCCCTGGGTGAGGTGTTCCGGGCATGTCCCACCGGGAGGAGGTCCCAGGGCAGACCCAGGACACGCTGGAGAGATTATATCTCTCGGCTGGCCTGGGAACGCCTTGGTGTTCCTCCGGATAAGCTAGAAGAGGTGGCTGGAGAGGGAAGTCTTCTCTGCTTAGGCTGCTGCCCCCGCGACCTGGCCCCGGATAAAGCGGAAGAAGATGGATGGAAATATATTTTGCAGTATCTCATTCCCCAGGAATGAGAATTGACTGCCTTACACACATAGTTAACCTAATGCAGTTCATTCTGGGCCAGGAAAAACCTTGATCTATAAGAGAAAATGACGATTAGTTAGAAAATTTCCCAAAGTGAGGACAACTGTAACAGTTTAAAGGCCCACACGTATAAAAACACGTTTTGCATAATTTTGTTCAGCTAACATAGAGTAATTAAAATGCATAAATAGGATATTGTTAGTTGTTTGTTAATAGTAACGTTTTGACAATTAATTACATTGGGTGAAGATGAGCTGGTCTGTTACTCTAAAATAAAAGGAATTGTCAGATTCTCGGCTGGCCTGGGAATTCCTGGATTGTCAGATTTTCCCTGTTTTTACACAGATGAGACAAAAATGCTGATTACGTCAGTGCAACTCATAGATAGCTGTCATGTTCATATTTAAAAACATTTGCACTGTTGTTCATGTCAATACTTAGATAAACATGTTTCCATGTTGAAGTGACTCTGTCCCTATCACACTCTGTCAAGTCGCATCATCATCGTCTAACATTAGTCATGCATTGTTTGGTTGCTGGGATTTTTCCTGGGTCAATCCACCTGTGTAAACTGGTTTGCCACATAATGACTCAGTTTCACCTGTTCACTGTTCCCTTCTTGATCTGAGGGCTACATTTGAAGCCCCGTAGCTGAACAATAGCTCAGTCAGGATAACTACAGTGAACAAAAAGACATTTATTTGTTACTGCAGTAACTTATAATGGAAGGGTGGCTCTCTTCTCTGTGAGAGGGTACACTACCTTACTACTCTCATCTACATACATGAAATTCATTAGTTAAAAACAGTAGAACTGATACAAGGGGGGGGGGGGGGGGGAGGTTGGAATTGTAAATGAACTTGGTTATCCTGGGCTTACTTTGGACTCTACATTTAAAAGCCACAATAAAAAGTTGCTGTAAAATTTCACTCACATAATTTTAAATTATATAAAAGGACATTTTAATGTTTTGGGTTATGTGGACTTTGATGCTTATCTCCTGCATTTCGTCCTATCCTCTTTGCTAAATTTCACACAGAAAGATCATTATATTCTTTGCTGTTGGCAAACTGGCTCTTAGATTCCCATATGGGGTGGAGCACATTTGGATACAGATGTTTAAAGGCAAACTTTGCGCAAAGACACAAGGTGTGTACTTTTTGTGGCTGCCAGTATGCACTCTGCATCAGTGAGTAGAAAATTGGTACTTGAGTGGATCACTAGTCATGAATTCACCACAAATGTGTGAGGAAATAAGGTCCAAATTGCCAAGGGATAGAAACAGTTTTGTGTTGGCTAGAAGAGGCAGTTCGTCTGCCGATAAAGCTCTTGAAAATTTGCCTGACTCTAGAAGTGCACTTGATGTCTAAAATGGTTTAAGTAGGAGGTGAAATGCAACGGTACACAAAAAAGAGAGTTTTTTTTTCAAAGACTGCAGGATTCTGTTTTCACACTGTGAAAGAAAGCAGCAATGAGCTGCCCATCATCTGCTCAGGGAGCCAGTCAACTGTTGCCAGTCAGGGCAGGGAGCTCTGCTTGGTTAGGCAGATTCCTCTTCACATGTCCATTTAACTGTGTCTCCCTGCAAAGTTTCATCCTAGCATCAGTGAACTGTGAACTGACATGGCCCAGCAGACAGCATTGAGAAGGAGAGTAACCACTGTAGCACAATATTCTTCATTCTAGGCATCACTTTATTCATTCTAAACATTGTGGGAATTAATATCTTTCATAACAATCTTAAACAAATGACAAGCTTTAATCTCTTAACATCTATCAAGTGGTTGGCAACCACCTGACTGACATCTGTTAACTTGAAGAGTTTGTAAAATCGATCACCAAATGAATGCGTTTAAGCAAAAGGAGTTGTCACCAAAAGGACTTATGCAAAATTTGACTTGAAAGGTAAAAACTTCCAATTTTTGAAATTATGCTTATTAGCTACATCCACTTCTGAGTGGTTTAGACCTTTATGCAGAGAATTTCCATTTATTATTTATTTATTGTTATCCACAAATAGAAATCTTAGGAGAACTGTAAAGCCAAAATGGATCTTCGACTGTTGATATGAGGGTCAGCAACCTCTAGTTTCTGGAACTATGATTGCTTAGCATATGGCTGAAATGCAATGTACCCTTAAAACACTACCTTACCCCTAAGTGGTCTGCCTACGGCTTGCTAAATGTTAAGAGGTCAGAAGAAAAGGTGGTGAGATAGTGTGAGACAGTGTGACTTTCATGAGTCATATTTGCCAGAATCTGAAACTAATTATCCATCATCCCAGTCTCATAGTCCTTCAATCAAATCTGACTGAGGATGGGAAGTAATGCCAGAGTTTCCAGCGCAAACCACATTACAAAGATGGCTTAAGGGAGGCACTCTTGAGTGTTTCAAGGCTGAAAAGGAGCACTTAACTTATTTTGCACTGCCCCTGCCTTATTTCATGTTTGTGATGTTTCTTGCCAGATTTCAAGGAATTGTGGAACTACAAGTTAAAGTAACTTAATATCTGTCAGGGTCTTTTTGTTTGGTGTTGCCTACACTAAAATACGTAGGAATGCCTCTAGTGACCACTCATGATCAGAATTACAGCTTAGCAATGTCCACAGCTGGACTGTTAGAGAGGAGTCCAAGTGATGATACAACAGACAACTAATGTGTAGCTTAAAAAAGGAAGTTTTCAAAGGACTCTTTGCAGTTCTGTGGAAAACTAAGTACACCCTTCATTAGGATTGAAGAGGATAAATAACAGCCAGATGCTGCTAATCAAACACACTTGACTAATTGATTCACCTCTATAAAAACATACGTTTTGGGTATTTAGTTATGTTTTAACACAAAGTCACAATTTTCCTGGGAGAAGATTTCCCAGCAAAGTCACTTCAATGCTCAGAGCATGTAAAAAACTCAAGACCTACATCTCAGACTACAGCATATTTAGTAAAAGACTGAACAAATATGGCTTGTTTGAAATATTTGCCAAAACCCCCTCTTCTGACTACAAGAAACATGGCAGCACAGCTTAAACTTGCTAAAGAACTACAAATTCTAGAAGAATGTTCTTGGGTGGGCGATATAGCCTAAAAATTATATCATGATTTAACTTTTGCCACTTGCAGATTTATAAGTATAAATACACGAAGGGCATTTACCATCCTTCTTTTTCAATGAGCCATTTTCATTGATGACACACTTCCTAATCTGAAGTGTAAATCTACTGAAACAAGGTGTCTGCAGTGAGTGAGGGGACAGTGGAGTGTGAGATTGACAGACAGCTTGGTATAGTGCCTGCAGTGATGTGTGTGCTGCTGTTGTAGTGAGGAGAGAGCTAAGCATTAAAGTGAAGCTGTTGATTTGCTGGTTGATCTACTTTCCTACCCTCACCTATGGTCAGGAGCTCTAGGTAGTGACCAAAAGAACAAGGCCATGCATACAAGGGGTGGTAATTAGTTTTCATAGAAAGTTTGAAGGGTCCTCCCTTAGAGATATGGTGAGAAGCCTGGTCATTTGAGAGCAAATTAAAGTAGAACCACTGCTCCTCCACCTCGAAAGACACTAGTTGGCATGGTTCGGGAAGTTGGTGGATGCCTCCTCCGTGATGTATTCCAGGCATATCAGACCAGGAGGAGGCCCTGAACAGACCTGGGACTCACTGGAGAGATTACATCTCTTTTGGCTGGCTTAAGAATGCTTCAGTGTCCCCCAGATGAGCTGGAAGATGTGGCCAGGGCGAAGGAAGTTTGGACTTCTCTACTGAGATTGCTGCCCCCATGATTGGATGACTCAATGGATGGATTGATGAATGGTATGAAACAACTCCCTAGCATTTTAGCTTAACCACAAATAAAATACCATAACTTTGGGACGTTTCAGAAGCCTGCACAATGTTGTCACATAATGAAACTGTAAAATATTTTCTACCTGGGATCTTGTATCTGGTTAAAGCCCTTGCTTCCAACATTGCAACAGCATCAGTCATTTTTATCCACCATTTGCTCTGTCTGGAGTGCAGGTAGCAAGTACAGCTTGTGAGTGGTCCAACGATGCTCAGTGAAGTCATTTGTTTACATGTGGGTTGCTTATCACCAGCTGTATCTACTTATTCATAGCCTGGTTGTACACACCCACCCCAACCCAAAGAGCTGCGCGAAGGGACAGAGCAGCGGACCTGCAAGGAGGACCCCAAAAATGCATCACACGGGCCAGGACAATGCATGGGAGGCAAAGCAAGGAAAAGGGAAAAGAAGGGAAGGGAGCCACAGAGCCAAGTCAGAAAGAACCAGCAGTTCCCCCCTCACCCCGGTCCCATCAGCCTATATATCTAGTGCAACTCCCGCCCCACCCGGAGCCAAGAGATAACACAGGAGAGAGCCCCCGATGACCACCGAGGTACCCACATAGTCATAGGGACCTCTCTTAATTATGATTCCTTATGAAAAAGGATTAATCAAGATGACAATAAAGCGAAGAATCTATCTAAAAATCTGCTGCCTTTTTTTTATCTTCAAAGGATGATACCACAGCTGATAATGCACCCATTTAAAAAGCTGTGGTGGAGGTGACATGGTATCACAGACCTTGACAAATTTCCACTGGGTTAAGCTCTATACACTGTCTCTTTATTTGGTCCAAATAACCTTTGCGCTCTGCAAAGCATCCTCATTGTCCTTCAGTAAACAAGCCATAAGATTATAATGCAAGGGCTGGAGGAGAATCCATTAAAATTCTCTTGATCCCCCACAGCCAGACATTGGAAGGCTCATTCAATTCAAGAGAGGCCTGGAGTCACAAAGGAAACAAAGCTCTGTTATTAATGGGCTCCGTCTGTCTTGGACACATTTGCCATTTCTGTAATGTCACAGAGTGGCGAATAAGGACGCAATAAAACTCAGAGCCTGGAAACTCCACTTATTACAATTAATAATTAATTTGACGGCATTAACTAGGCAAAACTCTACATCTTACATAGCTGGAATAGAGAGTCTGTGGTAAGTATGTGCAGGGGTACCACCAGGGGCAGACCAAACCAAAGAGATTGTTACTGCCAAAAATGACTGCCCCAAGAGCACAGATCATGAATAATAGATTTGATTTTAGATTAACACAATGATCACCAAACATGGGTAAGAGACTGTTGTGTTTCTTCAAATTGGCAGATAGTCATCTTGAAAATGAGGTAGCTTTAAATTGGCAGAAAAAGGACACCTGGACATTCTTCTAAGTTCTGCACACAATGGGTTGAGGATACTTCCAGAGCACATTAAAGATGCAATCTAGAAAACCAAAGAACAACCATAGCACAAGAGGGACCTTTGAGTGACATACAGGCAACGCAATCTGATTGGTTTATATGTGAGCATATAAACATCAGCAGTATAAGCTACAATTACTTAAAAAAATTGATGAACACATGAAGAATCAGCACGCTAAAACTAAAGGAGGTGGATGATGTAATACACTAAACAGTGGGACTAGTTAATTTTAAGAACTCTTGGTCAACAAGTGTGAAACAATACCAGTTCAGGCTTCACAGTATTTCTGTTTGTTACAGCCAGACAGTGCAATTTAACCGAAATTAGGGTGGAGGGACCAACTACTGCAAAACAAAAATGGAAATCAATGGGCTGTTTTCTGTTTTGTTCTGTTCTGTTTCTAGAATGAAAGAAAGACGTACAGGTGAGGCTGCTCTGGGCTTCTGCTTGCGAAAAACATGTTGTTCATGTGGAATATTGTGAAGCTTCTCAGACGATACAGTTTGGCTCATATATGAAAAAGCTGAGCTGATTTGAGTGGAACTAAATATATTTAGTTCCACTCAAATCAGTCTTAACAAAGACCCATCCGAATTATGTAAACGCTTTATTAAAACAGATTGAGACCTTCCGCCACCAGTGATTCAAAAATCTGCTTTGCTTTCTGCTTTGCTTAACTACAAAGAAAACCAAGTATTTGAATAATAGAAAGGCAAATAGGTGCCCACAACTTCAGTGAGGCAGATGATGTCAAGTCCAGCTGACTACACTGTGTGCTTTAAAGTGCTGCAAAGTGGAATAAAGCACAGCTGGAAATCTGATTACAGCAGACAGTCTGAGGCAATCTGGCAAAATTTTCACTTTAATCATATTTTGAACCCACCTATGGAATAAATGTGCACTGAATCAGATTTTCAAAAACTGCTTTTAGCATTCCTAAGCAAATCAAGCTGTTGCATTTTTAAGGGAAAAAAACAATCATTAAGTGTTCCTACATGATATAATTTAATTTACAGAAAGCATTTGTATAGAGCATATTTTAAATCAAGCACTCATGCTTTGGGAGTTTGGGATCTCAGTGACATTAGTAGCTCAGTATGACAGATTACAAAGACCTTGCTGCACCTATGATCCTATAAATAGACTCAGAGGACTTCTGTAGCACCTACAAAAATACATTAGGTAGCACTTCATAACTTTACTTCACAGTCTGCAACTTTTGGTACAATTTCCCAACCTTTAATTATGCAATGCAATTAAGGGTACAAATTCCAGTACCTAAAAATATCCACAGGTACCTAATTACACTTACAATGTAGATAAAATAGAACAAGTAAAAAATAAGAGTTTTAAAGGAAAAGAGAAACCAAGCACCCACTTCCCAATTTGTTACCAAGGAGGGCTTTTAATATCTGCTGTTTGATGAACTGACTTTTTATAGGCTTAGAGTTTTATCATGGTGGATGGGGGTATGGTTCCATGCTTTAGTGTAAAAAAAAAATACTAGTTTTCATACTCACATTTCTACAACATTTGCCTTCACTCCGTGTGAAAAATGCCTGTTTCCTCTCTCCAGAGAGTAGTCATCTTGAAAATGAGGTAGCTTTAATTAGGTGCGTAACCTGCGTAATGTTCTAAAGAACAACCAAGAACAAGCATCAGTAAATCTGCTAACACGAAGCTTTAGCCACGTATGACTTCCAATTTCTTTCTGAAAGGCCATTTTACACATGAATATGGATGAAACACTGGAACATTCAAGTCTTTAACATTTGTGAAAAGAGCTTTCGTCTGATGAAAGGGCTTCAGCAATGAAGAGAAGTACGCTGGAATATGTGTTGAAATTAAAGGCTGGTCACATTAGTTTTAATTGGTCAGAATTTGTTGCATTTCATGCTCGTACAGTCGTCTGACATGAAAAAGAAAGTACAGAAACGTGAGTACAAAAAGTAAAACAGAAGCAATAAGATGTAATATCAGCTGTGGATAACTGTTACAGTAAACACATGCTGGTTTCTGTGTAGTTGTGGAAAGTTAAGTAAATCCAATAGGTCCTCAGTTTCTCTGATACCAGGAGTATGTGATATTGACCTGCAATGCTGCTGAACCATGACACATGGGCATCTGTGACACAGGGGAGAGTGTGGCAAATCCTTTAACATACTACTGATAAAACTACCAGGTGAGTCTGGGCTGTAACAGAGAGCATTTCCTACACAGTGTTCAGACAGCATAAAAGTTGTATCCTGTCAAAACCAGAATGCTGCAGCTTAGCTGGCTGATCCAGCACCTGTGAAAATACAGCTGCTGCGTATGAGATCAGAGCTCCATACTGCAATTTCAGAATGCTTCGTTTATATTCTCAAATGTTTTTATTTTGACACTCAGGATTAAGCTTTGATAAGGGCTAAAACCACTTTTGGGGATCTCTATGCACATTTTCAGGCACTGAAAAGTTTTATGAATTGCAACAACACATCATAAAGTCAAAGAGATGCTGAAGTATTCCTCTTGCTGCACACCTGTTGTTTAGTCTTTACTTGACCAAACGGTTTCCTGCCTTCTATCAGAATTATGTTGTCAGCACAATCTAGGCTGAAATGAGCATGGCCAAAAATTAATGTTGCTGAAAATTGATGGCTGTGGGCTATAATGCCCAGCAGGTGTTTCAGTAATGCAGCAGTTACCCTTCATGGAGCATACAAACAGCTTGAGCTAAGGTTGATGTCATTTTGCATTTTACTCTCTCCTTCATGTTACCGTCCTGTGACTACATCTTAAGTGGTGATGCTGCCACTATGCCAACGCAATGAAGTTAAGGGCTTGTGTGAAGGGCAGTAGTTTATGTGTCTGTTTTGCTCCCTGTGTAGCCCGGTGGCAGCAGTTTATCAAGTATACTGGAAAGGTGACTGCAGTTACACCGACGTGTCATTGAGCAGCAATGACCCCGGTCCCTTCCTCACAGGACTCAGCAATTGCTTCTATCTCTTAACATCCACTTCAATTACAGCTCATCACCAGCAGTTGTTGGAGTCGCCAGCAGCAATATGCAACGATAAAAAGGCACAAAGCCTGAGCACACTGAACAGCCCTGAATGTTGCTCATCATCTTTATCACTACATTTCTGCCAGTCAGTTCACAAATTTGCAGAAAGTAAATCATTCTTTTCCCTGTAAGGCTTTGGATATAAATGCAAATATTTTCAAATACACCTAAGTATATAAAGTAAAAGATATAAAAAGAAAGAAATACATAACAGGTATACAACACGTTCTAATCCCAAAACATAACATACAATGTGAGAAAATGTTGCTGTGAGAAAATGTTGCTATGTTATGCTTTTCGGGCGCCCAACCCAACTGTATGTTACGCATGAGAGCGGGTTGGAGCGAATGTACAAATGTAAGGTTAGGGTTAAGGTTAGGTTAGTGCTGCAATAGAAAGCCGTGAAGCGAATAAAAAGGGAAGCGGGCAGCTTTCTATTCTGCTTCAATCAAAAATCCAGAGCATTTGATAAGGACGCGGAGGTGTACCTTTCGCGTTACTATGACATACCTCGGGCCGTGACAAATCGCCAGTATGTTACGCGTTGGGAATGATAATGCTCTGTAGGTATGAAACTACCCAGCATAACAATAGACCTTCTGTTTACGTTAGATACAACTTCTTTTGCCACTAAGCTGCTGAACAGCTAGCAAATCTAGCAAATCATCTGCTGATGTAGTCATTCAATCAGTCAGATTAAAAGATAAATTCAAATATTAACATTTGTTGCTCAGTATAATTTGGTGAACATTAATGTACTCTTGATAGCCCACCCAAGTACAGCCTGTGTTGGAATCACTGAAGTCAGCATTATTTGACAGAGGAAGGCATTCATTTTCTATGAATAATTCAGCTGTCATGACATGAGCAGAGCGGGGTGAGAGGATTGAATAAGAAACAAAGAGATGAAGTTCTTCTGACATGACTTGAAACAGAATCTCTAGCAAAAATAGGCTAGAGCTCCAGCAGATTAAAGACTTCCACATTTGCTCAGGCACCTAATTTCCATAAAAATGTACGATGAGGCACTTGAGTATTACAATATATGGAGCTGTTTAGTTTTATTAAGTAAATTGATGAAAAAATTAGATTTCTCAGTCTAAGTGGATATAATAACCTACAGTATTACTTTAAAAGTCTGTGATGCTCCCAGCTTAGCTTTAAAACAGAATAATTGAACAGTAGAAAATACTTCTAAACCCTTCCTCTTTGCAATACCATAATAAACAGATTGGTGTGTGGTAAGGCCAGTTCAACCTCACTGTGGATTTGTCAAGGCAAATACTCTGACACACTCATTTTTACCTCATCAAGTACTACACTGAGGCCAAGGCAGTCAGCTGCAGAGAGGACATTAAATCTCTCTGCATTAACACTAACAAGGCCAGAACAGACACATTACCCTGTGGACTAAAAGTATCTCGCTACTGGCTCGGGTAGGAGATAAGGCCAAGAAAAAGAAATACATTTAACCTACATTCAGACAAACTCTAATAAACAACTCCCCTCCAACCTTTAAACAGTCGTGTGTTATACACAGTAAAATACATTTAATGACTGGAGTCCTCTTTTGGGGCTGTTCTCTCGATTATGCTGTGAGCAGCTATTGATTTCAGGTTGTCTTCTGCCTCATTAGACCATGGCAGAGCACTGCCCTGCAAGCTAAAAGAAGATCCATAAATAAGCTGACTACACAAGATCTTTTGTAAAATTGTTAATCTTTTATGGTTACTGTGAAACAATAAAGCCACAAAAGGACAGGTACATTTGATGGCCTGAGAATGAATGAAGCACCAAAGGTTTGAGGTTTGTCGGAGTTCCAAGTTGCACTGAATTAGTCCTAACTGAGTCATTATACCTATTACCATTTCATTATGCCGGTAGCCTATGTATGAGGCAGAGGCTTGGGAAAGGAGAAACCAGAGTCAAAGCCACAAACAAGATCAAAATGATCCCTCTGAGGGTGTGTTGCAATTGATCTGCTTTCAACTCCAGAAATGCTGGGAAAAAGATGCAAACCTTGCTCACCACACAGCCAAAGACCAGTGGCCCTGGCTGCTCCTGAGTGTTTGATCACTTAATTAAAACACTAGTACAGCTGCAGGAAATGTAAAAGAATAAATGATGTCTATTTCATGGGAAACTCTTTGAATGATCAGAGGAGCAGACAAACAAACCCTTCTAACAGGTTTCACTTCTCTTGGCAAGGTTGATTAGCAGGTATAATCTATCAGTCCTGTCCCATCTCCTATCTTCATTTGAGGTTTTTATTTTTGGTTATTGTTGGAATAATTGTCACAATTGTTCTGTTATTACAGCAATAAAGTCACTAAGCTAATTTCTACAACTCTTTCTAATATCTACGTGGTATAGCCCATCAACTTTATCTCTCTTTCATCACTATAGCTGCACATCCTTTCCAACTTGATCTCTCCATCTATCCAAGACAAGTCCTGAACTTCTTCTTCAGTGTCCAGCCTCACATACAACTCACTATAAACCTTTTCTTTTGCCTTTGCCATACACCTAGCCTTGCAGTACTCAGTATTTAATTTCTTCTTCACTTTCTTTACTTTTTCATTTCCTACTCCTTCCTTTGAATAGTCTCCTGGACTTTGCATTGTCTTCATTCCTCTGTTGAGATGATACTGCAAACACCTTGACAGTTTCACTTCAGCTGTACTTTCCCAGTCACCAGGTAACTCTCCCCTACCACCGAGAGCCTATGTCAACTCTTTCCTCAACTCAACACATTCTTCCTTCCTCAACTTCCACCATTTATTCCTTTCTCTCCCTAACGCCATACCCACCCAACACCTCATCATTTCTGGTCCCTTCACCTACATGTCCATTAAAGTCTGCTCCAATCATCACCCTCTGTCTATTGGAGAAACTATCTACCACTTCCTCCAACTTCCTCCAGAAATCTTATTTCTCTTCCAACTGACATCCAATGTCATTTCTTTCATTTGATATATGTAACTTCCTTCTCTCCATAATCTCAACCAGCTCTCTCTCTTTACCAGTCATAGTTCCAAATTTAAAGACCCTACTCTCACCTCCACATTGCCTTTCCTTCTGTCTCACTGCCTTCTAACATGCCTTCCCTTTCTTCTCCTTTGTCTTTGACCAACAGTGGCATGGTTTCCACTGCTGGTTTAACAGCATCGCACTGATTGGAACGCCTGAACTCAATGATTTGAATGGGTGAGTGTAGAATGGCGTGACACAAGAACGTCTACTCTGTCAAGCGCCAGAGTCTTGTGATACAGGATCCGTACTTACATGGAACCATTTTAACCAACAAAGTATTATATAGTAAATTTTCTTTTATTTATTCAGAACTGTCATTCAAACTGATATGCAAACTCTGCACAAGTTAGCACTACTCCAGCAACAGCTCTTTGTAAGTTCATGTAAGCTGCAAGCTGGTCTCACCCTGGACTTATTCCAGTGCATTGCATTGGCCACTGTCAATGTTATTCAGCTCCAACACAATGACTAAAAGCACCAAGAGTTTATATGCTGTCTAAGATATCCCAGATCTTAACATAGATTGTTATGATGCTATCTGCTTGAGCTGTGAGTGTATGGTGTATGGTGAGACTGTCCAGGGTAAACTACCTAGCAGCGAGGCTAAAAGCTGGAAGTCTGTACGTATCTGAATGGAGAACTCACTTTAGGGAAGTGAATTTTATTCTTTTTTATTCCCCCCCCCAAAAAAACTGTACACGAGTAGAAAGAACACTCTTTCTATTTTCTTCTTTTTTTATCTACACAGTTTGCATATGTTCATTGGAAGAAGCTACAGCTGACAAATGTTAGTGCTTTTTTGTGAGCTGAAGAAGGCCTACAAAAGAGTCAAATATGAAGGCGAAAATGTCTTATGATAAATGTATTATTTTTCTAGAAGATAAAAGCATGCCTTTATTGATTTTCCATGTTTCTAATAATTTGGCTGCCTTACAGCACATTTTAGTCTCTAAAAGTCTTTACATTTCCCTACTCTCTGTTTGGTCGCTATGCAGAGCTGCCAGAGAAAGACTGAGCTAAATTCCTGTGATCTTAAAAGGAAACGAGGGAAATTAATGGCTAGCCCTTCACTGCCTGCACTTTATGATGGATAACAGCAGAAGGAGGGTGGTGGGTGATTTCAACAGTATGGCAAATTTTGAATTCCAGCTCCTTCAGAATCAGGGTAAATTTGTGCTGACAGGTGATAATTTAAACACACTGGAACAGCTGGTTGTGAGTAACAGGGCATCTGTATGCGCGTGTGCATGTGCGCTACATTCAGCTGGCTCCATGCACGCCTGTATGAAGACTGGTTGTCATATTTCCTTTGAGTGAATTCCATTCGTTCACAACATTTAACTTCATGCTTATGCAGGTGTGTTGGTCTCAGAAGCCAAGAAACTCTTTTTTACAGAACACTGCCTGCTCAATCCACAGCTCTAGAGATATGATTTCCCTTTGTTTTCTCCCTTATCAAATGTCTCCCTTCTTATATAAACCTGCAGAACTTTCTGTGACTTCAGACTAACAAGGGGTTTCATTTCAGCACTCTTGTAGGACATTTTTATAAATATATCCTGTCTAGAAAGTGCTTCTGTTGACTTGCATTCTTATATAATTCAGTTGCAGTGACTTTGTTGGGACCACACTCATTCTTTCCTAAAAGAGTCAACAGTATTTCTCACTGAATGTATCTGGATCTTCTTGATGAGTCTTTAGTTTCACAGACTATGCAATAAACTTTGTAACACATATACATTTAGATGTGTGTCACTGAGATGGATAACCATTGTGCTCTACTCTTTTATTCCTTCATGTATGCATTTATGTAAATGGCTGCGTAATGTACCATCACAAATATGTAAATTATAGTGCTTGTGTGTAATCTCCCAGAATCCAGGAAATCTTTTGAACACTTTTACACTGCCTGACCACATACTGTATATCAAAAATGGACATAGCACAGCATGAATAGGTTGGTCAAATGCAATATTGTACATTTACTCATGTACTTTACTAATATATAGCAGTGTTTTGGATGGAAATTCTGCACTTCATGCATTGTACTTGCTTGAAAGCTTTAGTTGCTTCCTGTTTTCCTGCACTTGTCAACATCCACCAGGTCAGTAAAAAACACTTAGCAAGCATAGTTTCAGAAACTAGAAGATATTACCTTCCAAATCTGTTCTTTTGTTATTCAGATAAATGTTCTATATAAAGAAGTCAATTAGATGGGAATTACATTATTATCTGGCACATGCAACACAAATGGTTCCTAACATTTCCCACATGCCCATGTTTATTTGGGACCTATAAATCTACTTGTGACTTATGAATGCAATTTTTCAAGAAGGAATGCACCCAGCATCACAAAGAGTCAGCTGAGACATGACTAATGTTGAACCAACCTAGAACAGCTGAACCACACAAAACAACCTTTAAATATTACAGGGTCAACAAAGTTTTAATAGAAGAGTTAGACATTGCCCTCCATTTGATTTGTGGGTTTTGGTGTAAATTTCCGTTGTTTACACATGCCAGCAGTCTTAATTTGGTGATATTTCAGAGTAGAGCTGTCACTTCATCTCAGAATAAGCCTATAAAGCACTGAAGGTGCTGACACATGAAAAGAGATATGAGAGGTGGGATTAATCATGTGCCACAGAATGTGTATAAGGAGGGACGTACCTCAGCTAAGCTGCAGGAAATATGATGCAGGGAGAAGGAGGAAAGATGGGGCACACTGATTGATGAGTGTGGTGTGGATTTAGTTCTCTGCCTACCTACACTCAACTCCACCCCCACCCACCTGAGGTTGGTTTAAAGTAACAGCATGTGCCATGAGAAGCAGCAGCAGGTTCCATCAGCCATCTAAGCAACACAGGTGGACAGGAAAAAGTCAAAAGCCAAGGTCAGGCAGGGAAGTACTATTTGCGGCTGTGTTCATAAGAGCAGAGATGATAGTAGACTAATATAATGTTCAGCCAGTATATAAAAACACCTAATACCACCTAATATTGTGTATAATGTGTAATCAGAAGCAAGGATGATGGTAGTGGATCGTTTGAGACCTGTATGTTGTAGCTTGGGACCTCTATGGATCAAGTTTTTCATGCACATCCCACAGGTGCACAGTAAGACTGGAAATGGGAAGTCTGGAGACCAGGTTGTGTTCCTTGAGCAGTTTTTGCAGTATGACAATGTGCATTTTCCTATACAGGGAGACTACAGCCATGGGAGTGTGTTACCTTTGGTGTTATGTGTTAAAACGCCACATTCTTCTCACTAAAAATTGCATTTTTGTATTGATTTAATGTTTATTAAAACATTATATGAGCTAAAACATAGGAAAACTAAGTAACTGGTCCTTCTCCTGCTATTACAGCCTCTCTGGACATCTGGCAAATCTTTGCCAAATCAAACATGCAAATAATCAAGATTCAGAGCTTTGGTAATGACAGAGGGATACAAATGATTTAAGCCGTACTATTAACATACTGGAAAGAGTTAGTGAAGCTATAAGCAGAGCGATGATAATCAATGAGCGGCATTATGACTCCATGCTGAGAAGGAGCAGTGCAGATGTGTTCACGGGATGGTGGGTTGGACTGTGGCACTGACAAAAGACATGAAAACAGATTTTTCAAATTTTAAGCTTTTTAAAACAGCACAATGATTTTGAACTTGGCCCATGCTGTTAGTCATATTACCTACAATGGTGTGAAAAAGCGTTGGCCCTCTTCCTGATTTCCTATTTTTTGAATGTTTGTCACACTTAAACATTTCAGATTATCAAACAAATTGAAATGTAAGACAAAGACAATACAATTACATTTCTAAATGAAGGTGTTTATTATTAAGAGGAAAAATGTTATATTTCATCTTCCTTTGCAGAGCTTGTTCAATAATGTGATTTTTAATGTTGATACTGATACCAGCATTTGGAGATTTAAAAATCTGATATATTAGCTAATCTAACTTCCCTAGCATTTGTTATATGTAGTTATTGGAGTTATATGGAGTTACTAAGAAAAACTGACAATGCCGTTTAAAAAAAAATTAAGTCGTGGATTATTCGAATCCACTCTGTTTGGATCAGCTGGTTGTCGAGTTTGTGACATTCCAAACACGCAATGTCAACAAGTGCAACGTGCCCTCTGGTGGATAAACTATGTGACACCAACACTCATATCATGGTTGGAGGGTGTTTCGTCCATCTCTATTTTACTTTTGTTCATTTGGATTTATCAGCTGTTATAAATGCCAATAATTTGACATCAATTAAAGATGAGCCATCATCCAGGCAAGTCGAACTACAATTGTGGTAACATAGAGTAGTCACACAGACAATACCACAGTACATGTACATGTAGAGTGCCAACAACACATTAGCAGCAAATCCTTTCATTATAAAATGCTTTAACACAGAGCCAGTGGAATTCTAACTCGTTCAGCAAGTTTCTGTTTGCATTCTAATAGCAAGAGGTGACAGTTTGTTTCTGGACTTGTAGTTAGCGCAAATCCATCTTCACACAAAAACTGTAGCCCAGTAATGTTTTGTAAATTTCTGTAATTTTTTATAATAAACTAAAGAATGGTGCATGTGGTAGGTGTATTTCTGGTAGTGTGCTGGATGATTAATGATTGTCATGGTTCTGGGCCATTTGACCCAGCATTTGGAGTTTATGTTTTTGGTGACTATTATGTCTTATTATCATGTCTGGTTTAAGGTTAATTTCATTAGTTTTTATTCTGTGTCTCTGAGCTAGGTTCCCCTTGTGTTTTTGTCCTCTGTACCCTCTCTGTGTTTGTGTCCTTGTGTCTTGTTTCCCTTTTCTGTTCCCGTGTTTCTGTTGTCAGCTCGCGTGTCTTTGTCTGGTTATCACTGTGTATATAACTTCCTGTCTTACTTTGAAGGTACCTCGTCTCATGTCATGTTCAGTTTTGCTTCCCCTGTCTCATCGTGTCTGATTTGCCCCACCTGTGTTTCCCTCCTGTTTCTCATCCCCTCATGATTCCTTGTGTATTTAAGCCCTCTGTTTCCCTCTGTCCAGTGTCGCGATCTCCCTCATGAATGTGTTTCTCCTGGTTTAATTTGTATTATTTCCTGTCTAGCAATAAATCAGTGTCTTTTGAGTTAAAGTCCTATCTGCGAGTCTGCGTTCGGGTACAACCCGCCTGCTTCTCACAGCTAGTTTATGACAAATGACACCTTTGGAAAATATTAAACTATGATTTATCTCATTCTCTTGTTGTACCTCGCCTGGTGTGAAGCTACACTTATAGGACATGTCATAAATCTGAGTTTATAAATGTATTTATTTCTAAATATGAATTAAATGCATTTCAGAATACTGACTGTGCAGTACATAAATAAGATCACTGAGTGTGTTTATGTGTTATACTTCTTAAAAGAGGAACACAGGTACGCAGGTAACACATCTCCATTGCATTTAAATCCAGAAAGTTTCTCTGTACACTCAGCATGGATGAGAGGAGTGATGTGATGTGAGAAGGAGAGCTCATACATACCCTCTATTCCTCATGACTGCCAGAGCGGGTGTATTGCACCTGGATACTGCTTTATGTACTCACGTTGCTGCAGTATCTAAAATAGAGAAACTGAAATTCACTCTTCACCAAATGGACAATCACTAATTTCTATTCCAGCACACAAAATGGTAAAAATATCCTCCCACCATCTGTCTTGAATTACAAACTATCACATCATGGAAATGTGTAAGCAAACTCAGCTCCTGAGCCCAGGGAGAGGTTCATCTACTTTCTAGTTTGCATGACAAATGGGAAGCTATGCTTGGCATGCAGTTGGGAGACCGTGTGCATAGTTCAAATATACTCACAGAATGAAATAAAACACAACTCATGGGTTTAAAATTGCTCCCCTCTTCAAGATAATTAAAAAAGCAGCCCAAAGGATTTTAATATTTCAAAGGCAGAAAACAGGTGATGTAAACATGACCGCCACTGTGTAAAACCTAGCCGAATGTTTGGTGCACAGCAGTGAATGCCCAGAAAAGTCCAGTCTTAAAGAACTCTCTTCAGCTACAAGAGGAACTGGTGACAGGTTCCACAAAGCCCTGATATCGGCATCAGAATCCAGAATTTTAGAACAGGAGGAACTGAGATATCACAAGTAGTTTTTCCACCTTTTTCTTTACAACCTGCTCTTTATATCTGCATCTCAGAGGCCAACTGAAACCAAATCCACCTATATAAAAACACCCCATCAGACACACAGTATTTTCCTCAACACTTCACAACTGCCGCAAGGTATATCGTTTTACCCCAGACACAGCGGTGTGAGGTAGTTAGCACACAATTTGTCCATGTAGAAAGCATCGTTTGTTTGGAACACATCAGCCGAGAGGTAGAATTCATCGCCGAGTTTAATTTAATCAAAGCTCATTTTAGAATCTACGTGGCTCCTCATCACTTGCCGATTCATCATTTTATTTAAATATCTGAATTTTTGGAATGGTGATCCAAGCGGGACACAGAGGCTGCTAGTTGTAACGCACCAGAATGCCGCAAATTTAAATAAAAGCCTGACTATCCCGAGAGCCTAGCCGCAGCGACACTTTTCTTTCTGCCTGCAGGTGCGTTGGAGCCGACTTTTCTACCCGCACAGTGCGTTTCTGACAGTCGGGATTCGTTTATGCAATGGAGAAAAACAACAATACAGCGTGTTTCTCTGCTCCAAGACATCTGCGGTCCTTTCACACGGTAAGCATGTCTGTTATACCCAGCGCATAAATGTCTGTATGTCAGCGCTGATTATTCAAACCCTGTTTAAAATGTGACACGTGTGTTGTCCAAAAACATTTCCTCTAAATTTGTAAAGTTACTGATTTAAAAGGTATATTTTTGAATTTTTAGTTGCATGTCAAACATATGACATGCAACTCTTGAGCATATTTATATAGCTAAATCCACAATGGTATAATCACGCTGAATAAAAGATGCCCAAGCCTCTCGCACTCTGGGGCCTCTGGATGTCTGGGGCCTGGATCTCCTCCATGCCTGCTTCATGCCCTGGGGGACAGGGCTATGGCTCTCTACATCCTCTTGCAGACCATTACATGTGGAAACCATTTGAATACAAGCGCGCTGATCCATTTATTTTATTTTTTTTCCCCCTTTCTCACTGTCCCTCTCCCCTTCTGTTTTTCTTTTCCTTCCTCTTTCTTTCTCCCTTTCCTATCCCTCACTCATGTCTGTCCCGTCTGTAACAACTGAAAATAAAATAAAATAAATAATAAAAACAAAGGTCGATCAAATGGACCAATACGGCAATGCCACGATGATCCATTTGGCAAAATAAATCCATTGGGTATCCTTGTTGATCAATGATTAATAATTAATAATGATCAATGGTAAGTGAAGAGGTAGCTTGAACCCTAACTCTGGACATTTTCATGACAAGTGACAGCGCACTTGCTGACAGTGACAGCAAGTGACAGCGCAGACATGTGCTAACGAGAGAACATGTTTTATCATCATAAAGACTGTGATATGAAGCATCGTTAAAGTGTGACTTCAGTAATGTTGACTCATGCTTTTAATAGATGACTTAAAAACACTAAACTCTAATTTCAGTGGTTTATTTTAAGTTTACAGAATATAACATATGGTAAGATGATGAGTTTTACTTCTCACTGTTCGTGTTATGTGTATCTATTTATCATATATGTTGCTTTGCTCTGTAAACTGTAAAATGTTTCATTGTATTCATGAAATAAACCAGACTTTCACTGTCGGCATCTTTTAGTGTTTTTCTGCTTTTGTTCACTCCAAGTTAATAAAACCCACAGACATCCAGAGTTAACTCACTAACAGCGTGGCGCAATCTCAGTGTATTTAGCTGCTTTTTCCCTAAACACAATCAACTGAGAGAAATGGCTGTAGTCATACACTTGGGTCATTGTGAATGTTGAAGGAGATTTGTTCCATAGACACTGTATACTAGTGTTTCCTACACTTAATCCAACACTACTATGTTCTATTTAAACCCAGATTCCTTTTATAGTTTGCAGTGAAATTTGTTAAACCATTGCTTAATGGGACAGAAGTACAAGTCACTCTTTTACTAACACATTGTAGATAAGTTTATTGCTGGACAACACAGCTAACAGCCTCACACACTCTTTAGATTTTTGAAGTATTGTGTGTAAAGGTTTTAGTCTATCAAACCTTACCCTTTTCTCCCCAGTATCACAACAGTATGACTCCCAAAGTACGGCTCAGTAAATGAACAAGGACTCTAAAGTCAGAACAGAAAGATACAGTTGGAAGATGAATGATTGCGTTTTTTATGATGTGTAGTAAACTACACCCTCTTCTTCTTCTCTTTGTTGTTGTTCTTTGTGTGTGTGTGTGTGTGTGTGTGTGTGTGTGTGTGTGTGTGTGTGTGTGTGTGTGTGTGTATGCCTTAGAAGTCAAATAATACATTAGCCATACTTAAAAAAACATCTGAATTTCATTTAGAACTGAGATTCTAAGTTGCAAGCAGAAATTTTATGCACAGCCAGAAGCCTGTTTCCCCACTTTCACAATGCTAAGGTGTCAAATCCACAACCCCCAACAGATGGTTTGTTACACATGGGCGAGAAGAGCAAGCTTTACTTACATAGCCTCACAAACGATAGATTTTTTAAGTTTTTGGGTACAATGATTTAGCCACAGATGTAACTTCTACTTTTGATAAAGATCACTCCACCTGCATATTTCTTAAGAAATTAAGCATCTTTATTAAGCTCTTATTTATAAATGTCTACACAATAATAGACACTGTGTGCTCTGTGACATTATAGTCTTCTGCTTCCATTGGTTTGCATTTTAATCTCCCAACCTTTCAGGTTGTTATGAACGACTTATATTTCTAACATTTTGTGATGTAAAAAGTTTTTATTTTCTGTGTGATGGAATTAGTTAAGACACGAGTTATTTAAACAATTACAAATTATAAAAAGCACACAATCCCGTCGCACAACATCAACATTTATTTATATACAAAAATAAAAATGCTTTTTTACAGAAAAGAATTGTAACTTCATATTTTGTCACCGATTACTTTTTTTTATTTTATTTTTGTATATAAATAAATGTTGATGTTGTGCAACGGGATTGTGTGCTTCAATTTTACTTATAATGTGCCAAATCACTACAACAGACAACTCAAGGCAATGCCGTCCAGAGTAAGGATCTTGTTAGACAGTGTTTCTAAGATTTTTACACCCCGTTACAATAACCTCAGTTTTATCTGAACTTAGAAGCAGAAAATTAAACCTCATGTATCTAAGACATCCCGGCAGTGAAGACGAATGACTTTAATGAAACTGTCATGCTATTTAAATAAATTGTGTATGCTCCACTTATGTAGGTTAACAAATGCCTTCTGTGATAAGCTGCAACACATTAAAGATCACGATTAACGTGCTGCATGTTTCAGCATCAGGCCTGGTTCAAGATTCTGGTAGTTTATGGGTAACAACCTCAAATTATTCATTTTAACATTATTAACGATGTGTTGGTTTGTAAACTGTTCCATCCAGTGATGGAGGTTTTTACGGCAAAGAGATTGATTTCTTTACATCCACCATGTCAGTGGTAACCCATCCAGGGTTTGGAGTGGAGCTGGATTTTGAAAATAATATCAAAATTTTGAAATGAACTCTAATGCACTGAATTAGGCCTTGCAGATTTCCTGTGGTTTTCCAGTGTGTTGATCCAAATGGGCAAAAATCATTTAAAAAAGGAAAGAGATGGGTGTAGATCCAAACCATACCCCTAATAGGACAATGGTTTGCTGGAGACAATGGATGTTAAGATGTTAAAGACTAAGACTAAGTCAACTATGCAAGAAAAAAGAGACTTATGCAAAACCAGAATAGAAAATGTTTTAAAAATATAACATTTTGGTGTGGATGTATACGACATTCTCTCAGTAGCTTTTTTTCTGATTGTACACTCTTCAATAATGATATTAGCCAATATCAGAGAGGCCTGTTGAACCTCAGACATGACCTTATGCTCTTGATGAACACTTTGGCCTTTTTGTTGGACAACCACTCATGTCAGAGCAGGAAGTCAACTGAATTTTCCTCCATTTGTAAGATTTTTTGTAAGGCCTTCATGACCATAGAGTATGCACTCCATGGAAATTGTTTTCTAACCTTTTCCAGTTTGGAAGTCGTGACTTTGATTAATGAATGGTGCACTTCTGTAGACGTAGAACACGACAGAAGACCAATGTTTGGGCTCTTTAAATAGATCAAAACCATATTTAATTTTGAATCATTTTTCTCAGTAAATTAATGCAGTAGTATTATGCTTTTGTAGTATCTGTTTAATAATGTTCTTCTCTAGATTTAGGAAATTTATGCGATTTCTGTCAGATTGTATGGAATTTCTGTTGGTACTTTGGTGAGTGGTTGCTGCTTGTAAAGTGCTTTATAAATAAAACTGGCTTGGCCCACTACATCTCATTGTTGCTACATGAAATTAATTGATACATTTACTGACTGAAAAAGAAATATTATATAGAAAATTTCAAATATCTGGATCAAAAGGTAGGAATATGTATTTCATATTTGTTGGTATACTTATTATAATATATCAACGTAATATATCAGTTAAATGTCAATATTTTATTTTATTTTATTTTATTTTATTTATTTCCTTGTCCCATTCATTACTTTAGCAATCAGAATTCTTGCCAGGAAAAGATGACCAACTGATTTATTTTTTCACCTTTTATATTATTATTGTTTATTTATTTATTTTACTTTATTTTAAGTTATTGAAAAAATAAAAGGAAAAAATAAAGTTTTTCAAGCACCCGTGTGGACACCTGTGTGCATGAGCGTGCTTGAGTTCAAAAGGTTTATCCATGTAACGATCTGCTAGAGGGTATGGGGAGCCATAGCCCCGCCCCCCATGGCATGAAGCAGACATGGAGGAGACCCAGGCCGGGACATCCACAGGCCCCCAGAGTGCAAAAGCCCAAGCAGGACCACCAGAGAGGCAACAGCGCCACCTTCCTGGAAAGAGCTGAGGAGAGCCCTAGACGTGAAATGAACACTATATAACCATTCACACTCCCCAAACATACTCTATACTCCCAGGTCCAGGTATCACGGCCCCCAATGGGACAATCAACCCCCAGACCCAGGAGGTGTTACTCTTTTCCCTGGGATGGAGGCAAGCAGACTGCCCCCACCCCGGCAGCCACAGGGAGGCCCAGCGTCCCAGACCACAGCCAGGCTGCCAACTCCTCACAGCCCCCTGCCCAGATGGTGTACAGAGAATGGGGGTGTGAAGAAAATGTAAGTATTTCTGAGAATCCAATTAAATGGTTCTAAAGGAATATTTTTTTAACATATCAACAGCGAATGATAACAAATAATAAATAAGGAAATTATTATTGTGGACAATTTATATTCTTAAATACTGATATCATGGTCTGCTTCAATAGTCCAGTGCTAGTCCTACTGCCGCAAGAACAGCCACTGTGTAGAGCAACATTACTATAAGATCCACAAACAAAGGAAAGAGGCAAAAAGTAAATGGTAAATGGCCTGTATTTGTATAGCGCTTTACTAGTCCCTAAGGACCCCAAAGCGCTTTACACATCCAGTCATCCACCCATTCACACACTGGTGATGGCAAGCTACGTTGTAACCACAGCCACCCTGGGGCGCACTGACAGAGGCGAGGCTGCCGGACACTGGCGCCACCGGGCCCTCTGACCACCACCAGTAGGTAACGGGTGAAGTGTCTTGCCCAAGGACACAACGACCGAGACTGTCCAAGCCGGGGCTCGAATCGGCAACCTTCCGATTACAAGGCGAACTCCCAACTCTTGAGCCACGAAAGTCTGCCTTTAAGGAAAAGAAATTAAATTTCTGTCACAAAAAATAATCCACAGTCAACTTCTCTCTGTTTTCTGCTTAAAATTAGATATGTTATCCCATGCAGGGCTACTTAGTACAGCAAAACTGATTTGTTAGCACATAGCGTAACATATGACATAGCAACCATACGATGCGTAGTGGTTCTTGCCTAAAATGGGGCCAGGAGGCAGAGCAGGACACGGTTGCCAGGATCTGTTCCGATTATAACGCTGAAGGCTAACCCAGGAGGTCGGGGGCTCCAAAAAAAAGAAAAGAAAAGAAACATGCAAAAGAATAACTGTATGGAGAGGAAGTTCAGTAAATCACACATTTCTATGTCACACATATAGCAGTGAAGCCCTTCTGCATCACTGCCGCAGTGTGCAGATTGCAGAAGCTGCAGACCCTGACTCAGACTCTGACAATCATGACCATACTTACAAATTGTGGTGAAAAGATTGTGTTTGCTGAGCCTTGTGGGACAAATATTAATTTAATTTATCCAAATATGAACAAGAGTAGATTCATTTTAATTATTTAAATGAGACAGCTCTGTGTGCTGCAGATTGTTCTGCTGGTGAATCTGCAGCATCTTACACCTACTCTCTAATTACTAACAGCAGTGTTGTACATGGATGAAACAGAACAGAGCTGGGAGGGAGCAGGATTCCCTGTGGCCGGAACACAATGTGAGTCAAAAGGAGATAACGTATTTTTCACACTCTGATGCTATGTTGATATCTAGCTTTCTCTCTGGCCCATCTGTCTCTTTCCCAACTCTCTTTGTCTCTCTCCATCTTAAACTCCCCAAGCTGAACTTTGATTAAAACTGGTGCACTTTAACTTGTTGGATAATTTTACTTCATTAAAATATAGCATAGGCATTTCTTTCACCCACTGATGAGATCTGGGAATGTGGTTGCTTTGACAAAAAAAATGGTGCATAGAGCAGGTTTCAATTGCCATTTGAAACTGAAAAAAGGTCACTCGTAATGACAGTATGACAAAAAAGTATCATCTTTCTCTGCAGTTCCTGTCAGCACAGAGTCTTTAAGTATGTTGTTTGATGGGTAGCAAATGTAATGTTCAATTCAGTTTTCAGCTTTATTTTCAAAATGCAGCTGTTCTCGCAAAGAACTATGATTAAAAAGACACGAAATAGCAAATACAGTTAACAGCTTTGCATTTGATTGCTAGAAGACTCAAAAAGACCTGAAAGGTGAAATATTTCATCTGCATTCCAAATGAGTGGTTAAACTGGCAAAAATAAATGCAACATGCCAATCCCAAAAACTGCAGTTCCTCTAATGGCCACTTGAGGCTAGCTTTAAAATGGAGTCAGTCTGCATAGAGTCCCATGTTTAAATAGTAGGCTTTACAACAGAAATTAAAATATTTACAGTATCTTATAAATAGGCATCTTCTACCCATAGAAAGCAGGGATGCTTTAGTTAACATCTATCTTGTATAGTATTTGTATTTGTATTCTATTTTTATCTTATTGTATATTTATTTTATTTTATTCTACTGTATATAGTATTTTATTCTATTCTGTACAGTTGTGTACTGTATTTATTCTTATTGTATTCTAATTTTTGCCTCATAACTTTTGCACTGTCCACTTCCTGCTGTGACAAAACAAATTTCCCACGTGTGGGACTAATAAAGGTTATCTTATCTTATCTTATCTTAATAAGATACAGTTTCTTGTATCTTCTAATATAAGCCACTGTAGCCTAAAGCTGTCTGCTTGGTATAATCATGGCTTATTCCACTCACAGCATTGGCACTGTTGGTGCCTTTTAGAAGATTTTGGATCTTTATGCATCCCAACTGTCCTTTTTTTTTTTTTTTTTTTTGCCTGAACCGTTTGGTTCTTTAGCCATTAGAATTATTATCTGAAGGCCAAGAAAGATGCCCAACCGATTTACTTTACCAAGTGGATCACCACGGCCTTGCCGTATTGGTCCATTTGATTGACCTTTGATATTATTATTTATTTATTTTACTTTATTTTCAGTTGTTACAGACATGACAGACATGACTGGGGGATAGGAAAGGGAGAAAGAAAGAAAGAAAGAAAGAAAGAACGAAAGAAAGAAAGAAAGAAAGAAAAACAGAGGGGAAGAGGGATCAGTCCCTCTAGGCATATCAGATTGGAAAAAAGTTGGATCAGAGCATCCATAATTATTTAAGAAGATAGTATTATCAAAGCAGATAGAAATACTAAACCTCTGCCATAGAAGAGAGTCTAAGAACTCAAATCTGAATGCTCTGATGCTCTTAATAAAAGTACAAAGTTTCATTGTCACTGATTATACAGCACCATGCATGAAGGACACAGTGGTTAAAAGATATAAAGTTGTACATCGTGAGAAAATGGGAACATTGAATAGTTTTGTCACTGCACTATTGGAAAGTATCTGCAAGCACCACTCCTCACTCTCAATGCTTGCTTACTTTTAAAGCATAAAATAAGAAGACGAAATGCATCCCTGCTATTATGATAACAAGCATTAGCAAGATTAATTTGACAAACACATTTCCCAGCTTTACAATAGTATTTTAATGCATAAAGTATCATGCAACGGAACCTATAGGGCTGATGAGGCTCTTGCATAATGATAAAAGGTTCCCACTTGGCGGATTATACTCAGGCAAAACTAACTCTAAGACTACTCCTAAGTGGTCGACTAGCAACCTTGTGGAAGTTAAGAGGTTAAATCTACCTTATATGAATAATATACTTATTCAACCACCTACAATATGACTCTGCACAGTGATTGGTAGTTCTGGAGTATGTAACAAAACTGTGTCCCATGTGTGAGGTTTTTTGTGCACTTCTGTTTGGCTATCATTTTGGTGAACTCTAGGCACCACACCTGGGTGCTGAGGTTTTGGAAAACAGCATGGTTTTGGTCCTGAATAAGCATTTGTATGTGGTGTCCACATGTGGAAGTTGTGAGAGAAACCAGTCTCCCTGTGTACAAAAAATGTAGTATTGGTTGTTGTAGTCATTCTTTGGATGTAAAGGAACTTGGTAGATGTGAAGATCTGACCCAGGTTAACAAGAGCCAGATCATTATGGACAGACTACTGAATTAAAGCATTTACAAAAACACACTCCTAACTGGTAAGAGTGTGTTGGGGAATGTCTGTAACTAGACTGACCCATAGTATATTCTCTAATCAAAGACTTCAGGGATCTGGAGCTAACATCTTGGTGCCATTGTCAGAAAGACACCTTCAGAAGCATTGTGCATGTCTATACTTCAATGGTTGGAGCTGTTTTAGCAGACTGAAAGTATATTGTGCAAGCAGAGTCAGAGTGATTTGGTTCATTGGTGTATACATACATAGTGATAATGCCAGCAGGCCAATCTGAAAATATAAAACAATAATAATAACCTCATTAGTCAATCTCTTTCATTTCTAGCAAAGTATTTAGACTTTTTAATATTAGAAACATGATTTTAAGTAAGAAAATTCTGTACCCAGAGTACTTGAAAGTGAATTATAAAGTCAGTTCATTAAAGTTGCCTAAAACAATCCCCTGTGTTAACCTGTTCACAATGTCCCCTGCTACGCTCCTGCTGCTCTTCTGCTTATGGTTGTTAATTAGTTTGGATGTCAAATGATGTCAAATAATTAACAAAGACAAATAGCTTTCGTGTCCACTTGCTCCTATCCCACCTCCACAGCTGTGGAGATCTTGCTCTTCTGTAGCTTGTGTTTATCAGGCTAGAGAAGCCAAACCAAATCTGCTAATGCATTAATTTATAACACAAGCTGGCAAGACAGCAAGACAGCTGCTGAAAGGGAAATACAGGCAGGCTGATCGGGTGAAAAACTGCAGTGTAACCACGTGAGTCCACTATTAGCCCTCTTGCATCAAGTTACTTTGTATGTGCTGATACAGCCTAGGGAAACAGATGTCCTTGTGTGACTGATTGCAATTATTATTGTGCAAGACTTGCCGATTTTCATCAAAGCCAGAGCTGTGCAGTGGCTTACACTTTTATTTACTGTCAGTAGGATTGCTTGTGTTGTTTACAATAATTTAGGTGGACTGAAAAGCAGGATGGAAACGGGGAAAAGCAGTATCACTTAATTAAATACATTTTTACATTTTGGGGGGTATAAGGCCTTCCAAAGTAACATACTATTGTAATCACATTACATTTGTATGCAAATGCAATAATGACCTATTAGTGTAAAAATGCTTACCGCACATATGTTACATGGTATGTATAACAGATTTTGGATAGACTCGCTTACTTAATCAATATGATCAACTTGATTGCTGATTATTACTTTCCCAGGAAACATGCCCCCTTGAAACCCATTCAGGGGAACTGTGGGCAAATCCACACTGCACAGTGTGTGATTTTCCTCTGATTTGTAGACCTCTGCATTTGGGGTGGCTGTAGCTCAGGAGGTAGAGCACGTCACCTACTGATCGCAAGGTTGGTGGTTCGATCCCTCCTCCAATCTGCATGCCAAGTATCCTTGGGCAAGATAATAACCCTAACTTGCTCTCCGATGCAGCTATCAGAGTGTGAATGTGTGTGAATGTACTTAGAAAGCACTGGGTATAGATAAAGTGCTTGTGAGAATGGGTGTGATTGGGTGAATGTGGCATGTTATATAGAGCAGTTTGAGTACTCCGGGAGAGTAGCAAAGCGCTATATAAGAATCAGTCCATTTACCAATCAGTCCCACAGTGGTTAGTCCACACCATGGGCCGGCCATACTAAGCAGAGGCCCATGGTGTGCACACAACATGCCCACTCTCTAGCTTCCCTACTGCACCCCATGTTGCGAGCACAT
This sequence comes from Simochromis diagramma, assembly GCF_900408965.1. NCBI lineage: Eukaryota > Metazoa > Chordata > Actinopteri > Cichliformes > Cichlidae > Simochromis > Simochromis diagramma. The sequence continues at coordinate 2,816,488 of NW_024386757.1, read as the reverse complement.
TTCCTCGGCTGCTGACCAAGGCACCATAGAGCATGTGCTACATGTGCCCCACTGTACAATACCACCAGCAATTGGTAAGGACCAGAATGCTGCTCTAAAAGAAAAAAGAATCTTTATTCACAAAGGGTCACCGCATGGGTCTTGATACGACCGACAGGAGGTTTGTCTCCTCCTGTACTCAAACCAGGATCTTTTGTCTGTAAACAAAACAAATCATAGAAGTCTGTCTGAAACAATTCAGGGGCTACATGCTTGAATTATTATGGATTAATATGACCTTATATCTTTTGCATGACAACAGGCAGTTAACCTTCTATTTTATTGAGGTTTTGAATCAGTCCTTAATATAAATAATGTGCCAGAAAACCATGTGAGCCCACAGTATGTAGCTATGGCTGAACTGCAGAGTTATGTGGGTAGGGCAACCCCATACTTAGCCCACCCAAATTGGTGTGTCCACAGAGGGCAGTTTTGCCCTTTGACACTCCCTTACGTGACTACACACCCTCACAAGTCACCCAGAGCTACCTGCTTGGGCATGTTTGCTGGGTCTGGGGGTCTTTTTAGTCACAATATTAATTATAAATTAGCCAATCTTTATAAGGGAACTGTCCTCATGAGTTCAAATCGTGAGAAAGTGAAAATAAGAAGAGTGACAGGAGGAGCAGTCAAAAAAGAAATCCTAATTGGTAGCAGACAAAATACAATGACCTCAGTTCAGATTTTGAACAAATATGTGGGGTCATTACAGAGACTTCTTTCATCTAATGTGTATGTGATACGTCATTTCTGTCACATGGCCAATATGTGCAGCACTAAAAGTGAGCCTACTTCTGTTTGTGACTCCACCAACGGACTTTAACTTAGCTCAGACTATGCCATCTGTCATGGAACAAGAGGTGGGGTACAACCTTGACAGGTTGCTGGTCTATTGCAAGGCTAACACAGAAAGACAGACAACCATTTGTATTGCTAAAAACTATCTGCTTTTAAAAGCATTCATTCTATCTTCATATAATTGGAAAGGACTGCAAGCTGGCTAGTATACTATCTTATAAGACTGTGTTGTCAAGAGCAGTGATTGTCTTTTAAGACAAGGTGACGGTTGTTTAAAAAGTGACAGTGAATCTTTGAAATGGGACTCAGAACGTTATTTGCTATAAATTACTGGGAGGATCTCTTCTCAAGGTCAGCTGTAAATATGACAAGCTTCAAACAAAGGCCAGTCAAGCTCACCATCATCACTTGATGCTTCATCAAGGGGCCACATATCCTGCTGCTTGTACTGCCAGGGCCAGTTGAACAGGGGGCATGACCCAGTTCTATGGGAAGGCCTTTTAAAGTGCTTCTAGTAAAAGATAGTCAGCCTTCAAGAATATATGTAGAAAACTCATAACTGGAGACAGCCAATTACTTGGCAGCTTCCATAAAGACTGAAAAGGATGAGGTTTGGGACTGATTTGCTCTTCCGTGGCACTTGATGAAAAAGATGCCCGAGTTTACTGATCCCTTAAGAGATCACAGTCCAACAGCTGCAGTATATAGAACTCAATATACATTTTTTTGTAATATAGAGGTTGCTTTGTATTAATTCCAAATATTTGCAGATAACAGAAGAATTACTAGTTCCATCAGAGGCTACTTCATTGACACATTTTAAAAAAGCATTGCTTACATTGCTTAAAGAGAATTGTTTGTTAGATTTTTACAAGCTGTTTCCATCAGTTGCATGGCACCAGTGATCAGAGACTGGCTTAAAAGGGATAAACCAACTTCGGCTGTACAACTTAATTTATGGAACAGATCTACTGAGTAGACTTTAAAGACTACGCCGGCTGTCAAAAAAGTTAAAAATATTCAGTCAAAGAAGTGTTCTTTTTGTTGTATATATAATTTGTGTGCATTAAAGAAAATCCAAAATGAATTTAAACGAGTGCAGGTATGCTGTACAATTAGTCCACCCTGGAAAAAGGTCAGCTAAAAGACACCATTAAGGCCCAAAATCACCATGACATTTATGCAGCTGATGGGTGAATGTAAAACGTCTGACCACAACTGTATATTGATGTCTTTTTCTCAAGCATATGGTTGTCAGAAGTGTTTTCTCTAATCAAGCTTAAATTTAGACACATTTGGAATGCAACATACAGTGGGGCAAAAAAGTATTTAGTCAGCCACCGATTGTGCAAGTTCCCCCACTTAAAATGATGACAGAGGTCAGTAATTTGCACCAGAGGTACACTTCAACTGTGAGAGACAGAATGTGAAAAAAAAATCCATGAATTCACATGGTAGGATTTGTAAAGAATTTATTCGTAAATTAGGGTGGAAAATAAGTATTTGGTCACCTCAAACAAGGAAAATCTCTGGCTCTCACAGACCTGTAACGTCTTCTGTAAGAAGCTTTTCTGTCCCCCACTCGTTACCTGTATGAATGGCACCTGTTTGAACTCATCATCTGTATAAAAGACACCTGTCCACAGCCTCAAACAGTCAGACTCCAAACTCCGCCATGGCCAAGACCAAAGAGCTTTCGAAGGACACCAGGAAAAGTATTGTAGACCTGCACCAGACTGGGAAGAGTGAATCTACAATAGGCAAGCAGCTTGGTGTGAAAAAATCAACTGTGGGAGCAATCATCAGAAAATGGAAGACATACAAGACCACTGATAATCTCCCTCGATCTGGGGCTCCACACAAGATCTCATCCCGTGGGGTCAAAATGATCATGAGAACGGTGAGCAAAGATCCCAGAACCACACGGGGGGACCTGGTGAATGACCTGCAGAGAGCTGGGACCAAAGTAACAAAGGTCACCATCCTGTAACACACTACAACGGCAGGGAATCAAATCCCGCAGTGCCAGACGTGTTCCGTTGCTGAAGCCAGTGCATGTCCAGGCCCGTCTGAAGTTTGCCAGAGAGCACATGGATGATACAGCAGAGGATTGGGAGAATGTCATGTGGTCAGATGAAACCAAAGTAGAACTTTTTGGTATAAACTCAACTCGTCGTGTTTGGAGGAAGAAGAATACTGAGTTGCATCCCAAGAATACCATACCTACTGTGAAGCATGGGGGTGGAAACATCATGCTATGGGGCTGTTTTTCTGCCAAGGGGACAGGACGACTGATCCGTGTTAAGGACAGAATGAATGGGGCCATGTATCGTGAGATTTTGAGCCAAAACCTCCTTCCATCAGTGAGAACTTTGAAGATGAAACGAGGCTGGGTCTTCCAACATGACAATGATCCAAAACACACCGCCCGGGCAACAAAGGAGTGGCTCCGTAAGAAGCATTTGAAAGTCCTGGAGTGGCCTAGCCAGTCTCCAGACCTCAACCCCATAGAAAATCTGTGGCGGGAGTTGAAAGTCCGTGTTGCTCGGCGACAGCCCCAAAACATCACTGCTCTCGAGAAGATCTGCATGGAGGAATGGGCCAAAATACCAGCTACTGTGTGTGCAAACCTGGTAAAGACCTATAGTAAACGTTTGACCTCTGTTATTGCCAACAAAGGTTATATTACAAAGTATTGAGTTGTATTTTTGTTATTGACCAAATACTTATTTTCCACCCTGATTCACGAATAAATTCTTTACAAATCCTACCATGTGGATTCATGGATTTTTTTTTCACATTCTGTCTCTCACAGTTGAAGTGTACCTCTGGTGCAAATTACTGACCTCTGTCATCATTTTAAGTGGGGGAACTTGCACAATCGGTGGCTGACTAAATACTTTTTTGCCCCACTGTATCCAAGATTAAACCCCTTCTGTTTGAAAGATGCACAAGTAACCTTACATGCCTTTGTCTGTCTTTTATTTTTTGTAAAAAGACTTGACTACTGCTAGGTTTGACAGTCTGAAACCAGAAAACACTAAAGGCTTGAAATACTAATAATGAAAGCTGTCAGGATTCCAGAGGGCAAATGCTAATCATTTTCACATCTGTTTCAGGGACAGCTGAATGAATTGTGTTCATCCTCTGATTTTCCATTTTGCTCTGTCCAACAACCAGGAACTGCAATGACATTCCTGTCAACCTCAGCTGTACCTTCTGTTTGGCAGCACTTAGTAAATGTTAGCATGCTAATATGCTAAACTAAAAGCTAAACTAAGAATTTAGCTACGCTAAGCTAAATTCTTATAAAATGTGAAGCATAATTGTTCCAAAGTACAGAGTTACAGAGATTCTACAAGAAATTGGTAGTTTTTCATTGTTATAAATTATTGTAAAATATCTCTATAATCTGAAATTGAGATTAAAGCTGTGTTTGTACTAACACAAGAGATCTCACACTGTACCAGGATTTCTACTTTGAGAAATACTGAAGATACAACAAGCCGATGTTTTATGTTTGTGTAGACCGGTTTAAATCGATTTTCAAGAAAAAAATCTGAACTGCTGACAAGACTTTTGTCTGTTATACTTTGCCAGCGCAACACTGAAAAATAGTGCATAAAATCATAGTGGATAAGCATAGTGGATATGGCTGTTTTTAATTTTTGACTCCTTATATAAAGGTTCTCCAGCTACATTAAGGAAAAGTGGTCTGAAACAGCTGTGACTGAGTGTAGTTAGCACAACTGACAAACTTCTGACCTTTGACCTTTATTGTCCTTTTGAACATTTTGTTGTGCAGCTTGCTTTGTAAACGTGAGCATTCTCAGTGCATTTTACTTACATCACAGTACATGACGTGACCTCTTATTGATGAGTTGCTGCTAACATTCAAGACTGCCTTGTGTAGCTTCAATGAAAAATGTAAGCGCTTGCTATCGCAGACGCCACAGTAACATTTCCTCAGAAGGTCCGTTGGTCTCTCGTGACTGGTGGCGGTGGCGGATGGAGACATGTGATAGCGCTGGCCTTATTCTGCTTTATTCCACCGCTTCCAGTGATCATTTCCACAGGGTGTGTAGCCCTTTGCATTGCTTTTATACAGAGTTAATACCACTGGCTCTCTTTTTCCTTGCTGGCTCCTGTGCTGGCTGGTCTTATGATAGCGCAGTAATCATCAGTGTGTGTGCCAGAGATAGGTCTGCTCTGAGAATTTCCTGTAATGATCACCTACTCATCCCCTCTGTCTCAGCCTTTCATTTTGCTATGTCAGGCTTTCATACTAATCCATGCTCATTATCTTATCTGATGTAATTTGTAAAGCACATAGACAAAACCATTCAACTAGGAGCGAGGTTAATGTGTTTCTCTATTCTTTCTTGAGGATTCTTGAGTGCTCAAGTGTCGTATTTGCCGATTGAGCCTGACGTTTGACAGTCAGTGAGTGTGTACATACAAGTGTGTAAGCACAAGCAAAGTCAGGATCTGGTGGATGACAAGATTAAGACACACATGGTTTGGGATCAATAGTTCTCGAATCTACCAAGCAACTGACTCACAGGCAACCTGCTCAACGTGTCTGTTTTATAGACTATGTGCACGTTAGCATATGCTACTTCCGGTGCGGAAACTCCTGTGGGGAGCTTTTTTTTCCCGGTTCCCTATTCGCGCCTTGTTTAAGGTCCAAAACAAGTTAAGCAAATGAATGAATCAAGCGGCGATTTACATTTCTATAGATGTCTTGGGCATTTACCCAATATATCTGTAAATGATATTCATCGACTTGTTGATATTTTTCCCCCACGCCTCAGAGCAAAAGAGAAAAGGGATTCAAATGTTATATTTCTCAGTATCTGTAAACAGCTGTCCCTCGTTTATCGCGGGTGTTATATTCTAAAAATAACCAGCGATAGGTGAAATCAAGTAGCCAATTTTATTTTTTGATGGTGCAAAACGTTTCGTGGACATCGTGGACATACAGTACTGCACTTCAGAATTCTGTACTGTACAGGAGAGACGTCACGGAGGAGATCGTCTGCAGCGATCAGGATGCAGGACACAATGTGACGTAAAAAAAAGCATGCAAACTTGCACTAAAAAATACACGAAACAGCGAGGTGAAAGGTGAACCGCGTTATAGCGAGGGACCGCTGTAATTTTGAAGGTAAGTCACAACATACCCTTCGTAAATACTAATGTATAGAAACCGTTGCCAGCAATCATTCATTTTTTGTGTGGCTTTTTTCACGGTTTGTTAACATGCTGTGTAGGTGTGTACTTGACTAGCTGATATCGACATAACGGGGAAACATCTGGTTTGACTATGCTTCACCTGTAGTTTGAATGCTGAACATTTGCCTGTTTAAATCATAAGACCAGTCATTATACAGAGATGTGCTTCTGAATGTGGACGATGTGTCTTCTGCATGCAGTAATGCAGTTCTGCTTGTGTTGAGTGATGTAAACAACTGATCGATCTAAACTCCTTAAACATCAAAATTGATCATTAGATTTTTTTATGACACAACAGTGGTGAGTGTTCCCACCTTCTCCTCCTGTAACTTAACGCGATCTTTCCATTTTCGAGTTTTGGACATGATTTTGGAGTATATTTTCGCAGTAGCGATTGACCGCAAAGTAAAGCTACCGGAAATGTACAACCCTACATCCAGTCTCAAATCAGGAAGTTAGCATTTTCTCGTGCACAGGGTCTATTAGACCGGAGATGGAGTTGCCATCCCCTTTGTGCCATCGTAAACGTTTTCCTGCTTAATTTACTAAAGCATTTATTCACAACTTTTTTAAACGTTAGCCAAGGTAGTTAGCAAAAGGATCTCTGTGAAAATTCTAAGTCACTTTGGTACGTTTTCTGGCTAATACTAGTAGTAAAAGCTGCAGTATGCAGTTCGAGGCGGTGCTAAACATGGGCAAATGTAAAGAAGCAGTTTATTAGTTACCGTATTCTTTGGACCATAAGGCGCACTATCGATGAAAGGGTCTGTTTTCATACATAAAGCGCGCCAGATTATAAGGCACATTAAGCGAAACAAAACAGTCAGATAAGTCAAACTTTACTCAAATCATTCTTCTTGCTTCCTCCACTTCCGTACCATTGATTTATTTATGTTGAATTCTCTCGCAGCTGCTCTATTTATATGTTGTTGCAGTATATTAAAGACTAACCTCATGTTGTGGATGGATTATCTCAGTTGTTCTCCTGACTGAAGTTTGGTCCGTTTACAGCATCCTGCCATGCGATTGCGTTTGTCCCTAACCATCGGAAACCCTCCCGTTAACTTTTATCAAGTGGAAAAAAGTTAGCATTCATCTTCCAGCTTCACTGCGTTTATGTTATGCTAACATAGCTGTGTCGCTAGCGATCTCGTAGCACATCATTATATACCAGCTGTCCAACTTGAGTAACCCTACAAACGTCACTGCTGTTTAGTTTTCTGTCTTCATTTATGTCGGACGTGATAGCAGGGCTGTACATTTTAATTTTTTCAGAAATCTCTCAGTCAGAACATGGTATATCATGTTTAGGTGGAAACTAGAGAGCTAACTTCCTGCTAACTTCTAACTCTGTTTTCTAATTCTGTTTTCATGGATGCCTGGTTGTTAAACTTAATTGTTAAACCTGGTAAAGCAGCAACACTGATTATTTTATTAAAGATGAAAGAATTTAGACAGATTCTCAGTGATGCCGCACTGCTCATTTGACTTTGGGACCTGAAGCTGATGGAGTTTTGGATCCAGATTACTCCGCGAGGCTCCTGACTACGGTAGCCGTAATGCTCCGACAATTCATCAAGCGGTGCGGCTTCGTAGCTTACCAAAGTCGTACCAAAACATTTTTTTTTTTGGTTTGGTTTTTTTTGGAGTTTTGAACGCCATGTACCACATAAAATTGGTTCGAGGTCAGTAAGCATACATAAGGTCAGTATTCATACATAAGGCGCACTGGATGATAAGGCACACTGTCGAATATTGATAAAATTAAAGGATTTTAAGTGCGCCTTATAGTGCGGAAAATACGGTAGTTGACATTTTTACAATCCATAGTTTTTTCCATGCTGCCTATATTTTCTTTAAGTATAACACAAAATTACCCTGGTTGGCCATGACATGTGTATATATGTGCACATGCTGGAAAATTTTGTAAAATTTCTATAACCACATGAATTACTGAGCTTAATATCATAAATCCCTTAACAAATTTGAGATGTTGAAACTAAAACATATATTAATGGTGGGATGACTTCTATTCAATTCAATTCAATTTTATTTATATAGCGCCAAATCACAACAAAAGTAGCCTCAAGGCACTTCTACTGACTCTACTATTCATGTGCTTGGGTAGAGGAATGCATGTTTCCTTTTAAGCTGTGTGCAGTTATTGCACATGGCCCGTGGCTATATAGCACTACAAGGATGAGAATTAATTGCTTGCTGAAGTTAATTTAAACATTTTTTTGGTACATGGAGCAGGAGAAACTGCTCGATCAGCAGGCTGATGTATGAATAGAATGCACTAGGAATGAAAAGGGAACCTTAAGAGACTAGACACCAAGATTAGGGCTTGGTGCCCAAACTTTCTGTTCAACCTTTAAATAACCCTCAAGAGTAATGATCAACTCCCCACTTTCTCTCAAAAGACAGATTACTGAAGCAGTTCAGAGGAGACTGCATGATGGTGAAAGACATCTAGAACTCCTCTCCCCACCCTCTCCACCCAACCACCCTCTTTGCTAGGACAGATGTGAAAGCTTTTAAGACTACTGCAAGTGTTCATTAGAGATAAGGGAGTTTGTCTGCACACATAATTGCCCAGCTCCCATGGCAACCTGCATGTGCCAGTCAACTATTACTACTATGACAGGGGTCTGCCAGGCTCCCGCCACTGTTCTTGTTCCATGACATTTAGACCCATTTAGGCTCATTAGAATTAAGAAGCCAGATTGTGTTTGCCTGTTTTGCTCACACAGAGGATAAATGAGTGGCAGCTTCAAGTATTTTCTTTACTTTTCCTGCCCTGTGGTTCAATAAGGCGCTTAGACATCAGAATATCCTTGTATTTTACTTCTCATTAATGTTTAGTACTTATTAGTTGTTTGTTGTCCAATTGTCATTTATAATTTTAATTGTAATTTTAACTGTCAGTACATCTGATCCCAAAAAACAGCTCTTGTTATTAACTACCCTTCTTAAAACTTGAAAGGGAGGCAATTGAACTCAATGAATTAAACCTTGTTATGGATGGTGAGATCAATGGATAACTAGAAGGAAGGCAGGTTTCTATCAAACTGTGGCATGAACTCCAGAGATCTCAGCTAAATTTGAATACATGCTCATTTCTACCCATGTCTAATTGAAACTAAGACGTTGGTACATTGAGGTACAGAAATAAAATGACAAATGATAAAGACTCTGCAGACACCACTATTTTGTTAGAGGCACACAGTCTGACCAGGACTGATGACTAAATGCAGTGTGCTGCAATTGGCTGATTTTAAAAAAGTAGACAATCACGTTTCTAAAATGTATGCCTTGATAACGATAAGGTTTGACACATTTATCAGAATGTGTGTCACTTCTTTTAGGTGCACTTTTGTTAAAGTAGGATTATTATTCCATTTGCAGTCAGGAATATTTGGCAGCATGTCTCTGCTCATGGAACTCCGAGCAGAAAGATAGTCCACATCACCTGACGACTGTCATTGACTTTAGCTGATCTGTTGGCATTGCTGCTGAATTTGATTCTGTAGCCTGCTAAGATAATGCTCCATAAAGAGTGATGTAGCCTTCACTATAGTGCACTTAATTGCTAAACTGCTAAGCCTAAACATCTTTAAAGTATTAAAACTAGAAAAACATAAATATCTTTATAGAATCAGAAATTAAATCAAGATCTAAAACAACTTTTCTTAGTAATGACCAGACATCTGGAAATATTTAGTAAAATTAGGTAAATGTGGCTTACTAAGAATTGTGCTATTGCCTTTTTTGGGGTCTAGTAGGGACATGAAGCACCTTATGTTTGATAATGCAATTATGTCGATTTGTGCCTATGAAAAGCCTATAGAGAGGAGTTGTCAATTAATCCAAACGTGCTTCTTGGAGTCCTCCAAACACCCAACTGCACATTGCTTGACATGGATGAGTGTGTCTTGAGTGTGTCTTGGTTGAATGTAGACTGGTTGACAAGTGGAGCAAAAAAAAAACGGAAGTAACAGTGGAGTTCATCAGGAACAGAAGAAATGCAAAACAAAAGAACAAAAAACTCCATTAAGATCAAAAACAGTAATAAATAAAATGCATACTGAATATAATATAGACATTGACTGCAGTGAACACTTTGGATTATTTGTAACAGCTCCTTGTAAGCAGTGTACATTTAGTACATTTCTTTAACACTAACCCCCATCTAACACCAGGTCGCTACAGGTAGACAGGCACTCTGTAGCTGCCCATGGACTGCCAATTATTTCACCTAGAAGCTGTGATCCAACATCACACCATCACAAGCTATTTTAGAATAGCTCACCTCTGTAAAAATAGTCACAGGTCAATGATTCAACAACCATGTTTTTCGGAAAAGATACAATGAGGCTGAAGTTATCGGTCCTTTTTCTTGTGAGTTGCCAATGAAGAACTAGTGTATGTTACACTCTTAATAGAATATATCTGTGCATGTTTTGGCGACAAAAAGGCACATACTATACTCATCGGCGTAACTTTGTGGTGAACACATTGGGGGGGGTCAAGATCTCTGTCTAAAAAAATAATAAATAAATAAATCCCCCTAATCCCCCTGGAAATTACGCCCCTGACTATACTTACATTACAACTGAACTACATACTAAAGACATTTAGCTGTCTTTACTGAGCTTTGTCAGACTTGTGCTTTTGTCACAGGATAATGTGGCACCTACTATTATGGACAACGAACCTGGGAGTGCCTTGGACCTTGTGCTGTGCCAGAGTCAGAAAAAATCCTCAGAAAGGGTGGCATGTCTGAAACCATTACGGTAATTGAAATGATCGAAAACTGATGTTTGTGTATCTATCTAGTGGCTATAGGCCAAATAGTTTATAATATTATATTTACATTTTTAAGTCAATTATATAGATATTTGGATCAATCCAACCACCCCTAGTGTGGAGTGGCCAAACTTTAGTTTGTGATTGCCATGCCCCGCCCCCTAAACAAAGTCTGGCTCAGTTTATGGGCTCAGTTGGCTTTAACGGATCCGACATGATCCAGGTCTGGCTGCTGCCAGAGTGGATTCTATAAATGATTGATTTAAGGATTGAAACTTACAAATAAATTAATTTTGAGCTTCTGATTTTTAATTTGTAAAAACTGCTTTCACGTTATTAATCTGTTATTCAAATAAAAGAGTTTTGTCAAAGCCATGTCTCAGCTGGACACATGCTGTCCTTTGGTGTCAAAGTGAAGCAAAGCTGAAGCTGCGTTCATTTTAAACATGCAGAGAAGCCTTGTACAGGGACAGATTTCAGTGTGAATTATGTTGTTTTCCTAAATTTAACCAAATAGTTATTTCTAGGTCATTTTTTAGTAGCCAAGTTGATGTAGTTCCTAACTCTAGTACCTTTGAAAATATTTTCAAATCCTTTGCAAAGACTATTCCCGACCACAGGGTGAGGTGAAACTAAGTAAACATAAAATGGAACACAAAGACAGTCTCCACCAACTTTATGACAACTGCCACTCTACTGTCCTACCACAGACTTTGTACAAACACTGAGATACTGAGCATAATGAAGATATGCAGCTGGCACCACACCACATGATTAGAACATTTAGAAAAACAGTAAAAAACTGACGAACTAAAATTTAAATTGAGTGTACAGAAAGTAAAGAATTCTGAATACTTTTTGAATGGAATTTATGGAAGATTTCTTTACTGCAGATTTGTTTTAGGCTAACAAGACAGAGCCCAGGTTTGATGAGTGAAACTTTTAGCTCTGTAATGTGCCAGTTCAGTAAAAACTTTGCACAACAACAAAATATTTTAGAGTCCTGTCTGGTTTCAACTTTAAACAGCCTGTCTGAATGACATACTGTACAAACTTTTTTACTGCATAATTTCAAAGAGAATATTTTTACTGTTTGCAGACAGGCTGCTTCTATCCTCCAGCTCAGAGTCTCAGGGGAGTGCCAATTAACTTGTTTTTCTTGTCTTTGATCATTCAGTCTGAGATGGTGCAACATTGTGCCAGATTCAGGTAAAGATGAGATTATCTCCTTTTTGTCTTTGTAAAAGTATTCAGGGAAACTGGATCACATCTGCTCTGTCCAGGTGTTTGTATTACAACACTGCAGATAAACACGATTCAAGAAATGACAGACACAGACTTCTGAGGATAGCCCGTGGTGTTTTGAAGTGGATTAAACAGAGGAGTAAGTGTGTTACAGAAACACAGACTGACACTACTGAGCTGGCATTCAGCCATTTTTGGATCTTTAAGGGAGGGATTCACATAATTTGGCCCTGGCACTAAGCCTCCTCTAGAGAACTCCTTAACAAACGCCATGGCAAAAATGGATGCTGTGTTTGTGAATGAGTGGCATCCATAAAGATGACAGCAGGCCTTCATGGGATACCGAAGCAGAGGTCTGTCCTAAAATAAAGCAAGCTGTTCAGGGTAGATGACAATGGTGAATGTGGTCCTGTTGGTTGGCACTAGGCCAGTTTGGCATAATGACACTTACTGTTGAGCAGGTGATAACCTTAGATTGCTAAAATCATCAGCTGTGAAGCTCTGTAAATGGACGCCAACACCAAAGATATGTGGTGATGAACGAGCGAGCCAAAGCTGATGTCCTGCCTGCCCAGATGACTGATGAAAGCACACCTCTTAAGTTACACAGTCTCCTCTAAGATGGCCAGCACACATCATCAAGTTTTGCTTTTGGCAAGCAGCTCCATCCTTTAAAGTTTGATCTAACTTCCTCTGGGCTCTGTGATCAGTGGCATGTCACATCCCGGGAACAAAATGCAGTAAATATGAGAAATAAACAACTTCAGGTTTCAGCTTGACAGAGTTATTTTTCACCAGCGGGAGGAGGATGAGCGGACTCCCTGCCTGGTCCCTGATGAGGTGTTATGACAGTAAGTTTAATAAAGTATGAAGAACTCATTAATAAGTAATGCTTGGCTGTGTTGACAAATAATGCAGAGATCATCAGCTGGAGGCCTGGAGTAAATCACATCAACTGAGGCAGTGAAAGTCACCAAAGCCAAATCTGGAGTTATTCCAGTGAAGGGAGCTCAGCCTGTGAACAATCTACAGAGATGCATCGCTAGACGAGGAAAATGCATATAATTCTCTTGAGGCCTGGAGTGAAGACGGCACTATTTCCTGCTGTGACATCTATCAATATGTAAATGCTGATGCTGAAAAACTGGTTAAAACTGGTTATGGACAAATCAAGTGTGTGATCATGTATGAGTTGTATAGTTTTAATGTTTTATTTGGGAACAGAATGGTGTGTATGTGTAAGTTTGGTGATGGAGTTTTTATTATGAATGAATGATGAATTTTTATGAATTATTATGTCTATTTTTAATGCTTAAGGACAACAGATGGAAATTAGTCCTTGGCTATAATCTGGTATGTTTACATTCATGTAATTTTTTTTTTTACATTTATGTTCATTAACATGCACTGTCCTAAATAAATAAATAAATGTCATTTACAGTAATATTAAAAGAATACTTCCAGATTTTAAGAAAATGTAAAGACATGTCCATACATGAAATTCATCTTCTGTTACAATTTCTGCTCACATCAGAAAAAAAGTGGCGATCTTGGTTAAAAAATTTAAAAAAAAACTAACTAACTCTAACTCCAGGCTGGCTACAAAATTGATTCAGTTTCTACAGAGCACTATGACCAAGATGGTGCAGTCCTATGGTGGTGTTGCTTTCCCTGTTTGTTGTGTGTTTCTGGGTCCCTGGAATGAACCAATTCTGAATGTGTCCATTAACGGGACAGTTTTTTCTGGGCACTTCTGCCTAATTTATCACTGATCTTCCCATGATCAAAACAAAGGCCACAGAAGAGGGGCAAGAGAGGGGGAGCATTAGTTCGGTTAAGACGTTAGGGAAACCGCATAGCCTGATCCTCTCCAACATTCACTATCTGGCAGGCAGGATGAGCCTACTGATCTCTGCACTTAGAAACAGCATAAAAAAGTGCTCGTGTGACTGGGTGAATAAGGTAAGTTGTGTAAAGCACAGATAGACCAGAAAACCGCTATATAAGAAAGAGGCCATTTACCATTTTCCTCTCTCAAATCCATTTGACTAACAGAAAGAAGGCTGCATGTGAACAAGACTTTTTACTGCTCTACCAGTGGCTCTCTCGAGCAGTGGGATGCAATGATGGTTTCTACATCAGCCAAAACTGGTGTATGAAATCAAAAACCTGTCACACAGCTGCTCACTAAATGTGGATTCTCTCACAGTTATCTGCACACCCTTTTATTTGCCTAGAAAATTGTCTATTGTTTTTATGATGATAGCCAACATCATAAAGAAGTCTCTACATAGATACAAGTCTGCACATTCCCACAAGGCTGGATAAAACGCTGGTTTCTGGTTTCAGTGTTAGTCCTTCATATTTGGATTCTGCACTCTCTACATCAGTTAGAGGTTAGCATGTTTCTTCTCAGCAGCATCATCATCCTCAGAAACTCAGTATATATAAAGTATATATTGATTTTGACCAACATATATGAATATTTTAAACCTGACCTCATGTGAAATTGTGTTTATGTGACACTGTTTGGCTTGATGTAATGTTCTATTTGTTATAGTCTGCCACTGGTCGGTGAATGTTTTGACTCCTTTGAGTGTTGAAGGTGTGCGGCAGATGTTGGAGTCTTTCCACTCCCTGGCTAAACCACCTGGGATTCATCAGCCTAATCAGCCGCAGTACAAAGAGACCAGCGCTGCCATCCAGACCTTGCCAGATCATCATCTTACTCAGTGTGGTAAACAGGCCAGCTTTAAAGTCTGCTCTGTATACTAACAACATAGTCCTCATCTCTAACATATGCCTTGCCGGTCTTGTGTGCAGTTCCAGACCACATACTCACCCATCTTCATAGGACACTGGTTGTCACTCACGTTACCTAGATCAGATACTCATCTGTCAGCTTCCTCAGCAACATTCTACAAACCGCCACCAATTTTCACCTGCCAACCGTCTGATAGCTCTTGCTTCCCCATATTCATGACCAGTGGGAGTCTGGTCCTTTGCCTGGATAAGCGTGGATCCCCAGTAACCATTCTGACTAGTTCCTTTTTGACTCGTGAAAATCTCCTTGACAATATAAACTCTGCCTGGACTAATTCCTGTCTCTTCTCCCTTTGACCACGCCCAACCCCTGTTGTTCACTATCCCCTAGCAAGAAATCTCCCCTTCGTCACAATTAGCTTTTTAGTATGTTCATATGTTCCCTATTTTTGCTTGGGTTTTGCTTTTGAGTCCACCAATCCTCCGTTTAGCCAGTCAAAACTCTATTCTGTTCTGTTTTGTTAGGTTTCTTGTCTGATTAGGAGCACATTGCAACTATTTTTCCTAGCGTAGTATCGCGATATTTTGTTTGCTAATAATGTATCGATACAGGGACAGCAGACATTGATATTTTGTTACAAAAACATCCAGTCTACCAGATGGTGCGGTTGAGCTTTTTCTCTAGTGAGGTCAGCGGAGGTTAGGTCAGCACATGGGAAAGTTGATCAAACAAAGATGGAGGAAGAGAAAGAACTCAGGAAAGCGCCATCTGCGTTTAAATCAAACGTCTGGACGTATTTTGGATTTTTTTTAAACAAGAATGGAACAAATGAGATGGATATGACACACGGGATTTGCAAGGTGTGTCATATGAAAATAAAGTACTACAAACATGAGGGCCCATCTTACATGGCACCATCCAAAAATAGCATTAACCGAGGACGGCAAAGCCAGCTCTAAATTAGCTCAACTGAAAAATCAACCAACCCTGGACACTCTCAGCTTAACAAAGCTATCTTCCCATTCAGAGCGAGCTAAGAAAATAACACAATCTATCACGTACTTCATCTGCAAAGACCTGCGTCCTTACAACATTGTGAAAAACAAGGGCTTACATGCTCAAGACGCTGGAACCCAGGTGATACCATCACAACGTTTTTTCGTGGACACAGCCGTACCCAATCTCTACATAGACATGAAGCGTAAAGTTGTGGAAAGTTTGAGCACAGCAGAAAGGGTTGCATTAACTTGTGACGCATGGACCTCACGGGCTGTGGATTCATATGTGACTATAACTGTCACAATCCTGGGTCTTATGACCCAGTGTTTTGAGTTTTAGTTCATTTTGATGTTTATAGTATGCTCATTAGGTCTCCTATGTTCATTTGCTTATTAGTTCCCCCTTGTGTTTCCAACCCATGTTAAGTCTCCCCTGCTCTTCATGTGTTTCATGTCTGTGTCTTACATTGTCAAGTTCTGGTTGTCATGTCTGCGTCTCATTATGTTTCCTATTTTATTTTGAAGAGATCTTGTGTTTTTATATTATGGTTTATGTTTTGAGTCCTTTGTTGTACTGTTTCTTGTTTCCCTAGGTCTGTTATGGTTATCATAGGTTTAGTTCTTTGGCTTTGTCATATGGCTTCCCTGTGTTCCATGTTATGTCTACTGTGACGTTTTTGTACCATGTTTCAGGTTCCTATGTTCTGTCTCCCCAGTTGCTGTTAAGGTTGCATGTTTAGAGTTCAGTCTGTGTTTCCTGTTTTACTTTGAAGGTCCATGTCTCATGTGAGTGTTTCTAGTTTTGCTTCCCTTGTCTCGTCCAGCCTGATTACTCCCAGCTGTGCTCTCCTTCTGTGTCTCATTCCCTCGTTATCCCTCTGTGTATTTAAGCCCTGTGTTTCTCTTTGTCAGTGTCGTAGTCTCCCTCATGCTGTGTGTTTCGTTAGTCTTCCCAGTTTAGATTTTGTAGAGTTTTTGTGTTCAGCAATAAAAGCTGCCCTTTTGAGTTCAATCATGTCTCCAGTGAGTTTGCGTTTGGGTCCAATCCCTGCCTGCCACACAGCCGAAACATGATAATAACAGCTCATTATCTCACAGCGGACTGGCGACTGCTGTCTTACGTTCTCCAAATTCGAACATGAAAGTCACACCGGAGCGAACATTGCCGATCTCCTGCAAAATGCAGCACAGGAATGGGGGATTGCCGACAAAAATCTGGTGGTTGCAATGCTTCTAATATGATAATTGCCACTCAGCTAGCGTGATACCTGCATGTGAAGTGTTTTGCCCATACGCTCAATTCGGCATCACAACGAGCCTTAAACCTGCCTGCAGTAGCCAGAGTCTTGGGGAGAGTGTGGCGCATAACTGGTTTTTCAATAGAAGCACAGTGGCAAACCACGCTCTGGAGCAAAAACAGAAAATGTAACAGCTCCCGACTCACAAGCTTAAGACTGACGTCTGCACGAGATGGAACAGTGCTTATGACATACTCCAGCGTTTCCTTGAACATCAACCTGCGATTTGTGCGGCGCTGCTGTCTCCCGAAGTCAGAAAGAGTAGCACAGATATCGTTACTCTAAATGAGACAGATATTGGGAACACTGTAGAAATTGTCCGGGCCTTGAAGTCAATGCAAGTTGCGACTACTGTGATGTCTGAGGAAAAGAATCCTACTCTGTCTCTCGTAGCACCGCTGCTAGCACAGCTGTTGCATGACACCCAAGACAACATTCGTGACACAGAACTGGTAAGAAACATCAAGCAAAGTATCAGTCAACATCTTAAGAAGAGATATGCCAGCACTGTTGAGAGGAATTCCATCTACACAGCATCAGCTCTCGGCCCACGCTTTAAAACCCTGCTGTTCCTGTCACCAGAGGAAAGACAGGAAACTTATGCCAGAGTGGTTGCTGAGGCTATAACCCTTCAGGTAAGGCATACATTCTGGTGTTATAATTTTAATAACTTACTTACAATATTAGTAGATCAGTAATATTTTTGTCATATTGGTAAGGTTCTATTTAACAATTAAATACATTAATTATAATTTGCTAAAGGAATAACAACATATTACTGCATACTAAAAGGTATAAAATATTTATTTTCTCCCTTTCTCTGTATGTGTGTGGGTTTTCTACAGGAAGGAAAGAGGCAGCAGCCCATCTCTGAGCCAAAAGCCCATGAACATCATGAGGAACAAAATCCCAGACCCCTTCTAATACCAGCCAAGATGAGGAAGTCCTGTGGGTTAACAGACTTGCTTGGTCAGACTTATGGTGATGTTGGAGCCCCACCAAAATCATTGTCTGCCACAGCTGAGGAGGAGGTGAAAAGATACCAGGAGGTCACGCCACTGGCACTCACAGAAGACCCACTAAGCTGGTGGAAATTCCATGAGCAAGTCTATCCTTTCCTGGCCATGCTGGCAAAAAGATACCTTTGTATCCCAGGTACTAGTGTCTCGGCTGAAACAGTCTTCTCGACCGCTGGAGACATCGTCACAGCAAAACGGACACTCTGACTTCAGAGCATGTTGATCAGCTCCTTTTTCTGAGCAAGAATGCTGACATTCCTTCACTGTCCAAATTTGTTTAACTTTTTTTTTAGGGCAGCAACAAACATGACAGTTTACTTATTTTAATTTAAGACATGTTTTATTTTATTTAAATTTAAAACTTTTTTATTTAATGTAAAATTATATTTTGTTTTAATTTACTTTCAAATTCTTCAGTTGCTGAATGGGCTGCATAGTTTTTACAAATTGCATAGTTCAGAATAGCTATAATTGTACCAGATGGTTGCATTCAGTTAAGTTGGACTAGAGTGTAATACAGTAATTCAGTTTGTCAGCAATAAAACTGACTGAAAAGAGAGAAAGACTGAGTGTGAGACTTTGTTATTAGATAAAATGAATATTGATAAAGTTTACCTTTATGGACAAAATTGCAAAATATCGTATTGCAATACTCAGAATATCGCAAAATATAAAGAAAATTGCAATAATATCGTATCGTGAGTTAAGTATTGTGATAATATCGTATCGTCGGGTGATTCCCACCTCTAGTCTCCACCATAAAACTATACCACTAACTATACCAACAGAGTGCACAGTGGACTTTAAAAGGACATTTCTGTAAAAAGAAAATAAAAAGTATTGCAAAAAGGCAGGTTGACAATGACAAATAATAAAAAACTACAACACAGCTTGTGTTAAACTAGAACTACCTTTTAAATGTCTTGAGTGCTAACAACTCTACTGACACTACTATGCTTTACAAGCAATAAGAAATGGCAAGCAGACATGAAGAACTAAAATGTTGTGGATTATGTCTCTAAAGGTACACTGTTTGGCAGAGCTATATATATTATCCAAAAAAGAGAGATTGAGCTGCCTGCTTATAAACCTTGGTATGCAGTAAATGATTATAGGCTAAAGGCACAGACCTTGGTCACCACAGAGAAGGTGTGTTATATATACATGCATTTTTTTATAGAGGGAAAAGTGCAAAGGCAGATAAAGAGAGAATCAACCTTGCTCTGAAGGTAACATCTGTAATACCTCTCCTGTAACGTAACAAAGAAGCAGTCACACCACTAAATGCAAAGTTAGCATGGTGTAATTAGTGTAAATGATGCAACGAAACACATACTTCCCACTCACATCTAAAGAATGAGGTCGCATAAGTTAGCAAAGTCACAGGTGGGTTCATTATGTGGAGCGTGAAGGTGTCAGCCTCATTAAACCTAAGTCAGATCAGTGGAGTGGAAAATGATCATACCACTGGGACTCTAAGTGTTCACTGGGCAACATATTTATTACGGTGGCAAAAAAAGAGATGCAAGTCAGCCTTAGAGAGAATCAAGATCTGCATGAATATGTTGACACTAATACTGGTAATAAACAAAAGCACATTACAACAACCTCTGACTGAATAAATTAAAGTTTTGCCTGTTGTCATTTGTTTTGACCGCAGCTTTAATGCATCGTGCTTTGCATACATACGCAGGTACAGCACCAATTACAATTACCGATGTGCAAATCATTTCCATTTAATTTGTTTATTAAGTTAATATTATAAGCTGCTCAATAATAATCTTCTCAACCTTCAATGGTGAAAAATGATCAAATGGCTGCCGCTTGTCAAAGAAGGGAGCAATGTGCTAGATCAGTGATCTCTATTCAAGATAACCACTAAAAGTCTAGGCATTCATCCACATTTTAGATGTAGCTGCCAGTTCAGAATGGATGGCCCTACTGTATGTGACTCTTGTCCTAGTTTTAGGTGTTTCAGTCCACCAGCGTTTCCCCCATTTCAGAGTGCTTGTGTAGGAGAAGCCCCACCCAATCATGAAATAATACAGGCACACCCTCAGCTTCACTGGTTAAGTCAGTTCCATTTTTTTAGCCCATTTCCTTCATTCCTTTTGGTTTAACAATTTATCCAGGGTAGGCTGATTAAGCACAAATAGCACTGTCCTTGTTCCTACTTGCAGCCAGTCACAATCATAACTGACGGTTACCCAGTATAGCCTGAAGAGACTCAGACTTCACAGCTATTCCAAAAAATACACACGCTTTAAAGGAATGGTGTGTATTAGCAGTACTTGGTGACAGTAGAAAGGAAAAACTCTCTTTTAATCCATCCACAATACGAGGTTAGTCATTAATATATTGCTCCATGGGCTGGGCTGTAGCTACATCATAAGGTTTTAAAAACTGAGCTTTAAAATCAATAGTGGTAATAAAAACAGAGACGGGCTGACAGTGGTCACTGACTGTTTTTAGGGGCTTGTTCAGAATAAATAGAACAAGATACAAAGTATCAAAACATGTTAAAAACACAACAGACTTAATAAAGAGTTTGGGCCTGGGAGGAGGGTTCATACATCATCACTTAACGACAGTGTTAGAAAGCAGTGTTAGATCCTCTTGACAGAGAACGGGAGAAAGGACAGCCAACATCTAAAGAAGAGCTTTGGAATGTCCTTTAAGAATCCTGGAGATGTATTCCTGAAGACTATTTAAAGAAATTACAAGAAAACTTGACTGTGTTGAAGAATCAATGTGTTCATGACCACCTCATTACATTTGTACAAACTCTGTTTTTGCCTTGTATTCTGTATCTCCGTGTACGTTTGCATGTTCAATAAATTGCTGCCCTTATTTCCCAGTGACTGGTGGTTCAAGACTTCTGCACACACACACACACACACACACACACACACACACACACACACACACACACACAGAGAGAGAGAGAGAGAGAGAGAGAGAGAGAGAGAGAGAGAAGGTGATAATGTTTGTGCTGAAGGAGCAAAAGTGAGGGAAATGCTCATTCATCGCTGTACTATGTGCAGGTGAGAGGAAAGTGAAAGGGAAGACTCAGCAGAACAGGGATGAAGAATGGGACCTCTGGCCTGGGATGTGTTTCTTTCAGCACTTCTAATTGCAGCCTCAGAGATTTTACACAATCTATCTACTTCCTCAACAGGAGCACCATCCAGACACTCTGTCTGCAGTTGCTTGTGTAAATGTTCTTCCCATGTGTGATCAACTACAATCTGAAACAAACTGGATCAGAGGTTAGCAGATTTCTTTTTTGCAGGGTAATAAACTATAGATCCTATTTTCTCTGCCAGCCTCCTGTCTCCCCCAAGGTCAACAGAGCAACAGTATTGAGTCAGAGACACAGCAGGTATGGCAGCAGATCTGAGCAGATAAAAACATCTAGGTTACATCCCAGTGGATGTTCTGTACCCTGACTTGAAACAAATTTCCGCCTCATTCTATCCTGTGACAAAAACTCTTGATGTATTGTAGGAGAAAGCTTTGTCCTGAGGGGACACAGAAACACTTCCCACCTGTTTCTCGATTCTGAATTCTAACAGGTTGCATAATGTTGTCTTTTCTTACTACTGAAGGTTTTGTGGAGTTGTGACAGAAGGTGACAACTTGTTATAGTAAATGCTGACAGCTGTTGCACCTTTTGGGCTGTGGCTTTTCCATATTTTAAAAATGTGAATTCCATCTGGAGTTGGATGTGTATTTAAAAAATTTATTTAGTGTTGTTGACTTGTTTGAGAACCAGGAAAAGAAGGAAAGGTGAGTTGTAACTTGAAAATTTAATGCCTACATCAAAGTTAGATCTTTAATTGATTAATTAATTATTTGATTGATTGTAGTGTGTGTGGCATGTGGGCACACAATCAGTCTGTGGGAGTCAGAAATCTGTCTGGGATCAAATAGTTTCAAACTGACAGTGAGAGGTAATCTGCAGTAGACTGGACTAATCAACATAAAGGACCTGAGATAGGTTACTACTGTGTGATTTCCAAGCTAATCAGTCCTTAATTAGACTTAGGAAACACGGTCCAGAATGTAGCTAAATCTAGTGGAGTGGTTTGGTTTAAACTAGATTAAAACCAACAATGGTCTACATTTTAAAATAAACTAATTAAACATACTAACCGAAAATGGATTTAGCTACACTTTGGACCATGTTTCTGGAATGCAGTAGCTAGCGAGCTGATTGGAGACCAAAACAGCCAATCAGAGTTTTTGCATCTAAGTCTGTGATTGGTTGGTTTTGTGGCACATTTATAACGGTGTACAGAAAGAGTTGAGCGTGCAGGGAGCAGAGATGTTGAGAGCGGGAGCAACACACTGAGAGCAGGTCTGCAATGTCTGTCAGCACACAGAGCAGAGATCTGAGCAAATGTCAACAACTGAGCAAGAGGGCTGTTATTGTCGATGTATATGGATATTAGCAAATGCTGAAATACATTTCTTGCACGCAGCAATGAATTTTGTTCGCTCAAATTAAGCTTTTCTTCGCTCAAAATAATTTTATCCTAGAAATGCAACATTTGTACTTGCAAAAATTATTTGCGTGCACTCAGAATAGAGGCACAGAAATAACGCCATAGAAGTGAGGCTCAGTCATTTTGCTGACAGATTGATTTATTACTCCATCTTAAGCTTTGGGTTTGTACACAACGTCAAGATCACTGCTGTGCCGGTTTACAAATTAATAAGACAACTTTAAAACTTTCAAATTCAGGCGTTTCAAAGAATTTTCTTATTTCTTTGCATCAATCCACTGTTGGTTTCTAATGAACAATAACACTTCATAACAAGGATTAAAAAAACAGAAGGGACACACGTACATTTCAAATGATGGTTGTCAAAGACAGGTTTGAGGGATTTGAGTCTCTGTTGTCTGACTTCTAGAGTTTGACTCGTGTTTCATCTCTCATTCTAATTTTTCTGTCTTCACTAAAACAAAATAAAATAAAGCCATAATTAAGCCAGCCTTAAAACATGTGTAGGTTTTCAGGGGGGCTACTGACTGTTTTTATCAAAAGAAAACCCACGCTGATAAGGGCCAGACATCACTAATTCTAAAGTAAGTGTTTGATTCACTCTTATCGTATGAATAATTCAGCATGGCATTAAATGAAAGTAGCTCAGCCACTATCTGAAATAGCCCACATACGAGCAGCACAAATGGCTCTTTCCCATGGTTTTATTATCCCATGTGACAGCCAATCTAAAGGGATTCACTGACCTTTGACATTAACTTGATAAAAGTCGAAAAGATCACTTATCTACGCTGCTTTTTTCCTCCTCCACACACATTTGACAGTTTAAGAACAGATCGCTAAGAGCATAGGGAGTCTTTTCATTATGCAATAATGTCACATCCTGTTTTGTCAAATTACTTTATTAATGAGTGTGAAAACCCCTTCAGTCCAACCAGAGACCTCTGCATTAGGCCTTTCATCATATATTCCCAACAGACTTCATGGAAAAATGAAAACAGTATGAATTAAGAAGCCTGGTGTTGGCCATTAATTTCAGTAAATGATTATGCTGCCACTTGTACAGCAGTATTTTATCTCGCCATCAGTTTAAAGAAAACATTAATCACCCCAGGCGACAGAAACCAGTGCAGCATTAATACTTTTAAACCATGCTTAACATTTCTTCTTCAGCAGCATGCATGCAAAGGCTATTTATAATTGAGTTTTGGCTTCAACCCACTTCTCAAACTGCATCTACTTGAGCCTTAATTACAGGAGTCTGCCTGTGAAAGAAAGCAAGGTAACAGAGAATGGCCGCAGGTCATCACATTTAATAGTATGACTCATCATTAACACTTGGCAACAGTGATCGATCGGGTGTAAGTGAAAAGAATACTTGAAAACAAGGCAGGGCTAGCGACTTAAGTGCTCCATCAGATAAAGAGGAGCCATAACTCACAGTGGAGATAAATGGAGGCTAGTGGGTTTTTTCTTACTCCAGAGACGGTTCAGATTACATCTCATCAGTGTCACCTTCCACAGACAGGTAGCCACACATTTTAATGCTTCCTTCCTCTAACAGGAAGGCTGACCACTCATTACTGGCTGACACCTTATAAAGTCATAGTCAGAACATTTCATTTTATATCTCAATTACCTTTCACAACATGTTATTTTTCTTCTAAACACTGAAACAACTTGGACCCACTCCCAGGCAGTAATTATTTTTGAAGACTGTGAGAACTTTTTGCCTTGAAAACAATACGACGTTTACATTAACCAATGAAACACTTAGGGTCTGGGTTACGGTGTCCTTATATTTACCACATTCTGAACATCCATAGTTTGATTAACAGAAGATGTTAGTTTTTAGGTCAAGTATTTCTTCCTTAGAATTCTTCTGTTTTATAATTTCCATTTGGAAAAAAAAAGATATAAAGGGGTTGATATGAACATGACCGTAACCATACGTCTAACTCTAAACAGGTCACCAGGGACCTGATAGTTTTTCAGAACAGTTAAATGTCAGAATAAGGTTTAAAAACGTTTATAGCCAAAAACTATTATAGCCAGATTTTCAATACTGAAACCAACAATTTGATCGTTTGCAAACATTTTCAATGAAAAACAAGTATGTGGCCTGGTCTGCCAGGAAATAAAAGAAAAAAGAAAGCAAAACACTACAGTCGGGGTTCTTCCTGCATTCCAGGCAAACAAAATATGCCAAGATAATGATCCTGTCTGCTCTTCCAGAAATACATGCCTGCACCATCAAAAGTTACAAACCTCCCTTCATTCAGCCATTTTATTAACACTAAAATCTTTTTGAAATATCAAATATTTTATGTTGAGTTATTTACACAAGCATTAAAATATATTATTATATTTAACATTATGATATATAACACAATACCGATACTACTCTTCACATTTTACTGTAATTGCATACACGTAATACAAGTTTTTAAGCCTAGTTGCAGCATATATATGAATTTCTGGTCATTTTTGAACATTCTTCCCTGTTGGCCACAACCATATACAAAATGACTCAATATTGGAGCTGGATAGAAATTTGCAAAGCACTGAATGGAAACCTCAACACTGAAGTTTACCAGAAGCCCCACACACAGACTAGTACATTCTCTTTGACTCCCACCACCCTCTGGAACACAAACTTGGAGTAATCAGGACCCTACAACACCGGGTAGAAAACATTTCCTCTAAGTCAGAAGAGGAACACATGTAAAGAAAACTCTAAAAACGTGTTTATTCTAATTGGGCCTTCATGAAATCAGCAAAGAGGCACAGAAAAGAAGGTCAGACACCAACTAAGGAAAAACAGAACAACATCATCATCCCTTAAGTAGCAGGTTTGTCAGAAACTCAGTAGAGTCTTCTCCAAGCACGACATCCCAGTGTACTTCAGACCCAGCCACACACTCAGACATAAACTGGTTCATCCTAAACACAAACTTAACAACGTAGTGTGTGCTGTGCAATGCTTAACCTCTACATTGGAGAGACCAAATAGCCAGTTCATAAATGCATGGCACAACATAGAAGAGCCACCTGGACAGGACAAGACTCAGCTGTACATCTGCATCTAAAGGACAAAGGTCACTCTTTATAGGATGCCAATGTTCACATTTTGGACAGAGATGACAGATGGTTTGAAAGAGGACTGAAAGAAGTAATCTATGTCCACTGTGAACGACCATCTTTGAACAGAGGCGGTGGTCTATGACACCAACTGTCTGCCATCAATAATCCAGTTTTGGGATCCCTTCCCAGACGCCTTAACACCCACTCACATCCTGGGCCATTTGACCTCAGTAAATCAGATGATATGGTGGGGCTAAGTTTCACAGTGGATTCACCCAAAAACTTGGCTGATTCTGACCCACACCCATTTTCACACCTTGGCTTGTGAGATTAGGTAGAGGATCAATAGGGGGTAACATGGTAATGATGGATTGGACACTGAAATATTATTAACATTGGTAATTAACACCTCACCATCATAATATTTGAAAACATTGCATCGCAGCACAGGGCAAACCGTATTTCTGAGACTGTTAACATGCTCACTTTTCTTCATTGTAGCCACAACATGCTCCTTTAAAGGCTTAAAAAACAATATTATCAGATATCAGATCAGACTAGTGCATTGATGCTAGCAGTGTCATCTTCACCTTCTCTGGCTGATACAGCTTCACACAGTTGCACTGCTCATAGGAAGGCCATCCTATGAACAACAGGTGATATTCACCACACTGAACGACACTTCATGGGGAATTCTGAGGAGTGAGTACAGCTTCCCTTTCAAAAACATGGAAGTATTAAGCAGGTACTATAAATGTTTACCTGGCCAACGCTCACATTAATGTTAGCTATTAGAAATGACCCAAAAGCAGCAAACATCCAGCCCATCTCTAACAGAAACATAGTTATTTTGGTCTAAATATGATATATTTCTCTTAAAGTCCCAGATCAAAGCTGAAGAAAGTCTACCAGCAACTACACATAAACAGTAGCAGCCTACAGTACAAACACTATTTGATCATCATAAAAATATAGTTCCATGTCACCAGACCATAGACAACCTAAAAATATTGTTGTCTTTTTGTCACTGATATTACTGTTTGTGTTATTCTAATCCTTTATTTTACCAGGGTTATTTTTTTTATACTTTTTTACCCTTGTGTATGGAAGAGGATAGGGATCACTGGATACCATACACTGAATACTTTTTCAAAGCCAATTAGAAATGTCCTAAACACAGACCAAAGTTACAGAACTCTTCTTGTTAAATGTAAACTCGCTCCAAGTCCCTAAAATGCCAAATTGTGTGACTATGTAGTGGAAATGTGACCTCTGCATTCGGGAAGGCAGCTCTGGTTCTGATTCTGGAGACTCAAAATTCTCTTAGCATTTCTTGTCATAAAGTGTGTAACAGAATAATAGCCTGTTGTAAAGTCAGACAGTTTCATTTGACACAATCCTAAAGCAGCTTGTAAAAGTGTGGGAGCAGGTAATTCATAAGTATATTCCAGGCTTGCTCCCAGTAAACTAGCGCTTCTGCCTCCTAGACACTTTTGGAATATCTTATAACTTGTCAGAGCTCTCTATCAACATTTATAATTGCCTTCACAACTTTTAAAGATCAGAAATTGAGGAAAATGGGTCTACATATAGCACAAGTCTGCCAACACGACTAAGTATTTCATACTTCTTGTCTCTTCCCAAGTGGTAAAGATTTTGAATCTTTAAAATGCACTGTGCAGTGATACTTGCAAGTGCTCCATCCATGGGCCTGCAGGGGATGCAATGCCAATGACATTAGTTGCCATGGTAACTCTGACAGCACCTTCCCATAAACACTCTAATTGATAGCAGCAGATAACTAGAGAGAATTAAGCATCATGCACCGATTGCTGGCTATATGTACAGACAAAGGTGCTGATGGTCAGACAAAACCTGTCTGCAGACACATGCATGGCCTCAAGACAGTGATCGGGAAGCTATATATAACCAACGTGTGAATCCTCGTTCTCTCTTTAAGAAGGCCCACAAGAAATGAATTCATTTCCATGTGTGCAGCGAAAACTGCATCTGAACACATTCTCTAAATTAACACCTGTTCTGTCTTCTGCTTCCTGCACCAAGGAAAAAAGCACTTGCCACAAAATTTGATGAACTTGCCTCTCATTTTGTTTACAGAAGCCATCCCTTTGTTAAAATGACTTAACTCATTATAACTCATCATGCCACAGGAAATATGATTATGAATGATTTTTGCATTTAGTGTGACAGTGTTATCCTTGCGTGTCAATAAAGCTTAAGCTTAATTCTTTTTTATGGCTGCTTTTCAGCAGCAGCAGCAGGACTAAAGCTGAGTGAGAAGGTATTGAGGCATGATGCAATAGAAGCCAAAGTTTAGAGGGAAAAAGATTGTGTCTCCTCCTTTCAGTCTGCCTGTTTGCAGACAGCTGGAGCAGATAGACATCAGCTTTTTTGTCAACACAGTGGGCTGCATGAAAAAGCTCACACAGACAGAGGATGGCAGGTTTTTTTGTCTATAGTTTCTTTATAGACATTTATATAAGGCTTAGCGCAGACACGACAGATGGACCAGCAGAAATGAAACCTATGAAATCTGACTCAGACTATAATAGTGATGAAATATTTCCAAGTACAATGAATTTCAGGCATGTTAACTCAAATCCACTGGCCTTGATGCAACCCTGCGCGCAGAGTCAACAGACAATTTTAGTGAAATCTGTCACTATATTCACATTATTCAGCACCAAAATGCCACAAGGTGTCTGACAGTGCTAACAGTGTCATCTTTTTCATGAGTGTCTAATTAAAGACATGTTTCTCTTTTAATTAATTCAGCTGTCTGCACAGGGAGTGTAAGTCAAATATGAATCTAGTCTTAGCCTTTAATCGCCATCAATGAATGCAACAGAAAAGCCTTAAAACAACCAGTCATCATCAGTGATGATGGGTGGCCTAACTATGTCATTTTTGGCTTTTGGAAATTATTTTTTTTACCTTCTGGCAATTTGGGGTTAATAAAGATTTTATTTCAGCTACTGACAAAGTTGTACTCTTCTTCCTCTGTACCTGACAGCTGCCTCCAGAGTCCCACAAGCTAACTTAGCCCAATAGGACTCATTCTTGCATCAGTTGGCTCCCTTCACTTTGAGTGTCAACCTCCTGCCTTGTGGCTTTAGCTCTGTACAGCCCCCTCACCAACAGAGGTGGGAAACATGGTCCATTTAGACTCCATTTGCATGAAACATTCCTTTTTGATAACCATATCATTGGGGCTTGATCATGTGACCTTGAATGCTGCCTTAGTTACACTGCAATAGGCGTACACTGCTGTGGGTTTCCCTTGAACAGCTTTTTTCACTTACTATGTGTTTACACACCACTCACTGTTAAATAGATAAATCTGAACTGATATTGAATTGAACTGAACTAAATGTGAACTGAAGAGATTGTATATTGTACATAGCAATGTTCAGCCCAAATGTGTTCCTTATCCACAGTTTTGAGCCATATTTGCCCTGAGCCACATGACCACCTTACATAGGCCATGTATAAGATGTGTCAACATCAGACCCACCAACCCTGTAAATATGCTGCAACCCATGGAAAGCTATAATATATGGCTCATATAATTCTCAGTGACTTAACAGAACTATACGTGTCAAAAGTAGCTTCAATTAGGCGCTGATGTATCAGCTATGTAGCCCTTTGAATACACTCTGTACCATTTAGCATAGTGTTTCAAGCTGTGGGTGTAATGTGAATGAGTGTTTTTTTAACCCAATTTTACCATAGATAAGAAAAGAAGATTAAACAGAGGGTTCACTTACAGGATTTTGACCAAGACAATAGTTTAATATTTATTGTTTCTTTTAGTTATGTTATCAAAATTCTTATTTGTATTCATACTCATTTAATTTCTACAGATGCTTATAGATGAATGATGTGCAGTTCTGTAATTTACATAGCAGTTATAAAATAAGCAAACTTTTGTGTTTAATCCACACTGAAATATGTGCTTGACCAGTCTTTATCAGCCAAAATCATTTTTAAGCAATCTGACGTAAAAGCTCTGCATTTTATTTTATTTTATTTTATTTTACTTTATTTTATTATTTTACTGAAACTGTCTTGGGATGGGTGCTGATGTGCCACTTTTACAAGAACAACTTAGACCATATGACTGGCACTTTCAGTCATATGGTCTATAGCTAACATGAGCACAAGAGTGCTAAGTGAAAAGAGCCAGTTGAACATGCTTACATTTTACGCACAAGTGACCCCTTAAGGGAATTTAACCGCTCGCCCTCATTCCAGTGAGCAACACAGGCCTTTACACAATCTTCACTGCTAGATGGGATATAACGTGTTATTTTCAGATACCTGGAAATAACATCTGTGGTCCACCTTGACTACAGCTTTGTTTGTTCTGTGTGTCAAACTTAATGTGCTTTGTTGGGCTATAGCTGCTATGCTGGAGAGGTCAGTCCGAGAGAAAGAGACTGAAATGGAGCAAGAACAAGTTGGATGGAAGTTCTCACTGCTGTCGTTATTTATGTGTTCAGAAGCCAATTAGACTGCAAACACAGCAGTGGTAATAAATAACTATCCATGCAAAACACCAGCACAACTTCAAATTAACAGTTTTAAAATGCAAGCACAGCAGAAACTGAATCTAGTGACTCAGATAAAATGAAAAATAAATAAATCATACACATTACAAGCCTTCTGATACTATCATTTCCTATTGTTCCGGCATTCTTAAAAATTAGCTTTATATAATCATTTCTTCAATTTTTCTTAACTTATTCTTAAAATGAACCCTGGCTATTTCACCTCGCAAGTCTCCCATGTTGCTATTGTTAACAGCCCAAAGCATACAAACTCTGAAAAGCGTTACAGTTTTGCTGTTAATAAGAAGACATTGAAGTGAAATAATACTTCTGGTAAGAACTAAGAGAAAAGACCTGAAACTGTGTTCTCAGCAAGTGATGACTAAAATCAAAAGCTATGCCTAGAATTTTCATAAGGAGACTAAATGCTCTTAGGCTTCAGAGGCTTAAAATAAATTTAATTTACTTTCTAAGTAATTACTGGGGATAACCCTATTCCTAACACTATCCCTATATTTTTTTCAATCACTTTTCAAAGTCTTGGCAATCAAGAAAAAAATATTTCTAAACAAAATGCATCATCTTCAGCTTGTCTCTAAAACATAGGGTTAGGATTCAACTACGATTGGAGTTCTTGTTGAGAAACAATAAAGAATGGACATATTAGATGGTAGTTAGGTAATAAACTATCTGCTGTCTCTGAGAATAGCAATACATGGCTCTAGATAATGGACAAGTTCAACAATTTATGTTCAGTGTTCTCTAGCTAAGACTGGTGCAGCTACTTGGATGAAAACAGACATGTCAGATGCAGCTGTACAGTAACCAGCAAATATTCTGTAACTCTGTTTACAGATACAGCCATGTCTTTGAATGTGAACAGAAAAGCGATTAAAAAAAACAAGGGATGACTATCTTTTAGCAGTCAGTGGTATTTTCTGATGTCACTGAATATGTTTGAACTTAAAACATCAGTTTGAACAGTGGCATGCAGTGAAATGCAAACAGAGATGATTGCCCGCCCACCACCACAAACACAGAAACAAAAACATCTTGGATCACATTAAAAAATACCTTTTCACTGACTATCGGCACTTCAGATGGATGTCTTCACTTTTAAGCACTTTTTCCTGGCTGAAGAATTCTAGAATAAAATAATTATAAAATATATAACCAAACATTTTTTTTACTGTGCGCTGACAATGACAAGTGATGGAAGAGTTTTTCAAACTATTAATTTAGGATGAAATGCAATCAAAAAATATGAAAATTCCTTGCTATACCTCAAACAAATTATTGTAGAGTATCCATCCATAAAGTATCCATTTGTTTCTCTTATCAGGGGCATTATCGTCTGGAAGGAATGCAGCCTAAACAGCCTAAGCAGAAAACCTCAGATTTCCTTCTTCCCAGCCACGTCCTCCAGCTCATCTTGGGGAACACAGAAGAATTCCCAGGCCAGCCAAGAAATATAATCTCTCCAGGGGTGTCAGGAAGCCTAAGTAGCGTGACCCCTGGTGCTGGAGCACACGCTCTCCAGTTCCTCTTCTTAAAGATGAGAACCACCACCCTAGTCAGCCAATCCGGTGGCACTACTGCAGATCTCCAAGTTGTATTGCAGAGGCATGTCAGCC
Organism: Simochromis diagramma; assembly: GCF_900408965.1. NCBI lineage: Eukaryota > Metazoa > Chordata > Actinopteri > Cichliformes > Cichlidae > Simochromis > Simochromis diagramma. The sequence goes on along the minus strand of NW_024386757.1, from coordinate 2,784,486 downwards.
GACACAGCCCTACAACATTCAGGGCATTAGGGAACTCTAGGGGTCATGTACAATGTGTGTCAGATGATGGTCAAGGGCGCAAACTCTGGCAGCAATGTTGGATAATTCCTCCCACCCACTCCATGACGTGCTGGCTAGCCACAGGAGCACGTCCAGTGAGAGACTGAGATTACCAAAAAGCACCTGAACGACACAGGAAACCATCCTTGCCTGTGGCCATCTCCCTGTACAACTCATCCACCTAACACACTGTATACTGCTATAGCTACACAATTTTTGCACGTGCTCTTCTTTCTTATCCAGATATTCATCAGTAACTGACTTATATATATATGTATATATTCTATATATTGTGTTATTTCTTACTTCTTGTATTGTCTGTTTTTGTTACTGTTTGTACTGGAGCACTGTAACCAACATAATTTCCCCTGGGGATCAATAAAGTATTCTGATTCTGATTCTGAGTTCAATCCCTGGCTTTCGAGACATAAGGTATCAAAAGTAAAAACAGTTGCAGGTCTACATCTTGATTTTTTTTAAGTGTATTAAAATATAATAATTAAAAATAATTTGAATTAAAAGGCTTGAGCTGTGTGTCACATCATTAACTATCAATATCCAAAATATCGAAAATAATATTAATGAAAAATGAAGGTGCAGTGTTCACAGACAGCTGGTTAAATTTGTTACATTCAGTCAACCAAGTGCTTTCTCATAGACGCTAATCTGAAAGTGCTGCTGAGCCTGCACATGGTCAGTTTGCTTTTGTTTTATTACACTGGAGATGGTCAGAGGTGCTGTCCCTCTCCATCATCATTAGACCTTTTTAACAACTTTTTCACACTCCATCACACATTGGCCAAAGTAGTTAAGTTGTTAGGTAGTAAGAGGAAACTCATCTGTTACAATGATAAATCACTGATACCCATTTACTTGCTTATGCTAGCTGTGTTTTCACACAAAGCGCAGATTGCAACTGATCTCAGAGCAATGAAAGTAGGGCCTGCAGCAGTTTGCCACACACGCTGGTCATCAGTTTCCTGTGAAAGACCAGAGGTTTATCCACAATGTGCATGAGCAAACCAAAAAAAAAAGCTGCTGCACTCTCAACTCAGCTCAGGAGACAGACACACCTGCTTTCTGCAATTTTCAAGAGTACAAAACAAGCAGGGCTTTCAGTATAATAGTCAACTGCAGCCAAAGACACAAGATAGAAGTAATGCATGGGATGAACGCAAATAGGTGAGGAGCTTTATGACAGCACTGTTTTTGAATTTATGGTTGTTTGTATGTTTTAATTTATGTATCTTTTTAAATTTGATGAGGCAAGCACTGCCTGGCTAAGACCATGGCAAGCACTGTTTGACTTGCATTTTCTCATGTAATACCAATGAGTTTGAACCACAAGCTTAGTTCAAACAGTTGATAACAGAAATGGGAGCTCTTCATAACAAATCATTTGTCCTAAAGGACAAGTTGTGGCAAAGTCAGCAATAATTCTGTCCCATGTCACCACCTGTGATCGTGTTCCATTTTCATGGACATTCTGAATAAATTTTATTTATACAGCACCAAAACACATCAACAGTCGCTTCGAGGCGCTTTATATTATAAGGTAGACCCTACAAAAATACATACAGAGAAAAACACAAAAATCATATGACCCTCCCCCATGAGCAAGTACTTTGGCGACAGAGAAAAGGAAAAGCTTCATTTTAACAGGAAGAAAGCTCTGACAGAACCAGGCTCAGGGTTGGCGGCCATCTGCCACGACCGGTTGTGGTGAGAGAAGGAAGGCACAATGTCCAGGATGTTTTCCTCATCAGTTACATTACGCTCAAATTAAAAAGGATGAACAGAAAACAATTTTTTCTTCCTGTAGTGTAGAGAGATACCTATTAAGTCCATTTCAATCATTTGATGTAACTACCAAGACTCATTTCAACATAAACCATAGAGACGAAATATTTTTATATCATTTATGACGACAAATATTGTTTTTTTCCCACACTGTTGTTTGCTAATGATACAAAATTTATAGGAACATTCTACTATTCTAATGGAAAACTAGGGCGAGTGTTAGGAACACAGCCTGTGTTTCAAAATTTCTTTGAAAATTTAGAAATGTTCAAGCTTAAAACTACCCATGCTAAAGTCCATCCATGAAATGCAGCCTTTATTAGTGGTGTATAATCAGAAAGCAGTAGGTTTCTAAGGTAAACTACAATTTAATATTGTTATTTATTCAGTATTTGTGTTTTCTCTTTATACACTGCAGAAAGAGGAAGAATGTGTCTGTGTGTCCCTGGCAAAAATTTACCTGTTGTGGTAATTTGATAAAATGCCATTTCATTCTGCAGTATATGACGTATCAGCAAATCACTCCCCTGAAAGAGAGCAAGAAAAAAAGCAATTACTGCAGGACCTTAGCTGATGTTGTAATTACGTGGTTGAGGTCCAAGTACAAGAATAGTCCAATACTGCAAACCTCCATCAGTGCTTTAAACAGCATACATAAAACGAGTCCCTGGATCTAAAAGAAAATCTACATTGGGATTAGTTTGTAATATCTAATAGAGAACTTTAAAACAATGTCCACTTTTCTTATTTCAATTTGTCATGTATTTGTCAAGATATGATGCAGCATATCCCATACGCCATATTGACGGAGTTTTTGACCATTACAATCAATACAGAAAAAGAAGTAGTCATTTAATAAACTGTGGTAGCCTTGTTTTTGCTAAATCCACTGATTAAATATTTAATGAATAAAGTAATCTCAAAGAAAATCATCAGCTTTTTCCATAGGACATACAAAGTGGAAACCACCATTTAAAGTAGGGTATAAAAGCTAGAAAAAGAAAACAATACCGTCTAATTAATTGAATCCTAGGCGTGTCACATGGGTCTACTGTGCGAGGACACCTAAATTGCATCAAGCAAATCTGGGGAATGGAACCCATATGGCTAATGGATATGGGTTATGATATTGTTTTGGAAAGCTCTGCAACACACCGTCCTTCAAATGCTACAGCAACACAGACCTCCACAAATCATTACAGCAGCATAATGGAACACAGTTGATCAGACCCAGGATGAAGGGATGCCAGGGAAAAGAAGAAGAAGACTGTTCTGTGAATAATGATTATGGTCACCTTAGTCATATATCACCATCCGTGAGAAGTTGTCTTGGATAATGGTGTCAGTGCAGAGGGCTGACAAATTCCTGCACCATCCTCAGGTTTCAATCCTATAGTTACCCTCCTCTTCTCTCTTTGTGTCTGCCACCATAATTGCTTAGTAAGCAAGAAATGAATCCATGTTGCAGTAACCCAAACATATTTTCTAAATTAGAAATAGGAGATTGACCATCATGAATGTGGAGTGATGGCACAGCAGGCCTCACTTTGACGCAAGTTGTTAGCAACTCTTAGCCAAGGTCAAGTTGGTATAGTATGTGGGTCCTTTCCTTAATATTGGATGAATTCAATTAGTGCTTCTACAAAGACAAACGTGAGCGAAATATAATGTGTGGTTGAGTAAGAGGTCAAACCAATGTAGTGTAGAAGGTTCTGTAAAATCAGACCGATAGACTAATTCTCTCATGTTCGCTTTTCTTTTCACAGTTTTACTGCAGTTGGCAGCTCAACTGGATCGTCTGCCAGCCATGTGCTGCTCCATTTGTTTCTCTCAGAAGGTCACAGGAGAGAGTTTTCAGGCCCTTCCTCAACTTTCGCGGCCACCCTGCCCACAGGAGTTATTAAGACGAATAGAGCAATATGCTGTCCTGGCTGCTGCTAGCTTTGTGCCATCATGACCTCTGATAACTCAAATCAGACCTTCGGGAACACATCCACAGTTACCCACTGATGAGATCCATGCTCAAGAATATGATATATGGGTGTCATTTTAAGGTGAAACAGAAATTGTAGGTTGCAGTAAATACAGACTATGCAAGTCGTTAAACCAATACAGTGTTTGACATTACCCAGTGTGGACACTGAGATCAAATCCAGGAGGAAGTTTAGCATTTAGTATTTCATAGACTTTTTACTTTACAATTTTAAATCAAGTTAAAAGATCCAGTTACAGTATGAGAACCAGTTGTTCAATGCCATTCAATGTAACTGACAACATGTTTGAGGGATTTTAATGGCAATCATTTTAAGTAATTAAATCAGAAATTGTTTAATCAACTCTATGCCGTAGAGCCTTACACCTGTGCTTCTTTCATGGCCAGCAGGGGTACCTCCTGTGGTTACTCCTGGTTAAATAGATGTCTAAGAAAATAACTCCTCATTTTTCTTGCTCTAAGACCTTGTTAAAATTCTTGAAATACATTTAGAAAGCCTTTTTCAATTCTCTATTTCTATTTGACAATATTTTACTTTGTTTGATTTCCTTTGCTTGTTAGGCTAATTGATGGTTCTAAAATGGCCATGTCTCTCACTGTGTTAGAGTTATAATGGACTGGTAACCTGTCCAGAGTGTACTCTACCTTTTACCCTATGAAAGCAGGAATATAATACGCCCCTTCATGAACCTGAAGTGGATAACCAGTTAAGAAAAAAGATTAATTTACTGAATCTGAAAACAAGGATAAAACAATACTATACTATACTTGTTATCCAATGAGCATGCAACGTTGTTGGATGTCTCAGCCAGCTTCGCACTGCGCTCACAACACCTGGGATGAAAAAAGCCAAGATGGCTAGGACGAAAACACTCAGCTTGAGGCTTCACAAAATTACTTATATGTCCAGTGGATGACATCATGCTGCCTACATCAGTCTTATATAAAGGTGGAAATATTACTAACTTATCATTTAATATGTACTTTCTATTTCAGCTGCATATGAGTGTACACTGAGGTGTGGATCTATTGATATGTTATACTGTATAATGATGGAAGAAAAGAGTAACATTCAAGAAAAAAAGTAATCTTTGTGCAGTCATAACAGCATTTGCTTCATGCAGCTTTTTTTTTTTTTTTTAGAATTTAGACAAAAGCTACAACAGTTAATTAATGCATTTCGTTAGCCTTTACTGAGTTAAAACTAGAAATATATGGTCTTGTTATTAGTGGTACTACTGCAATTTACAAGCAAACCCAGTTTTTAAGTCATAGAGAATGACAGATAACTTATTTATTGGCCTGTTTTGTTTTTTGGGGGTTTTTTTGTTTTGTTTTTTTTGGGTGGGATCCTGCATAACCAGAATATTTTCACTTATAATCGGCAGATTAAAATTGGGGAGTGCAAAACAATATTTTTGCACTGTGACTGCATAATTTGCTCTCTCTTCTTAATGGGCATAATGAAGAAAAAGTCCTCAGAGGAAACAAACACAACAGAGCACTTTTTACGTATTTTGACAGTTTGACGGATCAGACAAATTATTCCTGCACCCACATGCTACAGTACTGTGAAAACATTACCAATGATTTCTATAAACATTACTAATATACACTGATTATAAGATCACTGTCTGAACAGTGGACCAACAGCAGGACTGCATAATGGTAGCCATGTATCACAACAGACAGTGTCGATTCAGTTGTTCATCCTGAACTGAAACAGACCAAAATTCTTTGAAACTGAGTGGAACACATGACAAGAATTTCTCTACATTTTGCTTTCTACGTACTCTGATAGTGTGGTTGGATCAATTTTGCTTAACTAATAGTGTTATTGCTTAAAGACTTTCCGTGTACCAGTCAGCAAGCACATAATAGTATTCACAATGTCATAAAAAATATATTCCACTTAAAGGGTTAGAATCATATCCCTGTGAATGTTTCCCTTCACTTGTTACCTTGTCTTTTGTTAACTTTAGCAACTGATGCTAGTTTGAAGAATGGGACAGACAATTAATCAAAACTGCATAAAAACTGACATTCAGAACCTTTTCAATTAAATTAATACTCCCCCCATTATTATACATACTACTGTGTGTGTTGTAACAGGACTGCCTTATCTAGTCTGTGACGTGGAAACACCAAGGAGGAAAAGTCAAACACCAAGCCGATTGCCCAACTTGCGTACTTTGTACCAAATAAAAAAACAATGTCCATTGTTTGACTTTAGTAAAGACAACATCAAACAAAGACAACCAACAACTGTAAAAAAAAAAATTGTTTTGTGATTATCACCAATATGTTAAATTTGGAGCTCAATCATATTACAGAAAAAAATATCTCAGCTTCAGTAAAAACCTAGTGAACTATGAGCGCAAGAACTCTGTATGTATATGTATTAATGGTGATTTGATCTGAGGTCATATTGCCCAGCCCTACTAATAAATACCAATTCAGTAAATTTATAATCTTGTTTCTTAAACAAAATGCAACAAACAAACACAAAGTTATGACAGTAATATTAAAGCATAGCCTAGAAAAATGATTTGTCTTCCTCTGCCGGAGGAATCAAGCTGATTCATTTAACCACGACACTCAGATCTGCAAAGCTAACATATCGACTTGTACCGGTACAAGTTACAAAACAACTTAATTTGTGAGAAAATCCACAGCAACAACAGATATTGCTGGTACTTCCTAATTTCTTTTTTTTTTTTATTCAGAGCATTATGAATAAAAGACATGCATGTTAGGTAAACTGTCAGTGTGAGATGACATGCTTAAAATGCATAGAATTAAGTGCTTTATACAGGAGAATTGGGCTTGTAGCGTAATTTTAGTGAAGTGCTATGTAAATGACTTTTTCCATTTCCAGTCTCAGAGCTGTTGAATGGTGTGAAGTCCAACACTGCAAGCAATGGATGTTCAAGCCTGAAATACAGTTGGCTGAGCCAAGACAAGCAAGGATACTGAAGATCTTCCACGGGCAGCAGTATTTTCCTGTTGACATTAAACCTAAGCCCTTAACCTAATGTCACTGGCTGCTCCACACTCTACCTTTCATCTTCATTCTCACAGACTGCCACAGAGCTTTAAGCACTTAGCTACTAACAAAAGCCCTATAAGATGGTAAATGTAGAGTAATGATGACAAGCAGCAGCAATGAAAATAGCACCTGCCGCCTGAGACAATAATAAATCACCTGCGATGAGAGTGACTGTGCACAGATACAAGCAAACAAGTTCAGGAAGGTCGAGAGGCAGAAGAAGAGCTAATCTGGACTAACCCTCTCCACCTCCTACAGCTCCAGCAAGGCTGAGGATAAATAACGGGCAAAGTGTTAATATAAGAACGGGTTTTTTTTTCCTTAGCTTGTGTTTACCTGTTCAGCATCCTCCCCAGGACACGCCAGCTACCCTTCCAGCCCGGCGCTCAGCAGGAGCAGTAACGGAGATCAGAAACCCTCTCAGCATCCCCCGTAAGCTCGCAGGTTCGGCTCCTTATGGGACAACTACCGGCAAGTGCGGTAGTGCAAGTTGGCTCCGACTCGGGATGTTCCGCTCAGCGCGCGTGAGCAGGTGCGAGATTAAAAATAATAATCATAAAAACACGCAGAACGGAACTCTCAGCCTGCGCCCGCCGGTGAGCACAGCGTCAGCTCTCCTCTCGTTTTACGCGGATCCCTGTTAGTTGAAGCCTTTTCTGAAGTCCACGTTCATCGCGGTGCCCTTCAGTAGCAATTCCGCCGCGGAGACGCGTGGAGCTCACCCCGTACCGCTGCTGACTGGTGGAGGCGGCACGGACGGAGCCGGGGCGTATTTCTGAAGAAGGAGGAGGGCGAGGGAGGGCGGATGCGCAACGATGTTGGATGCAAGGACGTCACAAAAGTTTCTAAAAGCGCAGAAGTGATTCTGAGAGCACGTAGGGATTATTTTCCCTGCGTCCATCTGTTAGATAGAAAGATTACATATTCTAATTATATTCTATTTATTTTATGTGTTGTTTTAAAAATAATGATAATGGGGGGAAAAATCTTAGGGTAAAACCAAATTTGGAGCAACTTGAAGCAAATTTAAAGAGTATGGCGTTACGCGTTAGAGGTAAATAACTTTTTCCTGCCAATCTAATCACACAAGCAATAGCAAATACGTGTTAGATAACATGATAGGCTGTCTGTCTATCTCATGCTGACAAGACATTTAACTAAAGGGCATAAAGGAAGAGACTGTCTATTACACATATCCATTTTGTTGTTGCTTTTAATCATTATTTTACTTTTTTTTTTTTTTTTTTTAAACTTTTTCTTTTATAAATTTTTGTGACTCACATAGGCTTGTTTTATGTGACCCTAAATTACTTGTGAACTGTTGCTAAATGTAATACTACTTTAAATGTTGATAAACCGGTAAGAGAATTGTAACTTAAATAACTGGCTGTGATCTTACAGCATGAATAGATAGTGAGTGCAGACAAAAAGGTCCTGCTTGAAAACTCATTGTTACTGTATAACCTTTAAGCTGGTGTTACGTTTAGGTTGGTAAACGGTATTATATGATGATTTTCTATTCTGACTGAGAATTCAAAGCCTAGAGGCCTCTTTCAACCATTCATAAACTCATTCATGCAGTGCTTTTACATTATGCATAGACAATTTATCTAACATTCATGCACATTCACACACACTGCCAGTTAGTGTACTGGGTGAAAATTGAAGTTCAGCATCTTACACAAGGATACTTACACATAAGGACTGAAGGGGCCAGGGATCAAGATCTAACCTTCCGATTAGTAGACCCCTCCCTATCCCATCTGAGCCACAGCCACTTCTAAGTTGCTATTTCTAAAATCTTAAAACTACATTAGCTATGCATGGTATTGGCTTGCAATTGACTGAAGTATATATATCCCTACCTTACTTCTTAATAGGCTTCTTCAAGCAGCTTATAGGACAAAATTTTGGGTACCTTTTTTGTTGGAAGGTGCTCATTCCTACTACCCAGCACATGTAGGTGTTGCATTTTGTATGCACACATCTGTTGCGTAGATTTTTATGCAGCAGTGTAGTCCACATTGTGGGCTAGTGCAAATGCCTGTTGTTCAAAATGATATCTTTATTCCCGATATTCTGCAAACTCTGCAGGGTGTGAGAAATTGAGATATATTTGACATCTCAGCTGATGTACAGCCTGAGGGCAAAGTGAAAATGGGCTTTATGTCCTATCAACAATATTTGAGCTTAATTGCCTTGATTGCCTATATGCTCACAAATTAGCCATCAGTCTGACGCAGCACATTTCATTTTGCTGGTAAGCAGCTCAGTCTGCTTGTGCAGCGGTCCTGCTGTTTCACCCAACACGAGCTTTACAAAAGCTATTTGAGGAAGGCTGGTGTCTTTGGCCTGCCAGATGGTCCTGTGTAAGAACTTTGAATTATTCAGCCATCCCAAAGCAGACTGAAGCTGTCATGTGTAAGATAACTTCATTGGCTTCTGCCTGTGCTGGGGGAAACACTGGTGGATCAGTGCATAGAACTACTGCAGAGGCACCACCAGCTTATGCAGCTCCACATTCAAATTTCAGCAGTGCACAATTAAGGCCTGCCTTGTAGTTTACTGCAGCAATAGAACATATTTTTTCTTTCTTTTCTTTTTTTTATATCAGTCTCAGACTGTGTAATGCTCTCACAGAGAGGAACGAGAATCATAAATTATTCACCTGATCCAGCTTTTATGTGTGAATGCTGAGCTTACAGTGGCAGTAGCATATCTAGAAACAAGCAGTTAAGCGTTTTAATAGATACACAGAATCTGTTTGTGCCACTCTTTAATGCATCACATTAAGCCAAAGTGTGTCAAACACAATTATGGAAATTACTAAAGTTGGACAAGAATGTGTAAGAACTCATAAACCAAAACATTGTCATAAATTTTCCCAAAGACATCCTGTGAGTCCTTTAATGTGGTACAATTACCATATTGGCCATTAGTGATATTAGAGTGAAGCTTTACTGATGGCAGGGATTAGAGCTATAATTTAACAGGATAACTCCTGTCACTTTAACAGAGCCATTGACACTATGAATACATGCCATTACAAAATACTGCTGTATAACATATCACCACATTAGGGATGATATATGCCTCACATTTTATTTCCTCCTCACACCTCCCTCCTTTGCTTCTAACTAAAACCAGCCTCACTTTGTCAAGGTTGAGAAAATCTGAACCGCGGAGGTGGTCTCATCCCTATTTTTATTTGCCTTCAGTGTGTGAGGGCGCGTGCATGTGTGTGTTGGGGTAATCCTTTTTAAAAAAAGAACAAGAAATCCACTTCACATCGAGGGTCGCTGTGCGTATACCTGAGTGTGTGAGGTGTGATCACCCCGGGAGCAGCCGTTAATCCACTTGGGGGTTGGCACTTTGATCTCTGGCTGAGTAGCTCTACAGCGAAGCTCTCAACCTCACCTCCTCCACTAAGAATTATTCGAAATTAGAAAGGAGACTTCTTAGTATGTGAAATTGGTTAATAGCACTTCTTCAGTCAAGAGGCCTGTCCCATCCGTACACAGTACTTAGATGCGGGGCTCATTTTGGGTAAGTGTTCCCATTTCAGATGAAGGGCTCTCCACAAGAGGGAAATAGGGTAGTTATGTACTCTACAGAACAACCTGGGTGAAAAAATCGAAGCCATCTGAGATCCTTATCTTCTGATTGCTCGCCATAAGGTCTCATAGGAAGTGTCTGCTAATTGCTTCTGACTAATATATGTATGGATACACCACAACTGTCCCCAAAACATGGGATGCTGTGAAATATGTAAATAAAAACAGAATGCAATGGTTTGCAAATAACTGTAATGTGTTTGTCCGACTCCTTGCTGTTTTCATTCCTGCTAGCCAGCACATGTAGGTGCTGCATTTTGCATGCCTTATCGGTTATGTAGATTTATACAATGAATATTGTGTAACAGTAAGTAAAAACAAAGAAGTATCAAAAACGTGAGGTAAATGAGTACTACAAATTCTAAAATAAGACAATATTGAATGAGTTCATAATCACAACTCATATTTGGTTAATGTACACCTCTCTGTATTTAATTATTGGTTTCTTTCACAGCATGTCTTTTGTCCTTTCTTCCCCCCCTTACCCCAACCAGTTGCGGCCGCCCCTCCCTGAACCTGGTTCTGCAGTTTCTTCCTGCCAAAAGGGAGTTTTTCCTTCCCACTGTCACTAAAGTGCTTACTCATGATTGTTTGGGTTTTCTGTTTTCTTTGTATAATGGTTGGGTGTTTACCTTACCAACATAAAGCCCCTTGAAGGAACTGCTGTTGCCATTTGGTGCTATAGAAATAAAATTAAATTGAATTAATGTTAGGGCGTCAGTTCTGTCCAGACTTAACTTGGACTTAACTGGCATTGTCAGCGTATACAACTATCCATGTGAGCTTTGCTGTGAGCTTTGACTTCTTCTCGTTCTTCTTTTTTTTTTTTTAATATTTGTGCAATGTCTTTGTAAACACATATCCCTAACCTGGTCATCACAGCAACACAGCACTGGCTGTGAGAACACAAGCCACTGCATCTGCTAGTGACAGCTGTATTTATGGAGGCAACCAATCAGAAAGAAAAAGAAGTCTAAAACACCTGGTTTCACACAGTCAGTAAATTGCAGGGTTGTAATTATAACATACTGTAATTAAGAATTATTTTGAACTGAATCCTGCAACACTACTTTAGTAGAGCAGAGAGTAAAAAAAAGACAACATATTAAATTATGACATTGAGAAATATGTGAAAAATTAAAACTGGCTTTGAATTTTATGCCAGCAAAATGTTTCAAAAAATTAGGGAGAGGGCTAAAGGGAGTTTGTAATGCTTAAAAAACATCTTTTACTCTTACGATAACTGGCATCATGACCTGGCATCAGAGGAACATCCTAGGGAAATGTCATCATCTACAGTACCAAATTCAGAGGCACTCCACTAAAAATAGAAAATTCTACAAATAATTTTACAAAGGAAATTAATATGTGTGCTCAGGAGAACACGTCATCACAGCATGCACAAATGCAAGTTAAAATAATAAGAAATTAAACCATAAAACACCAAACACAATCCAAAAAAACTGCTGCCTGTTTCTGTAATTATAATCCTTTGCTATTTAACTATATGCATCAATACTACAGGCAGTTTAAAATACCTCCAAAAGGAATTTGACCAAAGTTATGAATGGAATGGAAACTGTGTTTCTGCTCTGCATTTCCAATTAAGCCATGTGTAACTGTGAACTTTTTTAATTAGCTTCAGTTAGGTGTGTGACAATGAATATCAACTGAATATTACATGGTAAAATAACTAAAAACACTAAGAATTTTAAAGGCCTCCAAAAGGAGGCAGAGGATCTGCTCTCGCAACAGCTAAGGACAGCAGTGCAAAGAAAACCACAGTAACTGTAAATTTATAATCAAGGTGACTTTGAAATCAGAAACATACTTTTTATATGTTTTTATCCATTTATGGTCTCTATCATCACTTTGCAATTTTATTTTGATTTTAATAAATTAATCAAAAAATACCACAACAATGAAAATGCAGTTAACTGGTTGAATTTTTGCTTTTTAGGTGTGTCATTGTATCTGCACAGTGATGCACTGGGTTACGGCATTATTGAAAATGATATGTCACCTCCAACTTGTCATCTGTCATCAAGCACAATTCCTGTTTTGAAAGGGGAAGCTTTAATCACGGGGAGCCGTGATCTTTTTCCTAACTCTGTCCAAGTCATTTTTAAGTGCCTACATTTACTAAAAAGTTAAAGTGATAATAAAAAGTGAGTAAAAAATGAAACAAATGAAAAAACACACACGTCAAAAAAACAAAACAAGACAAAACAGAAAAACTCAGAGCCCCTGCATGCACATTTGGTTACCCCTGCATGTGCACAGAGCCTTCTATAGTATTAGATTTCAAGCCTGTCTTTTATAATGCATTAATGTGCAGTTAACAAATCTGAAAAGCTGTTATTAAACATTTCTGTAAAATTGTCAGTAGCAATGTCTGCAGAGCCCTGCAACATACTGGATAGGCTCCAGCCTCCGTGTGACCCTGATGAAGATAAGTCAAAGACAATGGATGGATGGAACTTCTGAAGATATATGTATTAATTATGCTAAAAACAATACTATAAGGATATTAAGTTTTTAATGACCTCACAGTACTGTATTAGCCAACAGAGCACTTTGCTCTCAGGATGGCTTACTTGTGGCTCCCAGGTTATTTAAAAGTAAAATAGGAGGGAGAGCTTTCTTCTGCTTCTGTAGAACCAGCTTCCAGTTTGGATTGAGGAGACAGAGACCCTTTCTACTTTTTAAGGTTAGGCTTAAAAGTTTCCTTTTTGATAAAGAATATAGTTAGGGCTGGATTAAGTGACCCTGGATCCTCCCTTAGTTATGCTTTGTAAGGCATTGGCTGTTGGGGGATTCCTATGTTTCTTCTTTACGCACTTTTCAGTCTCTGTGCCACTTTGCGTTTATTCCTTAGTTATTATTAATCTCTGGCGCTCCTCCAAAGGCTGTTGTGAGGTGAAGTCATGATTCTTTGCGGTTTCTCATAAATCATAAATTGTCTTGAGGCAACTGTTTGTTTGAATTGGCCTCTATAAAAATAAAACTGAATTGAATATATTGAACAGCTAATATTAGCAATAGTACTACTGACTGACTGATATAATCACTTGTTCCTTCTCCTGCTTGTAACATTCAATTGTTGCATGAATAGACCACCTCGTCTGGTTACATCACATCAAAACTAAAAATCCACAAATTGCACTGCATCCCCGTAAGTAACACAGTTTAGAGGAAGCTAGACACATTTCAAAAAAGGAAACAGCAACTGTTAAACCAACAAAGTAAAAAAAAAAGGTTTACACTTTAAATACACCAAAAATCTTTTGTTACTTCATGAATTATAAACAACATGCACCTCATTAGAACACATATATTGATATTTGCATACATAACATGCTGCATCTGTCAAACTCAAAGAGGGGAGGGTGAACTGTGCTCCCACAGACACAGGCTGTAAATTTCCATGGCAGAGCTGTCAGCCCTCCATGCCTCTCTGCTGGCTTCTGCCACTCCATTGATCTCTCATACATGACATTCATGTCCAATGACTGCCCCACCTCACCTCAATCATGTGGGAAGAAGTGCCCTTTCTTCCACCTGTTTGATGTCAGCTCCTGTAGGAGGCAGGAGCATGCTGATCACCCATACATTTCAGACTCTCACGTCTCCTTCGTCATTACTGTATACATGTTGGAAGCTATATCTCTGTAATGTCATATATCATCGGCTTAACATATGTGTATTCTTTTCTGCTTAAGTTTCCTTAAGAAGACCACATCAGTAATGTTGCACATTTAAGCCAAATGAATACAGTCTACTCACACAATCCATTAGTCTCATTTATTTCCCCCAATTTAATTTAATAAATTACCCAATTTAATCTAATAAATTAAATTAATTTAATTTCTGTCCTGTCTGGCAGCTTTTGCAATCAGAAATGATGTGAATACTCTGATGTGCCAAACACGTTTTTGGTTTTCCAAGATGAGCTCTATACATCCTCTATAGGTTCCTCTTATTAAATTTTTTCTTCTACCTGTTTTTCTTTATTAATTTCTATTAGTTTTATTTCAGTTATTACATCATATATGTAGTGTGACGATGTTTGAGCTGACAGGCAGGAGGGAACAAAAGGGAAGAGGAGAGAAAATCTAAGAAAATCTAATAAAAGGATAGAGCACAAATGGAAAAGTGTGATGTAGAACTCCCCCAGGAGCCAGAGGCAGACAAAGGTAGATCCAGGAGATCCGGGTCATCTGCAGCCCCTGTGAGTACCAAAGACCTGAGGCTGTAAAAAGCTAAATCACGGAAACAAGACGCCATATATGAATACAGTCCAGAAAGCCGCCGTCTTCTCAAAGCTCTTTTAAAATGGACTTAGGCAAGGAAGGAAATTTTTCTGTGGTCAGAAAAAAAATCACATTTAAAATCCTTTTCTGAAAAATAGGGACTATTCATAAAAATTGCTGCATTTTCTAAAATGTTAATGCAATTATTGAATTAAACTGAAGAGTGAACTTCTTGTTTGGTTGTTTGATTAACTTTAATTGTTTGGTTTAAAACCCACTTTGGTGGTTTACAAAGGCAAAAATACAACAATTGTGTGATTTACTAAAGGGTTATGATCCTAATTATAACCAGTAGGAGCAAAATATAAACCCTGAGCAGGACAGAATGAGATTCACAATTCCTACATCACTGACAGTCTTCTCTGAGGTAAAAGCATTGTTTCATGCAATTAATTTATTTCTTTATTGGCAGCAAAAATATTACATGAAAAAAATGAACTGAACTGAAAAGAATTTGTGTGTGTGACCAAAGATGAACATAATTGTTTGCCACTCAACAATTCTTTTCACTTCCATTTTTCAATGTCACAAAGTTGAAAAAGAAAAAACCCTATCAGATGCAAACTATGCATTTCTGACTATTTCTTCAGTGTCCATTGTTTCAAACTGACTGCAAGAAAACTGACCAACTCAAAGACAGAGCGCCCACCCCCATCTCACGATTCAGTAGCAAACCAAGCAGAACAACACACACGTGCCACACGCAAATATAAATGCTAGCAACGGCGTGGGCCACTTAAATATCCTATACTGTAGGCACTACATAGATTCATAGAAGTGTAAATCAAGCTTGACACTACTTCAGCACAACACAACTGATGCTCTTCACAGAATTAGGAAGAAGGAAAATCCAACAGTTAAATCTTTAAAAAGGTTCACCTGTAAGCTCTGTCAGGTTTAACAGGGATAGGATTAGATCTAGCTCTCTAGGATGCCATTATGAGAAACAACAGCTACTAGTCAAGAATATAAAAAGAAAATGCTTTGGGATTCGTGTAATGCTTTTTCATATTAGATAATTGAGTGTGTGTTTCATAGTTTTGGTGTTTTCTGTCTTACTCTTGGACCAACAACTACAAAATCACTTTCAGTGATGTGGAATTTCAATTTTTCACCCTCAGTATAGCTATCAGCTCAATCTTGTACTAAAAACAGACAAAAACATCCGTTCCATTTGATTTATATAGCACCAGTTCACAACAACAGCCACACCAAGGTGCCTTATATTGTAAAGTAAAATGGTGACAGTAGGAAGAAACCTCTGGTAAAACCAGGCTCAGGGTGGGGCAACCACCTATTTGCTCCACCTGGTTGGGGGTGAAGAAACAGAGAAGACAGCACAGAGAGATAGGACAACAGACAAAGTATAGGAGAGAGAGACACAGAGCTTTATCATTGGTAATGATTAAATAGTGCTAGTGGTGTATAAACCCACAGAATCTGAAGAAATATCTGTGAAGAAGAAACACTCAGTGCATCATGGGAAGTCCCCCAGCAGCCTAAGCCTACTACAGCATACTAACTAAGGGCTGGTTCAGGGGCATCTGATCCAGCTCTAACTAACCTTTATAGGAAAAAATAAAAAGAACTAACGTAAAATAAAATCTTTTAAGCCTAGTCACAAAAGTATAAAAAGTGGAGATAGAGAACCAGAACATGATTAAGATATAGTTTGGAACATCAATATGTCAGTGTTGTATATGCCCTTGAGGTACTTTTCAAAATGTCCACTCTGTAGCTACAGTAGAGGAGATGCTGCTGATTTATACTTTAATAAGACTTAGATTACATTATATATACAGTATGCAACTACATTTCAGTTAGCTTAGGATCTTATTGACATTGATTTCTAGTGCACCATGCTGCTTTTCAGGCAATAATCCACCATCCATACTGGAAGGTACCAGGCCCACATAATTGCTTTCATAAGACGTTTATGCAGTCTCTTTCAATTTGCCTTCACACTTACAATCAATACATTGATAGAGAAGAAACTGTACTTACTGCTACTTGGCAAAGATTTTAAAGAAACTTGCTCACAGAGCTGGACTTTGTTTGCATTCAGCATGCAGAAGTAGAGTCTGAAACAGTTTGTTCATCCTGATGTTCCTCCTCTATCACCTCTGGCTCCTGTTCTGGTCATGCTTCATGAACCCTGGCTGATGTACAGGTGGATGTCAGAGATGGTGGCGTGGTGGGGAGGGCTGAGCAGACATGGGCCATGGCCTGTTTGCTGATAGGATGAAGAAATCCATCATTATCCTCTGCTAGTCATTCCTCTCACGCTACCCAGGACCTGGCTGTTAATTGCCCCAAGAATTTGTCCAAACAGAGATGCTGAGAGGAAATACCGGTGACAGGGACTGTGAATCAATCTGTTTTCAAAGAGGATCTTCTTTTTTTTATGAAACTAATTTTTAGGTGTGATTTACCACTAGGTGTTTTGGTATTAGGAAAGCTAGTAACCTATCTGTGCAAAAAATTCCATTATCCATACACTTTGCAACTGGAGTCTTGGGTTTAAAATAGGCTTCACTGGTTGTTAAAACGATTTCATATTGAACAGACTTATATAGCCAGAAGATGAAAGTTGGTTTCCAGTTCTATCTTTTTTATGCTCTTTAAGGTAAACTATCCACCAAGTAATTTTCTGTTGATTTACTGTCTAAAAGACATCTAAATCAACTTTTGCTTATTGGGCTGGGTTGTGGGAGCAGCAGCCTACACAAGGACACCTAAACCTTCCACAGCCACCTCTTCAAGCTTATCCAGGGGAACACTGAGGTATTCCCGGGCCAGCTGCGAGATGCAATCTCTCCAGCATGTCCTGAGTCTCCCCCTGGTGGGACATGCCAAAAACACCTTACCCAGGAGGCATCGTTGTTCGGTGTCTGAACTACCTCAATTGGCTTCTTTCGGTGTGGAGGACTAACAGCTCTACTCTTAGCCCCTCTCAGATGACTGAATTCCTCAATCTAGGGGAGAGGTCAGCCACCTTTTCGGGGAAAGCTCATTTCTGCTGCTTATATCCGCAATCTCATTCTTACGGACACTACTCAGAGCCTATAACTATAGGAGAGGGTATGAACATAGATGGACCGGTAAATCATGCTCAGCTCTCTCTTAGCCACAATGGGCAAATGCAGAAATGTTGTATTTTCACTGTCTTTGCAGTTAGTTTTTATTGGATTTGTAAAGAATAGTTAGATTTTCTTTAGTTGTTCTAAAAATACTTAACAGACCAACGACTTTCCATAACAACACACAAATAGTTGTTACAGCTGGTGAATCTTATATGTTTACAAAGAAAAAATGAGGGACTTGAGCTTAAATTGCTTGGGCCCCACTTTTTATGGCATTTACACTCCAAATCTTCCGGCATTAGTTTTGTAATTGTATCTTGCAGGTGGTTGTGCCAGTATTCCCATGTCACCTAGATTTACAGTGTGTAACCAGTACAATCTACACAGGTAACTAACCATTTCTTTTAATCCAGTGGTCTTATTCCATTTTGAATTGATGGTGTATAAGGGCACCAGGCATCAGGCCTGCTTGGCATGATATAAATGATATAAATGAATGATAAAATGAATTACTGAGTCATTCAGTAACTATGTGCTGAACCGCCAGCAAATTACACGTTTGCTGCTGAATGGAAAAAACAGAATAACATAGCTGGGAGACAGGAATGTTTTTGTACAAAGGCGAGGACCAGGAGCAGCATATCCAGCTGATCAGGGTAGTTAGTTCTAAACAGAAGTGGAAGTACTTGTGGTAAAAAATCAGTCAGTCACCACGTGCTCTACTTAAGGCTAAACTTTGTCAACGGTTCTCAAGTGAATTTGTATATCTCTTAATTTTTATAACTGGCAGTTACTTTGGTACTGGCTCTTTGTTCTAAGTAAAGCTTTGGCTTTAGCTATGATAACTCAGCCGTAATTAGCTCATGCCATATTCATTGTAAGTTTAAATTTGTCTGTTTAATTATCAGTTATATGGTTTAAAATATTTTAAGGTGTTCTTGGATGCTTTGAAATACATAAATACAATAAATAAATGATTATAATGCATATGAGAAGGTATTTATTTGTTGCATCCATCAGATACTGATGATTTTGAAAGGCCTATCAATCCAGCTGGGGTCCAGAATGTCCTCTTTAACTGTCACAAATGACTTCCTGAGCAGTTAGGGATTCCTATGAGATTCCTAATCTAAATTTCCTGGCTTGGCTCTTGACTTCTTTATTAAGATGCTGTGAAGTAGCCTTTTCCCAGTCTAATATGTTCAAATATGAATGAACATTTTGTTGATTACTCCATGCAATCCAAGAATTCACTTAAAAAAACTCTAATGCTAATCAAAAAGAACATTAAGTCTCATGTTTACCAAAAAACATCTTGTCAATCCCCCAGACTTTTGGAAAATATTCTCTGACAAAAGTGGAAGGACTGCATTTCATTACATCTGGTAATGTTCTCATCAGAAAAGCCCGAAGCAGCAGGACAATGATCCATGACACACCAGCAGGTCACCTCTGAATGGCTCAGAAAACAAAATGAAGATTTTAGCCTAGCCTTGTGAAATTCCAGATTGAGATTTAGCTGGTTTGAAATGACCTTAAAGAGGTCATTTCACAGTGGAGCCCAAAAATGCTCCACTGTGTTGATTAAAACAGTTCTGAAAAACCAGAGCTGTCCAAAATTCCTCCACCAAGATTCACTGCCAGTTATTGCAAACGCTTGATTGCAGTTCTTGCTGCCAAGTGGGGCTCAACAATTACGAAGTGTATGGAGGCATCTACTTTTTCCCTTTATAAATAAAACCACAATTTAAAAACTATATTTTACTTCGGTTATTGTATTAAAATTAGTTTGATGATCTGAAACATTAAAGTGTGATAAATATGTACAAAGCCAAGAAATCAGGAAGGAGCAAAATACTTTGTGTCTTTTTAAAATGAAGCTACTTAGTAGTCTGAATTACTACACGAAAAATTAATTTTATTGCTAGTGCAACAAAACCAGCAGAGCTCTGAGATGAGCAGAAAGAAACTTAATGGAGTCGAGCAGCTCTATCGGGGAGGGAAAGATGGCTGTGCAGCAAATCCATCAGCATCAGGAGAAAACAGTAAGGAAATCCAAGAGCACAGTTTTTGAATCAAACCAGGTCACAGGATGAAGAAGGAAAGTGTGGTGAGGAAAAATCTTGCATAGCTGCAGGGAACTTTTAGTCAGTCTGTGGGTTCAAAGCTTTATATTGAACTAGAGGAAAACTGAATTTGATTGTTGCTATCTAATTACTATACATGATGCCTTTAACCTAACCTAACATCCACTAAGTCACTTGTAACCAGTTAAGGGGTAGGGTAAGTGCTAGCTTAACATCTCACCTAAATAGAATAGAATAGAATCTCTGGCATGCGCAAATCAAAATCTTATAATAGAAGAATTCTATGGTCAAACTGCTGTGAGAGACATGATTTGGAAGGAAACATCTTTCTGAAACTATGCTTGTTAAACATGTGGCTATAATCTAACTTAATTCTAACCCTACTGTTAAGTGGTTTGGTTGATGTTAGAGTTTATGGGTAAAATATGAAAAAAAATTTATATTAAGTAAAGTCCCTCAGAAGGTTTGCTCCTGAAAAAAGGAGATTTAAGATCATCTGATTAGCTGCACTGAATAGCTATGCAGATTGTTTAGTCACTTTGATGGACTTATAGGCATTCAGCCTAAAAGCTAAGACAGCAGGAAGAAAATCAGAAGTTAATGATAAGAACAAACGAAACAAAACACAAACAAAACACAAACATGTAGGGTTGGCTTATGTACGTATGTGAGTGTGTGTCTGTGTGTGTTTGTGTGTTTTCTTACTTACTTGGAGGGTGTCATTCTTACTCAAAAACGACACCCTCCAACCTTTGAATACAAACTTAACCTAAAAGAGCACAGATTTCAGAATTTACCGTGACCAGTGCAACAGTGGCAAAGGACACCTTGTGGGACTCACTCCTTATGGCCGTTGTGACAAAATGACAGCTGGCTACTTGATACCTTGGCATGAGAACGTGTTTGAAAATCTAAACACATTGTCCAAGTCCAAAGAGGATCTGCGCTGGAAGAAATACATATCTGCATCTTTGATGAGGAATTTCCTTCACATAACCTTTATGTATTCGGTAATTTAATGTGGTTATAGTCTTAAAACGTATCGGAACTTTGAAAAATACAATACACTGTCCACTATTGCATTTCTGACTGTGACTGAATAATTAGTAGGTTCTACTGTACTTGCTATACCATGAACATAAAATAAGCAGCTAAGTACACATCTGAACAGACTGTGGTGGGCTTTTGATCTCTGCCTGACTCTTTTTCCTTTATCTCTGTTAGATCAAAATGTCTTTGATCCACGCTCTACCATTCTGCATCTGCAAGTTCTGTTGGGCAGGATACTGAACCCCAAATTACCCCTGATGAATCCTCATGTGTGGGCACGATGGCATGTGAGTGTGTGCTTGATGGGTAAAACACATTCAAAGGTGCTGAATTAATATATGTGTGAATGGCTGAATCTAGTAAATTGTGTAAAAGTTGTTTGACTGTAAGAGTAGAAAAAAATTATATAAGTAAAAATCCATTTAATACCTTCATTCTTCAGTAGCCGTGCATTTTTTTTTACGTTGTGTTTAGATAATAATGATCATAACCACTACAAATGAAGACGCCTCATGGAAAGTATTATCATTTTGAAATATTTAGAAAAGCAAACATTTGATTCTCTTTAAACTAGTGCCTCTTATAGTGATATACTCAGATAAATTGCATATAAATTACAATTGTGTAATACATACACCAGAATACAACAGCTGCCTTTTTTACGACCTATGTATCTACACTAAACTATCTAAACTACATTTTATTTAGTATTGCACACCCATGCAAATAGTATTCTGCAAAAAGAACCCCAAACTTTTATGTTCATCGCATATCAGTGCTAAGTTACAGACTAAAATTAGTGGAGAATTTCACTCAGCAAAACTGAGGCTCAAATTTCTTGTATGTTACGTACCACACACAGATAATTCCATCCAGAGAAGCTTATTTGAGTAAATTGACTTGGGAGGTGGGACATATTAGAACTATGATCCACAGCACTAAGCTATTAAAGGGAGAATTTAACTATTGAGATCATATTTTATCAATGAAATTTAACTTTTCAAATATGGAATTCAAGGAAACTGACTGAAGTTTATGTTTGGGGTTATATAATGGCTGAGTCAAAGCTTAGTCTATATAATATACAGAGTAATTCTTCTAAGTGTGTTTCAAGCTTGGGTCCTCTACCAGAGGCCTTGGACCTTGAGGGTTCTGCGCACTATCTTAGCTGTTCCCAGGACTGCACTCTTCTGGACAGAGATCTCCGATGTTCTTCCTGGGATCTGCTGAATCAATGTCTCATTCACTCTTGGCATACAGCTTGATGTCGTCCATGTACAAGAGGTGGCTGACAGCTGTTCCATTCTGTAGTCATTACCCAGTCTTGTTAATGATCTCACTGAGGGTGTTCAGGCCTATGCAGAACAGCAGTGGGGACAGAACATCTCCTTGGTAGATCACCCTCTCAATGGTGACTTGGGTTAATGGCTTGAATTTGGCCTCTAGTGTTGTCAGCCACATCCCCATTGAATTCCTGATGAAGGCTCTTAGTCTCCTGTTGATCTTGTATAGTTCTAGGCATTCCAGGATCCAGGTGTGGGGCACTGAGTCATAAGCCTTCTCGTAGTCCAGGCAGTGGACAAGCTGATTAGCCTAGTCTTGCAGTCTCGGCTAATTGCTCGGTCTACCAGTAGCTGGTGTTTTGCGCCTCTGGTATTCTTGCAAATTCCTTTCTGTGCCCCACTCATGTATTAAGCCATATGCCTGTTCATCTTAGCCGCTATGATGCCTGACAGGAGTACTGAGGCAGGTTATTGTGCGGTAGTTGGATGAGACCAGTCCCTTCTGGGGGATCTCTGGGATCCGTCCGGCCTTTGGTTAGCCATTCCGGGTGTCTCTTGTCAACTAGCAGTTGGTTCATTTGTGCTGCCAGATGTGGACTAAATGGAAGCAAGAGAAACTCTGTAGCACTTAAATAACAGAAATGATAATGAGGCAATCACCTACAGGGGAAAAAATGGACTTTGGGCTCATTATGAGTTCACAGTGAAAGGAAGAAGCTCAGCATGTGAAGGGATATTTGCTTGAGATCACATATAAGGATCTCATGAAAGTGTCATTATGATTTATGGATGTCAAATGCACATTAGTAACATATAGCTTTGGTGAATTTGGGTTGTCAAGATCTCATTTTCTATGTGCCGTATCTTTGAAAAGAGATTTTAGCTCAGTGATATTAATAACATTCGTGAATGGATGGTTAGGCTTTTTTTTTTTTTTTTAGAAAGAAATTTGTTGCAGTGATTTCTTCCTTCCCCTCCTCTTTCTGCTATTAGCAAGCAATCAATGTTCAATTGCCTTTTTAATGCCTTCTTCAGGATCTTGTTGAAAGTTAGACACACTTCAAGGTATCCGCCTCAACTTCTTCCACTACTGCCCCTTCATTTCTGCTCATAAGTGGGCACAAATAATAAAGATAATGTTCCCTGAGTAATGATTTCACATTTTCTCCTTACTTGTACCTCGTTATTAGTTAGAGCAGTACAGCAGTGAAAATTAATTTTCTTTTCATTTAGAATGGACATTAACATGATTAATTTCAGCATGAAGTGGAGGAAACTGGAGGATTGCTGCAATATGAGAAGTGAAATCAATTTGCTGTGATGTGAGAAGAGCTGGGAAATGTGGGGTACAAACAAGTATGAAATTACCTCTCTGTCTTTTCCTCTAATAGGAATAGAGTATCATTTGGCACAGCCCCTTTGTGCCAGAAATGTGACCCTCTCTGTGGGATGAAAAGAACTTGAAAATGAAATCCTCTCTATCTATCAGCCATTATTTCAATATTGCACACATCACTTGTGCAGTTAGCAAGTAGAAAAATCAATTTAAAAGTAAAGATAAGAGCAAACCATTTAATTCAGTATTGCATCTTTTATTTTGCACCACTGAGTCTGTGCATTCACTGCAAACAGAGAATCTTCATTTTCTGAATCACAACCACCTGATTTTAGTAATGGCCAAACGATACCACGACATCACAACTATGTGAGGAAACCATTAATATACAACTCTTCAGCACAACAGAAGAATAAGGGAGGTCCAAAACTGATTTGGACATTTCAGTCCTTTACCAAAGGATGGATGACCAGGGTTATCAGAAAACAATTTCTTTACAGGGCTTTGCACATTAGTACAAATGGCCAAGGCAAACCAGGAAAACCAGCCCCAGACCAAAACCGTGCAAAACTATGCTTTTAGCAATCTTTTGTCAAATAGAGCTGATGTTGGTGCAATCTATCTCTACTGGTTGAAGAAAAAAAGTTTGGAGATGCCAATCAGAGATGTAACTGGTTCCAACCAGTCTATGTAGAAAGTTTGGCTCTTGAGTTAGTAACAGAAAAAGCATATGGTAATAGATCCTTCAATTGGTAGTGACTTTTGATAAATTCAATTTTTGCTGTAAAGGCTGGATTTGTCAAATCCAGTCATTAAAAGTCCACAGAGGATTCAGAGCCAGAAGGTCCCAAAAGCTACAGGTTCATCTATTCCCTTGCATTCTGAATAGGTCACAAATGTTTTTTGGCAGTAACATAAGGTGAATCCTACCCCGTACTGTATTATCATTACCTTATGCTGTATATTGTCCTTAAAATGGGCATATTAAAAATTGGTCTAGAACAGCAGGAATTGTAATTTTTGTTAACTGGCTGGTACTTATAGTAGTTTTCTACTCTAACTGAGCACTCAAAACATTTTACCACAAGCCTTACTTTTCTACCCACACACACGTTCCTATACCTAAGTATATTGCCTCAAATTTATCCACACATTTGCCAACTGATGCACTGGGAGAAACCCAGGGTTTGGTATCTTACCCAAGGACACGTGCAGACCTGAACACCCAGTAAGCAAATCACCGACCTTCTGATTAATAGATGGCTCTCTCTACCAACCAAGCCACAGCTACAAGAGCAACTTTGATGGACACCTTGAGGTCAGAGGTCAAATGTGACATTATATTTTAAAACTTTCTGCAGTACTTTTAATATGTTAACAATACACACCACAACTGTAATAATCATAGTTTGTTGTAAGGCCTCCTTAAACACACTACACTCACTCCTATATGCCCCTTGTTTAAATTACTGCTTTCCTGTCTGTCTGTGTTTATAAGTCATGCCCTTGTCCTGAATATTTTTTTTTAAGTTGCTATCTTGTTTTGATCATAAATAAAGTTGAAAAAAGAAAAAGAAATCACATTGTTGTGTTTATAGACAGAAAGAATGACACACACGCACACACAGACACAAATGGTAAAAACCGTAACCTCCTTGGCTAAGGAATTATTTCTAACCAGACTATGCACAATAATAATGAAACTTCTAGCTCCCAAATTATCCAGTCATTTTTAAACATTGTATTATTTTTTATTGAAATATGATTTCTTTAATAGTAGGTACCCACTGAGTGAAATTTTGTATCTTTGCATTAATTGACCTCTGCTATTATTTTGTCTCTTCTCTGAGGTTTAACAGATGTTAAACTTCTATTAATAAATGCTTGTTTATTTATTTGTTTGTCTTGCCTCTCCTTTACTTCTGAGTTGTTTTATATTTACAGGTGTATGAGACCATGATAAAAAAAAGTATATCAAACCACAAACTCAGATCTATCAGAATGAATGTCTAGCCTAGGAATGCTAGGGACTAGCAAAGTTAGCTGAAGACAGAGTGTGAGGAATGTGAATTATTTGGCCTGCTGAATGTGTAACACGCCTGGCAGAGTGATAAGGGAGAGATGCTGGAGGCCTCTTACCCCTGATGGTCTCCCATTAGTCACTGACTTTGACATTGACATATGCTCCTTCAGCCTTTTAGTACTTTTTCCCCTTTCGAATACTAGCCTGTACCTCATTGTTTGCTGAGTTTTCATGCTTTGTTCATGTTTAACTAAAATTTAGCGTTTCTCTCATTCGTACAAGGAAGAATGTAAAAGTATAGTTTCGTCTTAAATGGAGCCACAAGGGTGTAATTTTTTGTTCTGTTGTTCTTCATTCAGCTGAAATTTAATGATAATGCAACTGATATTTAAGGGCAATGATTACAAAAACATTTAAACCATGCTAAAGCAAGCTTGTCACAAATCACTGAGACAAAATGAAGGGCTGTAAATCCTCAAGGGCAAGTTGGAGTCCAGAGACTGGACATCAAGGTTGATCAGAATGAAGCAATTGTCATCCGTCACACTGCCGCTAAGAGGCGTGAAGGCCAGAGAGGAGGCTCTGTCCTTGGTACCATCTGGATGCTGAAAGTCATCACACTCAACAGATCAAGATGGATTGCTAAAATCTTCGTCTTATCTCTGCATGCTGAGGATCTCTGCTGGGAGCCCAATGAAGACAGATGGGCACTAATGTGGGTTGATTTTGTGGGCACTCTGTGCCATTCCTCTGGCTGCAGCGACAGGATGGATAAGTTGATGTCCTTGACTGCTGGGATGACTCAAATTCTGAGGTAGCACTGGGAAAGAACCTCTGAATGATTAGAGGGGTAAAGGTGAGATGGGCTGCCAATGTTTTTCATCAGCTGGTCTGAGGCAGAGCATTGATATATGATGGTAGTTTGCCTCTAGCTCTCAGTCTGGTGGATCAATAGGGTGAGAGGGAAGGGAGAGATCTCATGAAGCTGCTTTGGACTGAAAATGATGGCAGGTCTTTCTTCCAAACCCTCAGACACCAGTGAGTGACTGAGACTGTGATTATATGTGGAACACTACACAGCAACCACAGAAAATCATCACTCCTCAGTGGGCTGAGCTACTTTCTGCAAGTATATCAAAATACTTCTGAAGTTGCCCTTGCTGGCTGTCAGCTCATTTAGTCTGTTCTTCTTTTCTTCTAGTTTTCAGTTTTGATTATGTTTTGTAACCTCAGAGACATTAAAAACAGAGGTGTAACCTGAAGTAGTAAAGAGATCAGTGAAAGGCCTTACCACTGCTTTCGCTTTTCAGGGTCACAGAGGGTGCTGGAGCCTGTCCCAACTGTCTTAGGGCACACACTGGACAGGTCACCAGTGTGCCACAGGGATAACACATAGACAAAGACAACCATACAGACAGACAGACCACACAGAGAAATGGTGAACTGAACTCAGGACCTTCTTGTTGTGAGGCAACAGTGCTAGCCACCATGCCACCGCGCTGCCCTTCAATGCAACATTATACAACTATTTTGAATTAAAACTACTACTAACTCTAGATCTAGGTATAAGAAAAATGTAGTTTGGCATTCAAAAGTAAAGCGAATAGACACATGTCAGATTAGCTTTTAGTTGCTGGCAAAAGCTTTGTGGAATAAAGGAAAGAGACCAATGCTGAGCTGACCCTGCTGTTGCTGGACTACCAATATAGTCCAAGGAGCTTGGAAAGGAAAGCATCTGAACTTCTGAAGACATTTCACCTCTCATCCAAGAAGCTTCTTCAGTTCTAAGGTCAAATGATGGACATTTCATGCCTCCCAACTCAAGCCTGTGTTTTTCTCGCCTGTCTCCCTTACTTCAGCCTGCCTCATTTCCTCTACCACCAGGTAGTTCCTCTTAGTTTGTTTCTTTCTGGATATTGGTCACCATTATCTGCCTGCGCTGTCACCAGCCCGCACTCTACTCGCCTCAGCCACCATCTCCTCACACCCCCTGCCCAAGCCTATAACCAAACTTGTGACAACTAAGTTTTCCAACTCTCTCACCACACGTAATCCTCGTCTTCCTCTCAGAGTGTGCATTCACTAATCTCTGCTCTCTTTCCTTCCCTGTAGACACCAGTTATCCCCATGATAGCAGAACTGTGTTGTTGTTACTCTGTCACTGTAAATAAATCATCTACACTGTAGCTAAACGTGTCTGTGTGGTCTGCTACCGGGGTCCACACAAGTTGTTCCACGCAAGGTGTTCCATGACTGGGATAGAAACCACATTGCTCCTACCGAATCTGAGGAGGAAAGAAAGTTTCATAGTCAAAGTTTTACTTATAAGTATTCAATTCCTTTCTATTGAATATTCTGCATGTAAGAAAAAAATACTTACATTTTTTTCTTTGCACTATCAAGTTTTTGTAAAAAGGTCTGCTGAAAATACAATTTCTGTCTAAAATCATCTAGATAATTCTATAAAGATGACAGATATTTATAGCACACTATTGCATTCTGTAAGTATCTATTGCTAAGTTTACTTTCTTTTGCGTGCCAGTTGTAAACACTATTCCCTAATATTGCGCCATGAACTTTAAAATGAACTGAATATGACTGCAATCATACAATAACTCCACCAATAGCAAGAGATACACTGTATTCTCTTGGTCATGGTATTAGCCAGACAGAGTCTGCTCACTAACTGCTTCTTCACTGCTCAATAGTGAGCTGCTAACCTGGCAGAGCTCACTTGAACCCTGACACAGAGAGGGCGGAAACATCAAGGCACCGAGGACCAGTGAGCCATTTAAACTTGCTGACTTGTATCATTTTTAGTGGAATGTTATGAACGGCTTTAATAAATCAATTTGATTAAAAGAAACATATCTGTCATGTTAATTTAATAGCATATTGGACACTGTTAGTGTTCGGCGTGGGTGGCATAACAAAGATTGATAGAGCTGAAACACATTCAGGTGGATTGATGGGGTTCCATTTGATTTCATTACTATGGTTCAGTGTTCAAACAGTCAAATGATATGGAAGTGCCAGTGAGTGAGATTATGTGCTTTTAGTCATTTTTCAAGTAGGCTGACTTAATGACAGCTAGAGCTGTATTTTGTTCTTGTAAGGTATAAAAGAGGGAAAATAAGTAATGGAAGATTTTTCTGATGGACTGCAACATGAAGCTAAAGTGTGTTAAAAACATTAGCATGCAAGTTTAAACTTTCGTTTTCACTTTGCTGCTTTACATGTCCCGAGAAGACAAACAGTATTCTTTAAACACATGATTTTTTTCTTGTGCCACAGCAACTTGAATGATATTTTTAGACTAAATGCCAAAAACACTATAGAGGAACTATATTATAAAGTAAATTCTGGGATATAACAGAACACAATTTAGCTTCGGATAACAAATGAAGGATAAAACATGACTCTGCTTGTTACGCATGATGATCTTCTAAATTTGTGAAATGGCATATCACAAATTTAGAAGATCATCATTTTGCCTTGAGAAATAGTTTCCTGCTTTGTAAGAAAGCCCTCCGTAAAGTTAGAACATCTTACTCTTCATCATTGATTGAATAAAATAAAAACAACCCTAGGTTTCTCTTCCGCACTGTAGCCAAGCTGACAAAAAGTCAGAGCACTGTTGAACCAACTATTCCTTTAACATTAACAATTAATGACTTTATTATTGTAGGGTCTACCTTACAATATAAAGTGTCTTGAGGCAACTGTTGCTGTAATTTGGCGCTGTATAAAAAAAAAAAGAAAACATTTTGAGTGAAAAATTGTATCCACTTTCACTGCATGTCCCATTTAATTTTCTCCAGATTTAATGCAATAGCAAAATTATGTAGATTAAGTAACCTTCTAGAAGCCCACGGGGTAATGATTCTCTGTGGTTATTTTGAAGCCAATTGTTGATAGGATAATATAAATATAGAGAATGACTATTCAAATGTGATTTAAAAAGTTTTAACTTTGCTCAATAATGAACTTTAAAAAGTTTTTCTCACTAGAATGAAAATCCTACTCAATGACATGAAAGCTTCAAAACTAGCTACGTTGATGAAACTGAACAGATCATGATTGGCTGAAATGTCACTGCTTTCACATGGTGATTTGCTCTCTGGGACAGGGGTGGGACTAACTTCATCTTTTCATGTGCATAATGTCTCCCCTTCATAATATCTCTGGAATGTATATATTAAAGTCAAGCAAGCAGCTATAATTGCTCAAAATGAAGCTAGTGCTACCAGTGTCTGCTGGATACTAATTTCCCTCCATGGCTCTCAAATTGAATTCCATTCAAAAACGTATTTAGTCATTGTTTTTTCAATGGCTCATTATGGCCTAAATTGCCTCAATGTGTGCTGCAGGTCATTTGGGAAAGTACTGCACCGCTAATATGGTCTGAAGTCTCACAAAAGGCTTTCACGTCTGATGCTGCGACAGCTTCCTTTGGCTCACTGTCACACTGTTAAAATGCAAGCTTACACTATGCTGATTATTAGTTAACCCAGTGCATTTAGTCAGCAGCAGCTGGCTGCTACTTACAGTGGGGCAAAAAAGTATTTAGTCAGCCACCGATTGTGCAAGTTCCCCCACTTAAAATGATGACAGAGGTCAGTAATTTGCACCAGAGGTACACTTCAACTGTGAGAGACAGAATGTGAAAAAAAAATCCATGAATTCACATGGTAGGATTTGTAAAGAATTTATTCATAAATTAGGGTGGAAAATAAGTATTTGGTCACCTCAAACAAGGAAAATCTCTGGCTCTCACAGACCTGTAACATCTTCTGTAAGAAGCTTTTCTGTCCCCCACTCGTTACCTGTATGAACGGCACCTGTTTGAACTCATCATCTGTATAAAAGACACCTGTCCACAGCCTCAAACAGTCAGACTCCAAACTCCGCCATGGCCAAGACCAAAGAGCTTTCGAAGGACACCAGGAAAAGTATTGTAGACCTGCACCAGACTGGGAAGAGTGAATCTACAATAGGCAAGCAGCTTGGTGTGAAAAAATCAACTGTAGGAGCAATCATCAGAAAATGGAAGACATACAAGACCACTGATAATCTCCCTCGATCTGGGGCTCCACGCAAGATCTCATCCCGTGGGGTCAAAATGATCATGAGAACGGTGAGCAAAGATCCCAGAACCACACGGGGGGACCTGGTGAATGACCTGCAGAGAGCTGGGACCAAAGTAACAAAGGCCACCATCAGTAACACACTACAACGGCAGGGAATCAAATCCCGCAGTGCCAGACGTGTTCCGCTGCTGAAGCCAGTGCATGTCCAGGCCCGTCTGAAGTTTGCCAGAGAGCACATGGATGATACAGCAGAGGATTGGGAGAATGTCATGTGGTCAGATGAAACCAAAGTAGAACTTTTTGGTATAAATTCAACTCGTCGTGTTTGGAGGAAGAAGAATACTGAGTTGCATCCCAAGAACACCATACCTACTGTGAAGCATGGGGGTGGAAACATCATGCTATGGGGCTGTTTTTCTGCCAAGGGGACAGGACGACTGATCCGTGTTAAGGACAGAATGAATGGGGCCATGTATCGTGAGATTTTGAGCCAAAACCTCCTTCCATCAGTGAGAACTTTGAAGATGAAACGAGGCTGGGTCTTCCAACATGACAATGATCCAAAACACACCGCCCGGGCAACAAAGGAGTGGCTCTGTAAGAAGCATTTGAAAGTCCTGGAGTGGCATAGCCAGTCTCCAGACCTCAACCCCATAGAAAATCTGTGGCGGGAGTTGAAAGTCCGTGTTGCTCGGCGACAGCCCCAAAACATCACTGCTCTCGAGAAGATCTGCATGGAGGAATGGGCCAAAATACCAGCTACTGTGTGTGCAAACCTGGTAAAGACCTATAGTAAACGTTTGACCTCTGTTATTGCCAACAAAGGTTATGTTACAAAGTATTGAGTTGTATTTTTGTTATTGACCAAATACTTATTTTCCACCCTAATTTACGAATAAATTCTTTACAAATCCTACCATGTGAATTCATGGATTTTTTTTTCACATTCTGTCTCTCACAGTTGAAGTGTACCTCTGGTGCAAATTACTGACCTCTGTCATCATTTTAGGTGGGGGAACTTGCACAATCGGTGGCTGACTAAATACTTTTTTGCCCCACTGTACATATCTTAATTTCCATGGACGAGGAAATGATGTACTTACACTGTAAAAAAAAATTCCTACAAATCCAGTAATATTCCGGCAGCTGGGGCGCCAAAATAATACCATAAAATAACAGAAAATAACTTTCTCATGAAAATACAGTTATTTTCAGTAATGACAATACAGTTTGTTGCCCTCATTTTACATGGGATTTTGGCTTTTTCAAGTGCTTTTAAACATTATTGGAACATTTTAATGTGATTAAACAATTAAATTAACTATAAACAAGGTCAATGAATGCGGCAATATGAATAATACTTAAATGTACAGAAATATACGATTGACTTAAATAATAATGGATTGCATTCATATAGCGCTTTTTGAGACCCTCAAAGCGCTTTACAATTCCACTTTATAATTCCCCTCTGGCCATCACTAGTAGGTGGTAGGTGAAGTGTCTTGCCCAAGGACACAACGACTGAGAGTGTCCGAGAGGGGGCTCGAACCGGCAACCTACTGATTACAAGGCGAACTGCCAACTCTTGAACCACGATCGCCCAAAATAACAATAATAATAATAATAATAATTATTTGATGTAAAAAAAAAAAGTTTATAAGAATCATTTTATATATTTTTCCATAGCATTACATTTGAATTTAACAGTTCAATCTTTCAAATAACGGACAGATATTTGTGAAATTATGATACATTTGTGAATGTATTTTAACAATCTAAATATGCATATGTACAAACAAATACATTTAAAAAACAAGAAAATTATGTTTTATTACATTTACAGTGATTTTACGTTAATTTACATTTGAAATGTAAAATCACAGTCTATTTATGTAAATTTTCTAGAAGAACAGTACAAAACTGTAAAATACACAGTAAAATACTTTTATATTACAATTTTTTTTACAGTGTAGTAGCTTTTCACACAGTGCTTCTGTAGTTTGGCTTAATTTTTGTCAACTAAATCATAAAAAGTGCAATATGTCATGCTTTGTAGTTTGGTTGAGGTTGTATTTACCTGCTAAAGATCATGTTATTTACATGCTTGGCCGAACCCATCAGGTTTTCAAAACACGTCATATATCATTGAATCTCAGGCGTATTACAGTGTCTCAGTTTGTTGGACAGCATTCACTGTAATAATAAAAATGCAGTTCATCTGATAATTGTCTACAGGTGAATTAAGGATAGACATTAATTACAAGCATGAGTGATTTCAATAATTCTCTGGTATCCTTTTTGATATATCATGTTCCACACCAGCAGGCCCTGTCACTCTCGAGAGTTACTGGTGTCCAACAATGTTAGAGAGAAATACAACTCAGGGAAGTTGGCAGTAGAGCAACAGAGCATAACAATCAAGATCCATTTATCTTTACTGTGGCCCTGTATACCAAGTAGCCACACCACCACCAGGCAAGGCCAGCTTTGACCTCATGAAAAATGACAACATGAGCCTTTTGTGGTCCATTTCTCCATTCCCTTGTCAGTGAACACTGCCTGATATTTACATTTTAATTCTAAGCACAAGAGATGAAAGATAAACTGATTTAAAATTGATGATGTTTGGAGCAAAGCTTAAAGTTACAGGTAAATCTGACCTTTATTTTTGTCTTTAAAAAAACAACTCTTTAAGGCATGAACCCACCATTTTTGACAGATGATGACAAATGATCTGGTCTCTTATACTGAACAATATTTGAGAGAGCAATAGGATGTAAGGAGAGAGGTGAGTAACGGAAGTGATGGAAATGTAAGTGACAGAACGGAAATGCTGTAGGTAGGTGAAGTCAGATGCTGGAGACTTGGTGAAGAATTATTTTTGAATCTTCAATTACAACAAAGTATATAACAAAATAACAATTGTTGTATACTTTACTTTATACAATTGTATACCAAACAATTGAACAACACCCTGGAGGACAGATCGACCGGTGCTTCAACGTGATTGTCATGAAGAAGGCCCAGAGCACATCTTCCCCGGCCAAAAATGAGACGCCGTCCTCCAAAAGAAGTTCCCTGGGAGACTCCCCTGGTACAACATCGCTGACCAGCAAAGACTTTGCCAACATCCCAGATTGTCCAGCTTCGACAGGAGGTCGTCCTTGGTGGAGATTTTACACCCGGAATTTATATCCCTGAGGGGAACCTCTAGCCAGCAGCAGGTGAAAACACTTGCTGCTGAAAACACACTGTGGGTCTGTAATTAAGAAGGTCACCTATCACATCTCGTAATTCAACATTAATGTCATAATA
Source organism: Simochromis diagramma (assembly GCF_900408965.1). NCBI lineage: Eukaryota > Metazoa > Chordata > Actinopteri > Cichliformes > Cichlidae > Simochromis > Simochromis diagramma. The sequence goes on along the minus strand of NW_024386757.1, from coordinate 2,750,390 downwards.
GATAAAGCTTAAAGATATTTAACCACCTTAAAAAAACTACAGGCAGACATTTTTTTTATTACAAGAGACTCAAACTCACAGCTACAGATAAACTTAAAACACCTGAGTTTCCTAATGTGTTCTCTGCCTGCTATAACTCTAGGCAAAGGGGAGTGGCAATTTTAATACATAAAAATTTTAATTTCACAGTACTCAACACAGTTATAGATCCAGAGGGTAGATTTCTAATCATTAAATTATCTAGGCTTAACAAAAAGCTATCTATTATATATGGCCCAAATGTTGATGACCCCTCATTCTTCCACGTTTTTTTTTTTTCTGCACTTTGCTCACTTGTTCTTGAGCAATTTCTTGGCGATCTAAACTTTTGGACTAAATGAAGAAACGGACAGGCTAAATAAAGCAGGAATTCAGCGCAACTGGCAGTCCACAAATATAGTTAAACAGTACATGAGCGATTTCAGACTTTGCAACGCATTGCACTCCCTTCACCCTAACCATAGGGAATATACTTTCTTCCTACATGCCAACCATTATTTCTGAGTCAGCAGCTGACTGTTGAGCAGTGTTGGGTAAGTTACTTTAAATTAGTAACTTAGTTACATTACTAGTTACTTCTATCAAAAGTAACTCGGTTACTTCAAGTTACTCGTTACTTTCAAAGTAACTAGTTAAGGGAAAGTAACTTTGGTTTTACTCAGAATTCTCTCGTTAATGTGTTGCTTCCGTAACTGGATACCCAGCAAGATTGCCAGTCTTCTAGCTTGCTTACTTGCCACAAGTGCACTGTGCCACCTACCAATAGAAAGAAAAAGATAATGTGCATATTTCCACGAGAGAAATCCCACACCTTGACCGTCGTTGACCGCCTATGATTCTAGCCTGCTTTTTACATCCAACACAAAAACTGCAGTCGTGGTGCTTTCGATTGTACTCAGAACTCGGAAATTCTGCCTTCTGAATAGGAAGATGTAGGTAACGCCAGACTGCAGATGAGCTGCATACAGGGCTGGACTGGGACAAAAAAATCGTCCCGGGCATTTTGACTAGAGACCGGCCCGCCATTATAGGAAAAATCATCAAGCCTTTGAATGAAAATAAACACTGTTGTGACAGTGATGTTCACTGTCTTGATGATATGTATCAATCTATCAATCGCTTGTTGTAAGACTCAGATAATCATTTTTTTTTAAAGCTAGACATTTTAAATGAAAATAAGAAAGAAAAGTATTTCTTTGTGCCCCCCTCTCCCTGTTAATGCCCTACCTGGCCCCCTGGCAACACTTTGCTAGACCTGCCCCTGTACAGTTACCAGCTGTCAGCTACTTAGAAAAGGATCTTGGTGTTATTTGTCTCTCAGAAACCGTTCATAACTTCCCTTCAACTCATTCATGTCACCTAAAAGTTAAACCTGTTTCTCCATCACCTGTTCAGCTCTGATGATTCAGTAAGGACATCTCCTGGTTTCATCTTCATGTTTCCCTCTCACCAGATAACCAAACCGACATCATGACCAGCAGCTTTCACAGCTGTGGCTCCAGCAAACATCAGCTGATAGTAGAAAGTAAATTCTAACAACAGCTGATCAAGCTTAAACGTGCTGCTGTTGTTTAGCGCGACCTCCGCTGGTTTCCTCTTTCTGCCGCAAAGTGGGCGATAAACAAACAAGAGAGAAAAGCCGATCAGCTGATCGTTGATCAGTTTAATGATTGAAGTAGAAACAGGAGAGAGAGGGGGAGAGGATGAGAGGAGAAGAGGCAGCTGTGCAGCAAAGACACAGAATAACTCCAGCTTTGTGTCTTTTTCATTGTAGCTGAAGTACGGGACAAACTGTTTCTTTTCACCTCAATACGAAACGCAAAATATTTTCTCTGAATATGAGACGAATCCGTTTTTTAGGGGATGGTTGGCAACTCTAATAATTAACCTTATGAACAAAATAAAGTTCAACATCAGTAACATCATAGCACCCACCCAGCTGTATAGAAACTCCGTCATGCTAGCTAGTACACAGTATGGAAAAAGTCAGCATAACGAAAATAAACTCCACCTAAACTTGGTTTATATCTGACCCAGATAGACTGCAGGTTATAACTTCTTACCTGAAGTTCAGTTCACCTGACACTCGGACCGGCGGCCGCTTTGGGTCTCTCCTCTTGCCTCCCCTTTCCCTCATCCACCTGCTGGCCTCCACCACTTGCTAATGTTATTGAATCTGTACAAGCTCCACGATAGCCACTACACGAAGTAACGAATAACGAGCCTATCTAAATCCCAGTAACGAGTAACGCGTTCCTGGTTTGGCATAATAACTAGTTACCGTGCTCGTTACCACAATAATAACATAGTTACTGTAACGCGTTACTTAATAACGCGTCCCAACACTGCTGTTGAGTGGCATTTCAGATTCTGAGAATACACCCTAGTTGTTAGTGATCATTCTCCTGTAGCTTTAATTCTAATAAATAAGAAGGTCACTCCACCAAGTAAAAACTGGAGATTCAATACATCATTGCTTAAAGATGAAGATTTCATTAAATATGTGAAAAAAGAGTGGGCTTTATATTTAGGCTATAATGACCTGCCTGGAACATCAGCATCTGTTTTCTAGGAAGCAGGGAAAGCTGTGTTGAGGTGTAAAGTAGTTTCATTCTCATCACATAAAAAGAAAAGAGTAAACAAACATATTCAGGAATTATGGGAAATGATCAAATCCTTAGAAGAAGCCTATGTGTCCTCCCAGTAACAGCAAATACTGAACAAAGTATGTAAAACAAAAGTAGAATTAAATGGAATTATTAATAAAAAAAAACCCCAAAAACCATCAATTCTTAGTACAAAGATTCCACTTGCAAAATTTTGAACATGGTAACAAATCAGTTCGATTTATAGCTAACCAGTTAAAAATAAATAAAGAAAAAAATGACTATATGCGCCGCTAAAGATTTAAAGAATAAGCAACACTTTCAGCAACTTCAGTCTTAACAACATAACCCTTCTGAAACTGTCATGAGGCCCTGATAAGTATGCCCAACAAGGAAGAAAAAGAAGAATTAAATGAATTCACTGAATGAATGTGAATGTGATTCACTGCTTTTTGTACAAAAAAAACCCCCACGAGAAACACTATTTCTCCTTCATCTCTATCATCCACATTTTCATCAGAGAATAACTCACCAATCATAAGATTCACCCACAAGAAACCACTGGGGTGAGGGGAGGAAGACAGAACAAAAGACATGGACTCAAACTCACCATGTTATTTATTTATTTATTTTACCTTTGTTCTCTGTTTTAATTTCAGCTGTTTAAAAGATGTGATTCGATGAAGGAATTTTCCTGATGCATCAGTGATTTTATGATTTGGTGATGTTGGATCTGACCTCTTTTTTGATACTGTTGGCCATCACATCATGCTGAGCAGTGTTGCCAACTTAGCGAGTTTTCAGACCCCCTTAGCAACTTTTTTTCTAAAAAGCGACTAGCGACAAATCTGGCGACTTTTTCTGGTGTTATTGGAGAATTATTTATGACGTCTTTTTGACGTGAAAGCGGGTATTGCTTTTACTCTCAACAAGCAGCGGGTGCTGCCGTGGGCACCTCACCCGTTCCAAAGCGCTCACGGGCGGAGGATAGTCCTCCCCCAGCTACAGGACAGAAGATGTTCACACCTATGCGTCCGAACTGCAAATGAATCGCGTATGAGCGAAACCGCTGCTCCAAGGTCTTCTCTGGAATAGTTGATATCCTAACGATCCTTTTCTGTGCTGCATCCAAGTAAAGGTCCTCTTCCACTTCCCTTCCCTACAGTGTTCAACAAGGTTCTGTTTTAGAGCCCTTATTGTACATTTATTGCCCCTTTATTAAATTACTTGTTACGCAGATGACATTTAACTATATTTTAAGTTCCAAGAAGTTTCTAAGCTACAGTTTGTGAATAGCTGCTTAGAATGTATTAAAAGTTGGATGGCTAACAACCTTCTCCAACTTAATGAAGAAAAAACAAAAATCATTGTGCCCCTGACAGAGGAGCACCAGGATACATCAGTGAACTCTTCTTACATCCATACATCTGCACTTAGTCCCAGGGCCATGTTTTTAGGTCATGGGTGGGGAAACTCCTGGCCTTAAGGGCCAGTCTCCTGCAGATTTTAGATGTGTCCTTGATCCAGCACATCTGATTTAAATTTCTAAATTACTTCCTCAACATGTCTTAAAGTTCTCCAGATGCCTAGTAATGAGCTAATCATTTGATTCAGATGTGTTGACCGAGGGTGATATCTACAACCTGCAGGGCACCTGCCCTTGAGGCCTGGGCATGCCTACCTCTGGTTCAGGGCCTGCTGGCTGTGCATACCAGATTGAAAACTTAAGGAGACAGAGATTTTGCAGTGCTTCCCTGACTCAGTAATCCTCTCCCTGTGATCTTGAGATCTGTGGACTAAGTGGTCTCTTTTAAGCATTGCTTTTTGTTATCTTTGTGATGTTTATCTTCAGTGGTGCTCTATAAATAAAAATGTACTTAATGACACAAACTTGTTTAAGGATTTATTTGTACATATGATTACACACACATCTCTGAACATGTGCACACAGAACTGAGTACAAACACATAAAAGTGGAATATACATGCTAGATTTCAGTACACACATCGTTAGCCCCGTGGTGCTGTAGTGTTAGCGGACATGACAGTACAGTGGTATGTTTTTCCTCCCACTGGCTCTAAAGCCTTGTGAGGGCTCATCAAGGACACAGACGATCCATTCGCCCTTGTTATGTTAGAGTTAGAAAATGGCTGTGATCTCTGGTGGCTGGATGAGTGCTGGAATATCCACTTAAGGCTAAGCCAATCTCTTCCTTTTGCATATCGCTGAAACATCACTTAACATTTCACCTCAACACTTCAACTTCAGCAGTGTCATAAAAGTGACACATATTACCTACTAAAGGAAATGGGAGCATGAAGTAGGCCATAAATCACACCAAGCACCTTTCTCTTTGGAAACATGCTGATGAGTTTTCCAACTTAGGTCTAAATATTATGACTCAGTAAGGATGTACGTGAGCGTGTGCGCGTGCAATGGTGCCAACAAATTTTTCAATTATCAAAAAAAAAAAAGCAAAACAAACAAAGACAACCCAAATAATGTTATGTTGTGGCTCGATATCATTAAACTGGCGTGCAGAAGGGTACTCCAGGAGGACGTATTTTGAGTTTAACTGCCAGAGAAGACACAAGAGAAAAAGATCTTGCAGTTGAATAAAGCTTCATAAAAAGAGCCTGTTGATAGATAAACATACAACAAAGTTGTACAAAAACATGTTCATCAGCTTACTGTAATCTTAATACATTAGCGTAGTATATTACAGCAGCATGTGGATGGACTTGTATGCACAAAGTTGTATGCAACAGTTTCTACCTCACAGGGCAAAATACTTATTTTGCTTATTCCTCTATATCGTTGCAAGGAATCCATGTGAGAAGTATTTTTTAGATTACTGTAATATTGCATAAAACACCATCCAACTTGTACACAAATTCTGAAAGAAGAAAAAGGGAACCCAATTAAGCAAACTGAATTAAAATAATCCATGTGTATTTGTTTCCATCTTTTTTCTGCCACTTCTCCACTGTTCTTGCTGTAGTCCTGGAAGGATTGTATTTAATAGTTGGATGGAAATATTTGGATGCAGTCAGTGACCTGAAGTTTAGAACCCACAAACCTCACCTTGAATTAAAGCATTTCAATCATATTTTTGCAGTTTGATTTAAAATATACTGCAGTGGTATACAGAGGCAAACCTACAGAAAACTGTCCAAAATAAATGGACCTCACACTATTCCATTTAAGTGTAGTGCCTCATAGGACCTTCGTGCTGTGATGCAACAGTGCTAACCACCGTGCCACCATGCTGCCCAAAATTGTATTTTCTTGAGTAAAAACTACACTTCCGTATTGCACATAGCATGGTTTCAAAACCGTTCCAGTTTCAGATACTTTTCAATTTAGGCCTGGTGTAACTGTTGGCTGACTAACCTCAAACCATGCGCACACTCTCCATGTGCCTCTGTTGCTTGTTGTCTGTAGCCAAGTTTAGTAAAGCTACTGGCACTCTCTTTGAGTGTATCACAGGCAGTCATTAGCCTCTGGAAAGCCTAAGTGTGGAGTGTCTCCAAAGGTTCCCTACTACCAATGGTACATACTCACTACCAGTCGAAAGTGTGAACACACATTCTCATATAATGGTTTTTCTTTATCAGTGTTGGGGAGTAACGGAATATATGTACCAGCGTTACGTATTTAAAATACAAAATATGAGTAACTGTATTCCGTTACAGTTACCGTTTAAAAAGGTGGTATTCAGAATACAGTTACTTTGTTGAAATACATGGATTACACAGTGGTCTTTTCCTGTTCCATATGTTAGGCTGTCCCCTCTCTATTTTTGGTCACTCCAAGCTTTTGGTCACCTCTACTTGCGGCCGCATAATGACGTGAAGAAATATTTTTAAAAATTATTATCCAAAAAGTGACCGATGAGAAACGGGAGCTGGTAGCATGTAAATATAATAATAACCACTGCAGCCAAAAAAAGAGTGCCTGATGATCCCAGTTGTAAGTAAGCTAAGACTCGACTGTACACAGTATTCGTGTTTTCCTCTGAAACAATAAGCTGGAGCAGCCTTTCAACGCCTCGCTCTGTCTCTCGCTAGCAAAGTTGACCCAGACAACAAAGTAAAGCTAGTTTTCGGATATGAGCCCGACACGGAACCCGACGTATTAGCCAGAGGTCCCTTTACTATGGTTCGGAGCCACAGACCTGTTTTATATACACGCGGAATAGTTTTCTATACGAAAGTGCCGCCTTACCTAATATCCACCCTACTGTTACTCATTTTATATTAAAATTTAAAAATCTAGTTGGTATTAAAATAGCGAGTAACCTTCAGTAATAGTAATAAATCACACAGCACGACAATATATTAAGTAATCCAAAGTATTCCAAATACATTACTCTCATTGAATACATTACAAAATATATTTTGGCGCATGCATTTTGTAATCTGTAGTGGAATACATTTTAAAAGTAACCTTCCCAACAGTGTTCTTTATTTTCATGACTATTTACATTGTAGATTCTCACTGAAGGCATCAAACTATGAATGAACACATTTGGAATGATGTAATAAACAAAAAGGTGTGAAATAACCCCCCTGTGGCTTCTGCACAGTGCCTGCTAGGTGTCCCAAGTCTGGTGCACTCCTCATCTCCTTTCTAGGTGGGTGGCGCAACTTCCTTGCAGTGATCCTCCTTGGGCTCTCGTGCTCTGGGGGGCCTCTAGATGTATGGGGGCCTGGATCTCCTCCATGCTTGCTTCATGTCCTGGGGGGCAGGGCTATGGCTCCCAACACCCTCCTATTAGACAGTTACATGGAGAAACCTTATGATTACAAGCGTGCTTACACACACAGGTGTGGACACAGGTGTTCACACTAGTGTTCACACAGGTGTACAAACAGGTACTCACAGACACACGCTATACTGCTTGGCTGCTGCCTCCAAACAAATCATGCATTATCAGTCCAGCAACATTCAGTGTTTATTATTTACTGTTACTATGCTTATGTTGGTTGCTGCTGTAGTTTCCCTATTTATTGTCTTTTTGCTTTTTATTTTTTAGCAGGGGATCAAACAGATTTTTAGTGTCAGTGTCTTTCCTCATGTTTAGCTCTATTTTTCTTTCCCTCTCCTTCTGTTAACTCTCACACAACTTCTCTTTTCTTCTTCTTTCTCTTACCTGTCCCCTGGTCCTGTCCATTCTGATTGTAATAACTTAAAAGTGAAAAAATAGTAATAATAAAGATTGAATAAACTATGACAGTCAAGTGAACAAGCAAAAGCCTTAATGGTCCACTTGGGAAACTAAATCTAATGATCCCTTTTCCTGGCCTTCAGACAATAATTCTGATTGCTACAGTGCCAGACAGGAGAGGCAGAAAAAAAAGACCATCTGTTCATCTTTTTTGTGTTGCACAAAGACACGGTAGGTGGAACCAAAGATCTCAAATTTGGACTCATCAGACCAAAGCACAGATTTCCACTGGTCTAATGTCCATTCCTTGTGTTTCTTGGCCCAAACAAATCTCTTCTGCGTGTTGCTTTTCCTTAGTAGTGGTTTCTTAGCAGCTATTTGTTCATAAAGTCCTGATTCGTGCAGTCTCCTCTGAACAGTTGATGTAGAGATGTGTCTGCTACTGGAACTCTGTGTGGCATTTATCTGAGCTCTAATCTGAGGTGTTGTTAACTTGCAATTTCGGAGGCTGGTGACTCGGATTAATTTATTCTCAGCGGCAGAGGTGACTCTTGGTCTTCCTTTCCTGGCACAGTCCTCATGTGAGCAGTTTCCTTTTAGTGCTTGATGGTTTTAGCAACTTCACTTGGGGATCCATCCAAACTTTTAGCAGTTTTCCAGACTGACTGACCTTCAGTTCTTAAATAAGTAATGATCGACTGCCATTTCTCTTTACTTAGCTGATTGGTTCTTGCCATAATATGAATTCTAACATTTAATTAACTAAAACTAATAAAAATTAAAGTTGGAAAAAAAGAATTCTAACATTTAAATAGGACTGTCAGCTGTGTACCAACCTGACTTCTGCACAACAGAATTGATGGTTCCAACCCCAATAAGAAGGCAAGAAATCCACAACTGAACCCTGAGGCACACCTGTGAAGTGAAAACCATTTCAGGTGACTACATCATGAAGCTCATTGAGAGGTCAAGGGTTTGCAGCGCTGTCAACAAAGGAAAGGGTGGATACTTTGTGTAATCTAAAATATAAGATATGTTTAGAGTTATTTATTAGTTTTTTCTTTGCTACATAATTTCATATATCTTGCTTCACATATTTGATGTCTTCAGTATGCATCTACAATGTAGAAAGCAGATCAAATATTGAAAAAATATGAAATTAGAAGGTGTGTTCAAACTTTTGACTGGTAGTGTAAATTCCAACGCTTCTCTGAAACACAATACATCACACTGAGTTACATAAAGAACATATAAAATCTGGGTGTAGACATTGCTACCTAATAAGTCTTGTCAGTTTGTTTTAACATTTATGAGATAATATGTTACAGGTGATAAATGAATTGTAATGGCTGCACATCATGCAAAGCAACTAGAATAGTTGCCACCATGCAAAGCAGATTTGAGTTCTTAAAGTTTAAGTCTGTAGAGAAGGCACATTGTGAAATTCTGGTCCATTCAAAGCACGTTTTACTATTGAAAGCTGCATAAGATAGATAGATATTTTAATACATATTACATGTATAATATTAATTTTGTTCTCTAAAATATTTATTGAACATGAGTGTTTATTTTCTCTTAAAACCAAGAACCTAAGAAAACACAACAGAAATTTCTAATAAGATCATCTTAACCAAGAAAAAATAAAAATCTGAGTAGAAAGGTTCATCAAGAATGGGAGCTCTGGTGCTTGGTTTACCCACTCCTTAAGCACCAACTTCAGAGCCCTACAGCCTTGTTTTACAATCTGATCAACCTATATAAGAAAAAAAAAGACCTTGAGGGAAAATTTTTACAAACACAACACTGTGTAAAGACTCATCAGAAAGCTGTAATTCTAAACCTCTGTTTGCAAATCTTTGTCTCTCTGGGTGAGCTGGTACCAGAAGTCCTCGTCCCCACCGGGGGCTTGGGCTTTGTCCAGCAGAATCCTGAACTGGGCATAGTTTTGCTCTTTACAAGCCAAACTGGCCAGATTGAGCAAACCTCTTGACATAGCACTTTGGTCTCCAAGCTCCCCAACAGAAACAGTTTGAATTAGAAATTCAATCAATTACAGAAGGGTCAAAGATACCAAAAGAATTTGGATCTGAAGCAATTCCAACCTAGACATGAACCACTGTTTATTTCAAAACCAGAGCCAACCAAAAATTTTATTTTTTTTCCATCTTTGTAATTCAGTTGGTACTTCAGTGTTACTTCATATTCCATTAAATGCGTCATGCCTCAGTTTCTTTAAAATGTGACATTCTTCTTCTGAAAGGCTGGTGGTATGGACTGAATTCCCAAGTTCCCAAACTAATCGCATTACAATTTTCTGTAATTAAATTCAGTAATCACAATTCAGTTACAAAATTAAGATGTTACTTGAATTACACAAGTGCTGCAGTTATTTTGACAGGTAGAGAGCTGTGTGCACTTGTATAAACACAGCTCCAGTGGCACAATCGGTTAGCACGCGGTACTTATATGACAGTACGCTGTAGAGCAATGCTGAGGTTTTGTGTTCAAGCTTTTAAATACCTTTTGTCAACCATACAACCCAACAGAGGGTGGAGTGGTGTGTTAGTGTTAATGTGTGGCACATAGTGTAGCCAACCCAGTATCATGGCAAAACATGAAATGGACATGCATGCAGAAATTGCATTACCAGCAGCGGGAGATAATACATGTATACTTAAAGCCACAAAGTCGTTAGCAGGCAAAAACGTATTAGGTACATGCTAGGGTCTTTAATTGTCAGAATCGATGACGCTAGGTGGTTAATTAGATTTGATTAGATTAGATGAAACTTTAAACTTAAAAATGTCTGTTTAAATGCTTTCCTGCGGTTATTTTCATGTTGGCTTGAAATAAAACGTCTCCCTCTGCTGTTACTGCAGATTACAGCATGCGTGTACATTTCACGTTTTGAACAGGCAAAGCATGAAATTGACATGGTGGACCAGCGTGTCACTTTGTCAGGTTGGTGTTCCTGCAAGAATGAAAGTGGAGGTTTACAAGATGGTAGCGATACCTGATGTATGGTTTGGAGATGATGGCACTGACAAAAAGAAGAAGTGGACCACGCTAGGTCTTTAACTTTTAGTGACCAGGGAGGGCAGGATTAGAAGATGAAGGTGATGGAGCTACCAGGGAAGAGGAAATGAGAGAGGCCACAGAGAAGGCTTCTTCTGGATGTAATGAAGGAGGACATGCAGAGGGTTGGTGCTAGGGACAAAGATGCTACAGGGTAGGATAGAGGAAGATGATCCACTGTGGTGACTCCTAAAGTGAGCAACTGAAAGAAGTTTAACATTTGCTGTACCATTAGCTGACTTCACTTTGTAAGGCAGGAGGAGAAAAACAGAGAAATGGTCTATCTTATTCCCAGAGAGAATAAGATAGACCGAGAGAATAATATAATGTGGAACAACACATGGTTGGAATTCTTCTATCCATATTTTAGGCAGTTATCGGAGAATGAGGGAAGGAAAGAGTGGTTGTGCTAGATTGCAGTCAATGATAACGATAGGCAGCTACTGTTATCCCGAGTCTAACCTACAGCAAGTTGGATTAATTAAGTGTCAGGGGAGAAGACTTAGCTCCTAAAGAATTTTAACTGGACAACAAGATTGGTAATAATTAAAGTTTTGTGTTGCTGCCCATTTAAGTTATTCCAGTGTAACCAGCTTGAACAATGCATGGACAGTTGTGTCAGCTTTTCATTATTTTTGGAGAGCTCTGACTTTGGTGGAAATGATGAATAAATAAAATTGTTATGAAGCTGACATTTCCATACAGTCTGACAGTTGAAATCAGACTAACAGTCTGAATCCCTAGAAAAGCTACAAACCAGTTTATAGCTGCTGTAATTGGATCATATGAAGGAGAACTTACTGCTTTTGTAGCTTATGTTTTACAAGACGTTTTTTATTCAGCTTTCTGAAAATAAATTCCACTGTATTATCAGCTGGTAATGTGACATCCTCTGCTTAATTAACAGTTACAGGTATTTGCATTTGTATGCGATTTAAAAAGGCGTACTTCAACAGCCTTATGCTGTATGTTTGAAGGACAAACAGCGAGAGCCAATGAATCATGACTGAGTGTGAACTGGGGATTGTGGGTGTGTAAACAGCTGGTGCAGAGAGAAAGTGAGACCAGACACATGTGATTCCATGGTTACACGTAAAAGCACACAAAACATCCATGGTGTTTATTTCTACTGTTTTTAAAACACATAAAGGTTTGACACATATGAAAAATAAAAGTTATGCTGACATCTCAGATGTTACTGAACATCCCTCTTTGTGTACAAGATTTGTTTAATGATTCATTCATTTTATCAGTTAGAACAAAATAAAGAAAAAATTAAGACAGAAGACACAGACATTGCTAAGTCATACTCTGACCTTAACACAAGCACCTGAGGTGATGAAACTCACTTAAGACATTGTGTGGTTGTGGTGCCACCAGATTTAACACAGTGCATTTCGGAGACATCCTGGAAGCACCGTCACTAAAAGTAGAGGCAGCCTACGGATGAGGATGTTGGGAAGTCAGACACAATGAATCTTGTCAATTTCACAACAGAAGACTAAATGCTCTGTTTTTGAAATGTTCCCAGTTTGATTTGAAGCTCTGGTAGGGATGGAACAAAACCACATCAGAGATGTTATGGTCAGGGTAAAAACATGACAAGATAACCTGCCATGAGGGCTCACAACCTCCTTCTTTACAGACCATTTCTCATGCTACGGAGCTAAATGATGAAGAATATTATCAGGTTGCTGCTGTACCATACTGCTAACTCTAAGAACCAGAAAGGCAAGTTATTCATGCAGCTGTCATGGTCCTGGGTTTTGACCCAGTGTTTTGAGTTTGTTTGGGTTCATGATGCATTTTGAATTATGTGTTTTGCATTGTTTGGTCTGTAGGGAATTATTGAGGTTCTTATGTTCAGTTTGAGAGCCCTGGTGCTGATTCTTAGTTCCCATTTGTGTTCTGTTTGTCTTAGTCTCACCTCGGTGTGACCTCCCCAGCATCCCCTGTGTGTAGTTAGGTCCTGTCCAGTTACAGATGTCAAGTCTCCCTGTCTCCCTCACTCTCGCTCCCTGTATTTTGTTAGTCTCGTCTCAGTGTTTGTATTGCCTCTCTTCCTTTGTCTGGTCCATCTGTTTCCTTCCTGTTTTATTTTGACAGTCCACTGTCTCGCTTCTGCTGTCTCATTGTGCCTGATTTGTCCCTCCTGTGTTCCCATTTGTCTCTACTTTCCCTAAACACCCTCATGTACATATATTGTGTCAGTTCCCTTTTGATCCTGGCTGGAACATCACTTTACCTTCCTCCATGCTCCAGGTCCACGTTCTTAGTATTTAGTTTTCCCCATTTTAGTCACTAAAGTCTGAGTCCTCTTTGGCCTTATGTTTTATATTCTTGTTTGTTTTTTTCCCCAGGATAAATAAATAGCTCACTTTTTCTGACTGAAGACAACCATAATGGTCCACATACAGACGTACCAGAGGAGCTTTGCATTTAACAGTTAGTGAGTCAGCAGGGCACATGGTGAACCTGCTGTGTAACTTTACAGCACTTCATGTACAAGTTGCTGTGGTTCCTAAATACTTCCAGTTAATTGTGCAATTGATTGATTGTAGCCCAGTACTTTCATCCATATAATGTAGTTTTAAGTCTTTTGCCTGTCATATTTATACTGATTAATATTTTTAACCTTGAGTTAAAACTGTTAACATCTGCATTTCTTACATCCAGCAGAGATCTAGCTTGGCCATACTCCCTCATATGACATCACAGCTAAATTCTTCGATGTCTGTTGCAACAGGGATGGACTTTTACTCTATTTGTCTTCCATCTTCCTTAAAGATTATTTCAAGATTTTCACAAATCAAAACCAACAAACTAATAATAATCAATCCACTCAGAATACGTTTCACATGGAGCGGCCCAAGTGGCATCCATGTCAAAACAACACCATGATCTGAACTCAGCTTCAAGACTGATTGAAGAGTAATTCATAAAACATTTAAACTCTTTAGCGGTGTCCAAATTCAGAGGCTGCATCCTCCTGAGGACCCGGCCAACGTAGACCGCGAAGGCCTCCGAAGGCTGGGTTGGCCGGAAGTGTGAAATTGGACAGTCTAGCCTTCAGATTTGTGTCACCGCTGTCTCAGTGGAGTTTAATAAGCTCAGAGTCTAGAACTGCAAACACTTATAAACCTTCCATACAAGTGCAGTAGACACATTTTTCCTATGCTCAGGTTGCACAGGTTGTAGAGTAGAAATGTTTATGAATGACATTGTGTTAACCCTATCTAGCATTTTCCCAAAAGCTGACATTCCGGTCTTTAAGTGATGACATATGAAGGGGGCACCGGTTTAGCTCGCTGGGATGAGCAAGTGACCATATGCTGTACTGGCTGAGAGCGGCCGGCCTGGGTTCATCTCCAACCTCTGCTTTCCTGTCACTCTTAACTGTACCCTATTGAAAAAGTCCAAAAATAAATAGCAGGAGGAATTTTAAAGTACTGCTAAAGTAACCTAAGTGTCACGACCAGGGGGCCGATATGAGAGACAGGACTCAAATGCAGACAGTACTCGCAGGCACAAAGACTGTGTGTAAAGTACACTTTTAGTGCGGAACGCGAGTTGTAGCACCATGTACACAGAGATGCAAAGGGTTAATTGGCACGCTGTGAACGAAAATATACTATGAAGTACTAGTTCCTAGTATAGTACCAAAAGCACAAGCTAAACACTTCTATGAAACACTATGAACTATGACATACCAGAACAACACTATGAGAGACACAAAATATGAACTGTGTGAACTGAGAGGGGGTCCATGAGGGAGCCTTGGGGCTGTCGTGGACAAAGGGGGGGAACTCGATACTGGTAACATCCAGTGCAGGAACCGGGAAGTGAGGGGCAGAGGGAAACTACGTGGTGGTATTCTCAGAGTCATTGTTCCAGGCAGAGGTGAAGCATAGAGGGGTAGGTGATCCAGGTGAGGTGTGAAGATGTCCCATGAGCAAAATCAGCAACTGAGCAAAAGCAGGCTATGGCAGTAAAGAGCAATGATATCCAAAGTTTCAGAGAGTTAGCAGACGATCTAGCAAAGAATGGTTGTAAACGCTGGTCTTTAATCACTGCAGCCTAATTACTCACAGGTGTTGCCAGTCAGAGAAAACAAGGGAACTCCGCCCAGGGGTGGATACGCCAACAACACAGAACACCTCAAGACTCACCCTGACCATGACAGTAAGAGTTTTTCAAGGCAGAGAACTGAGATATTCTTCAGTGTCCAAATCCTAACTCAACAGAGCATGCTTTTCAGTTAGTGAAGACATAGGCCTCATAGAGCATCTCAAGGGATCTCAAGAACCTCAGTTCTATACTTCAGAAATCACCCAAATATTAAAAGATATTGTGATATATAAAATTATTTAGTTTGTCATATAATGTTTAAGCCTCTTTAGAAAGGTGACTGTGACTTATTATTTTAAGTAAAAAATACCAACACCATGGTAAGAATTGCTTTCAAAATGTAAAAGCTATCCTCTGCAAATCAAGCTACCTGACCTGACTACCTAATCCTACAATTGTGTCACAGGGACACCAAGCTACTATTAGTATTGCTCATCAGTGAAATTTGATGTAATTTTTATTATGTTTTCCATCATCTAATGTATCACAGCTTGTAATTTTACTATTAATTTCTGCAAATCTGCAACCCTACAACCCTGAATGGTCGCAGGGTTCTTATATCACTACCAAAGAAACATATTTTATGGTTTCGGCATCAACAGAATAAAATGAAGCCTGGTTAGAAGTAGTGACTTTGGCTAGACAAAGCACCACTTACACTCACTCAATCATCAGAAAATGCAGGGAAAACATGCTACAGTATGGAGAGGAGAAGTTACACCACTAACCTTCAGAACAAGATTCCAAAGCCTGCACCTTTTTTCAATCAGATGCAGTCAGTGTGTTATTACTGTTACTGAAGTCTGAGTTAGAGAGAAAATATTTTGCAGCTCCTTAAAATGTCACTGTTAAGCAAAGTGGCAGCAGTGATGGCAGGAAATAAACCTCAGGGGTCAGCGGATCACCACGGAGACAGTCTCTCTGTCTGTCCTGCTCCTATGTAAACTGTGGTGGTGGCAGGAAGAGATGGATCTGCACGGCCACGGTCTCTGAGGAAGCCCTCATTGCCATGTAGCTCAACCTCCCAGAGAAACCTGATCTGAATCCAATCATGGCCCCCGTCTGTATATGCTTTCTGTGAACAGCAGTCACCCAGGAGACCGTCTACTGCTGGCCTCTGTCTACATGAATCTAATGCGAATCAATCTTCTGCTGCTAGACTCATCCCACTGGCAAACTGGATTTTTACACAAATATTTAGAAAATGTTGACTGTTCTGTTTTATGCCCCAAAAGCTAGAATTTCTAAAGGTTTTGGTGATTAGTCACAAAATAACCTTTTAATTCTTTTTTTTCCATGCTGAAGCTACATTTAAGCTTTTAACTTCTAATGGGTTTCAAAGGTTTTAAAAACTATATCATGCAAACTCTGTGGTTATGATAGTCTGAGAATAATATTAAATCAGACTGACTACTTTTCCACAGATCGGAAGAACATTCAATTTAAACTTTAAGAAATTACGTGTCAGGTCAGTAAAAATTCACATTATCCTCCCTATGTTCTAAATTTAAACCCAGCCTCAACCTTTACTTAACACAAACTGAGCTAAAATGCAGAAGTAGTTTGTGAAAAAAAAAAGTACATCCCATGACTGAACAGTTTGTAGAACCACCTTTAACATTACAAACACTGCTTCACATCATTGAGGACTGTGGACATTAGTTTACACACAGCTCCCTCAAGGTCCTCCCACAGTACTTCAGTCTGGACTTTTGGTTTTTGCAGCATCTTGATTCTTTTCAGCCATTTTGACGCAGCTGATGCTGGTGAGCTTGAAAACACTGTACTGTTGCATGTTACAGTGGACTTTTTTGAGAATGAGTATCGCTATGTGTTTAATAAGCATATTGTTAGTTTTTAAAATCTGTTGTTTAAAAATAGTCTTATTGAAAAAAGTAAATATGCATTTTTTTCTCAATTTCAACAATTCATTCAAGTGTAAAATTGCAAAAATGTTTGTACAGGTTGTGACAGAAAATAGATAGATTCATCCCATGCTTTGATCCTTGGCTACATATGAATATCTGTGCTAACACTGAATATAAATTTCTTCTCAGTGTGTCTTATAACAGTCCTATTTTATTATAATTGGGCTCTGTATTAAAACCAAGGTATTTAGATGTGTTTCTTTTTTCTATTTTTTTTTTTTACATATTATTTTTCTAGATTTATGATCCTTTTCCATGCTTTGGCAGTTATGTTTTTCAGTGGTTGTAACGCATTCTGGGTTCTGGGAATATTTTGCTTCTAAGACTGAAACTGTTCTCCTGTGTTGCAAAATGCGTGAAAGGTTATGGCATGACTGCAGACAACACATCCTCTCAGATTGTGGTAATACAGCGGTGGTGGAGTAGACTCGACTAGGCCTTTTTAGGTAATAAAAGGAAGTCACATGAAACATATGGAGTTATTTTTTCATTCATGTCATGTGGATTCATTCAGTGAAATGTCTCACTCTGGACACTGTCTGAGTTTTTGAGTAGGAGAGATCAAGTCAGACAGATCCAATCTGATAATGGAAGCAACCTAGTTGGTACAGAAAATCAAGTGTAAAAAGACATTACTGAGAGGAACCAAAACAATTCAGAGAAGATTCATGTTTGAATAGTGGTAAGACTACACACCTCTGGAGCGAGGGTTGCAAGTTCAGTTCCCAGTAAGGGTTCTGGCTAGACCCCCATGCTAAAAACCAGCCCTGGAGTTGCGTGGCTGCATCTGCAGCCTGTCTGCAGTTCAGGACACACGCATTTCACTATATGTTGTACTGTGTATATGACAAATAATCTTTGTATCTTTGCTTTATAGTGACATTTGAGAAAGACTTATTCAAAGGTTCCCAAACTAATTTCAATGTGTAAAATTAGTACAGATGATATGTAATATCACTTTCAGTAATCATGCCAAGAAACCATTTATTGCACACAGAAACCCAAGGTTTCATAGTTACTGATGAATGTGTTGTGTATGTTCTATTGTTCATAACATAGAACAAAGTGGTAGAAATATTTAATCTTACTTCACAAGTAGACTTCTTGCAATGGCTGGGGTTGCCTCAGAATAACAGAATTATAACTGGAAAACAGCAGCAGGGTACAAAAAATGTTTTTGAAAATTATTCAACTACCTATGCAACTGTATAAACTATTCAGGTACTGAATGCCACCTCAGGACCAACAGCACAGGAGGTGGATTTTGTTAACGCAGACCCTGACTGATCTGATCTGATATGAAAATCCAATTTTTGATAACCTCGTGTTCTACTTGGACAAAATTTTAGATGTGATGCCATTCCTGAAACAAGCCTATCTATCCTTTTTTATTAAGGACTGGGATCTATATCTAGGAGTACACTGGCTTGTAGGATAAAGTTGATGAGCCATACCATGAAGCTCACCATGTCTTTATGGATCAAGATAAAGCATCTGATCAGGTGTCAAGACAGGAACTGTAGCAGTGCATGAGGAAATCAATAGTGACAGAGAAGTCTAAAGAGGTTGAAAAAGAATGCAACTGGACTTTAAGTTTGTGAAGACATTTCACCTCTCATCCAAAAGGCGTGGTCCCTTTGGAGGTGGACTGCCCTCACCTGCAAAAGGTGATATCACCTTTGATTTGGGTTAAATCATGTCTCTGAGTAAGAATATTCCAAATATAGTTGTCTACTAGGGTAGCCAATTATGGACTGGTCGTTATTTAGGGATTTTCAACTCTAATCGAGCACTTTATACGCGCATTTTTTCGACACCAAAGTGCTTTCTAATTTTCACACAATTTGAGCAACTTGGGGTTCTGGTCGAAGGATATTTAGGTATACAGACCGGAGGAGCCAGGGATTGAACCAGCAACCTTCCGATTAGCAGATGACATGCTCTAACTCCTGAGCTACAGCTGCCTAAACCATCAGGTCTATGAGATGGGAAATAAGCTAAATTGGCTTGTTTCAGACAGAGGCTAAACTGTGAGGGCCCACCGAGGCTTAGTATAGGATAAATAATGATTATTAACTGTAGAATTGTGAATCATGCAACACTAAGTAAAATTCAAGAATTCTAAATAGATTCCTTTAAATGCAAATATTCCGTGTTTATATGACGGAACATGACATTTGCTGACTAATTAGTCAATCAGTTAATCATTTCAGCTTTGACTAGGAGAACAAGTTAAAAAAAATCTGAGGCCTGTGGCTCAATCACAATTTTTCATCTCAGTAGGGGGATTCACCATATGATCTAGGATGTGGTAGATTTCTATGATAAAAATGTTTGGGCACAGATGGTGGCTGTCTAACTGTCAAGTTTTTTGTCACAACAAATCTGGGCCTGTCAAATAGCCTAACCATATGTCTCTCACTGTAAGTGAAATGAACTTTTTAGTGATGATAGTAGATGTTAGGGCTTAGTAGTCATTACTAAATATTTCAATTTCTAACAAAAAACTAAAATGGAAGAACCTGAAACATGAAAACCTGACAAAAAAACAAAACAAAAACGGAACATGAATCATGGAGACACAAGGGAGGTTGGCAGACGATCCAGCAATAAACAGAGGAAGACAAAGGGCTAAATGGCAACAAATCAGGTCCAGAGGCCAACTGCGTAGGAAGCGGCGGCGGCACAGGCAAAGCAGGTCCAGAGGCTGAGCCGCGTGGGCAGCAGCAGTGGTGCAAAAAGTACCCTCCAGGACCCCGACGAGGGAGAAAACGGGAGCAGAAAGCTTCAGGTGGCCTGGCAGGTTGCCGGTGTTGGTTTGGGTTGGTGCATGGATGTGGATGTGGAGGCTGTGAACGTGCAGGTGTGCAGACCTCTGGCATAGACGGAGCTGGGCCAGAC
This sequence comes from Simochromis diagramma, assembly GCF_900408965.1. NCBI lineage: Eukaryota > Metazoa > Chordata > Actinopteri > Cichliformes > Cichlidae > Simochromis > Simochromis diagramma. The sequence goes on along the minus strand of NW_024386757.1, from coordinate 2,730,543 downwards.
AGCGTGACAAACTCTGTCGGAGATGGAGCTGAACCTGACAGCGGATCAGAAGCCAAAGGCGGTTAAGTGGGTGGTTGAGCTGATGGTGGCTGGCAGCCACGGGTGGTTGAGTGAGTGGCAGTGTGGCAGCCGCAAGCAGTTGGGCGCATTCTCCAGAGCCCCCAGTGGAGACAGCCGGCGGCTGGGCGGACTCTCCAGATCCCCAGCGGAGACAGGCGACGGCCTGGGAGCCATGGATGGCTGGATGGACTAGAGCCCCCAGCAGAGACAGGTATAGACCAAGATGATGTGGGAACCTCTGGTGGGGATGAACCAGACAGTGTGGAAACCTCTGGCTAAAGTGAAGCAGGGCCAGCAGGTGAGGAGACCTCTGGCTGAGACAGAGCTGGCTGGAGCTGCCCAGGGCACACAGCCAACCCAGGGCACTTATCAGCCAGAGACAGCAACATGACTTCAATAGTGGACTGAAAGAGCATGCCAGAGCTCTCTGCTGACGCAGGAGGCTGGGTCGGCTCACTCAAGCTCCCAGCGGAGACAGAAGGCTGAGATCTCCTGATCTCATAGCTGAGACAGCCTGTGCAGGCTGTAAAACCTCCGGGGGTCCAGAGGCAGCTGAGGCCACAAGCTCAGCCTTTGGGGAAGCCCCGGGGAGAGTTTCAGCAGGTTCACACACAGTCTTAGTTGTAGCCAGCTCAGCTGACACAGTCTGTAAATATACTAAGCAGGAATTTACTTTCTCTGGCATTATCATTCCAGGCTCGGAAGGAGCGCAGGATGAAATGAAACTTTTAAGTGCATAGAGCTGGAATAAACTGCCTCAGAATAAACATGGATGCCGCTTCCCTCTGGAAGGCGGATCCAGCGGCCGGGTAGCCAGCCAGACGCAGTTAGGGGGTGAAGGTGGAGGGCGTTGTGAAGTCGAGTGAGAGGAACCAAACGCAAGCCCTGGAGATGGAACAGAACTTGAACTGAAAGTGAGCCTTTATTTGCGGCTAAAAGAAAGCAAAAAATAAACGATAATACAACCAGGGCTGGAATTAACAAAAACCTAAACCGGGAGAACCCTAAAGCATGAAAACCTGAAAATGCCTGGAACATGAATCATGGAGATACAGGGGACGACAGCAGACGATCCGGCAACGAACAGAGGAAGAGAAAAGGCTAAAATACAGAGAGGGATAACGACACAGGAGCTACAAGACTGGGAGGAAGACTGGAACACTGAACACAGGACGTGAGACTGTCAAAGTAAAACAGGAAACATAAGACATGCACAGAGACACGCACTTGGCAGAGAAACAAGGAAACACAACTGACAGGCAAGGTGAGACAAGTGTAACTAACTAAAAAAGATGGAACACAAGGGAATGACCACAGAGACAGAACCGAACATATATGATGGACTACGCAGGGAGGCACAAATGAAAACAGATTAAATGAACAAAAGCTCACAGCCAGAAATACAAATGATTAAACCAGGAAGAAGAAGGAAACTAAACAATACTAAAACGAGAACATAAGAAACCTAAAAAAACACTGGGTCATAGACCCAGTACCATGACAGCACCAAGTGTATCTTGGTGTTATACTTGTACAGTTTATGAATGCTGCTTACTAGCCAAGCTTGCTAGCATTAGCTGACATGAAAGCATTAAACACTGTACTGTGTGTACAGACCACATCACTGTGGCAGAGGTGTGGTCTGTGGCTCTGCTGCAGAGAAGGGATGGTGCAGTTGGCTCAAAGTGTGGTGTCAGGGATACTGGGAGGGCACCTGGAAACACTTGGGTAACTCACCCTATTTCAGTGACACCAGAACTGGAGACGAGAGAAGTGCAGGTGATGACGACTAAAAAGCTGACTCCTCTGAACTGACAATTAAAACTTTTCACAGTGGCTGTGCACGTCCTGGGTCTTTACTCGCCACAGTGGTAGTGAAACACAGGACCGTGGGAGGGGGGATCCACAGCCTGTGCAACAACTCTGGGCCTAGCCCAGATGGCAGAGCAGCTGGAGTCACTGCAGCTGCAGACACGAGTGTTGGAGAACATGGTCACTCAGTCTGGTGCCTCCTCGCTGGCCTCGCCGCTCAACCTGCAGTGGTCGTGCATAGGATGACACGCAGTCCTTTCTGGATATTTTTGAGGCCACAGTTTAGGCATGCCAGTGGCCTAGGGCTGAGTGGGCCATCTGTGCAGGTTCCGAGTGGCCACATGGATCTGGGGGATTGACCATTTGCTTTCTCAAGATGGCTGTGGAATGCGACGGAGAGGTGGCTGCAGATTGGCCCTTTACTGGTAGAAGCACGACTGCTTGACTTTGTCCTTCTGAAACTGTTTATATATGGGCTCCCGGGGGCGACAGTGGAATGGATCACTGACCACTTCCTCTCTGCTGTTTCTTCCCATGTACCAGTGGCCATGGGCGCTGCACCTGACCCACATGGGGTCACACAGATGTCAGGGCAGGAGTGTTGTCGGTCTGGTGACTGGGGCACCTCTGCCGGGAGTATGAGTGAGTCATTGTAAAATGATTTGCTAGGTAGCTCATTATAATTGCACATGGATTTTGCTTTGTATTAGTTCACCCTCAGCTATCTATCATCTATCCATCTATATCTAAAATTGAGGAAGCCTTGAGGCGACTTTTGTTGTGATTTGGCGCTATATAAATAAAATTGAATTGAATTGAATTGAGTGATCTAAGATTTGTTCATTAGATTAGTCTAACTTGTATTAGACTAATGTATGATGAAAATTAACATTGTCCTTAGCTTGTGCACTGCTGAATTCCTCATCAGATTTTAAATATTGAAGGCATTTCTAGTCACAGTATTGTATGCTTGGCATTAAATGTTTGTGCATTACAGACAGCAGCCCTTTTTTAATCTCACTCTACAATGTATTGTCATTCTGAATATGCTGTTATTGCCTCTACTAAGAAGATGAATGAAAAAAGGGAAATGGGCCTGAGGGAAACTTATTGGGCCCCAGTTGTTCATAGCTCTGTGAAAGGGCAGATGAGATGCAGCAAATGAAACGCAAGCCCAATATTTGTCTTTGATCTGTGAATTCCTCAGGTGCAGTCGCATCCCACAGTTCAGAGATTAATATGTCTATCAGCATTAACATAAACTGTGTTACAAGGAATGAGACGGCTGGCTGTGGAATGGTCTTGTCTTTAGCAGCACATCATGTTTTTTCTTTTTAAACTAATGATAAAACAAATGGAGCACGTGAGCAAATTTGCAAGTATGAGAAAACTTTTTGTCTGTTACAGGTAAAAAATTAAGTTCAACTACCACACACACACACACACACACAGAAATGTATTTTGGTCTGAAACTAATAAAGATCACACTAAAGTGATGGTTCATCATAGAAAGGAAGGCCTTCTCTGAATGAGACAAACTCAGAATCTGTGTCTTTCTTTTCTTGTTTAGAGACTTCAGGAACTTCATTTTTTCCATATATGATGATGATGAATTATGATCACAGCTGGCTCACAGCTCAGTGGACATTTAGATGAGAAAATATATATTTAACACATTTAAGGAAAATACTAATAAAATAAAAAATAAAATAAAATAAAATAAATGTTTATTAAGCAATTTTGATAGGAAATTGCTTAATTTTAGAAATGTTTTTGCTCTTTTTTGCTGTTTAGTTGTTTTCTTTTAGAATCATTCATCTTAGCAGTAGGATTTACATGAAAAGAGAAACAAATTAAGTTTGAGTGAAAATGTAAATTTTTTGTACTCTCTGGTCGACTGACTCAGTGAATCAAATGACTCAAAAAACTCGATTCACTTTGGTGAGTGACTCATTAAAACTCGATTCAGTAAAAAGAATCAAATTTACCATCACTAGCCCTTTGTTTGGCCTGCTAAAATGGCGCCTCGGCGGCCACGCCCCCTGCCGTGACATCACGCTCCAAAGCCCCATAGACAATAGAACCAAATTTGGACGTTACGACCTCGAGTGATACCAAAACCTTCGAAAACACTCCAAAATACAACAAGAGGCCAGGACAAGCACCAGTGACACAGAGCAGCCAAAAAAGTTGTTCGCCAAGCACTATCCGACTCCTAGTTAAGAAAATGAACAATATGACCTTGAGTGAAACCTCTGAAAACACACCAAACACACCAAAAGACAACAAGAGGCCAGAAGCAGTAGTGACACAGGGCGTCCAAAAAAGTCCCCGAGCCAGGACTATCCAACTCCCAGGTCAGAAAACAAACGATACGGCCTTCAGCTAAGAAAAAAAAAAAAAAAAAAAACCCCATCTCTTACTGCTCTGTTTATTTCTTTAAATGAACACTTGTACATTTTTGTCATAGAAGAATAAGAATATTAATATGAATATGAACACCAAGGCGTTTCCAGGCCAGCCAAGAGATATAATCTCTCCAGCCTGACTTGGGTCTACCCCGGGGCCAAATGCCTGGTGGCACCCTTGCCTCCATGGGCACCTTAACTCATCACTTTTGACGCAGAGAATGTATTTTATTGACTAATATTAGTAGGCTGAAGCCTTTTACTTCTACTTACTTCTGATTGGCTTTTACTATATATTAATATGCTTTTTTAAGGATCAAGACGTGGGTGTGTTTTTCCAGCTTCATTAACAGTTGTTTTTTCAGAGATCAGATGTCCTCACATCTTCAGCAGTAACGTTAATCCATATTGCACAGAGTGCATGTTTTGTATGATAAATTTTACCCATACCCTGCAGAACGAGAGACAGAGCAGCCGGGCTATGTAAAAAGTGTAAGGGGGCGTGTTCACGGTCACGTCCAGTGGGTGTGTGGGCAGAGACGCTCTACCACGAGTTACTACTGAGCAGACTCTGGCTCCAAAAGTGGAACATGGCAGCTCCCACAAGCGGGATATTTTGGCTTCATTTTTGCACAATGGGAGGAAGTGCTGTCGTGTCGTTCATCTTTTATACAGTAATTGGTTAGGACCAATCAGCAAATTTCAAAAATATACAAAACAATATATATAACTTCATAAGTCGACAAAAATAAAATCCAGAAAAATCATGTAGCTTTTCAGATTCATGATTCTTTCGGTTGCATCATAAAGATGTTTCAAGTTCAAGTTTATACACTTAACCTTAAGTTGAGGTCTTTCATGTCTCTTTAACAAAAAACAGAAACAAAATCCCTATTCAGAAATCTCTCTTCTATATGATGGTTTGTGTGTGTAAACGTGTATGCGTGTCTGTGTGTCCACACACAGCAAGCATTTGTTTGGCCTGCTGATATGGCGCCTTGAGCAAAAATCCTGGCCACGCCCCATCCCTTAAGATCCCGCTCCAAAGTCCTATTAACCTACAGATTTAGAAAGAAGACGCTGCATTGTTAACTCTGAGGGAGATGGAGAATGAGCCTATTTCCAAAAAAAGTGGAGTGAGTTCCTTTAAATACTATATATTGTTAAAAACTAACACACACACACACACACACACACACACACACACACACACACACACACACACACACACACATTTTGTTCTAGATCACAAATACTTTGCATGTTTTTCTACCCAGATCCATCATAAAGATTTATTTTATGCTATGAATATGAAGACACCTGATCACCATATAGCACTCTGCTTTTGTGCACTACAGTGCCTGACAGTGACTAATGCAGAGCTTCACTTCTTGCTTGCACATATAGAATTAGGAAATCATATTTCTGAATTCAGTTGTGTTCGATCAGGCAGATAACTGATGGATTGCTCTACTTTCTGAATGCAAACTGTCACACATTAATATTTGTACGATTTCTAAAATGTGCAGCATTATTTTCCATAAATTCAATGTTTCTATAAATGCAGAGGCTGGCTCATTGTCCAGGCTGCTATAGTAGGCTTGTCTGCCAATCTTCCACATTTTGCTGCTTTTCTTGTTGAGTCTGTGATGTTTGATGCTTTTTTTGTGTATTTGTTTATGTGTGGGTTGTTTTTTTTGCCACAAGGGATTAAACAGTATAGTTTTGTGTTGATATTGTGTTGTAGGAGCCCTCTTATACATTAATGGTAGTGTGGTAGTTTAGCTGAAGAAGATGGTGTGAGTTTGTAGCATGAACTTAAACAAATGAACAAATATTTCTATTCCCATAACCCCTGACTGGGGTGGTCCATGGCACTGATCAAAAGCTGGAACTATGCTACTGATATGTGTATACATCCACTCCTTTAATTGAATAATCCTGACTCATGTTGAAATTAAGTAGTATTGGACTTGGTGGTGGCTTCCTGTGAGTTTTTTATATATAAAATATATAAAAATGAACTGTGCCTAATGAGTGCTACAGGCACATTATCTTCCAAAATTTCCTATCCAATGCACTTCCCTCTGCCTGCAGCTTAGCACCCTCATCTTTAGCAGCAGATAAACCTTTAGACTTGTGCAAGTAAACAACCTGAGGTGAGTCAAACATCCAGAGGAAATTGAAGAATCTGACAAATCCTTTGTTCCAAGCAACCAAACAAGCAAATAAATACATACATAACATAAATAGCTTATCAGCCTGATTGATCTGGTCACCAGATCAGACTTATGACTGACACTAATGCCCTGCCAGCAACACTGAGAATTTTTCAATCTCATGTACAAAATGGAGATAATCTATGGGTTCTATGGGAGAAGAAATGTTATTTTTTTATACAAGAACCAAATAAGTGAAATAAGTTCACTAGCAGGTGAAGGGCCTAGAGATGACATACAGTGTAACAGTGTATCAACTTTGAAGCTACTTGATTGCATGAAACGGCATGGTTTAATTTGCCATCTTTACAACATAATATGGTTTATGGTGGTGTGTGCTTATACTCAAATACTATAACTAACTCTGGTATTCAGAGGCAAATGTCCTGTCTTGACTTATTAAAACCACTCATATCTACTTTACTGGAGCTACAGAGGGCTGAGCAGCCTTCTGTTGTTTGCCTGGCCTCGCTAATTTCTTCTGGTAATATGGACTGAAGCCGCTACGAAAGAAGTTGGGGGGTAAAGGGGAGGAGGAATGCTAACATTCAGTGGTATGAGTTACTTGTAGTGCAGAGTCTGCTTTTTGGGGCCTACTGACATTATGAAATGGATTGACATTTCAAATATTTGCAGTGCTCAGCGCATCTAAATGTAGTAATAAGTGAACCACAGACCTCCTCCTCACCACCCAGCAAGTCATGCATGGCCATTTCATCAGGAGCACAGCAAACCTGCTTTCCAAACCTTTACAGGTCAGACAATGTAGTCTGAAGAGCATTTTCTTTGTTCTAAACAGCACCAACTCCAATTGCTCAAGTGCAAGAGGAACAGTAATTAGGAACAGACTATATACTTTTAATTTAGGTCAGAGTGGTAAAGCATTATGTATGCTACCTCCTTGAACTACAGTAGATATTCCATATGTGTAATCAGACATCTGCGCTCTGTTTAGGTTGACACCCCCACAAGATGGGAGAAGACTACAGTAATGACAGTGTATGCTTGTGTATACTTCTCATCACAGCTCGTGGAAGCACAAAAAACACTGTCAGCGGCACTTTAGTACATTCAAGCACTCTGAAACTAATCATGCACACAGATAAAACACTATGAGAGTATGTGTCCCAGAAATACATCTTTGCACAACGTTGATATTAAAAGAAAGCTCAAAATCGAGATAAAAGCAAGACAAGTGACTTGGCTCGCTTGTGTAACACTCAGAAAGATCACAAGAGAACTGCTGATCGAGGCATCTAAAATTAATGGGTGTTTCTTTTGGGTTTTTTTGTTCTAAAGTTAGCTCAATGCTGCGTCTGTTGTCAGATAATATGAGAATAAAGTATTGCTCTTGGCTATAGGGCCATAGTCACTCTGATGAGTTTTACATGGAGCTTTCTTTCTGCGACTTCAGTTTTTAATTTGTCAAAAATGCCAGGAAGAGACAATTCAACAGACCATGTAGTAATATGTTTCTGTGTTCTCTGAGTTTTTCACTTTTCATAGGTTGGGAAACATGACTTTTTAAACTGACACATCATGAGAAAACTGGCCCCTGAGCACAGACAATAAAAAGCAGTCTTTAATGCCCCTGGAGGAGTAGGATACGCAGGATGGGTGGGAATCACCAGATATCCCATATTACTCACTCGCAATATATTATAGTGATTTTTAACAATATTGCAATATGATAAATAAATTATCTATTAATCACCTTTATTCATCTGAAAATTATGTCCTCAGAGGTGTTTATCAGTGTCTTTTTTTAATCCAATAAGATAAAGATACCTTACTTCAGTTATTTTTAAAATTTTTGCTGCAAAATGAGATTGTCAAGCATACCAACATTGTCACATAAACCCATGGAGTGAGTCTGCTATCAGTCTGCGATTGAATGGGCTCAAGCTTGCAATTGCATGCCATCTATTGGCGATAATACGGCAATTAACTTTGATGAATCTGCAAAAATGAAATCTGCGCTCTTCTGGACAGAGATCTCCAATGTTGTTCTTGGGAACTGCTGGAGCTGCTCACCTAGTCCTCCAATTACACCTGGGAGCACTGTTACCTTCACCCTCCACATCTTCTCGAGTTCTTCTCTGAGCCCTTGGTACTTCTCCAGTGTCTCGTGTTCCTTCTTCCTGTTGCTGTCATTCAGTATCTACATTTATCACCACAGCCATCTTCTTCTGCTTGTCTACCACCACCATTGGTACCAGGACTTCCAGGTACTCTTGTTACACTTATGTATGATGGAAGCCACTGTGTTCATTGGGATGTTTAACGCTGTGCCTTGATACAATAATGTCTCTTAAAATCTTATAGTATGGATAAGTTCTCATCCATATCAGACTATATCATCAACTGGGTAAATCAACAGTTTTTCCTCTGAATTGTAATGCAGAACCATAAAGAGCTCCTTTCACTGGAACTAAAGGGCACAGCCCAACTCCTGAAAAATATCCCCACAGTGTAAGTATTAGTGTAAAATTAGTTTTTCTTGCTAAAATATCCAAAAGGGCATTGTTTGGATGGGAGCATATGTTGCTCTAAACCTTGCATATACCTTTCAGCTTTGATAGGGTCTTTCCAGATGTGCAAAGCTGCTAATTTCATAGGGACCTCCATGGCAAGTGCCAAAATAAGATGCAAGCAAATAAATAAAAGTATTTAGGTTTGTTTGCACCACAATTAAATTTAAAGCTAATGGTGGATGTGGTGTATCCTTCTTCCACAGACCATTAAGAAATGGTCATTATGGAAACATAAAGAGAAAATGTTATTGTAAAAGAACACAAATCTTGTTGTAAAAATCTTGGGAACCGTTTGGGGATGGCCCCTTCCTGTTCCAACATGACAGTGCACCAATGCATAAAGGTCCATGAAGACGTGGACATTAACAAGTTTGTCCTGAAGAACCTGACCTACCTGCACAGAGTCCTGACCTTAATCCGACATAACATCTTTAGGATGAATTAGAGCAGAGACTTCTCATCTAGCTCTGGCCTCAGAATTGTACATCTAGAAGAATGGTTAAAGAAAAATCCCATAAATACACTCCTAAACTTTGTCGAAAGACTTCCCAGAAGAGTTGAAGCTGTTGTAGCTGCAAAAGGTGGGCCAACATCCTATTAACCCTAATGCATTAAGACTGGGATGTCACTTAAGTTCACATGCATGTGAAGGCAGATGAGAGAATGCTTTTCACAATATATTATATATAATAATGACTCAACAGTTACAAATATATTCACCCTATTTGTATGAGAATGTTGTACTATAATATAATGTGACTACACAGTCTACAATTACACAACAAGCAGCTGACCCTTACCAGCCGTTCAGTGCAGGCAAAGCATAAAGACAGTCACATTTTATAGCCAGTACAACCAGACAAAATAAAGTGAAAACTGAAAACTCCCATGCTTACACAAAAGACCACATGTACTCTAATAAGAGTTGTCATTGAACAACACTTTTATTTTCATAACTGATACTGTGCCTGTATATCATTTCATAGGTTTTGCTTTCAGTCATTGTGAAAAGAAAGCGATGAAGGCCATTTGAAAAGCTGATGCATACTTTTCTTTTACATCAGCTAGAATCCAACACTTAACCTTAAAATGGAACCTGTCATGATAAATAGCTAAAATGCCAGTGTTTGTTCTTTATAAGCTTGAAGCAGAGGGATGTGACCTTGGCAGGAGGAAATAACCAATCTTTTCTTTTCTTTTTTCCTTTTTTTTAAAAAGCAATATGGAGCATATTTGGATTCCATCTTTTAGTGTCCCAGAAAGTTAATTATGTTCATCTGGACACAGCATTTTCATCACTGTGCCTTTTGGGCAATTATTGGTCAATCTTCTGTGTATTAAAGGAAGAGTATGCAGAAATTAAATAAGTGGAAAAATACTACTTAGCAATAAATATTACACTAAAACATAAAACATGACAGTTCCCATTACCTTTTACTTATCTGTGTCCGTAATAATTGAAATAAAAACTATTACCAAGTATACCTCCTATGAAATGTGAGTAAAATAAGATTAATTTACAGAACTTTAGCTTACATACCTACAGTATGCGCTAATCACTGTAGTAAAATGTATGGTCACTTAATCCGATGCAAAACTAAGATCTAGCAGGACAAGCAGAGATGAGTCCACCGTCAGAGGCCATTAGAAGATCATTTGTAACCTTTGCTAAAGCTGTTTCAGTGATGGGCTCGGAAACCTCAGTGAAACTCTTCAAATAAACCACAGTTAGCTGTTTTACAAATATAAAATTAATATTTTGTATTGAATACCGAGTAGAATTGTTCTCAACTTAGTGGTGTGACCCTTCACAGCAGTCCCAGTTTTTCATGAGGCCCCTTGGAAAACACAGTTGTCCAACCCTGGCATAGACATAGGCTATAACAAATATATGACACTAATAGCAGTAGGCTGTTATGTATAATTCTTACTTAATGCAAAATATTACACTTGACAGATGCATGCAACCTCCAAGGCTGAAAAATTAAGCCAGTGTAGAAGTGCCAAAATCATTTAAGGGCAGCCACATGAAGCACGTTAATGATGTCTCATGTTAATATCTCCAGCAACATACCAACAAAAAAGCATGCTTATAGCATTGGTAGCATGTTTAAAAACTTAAACCAAAGCAAAAAAAAAAATTCATTCATTTCCTCCAAAACTCAAACGAGGCAGTGGCAGAGGAACACAGAGTGGCGGCGTTTGAAATATTACTCTCTGGGTCACAAAATAAACTTTTAAGTTTTCATACGAGAATGGTGCTGTGTAAACTTTTAATATCTGCTTGATTTATCAAGACATCACATATTTGCATAAGTGCTCTAATGTTTTCGGAGATGCCTGTTACCCACTAGCTGACCGGGTGGTCACTCAGGTTAAACATAATATATAAGGCTGAACTGACAAAAAATCACCAACTACACCACCAGGTATTATAGGAAAAACCATAAAGCTTTTGAACTAAAACAAACGCTGTTGTGACAGTGATGTACACTGTCTTGTTGGTATATATGTATGATTTGTATCACCTTCATGTTTCCCTCTCACCACATATCCAAACTGACATCATGACCAGCAGCTTTTACAGCTGTGGCTCCAGCAAACATCAGCTGATACCAGAAAGTAATATTAAATAAATTCTAACAACAGCTGATCAAGTTTAAACGTGCTGCTGTTGTTTAGCGCAACATCCGCTGGTTTCCTCTTTCTGGCGCAAAGTGGGCGATAAACAAAGAAGAGAGATGATCAGCTGATCATTGATCAGTTTCATGATTGAAATAGCAACAGGAGAGGGAGGGAGAGAATGAGAGAAGAAGAAACAGCTGTGCAACAAAAACACAGAATAACTTCAGCTTTGTGTATTTTTTTCATTCTAGCTGAAGTACGGGACGAATCGCGTTCCTTTCCCCCTCAATACGGATGTATTGTAATTGGTCCAGCCCAGAGTTGATCATGGCCAATTGGCTAATCCACCACCTTTCATTGTTATACCATTACAAAAACAAACAAACAAACATAAAAAATGCCCAGGGGGCCAGTCCAGCTATGCGATCAGCTGGTGGGTAACAGGTATCTCCGAAAACATTAGAGCACTTATGCAAATATGTGATGTCTTGATAAAGCGAGCAGATATTTGAAGTTTACACGGCACCATTCCCGTATGAAAATATCTTAAAGGTTTATTTTGTGACCCAGAAAGAGTAATATTTCAAACTCCACCACTCTGTGTTCCTCCGCCACTGCCTCGTTTGAGTTTTGGACGAAATGGACAGCCAATCAGATTTTTTTGCATCCAAGTCTGTGATTGGCTGGTTTTGTGGCACAAATATAACAGTGCACAGAAGGAGTTGAACGTGCATGGGCAGAAATGTTGAGAGCTCAAGCAACACATTGCGAGCAAGCGCAAATGCAAAAACTGAGCGAGAGGGGCTGCTATTGTGTGTGTGTATGGATAATAGCAAACACTAAAATACATTTTTTGCAGGCAGCAATGAATTTTGTTCACTCAAATTCAGCTTTTCTTCGCTCAAAATAAATTTCTCCTCAAAATGCAACACTTGCACCTGCAAAAAATTTTTCCGTGCGCTCAATATTTTTTTACGTGCGCTCAGAATAGTGGCATAAAATAACGCCATAGGACCTGCTGTGTACAGCCTGCCCAACATGTGATTGTGCTTCAGTTTTGGTGAGAGAAAGTCTGGTTTTTCATTAGTGTTTTATTTATCAGTGATAGTAGATAATATGTCTGTCTGTGCATTCATGTAATGATGCAACTTTCTAAATAATTATGAGGTAGAACTAAGTCTACCTAAGTTATCAGGTACTGCAAGCATTACCTGATTACCTTAGCACTCCACTATGCAATCCTGGAGCCTCCAAATAGCCAAAATACTGTTGGCTAAAATGCACTGAGGCTTCAAAATGAAGAGCCCAGAAACCAATGCGTGTCCATGGTGACAGCCTCCTATATGTCCCTCACATTTCCCATTTTATGAATTTTATTGTATGTATGCTAGTTGCTATGAGAAGATCAGTTTCTCTGCTCGAGCTCTTTGTGCTAAACTGAATGGAACCAATCCCTGAAGAGGATGTGCAGGTTAGTATCATCTTGGTCTGTAATGCTTTTTGGTGCTAAAGCTATTTATAACAAAATTAAACTTATTGTTTATCTGTCTGACTACAACTTTTCTAAACTACTTTATTTTTACTGCTCTTGTAGTATTCTTACTACGGCCTACTCACCTGTCACCTATCACAAATTATTACTCACCTGCTGTCCATCATCAATGACTGCTCCCGTGCTACTTAAGGCCTCAGTGGAGTCTGATTCTTTGCTGGATCATTGTGCTACTTCTGTCAGTGTAACCCAGCTTGTGTTGTCCTAGTGCTCCTCGCTAACGTCAACCTCTCTTCTTGTATATAGATTTCCCTGGACCCTGGCCTGTTTCCCTTCTCCATGGACCCCGCCTGGTGATACTTTCATTCATTGAGAGTGACTTGTTCATTTGAGTCCAGCACTCATAATCATGACAGTAACAGTGCTAACCACCACAGTGCCTTATCATCAGAATAATTATTGTGTCTTATTAACTATGACAGAGTACATATCCAATTTATAATTTATGAAGTAATTATTTTATGTAACAAAATCTATTCGACCATACCAGCAGCAATGCTTATTACACATTAAATATGGATTAAATGTTTATTAATAGTAAAAATAACTGTTTTGCTAACATTTGTCTGTCAATTTGCATTGATTGACTATAGTCATGATAACGTGTTATCACTTAATGGTTGCAGTGTTATCATATGACATAATATGAATAATAATATCTATTTGTAGTTACTTCCTCTTTTGTTTTAAAAGACTTTTTTCTCTTATGCTTCTTATTCAGGTTACTCTTTTGTGATTAGTTTCAGCTGCGTTCCACCAATTTCCTCTTCCCTTATAACGTCTTGAATTTAGTGCCTCCTTTTGTCCGAGTTCCCCCATGTTTGCGGTTCTTTTCAATTTTTAGCCTTTCCTGATCTGTGGATACCTGCCTCATGTGTGCTGATTATTTCCCAGTAATATGAGTTAACAGAGGCTTCTTTGCCAGCAGTGAAAGGTTTTCCTCTTTCCATGTCGCATGCATTTTCTGTTTGGCCTTGTGGTTGATTTAATACAGCCTGCAGTACCCAACAGACTGCAGACTAGACAAAAGAGAAAGATGACTGTAAGTAAGTGAAATAGTGGTCGAGTCATCAGGACAGTGACTCATAATCATGTTAAACAAGTGAGCACAAATGCTATCCTGCGATATATACTATATTCATCCCTTGCTCCTGTTGCTGATGTGCAGGAACAAGTTTTACACAATTCATGCAATACTCCAAATTAAACACCTTTAACTCTAATGATCCTCTTTATCTAATGTGTAAATTGTCATTTCGGTGCTGCATGAAAGCCAGAGGTGTGATGGCTTTGACAGGGATGATGATAGAGATTAGTGGTAACAGCAGGCTCCCCTGGTCAGATCATGCCTGGTCAAGGAGAAGCTCAACGTTAAATGGCACCTCGGTTTTTTGAAATGTCCTGTATTGTACATTTAAAGAGGGAGGGGACGTTATCTACTCCCTCAGAGGCACTGCTGTCTCATTGTTCTCATTCCCTGCCATTAGAGAAATCCATCAAATCTGTTTCCCCCAGGCTGCGGTATACAATTAAAATATTTCAAGACTTTGTAGGTGATTTATACAGGAAATAAATGAGCCATGCCGAGAAACACCTGAAAACAATTACAGCCAAGACTCTGAGCATAGTGAAAGTGATATCAGTGCAGTGGCGAAGTGGAGCTCTGCAAGTCCCCCTGGAGCACTTTTTCTTTTATTAATTTTCTCTTTTGGTTTGCCACTTTTGGGGTTTATGAAACATGATTAATATACCACAGGAGGCTGAGAATGGGAAGGAAGCCACAGTGCTGTATTTGTCTTATATGTTTAAATGAGACAATAGATATGAACAGAAAGATAATTAACAAATAGCAGACATCAGTCCACCTTTGATTTAAATCATCTAACTCTCGTAGCCTCGGTAACCCTTACCATAACTGTAACCCTATGCTAAGTGATTTTTTTTTTCTATTTTAAAATTGTTCTCTGAAATGTTGCCAATGAAGAAACAAAAGAAAGATCCTTACTGACATGCATCAAAATCCAGCTGGAAATGAACTGCCATTCGTGTTTTTCTAGTCTTAGTGACTACTCAGTGCATTTGAGTCACTTATATTCTTTCTAGAAAAAGGAAAAACCTGCTTTTCTTTTAACCTTGGGTATAAATAAATATAAATAAGAATGAAGAAGTTGCTTACTGTGTGTCCAGCAGTGTTGTTCAAGTTATTTGACAAAAATAATTAGTTACTTATTACTGATTACTTCTCCAAAAAAGTAACCCCATTACATTACTGATTACTTATTTTCAAAAGTAATTACTTACCTATTACTTAGTTACTTTTTAAAAACATAATACACAACCTGAATTACGTAATAAAGCAATAGACCTTTCAGCCATTTTTTTCTGCATAATCCATCATATAAAATTTAATCAAATGAAAAAGTCTCTAAAAATTGTTTTATTAGTTTTAATCTTTTATCTTTATTCATCAAGCAAAGATTAAATTATATGCAACAGTCTATTGAATAAATTGTTTATAGTGTTGTCAGCGTTAATCTCGTCAAAATGACGTTAACGCCATAACCGCATTAATGCGGCAAATCTGCGTGGATCAACCCGTGCGTGGGGCTGCACGGCATCAACGCGCTAGCATGGTTAGCTTGTTAACATGTTAGCACCGTCTGCATATTCCAGCATATGAAATAAAATAATGTTTTGTGTTTACACTCACTCTTTCAAATAGATGCAAGGAAAAAACAGCAAAAAATAAATAAAATCAAAGATTCAGTGGCAGTAATTCCTGCCCCTCTTTAGTCTGTCCTATCGCTGCTGCAGCGGTCATGTCAGTGGGGGGATCCGGGGGCTTTCACATTCCCGTGGTGGCGTACTAGGTGTTTGCTCAGAGTTTAAATTAAAATTTTTGCTGAGGAAAGAACTTTTCTTCCCACATAAAGCATACAGTGGACGCCAATGTTTTTGTCACACATCTGGCCAGTGATGTCAGTACTTCCAAGCTTTAAACGCTAAATGGTCGTGCTCTCTCCCGCACTCCATATTATCCATTATTGATCTACACACGTCTGTTGCTGCCACGGACATCGTATGCTCGTACGTCATTGTCATGAGACACTCTCACAAACAAAATCAGTGGTAGTAGTTTAGTAATGCAGTAACGCAGCATGCTTAAGGGAGAGTAGCAGTAATCTAATTACTCTTTTGCAATAGTAATCCCCTACTTATTACTTGAAAAAAGTAAATCTGATTATGTATTACTGCCCATCTCTGGTGTCCAGCACTTTTTGTCCAACTATAGCAAAAGTGTTGAATATGAAACAGTGCAGTACATGTCAGAATATCTGAAACAGACAGGGGATTTAGTTGTAAATTAATTATTGGATGGATATCCATCTGTCCATCTGTCATCTAATCATGATTGAAAAAAAGGGAGAGTTGGATTTATCTTTATATCTCATTGTGTTCATGACAGGTAAATGGATAAACAGGAACATCATTCTATGAATGAACAGCTATCAATAGACTATGTGCACGTTAGCATATGCTACTTCCGGTGCGGAAACTCCTGTGGGGAGCTTTGTTTCCGGTGTCCTATTCACGCCTTGTTTACGGTCCAAAACAAGTTAAGCAAATGAATGAATCAAGCGGCGATTTACATTTCTATAGATGTCTTGGGCATTTACCCAATATATCTGTAAATGATATTCATCGACTTGTCGATATTTTTTCCCCCGCACCTCAGAGCAAAAGAGAAAAGGGATTCAAATGTTATATTTCTCAGTATCTGTAAACAGCGGTCCCTCGTTTATCGCGGGTGTTATGTTCTAAAAACAACCAGCGATAGGTGAAATCAAGTAGCCAATTTTATTTTTTGACGGTGCAAAACGTTGCGCCGACATACAGTACTGCACTTCAGAGTCACACTGCTAGCGATTGATGCAGCGATTCTGTACTGTACAGGAGAGACGTCACGGAGGAGATCGTCTGCAGCGATCAGGACGCAGGACACAATGTGACGTAAAAAAAAAGTGCAAACTTGCACTAAAAAATCCGCGAAACAGCGAGGTGAAAGGTGAACCGCGTTATTAGCGAGGGACCGCTGTAATTTTGAAGGTAAGTCACAACATACCCTTCGTAAATACTAATGTATAGAAACCCTTACCAGGAATCATTCATTTTTTGTGTGGCTTTTTTTCACGGTTTGTTAACATGCTGTGTAGGTGTGTACTTGACTAGCTGACATGACGGGTGAAACATCTGGTTTGACTATTCTTCACCTATAGTTTGAATGCTGAACATTTGCCTGTTTAAATCATAAGACCAGTCACTATACAGAGATGTGCTTCTGAATGTGGACGATGTGTCTTCTGCTGCAGTAATGCAGTTCTGCTTGTGTTGAGTGATGTAAACAACTGATCGATCTAAACTCTTTAAACGTCAAAATTGATCATTAGATTTTTTATGACACAACAGGGTGGCTGTAGCTCAGGTGGCAGAGCAGGTCCTAGGGCATCGGAGTGTGAATGTGTATGAATGGTAGACTACTTAGCACTTAGGTCAAAAAAAAGTGCTGGTGTGATTGGGTGAATGAATTAGTTGTACTAAGCGCTTCGAGTGCTCAGGCAGAGCAGAAAAGCGCTATATAAGAACAAGTCCATTTAGCGATTGACCGCAAAGTAAAGCTACTGGAAATGTACAACCCTACATCTGGTCTCAAACCAGGAAGTTATCATTTTCTCTTGCACAGGGTCTATACAGGTCTATTTATCATTCTTCCATATTGGACTATAATATGGAATATTCAAATGGATGTCTGTAAATGAAGGGTATCTGTACACATAATTAGAATCAAGATCCACAGGTCAATGAACATTGACAAAAAGCTGTGCTGAGCAGATTTCATGAGCTGGATTTCAATGCCTCGTCATAGCATCATAGCTTGCACTATGCTCTAGCATTGCCGAAACTTTTTCGAATGAATCAATAAAAAATTAGGAATTGATATTGCTTCTAGTCTACTTTAAGATTGATGCATTCAGGTCTGAATAATCCTATATGGAAGGGCTTTAAGCTGGCGTTCTTTGTAATATAATGAGCTCACTCTGGTGGTTGCAGAAAGTCTGGCTATAGTGAGGTTTATGGAAAAATGGCCCTTAGGTCATTGATTTGTAATAAACAATTTTCTAATGAGTGTAAGTCTCAGTTGCAAATTTAAATTCTTATTGAATACAAAATGATGTTTATTTGATCCCATTACTGTCAAAAATTAGGGTAAAGTAGGTGTAATATAAGGGAAGCCTAGCATCTAACAATTCCCTACTGTATGAGTGTGCTGGGTCCTCTGCTTTGTCAGCCCTTCCTTATCACATTCAGTTTAAAAACACTAAGACGGCCACGATCAAAACACTCTGATGGAAGCTTCAAGATGAAACCTCACTAAATGGATACATGTAAAAAATGGCTACATCCATCTTTTACATGCGGCCAATCATTAAATGCAAATTCTAATCACTGTGAACTTAGAACTTTCTCATAAGAAAAACTAAGAAAAGTGCAGGATAAATCTAGCCTGAGATTGTTCTGTCAAACTGAATCGATTTCATGCTTTTTGAAATTCATTTCTTAATGTATCCCCCATAAACCACATCTTTACAAATGAGAGAATAAACATTTTAATTTAGCACATGGTTCCCACACACAGCTCTTTTCAACCACCTGAATTGTAAATTTGTGCTGATCCCTCATGAGTGTGGTGGCTGCAGATCTGGCAGTGACACTCTGTGTAATCACAGAGGGTCCAGCGGGCAAATCTTCAGACACCCATTTGTTAGCTGACTCAGCAGCCAGTTGGACAGGAAGCTAGCAGATTGGTTGGATGATCTGAGGGTAAGTGATGAGGTGACTGAAGAAAAAGTAGGAGAGCATCTCTTCTGTGATTAAAGACCAGAGCTTCTGACATGCACGATAGCCCCATGACCCAGGCCCAGGAGAGATACACTGACGGCTCTCCTTCTTCCATTCTGCCAAGCCCTTGGCTGCAGCAGTAATTTTCCCACCTCTGGTGAAGTCTTTTAACAACCTCGCTGCAGTCTTTGCACCACATTCCAATGCAATAAAAAAGAAGTTGTGCAGGACGCAATAGTAATTTTTTTTTTAAAAATGTAATACAATAAAATAAAATGGTAGACACTGAAGATGCAGCAAAGAAAACTCAGAAACATAGAAACCTAAAATTACTCATGTAAGCAAGTATTTAGAGGTTTATATTGTTTGAATGTTCCAGAAGCATCGACATTACATTTCATTACATACATACATTATATTACATGACATTTCACATGTGCCACAAGTTACTGGTTATTTTTTTATCCCTTTTTATTAACTCATGAACTCATGTTCATGAGTTAATAAAATGAGACTTCTGCAACTGACAGACATTGCTGATATTGTTGAAGGTTTCCTTCTGTTAAAAGAGTCTTACTTTGATACTTGTTCATGAAACCCATTTTCTTCAACTAGGGTTTGAGGATATGTCAAGCTAGCTGTGATGAATTTGCTTCATGTTATGCCTCAAATGTCTTTCTTGTTGTTCTTGTCCAATAATGTTGAGCCATGTAAATGACTTGGATTATCACTTAGTAGCACACAGAGCCAAGTTAAACAAACTTTTATTAGAAGTTTTGCATGAACTGCTCAGTTGTTGCCATTCAAACAGTGAGAAAACACATCAAAGGCACAACTGTGATTCCCTTTTAAAAACAGTTATCTATTGATATTTTTGATGTGATGTGTAAATTGTAGCAACAAGACATGGGCTACAATTATCACTGGGACCATGTTCAATAATGCATATCAACGCACAGACATAGAGTTGCTCTGATGGGAAATTCTTGGTGTCAGGTTCCTAATTTCTTGAATTCTTGTGAAATGTTATGCACCAATTTATTGATTTTTTATATGAGCTTTTGGTGGAACTGTTTTGATATAAAGCAAAACGCAAATATCAGGCAACAGGTAACAAACTGGGATATAAAGAAGCTTGTCATAGCTATGGTGTTTGTTTGTAGTGGAACCAAGTCACAGAAGGCAGAAATAACTCAAAATAGTTGAGTTTTGTTTCAAGTGAGATGATTATAAAGACTTCTGCAACTGTTATTTTTCTGTAAGCTTACCCCGGCCAGTTATTCAGCTTAGAGAAAAAACTGGTCAAGGCATGTGATTCTTCCATCAGCTCTCTGTTATTTTCCACTGAAAATAATGTCTTTGTTGTTCCTTTTTTTTTGCCTTCATATCTGCTAAGAGCTGACTGGTCAATCATGTTCACTGTAACAAACATGCTTATTCTTCTGTGAATTACTATGGTGGCCAATGTGAATCCAGCAAAAACAACAACAAAACAACTCGGGGCAATCTACTGATAGCTGTGCTTTCTAGCAACAGTCCCAGATATTTGTGTTTTATGACATTTGCACCTGTCAAGAAGACAGATTTGAGTTCGTGGTAGAACAAAGTATACAGACATTTAAATGCATGAAAAAGAAGTTACCTCTGTAAAATAAATGGGGAAACGGCAGCTGAAAGCTCCCTGCAGTGGATGTATGAGCCCCGTGCTTTGGAAGAATACTTATAGTTGTAATCTCACTGCCGATCCATGAGGAACAGTAAGATGATGGAATAATGCATTATATTTTTGAAGGGAGAGAGAAATGGAGAGGTCTGAATGTGCTGACAGGTTGAATGTATGAAGAGACACAGCAAAGGAGAGAGGAATACAGAGTACCAGTTCAGACGCCTCCCTAAAGTTTCACCAAGACCCATAATTCATCTGAAAATTGAGGCCAAGGCTCATGAAAATAAATCACATCACTTCTTTTTTTGCTCATTAAACTGAGGGGAATTGAGCACAATGCTAACAACCCCATCACCTTGCTTCTATGGTTTTTGAGATTTCTTTATGCAGCAGACATTTATTTTGGTGGTAGAATGAAAGGTGGATGATCCTTCATGAGCTGCAATTAATAAAATTACTGCTCAAACTGGCTCGTACATCCCATTGATTCATCACCTGCTGCCAGTGGCTTCCTGCCACACCCTATCACTCTTGCTGAAAAGTCTCAGAGAGACTTTGGGGAAATCAAAGGCTAAAAATTCAGTAATGGAATTTTGATTAGCAATAGCTTTGTGGCTTCAATACTCTCTTGTGATGCGTGACAGTTGTAAAGAAGTACCCTGCCCGAGGCAACAGGCAGATGTGGGAGCATCTGACCAGGAGGCCTGGGCTTGCTTGGCTGGTGTTCAGCGTCATTCTTGCAGGGGTAAGGTGGGAGAGGAGCAGATAAGGCAGCTGCCGCTGCCTGGGGGTGACCTACAGGAGGGAGCAAGCACATCTGTAACAGCTGACAGGCCAATAAGGGCCGTGTGTCCCATTATCATGAGCAGCAGGAGAATGTGTCATGCTGGGACGTCTGCACAGAATCACACTGCAGCTGACTCTCATCTGCCCTAACCAGCAGGGAAACAGCCCCGCAGCTTATTTCACCTACTGATTCTCTCCAAACCTCCTTTCACAGTGCTAATAAATATGATATGAGCATTATCATATGATAATTTCTCACAGTAAATCGGGAGCAGAGAGCAGCAATTAACAACAAAATACAGCAGCAGAAAATAAGTTCTCCCTGCTACAGTGATTCCCTACAATTTATGGAGCAGTTTGAAAATAAAGGGCAGAGTAAGAGAGGCTTTCAAAGCTATTGGCTCATATAAAGTACACTTAAAAATGTAAAAAAATATATAGCTCCATTTTTGGACCTGAATAAATAATATTAAGACATTATGAGTGATTATCTGCATCACTATATGGTGGCCCTGAGAGGTCAAAACGTATTATAGCTTAAGTAAACACCAGCAAATACCAAAATGCTACCAAAGCACACAAAAGGTTAAAACACAATGGGAATGGAAATGGTGCTGCAAAGGCTCAGAAAAGACAAAATAAGTGTTTTTTTTTTTTTTGTTTGTTTTTTTTTGGGGGGGGGGGCAATAATGTGACAGAACAGCTGCAGAAGGGACAAGCTAATAGTAAACATGTTTATGTAGTAGGATCATACAATTAAAACCTAATACCTAATTTTCTCCCTCACCACACAGATAAATCCTGGTGTGTCTCAGTGCAATCCTTTGTCTATTTTCAATTTATTTAACTTCTGTAGCTGGTCTGTCACAGTAATGTCTCCCCAAAAACACTTCTGTTGTGTTTTGTTCTGCTTTTGCTGAGTTCCAGTTAACTGTCTTTTGCAGCATTTCTCTATTACCTGCCTTCTTAAGTTGTCTGTTTGACCTTTCAGGGCCTTGAATAGTAAACTTCACTTCTTTTATCATATCTGGGTCTCCTCCTTAACCATTTTCCAGCATATAATTTCCAGTCAGTTTACAATGTTAAGGTACAACACAAGTATTTGAAGTGAAGGAGCACACAATATGATTTCACCTCATGTACCAGCAGGTCAAACAGTATTTGTGTATTTACTGCAACATATTGATAAAGCATTTGTACTGTAGGGCCAACAAAAGACAGAAGGTGCTACTATCATCATTCTGAAGTATTAGAGAAGAACTGTGTTACGAGGAGGTGAATTCAATGGGAAGAGAAGCCAGGCAGCTCCATTTACAGTCTCATTACTTGGAGTGAGTCTGTGTTATGCTCTCAGAGATGGCTGGAAATGGCTCCCAGCCTCTCTACACTAACTGCGCACTGAAGCACGTCGCAGCAGCCGACTGTTAGTGATGTGTCGAAGCAGACGAATGATGATGCCTTTCTTCTCTCTGTGTGTGAAGTTTGGTTGCCACACAAGTGGAGAGAAGAGATCATTTTGGGTAGCTAAGGGGGCTTATAGAGTGCCTGTGAGAACTGCTATTTTGTTTCCTGTATTCTGCTGCTGAAAAAGAAGAAGAGTGGAGGGTGACCAGGGGGGTAGTGCAGGTGGGGCAGGGCAGCAGCCACCACAAATCAATATGAGAAAAGCAGATGAATAGATTTCCAACTCAAATACTCTTGCAGTAGCCCTGCTAATGACCCTGAGGGCTGTAATCCAAGGTGTTAGACATGGAAACGCACTCGCTGTGCGTTGATCAAATCATTGTCCAGATGTCCTCTCCTCACACTCCACTGACATTTTTCAGGATCATTTTAAACTGCCATTAATCCCCAGCTCGATAGGAGACATGCTATTTCTGCTTCTCCTTTACTGCATGGCCTGATACTTACTGCACTAAACAGCTTTTGTTCAACAGCAAAGATAAAATAGTCTGATTCTCTGCACAAGACTGGATAAAAAGGTGACATTTCCCTGCTCTCCAAAGTAACTTTGACACAGGGGTAGGCAATTTGGGACTCCAAATGTACTGAGGAGTTTGTAAACTTGAATATTTTTGTTCAGTTTCTTTTTATACAAAGAAAAATCCAAGCAAACCATGTGGGAACATCCGCCCAGTTTATTGGCTTGGTGCTTTTGTAAGAGCAAGAAAGTCAAAGCAGAACTCAATTCTGGATTTGTGCATATAGCTGCACCTAGCGCAGCTAAAGTTTGTTCTTGTACTTCTCAAAAACAAAAGTCCAAGGGTCAGTTAATCCTGGTGGTACTTATTGATTGATTCAGTCCTTCAAAAGAGAATTAGATTTACCAAGGCTGATTCAATCACCCAAGATGGCCGTGCAACCTTGTGGTCACAGACATTGTGGTCCCAAAAACAAAAAAAAAGACGTGGCAAAATGTGAAAGAGAAACGAGTAACTGACAAGTCAGGAACATCAGTCTAAACAATGAAAAACACTTGAAAAAGTGAGAAATGAAGAAAGAGAAATAGCAAGAGACTAAAATCCCAAAAGCTTACAGAAAAGAAGTGATCAGTGTGTGTCATTTAGTCATAGCAACTGTTTGTCCACGGCAGTAAAATCTTTTTTCTCATTTCATTTAGTCTTTTACAGCCCTCATTCTGAGCCACTAACCGGATGCAGCGGTGTTGGCTTCTTCTCAGGAGCTACAGTAGTTAGATATTCCTGCTATTTGTGTCAAATCACACGCATAAATAAATGTTTAGAGGCACTGACAAGACATCCCACCTTTGTCTCCAAAAATGGCAACGTTGGCTCTCAACTGGTGGTGGCATAAGGGATCAACTAATGTTGCAATACACAGGCCTATACATTTTTAATATTTTTGTAAGTTTTGGATATCGGAGATCCCACCCTGTGTTTTTCTTCATTTAACTTACAAATGGTCTGTTGATGATTTAAGATGTGTCAGCTGTAATTCATAAATAGCAACAAAGCTACACTGTAGCATCAAAGCTACATGGTACATAAATACAAACATTTTGACATTGGTTAGCATATATTCACTCCAGAGGGTGAGCCACAGTCATGTACAACCATGGTGTTCCCTCCATCTGCAGCTGTGTGAAAAAAGAAAGACGCAAAGAAAAAGCTACAGCAGCTACTATACCTGAATGTGGACATGTTTTATCAGAACACACTTTCTCCAGGAAAATGACTCTTAGTATTCATTTATTGTGTTACTAGCAGTACGACCTGCAGTTCCCCATCTAACTCACCAGGATCTTCCTTCTCAGTTTGTCAGATATTTAGTTATTCCTTGGCCTTTGCACCTTTCAAGAACAGGTTCAGTAAATTGAAATTCCGGCTCTGCGCAGTACAACAAGTCAGATCCCAGTAGTCGGTGCAGGCCAAAGTAGCTTAACCCCATTTAGCTGTCCCCAGCAGGTCCTCCAGAGGAGTCTGAAACAGGATCTCTGTATCCTCGCTACCGACTCATTCATGTTTACAATTACTTTTCCCCACTTGGCGACACATCCATCAAAGAAAAAACTCTGATTATTCCCAATCAGAGTATGTCCTTCAGCTTACACATTAAACAAATACGTAGGACTGCTTTCATTCATTTGCACGATATCACTAAAATTGGAAACATCCAGTCCCAGAGTGATGCTGAAAAGCTAGTTCATGTAATTCAATATTATCAAGTTGCTCAAAAAGCCTAAAGATGGTCCAGAATGATCCAGCAAAAAAAGAGAGAGAGTATATTTCTCCCTTATTAGCTTGTCTTTATTGGCTCCCTGTTAAATTTAGAATTGAATTTAAAAGCCTTCTCCTAGTGTTTTATTATCCTAACAGAGCATTTCGCTCTCAGACTGCAGACTTACTTGTTTCTAAAAATTTCAAAGGTAGAATAGAAAGCAGAGCCTTCAACCATCAGGTCACTCTACTGTGGAAGCAGCTCCAAATTTGGATTCAGGAAATAGACACTGTTCAGTGTCTCTGTGTTTATACAACACTACTGTATTTAATCATTAGCAGTTAAACTCTGCTAATTAAACTCTGAATAAACTCTGGCTACTGTCTCTATCTGCTTCCTTCTCTTTCCCCTTAATCTCAATCAGTTGTGACAAAAGCCTGGTTCTTTCAGAGGTTTCTTCCTTTAGAAGGAAATTTTTCTTTCCCACTGTCACCAATAGAATGGAATAGAGTAGCCCTTTATTTTCAATGTACATATACTACAGCAATAGTGAGCTCTACACCTGACTACTGTGCAAGTAATATAACTAACAAATCGATAAAAAGCATGTATTACCAAGTGTAATAGTTTAGGTCTTTCGCTTACAATATAATGTGCCTTGAGGTGACTATTATTGTGAACGGCACTAATGAACTTCCTTCCTGACTTTACCAGTTTGTTTAAGAAAATCTTGTCAGGTGTGTGAAGACAGATTTCACCACAGCTGCTACTTTAGATAACTGTATGAAAATCCCATGCTGAGTGCTTGCACCTGTCACCACAGACCGCACCGAGAGTGCCATCAGTGTTCATAAACATGACATTTTCACTGGACAATCAGCACTATTGATGACAGCTGGCCCTCCGGGCACAACTCAGAAATATTCATTTTCATCATTCATGAGCGTGTGCAACATAAATTCCTCCAACAGTATGAGACTGAATTTGTACTTTTATTAAATTGGCCGTAAGGCAATTTCTCTATTATTGGATCAAATTTCTTTTGTTGAGTATCTTATTTAAATTGTTTTATGACTAATTAAATTATCTTTTATCTTTTGCCAACTTCACAAAAAATATGAAACAGCTTCTAGTCTTTAATTCCACTGTGGTTGAATAGAGTTCTACTTCACAAAAGCTTTTGTTAAAACCACACTGCGAAGCCATCCTTAAACCTCAGAGAACAAGAAAAGATGTTCAGGAAAAGAAAGCCTCCCACCTTACTGACATCCCCTTTTCCTTCTCACATGTTATCCTCGGATGACTTTTTTGCCATCTGTCTGTTTTGCTCCTGGCCATCCCTGCACACTTGACTCTACTTGGTTATCAGCCCTCTGATCTTCCAGCCACTGAGTGATGCACAAGACAAGCAAAGAGCAGGAAGCTCAAGATGTGTGTGAACTTATGAGCTGAATTATGCAAAATCTGACAGTCTGCCTGCATCTATAGTTTAAATAATCACATTTTAAGAGGCAGAGCTCTTTGGTTATTTTCCAAAACTTGTTCTTTATCTGACTCATGGCACAATAGACAACAACAAAGGGGGATATTTTTGTAAAGTGTCAATGAATGCCATAGTCACTTTTTCCCTTTCCAACTCCCTTTAGCAGGAATATCTTTTTTTCTATCCGCTGGAAAACATGACGTTAGCAGCCCAGTTGAACAGTAAAAACATCTCGATTGTATGTAAAAAATAATGTTGTTGCAATTCATCATTTACTAGGATGTGTGATTCTGCACATTTTGTTTTTGTGAGGCAGCAACTTCCAGCTCTTTAGTATTCATGTGTCAAACTAGCTGTACAAGAATATTCAACAACCATACAGGCACACCAACCTCAGCTTCAATTATTACTCTAATCATTTTTGCAAGGGGAAAACTATGGAAAAACTGCAATCCCCCGTGAGGAGGCAACATCATTTTTCTGTAATTGCCCTCTGTGGATTATCCTTTGTTTCAAAAGTTAAGTCTCCTCTGACAAACATGATGTTGAAAATCTTTGAACTAAATAGTTTTATCTTCACAATGGCATCAATAAAGAGGATTCAGGAATTAGTTAAAATTTTTATCAATTAACTTGTATGTAGTTCTTGTTCATCTGCTTCAGCATTTCTTTGTTCAGATTGACTTTTTCTGACTGGTGCACAGTTTTTTATCCAGCAATATTTCTAAATGTATTTCTCAAATACAAAATACAAGTTAGAGTTTAGAGTGCAATTGAAATTTGAAGTATCACGAGCCAAATGTGAGCACAGTACATATGAAAAGTCTGTAGAAATTTCCTGTGCATTTTCTTTGTAAAGGAAACATTAGGGCACTTTCACATCTATATTTGATTTACTCACATCCAAA
The DNA here is from genome assembly GCF_900408965.1 of Simochromis diagramma. Taxonomy (NCBI): domain Eukaryota; kingdom Metazoa; phylum Chordata; class Actinopteri; order Cichliformes; family Cichlidae; genus Simochromis; species Simochromis diagramma. The sequence goes on along the minus strand of NW_024386757.1, from coordinate 2,702,914 downwards.
TAAGTTGATGAGGTTGTAAGCTTGTGGCTTTTTACCCATGTTTTTTTAGTTAACCAATATGCATCTTATTGTCTACCTATTATCCATATATGTCTGAGGCGGGAGCATAAACGTAAATACAGGAAGAAGGTCCTGTGTTTTGGACTATTGGAGAACATGGAGAATTGATTTTCATTACCTTTACATGTCACATCCCAGAATGCAAAGCATGAATATCTGCAGCAAGGTGTTTAGCTCAAACTTGCAATGTACACCTGTAGTTGCAGAAATAAGTTTTGCTTGACTTGAATAAAGCTACTCCATTATCGCTGCAGCACAGCTTCATATAGCTCGCAACCATGGTTTGCGACTCATGTATGGCTCTACAGGCATTTCAACCTTTGTTGATTCTGTGGTGTTTCAAGCAGGGATCTTTAGGTTGTCTGAGTCTGATTTCAGCAGAGTCTTAATACAAAGCTAATGTGTCAGAATTTAAATCATTGGTTTCATCCAAAGTCAGTCAGTGTTTACTACCACTTTAATAAATCTTTTTTATTCTCAGAACTAGTTCAGTAGTGTGTCCCTCCTCATATTCCCTCCCATGCCATTTTTGTCACAACTGATGCCTCCCACTCTGAGCTGTTACTGTGGTCCTCTAGTACTTTAACTAGTTTTCTAAACCTCGTGACTCTGTGGTAACATGCATTATCCTTATGAAATATGCTTTATCATTACCAAACCCGCTTTCTAGTGATAGGAAAAATATCTAAACATACACCTGTGTTTTACCGTTAAGGTAAATGACCTCTCCTTTACTTGACATAAATAAATAAATAGATAGGGTATTTCCTTCTTTCAAGAAATCATCTTTATATGTTTCATAGAACCAAAGTCTTATCATTATCTCCTTGGACAATGAGGATTCATGAGTTTTTAATCAATATCACTCCATTCAATTATCTACAAGGCAAATTTCAAAGCATATATCTTTAACTTTTCTTTTCTGAAGTCTACCCTTAAATTTTCCTTTTATACCCCCTTATTTTATTTATACTTGCTGCTGGTTGTTCCCAGCTGAATAGGACAGTATTATTTAACTGTCCTTTTAAAGCAGGGGTGGCTGTAGCTCAGGTGGCAGAGCAGGTCAGCCACTAATCAGAAGGTCGGTGGTTTGATCCCAGGCTGCCTCCTGGCTGCATGCCAAGTATCCTTGGGCAAGATACTAACTCCATGTTTGCCTACTGGTGGTGGTCAGAGGGCCCGGTGGCGCCAGTGTCCGGCAGCCTCGCCTCTGTCAGTGCGCCCCAGGGCAGCTGTGGCTACAATGTAGCTTGCCATTGCCTGTGTGTGTGACTGGGTGAATGACTGAATGTAGTGTAAAGTGCTTTGGGGTCCTTAGTTACTGAGTAAAAGCGCTATACAAATGCAGGCCATTTACCATAGTTGTTTAATCTTTTGCATTGCTTTAAATGTCAATCAGCCAGGTACTTTTAATTGCAGACTACTACAGTTTGCATATTGAGATTTGTGCCATTTGTGATATGACTCCATTTTTTCAACATGACTGATTCTGTATTGTGTTCTTCTATTTGAGCTGCAGTAAATGTATCATTAATTTAAAACAACTGAATTTGTTTGTTCCTCTACAAAAACAGAGTTGTGTCATGTGTCAGGTTTTTTTTGTTTGTTTGCAAGTTACAAAGAAAAGGAGCCAGATGGGAAACTTCCAAGTATTATAAGTTCATATTACATTACTAGATATGTACTTCACAACACCTATCAGTCTCATAAGTGCAAAGAATGCTGCAATTTCAGCAGTGCTACATAATGATGTTTCAAAGTCAAGAATTATATATCGCACACACTAATGTGACGATACAGAGGTAACAGTAATCATGGCAAAAATCTTTTAGGCTCTTGAAGGGTAGGTGTGAATTATTCCTGGCCAGAGAGCGTTTACTATTGAGTTACCACACGTGCACATTTGTGTGACATTTACTAATTTTGCAGAACATAATCATTGCATACAAAAAGGCTGTCTCATGAGTATTATTAAATTGGCCCTGGGTAGTGTGGCAGATTAAGTCCTTTCCAGGTTGTGACAGCTGTCACAGGTAGGGTTATTTGGGTTATGATATGAAAGCATTGCAGGTTTCTTGCCACTGTCAGCACTAAAGAAAAAGCACAAGGAAATAAAAGCATGGAAATCAGGTCTCGCTCCATTTGGAGAGGATTAACGTTGGCACTAAAGCAACCTTGACCTTTTTGTTGACAGACTCTAATTTGGCCTGAAAGGTAATTGGACAGATGATTGATGTCTTGCTCTTTTAATATGTTGCTTCACCCACTGGATCTCAAATTGTCAAAGAACTAACTGTCGCGGTACCGTTTTGTAATACTTCATCACAATTGGGATGAGCTGAAGCAATCGTTTTTAATTGACGCCCTAAGGAGATGACAGTTTCTGAGAAGTTCTCGAATGCTGTTCATATTTTAACAGCAAATGTGCATAAAAAGGTTTCATGTTTTATATAACACCAAAACCTCTCTCTGATTCAGAGAGCGTAAACAGCCTTGTACAAACATAAATTTTACATCACACACTTAAAACGATTGTAACCACTTTGCAAAACTTGTCAGTTTTATATTCAAGCACCTCATTTTTGGTGATCAGTGTTGATTTAATGCCGTAAGACCATAAAACATGAAAACGTCAACACTTAAAGGGGCTTGGCATGCAAGCAATACACTGACTTCAGGTGTGACTCAGTGGTCCATCACAGAGCACTGTAATCCCGCTCATAACAGAAAGTGCTGCATTCAATTTCCCATACAGAGATAGGCTCTGCAGCCCAGAAACTCAATAACAGATGACAGTGTCCAGTTTCCAGTAGTGTGGAAAATGAAGGCTGGCAGTGGAAGTGAGAAAAATCCGCTGGCTGTCCCCTGAGTGCTGAGCTGGGTGGGAGGGTAGTGTCAATGTGGCGCCTGATAGCTGCTGCTGCATTAGCCTAGCGACAGGTTCCTCTTCGGATGTGCCTCCATGTCTGTCTCCTCTGCCTCTGTCAATCTCCAGCCGCCCACCGGGACAGTAGGTCAAGGCCTCCCTCAAGGTTGGACACGAGAAGACTGAGTTGACAGACATGACCTCTCTGCGCAGAGGAGAGATTGTTGTTGTTTATTCTAAAATGTTGCAGAGATCTATGATTCTGCTGGCTGGTGTGACTGAGCGTGGAACTCACCTCGGCCTTTCTGTGTAAATGACCTGAATGTAAATTTTTTGCAGCCTGACTTATGTGTCATTTCAAAGATGGACAGGCAAGTCACACCATGCATAAACTCTCCTCAGAGTAAGGAGTGCAATGTCACCGAAGGGGAGTGAGAGCACTGTCAAGGTCAAATACTCTCCTCCATCTTCTTTGGAAGCATTCAAGCACATCATTTTTTCAATATATTTAATATGTCTGGAATAGCTGGAGTGCCCTTGTTGAATGGTGAGCTCAATGACCCTCACATGAGCAAGTGAAAGATGAATAAGGGTCTGTTTAGTGTTAGTACAGAATAGATTCATTCCTAACATGCATTACAAGATACAGACTAAGCAGCCCACAGGCTCATACAGCACTCTAACTTGGACTTGAGGTTGAGCTCAGTTAAAAGCAGAGTCTCTGATCACAAAGAGACCAGTTTTGGTCAAGTTACTTGAAAAAAGTAATCAGTAACTAATTACTGATTACTTCCCCCCAAAAGTAATCCCGTTACTTTACTGATTACTTATTTTCAAAAGTAATTAATTACTTAGTTACTTAGCTACTTTTTAAAAACATGATTTACAACCTGAATAGGTGATAAAGCGATCGATCTTTCAGCCCAGTTCTACTTCCTGCCTAATCCATCATATAAAATGTAATCAAATGGAAAAAGTCTCCTTTTAAAAAAGTCTCTTATTAAATTATATGCAACATTCACTGACTGGAAGAAATTTGTTTAACATTTAAACCTATTTTCTGCACATTCCTGCACATAAAATAAAATAGGTTTTTGTGTTTACACTCAGTCTTTCAAATAGATGCAAGTAAAACACAGCAGAAAATTAATAAAATCAAAGACTCAGCGGTCCTGTTGCTCTATTTTCACCTGTATAGCAGGAGTGGGGTAGGCGGAGGTTTGCCCTGGTGCAGGCGTGCACAGCAGTCATTGGAGGAATCCGTGAGTTTGTCTGTGAATTTCCTATTCCGTGGCTGCGCACTCGGTGCTTGCTTGGAAGTTTAGGGTTTTTTTCGCTGTAAAAAGAAGTTTTCTTCCCACAAACAACGGACACTAATGTTTTTGTTACTTTTTATGGAATCAAACTTAAAGGTCAGTACTTCCACGCTTTAAACGCTGCACGCTCATACTCTCTCCCGCACTCGATATATTATCCATTGTTGATCTGCACACAGCTGTTGCCACGAACGTGGCATTCGCTTATGTCATTGTCATGAGACACTCACAAAAAAAATCACGGTTTTAGTAACACAGTAACGCAGCGTGCTTACGGGAAAGTAACGGTAATCTAATTACCTTTTTTGCAATAGTAATCCCTTACTTTACTCGTTACTCTGAAAGAGACACATAATTATTATAAAGGACAAACATGGCTGCAAAGAGAAATAACTACTGACAAGACAAAGAGATGTGTTCCTTTATATCACAAAAAAATAAACATTAGATAAAGTCTCAGTGAGGTGGTGGACTGTATTACCAGGCAGTATCAGGTAATCAAGTCAGAGTTCCTTTATTAAATACTCAATAAATAAATAGATTTGAATGCAAGATTAAATCACAGTATGACTCTCTCCCAAAAGAAAAAATACAGATCAAAAAAGATACTCTCTGTTCCCATCCTTGCTAAAAAAATAAAAAAGAAAGAGAGAGAGAGAGAGAGAGAGAGAGACAGACTGAATGTCAACATAACAAACATAATCACAACAAAGGGAAAGACATAAAAAACAATTCATTATGAACAAATCTAGATGTATCTACTGCAATGCAAACCATTGCTGCCCATTCACAACCAGAACATGTACCAAAGAGAAGCTTTCTTTTACAGCCTTGAGTTACAAAAGATCACATTTATTTAACACATTGCAATCAACATCAAAGAAAATGCAAAAGACTGAAAAGCGTGCAGTATTTTGTAAATGATGAGCACAAATTTTACCTTTTGACCAGCTAAGGAACCAACACCATTTTTTGCATGATTCTAGATTCATTAATATTTTCATTGAAAAACACTTTCTTTAAGACCTGGTTTTTAAGTCCAATTTTCTTTAAGACGCAAAGATAACACAGGACCTGAGATATGAAGAAGTAATGGAAATAACTACTACTGAGTGTGAGCATTGAGTACTCATGAAATAAAGCAGAAAACACTGTGTAGGGAATATCAGTGTTTTGGCAAGTATTACAAAAGGGCAGTTGTACAGGTGGCTCTGGTGGCTACTCATTCATACTTCATTCTTCAGTCTTATTTGCAAAATCACAGACCACACAGACTGAATGCAATCCTTCAAAAAAAGATTTTAGTCTGAAGTGGGTGCCAAGGTTACTGAAAAGCATTCATTCAACATGAATCAAAAAGTGTGGTAATGTGTGAGTGGGCTTGCAGTTTTTATGTTCCCTCATGACAAACACTGCCAGTCCAAGGTTTGGACCCAGCTTCTCATTTAATGGTTTTTTCATGGCTATTTACATTGTACATTCTCACTGAAGACATCAAAACTATGAATGAACACATATTGGATAATGTAGTAGACAGAAAAGTGTCAAATAACTCAAAACATGTTTTATATTTTAGATTCTTTGTTTTGTTTTGATTACTGCTTTGCACACTCTTGGCATTCTGTCCATGAGCTTCATGAGGTCATCACCGGAAATGTTTTTCCAACAGTCTTGAAGGAGTTCCCAGAGATGCTGAGCACTTGTTGGTCCTGTTGCCTTCACTCTGCGGCCCATCTCATCCCACACCATCTAGATTGTGTTTAGGTCAGGTGACTGTGGAGGCCAGGCCATCTGGCGCAGCACTCAATCACTCTCCTTTTTGTTCAAATAGCCCTTACACAGCCTGGAGGTGTGTTTGGGCTCATTGTCCTGTTGCAAAATACTCAACACAACTAATCAACTAAAAGCAAACAGGATGGGATTGCATTTGTGCCTTCAGTTTTCAATAAATCCCCATGCTTCACGGTGGGAACCATGCATGTAGAGACCATCCATTTACCTTTTCTGTATCGCACAAAGACACGGTGGGTGGACCAAAGATCTCAAATTTGGACTCATCAGACCAAAGCACAGATTTCCACTGGTCTAATGTCCATTCCTTGTGCTTCGTGGCCCAAACAAATCTCTTCTGCTTTTCCTTAGTAGTGGTTTCTTAGCAGCTGTTTGTTCATAAAGTCCCAATTTGTGCAGTCTCCTCTGAACAGTTGATGTAGAGATGCATCTGCTACTGGAACTCTGTGTGGCATTTATCTGAGCTCTAATCTGAGGTGCTGTTAACTTGTAATTTCTGAGGCTGGTGACTCAGAAGATTTTATCCTCAGCAGCAGAGGTGACTCATTTGAGCCAGTTTTGTCGTACCAGTTGATGGCTTTTGCAACTTCACTTGGTAACGCATCCAAAGTTTTAGCAATTTTCCAGACTGACTAACCTTTAGTTCTTAAAGTAATGATTAAGTGTTGTTTCTCTTTACTTAGCTGATTGGTTCTTGCCATAATATGAATTCAGTTGTCAAATAGGGCTGTCAGCTGTGTACCATCCTGACTTCTGCACAACATCATTGATGACCCCAACTCCATTAAGAAGGCAAGAGATTCTACAACTGTGAAGTGAAAACCATTTCAGATGACAACATCATGAAGCTCATTGAGAGAAGGCCAAGGGTTTGAAAGCGTTGTCAACAAAGCAAAGGGTGGCTACTTTGTGGAATCTGAAATATAAGATATGTTTGGAGTTATTCATCATTTTTTTCTTTGCTACAAAATTCCGTATATCTTGCTTCTTCATATATTTGATGTCTTCAGTATGCATCTACAATGTAGAAATACAGAAAAAACATTAAATGAGTCATGGTCATTCTCAATCTCTGCAAAAACATCCAAAACAACGAACAAAGAGACACAAAACTACTGCAGAGACTTGAAGCAACCACATAATTAAAAATCAAATAAAAAAAACAAAGGATTAGGTGACTCCAAACAGCTATGGACATGACAAACGTAAAAATACTGGCAATTCCTACAAAATTTAGATTTCTATATTTAACACAAAATAACAAAGCAACAGCCACAAGAGACAAATGTTTACAAGACTTAAAAATACAAAATTAAAAATTAAAAACAACATCAAACTATAAAGTTACGGTGTGTACATGTTTGTATAACTCTGTAATTGTTAGTTACTTGCTGGTTTAGATTGTAATGGTTTTTCCTTGTGGCACATGTTCTGCTTTACTTCCTTTGCCTCATTTTCTCAGTTACATCCAGCTGTTCCCTTAGCTCAGAGGTTCCCAAAGTGGGGGGCACAGAGCCATTAAAAACAGAACGCTTGGACACTGCTAGCATAATGGACAGGTTTTTGACAGGGCTCCCACACAAATGCAAAGCAGGAGATGAAGCATCACCAGATATGTTTCCAAACCAACTTCCTCCAAAGCTAAATACTAGAAAATATGATGAAGCACATCTTGCCTTTGGCTTCACCTGCACAAATGCCAAGGTAGGTATCCTCGACAGAATTAGTTTCCCCTGCGTCGGAAGCATGCGCTGGGCTGGACAAACAGTATCCCACAGTTGTTTATGTTTTTGAACCCATTTTGCACAGAGAGACATTTTTTGAAAAATGTATTGATAGAAATGTTGAATATTATTACACAGGAAGAAAACAACTACACGTAAAATAATTACACCATGACGCCTCTGCCTTTCTAAATGGAGGGACAGTAACTGTGTGTGTATATGTAAGTGTGTAAAAACTGCAGATAGTAAGATTAACAGTATTTAATCCGCATTTGTAGAAATTTATCTAATGTAAACAATAACATGGCGCACAGCGTGACGTGAAAAAAGGCACATACGAACGTATTCCTCATCCACATGAAAACGCAAAAACTGAGTTTTCGCAAAATGTCCAACCTGACAGGAGTTTTAAAAAATCTCAGTTTTTGGTGATTCAAAACGCCATTTACGTGTGTACAAAAGTTCCAAATGCATAGAAAAAGCTGCATTATCAAAAGTACCCGTGTGGTGCTCCTGAGGAATCCTGTCATCTCTTTTGCCGTCTCTCTTTCTTTCACTAGAGAGGTCCCAACTCCTCCACAATGCAGAAGTCACTCTGGAAATGTCTACCAGATATTTAGAGCAATTGAAGTTTCTATCTTCTTGCAACCTTCATGAAAATGTTGATTTCCTTTCGTAGCAGCAACCTGCAGTGCCGAAATTACTACTGGAAACTACCAAGTGACTTGGTAGGTCTTGATTGGCCAGCCACTTAATTTCAGATATTTTTTACATCTTGCTTTTTATGAGCTATATTCTATCGTCTTTTTTTAAAAAGACATTTTCAATTAAATAAAATTATATTGCATTTTAATTGTTCAAGCAAGTGACTTAAATGAATATTGTAATATTGTCACCGAGTTTCATAAATATATTCTAGAAATATACAAAGAAATATCTGGTGGTAGGGAAAAAAGGGAAGATCTTTGCCCTGGGTTAATATTGATATCTTTCTATTAATGAAAGTGTAGGATCTTGCATAAAAACTCACTTTATCTTAAATATTTTCATTTTATTTTCATTTTAAAATGAAAATAGCATACTAACTCACAGCCCATTGTTCATTCAGTGGGCTGGTTTCCATTATGGTGCAAATGTACTGTTTATATGGTTGGGGAAACCTGCAGTCAGCTGAGACTGAAGCAGTCACTTGGATGAGGGACGAAATGTTACGTCCAGATGAACAGAATCAACATTTTGGAAGTGGAGATGATAGTAGACTTCGTAGGAAGTCAAATAACACATGTGCATGGAGGCTCTCCACTACTCCACTTTACCACATAGCTCTATTGTTGGCTTTGTGATGGACAGGTGAAATTTGTCCAGGGTGTACCCTCCGACTCATCCTGTCGCAGCTGGAACCTCACAGCGTTAACCAGTCAAAAAGGAAAAGACTCTCCATTTACATGAATAAATTGGAGTCTATCAGATAGATATGATACAAACCACAGCAGCCCAATAACTGTAATACCTACAGCATGCTCTAATCGCTCTAATAGAATATTATGGTGAACAGTATTGAACGCTGCACTGAGGTCTAGCAGGACAAGCACACATTTTGCCTCCCATTAAAGGGACTTCACTTTAAAGGTAATAATGTTGTTGCAGTTATCTGTACATTTCCCTTTCTCACCTTTATGTATTTGTCTAAAGGATGAGAAAATGGGCATAGTGGAATTTGAAGCACACACTGAGAATCGGATGGCAGGTACATGCAAAATGGAAGAGATTTCTGATAGTGTTTGATAAGCCAATAAGTACCTCATTTGAAAAATACTGATGTCTTGATGATTCAAAAATGTTCTTGGGCAAGGCCCCAGCATCATGCTATTGTAATCTTGAAGTTAGACATGTATACAAAAGGAAAGGCAGGTTATGCTCTGACCTCTTGCTTATCTGTGTAAATATATTGCACTTCATTATATCTCCCTCTCTCTCTCAGTTAAAGTGCGGTCTTGGCATAAACACCGCACCAGCACTTACAAAAAATTGAAATCTTCACATTTGGACAAGCCAAGGTGTTCGTGTTTTTCTCTTCCTCCTCCCCTGTGCTAGAAGGGTCTGCTGCCGCATGGACAATCTCATTCCTTACACAATCAACACTTGACCAGATGGACCTGAGTTCCCGCTCTTTTCCTTCAACACAGATTGGATACATTCTGTGGAATAAAAAAAGTCATTGTCACACTATAGTGGTATTCATATTGTGCCTATATCCTGTTTTGCTTTTATTTACATGTGCGTGATTTTTCTGTTCTGAGTTCTGTGAAGACTGTATGATCATTAGTTTTACTGATGTCTGAAGAAAGACAAATGTGGAAAGATTCCAGCTTGCCGGTACTTTCTTTGCAATTGACTGTACTGAAGTAAATACCTCTCAGGCAATCTGTATTCCATTCAAGTAATGAATCATACCCTGAAAGATTCTCTTTTTTTATTGTCAGCAGCCAGCGAGATATGACTTTGGGGTGTGACAATGTTATTTATTCCTATACTACTGTCTATGTCTCCCCCCTCCACTGATCTCCAGCTGAATAGAGCTTGTAAGAAAAGCTTTTTCAAGCAGAACAAAGCAGGGCATTAATCATTCAGAAATGGCTCACGCTCAGGGATTTGACGGGGCTCGATGCAAAATCTGTAAAAAAAAATAGTTTTAGAGACTCTGCCAAAGGTCAAATAGATGGATTAAGTGATAAAAAGTCTGATGAGATATAAGTCAACTACATAAAAGCAATATACCTGGGGAAGAGGACTTGTCTCCTTGCGACCTTTTCAGAGTGTCTCAAGAGGACAGATGAGGATACAATTCAGTGTAGCTTTACCAAAGTATTTAGCATCTTTGAGCTTATCAATCGCAAACTAGATCATCACATATGTCAACCGATGAGACTGTTGGTTCTGTGGAAAACATAATGCTGTTTGTGCTCTTGTCTTGGTTGCTTGGTGAAAGAAAGCAGAGGCCACCGGTGCAGAACACTGTTCTCTGAAGATCTCACCTCTAAAGGCTAACATCAAGGGACTTTTAAAAAACTCCTCCAAGATAATGGACTGGAGGCCAAGATAATGCCATCCAAAGATTCTGGTTAGATACCATATTTCTAAGGTTTTCAGGGCCGAGTACGATAACTTTTAGTTTTATTTAAATTTAGAAGCAGATAATTAGAGGCCTTCTGGACTGAAGACAAATCACTACACCTATGCAAGGAGTACAGCAGGTGACAAGGAGGGGGAAGATGCACCAAGAGCTGAAAAGGATTTGCTTGAGCAGCAAGTTATTCAGTTTTTCAAAGACAAAGACATTCTTTTGGATAGCAAAAACTTAGCTGCATGTCATACTATTCAACAAAAACATACCAAGATGCCAACTATCATACTACGATTTGTGAACAGGAAATATAAAGTTGAACTGTTAAAGATGGGAAAGAAGTTAAAGGGAACCGGCGTATATTTGAATGAGCATCTCACCAAGAGAAATGCTGAAATTGCACGACAGGCAAGACTATTGAAGAAGCAAAGGCACATCCAAGATACCTGGACCAGAAACTGTAAGGTATTCATAAGACTTAATGGGATACCAGAACACGCTAAAGTAATTGTTGTCAGAGACATTGCAGATCTTGAGAGATTTAAACAAAAGAAATAGAGTTCAGTGTAGAAAAGAATTGTGTTGCTGACTGTGATATGAACAATATCTGATAAGTGTGAGAAAAATAACTATGCATGTGAATGTGTGAACAAAAAAAAGTCAAAAAATTGAATACTTTGGATCTCATGATTATAAATTTTGTTTTTTGAGTTGGACAATAGTATTGATCCAGATATCCACCTCTATCAGAATGTTGATATGACATGTGAATATTATAATGGGGAAGAGTTGGATCCCAAGATAAAAGGTTTTTCATTAATCCACTTTAACAGTCGGAGTCTTTAGAGAAATTCTTCTAAAATCAAAGCGTATCTTGATTGATTCCAAAATAAGTTTGCAGTGGTAGCAATTTCAGAAACATGGTTGAATGACGACATAGAACTGCAGGATGGACTAGAGGACTATGAAATGTTTTGACAATATAGGAAGAATGGAAGAGGAGGAGGTGTAGCCATGTTTGTTATTTTGTATCTTAAATGTACAGTTGTTAACAATATGACTGCTGTGATTGATAACTTGATGGAATGTTTAACCATTGAAATTCAGGTTGAAAGATCTAAAAAGATATTAGTTAGCTGCATTTATCGTACACCTGCATCCTGTATAGATGTTTACCAAAGAAATTTCTGTAATATTAGAAAAACACAAAGAGAAGGTGACTTTTTTTTGTGGTGATTTTAACATTGATCTATTGAAGGCAAACAACCATAATAAGACTTCAGACTTTATTGATATAATGTTTAGTTTTGGGTTCCATCCGTTGATTCTACAGGGAGTGCAGAATTATTAGGCAAGTTGTATTTTTGAGGAATAATTTTATTATTGAACAACAACCATGTTCTCAATGAACCCAAAAAACTCATTAATATCAAAGCTGAATGTTTTTGGATAGTGTCACTTTGATCAACAATATTTTTGTCAATAAGATAGATGGCAAGATACATAGTGGACTGTTAGTCACAGATGTAAGTGATCACTTGCCTGTCTTTTCAGTGCTTGAAATGAACAATCAACTTCATTTTCAAGAGGAAAAGCAGATTGATTACAGTGGTAGAATAAAAACACCAGACCAAATTGCAGCTTTTAAAACAGACTTAGAAAATTATGACTGGCAAAAAGTTTATGTGGAAGACATTAATCATGCATATAATGCATTTTTAAATATATGTTTGTCAATCTATGACAGCCATTGTCCAATTAAAAAGTTTTCTGAAAATTATAAAAAGAAAAAAACCATGGTTTACACAAGGTCTGGAAAGAGCCTGTAAAAGGAAAAATGGGTTATACAAGATTTTTTTTGACACATAGAACAAAGGAAAATGAAGACAGATATAAGAAATATCGAAATAAATTAACAAGACATCAGGAACTGCTGCATTCTGGCCTTCACAGAGACATGGCTGGAGCCCAGCGTCCCCGACTGCGCCATCACGCCGGATGGATTCACTGTTTACCGGGGAGACCGAACAAAGGACTCAGGCAAGAAAAGGGGAGGAGGGGTGTGCTTTATGGTTAACTCCTTGTGGGCTAGAGATGTGCGTATCTTAAAAACTTACTGCTCTCAGAGTCTCGAGCTGTTGACCATTAAAGTCAGGCCTTTTTACTTCCCGAGGGAGTTCAGCTCAGTTCTCCTCTCAGCTGTTTACATTCCCCCACATGCTGATAAAGCTACTGCTATGGACGAACTGTATGACATCATTACTGGACTTGAGAACAAAAATCCAGAAGCTGCCTTTATTGTGCTGGGAGACTTCAACAGAGCCAACATGAAGAAGGTTCTCCCCAAATACTATCAGCACATCTCCTTCCCCACAAGAGGTGATCAAATATTGGACCACTGTTACACTTCATTCAAAGAGTGCTACAAACCCCTCCCCCGCCCAGCTTTTGGTAAGGCAGACCATTGTTCCATACTGCTGCTGCCTGCATACAGACAAAGACTGAAACAGGAAAAACCAGCTTCCAGGGTTATTTACAAATGGGACAGTGAGGCTGAGGAGGTCCTGCAGGACTGCTTTGACACAACTGACTGGCAGATATTTGTGGATGCAGCTGATGGCAACATCAATGAACTCACAGACTCTGTCATTGGATATATTGGAAAGTGCATGGATGATACCATCACAAAAACCACTGTCCGCATATATCCAAATCAGAAACCCTGGGTAAATAAAGACGTTTGCGCCAAGCTAAAAGTGCGGACCTCTGCCTTTAACTCCGGGGATGCTGATGCATATAAAGTAGCCAGGTACGACCTCCGAAAGTCCATAAGAAAGGCCAGAAAGGACTACAGGGACAAAATAGAGTCCAGCTACCACAGCTTTGACACCAGGCGACTGTGGAATGGACTGCGCTGCATCACTGACTACAAGAAGGTCAACACAGTCAGTGTTCAGCCCACTGCATCTCTTGCAGACGAGCTTAACAACTTCTATGCTCGTTTTGACGCAGACAACAGAGAGCAGATCCTCTACCCTCAGGAGGACAGTGAGGCTGCAACTCTAACTCTGAAAACAGAAGCTGTGAGATGGACCTTTAAAAAGGTAAATCCTCACAAAGCTCCAGGACCAGACGGCATCCCAGGCCGGCTACTCAGAGTGTGTGCAGACGAGCTAGCAGAGGTGTTCACCAACATCTTCAACCTCTCAGTGGTCCCCACGTCCCTCAAAGCATCCACCATCATTCCCGTTCCCAAAAAATCAGTGGTCTCCTGTCTGAATGACTACCGTCCTGTTGCACTGACATCCGTCATCATGAAGTGCCTGGAGCGGCTGGTCAAAGGTCATATCTGCTCCTCCCTCCCTGACACACTGGACCCTCTTCAGTTTGCCTATCGGACAAACAGAGCCACAGAGGATGCCATCGCCCTGGCAACGCACACCACCCTCACTCACCTGGAGAAAGGGAATACATATGCAAGGATGCTCTTCATCGACTACAGCTCGGCATTTAACACCATCATCCCCTCAAAACTTGCCACGAAGCTCCTCGACCTTGGGCTGGGAACACCGATCTGCAGATGGATTCTAAACTTCCTCACAAACAGGCCCCAGGTGGTGAGAGTTGGTAAGCACACCTCCTCATCACTCATCCTAAACACAGGGACGCCACAGGGTTGTGTGCTTAGCCCCCTCCTATATTCCCTGTTCACACACGGCTGTGTTGCTAAACAAGAGTCCAACATCATCATCAAGTTTGCGGATGACACAACCATCATAGGCCTCATCACAGACAACAATGAGATGGCCTATAGAGAGGAGGTGATGGCGCTGTACGAGTGGTGCCTGGAAAATAACCTGACTCTCAACATCAGCAAAACTAGAGAGATGATAGTGGACTACCGGAAACGACCAGTCAGAGAACACCAGCCCATCCACATCAACGGTGTCAAGGTCGAAAGGGTCAGCAGCTTCAAGTTCCTTGGAGTCACTGAGGACTTCTCCTGGACCCTTCACACAGACACTGCTATCAGGAAAGCTCGCCAGCGGCTTTACTTCCTGAGGAGGCTGAGGAAGTTTAGCATGAATGCCTACATCACCTCAAATTTTTACAGGTGTGCAATTGAGAGCTTGCTGATGAGCTGCATCACAGTTTGGTACGGAAGCTGCTCTGCCAGCAGCCGTAAATCACTACAGAGGGTGGTGAAGGCAGCAGAGCACATCACTGGCACGAGGCTTCCTGCCATTCAGGACATTTATCTCCAGCGATGCCTCCGTAAAGCACACAGCATCATCAAGGACCACAGCCACCCAGCACATCAGCTGTTCTCCTTGTTACCATCTGGCAGACGTTACAGGAGCCTCTCTGCTCGGACTACAAGACTCAAAAACAGTTTTTACCACCAAGCCATACGACACCTCAACCACAACACTTAAACACACACAACACAGCACTCAGAAGCTACCCTGCAGCTAACCTTTGAATAAGAACTGCCTTTATTTATTTTATACTTCCCTTTGTTTGCCTTATATGACCTATTTTGCGAAATTTGGGGGAACACATACAAAACATATTTGCATTCAATATTTAAATTGCAAAAAAGAGCTATTAGAATAATAAATAAAGTTGGATATAGGGAGTCCACCAACCAGTTTTTTGTAGGATCATCTATGTTAAAATTCATGGACATTATATATTCTAAAACTTTAGAAATGATATATCGAGTGATGAAAAAGAATGTTCCAATTTGTATTTTAAGTATGTTTCAACTAAGAGATGGAAAATATGATTTGAGGGGGTCTTATAAGTCTGAAATACCTAAAGTGAGAACCAATGTTAAGTATAGATGTGTGTCAGTTTTGGGAGTGAAATTATGTAATGGACTTAATTAGGGATGGGTATCGTTTAGGTTTTATCCGATACCGGTGCCAAATCGGTACTTTTGAAACGGTGCCGGTGCTTAAACGGTGCTCAAACCGGTGCTTAAAGAATGGAGAACACAAAATTGGTCCAAAAACCTCTCATGTTCAGCTGTTTTTTGTAAAAAGATAATAATGTTAGCCTTTTCTGCAGCTATGGGGCATTTAAGGTATCACTCTTGGCTGGAAGCAGTGCTTAAACAATGGAAAAAACACAAACTTTGTCCAAAAACCTCTCATGTTTAACTGTTTTCCACTTTTTCTTTGGTCTTTTTAGCCTTTTTGGCCAGGGTGAAGGGAGTATCTCCCATCAAACAAGAGGACAGCCGCATGTAGCTATGATGGTGTGTGCTAGTTCACCTTACATGCAATAATGTAATAACGTGGTTAGCCTACTCAACGTAAATTACACACGAACAACATTAAGCTACTCACGCAGAGAAGAACAGCTGCTGCTGCATCATCATCCATCATCATTTCTGCTACACTGGCAGGGCTAGGGGCCAGGACTCTCCTCTTCGGGTTTTTAGGGGATGTTGCATAACAGGCAACCCACCCACAGTAGATGTGCTCGGTGTGAGGTCTCGCAGCAAGCTATCAAATACGGCGCATTTCTTGGCTTTAAAAAAACGCTATGCGTCGCCAGGTGTTTCATCGGATTTGAGGTGTTACCTCCTTTGACAGTATCACAGTATCAGCTTAAAGCACTTGTTGCAGGCTGCTGAGTTTGTATATTTTGCTGTGAAGTACAGCCAGACTTTTGACCGCTTCACCTTGGACATTTTTAATCGGTAGCTCTGCTCTAAAAGAACGTACCTATGTGGGCCCGCCTACTATCCTCGGAAACGTAAAATGATTGGCTAGAAGTGTATCACAGCTCAGGAAAAAAAAGCACCGAAATAAAGCACCGAAATGTGCGCTGCTTTTCGGTCTGGTTACTACCGTTTATGTCAGAACCGGTGCCATCATGGCACCGGACACCGGTACCCATCCCTAGACTTAATGATGAACTGAAGAGGTGTTTTTCTTTGTCATTTTTCAGGAAGAATTTAAAACAGGGTGTGAGGATGCGTGAATCCAGTTTAACTCACTGTGCGATCAACAGATCATAGTCCTAAGCTCCAGACTAAAACAACACAAAGAAAGTCAGGCTTAACTTTAAAACTACACTGTAAAAAAAATTGTAATATAAAAGTATTTTACTGTGTATTTCAGAGGTTTTTTTTTACTGTTTTTCTAGAACATCATTAAATTTACATAAATAGACTGTGATTTTACATGTCAAATGTAAAATAACATAACATCACTGTAAATGTAATAAAACATAATTTTCTTGTTTTTTAAATATATTTTTTGTACATATGCATTATTCACAAATGTATCATAATTTCACAAATATTTTTCTGTTATTTGAGAGATTGAACTGTTAAATTCAAATGTAATACTATGGAAAAATATCTAAAATGATCTAAAATTAATGAGAACAATTAATAATTAAAGGAGTATTTAAATTATAATTTTGCTGAAAATATTATTCCATCTAGGTCTGTTTCAATAATTCAGAGGTGAAAATATAATCAATAGGAATAAAAAACATGACGATAAACATCGACCAATAAATTTGAACTAACAACCACAAGGTCACGGGTATGGCTGTGGAAAGCCCGGTGGAAGAGAGAGGTTGGTGAAAGATCATCCACCCAGTGCTGCAAGGCAAGTATATCAAACTCAGCTTAGTAGAATTAACTTGGTATTGCTTGACCACTATGGCTTGTGGTTTACTGAGATGGTAAAAGGCATGGAATCCCTAGCTATAAAGGTAAAGCACGTTGTCTGTCAGTATAAGTTGCAGTTAGTATACAGCTAGACCAGCCGCTATCTTGCTGGCTAGCAGAGTTATTGTAAACCTGGGCTGAGGCTAGATTATTATCCTTCGCCTGTGTACAAGTTGTGTGGGACAAGATTTTACACTCATGCATCAAAAACCAGTCTCTCATCCCTTCTAGTCCTCCAAGTCATGGATACATAAAGTCCGCTTCTGTCCTTCATCTAGTCAAGTCTACCTAAACTGAAAGACCCTGAGCCTTTGCTCAAGCTTCTACAAGATTTGAGAGTTGAGGGACTGGAGGACCTGAGCTATCTGCAGGAAAGTGACCCCCTTCCTGTCCTGCGGCCAGTTGAAGTTAGAAAACTTCTCTCACAGCTTAAAAAGACAAGTATGTATTTCAATTCTGTATGTAACAAAACTTTCATGTCAGAAAAATATGCATAGTCAAATAAACTTACTGGGCACACTTGTTGACACAGTTAATAGTGGATGGTAGTTGTGTTGTACTGCGTGGCATTATAGCAAGAGAGGAACACTTCAAAGTGTATCAATTGAGCTGAGTGTATAATTATGTTAACTATTGATAATCACAAATTGAGCTTTGTGATGTCTGTGTACAAATATAAGATGTAATTCCTGTCCTGTGTCCTTTATTAGGCCATCAAGATGTGTTTGACAGTCCTCCAAGCAACCAACAGTTCAGCTCCGCTGAACTGAGTACCATTACAAGTCCAGTAACACGATCTGACAAGATGCTCATTTCTGGTGAGTACATGCCTCTGTTTCACAGAAGGACTCTCTTAAAGTGTTAGCATAGATAGGTTATATAGATTGTAAAATCACTCATGAATGTTTTTAGCCCAATGCTAATAACAAACCTCATTGATCTGACCACTTATTTTATCCTTCCACAGAAGTGTCACTTGTTTTCTTTTTCTTTTTTTGCAATCAGTATCAGGACTAACTCTGTTGATAAGAATGAACTTTGACAGTCAAAATAATGGAGGTTGTAACATTCCAACTTCCCCTTTAGTGTGCTTGTTGGGCAACTTAGATAATGTCACTACAGAAAAGAATAAAGCCCATATGGTTTTCACTGCCCTATGCATTGCCAAGAAAACAGTCCTCATGAACTGGAAAAATAAAAATAATCATAACTCTAACCAATATAGAAATTATCTAATAGATTATATTAGTCTTGATACAGATTCTGCCACCACATCAGATCAATCTCTCTGGGCTCCTTTGATCAGCTCCATCACCTAGTGGGGGTGGGGTGTCGTAGTTTGGTCCCACCTTCGTTGTTGTGATTGGTGTGGGGGTAGGGACAGGCTTGGGGTGTCGGGGGATTACCTAGGAGCGTCTTCCTTGGAGGACTCAACCCAGGATTGTGGTCATGACCTGTTACAGATGGCTCTTAGATGATGTTTTCCTTGTGGCTGCGTGCAGCGGGGCTGGGGTAGGATCTGTGCTGACGGACGTGGGTTACTGACCTGGAAGCCTGGTTGCCCCTGGGTGGGTTCGGGGCGGGCATGGGGTTCTGGGGGTGCTCCGTCTCTGGGCTGGGGCCCTGGCTGGACCTTGGGGGCTTGGGGCCTGGTTGGTGTGTCGCTGAGGTTGTGGGCGGGTGGGTGGGTGCATGGGGGCTCAGCCCTGTCGCAGGGGGACTCTGGTGCATCGAGCCAACTGGGGGCTCTTCAACTGGTGGGGAGGCTGTTACATCATTGCAGAAGTTCTCTGGTCTCAAGGAGTTCACTCTGCAGATGGGGCTGAGATTATAGAGAGGGGAGGAAGAACTCAACCTGGGTATCTATTGTCTTGTGTGTGAATGGGTGGATGACTGGATATGTAAAGAGCTTTGGGGTCCTTAGGGACTAGTAAAGCGCTATATAAATACAGGCCATTTTTACCATTTTTGTGTAGTCTGGGAGATGAGTGAATGTTGGGGTGAGTGCAGTTTTCTCTGTGGTGGGGTCGGGTGGGCTGCCCCGGACTCTCTGGGGCCGGGCGGTGCTGCTGCTGTGGGCCCTGGTCCGGATGGGCCTGGGCCCCCTTGCCCTGGTGGGTAATTGGGTTCCAGAGTGTGGGGGTGCCTATTGGGGTCAGCGGGGGAGCTGGCCCCAGTGAGGGGCCTCTTGCCCCTCCCTTCCTTCCCTCCCCATCTCCAGCTGCCTCCCTCTTCCCGCTCTACCACAATCACCCACACATTCAGGGCCTTGGGGTGCAGGTGTGTCACCAGGGTGCAGGTGAGGCATCGGTACATTGGTGATTCTTGGTGTCCGGGGCTGCGCACTCAGGTATGCACCGGCTCACTCCCGGTGGCTGCTTGTCATGGCCTGGCGCCTGTGGCTCGGTCGGGCCCCTTCGGGGGGTGGGGTACCATCGGCCTCTGGGCCTGGGGCTTGGTCCACTCTGCCACAGCTGGCTGCTGGTGGAGCTCATGGGCACGTCATTGCAACCCCCTCTGGGTTCTGCTCCGCAGCTGCTAGGTGACCCCTCATCTCGGGCTCTCCTCAGCTCTTTCTGGGAGAGTGGCACGGTTGCCCCTCCATTGGTCTTCCTTGGTCTCTTGTTCTCTGAGGGTCTCTGGATGTCTGGAGCCTGGATCTCCTCCATACCTGCTTCATGCCCTGGAGGACAGGGCTGTGGCTCCCCACACCCTCTAGCAGATCGTTGCACAAAGGAACCTTTTGAATACAAGCGCACTGATGCTCACAGGTGTACACATGGGTGCTCACAGATACAAACTACACCCATTTTGGCTGCTACCAGAAAGCACACTGTGCGCTGTTGATCTTACATGCTGCACAATAATATTCAGTATTTAGTATTTATTGTTATATACACATAGATTATCGCGATGATCTTGTATATTATATCGCTCTCTTTTTTGCTTGTTTTCTCTTCTTTTTTTCTCTCTCAACAGGTGATCCAGGTCATTGATACAGTGGGGCAAAAAAGTATTTAGTCAGCCACCGATTGTGCAAGTTCCCCCACTTAAAATGATGACAGAGGTCGGTAATTTGCACCAGAGGTACACTTCAACTGTGAGAGACAGAATGTGAAAAAAAAAATCCATGAATCCACATGGTAGGATTTGTAAAGAATTTATTCGTAAATCAAGGTGGAAAATAAGTATTTGGTCAATAACAAAAATACAACTCAATACTTTGTAACATAACCTTTGTTGGCAATAACAGAGGTCAAACGTTTACTATAGGTCTTCACCAGGTTTGCACACACAGTAGCTGGTATTTTGGCCCATTCCTCCATGCAGATCTTCTCGAGAGCAGTGATGTTTTGGGGCTGTCGCCGAGCAACACGGACTTTCAACTCCCGCCACAGATTTTCTATGGGGTTGAGGTCTGGAGACTGGCTAGGCCACTCCAGGACTTTCAAATGCTTCTTACGGAGCCACTCCTTTGTTGCCCGGGCGGTGTGTTTTGGATCATTGTCATGTTGGAAGACCCAGCCTCGTTTCATCTTCAAAGTTCTCACTGATGGAAGGAGGTTTTGGCTCAAAATCTCACGATACATGGCCCCATTCATTCTGTCCTTAACACGGATCAGTCGTCCTGTCCCCTTGGCAGAAAAACAGCCCCATAGCATGATGTTTCCACCCCCATGCTTCACAGTAGGTATGGTGTTCTTGGGATGCAACTCAGTATTCTTCTTCCTCCAAACACAACGAGTTGAGTTTATGCCAAAAAGTTCTACTTTGGTTTCATCTGACCACATGACAGTCTCCCAATCCTCTGCTGTATCATCCATGTGCTCTCTGGCAAACTTCAGACGGGCCTGGACATGCACTGGCTTCAGCAGCGGAACACGTCTGGCACTGCGGGATTTGATTCCCTGCCGTTGTAGTGTGTTACTGATGGTGACCTTTGTTACTTTGGTCCCAGCTCTCTGCAGGTCATTCACCAGGTCCCCCCGTGTGGTTCTGGGATCTTTGCTCACCGTTCTCATGATCATTTTGACCCCACGGGATGAGATCTTGTGTGGAGCCCCAGATCGAGGGAGATTATCAGTGGTCTTGTATGTCTTCCATTTTCTGATGATTGCTCGCACAGTTGATTTTTTCACACCAAGCTGCTTGCCTATTGTAGATTCACTCTTCCTAGTCTGGTGCAGGTCTACAATACTTTTCCTGGTGTCCTTCGAAAGCTCTTTGGTCTTGGCCATGGCGGAGTTTGGAGTCTGACTGTTTGCGGCTGTGGACAGGTGTCTTTTATACAGATGATGAGTTCAAACAGGTGCCATTCATACAGGTAACGAGTGGGGGACAGAAAAGCTTCTTACAGAAGACGTTACAGGTCTGTGAGAGCCAGAGATTTTCCTTGTTTGAGGTGACCAAATACTTATTTTCCACCTTGATTTACGAATAAATTCTTTACAAATCCTACCATGTGAATTCATGGATTTTTTTTTCACATTCTGTCTCTCACAGTTGAAGTGTACCTCTGGTGCAAATTACTGACCTCTGTCATCATTTTAAGTGGGGGAACTTGCACAATCGGTGGCTGACTAAATACTTTTTTGCCCCACTGTATATGTATTTTTTTGTCCCCCACCTCTTTTTTGTTTTGTGCCCTTATCACTGTTCCTCTTCCCGCTGTTTTTTCCCTCTCTCTCTTTCTTTCTCCCTTTCCTTCCCCAGTCATGTCTGTCCCGTATGTAACAACTGAAAATAAAATAAAATAAACAATAAAAACAAAGGTCAATCAAATGGACCAATACGGCAAGGCATCTTTCTTGACCTTTAGACAGTAATTCTGATGGCAAAAGAACCAAACAGGACAGGCAGGCAAAAAAAAAAAAAAAATTAAAGAAAAAAATAATGGAGGTTATATTATATGAATTGATGGCTTTAAAGTGCTGTATCATTATGTCAAAACAGCTTATCTTCTATGTTGCAACTCTTCAGGTGGTTCTAGCTCAGCAAGTACAATCTTACTGCAGTCAAGTAGTTCCATGGATATGGATTTCAGACCTCGTTGACTGCCTGACAACAGTTGGCATTTTAAATTTCAAATTCCTTGGCAGAAAATTCCATCTGATGGAAACAGGAAAATGGCCAACAAAAAGTGAGAGACTTGAAATCATCTGACTCATTGTCAGTGAAATTTTAACCATATGCTCAACACCTGGGAAGAAACACCTCAGTGAGATAGCAAGAAAGATGACAATGACCTACCCTGTGGCATTTACTGATGTAATTGAAGGGGAAGTTGTAGGCAGTGGGTATGACACTGTCACCAAACAGATGGTCAGCAGAGTGGATAACCCTAAGAGAGGAATGATTTCCCTTTCCTTTAAGAGAAAGCTCATTAGTTGCAGTGAAGAAGAGGGTAGCCCCACTCAAAAGAGAAGGCTAGACAGTTTGCATAAACTGGCAACCAACACGGCTTCAGCCTGATGAAACCCCTGAATTCCAAAAGCGTGAAAAAGAAGAGTTAAAAAAAAGTACAGAGAAAAATACTGTGACACCAAAGCTATTGAGAATATGATGAGGGTCACCTTCTTCACTCAGAGAAAAGACATTATTAGTGGAACTGAGACTTCTGACTTGACGAAGGAATGGCCATATCTGTTTGAGATAACTGGCATGAAGATTCATTTTGAAGAGCTGTGTTTTTCTCATCCATGGACATGGATGAGAAAAACACAGCAAATAAATGCGCCAGAGTTGTTTAATTCCTTAAAAGCAATGACAAGACCGAGAGAAAGGCGGCCATCTTCAGAGAAATGGAAACATCTAGCAAGAATGTTGCAGACGTCAATGTTGCAGGGTTTCTTCCACTACTTCTCAAGTACTTCAATGAAGAGGAAGAACAGATGTTCTTCAAAGTGAATTAAAACAACCCTACCCTCTGAAGTGGACTGTACACCAAGTGCACCATGCATTGTTCTTTGTGGTATGAATATTTATCTTTATCTATTTAAATTTTTTGTGCATGATACCTCTTTATATTATGGTCAGTTAAAACTTTGAGTTTACACTTCTGAGTTGGATTGTGGTCTGATTGGTTGTTGTGGCTGTTCTCAATTTCATAATAATAGTATGGTATAATAAGACCATTGATATTTGATGTGATTATTATACTGCTAAATTCTGTCTGATTGGCTAAAGCATTTGGGCACCTTGCAGTTGACTGAGGGGCCCAAACTGCGTGCCAGTATATGTAATTGATATACATCAGTTGTAACATAGCAGTTGTTTGGATTCAGATGTGTGGATTTGTTTTTGGTTTTTTTGTCCCATTGTCTCTTGTTCATGTACACAACAGGAAACTCTACTTTGGCAACCGAGCATTGCATGTTATCTGTGGACCAGACCATTGTGAATGGACGTATCACTATCTTCAGCGAGGCACTTATCCTGATGTTTGGCTCTTACTACTGCATGAACATTTCTTAGGCCAAGCATCAACCTTGGAATTCTTATAAATTTAAGGCAGCACCAGTCAATTTTATACATTGAAACATCTCCTTTCATTTGCAGCTAGAACACATAAGACTGAGCAATGCTTGAGTGTTGAGATGATTTGTAGATTGATAAATCAACAAATAATTAATATTTGAGTTTCAGATGGCTGTCTCTGAAATATGATTCATGCTCATGTCAAGTTATAGAAAGAGACCTTTGAGTAGTAGATGTTCACGGATGTTTCACTGCCCTGAAATAGTATTTGCAATAGAGACTCGCAGGTTCACCAAACATCTTTGCATCACCTCTCTGTTCCACAATGACCTGTATGTCCAAACACGCACTCAAAAGCAAGCTCAATCTACACTGTTAGATTAATTGCAAACGTAAAAAACGCATACAGTCCAGTCCTCAGTTTCTTAATTAAGTTTTTGTTTTTCATTGACAGATGCCTCGTTAAGATAAACCCCGACAAGGGATCCAAAGTGGAGCGGAACACGTCTAAGAAACACCTTGCGTTCAATCCAAAGGTTCTGACGTTGATCACCAAAATTGCAGACTACGAGTGGAAAGCATAAAAAGGTCTTATTTTTATCCTGAGGATAACATAATCTGGTGTTCAGTAGCACTGGTCTCTGATTCACAGCCAAAGTCAACAGCACGGGTGGCCCGCTTGATAGGGGAAAAGTGAAATATAGGCTGCAAATCCTATTCACATTTAGCTAGCATTAGCACTAGCCAGTTAGTGTGTTACTGTCTGCTGACAGGTATCTCTGTTCATGCTTCAGGTGTGGCATTGTCTTAAGTATTATCTTCATCTCAGTTTATTGTAATAGGCTATACATTGACACTTGTGGTGGATACTCTGCAAAGACAGTCCCATCCGTTCAGTTATTTTGATTAAAAAAATTTATTAAAGTGACAACTTACAACATATCAATACTTATCAGTGAAGTATAATCAGCAAAACAGGGCTTTTGTTTTACTCTAGTTGTTCTTTGCATATAATTACATTGCAAATTTCTCCAAGGGAACCCAAATGGCCAGCAGCAGCCCTAACTGTGAGACTTTATGAAAGCTAGGGCTACTTCTGGGTTGTTCCAGGAAAAACCCAATTTATTGTGTCAATAAAATTCATGTTAATGATTGAAACCATGTCTCATGTCTTATAAGTAAAATAAACATGCAAAAACTGCTCATACACAACATGTGATCAAGAATTAATATAATCTTGATGTAATTATAATCAGGGGTTTTGTTTAATAAGGGTTCTTTGGATGTTTTGTTACAGATAAAACCAACAATCTTACAGGGAGCACACTTAATTCAAATTGGAAGTCCAGTACATATTCAGGAAATCTATGTTAGATTGCACTTAGAAACTAAATTTATATGTGATATTATCGAGAATTAACAGTAAACTGTAATTTTAAACCCAATATCTAGTTTTTTGACATGTTTTGAAAGAGAAATCAAATTATGTTTTGTTGTATACTGCAGTATTACATCAAATATAATTGAATATACAACTTTTTTACATCACATAACAGTTGGTGTAAATAATATTAACTGTATATTTCTGTAAATTTAAGCATTATTATTCAGATTGCCACATTCATTGCCTTTGTTTATAGGTAATGTCATTGTTTGATCACATTAAAATGTTCCTAATTTAATGTTTAAAAGTATTTGAAAAAAGGCAAAATCCCATGTAAAATAGGGCAACAAACTGTGTTTTCATCACTGAAAATAACCGTATTTTTAAGAGACAGTTATTTTCTGTTATTTTACGGTATTATTTTGGCGCCCCAGCTGCTGGAATATTACTGGGTTTTTTAGGATTGTTTTTTTTTTTTACAGTGTAGCTAAACAAAACTGAATTATTCTTTAATATAATAATGTAGTTTTTGGAGCAGGTGTCACTTTATGGCTAAACCAAAGTCCAGTTTTTCTGTTATCACTGCTGCTTAACAGCACATGGAGTTACATTTCAGCAAAGAATGTTTTCCAGCAAATGCAAGAAAAGACTTCCCACAAAATCTCAGGAAACGTGATCGAAACCCTGACTTCACCTCCAGGTTCAAAAGTGATGTTGATGTTTTTATATAGAAGAGAGGTCAGACTGTCTCTTACAAAGTGAAAACAATCAGTTGAATTATTACAGGGAAGAAATTAAATGCAGCTTTGTTTTTGTTTCTTTTTCAACAGTGTATTTGGCTGTGAACTGACGTCCACATAAAAGCTTCTCCTGTGTACATATAAATGATTAGAGCCGTTTAAAAAAATGCGAACAACACTTTTAAGCTATTCATTTATGTACATCTAAATTCTGTCTTAGTTGTAGTTGTAGTGACCTGATGTCAGGCCACTACACTCTACCTTGTCTGCCCCTAATATCATCATTATAACCATTCTGATGTGCACAGTTGAGTGTGCAGTCATTAGGTCAGTAACATGAAAAATAGACCTCAGGGGAAGAGTTTAAGGCTACGTTCACACTGCAGGTCTTAATGCTCAATTCCGATTTTTTGATCAAATCCAATTTTTTTGTCTGCTTGTTCACACTACAAATAAAATGTGACAGAAAAATGCGCTCTAGTGTGAACGCTCAAAGCAGCCGCATGCGCAAAAGAAGACGTCACATACAACGCGCTCTGTTTAGACCCAGAGCAAACAGTATTGTTTGACTGATGGCCCTTAATATAAAGACTTGTTTCAGACTTTACATTTCCCAATTTTGCTTTAAGTTATAAAATTATTTTGTTATTTACATATGGCCTAATAATTATCCTTATTGCTGTTTTAGAGAGGAGCGGTGCTTCAAAGGATAGTTGCAGATTTCTGTTAGAATCTGCAGATTATACAGTACAAATAAAATGTTCACGTTTCTCCAACGTTGTCTTCCCAACAGTTTCACTAACATCTACGCTTGATGGCCAGGAAGCGTTCCCAATGTCTTCTCGGGCACTTCTCCGGCGCTGATAATTGGCGTCTGTCTTGTGTCAGTGACGTAAAAGACGGATTTAATGCGACATGACCGTTCAAACTGCAGGCTCTTTCTAAAACATCAGATATGTATCGGATTCAGTACCACATACGAAAGTGGCCCAGGTCGGATCTGAAAATATCGGATTTGTGCTGTTCACACTGTCATATGTTACGAAATCAGTTTTACCCCGGTTCTTTTTATTCCTCGAGCATCCAGAGATGGCACCGGACTCAGTAGTCATTTTCACAAAACTTTATTCATCTTTCCTCATCTTTACTCATCTTTACTTATCCTCATTTAAGCATGCATCTTCTAGAAGGGAAGACGAGGCCGGTGTCCCTCTGCAAAATCTTCACTCCTTTGTAGGGGCGACCCTATCATAAAACCCCCACGGTGTGCTGCAAACTTTGTCTGTGTCTATGTGCACGAGCACATGAAGGCCTACATGTGCGCGTTCCCGCATGTCTATGTGAGTGCTTGTGAGTGAGTGTGCGTGTGGATGTGTGTGCGTGACAGTTAAAACACTGTGGGTGTAGGTGACTCCCTAGAGGTCATAAAACCCATCTCCCTTCCAGACCACAGTTATCCAGTTACAAATGTTGAGACCCCCACCCAAACATTCTCTGGGGAATTTCCACTCAGCATTAACTCCTCTCTGTTTTACTTTCACAGTTCAACTGGGGAGGGTCTCCTATACTCTACTCCTAAGTTCATGACACAATCAGGCCTTTATTACATTGAGGGCAGTGTCAGTGTCTCTACAATAATTCTAGATTCTATGTTAACACATTTCTAAACTCTAAATCAGCTAAACATTCCTACACATACCATGATCGGATATGGGTTGCATAGGGTCAGAAAAGTCAGATTTGATGCGCGTTCACCTGCAGTGTGAACATAGCCTAACTCAACCTTGTGGTGTGCCCTTTTATTTCTTGCTAGACAGTTTAACAAAAAAGTCCAGGCTACTCATGCTGACAGTGAGTCAAAGTCGTATCTTGATGTTGGCATAACTTCCATTTTGGAATTATTTTCCAACCCACGACTAGATGACAAGAAAAGGCTGATAATAGTTGACCAACTTCAAAATATATTGTATGATTCTTCAGAAAATTCTGATACTACAGCTGTCTCCATATCACAGTGGTACCCTTATTCGGATTCTGCACAACACTCTCAGAGTCACTGTAGAGAAAGAGTGTGTGTGTGTGCTCTTACATGAGTGTGTGTGGGCGTGGACAGATGCACGTCGCCTCCCTCAGAGCCTCCCATTTCCCACTCTTTTCTGCTAATGAATACTGGTGGAATGAGGAGCTCTAATGGAATTACACTTTAATGATGTTTGCTGTTTTTATGGCAGTAATTAATAAGATCAATGTAATCTCTTCTCCCCAAATTCTTCCCACACAAGCATTGCAAGCATGAGCCCCTGCTCCCCCACAGAATGTCATAAACATCTGTAACGGCGTACTCCCTGGACAAAGCTCTCTCCCTAAATGAAGCCAGAACACACTCAGGGCAGCTCAGCAGATACCCAGCTACTGGAAATGTTCACAGACTTATTACCCATATTGCTCTTCATTTGAAAATATTTACTGAGATCTCCAGACTTTGCTTGCTTTGTCTAATCTCCTATATAAGAATAGCACACAAACTGTTTCCTGCTAAACCTTCAGCTCTGAATTTAGTGCATGTATATTCAGAGACATTATACATGATGAAGATAGGAGGACTATATAACAGCCAAATATCAGACCAAATGGGCAAGAAATTAGCCATGTTTGGATGCACAGTAGAGCCTCGCAATCATTTGCTAACTGCCTGCATGCCTACTAGAAGTAGAACTTACTGGAGAAGAGATTTTGAAAGTTTATTCAAGAGCAAAGTTGCCACAACTTTTCCAGCAATTTCTTTTATTTTACATGCATATAAAATAAATAAAATATTGGAGTTGTTACACTCTGGAGGATACTGATTCTGATTTATCTTCTTGATAAATATGGGCTCTGAAATAAACTGAAAAACCTAGTATATTATTACAGATACGCAGTAGAATGACTAAACATGACAACGACTACATTGGTTTTGATGCCAGACAAAACCTTCCATTTACAGTGGATGCCTTATTTTTATCTGCTTGTATTGTTCGGTCTTTTTAAAAAAAAAAACAACAAAAAAAAAACACTTCCCTGATGAATCTGACTTGCATTTGGTTTGTTTATCAGATAGCCCAAAATAAATGTGATAAAAGGATTGACATAGCAGCTTTTTTGGCACTGAAACAGATAGTTGACTGCAGCCATCCATATAGCAAATATAGTGTATGCATAGTGATGCACAGTCTCCTGTTTTCAATTTCCATTTACAATGCAGCTGTCAAGAAGATGGTCACCCAGGAAAGTAAAATATCTGGCCCTTGTTCACACAGTTAACATTGTGAGTACCGTGCCAAAGGAAATGGAAACAAACACTGCAAAGGAGTGAGTCACATGGTCAGAATGACCTTGCTTTATGACTTAAGTGCTTCCCGCCTTCTCCCGTCTGATCTGCCACTTCCTTCTATCAATCTAATGATATGGCAAAGGGCCAGGTTAATCAAGCTCAATTACTTTTGCTCTCATTTGAGACTGACAGTAATACAACGTGGTCCCAGTACCAGCAGATTTAAGACTGGACATATATTGGTGTTAGGATGACGGGTAACTGTTTACATTGGAAGAATAAACTATTTTCAGGGTTTCATATATAGATGGGAATAAATGAACTGTATCTAAATGATAGAATGATTTCATATTACCTAACTTCCTAAAGTCACTGGTCATCAGGAATCTACTTACTACTACTAACTTATGGCTTTATCCTCAAAATATACACACAGGTTTACCATCAGGGTTTGGGTTAGATTTGGGTTAAAAAAAAAAAAGTACTTTCACCATCATGGTCATTGTAGTAAAGAAATATGTGGCATTTTGACTGTAACAGAACAAACTGACTTCCTGTTTAAAAGAAGCAATGAACATATAAGTACTATGCCCTCATCCTGTATGTCAAGATATTAACATCCTTGTTTATTTGCTCTAACATGCATCTTCTGTAGGATATAATACTCTCAGGCCCCTGCAGGTGGTCTTCATCCTTCAAGGTTCTCTACCAGAGCCCTGGGAGCTTGAGGGTCCTGCACAGTGTATTTGCTGTTCCTGTGATTTTCTGTATGTATTATTGTAGGTTCTCCCTTACAATATAAAGCACCTTGGGGTGACTGTTGTTGTGATTTGGCGCTGAATAAATAAAATTGAATTGAATTGAATTGATTGCACATGTTGTTCTAGGGATCTGCTGGAACCACTTGCCTAGCTTGGGAGTCACTGCACCGAGTCCCCTGATTACTACTGAGACCACTGTTACCTTCATCCTCCACTTCTTCTCGAGCTCTTCTCTGAGCCCTTGGTACTTAAGCTTCTCGTGTTCCTCCTTACTGATGTTCCTGTCATTCGATATCGCTACATCTATTACAAAGCTGTCTTCCTCTGCTTGTCCACCACTACTATGTCCGGTTGGCTAGCTATCACCATTTTGTCCGTCTGCATCTGGAAGTCCCACAGGATCTTAGCTTGGTCATTCTCGACCACCCTAGGGGCATCTCCCATTTTGACCTCAGGACTTCCAGGCCATACTCAGCACAGATGTTTCTGTATACTATTCCAGCCACTCAGTTATGGCATTCCAAGGATGCCATACCTGCTAGCATCTTCCCCCTGCTGTTATGTGCTTGATTGTCTCAGGGGGATCTTTAAACAGCCTGCACCTTGGTTCTTGCCTGGTGTGATAGACCCCAGCCTCTATAGATCTTGTGCTCAGACTTGCCTTACTCTCTGCAGGTACTTGAGGGTTGCAGCTTTAGGAAAGCAGTTGGATTCCCAGGTACTTTTAGCTGTCCTCCGTGTCTGCAGTGCTGCCTTCTGATAGTTCAATCCCCTCAGTTCTGACTACCTATCCCTCTCTTCATTACCATCCAACTACACTTTTCCCATCCAAATCACATTCCACTGTCAATCCAACTGCTCTGTCTACCAGTAGCTGGTATTTTGCTCCTTTGGTATTCTTGCCAATACTGTTCTGTGGCAAGCTCATGTATTGAGCTATATGCCTATTCATCTTAGCTATTATGATGCCTGACAGGAGCCTCTATGTGGTACTGAGGCAGGGTTTTGGCCGATAGTTGGATGGGACTGGTCCCTTCTGGAGGTCCCTGGGGATCAGGACTGCCCAACTTCAGTTACCCATTCTGGCTTTCTCTCATCTACCTGCAGCTGGTTTATTTGTACTGCCAGATGCTCATGGAGTGCAGTCAGCTTCTTCAGTCAGTAGGCCTGGTGCTGTTCTAGTCTTCATACTGGAGACCCTTTCTTGGATATCTGCCACTTTGATGGTTACTGGACCCTTTATATTTTTTCCCTCTTTTTTTGCCTAAGTATTGTGTTTTTCTCCTTATTGGTTTGTTGTCTATCTGACAAATAACACATGGTGAGCCAATTATAAGGCTGATGTACAAGGTCCATAAATAAGCTCTACTAGAACAAAGGTAAATTTTGGGTTGATTAACTCTGATTGTCGAGTTCCAGAAAGGATGATCAGATATTTTCATCAACTAAGAACATGTTCACTCTGAGTTAAGTGCTTGCATGAGAAATGAGAAATGATCTTTTAATTCTGAGCTGATAATAAATGTTTAGTGATGATCATCTGTGTCTGGTGATCATGTCCTTATGATGACTATTGCACTATTGATTAAATGAGTGTCATACATGTACTTCAGCATCCTCAGCAGGAGAAGAAGAGTTGGATAGAAACTCACAGTTTGCTGTGGAAAACTTAGCACTGAGCAGGTTAGATTCATAAAGTACATCAGTAACTGTCTCTAGCTTTCTTTCTGGAATCGAAGACCTAGAGAGTCCCTTATCTCAGTGTTATTAAACTCTAAAACTGAAAGTAGGCCTAGTTCTAGTTTTAGTCTTTTATTTAGAACAGGCACCAGGAAGGATGCGAGGACCATGAAAAAGTCTGGGCAACAAGCTGGAGCAAAATATGGCAGAAGAACAGGGAACAACATAAGCAGGTATTCTGACAGAGGGGTTGACAGGGACAGGGAGAGTAATTAGGCAGCAAGACAGAGGAGCAAGTGGAGCAAGTGAAACTAACAGGTAAAGACAAGGAAGATGAGGCAGATAATGACAAACTCAAAATAAAAAACAAGAATGAGACACATCAGAAACAAACCTTTCAACTAAAACAGGAAAAAACAAGGGACATTATTGATCACCCTAAATAAGAAGACAGAGACAAAGGAATACAGGAGGGAAAAGGCATTAAGACAAAGCATAGGGAGGGAAAATAGGGAAGCACTGAGGCAATGAAACCAAGAGAAGAAAAAAAATATCTGAACAGCACCCAAAGCTCCATAATATGGGATAAAAAACCAGGGACCATGAGAAATAGATGTATTGTCGAAGCACTGACCCAGACCTGGCAACAGAATCACTTATAAGTTACAATGTATCAAGGCCCATGTTAAATCTAGACAAACCACTAGTACCTAATGAAATGTAAATATCAAATGAATAATGTCACTGGTGTGAATGAGACACGGCAGGTCCAGGGATCATAGGTTTGAGCCATTTTATTCAATATTTGTCACACCACAACACACACCAACCCCTGAGTCCCCGTGTTTTTAACTAGGCGGGCGTGATTAAGGTGCAGGTGCGTCTGCCCTCCCTGCACGGCACTGCAGACCACGCCCCACCACAGTCACACATTTATTTTGTGTGTATAGATTACAGGGTTATTGTTTCCTGGTTTGGACTACTGCAGGTATTGGAGTAATTCAAATGGACTTGCTGTGACACAAGCCATGAGTGACATAATATCATGTTCAGACATGAGCTCTAATATTCTCTTTAATGTAAATCACTCAACAAAGTCATTAAATTTGTAACTCCAGTCCAGGTCATGCTGCTCAAGTCCACTGACATAAAAAGCTTTAGTTGCTAATGCGCTGATACAATTCAAAGGGTTGTTAGGGATTAACATCTATGGTCTTATTTATTTTGTGAAGATTTCTCGTTGAAGATCCTTCACAACTAATTGTTACATTTGTTGACTATTTCTTCTCCTCACTGCTGGATCACCTAATACCCAGCATTCCCTGATATCTTCATTTTTCTACTTTGCTAAAGTCTGTAAGCAAAGACCACTCTGAGGATCCTGTTAGCTGGCCAAATCACTACAGAAAGGCTTTTTGCCTTTCTGCCCATTTGTAACAAAACATCTCCATCTTTGTCCTTGAGCAATGTGAGAAGAGGCGAGCATAAGGTTCCATTAATACTGCATTGTGCTGTAGGCCTACCTACAGAAAAACACTAAGCTCTATGCTCCGGTGGAGGTTCACAGATGTTAGTTCATCCTAAAATTTTAAATGTAGCTTACTTGTCTTGTAAACAAAACTTTCTTCATGTTTATCCTAAAATATCCATAATTTCATTAAAAAGTTGATTTGGGATTTTCCTACTGCATCACCCAGCATGATTAGTAGGGTTTCTGTGGCACTAGCAGGACAGAAACTGAAGAAGCTGCTTAAAAAGAAAACTGTGTAATAAAACCTCAGATATCTTTTTACAGAACTGGACCTTTAAAAACTCACAACTAACCAATACCTTAAAAAATAGGCTTTACAGTCCTGTAAACACGACTTGCTGTATATATAAACTTTAAGTAAAATGTTAAACGTCAGACACTGTAAGAGAACTCCACTAGCTTAAAGTGTGCTTGCTTGCAGACAATCAGTCATTCAAAGGGCATCAGTGAGGGTCTCAAAGTGGCAGAATGCCAAATTAATCAGGCTACAGAGATTAGACAACTTTTGTTTCCAGAGCCATTAGTGTCACCTCGGGCGCTTAGTGTTCTACCCACTCAGCGTGCAGCATATTCCTAATAATTAGCCTTAATGAGCTGACCTATGGACCCACCACCTGCAACACTTGACTCAAATCAGCATTTGATATGATTATAGTGGGAGAAAGCAAAATGTGTGGGAGAAGGTCCAGTGTATTTTGCTCGGGTTCTTACATATTTCATTCTGGTCACATTAAGATGTAGCACATAAAATCCCAGCAGGTGATTTTAGAAGACATTGAAAACGCAGGTTAAAGAGTACGCTTTGTGAGCGATGTCTTCATTAAACTGCTGTTTGCCTCTGAATCCTTTCCTCCTTTTCTGGATGGGATCAGAGATAATTTCATGCATATTCTAGTGGAACCTCTGTTCCATCAATTATTCGTAATACACAAAGGTGAGCCTCTTCCAACAGGGAACAAAAAACCCTCGTTGAAATGTTTAAGCGGTTTTAACAAAAATTAAATGAATTTCATTAAAAAGAGAAATCTTGCAGAGGATTAGTGAGAAAGAATTGCTTGGAGCTGGTGGAACTTCTCTATGAAAACCCTGCTGCTCAGGATCAACACACAAAATTATGTCAATGCTGTTAATTGCCCCCAAGTCTCTGTCCCACAGTGTGGCTCTCAGCTGCCTGTCAGTGCTGTCGGAATAATCTGCACATGGTGTAAATCAATGCTATTGAGATTTCCATTACAAAGCAAACTGTTTGCATTCTCTCTTCATTCTCTGCCTTGCGGAAGGCTTGTGTAAGTATTTTTGCAGCAGTAGTAACTAGAGATGGACCGATCCGATATTACGTATCGGTATCGGTCCGATACTGACATAAATTACTGGATCGGATATCGGAGAGAAATAAAAAAATGTAATCCGATCCATTAAATATAAAAAAGCACCTCACAAAACTTGCGACACGGCGTAACTCGGCTCATAACCGTAGCACTCGGAGCAGTATGCCTCACGTGATAGAGCAGCTGTGTGTATTTGTAGCCTCGCTACCAAACCAGCATTTCATCTCTGAGAAAGTTATCCCAGAGAGAAGTAAAGCAAGTGTGTAAGTTCATCTCTGAATGTTTGTAAAGCATTCCCGCGTTAAGCTTAACAACCAATACCTGGAGCGACTGCCTCTTCTTGCTGCTACTTCAATCGTGAAACTGCTTAATGATCAGCTGATCGGCTTTTCTGTTGCGACTCCATCTCTCTAGTTTGTTTTCGGCCCACTTCGCGCCAGAAAGAGGAAACCAGCGGCTGAACAACAGCAGATTGTTTAAGATTGATAAGCTGTTGTTAGAATTTATTTAATATTAGTTTCTACACCAGGATCTTTTTCTAAGCAGCTTACGGCTGGTAACTGTGCAGGGGCGGATCTAGCAAAGTTTAGCCAGGGGGGCCGATAGGGCATGAACAGGGAGAAGGGGGCACAAAGACATACTTTTCTTTCTTATTCTCATTTAAAATGTCTAGCTTTTAATCAATAATTATCTGAATCTTACACCCAAA
The DNA here is from genome assembly GCF_900408965.1 of Simochromis diagramma. Lineage (NCBI taxonomy): Eukaryota > Metazoa > Chordata > Actinopteri > Cichliformes > Cichlidae > Simochromis > Simochromis diagramma. The sequence goes on along the minus strand of NW_024386757.1, from coordinate 2,667,416 downwards.
GTCCATTACTGTATATAGTAACTGTTAAGTCTAATATACCCTAGTAAGCTATATTACTTTTTCCTTTGGGAAGATTGTACCATCTGTGCAGTCTGCAGTTCTGTTGAAGGAAGATGTTGAATCTATTTAATTATTCTTGAAAAATAATTTATTTCTGTGCATTTTTTTTTTCACACTGCATCAAATTAAAGTTGATTACGTCGATTAAGCATCATGAGGTGGAGGTTGGGGGGTGGTTCCCTATTTTTTTTTTTTTTTTGCTGGGAGTTTGCAACCGTATTAGTTAGGTTGCTTAAGATTTCTGCTAAGTACTCTTTAAAATACCAGAATAGGGAGGATTGAGTAGGTTTAAGTTTATTAGATTGATCAGTGTTGCTGAACTATGAAATATTTTGGGTGCAGTGTATTTTTTACATACAGGTATAACAGAATAGCTTTAGTGTTGTTGTTTATTTAAACTTGAGTATGAACTTATACAAAATGCAGCAAGATATTAAAAAAACAGTTTTATTGATTAAAAAACACTATATCGGATTCATATCGGTATCGGCACATATCCCAATTTATGATATCGGTATCGGTATCGGACATAAAAAAGTGGTATCGTGCCATCTCTAGTAGTAACAGCATAACCATGTCATGATACCTGTTATAACCATGGAGTCAGTCAATGTATTTCAGTTATGCTAAATTTAATACGAAGTTGGATTTTTTTTAAAAGATGTCTGTCTACTTGCAGTTTTTAATATATTAAAGTGTAAAACTGCTTTCCTAGCATATATACAGTGTTACACTGCTGGGTGCTCATATTAAATATGCCCAAGCTTCAAATAATGACGTCAGTATATTACAACTAAACCCTGTTAGCCAAACGCTCAGACTGCTGTAAACACACATTTCCAACACATTTATTCCACTCTTTGCACCATGTGATGTTACCTGTTTATGGATCCTTAAATGGTGCCGCATTTGAAAGGAAACCTGCCTATGCCAAACTGCTATTTAGTCTCATTTGGTGTAGAAATCTGGAGAAACAAGACATTTTTTCTTTTTGTCCAGCATTTGTCATAAGTTAGCCAGTGTGGCTGTGTTGGTCACTCTGGCATGAACAGTACACCCAAGCTAATCCTACAAGTGTTTAATAGAGTGGAGGTCAGGACTGCAGGCCCTACACACCATCACACTGCCCCATCCAAAAACTACTATCCTATCAGCAATGGCATGGGCCCTATGCAGATCAGTCATACATGCCATTCTTAGAGCAGACACCAACTGACCATCGTGGTAGAGTCCATGTTCACAGGTAGTTGACATGACAGTCAACACCTGGCGCACCAGAAATTCAGAAGAAGTCAATAATAGAATATGCTGTTTGGCATTGACAGAGAAGATCTGAAGTTTTTCATGAGTGCAACCCACATACATACTTAACTCTGTTACTCAACACACAAATGAATTTTAATTGCAAATTTAAATCACACCATTTAATGGAGACTAACACCCAATAATCATTTTTACAACAATGAAGCAATCAATACACATTTCCTCACTTAGGGTTTTGTTTTATAACTATACGTTGCACAAGGTGGCTGCTCTGCACATCAGACAGACAGACAGACAGACAGACCTATCTCTCTAGCCTCCACTCCACTGCAGGGGTATTGTATCATTGGACATGAACCCATCACTGAATCTGGATCCTTGTCCCTGCCAGCTGATTCCTAAACATAGCTAAAAATCTTCTTGCCAGTTGCGGTCTCATTTCTTTTTATTTTTCTTCTCCTTGTGCCTTGTTTTCTCTAATGTGCTTTTTCTTTTATTTAAAGTGAGTGAACTCCGCAAGGTGTAACTCATTCAGTTTTTTGTGTGGTGTCAGGCCAAAGGTAAAAGTAACAACAAAAGCAATGTTCACATACACCAAAAATACAAGAAAAATAGCAACATGCAGAAAAATTGAAATTAATACTGAAATTAATTTTAAATCTATCTGCACTCACAGCAAATAGAATATGAGATACAGCGTGAGTAAGTAGCTGTAAAATAATTTAAGGTTTAGGGTGTAGCATGCAGAATAATGTTTCATTTCTCTGATTCATATTTTTTTTTCTTTGTCTGCTTTGTTCACTGATTGTTTTGAAGCTGTTATGTTAATAAGGACACTTGCACCTTAAATTCTTGAAAAAAAAAATCCAAGTATTTGAATAGGAAAATAGATTCACTTTTTGTTAGGTATGCTTACTGAACTCAAACACCCTCCTCTTTCTGGCTTTCTTCCAGTCTCACAGACTTTGCTATTTCCTGAACACAGAATTCATTGTTATCAGTGATTCAATATTAAATGATGAAATTCAAACATCAAACAGCCTGCCTATACATAGTATATTTACTATTTCATTTTAAGGTGCCAAGGAAATATCCAAAGAGGTTACAATAGCACTTAAAATAATGCCATGGCTGTGCTCATCATTTGCTCCAGATGAGTGTTATGGGCCAGAGGAGAACAGATGTGGTTGTCACTGTATTATCAAGCAGGAGAAAAGGCATGACGAGGCTGCTGGTGTGAAAGGAAGCCACTGCAATATTTCGAAAGTCAAATGATTCATCCCATCCGACCCAAGTCATTTGTCTGTGTCAGAGTTTATGCGATGTTCCCAAACACTTTGCCTAGCCCCCCAACTTTCCTGTCTCCTATCCTTGAAAGCCAAATCAATCAAGCTTCCCCATGCAGGAAAGTGGCAAAATAAAGAGACAATGAAGTGGAATGAGCGAAAGCAGGATTGATAGCATTAAGAGGATTTGGGACAGCTTGTGAGGAAATTTCTGGGCTACAGTGTTTTTGGGGTGGAGTAGCACACTCCAGTCCACACTGCTGAATAAGAGGTATGCAGATAAATGGAGTCAAAGCAATGTAATCATATATTCAGGCCCTAGGAAGCTATCGCTAGCACTGATCTGATGGATGATTGCCTATCTTTATTTCTTGGAGTTAGAAAGTCAAAGTTCCAGTGGAAACTGTAATCGATCATTCGTGTCTGTGCTTTCAGGAGTAGATGGTGGTTGTCCCAACAAACTCGGAATGTGAAATGTTTCTTTTTTTAAAAGTAATACCTCGGGTGAGGTTTACTTGCACTGACATGTTCAATCTTTTAATAAGCAGACAGAGAAAAAAGTTGTATGTTATAAACCAAATTTTATATTGTTAATACTGTAATATGTCTCACTCTGAACCCAAACAAGTAACAAACAATATCTGTTGATATTTTATCTTTGGTCAGGTCAGCTTGTGTCCCTGCATAATGGGAAAACTCCAGTGTTTGCAATGAACAGATAGTCTTCAGGTTTTCACTACAATGTCATGTTCCGCATATTTAGACAAGGAGTGGAAAGCAGACATCCAAGTTGAAGGGCAAGCTCTTTTTATTTGAAGTCACACAGACCCGTGTCAGATTAGTAAATCCGAGTGCTTTCTTGGCCAGCTTCACCACTGGTCACGGCACTCCTCGAACACCATTTGATAGACTTGGACATCTGGACCAAAGTCAAAGAGTACTTGGCAAAGCAGATACTTTATTGTCCAGAGGTGAAAAGGGACATTTCTGGCTGTTGTTCAGGCATTTATTTTCTTGGAGAAACACAAGCATCTGTTGTTAAGTTAATTTTTCACATAGGTGGGAGCTGATTAGCACTTTATAGTAAGCCAAAGCAGTCAAAGCTCAGGGGAAGCAGAGATGTTCTGTCAAGCATTTGAGTTATCAGCCAAGATTTTTTTCAGTAATGGTAATGATTACTTTGATGCTAATCGAAAAGAAGAAGAACAGAATTTGAATCTGAAGGGGGAAGAAAAAATTATTTCACACCTTTGTCTCCACTTTATGCTCAATCTGGGCTCAGCTTGTGTCAGTCTGTCTCTTTTTCTTCGCTAATCGACTTTTATCTGCAGGACTTTTCCCTTTGATCTCAGACTGTTAGCAGCAGACTGCTCCTCGATGTGAGTCTCTGACAAAAAGGGTGAAGCATACGGTTGCACAGTGGGATTCTGGGTAGCCCTAGCGCCTTCACAACATTTTCTCTGTGTGAATGAACCCTTTACAGAAGAAGTGAGTAAGGTAGGCTGAATTCAAATCTGTTTCATTGTCTGTCTGCCTGACAGATATTGTGCCTTCTGATAAAGCCAGCTGAGTCCTAAAATGTAGTGGACATCCATAAACATGTCAAACATATGACCCCACAGTTTTACTTTGGTTTTTTTCTTGGGTTTTGTATCTATATTTTTTCTTTTACTTTATATTTAATAATATTACCACTTACATTTTTTACAGTACACTAATTGCAGAAAACTGTGACCTGAACTGAAGAGCAACCAAAGCAGGTATTATGGTCACAATTAGGTGGCACTTCAACCCCAGTAGCTTAATATTGATCAAGAGAAGCAGCAAGGACACTGTAATAGTTGCATGATAATAGTTATTTGATAATACAAATGCATAGTTACTCTGGTGGTAAAATACTGTTACTGTACACCGATGGCCACAAAGAGCCAATATCTTTGCAGCTTTCCGAGCCTTATATTCAGCTAATGGGGCCAGAAAGTAACAACATTTTTGGGGTAACATGTTACATTGTAATATAGTGTAGTACAAGCAATTACATAATAATAAGAGTAATGAGGAGTAAGCCTAGTACAGCTTCCACTTCCTGCCTTCCCTGCTTGTACTGTAGAATAGCTGTTCCCACAATGTATGTGAAGTGCTGTTTGGGCTGCTAGCCCACCTTTGTGTTAAAACTCAAAAAATAATGTATGTTTCCTCATTAAGATGTGGATTGACGCCCATGTGTTGAGATGTAGCCTAAGGTTTATGTTGTTAAATGGTAATTAAGTAACAAATTACTTTCTCCAGGGAGTAATTCATTAACCTAATGCATTCGATTTTTGAATCAACCAACAGTGACAAGACAGTTGTAAATCTGTATACCAGCAGAGGAAAGTAAATACTCCACTGCCTAAAGCTATAGAGGACAAGCAGGTCATGAAGCATGTAAAACCACGTAACCCTGTCCCTGAAAAGATAGCAACTGGACTGTTTAGATTTGTTTCATGTCTTCTCTTTTGTCTTCCTCTCCAAGACACTCGTATGTCTTGGAACATTATACTGAGCTACCAAATTTCATATATATAGATGTCCATCCATCTATTTTCTTCTGCTTATCGAGTTCATGGTGGAGGGGGACAGGCTGTGAGGCAACATTTCCCCAGAGTAAACTATTTGATGAAGATTGAAAGATTCACAATTTAATTTAGCCAAGGTCTTTTGATTTGACTGACCAAATATAAAGTTGGAGCGATTAAATCTCTAGGAGAAGTGTGTTCAACTATAATAATATAAAATAGCATAAAAGTTCAGCAAAAACTGTGCCAACTGCCTATTACCACATTTCCACCTGTGCCTTCCCAGCTGCCATGCCAGTTTTAGGATAGCACACTAAAAAAATAACTGATGTGTGTTCCCATTAGGATCAGAATTTTTTACCACTTTGTGGGACTTCAGTGTATGGTTTAAATTCTTAATATACAATGTATCTAAGATCATATCATGAAGTAACAAAAATTAATGTAAAGCACAGAATGAATGACTCAGCAGGAGTCATTATTTTATAGAAAAAGAAATGAGAAATAATGTAACTCATTACTTGTTTAGTGCACCAACCCCAAAACTCAGTGGCAGAAACAGGCAAGTCAAAGGAGAATCAAAGTGTTTGGCTGAGGCATGCGTTAACTGAAAGGCAGAGGCACAACTTGTTTTTTTACATCCAGGATCTGTAGGTATCACCTAAGAACACGCTGAGTAATCCTTAATGCATTTTTTAGTTTTTTCAGCATGTAGGCAAGTGCAAGCAATTTCAGTGAAAGTGTCTCCTTTTCCTGTCCATTTACCACCTTTCAAAGCAAAGTGGTGCAATGAAGCAGTATCCTAAATGTTGGAAAAGTTTTTAAACCAGGTTCATTCCAAATAACTTGATTAAATGCCAATGTGTTAGAAGTGTTCATTGCTGAAATATAGACTTGAATGTGACCTTGTCTCTAGAGAGACTGGTCCAAAGATCTGCTGCCAGCTTTCATGTTTGATAATTATGGTCTTGAGACAACACACGAGAATGATGACAGTAAAGTAATTAAAGAAGTTTTATTTTATCAATCATGTGGGTAAAAAGAAGGTGATGTAAAGGTGCGATGTCCAAAGTCCAAAAAGATGAACCAGTATGTAACAAAGAGACAGAAAGTACACAGGACAGAGAGGGAGCTGATTTGATGGCTTGATACTAATGAGGATGGGATAAAGAGCACAGGAGGAAATCAGCAACACAGCAAGGAAGTAACCTTCATAACAAAATAGGCAACTGAAAGTATGTGGATAAATTTTCTCATCCCTTAAAGTCTTCCTGTATGAATAACACACTGCATCACAGTAAACACGGAAAGTAGCTCAGGAGGTGAGAGAGGTGAGAGAGTCATTGCCTCTTTTTTCTTATCTATTACCAGTATATTTCTTTAACATTTCTTTATTTATTTCGTGGATTGAATTTTAGAAGAAAATTTCAACTTAAAACGAAAATCTGAATGTCTTAAAATGTAATAACCTACCTCGGTTGTATAATGCACACAGTAGAAATCTGTCAGCATCATCGTGTTTCATCATAACCCTGTGCTCAAAACTCGTGTTAATACATAATCTGCTCTGCATGTACACATCCAGCATTTAATCAGGTTGACGTTGGCTCTGAAGAGTCTGCTACTGGCTCTATCATAACTGTCTTGGGAACAATCCATCAAAGATGACAAACCCTGCTGGAGAACTCTTTTATTTACAGTATGAATCTAAAGCAGAAAAAAACAATAATTTTCTTACAGTTGTCAAAATTCACAAATTCTTCGCTAAAATATGATTAATAAAATTAGGAATTACTAATTGATTTTTAAAACTGCAGTCACATGTTATAGTACCACATTAGCCTTTACTGCTGAACACCATTATGGAGTAAGCTGCCAGTGTGTAGTATACAATAACCAGTTTTCTTAAACCTCACTAAAGCCTTTTCCTGATACAACTTTTTATAAAGTCTTTTGTCCAAAACCTCCAAACACCTTTTCTCTTTGTATGTCAACAGCACCATCAGTCAAAAGATGTTAATCAGATTGTGTGATCACTCTGTTCACACTGCTCTCATAATGTTTTTACCAACTTCATGCACTACTTTGCGTCAGCTTATTTAGCACAACAACATCAGTTCACACCATTTTCACAGTTTCATTCTGAAAAAAAAATGACCTCCATGATCTCAGGGCTGGTTACAGCCACGGTGAGAAATTCTAACAATATTCACTATTCTAAAGTAAAATTACAATTTTTTTAAACTGCTGGCTGAGAGATGAAGATGTCCTCGGGGCCAGTTTAGCTACAAGGTTGAACTAGAGTGTAATTATATTTGCAGGGCAGAGTTGGGCGAGATTCAGGAAGCCAGGTCCAGTGGGGTTAGAGCATGCTGCTGTGTGGTTGACATGATTGATAGACTCCTCCCTCAATGCTTGCAATGATCCCTCAAACTGTAATGGCCCAGAGAGAGGGGCAGCATGGGAACATCTTCTCAGAGATGAATGTCCTGTACCTGGGGTCCTAAGCCCGGTCCTTCGAAGTCTGAACTGTCAAGTCATCCTCATGCATCGATTGGAAGCAGTGATAAATGCCTCACTGCAGTTAGTACTAGATGCCTATGGAACAGGGTTGCAGGATCCCTTTTTAGCAGAAACCTGGAATTCATTAGCAAAGCCATAGCGGCCCTGACCAGACATTACTACCTTTTTATATAATTACGTCCACTCTGCAAAGTTGCAGGACTGGCTAAATCCTGTACTGCATTTTGTTAAGGCAAGACCGGGAACACAGGAACACAGGGCCTGCCAGTCCTATCAATCAAAGAGTAGCCTAGCAAATGAGCAATTTTAGTTGGACATTTGGAATGGGATTAAAGCAATGATGTGTGCAGCAGAAAGGGCAAAATTATCGAAGGTTATAAGGACTGCATCTGTATATACACAGTGTTGTCATGGCATTGTAAATAAAAAGTACAACAATTCAGGCACATTTTGTACGTCTTTTCAATAATTTGTATCAATTCACAGCTTTAACATTCTAAAAGGTTTGTGTTGTTGCAAAAGGCGTGAAGGTCTTTCAGAGAGTCTCCTCCCAGCTGGTTATACAAGGAAAAACCTCTAAGAGGAAGCACCACCTCAACTATCTCGAGAACACTCTACATTACTCCCCCCTGCACAGTCTATTTTTGCATTTGGATTGTCTGATTACACCTACTGTCATTCATTTCTGCAATATTCTTCTTAACCTCTTTATTAAGAATTGAACCGTTAAGATACCAGGATGTTGGATTTGTAAAATATAATCTATGTCATTTACTGCTGTTATCAATGAGATTTAAATTTAGCAGAACAGAATTTGGTATTGCAGACTTTCTGGTTTAGTGTCTTTATGTGGCAAGAAAAAATGAAAGCAAAACATGACCAAAAAATTCATGATTAGGGGAGAAATTATCACAGACTTACAGTACAAACCAACGTAGCTGGAATGATAGATAAAGAAGATACTCAGTTAAACAGAAGAAAAGAAAAAAGTGAAAAGTGAAAAGTGTAATGAATCAGAAATTTGCCTAATCATATATGGCTGATGGGGGGACAGCAAGAGATTGGGCTAACTTTATTGGATTCCTTAGGGGACTAAGCCATAGAGAAACCCTCATATAGCTAAAGGTAAGAAAATGTAAGCCAAAGCTTAACTGACCCTTACATTTCTATACCCACAATCAGCCTAACTAAGATCTGCAAATGGTACAGAAACATTGAAGTTACTGGGTTTTTTCATAACTCATTGAACATATCAGTCGTATATCAATGTAATTTCTGGGGAAGAGCTGCTATTGTGGGAACAATATTAGCCATGTGCAACAGGGGTAAATGGGGTATAGGTTACTGGGAGTTCAAACTCAGATGGCTGTGCATTTAAACCACCAAACAGAAAAGCAACCCATCATGTTTATGACCCCAAAACCCAGTGAAAGAGAATCTTGACTTCATACAATTTCATTCTCTCTCAGCTTTTATGATATACTGATTTCATAATGCCTCAATATGTAAATCATGTGGTTTGAATCAAACTGAGCACACTCTTTATTCTCCGTCTGCCTGCAGACACAAGGGAGAGAATTCAGAGCATAACCAAAGTCTTGACATGTCTCTGTGAATAAGGGAATTAACTTATAAACTCATAAATATGTTGGTTGCAAAAGGAATTACCCATCCTATTCAAGGCTGTTCGTCTTTTCAAAATCCCCCTTTTCTCTATGCAAACACGAGCTATTCATTTGAATAATTCTCACTAAACCTGTCTTATCCACTTGTTTTCCCTTTGAGAGGCAATCACCCGTTGTCAGCTTGTAATTTATGACCACATGCAAATCTGCTGCAGTTTTACAGGATTGCATTAGAATACATTCTTGTTATTGTGAAGCATTATGGTAAATGGGGAAATATATGCTTTTTAATGGAAAAAGACAAGGTGGATCTTGAGTTTTATGTGTTTCTGAGACACTGAAAGCAAGATGGATTATATTTGCATTGCTACTTTTTTATTATCCTAATTATGCAAAGAGTTTACTGCTGTGAAATGCTTTTAAAAGGCTTGTGAACAACCAGCTTCTCTGTTAAATTAAGATACATCCAGATTCTTGTTTTTTGTATTCATGCTTCCCAAACAAGTTGATTATTACCCTAGCTGTAACTGTTGGTTACCAGGTAACCATGGTTAACAGCTAAGACATCCAATGCATTCATTGGAGTATTAATAGCTAGGCAGCACTAAAAGCTTGGCTAAATGTGGCATGTTTTATACAGCACTTTGAGTAATGCCGGAGAATTGAAAAGTGCTATATAAGTATCAGACCATTTGAATTCAATTTTATACAGCGCCAAATCTGTCACGGCCTGGAGGTTCAGCTGGTCGCTGATCAGCTGACTCTCTCTCTCTCGCCAGGGCGGAACTCATTGTGGGTTCACGCCCTTGGCCCACGCCCTCGGAGGAGGAAACACCTGTGCCTCATCAGTGTGGATGGCATTTAAGCCAGGAAGCAACGGCTGTTCTTCGCTGGATCATTGTGAGAATTGCGTCAGTGAAAGTCAAGCGTCTAGCAAGTGTTTTTCCATGTAGTTGTGTGTTTGGAATCTAACGAGCGTTTCTTTGTGTGCAGACCTGAACTGTTTTCCCTGGTGTTCCCTGAGTGACGAGTGTTCGAGTGGATTCGTGTTTGGATTGTTTGGAGAGAGACAAGAGTGTTCACCTGGATTTCCCCCGGAGCCCTGCCCCTCTCACAAGCCTGCCACAAGGCAACTGTTACATTGTAAGGTAGACCTTACAATAATACATACAGAGAAAAACCCAATAATCATATGACCCGCAAGCACTTTGGCGACAGTGGAAAGGAAAAACTCCCTTTTAACAGGCAGAAACCTCCTGCAGAACCAGGCTCAGGGAGGGGTCGGCAGGGATGGCCTACAGTCTTTACTTAAGTACATCCAGATGTAGTAAATTTGTTTAGTCAGCTCTTTTATCCATAATTTTTCTTTAATATTTGTAATCCCACTGTAGATATTGACATTTAATGGCAAATCAACATGTCACATACTGTTCAAAGCCTTTTAATTCCTTTTTAAGTCTCTATCATTTGGTTCAAAATTGACGTTAACACACTTTCATTTGAAAAAGAAACTGCACTAATGAAACCAACAAAAGGAATTAAAAACCAGTCTATAGCAGGGGTATAGACAGACTGTGTGTTTACTTTTATCTTATTATTATTACTTGGAACCTTCCCACATATGAAAGTGAAGAGCAGAAGATTGAGCTGAGCTTCAGCCCTGTCTGAAATAATGCCTATTATTTTTTTAATTTTTGTTTGTTTGTTTTGGGTTTAGTCTTTATACTCTCCTTGTTACACTGAGATGTTGACATGGTGTGTCTCAATCCAGATACTTCCTTCTATACACTTCATGTAGTACATTATATATACAGTTTAATGTTTATTTATATAATGCAGGGGGTTTTTTTGCACTACTTTGTCAAAGGTAGAAAGGGAAAAAATATTTCAAACATATTTATGTGATTATTGTAGCAACTGGGCTTCTACTTTTAAATTAATAAAGATTCAAATTAAACTGTCCACAAAGTCTGTGCTTTATTAACATTGAGTAAATAAATGAATTATTGCAAAGGTCATTTTAGTCATTTTGTAAGGTAAACAGTAAAAAACAATGATTTTAGAAAACACTCATCTTTGACGCTATCATTGGTACAAAGAGATCTTTTAGCTCCCCCTTCTGGTAGATTTGTGTAAGATCGACCAAGACAAATGCCCACATAAAACTGTTTCTCCTGTATAAACAAGCAGCTATCAGATGGAGCTGACCCTATAAAAACACCAGATTACAGTGTGAGAATAGTGTTGACCAAACAAAACCCTAGCCACGTCAGCATAAAGCAACCAGGTGACCATCTGAGAATTGTTAAAACAGCAGCTAAGACTTCCACGTAACCCATTTGCTGAGTCTGACCATCTACAAAATCAACAAGTGAATAAAACAAATATAAAAGAAACAAAAAAAGGCCATACAATATTCAGATCTGTGATTCTGTGCTTAACATATGTCCCTGTGGTTTTCTTACCTAACCTAAAGTTATGGTCTAAGCCACTAATGACATTTTAGAAATTTCAATAATCAAAACCTGAAGGGTTTGATTATTGAGGGAAGTTGCGATTTATCCCAGTGTCATTGTCCTTACACAGTCACTTTTCATCAGTATTTGTGTGTATATGTGATGTGTTGGTTGTCTGTTTGTTTGTTTGTTTGTATGGACATACTGCAAATCAATTTCCCGTTAGGGACAATAAAGTTACCACCACCACCATAAAGTATTTTTAAGCTGATCACTTATTTAGCATTGAAATTTCAGTCCCGACTACAACGATGATTCAGATGAACATTTTTTCAATGTAGTCTTGCTTTAAATACATAAACCCATAAACATTACAAACACTACACTAGGTCCACATAAACACAAATGCCAAAACAACACCAAACCAAAACACGCATCTGACCTTTTCCTTCAATACCTTAGTAACACGTTATGCTATTAAGCATAGTTATTATAGTCTGCACCGACGCAGGCGCTTCATGTGGTATAACTTGTACTACTTGATTCTACTATGTGTAATATGCCTAGAATTATGCATTCTGCCACATTTCAACTAAACTTTCCTCTGCGATTTTGTGTTGCGTACTAGTACTTCCATCACAGTTGATTCCTTTTTTTTTAATAAGTGCTATAAGTGACATTTGCCCCAGGCCCATCAGTCCTATATTTGCTCTCAATACACCTGTAACAGACAGCTTTGAACCTTTTTAGCTGTACAACATAAAACCAGTGATTTGAAGCCACAACCAAAAACACCACCATGATCCTGTCACATTGGTCATCTGTCATCTGTGGAAGCCCAGAATGGTACAGTGTGTACCTGGGTTTAGGAACACAGTTTAAAACCATGGATATGTTGTGGCCTCAGTGAATGATAGAGCTGAAAATTATCAACCAACCCTGATGTTCAACATAAACTTTGACTTAAGTGTGCACTTACTTCTCTCTGTTAGATAAAAAAAAAAAAAAAAAAAAAAAAAAACCATTTCCAATGATGAAGGTGAGTCAGACTTTAGATAACTGCATTTAAAAACTGCTGGAAGATATCAGCAGGCTATGAGGCAGGGGTGCAAACGGACCGGCAGCACCGCCCTGTGGTCACATTGGGAAGTTACATCAAACAATTTAGTCATAGTTGGTGCAAGTTGCCAAGAAACCCATGAACCCATATAGTCTTTCTCTCTCACACAATCATGTTTGTATCAATTAACAGGACATTGAATTCACCTTTTTTATTTGCTGGAGGCTTGCTCAAGCCTTAATCATAATGTTTTCTTTGCCTTTCCCCTAATTTTATGGCAGAAATCAGTACATTTAGGCGAGTAGACACGTAGACACGTAGGCACATGAAGATGACGTGTTGAAGCTCAAACTGATCAACAGAATGGCAAAGAACAGTGATTTAACAGACACTGAATGTGACATCCTTGTTGGTGCCAGAATTCAGATGAGAATGATGAGATTGCTTCTACGTGATAGGATGGCAGCAGTAACTAAAAAAAAAACATCAATTAAAAAAACCAGAGTAAACAGAAGAGCTCATTGTACTGCAACATGGATGCAATCAACTTATCGCACTACTGAGGTGTTTCTGAAGCTTAGGTGGCTTAAATAGTAGCGTTCTGCTCATCTGTGTTTTTGGCTCAGGTGTTTCTCATCTTCCCCTTGACAATACCTCACATGTTTTTTGCAGGATTCAGGTCAGGGGAGTCAGTTGGCCAATCAAGAACAGTAATATGATGATTTGGTAGTAGCCCTGGTAGGTGCTGAGTCCTACTAAAAAAGGAAACCTGGATGTTTGTAAAGTTGATCACCAAATGGAAACATGAAGTTTCTACTTGAAAATCTCCAAGTAGACAGTTGCATTGACTTTGGACCAACCAACTTCAGAATACAACATGGCACCCAAATCATCAGAGACTGCAGGAACTAGACACTGTACTTCAAACACCTTGGTTTCTGTCCTTCTCAACTCTTCCTCCAGATTCTAGGACTTTGATCCCAAGCCAAGTCATCAGTCTTTCCCATGACAGCATTTATGTGTACTGAATTAGACTAAGATACATGGTATTTATACAGTTTGTACTTGCATACATAATGAAAACAGAATATTAGTTTACATTTTTTAATTAAATCGTTTAAAATATGAACTTTTTGACAGTATTCATATTTGTTCATATACACTAGTTTATTTACTGAAATTGAACTATAGCCGGTGTGCAATACCATTTTCTACCATGAGATGGTGTAGAGAGTCCATCCATCTCCTTCCACGTAGCCAATTCAGGGTTGTTGAGGGGGTGCTGGAGCCCCATGGATGTCTTGGACACAGGTAGAACACAACAAGAAAGTCACAGAAAGACCCCAACTCTGGATTTGAGCCCAGGACCTTCTTGCTGTGGGGTAACAGTGCTAATCACTGCATCACCATACCACAGGGTTTACAGAGTTAATGTCCTAAATGTCATAGGGATAGAGGCACCCTGAACAGAGACCTGTTTAACAACTCTATTCTATAATAGTTTTTACAAATTGATCTATGGGACAAGGAATTCCAGGTAAGTTGCAACTTTTTTCGAAAGGTAAAAAAATTGGTAGGCAGTATGGATATGAATAAAATCCCAGAGGTGGGACCAAGTCATTGTTTTGCAAGTCTCAAGTAAGTCTCAAGTCTTTATCCTCAAGTCACAAGTCAAGTCTCAAGTAATGTCAGGCAAGTCAGAGTCAAGTCTCAAGTCACTGGTTTAAAAGTCCGAGTAAAGTCACAAGTCTGAAACTTTGAATTTCAAGTCCTTTTGAGTCTTTAAAAAAAAAAAAAAAAAAAAGAATTTTGCAGTTATATGCTAAATGTAAATATTAGATCATGTGATTTTTAAATCTCTGTTTTTCTCAACACATGACAAAATAGTGAACTTAGAAAATATACACAAATTGTGAAATTGCACCTCTATAAAATGCAGCTCAATTAAACCTAGCTCCAAGAATAATTTTCACCGACAGTTCTGAGATAAGCTGCATGTTATTCTTGGATGCGCTTGTAGGACCGGCTTTAAAATAGCACGACAAAAATATCATACACATTAAAGTTACAGGGAGTGCAGAATTATTAGGCAAATGAGTATTTTGTCCACATCATCCTCTTCATGCATGTTGTCTTACTCCAAGCTGTATAGGCTCGAAAGCCTACTACCAATTAAGCATATTAGGTGATGTGCATCTCTGTAATGAGAAGGGGTGTGGTCTAATGACATCAACACCCTATATCAGGTGTGCATAATTATTAGGCAACGTCCTTTCCTTTGGCAAAATGGGTCAAAAGAAGGACTTGACAGGCTCAGAAAAGTCAAAAATAGTGAGATATCTTGCAGAGGGATGCAGCAGTCTCAAAATTGCAAAGCTTCTGAAGCATCATCATCGAACAATCAAGCGTTTCATTCAAAACAGTCAACAGGGTTGCAAGAAGCGTGTGGAAAAACCAAGGCGCAAAATAACTGCCCATGAACTGAGAAAAGTCAAGCGTGCAGCTGCCAAGATGCCACTTGCCACCAGTTTGGCCATATTTCAGAGCTGCAACATCACTGGAGTGCCCAAAAGCACAAGGTGTGCAATACTCAGAGACATGGCCAAGGTAAGAAAGGCTGAAAGACGACCACCACTGAACAAGACACACAAGCTGAAACGTCAAGACTGGGCCAAGAAATATCTCAAGACTGATTTTTCTAAGGTTTTATGGACTGATGAAATGAGAGTGAGTCTTGATGGGCCAGATGGATGGGCCCGTGGCTGGATTGGTAAAGGGCAGAGAGCTCCAGTCCGACTCAGACGCCAGCAAGGTGGAGGTGGAGTACTGGTTTGGGCTGGTATCATCAAAGATGAGCTTGTGGGGCCTTTTCGGGTTGAGGATGGAGTCAAGCTCAACTCCCAGTCCTACTGCCAGTTTCTGGGAGACACCTTCTTCAAGCAGTGGTACAGGAAGAAGTCTGCATCCTTCAAGAAAAACATGATTTTCATGCAGGACAATGCTCCATCACACGCATCCAAGTACTCCACAGCGTGGCTGGCAAGAAAGGGTATAAAAGAAGAAAAACTAATGACATGGCCACCTTGTTCACCTGATCTGAACCCCATTGAGAACCTGTGGTCCATCATCAAATGTGAGATTTACAAGGAGGGAAAACAGTACACTTCTCTGAACAGTGTCTGGGAGGCTGTGGTTGCTGCTGCACGCAATCTTGATGGTGAACAGATCAAAACACTGACAGAATCCATGGATGGCAGGCTTTTGAGTGTCCTTGCAAAGAAAGGTGGCTATATTGGTCGCTGATTTGTTTTTGAATGTCAGAAATGTATATTTGTGAATGTGGAGATGTTATATTGGTTTCACTGGTAAAAATAAATAATTGAAATGGGTATATATTTGTTTTTTGTTAAGTTGCCTAATAATTATGCACAGTAATAGTCACCTGCACACACAGATATCCCCCTAAAATAGCTAAAACTAAAAACAAACTAAAAACTACTTCCAAAAACATTCAGCTTTGATATTAATGAGTTTTTTGGGTTCATTGAGAACATGGTTGTTGTTCAATAATAAAATTATTCCTCAAAAATACAACTTGCCTAATAATTCTGCACTCCCTGTAGTTGACATCACAAAGTTAGATGAAGTCAGCTATCTCATCGTAGCAAAAGAGAAGCACCACCTACGGTTCTTTATGCCACTTCAACTGTCAGACAAAGATGGAAGTTGTTCCATCTCTGTCTGTGATTCTCTTCTGTTTTGCATATTGCATTTCGTTTTCCTTTGTTGACTACTTCATAGTTTATGTACCTGAAAAAAATAACTCCTTGCAGCATTTTTGAGCGTTTTTTTTTTTTTTTCTTCTTAAAAAACTCTGGTTAATTTGATTGGCTGTGCTACAGCTCATGCACACATACGTACGGAGTGTGGTTGGAATAAATGAATGAATTGAATTAATGGTGCACACTTTCTATATAATATGTGTGTTAAATTTTAGATTTGGGGTGAAATATCAAGTCTTTTCAAGTAAACCGGTTCAAGTCCAATTCAAGTCCCAGGTCAGTGGTGTAAAAGTCCAAGTCAAGTCACAAGTCTTAGAACATTTTTTCAAGTCAAGTCTAAAGTCATAAAATTAATGACTCGAGTCCAAACCTCTGTAAAATACAATATATACTGACAACAGACAGCGTGAACAATGGTGCTTCCTGTTATATAAAATGTCCACACAATGAGAACCTGCAATGTGTTGACCCATTCTATCCTGTTATTAAGTGCAGCCTGAGACTAACCTTACAGCAGAGCTCTGTACCACAAAGTTTCACATACAAAAGATATCTTATTATCATTCACCCTAATGTCAGAAGGGCTGATCAGGTTAATCCACAGTTTAATACTCTAGCAACCAGCCTTTTCACATAAAAGGGGTGGTGTTGGTAGAATGTCACCAATTACAAAACTCCAGGCAGCAAAGTGGTTTATTTTAAACAAATCTTCCTATCTAGAACAGCAGCGTGAACATAACAGAAAAGACACTGTGTGGTTATGAAAGTTATTTAAGTAATGTTAAAATCACTGTATTGGTGTTTGTGCATTTGAAGTTCCATCACCTAGTTCATCCTATTGGAATGCAGGAAGTAGAACTAACAAAAAGCTGCATAAGTCAACATAACCCTTACATTAGGTCATAGGAGTTCCTGCTGGTTTATAATCCACTGTTTCATTAAATTACACCTGAAGTAAAGGACCTTCATAGTAAGGAAAACTAGGGTTGAATGCCATATGGCAATGGATCCTGCTGAGAGGCAAACCACCTTTCTAATGTTGAAAACCGAGGGTTAACCCTTACATTACCTGGTTTAGCCCAAACTCCTTTTCATAGTATAAGCATCAAGCCTCCGTTCTACAGTATTTATTATAGGTTATGGAAACTTATACCTCTTTGAAGAAAAAAAGCTAATCCCAACCAATAAAAGTACACAGCACACAATGACACAAAAGACAAAGGACTACACATTCAGACTCCAAAGACCATCACTGCCATGCATCGAAAGCACAGGAAAAAAGGTTTAATGTGTCAGATGAGTTACTCTGATGTCAGACTTTCGTTTTCCTATCAGTGTAAAATTCAAAAATCCAGGCAAATCATACTAAATACAGTTCTTTTAATTATATTGGGTTAAGGATAATTAAGTTAAAATACAATATGATTATATATAAACACTGTCAAGATTACAATGTACAATTAACAAGAATTTGTGCATGACACTGAAAAAGAAAAAAAAAAATCAACATTAGCTAAAACACCAGTTTAACTGGTTTAGTAAATGCATCAAGAATTTGAATGTTTGTGCCGTCACTTTGTTGTCGCAGCTTCCATTAATAAGAAAGACCCCACAGATCTGAGAGCAGTGTGAACAGAATCAAAAATCACATTTTTCAGTCACAGAGCATCAAACCGTCGTACAACGAATGAGCAGAAGTGTGAAGCAGACAGGTGTGGTGATACTGTGCTTAAAGGAGAAAAAAGTGCATGCAAATAACTGATTGTTCACAAATGTAGCTTTAACAACTACTAGCTGCTGATCAAAATTCACAGTATATTATGGGGGGAGAAAAAAGTAGCTAATGTTATGCTTCCATTTACATTATTTGCTTTTAGTGTGAACAGAATAACAGCCATCATGACTATGTGTGACTATGCAAATGGTTAAATGCAGCACAATAGTTGCATTTAGAACTTTTAGTAGTGGTTATTTTGGAAACATGACTTAACAGAGTATGCAGCAGGTTTCTCTCAGGACATCTGCAGGACCCCCACGCCCATCTTCCTTTTATTTGTCACGATTTTGTAGCAGCTGTTAGAATTTCTAAAGAGAAAAGCTTGTAGTTAAATAGCTTGGTTAATTTGTCTTATTAGTGACCGCAACTTTGGTTGTCGTCCTAGAACCCCAAAATAACAATAAATGTGATAAAACGGCAGTGCCTGCTATTCTCTCCAAGACAGCAGATTGAGCTTCTAGGTGAACGTGACGCATTACTCCTGTCATGCAATGGCTCAACAAGTCGTTAGTGGAAAGAATGCTTGCTATGCTTCGAGCAAGCCGAACCAGTTAGTCGAGAGCAACGTAATGCTGTGCTGAAAAAGGCGTCTTCCTGTTAAGCGCTCTGTAGGAATTAGGTTAGACGCGCATGTTATGCAATTGAGTGCGTTCATTTCAAACAAAACAAGACTATGAGTGCTGTCACCAACTCCATTCTGCTTTCCTATTTAGACCTTTTAAATTACATTAGCCAGTCAGTATATTCATGATTTTGTAAGAGTTTTTTGTTGTTTGTTTGTTTTACTAATATCACAGCCTGGCAGTTGTGCTAATAACGAGTGGCATCGTCATAGGACGTCACATCCTGTTCAAAGTATTCCTCCAGCTTCCACTGCAGGGTCTCAAATGTAGGCCGGTCCTGTTCGTTTTCCTTCCAGCAGTCCTTCATAATGTCATACAAGACTTTGGGGCAGTTTGCAGGGCATTGCATCCTGAAGCCCTCAGCAAGTTTCTGGACCACCTGAAAGTTTGTCATTGCTGAAAGAATCACAGACTCACATCAGTACTAATCTTACAAGCTGGAATTCTTGCTAGATCTTTGTATTTGATAGAAATCAAATCTCACCTGGGTACGGCATCTGGCCAAATGTCACAATCTCATACAGCAAAATTCCAAAGGACCAAACATCAGATTTGATAGTGAACCTGTTTTCATGAATGGCCTCTGGAGCGGTCCATTTCACAGGGAATTTAGTTCCTTCTTTGGCTTCGTACACATTTTCGCTTTCTTTCTGCAAGCAAAAAAAGGCACAAAGATCCAGCCAAAAGTGATCATCAAAGCACATCAGTTTATTCCTGCAGTACAAACATGTGATGTGATCAGTTTATTCCTGCAGTACAAACATGTGATGTGATCCCGACAGTAGTATAATAGATTCTGTGGATTAGTTTGAGGAGTATTTACAAGTTATGCCTGAAAGCAAGCAATTACATTTAGTAAAGAATGCAGGTTTTCTGAAGGACGTATGACTGGAATGAACAGCATCATGAAAGCGCAGAATACCAATTTCAGTTTTACACTCACCATGAAAACCCTGGCCAGGCCAAAGTCAGCCACCTTGCAGATGTTGTTTTCGCCCACTAGGACATTTCTGGCTGCCAGGTCTCTGTGGATGTAGTTCTGTAACTCCAGAAAAGCCATGCCTGATGCCACCTGTGCAGCCATCTCAATTTGATCTGAGATACGCAGTGTTCTACCTTTATCCTCTGTAATCCAAAGAGAAAGCCAAGCTACTGGTCACAATCTTACACACACACTTTTTTTTTTTTTTTAATGAAGCATGCCGGTAAGGAAGCAAGTATAGTTAGTAGAGAATGCTAGCTTCTCAAAGAATGTATCTATTTAAGTCTGTCACTTTGACAGTAACAAATTCTTCGTTCTGACTACTGTGTCTCTGTGGTAATTTCTATGTTTTAATTTCTCTGCCTCCTCACATGTGACCCCAACTCTGCCAACAAGAGCTCAAACTGCCCTGCATAGATGCATACAAAAGTGTTTTGGATAAAGCTTTAACTTCTGGATATAACCATGAAATCTTCCCTGCTGCTGGGGAACTGGATGAACCCAGAATATCCGTTTCTTTCTTTACTTGTTTAGAAACATCAGGACTAGCTCATCTTGGCTTGATGTCTTCTTAAGCCAGATAACACACACCAATTAGTTAAACTGCAGGAATGTCTTAAAGACATAAAGACCTGGATGGCCGCTAACTTTTTGCTTCTTAATTCAGATAAAACTGAGGTTATTGTACTCGGCCCTGAAAAGCTTAGAAATATGGTATCTAACCAGATTCTTCCTCTGGATGGCATTACCTTGGCCTTCAGTAACGCTGTGAGGAACCTTGGAGTCATTTTTGACCAGGATATGTCCTTCAACGCACATATTAAACAAATATGTAAGACTGCGTTCTTCCATTTGCGCAACATCTCTAAAGTTAGAAATATCCTGTCTCAGAGTGACGCTGAAAAACTAGTTCATGCATTTATTACTTCCAGGCTGGACTACTGTAATTCATTATTATCAGGATGTCCAAAAAACTCCCTGAAAAGCCTTCAGCTAATCCAAAATGCTGCAGCAAGAGTCCTGACAGGGACTAGAAAGAGAAAGCATATTTCTACTGTTTTGACTTCCCTTCATTGGCTTTCTGTTAAATCCAGAATTGAATTCAAAACCCTGCTCCTCACATACAAGGTCTTAAATAATCAGGCCCCATCTTATCTTAATGACCTTGTAGTACCATATCACCCTATTAGAGCACTTCCCTCTCGCTCTGCAGGCTTACTTGTTGTTCCTAGAGTATTTAAAAGTAGAATGGGAGGGAGAGCCTTCAGTTTTTAAGGTCCCACTTCTGTGGAACCAGCTTCCAGTTTGGATTCGGGAGGCAGACACTATCTCTACTTTTAAGATTAGGCTTAAAACTTTCCTTTTTGCTAAAGCATATAGTTAGGGCTGGACCAGGTGACCCTGAATCCTCCCTTAGTTATGCTGCAATAGACGTAGGCTGCCGGGGATTCCCATGATGCATTGAGTTTTTCCTTTCCAGACCTCTCTGCATTGAATCATATCTGTTATTCATCTCTGGCTCTCTTCCACAGCATGTCTTTTATCCTGTCTTCCTTCTCTCACCCCAACCGGTCGCAGCAGATGGCCGCCCCTCCCTGAGCCTGGTTCTGTCGGAGGTTTCTTCCTGTTAAAAGGGAGTTTTTCCTTCCCACTGTCGCCAAAGTGCTTGCTCATAGGGGGTCATATGATTGTTGGGTTTTTCCTCTGTATCTATGAAGCGCCTTGAGGCGACTTTTGTTGTGATTTGGCGCTATATCCCCCACTCGTTACCTGTATGAATGGCACCTGTTTGAACTCATCATCTGTATAAAAGACACCTGTCCACAGCCTCAAACAGTCAGACTCCAAACTCCGCCATGGCCAAGACCAAAGAGCTTTCGAAAGACACCAGGAAAAGTATTGTAGACCTGCACCAGACTGGGAAGAGTGAATCTACAATAGGCAAGCAGCTTGGTGTGAAAAAAATCAACTGTGGGAGCAATCATCAGAAAATGGAAGACATATAAGACCACTGATAATCTCCCTCGATCTGGGGCTTCACGCAAGATCTCATCCCGTGGGGTCAAAATGATCATGAGAACGGTGAGCAAAGATCCCAGAACCACACGGGGGGACCTGGTGAATGACCTGCAGAGAGCTGGGACCAAAGTAACAAAGGTCACCATCAGTAACACACTACAACGGCAGGGAATCAAATCCCGCAGTGCCAGACGTGTTCCGCTGCTGAAGCCAGTGCATGTCCAGGCCCGTCTGAAGTTTGCCAGAGAGCACATGGATGATACAGCAGAGGATTGGGAGAATGTCATGTGGTCAGATGAAACCAAAGTAGAACTTTTTGGTATAAACTCAACTCGTCGTGTTTGGAGGAAGAAGAATACTGAGTTGCATCCCAAGAACACCATACCTACTGTGAAGCATGGGGGTGGAAACATCATGCTATGGGGCTGTTTTTCTGCCAAGGGGACAGGACGACTGATCCGTGTTAAGGACAGAATGAATGGGGCCATGTATCGTGAGATTTTGAGCCAAAACCTCCTTCCATCAGTGAGAACTTTGAAGATGAAACGAGGCTGGGTCTTCCAACATGACAATGATCCAAAACACACCGCCCGGGCAACAAAGGAGTGGCTCCGTAAGAAGCATTTGAAAGTCCTGGAGTGGCCTAGCCAGTCTCCAGACCTCAACCCCATAGAAAATCTGTGGCGGGAATTGAAAGTCTGTGTTGCTCGGCGACAGCCCCAAAACATCACTGCTCTCGAGAAGATCTGCATGGAGGAATGGGCCAAAATACCAGCTACTGTGTGTGCAAACCTGGTAAAGACCTATAGTAAACGTTTGACCTCTGTTATTGCCAACAAAGGTTATGTTACAAAGTATTGAGTTGTATTTTTGTTATTGACCAAATACTTATTTTCCACCCTGATTTACAAATAAATTCTTTACAAATCCTACCATGTGGATTCATGGATTTTTTTTTTCACATTCTGTCTCTCACAGTTGAAGTGTACCTCTGGTGCAAATTACTGACCTCTGTCATCATTTTAGGTGGGGGAACTTGCACAATCGGTGGCTGACTAAATACTTTTTTGCCCCACTGTAAATAAAATTGAATTGAATTAATTTTTTCCCCACACAATCATTTTTTTGGATGAATTAACCACTAACCACAAAATGTATTCTGTAATGGCCTTAAGGACTGTGCTTTTTGACACAGATTACTCTCACGTGTCCAGCAGCTCAAATAGACCAAATCAGTAAATCTATTTAAATCTATTAACCAACATGACAACAACTATTTCACCGCTCACTCAGTTATCTTTACCTCATGGGAGATATGCTTTACAGTTAACATCTGATCTCTTCAGTCAAAACTATCAAATACAAATACATAAAAATTTTAATAATTACAAACATCTAACCAACCTAGAACCTTAGATGACTCCTGCTAATCTGCTTTAAATAAATGAAAACAAAAGAACACAGAGTCAATCTGTCATATATTACAGGCCAGTAGATAACTTGTAATTGTCTATTTACAGCAGAGCAGAATGAGTCACTCCTCAGTAAGATTGCTATCATCACCTACTTCCTTTAACCAGATTTTTTAAAACGTGAAGTCTAACAATCCAAGACAGTGATATATTTCTTTTGTATGTTCTAAATTCTTTACACAATGCATCTGATCTGTTACTAAAAGATTAAAATCTCGGCACCATGGCCTCTCACTGGTGATAACTTTTTAAAGAACAACAGCAGCAGCAGCGGTGGTCCTGTCATAAAGCAGAAGCTGTTCAGAATCACAGGTGCAAAATAAAGAGTGTGGCTGTCTTACTTTGAAGGTACTCCAACAGGCTGCCATTTGTCATCAGCTCTGTGATTATGTAGATGGGCTCCTCCAAGGTGCAAACGGCATACAGCTGAATGAGCTTGGGGTGCCGCAGCCTCTTCATGATCTGAGCCTCTCTCAAGAAGTCCTCGGCGTCCATGGTGCCTGTCAGAGGTGTGTAGTGATTTCATGGTTGTATACTGGCACTCAAAGCAGCTTAGAAACATGGTCATTTTTGTTGAACCCAGCAATGCTAACTGCTCTGCCAACAAATACAACTTGTTTGTGAGATACATTTAACTTTACTTTTAAATATATTATCTTTATTTATTATAAGCTATTTTCAGATGGGTGCAAGTGGGCATCTTTCCAGCAAAACCTACTGCTAATTGGAATGTCAAGGGAATCTTCTAAGAAGCTTTCATGCATAGGAACTTGAGTCATATCCCATTTTCAATTCATACGGTTGAAGATCATATCGGCCCACCCAACTTGTAGAAGCAGTACTTATAGGCAGGTGTTTTATTTTATACAGCTGTGGCCATGGAAGTCACTGTAAAACTTGAATTTAATCATTTGGATGGATGAGTGAATACTTTGGTAACATAATCCATCAGTAAGGACAGATAGATGGAAATATACCAATTAGCAGTCACATAAAAACACAAAAGGCATATCTTTATGAGCACTGGCAAGTGAAGTGAATAACACCGATTATCTCTTCACCATGGCACCTTTTAGTGGGTGCAAAGGAAATTTCTTTCCTTAAATTTGATATGTTTGAAGCAGAAAAAATGGCCAAGCATAAGGATTTGAGCAAGTTTGACAAGAGCCAAATTATGATTTCTATATGGCTTGGTCGGAGCAATGATAATTTGGAGCTCTTTTGGAGTGTTCATAGTCAACAGTGGTCCAAAGAAAGACGAGTGGTGAACCAGTGACCAGGGTCATGGGCCGGAAAAGCTTACTGATGCACGGTGGGACCGAAGGTTGGCTCGTGTGATCATGAGCTACTGTAGCTCACATTGCTGAAAAAAATGTATGCTGGTTCAAGATGTCCGAATGCACAGTGTATCACAGTTTACTGTGTACAGCGCTGCATTGCTGCAGAACAATGAGTTTCCAAGCTGACTCCTGTACACTCCTGAAAGCACCAACAATGGGCGCATGAACATCAGGACTTGACCATGGAGGAATGAAAGACGGCAGCCTGGTCTAATAAATCCCATTTTGCTTTACATCATGTGGATAGCCAGGTGTGTGTGGGTCGTTTACCAGGATGCTCTGTGGGAAGATGGCAATCCAGCAGAGAGAGTTTGATGCTTTGGGCAATGTTCTCCTGGAGAACCTTGGGTCCTGCCGTGCATGTGGGTGCTACTAACATGTACCAACTACCTAAGCATTGTTTGAGAGCATGTCCACCCTTTAATTGAAATGGTAATCCCTGATGGCTATGGCCTCTTTTAGGTTAATATGCCATAAAACAAAAGTTGGCTGAGTGTTCAAAAGGAATGAACACTCAGGGCTGTTTTGACAGCAAAAGGGTCCCAACACAATTTTAGGAAGGAGGTCATAATAATATGTCCCATCAATGTAAACACCATTTTCATTATTAGCTCTAGTATCTAGAAGCACGCAGTAGTCAGGTGCTAATGATAAATAGCTTATTATTGGTTTAATAATTTGACGACAACTTCATCAGCTGATTAACAGTTTCTTTATGTGAATCACTCTTTTTGTAGTTTTTAAGAGCAGCCCTATTCTGACGAGGTCAGAATGTCTGAGTGTGTGTCGTTTTGTGTACCTGGTTTGAGAGTCTTCACGGCAACTGATGTAGTTTCATTCCATATGCCTTCAAAGACCTCACCAAACTGTCCCGCTCCAAGCTTTTTCAGTAGTTTGATGGAGCTACGATTGATTTCCCATTGGTCCACTGTGTTATAGGACAGACCATAAGTCTGTGGAACTTCTATCTGCAGACAGAAAGAGTCACAGATGTAAAATTAGTTAATTAATTAGATAAATAAATAAAAATTATGCATCGTGCGTGGCAGCATAGTTTGTTTTTTACCTTTTTGCATGGCTCACCCAGACGTGCACAGAGGCCATCAGACTGTCGGGAGTAATGTTCCACTAACTCCTTCAGTGTTTGAAACGATTTGGTCCTTGACACATAGTACTGACCATTGTCCAGTTTTCTCAGCTTGTAATGCTTCACCTTTCCATTGTCAAGCACTGTAAAATAAGTTAATAAGGCAACATTTGAACATCTCAAACACTATCAAAGATACAAGTCTGAAACTTTTATTAGTCTTTCTT
Organism: Simochromis diagramma; assembly: GCF_900408965.1. NCBI lineage: Eukaryota > Metazoa > Chordata > Actinopteri > Cichliformes > Cichlidae > Simochromis > Simochromis diagramma. Next base: position 2,641,276 of record NW_024386757.1, on the reverse strand, counting down.
ACTCTCAAAACGAATCATAGTCTGTAATATGGGACAGATAAATTGGCGCACTGGTGATGTAATGACCCTTACAGGAAATGCATGAGACTTTCTATACTAACTAGTTTATATTTCTTTACTTAAAATTATTATTTTTATTATTATTATTGTTATAGGACTTTTATCAGAAGAATGATAATTATGTTTGTAGCAGCAATACATTTTTTAAAAAGTGGTAAGCAAAAGATTTCTGTTATAAAACAGCATCAATATTTGGATTGCAAATACTCCGTAAGGTTATCAGCTGGCTTTAATAAATAAATATAGCAAAAATTCAACCATGGTGGAAAGAGCAAGGACAGTGTGGAAAACAATACAGATAAGAGCTCAAAGAGATAAAGTGATCCTACTATTTTTTTATGGCAGTGGAGACCTCGATTAAACTTTCTGACCTTTAAACCATTAGTCACTAAACAATGCTGCAGTGTTAGGGAAAGTGTGCATCCAATAGTATGGGAACAACAGAATGTTAACTATGTGAGAGCTGACCAACTTTTAGTAACAGTGTCAACGTCTTTTTGAAATATTCTCTCGCATAAGGTCTCTGGTTTTATTTTGTCTTGTTTTAATATTTTACGGTCTACATTTAAAATAAAACACTGTGGCATCCCATAAATGTTTAAACAGGTTCACAAGACTTTTACAAGTCAAAAAGCCACAGTAAAAGCAAACACAAGTGAACTTCCTAAAATGCATGTGACAGCATTATGGTTAAAGAAGTAATAAAGTCAAACAGCTGATTGCTGTCACTAGTCACAGTTCCTACCAGACCAAGTAAGACTGTAGCAAGAAAACCCCTGAGTGGACTAAAGTGAGCAGCTAGTAAGTGTGTTTTATTGGTTAGTAATTCAAATTTTATTGCTAAGAAAGAATATCTTTTTACAATATCACATTACTTTAGCTGATTTCATTCTGAAGCATTTTCATTTATAGGACCTGCCGGGTCCCATATTCACAAACACTCTAAAAATCAGTTACGACAGTTCCAAACTCTAAGAATTTCTAGCAAGAACTTAGAAGTGATTTAGAACAGTCTCAAAGTCTCTCAAACTCTGGCCAAAAAGAGACTTAAACCAAGGCATGACTGAATACGCAGGGGTGTTTAGGATGTAACCCATTTAATTTTATTAGCAAACTTTCAGAGGAAACAACTTTACACTTCTGGTCATTTATCCAGTTAGAGGAGCGGGGAATGGAAGAATAGGCAGATATTTCACAAGGTTTGGTTTTGGAGTCACATACCACAGAATGGACTAAAACAGTTTAAAAGCCCATTTTTCAAGTGAGTTTGTGTAGGACATTACACAAGTGCTACTAAAACACCCCCCTTCTTGATGTCTTATTTTTGCATATTTGTCACATTCATCATCAAACTAATATTAGACAAAGGTATCCCGAGTAAACACAAATGATGATGTTATTTATTGAGGCGAGAAAAGCTATTTAAACCTGCCTGGCCATGTGTGAAAAAATAACTGAACAGAATTTATGGAGTCACAGAACTATTAGCATGGGTGCATTGTGTTGCTCATTCATTTTGAAAGAAGGGAAAATCATGGATATACTACTTTAATTTTCACAAGCAAAAAAGCTATAAAATTTATTTGATGACATTGACTTCAAAAGAGATGAAGTCAAGTGAGAGGTTACCTGACAGTGAGAGGTCTCCTTTCTGACTTTCACAGTTTCTGACGAGAAAGGCTCCATGCTCGTTCCCTCCAGCCATCAGCATCTTCTCAGCATCCAGCCTCTTGGTGTCAGGGAAATACCATCTGGACATCAGAATGGAAGCAGGATATGTCCATATTAGCAATGTTGCAGGGAAGACATGTTTCTGGACTGTCAATGCTTAAAATAAAAACTGCTGACACAGAGATATCTTCTGTCATTTTATTTGGGTTTTAATGTTATTTATTTCCCAAGGAAACCAAGAAATCATCACAAGACAAATTTTAGAGTCAACTCTTTGCAAGTTTTCCAACACCGAGCAGAAAAATAACGGTCACAGACAGAAGTCAATGTTTTACATGTAAATTAAGTAAAATCTTATGGGCAATCTACCAGTATCAGGAATCATGTTAACCACTACACCTTGGGCTCACCTTGTGTCTGCGTGTGTGTCCTTCAATGACCGTAGCCCTTCTATAACCAAGCTATGATATTTATGCTTACTTGGACTTTAAAAATCTAATTGAAAGAGTAAAAAAAGTCAAATCTGTATTTGAATGGTCTGACATTTTGAAAAGTTATTTTGACAAAAAAACTTTTTTCCTTTGGCAAATATACTTCAACTAGATAGTTACACAACATTATGACTTTGTTTAACCTGTCAGAGTACAAAATTAACAACACGGGGATTCTCATTATGGGCAGAGTAAACCAAGAAAAACAATGATGTCACTGCACAGTTGCAGCTTAAATTAACTGTACGTTTGCATCAGTGCAAAAACACAATAAGTTTTCCTCTTTGAGTCTTAACTGGCTCATCTGGGTGCTTTCCCTTTGTAATGCTCAAAATCAAGTTAAAACTGAGGGTTATTTTCCAGTATTCGCACACTTCAGACATATACAGTATCTCTGTCGAGAATTAGAGTGAGATTAATCAACAACAAATTCAAAGAGAGCCACATAGTGCCAAACAGGCCTGGCAGACGTAGAATTCAAAGGATTTCAAAGAAAATTAATGACAGGTGTGTTAAAAAAAAAAAAGAAAAAAAAAAAACGAAACAACTGTCAAGACACCTTATGATTTAGCCAAGTCAGGAAATGTAGTCTCAGAGAAGACAGTCCCTAGAAGCCTCCATGGGAATAGACTGCGAGGTTGCCGAACAAGAAAAACTATACTTCTGCAGAAGAGACATATTCAGTTCGGACTGAAGTATGCTAAGGAAAGCTGGAGAAAGAATGCCCATACTGAAAGTGCTTCCTTTGCTCTCCAGAAGACCAGACTGAACATTTTGAGTGGCCTGCACAAAGTCCGGCTTTAATCCCGGTGAAAATCTCTAATAATTTTGACCTTGGTAGTTTTGTGAAATTATTTTGTTCATGAAGTGAAATAATGTAAGTATCCAAAATAAAGTTAGGATATTTGGAAAAGTGGTGTTAAAAATTCATTGCTCTGTTTAAAAGCACTTATAAAAATACCTAAAAGAATTTTTCATAGGAGGGAATAATTGTGTCCTCATCTACACCTGATAATTGTGTTTTTAATCATAAACTACACTGTCTATAATGGAACAAATGTACCTGCGGGAATATTGAGTCATAAAACTGACTGATTGAGCTGTGACACCGTTTTCCATTATTAAAACAAAAGAGCTGGTCACCGGAGATCATCTCATCGATAGGATTCTCTCTCTAAAATTGCGGAGTCTTTAGAAAGAACCTTCAGATGACTGATCTAAACTGGCACTATATCCTGAATATAATGTTCAGAGTGCTGTATGTTTCCATTTTTACTAAAGTACTGGTAGTAGATTCTGCTGTGTAAAACTTGATTTCTACTATTACAACAACCACCTCTTCTTAATCACAAGGCCTGACTTTTAATTTTCCATTAGTTATTTACAGATAACAGCTTTCCTGCAGGTACACAATGTGGCAGACTGGATAATTCATTGTGTAATTGCATTATGGAACAGGTCTGCCTATCTATTAGGTTTGCAACTGGACAAACTATGACACAAATAATGCCAAGACTGATTACCTCTTGAACTGGGTTTATTCTTGTAAAAAAAAAAAAAAAAAAAAAACAACCTTCCATTATTAGTTAGGAATTTGTGTGACGTCATCTTTTTTCCAACAACTAAGCTACACATGGCAGCAAAGAAAAAGGTACACATTGCAGGATTGGTTGCTCTATAGTACCGTGCCCTACACAGGATACCTGAAGCTGAATTTATGACAAACCAATTCTGTCTTTATTCTCAACACTAGAGTTAAATGGCATGAAATGCCAGCAATGTGGCTTTAATGTGTGGTTCTGGCTCTTGTTTATGATCTCTACCTTCAACAGGAATCATTAACCTGTAAAGCTTTCCCAGCATTTCCTGGTCTCAAGATGAATGATTAACTAGTTTCGGCAAAGACTTTAGGGATAAGGAAAACACGCTGTTACATTTTACAGCCTTTTACCCGTGGGACATGACTGACTATTCAAATGTTCTAAAAACGTCAATCTCAGGCAGAAATAGAACAGTAAAACACTTAAATCACAGGCTCAAGTACTTCAAAAGAATTTTGAGGTTTTTGAGGTACTTCTGCATCTTCTACATTCTGTCACTTTAGAATTGAGAGTGAACTCTAACGACATCGTCTTTACAACACTGTATTTACCATTCAGCTTCAGGAAGTATGTTCTTTTTAGTTGTTACTACCAGTTAAGTTAATACAGGTTTCATTGGAAGAAATCCCTTCAAGGAAATTTAAATGACAAAGTAATTTAAGATTAGCTTCCTCCTCATACAAACCTATTCCGTTGATGACCGTCGATGACCATTTGTTGCAGTTATTTAGCATTAATAAATACATTTTTAAAAAAAGAAATATATATATATCTATATATCTATATCCATATCTATATATCTATATACAAACATTTTAAGTGTTAGATTAAAGAGAAAGTTTCACTTTTTGTTGTCATTTTCGACACAACTGATATGAGAGGATTACTCTATGATGAAAATTCCTGCTGTATGTAAACCTTCTGTAAGTAGAAGAATATGACTGTGCGGATACAATTTGACTTGACTTTCCTTGGAAAGGAAATAAATATCTATTTTGTAGTATTATTGCCTATTTCCCCCTCTAGATTATTTTAAACTCTCAAAAAAAAAAAAAAATGTGCATTTACTTTGACCTGTAATTGATAACAAAAAAAAATGTTAACTCGTTTTTCAAGTTGTTCTTCCATTCCCAAACAAAAATGGCTCCCCCCTCAAAAAACAAACTAAATAAAATAAAATAAAAACCTTCAGCTTGGGATTCAAATAAAACACATTTTTTTAATGGTTAAGTTTGATAAGTTATATAAAGAAGACTTCACATGATCCTTCATACAAGAGCTATACTTACGGTTCGGCATTAATGCTCTCCACAGGCGCCACATAGTTAGCAGGGATGTATCCCTGTTTGGAGGCTGACACCCCGGTGAGGGCTTTAGCGAACCACCAATCACCGGCACTTTTGTCCAGGGCCTCTAAAGTATCCCCGGTGTTGAAGCTAAGATCCTCTTCTGTGCGAGCAGAGTAATCATACAGGGCGACATAATACTCCACATCAGCTGGTGGCAGCGGCGGTAAATTTCTTGTTGAATGAAAGCTCGGTTCGTCTTTGTCAGCAGCGCTCAAGTTTTTAATAACCGTCGATTTTTCCCCACGGTCGGTCTCGTCTCCAGAGGGGCCATTTTTTTGAAAACACCCCAAAAAACTGTCCCAACATGCAGAAAACCTCTTTTGGATCTCCATGGTACTTTCGTCAATCACAGTCGGTCATTGTTTTTGTCAGGAATAAACAAGGAAATAGTTTAGAGAATCCGTCCTCCTGTCTTTATGATCCACATCCCATTAAATACAAGCGCATTTATTTTTCCCAGTTTGGGATGGTGGCGGTCTTTGAACTGAACACACGCCCAGCTATCACAGATCGGTGTGAGGGGAAGGGAGCGGTAGTTTAAGTGTGGATCTTCCTGTTAGAGGATCGGTCTCACTGTTCAGGTAGCAATCACCTGCACCTGCTCAGGAATGGGGAGCGGCTCGCGCTCACTCTCCACTGGGGTGACGTCACGCCTGCGCTTATAGTTGGGTTAGTCACACGTTATGAATGACACTTTTAGGAATATTTTTTATACATAATTTTCCATTTTTAGAGGCTCAAATGTAATTGGATAATTGACTGGCAGTTTCATGGCCAGCTGAGGCTTTTTACATTGTTATTTTATCACTAACTGAGCAGATAAATGTATTGATTTTATAGTGAATAGAAATAAATATGCTCATTATTTCTCCTTAATGTGACAATTAGCATATAAATGCTTAGAACTGCCATCATGGAAAGGTTTATCTTTATATATGTATAGTTGTGTTCTCCACTTTGCATGCAGTCCTCATACAGTCATCGGGCTTGAAAACCTTATCTTTAAACCATATCTTACTTATCTTTACTCCTCAAAACATACCTGTCATTGTAGCCTGGTAGTGCTACAATGACAGGTGGTTTGTCCCCTCTAACCACATTTTTTTTTTCCTCCAGAAGCAGACTTGACTTGTCCATGTGTGCAGCTGCAAATTTCAGTCAAGACTGAAGGTGGCTTTCTTCTTCGTTGGCACCGTCTCAGTCATGGCAATGTAAAACTCTATTAACATTTTCTAACAGTTCATGGCAAGCTTGAGCCCTGGTGGTTCCTGGATTATTCCTGAACATCCCAATAAGTTTCTTCTCATCGGATGCTGACAGTTTGTGTCTGTAAATGTGTGTGTGAATGGGTGGATGACTGGATATGTAAAGCGCTTTGGGGTCCTTAGGGACTAGTAAAGCGCTATATAAATACAGGCCATTTACCATTTACCATTCTTGCAGGGGTCTCGGCAAAGTGGTCATACATCTGAATACGTGTACTTCCATGGAACTGTGTAAAATGATATCTTGGAATCTGTAGTTTTTAAATGGTTCCAAGAGACCTCCCCAGTTTGTGTAAATCTACAACTCCTTCTTTACTGAGATCTTTTATGTCAAATGTGCTAATATGTCAAGTGTTTTCTATGTTATATTTGCCATTCCTGACCAGATACAAGTGATGACTAGCCAGGTCTTACACCATGAAGAATCCAAATGAGGATCTTTTTCATTCAAAGTGCTATCAGTGTGTATAGAAATGAGGCGAGAGGTGGGAGTGATTGTCTTTAGAACTACTTTCAGCCTGTGGTGTTGAACATCTTATCAGAATTAGTTGAATTATGAACACAGACAAGTACTGTCAGACTTTGAACAATGAAACAGTATCAGCTAATTGTCATCAGCTTCATTTGTCAGTGTGAAAATGATTCCAAAAATTATGTTGCCGTGTATGTTTAGACCTTAGCTTCAACATTAGGGATATTTTAGAGGCTTGCAGTAAAGTGCTGGTGATTGGTGGTTCGCTAAAGCCCTCACTGGGGTTTCGGCCTCCAAACAAGGATACATCCCCACTAATTATATGGCGCCTGTGGAGAGCATTAATGCAGAAACATAAGTATAGCTGCTGAATGAAGTATCATGTGAAAATAATGAAAGAGCAGATGTGACTGTAGCTGCAGTTTGTATCCATATGATATAATGGATAAAAACAGGATAAAACGGTGTATATATGATGGATAACTATTCTAAGGTCATACCAAATATTGACTTTAAAGTTCATTAGATTTCTACAGAATGTCATCAAATTAACAGACTAAAATATATCAAGCAACTACTCCTTACAGAACAAAATCTTACATCTTTTTCACCTCAGTTTTTTTCTTCCCACATTTGATCTCAGAGGTCAAAAATGTCTGATTTAAACTCACCCTCTTAACAGAAACCAGATAAAAGTATAATTTATACTAATGTGTTGTTGCAGATGATGTTTAGAATTAAATGAGTTTCTTTGCTTTGATGAGGGTCTCTGTACCTCGGCCTGTCACAGGTGGTGAGACTGTTTTCAAAGAACAACAGCAGCAATGCTCAAGTGATTTTGAGCTGCTTCTGCTTTATGACAGGGTCAAATGTGGAAAATAAATAGTGTTGCTGTCTTACTTTGAAGATATTCCAGAAGGCTACCATTTGTCATGAGTTCTGTGATGATGTAGACGGGCCCTCCCTGCTGCAAACAACTGGACCAGCCTGGGGTGCCAAAGCTTCTTCATGAGCTGAGATTCTCTCAGGAAGTATTTAGGGTCTATTGTGCCTAGGAGAGATGTGCAGTGCTTTCTCAACACTGGCACTAAAACAGACTCTCAGATGTTGAGAAAGCATGTTGATTTTTGATGTTATTTTTGTCAAGGATGCTGTGTGGCAGGCAGGAGGATGAGTCAGAAGATGGGACATAAAAACTCAAAAGCAGCTTTATTACTTTGCACTTACAAAACAAAACACGGTTCCGGTCGGGAACAGATAATTTAAAAGGGCAAGGGAGAACTCAGACAACATACATACAAAAAAAAAAAATCCCCTCTTGCCCCTGCGGGCGGTTTATCCTTCAAGCTCGGGTCCTCTACCAGAGGCCTGGGAGCTGTTCCTAGGGCTGCGCTCTGCTGGACAGAAATCTCTGATGTTGTTCCTGGGATCTGCTGGAGCCACACGGCTAGTTTGGGAGTCACCGCACCTAGTGTTTTGATTACCACTGGGACCAATGTTACCTTCACCCTCCACATTTTCTCAAGCTCTTCTCTGAGCCCTTGGTATTTCTCGAGCTTCTCGTGTTCCTTCTTTCTGATGTTGCTGTCATTGGAAACCGCTACATGTATCACTACGGCCGTCTTCTTCTGTTTGTCTACCACCACTATGTCCAGTTGGTTAGCCACCACCATTTTGTCCATCTGTATCTGGAAGTCCCACAGGATCTTAGCTCGGTCATTCTCCACCACCCTTGGGGGCGGCTCCCATTTTGACCTTGGGACTTCCAGGTTATACTGGGCACAGATGTTCCTGTATACTATGCTTCCGCTTGTCCTTTTCAGGGTCGCAGGGGGCACTGGAGCCTATCCCAGCTGTCATAGGGCGAGAGGCGGTGTACACCCTGGACAGGTCACCAGTCTGTCGCAGGCAACAGTAACCAATAGGCTAAATAATAAGACAGAATACAGAGGCATAAAACAACGAGCTAGAGAAAACTCAGAAGACCCAAAAACTCATAATAGTACCTACCTTACCTTCCTGCATGGCTCACCCAGACGTGCACAGAGGCCATCAGCCTGTCTGGAGTAATGCCCGGAGTAATCCCCCCTACTGGGGTTGTTTTGGTACCTCATGACCTGAAGGACTTGCTGTGGCAAATGGAACTTTGAATTCTGCTGTCTACCAAGACATCCTGAAGGAGAATGTCTGCCCATCTGTTCATGACCTGTAGCTGAAGTGCAAAAGAAAAACAAAATGAAGTCTTTGAAGTGGCCTAGTCAAAGTCCTGACCTGAACCCAATTGAGATGCTGTGGCATGACCTGAAAAAGGTGGTTCATGTTTGAAAACCCTCTAATGTGGCTAAATTACAACAATTCTGGAAAGATGAGTTGGCCAAAATTCCTCCACAGAGCTGTAAAAGACTCATTGCCAGTTATTGCATATTCTTGATTGCAATTGTTGCTGCTAAAGGTTATCAGGTTTGTAAAACAAACCTGTTTTACAGACCTGTAGGTTTGGACCCCCCCATAATGAACACCTTCATTTATAACCTGTATTTTGTGTTTACTTGTGTTATCTTTATCTTATATTTAAATTTGTTTGATCTGTAACATTTAAGTGTGACCAACATACAAAAAAAATGGGAAATCAGGAGGCAGGCAAACACTTCCTCACACCACTGTAGTAGCTCTTTTCCAGTTTTACTGACCATAAAATGTAAGCCATCAGTGTAAATGACCAGATGTTACCAATGGCACCCCTTTCATGTGAGCATGCTCAAACCTAGACCAGGATGGCTAGTGAATAACCAGCTTCAAGTGACCATTTATCCTATCTCCTATTGTAAGGTGGAACCAAAGATCTCAAATTTGGACTCATCAGCCCAAAGCGCAGATTTCTACTGATCTAATGTCCATTCAGTCTTTCTTTTCCCAAACAAATCTCTTCTCCTTGGTGTTTTTTACCTGTTCTTTGACAATAAAGGCCCGATTCGCGCAGTCTCCTCTAAACAGTTGATGTAGAGATGTGTCTGCTACTGGAACTCTGTGTGGCATTTATCTGGGCTGTAATCTGAAGTGCTGTTAGCTTGCAATTTCTGAGGCTTATTAGCTAATCATAATAAGCTGTTAGCCAGTGAGCATGCACTGTTTTTACCCCTCAGCTGAATGAGGTATTGTCTACCTGTGGGGCAAGTGGGTGTGTGGCTCAGACACCCAACTTTATGAACAAGATAACTCAAGAATAAGTTGAAGTAAGATTTGAAAAATTTGAATTTGATTTGAAAAATCTTACTTCAGACCTCATTCACCTTGAGGTCTCTTAGGTTTCAGATGATACTTTTTCTGAAAATCTTGTCAACATGATAACACGAGAAAGATGTCAACTATGATTGATAAGATAGGTGTCTATACTAGGAGTCTGGTAGCACTGGCAGCTGCCAGTATTTTTAAAAATAGTATGAGCAAGACTTCCAAAAAAAAGACTCTAATTATTACCTGACTAAAGGTGAGTGGCTGAGTCCATAAACTCATCTGGAAAGTGTTTACAGAGGGCAAGGCACAAAACCACATTCTTGTAGACTTCTTTTTTCAACCTGTTATTACCACTTTCTGGTGTCCTTGAGATAGAAGGCAAGTTTAAGGCATGTCCACATTGGCTTTTGTTTTCAACCCAAGAAGCTACATCCATGTTTTATGCTGAGTGGGTGTGAAGTTTTTAACTGAAGGAGGCAAAGGTGGAACTTTTGGTGTTACTCATTTTCAACAGTATTATCTAATCCGAAAGCAACTTTTAGCAAACCCAGGTTAGACATGCCTTTTTTATCTTCCAGGAAAGCATTCTAGCTTGGAAGATTACCATAATGTGACCTATGACTAACACTGACTATTAGCACAATGACAAGGATGCAATGTTTACAAAAAGAATAAAAACCTCTGTGAACAAAATTATTTCCAAACATGAACACACTGACATGCAGTAACACATTCAAAGAGAATTTAAAATTACACTTAAATGATGACAAATGAACATATTTTGAAATGGGCAGTATATGTGTCAAACCTAACTCCACTTGACTGCATTACGTTTTTAGTCTAGGCAAGTAATTAAACGCAACAAAGAAGTTTGCCCATTCACACCCCACCCAAGCAAGAACACCAACAACGATACCTTTTAAAGTGCTAAGCAGCCATTTATTTACTTCGGCAGTGAGCAATGCCAAAAATAACAAACAAAACTCCCTAGTGGTCCCTACGCTTCCCTACACAAAAATGAAAGAAACCAAACAAAAGACAATTCACTTACCTAGCTTTCTAATGAAAAAACAGGAGAAAACTTATTCAACAAAAACGGCTTCTCACGCCTACTACGCTGCTGCAGTGAAGGATATATACAAAGTGAACAAAGCGTACGATCGCTACTTGACAAATCTATTTACAGCTATTTACAAAATGGACATAATAACGCCAGACATACACACGAAAACTCTACACTGCAATAAATCAACACACAGGTTCTTGGTTAAGTGGTGGAGGTTTGGAGAGAGGGGGCCAGGTGGCTGTCATCCGGTAGTTAAGTACTGGAGGTGATCCATCAATTATCCAATCCGAGGATAGGCAGAGATTCCACCCAGATACCTAGCAGCCACGCCCAGGTGTCCACCTCCTAGGAGAGAAAAGGGGAAAGATACCCACAGCCATCCTCTGGTGGGAGGAGTAACACAAAACAAACATCACTGGATCATAACATTTCCCCCCACCCAAAAAAAAAAAAAAAAATCAAACATTTAACCCCACACAAAAATGTTTGATTCAAGACCTAGAGAGGGCATCAGCCATGACATTCTCTAAGCCCTTTTTGTATCGGACTTCAATGTTGAAGTCCTGGAGGAGTAAGGACCAGCGCATAAGGCGCTGGTTGCTGTTCTGCATCCGAGTTAGGAACTGGAGAGGGTTGTGGTCAGAGAACACGACGGTTGGAACAGGACTGGATCCAAGGTACACTTCAAAGTGCTGCAAGGCCAGCAATAAGGCTAAGGCTTCCTTTTTGATCGTGCTGTAATGCAATTGGTGTTTTAGGAATTTTTTGGAAAAGAAACAGACTGGATGGTCAATGCCATTTTCATCCTCCTGCAAAAGCACTGCCCCAGCCCCCAAGGCACTGGCGTCCACCTCAAGCTTGAATGGACGTGCGAAATCAGGGGCGGCCAGCACAGGAGCACTACAAAGGAGAGCTTTAACAGCTTCGAAAGCAAACTGACATGTCTCAGACCATATAAATGGTGATTTTGGACTGGCAAGACTGGTTAACGGGGCTACTACCTCAGACAAGTTCTTGCAGAATCCACGATAATAACCTGCCATGCCTAGAAAACGCCGCAGCTCCCAACGGGTCTGCGGAGCTGGGAAATCTAATATTGCCTGCACTTTCACAGCAACAGGGAGGACCTGACCCTGTCCGACTTGTTTCCCCAGGTAGGTTACAACAGCCTTTCCAAACTCACATTTAGCCAGGTTTAGTGTCAGAGAGGCATCACGCAGACGGTCAAATATTTCGCTATGGGTTTTGAGGTGTTCAGTCCAAGTGGATGAATAGGCAACTATATAATCCAGATACACTTCACAATTTCTGACTCCATGTAGCACAGTGTTCATCAGCCGCTGGAAGGTGGCTGGGGCATTCCGTAGCCCGAACGGAATGACTGTATACTGCAAAAAAATGGTCAGGTGTAACAAAGGCACTGATTTCGGATGCACGGTCAGTTAACGGAACCTGCCAGTATCCCTTTAGGAGGTCAAGCTTGGTCACGAAGGTTGCTGATCCAACACGGTCGACCAAGTCATCCATGCGTGGGAGTGGGAAAGAGTCTGGTTTTGTAACAGCGTTTACTTTTCGGAAGTCATTACAGAAACGGGAGGTTTGATCGGGTTTTGGGACGAGAAGTGATGGTGAGCTCCAAGAGCTATTACTGGGAAGAGCAAAACCATGGTCGAGAAGATACTGGACTTCCTGCTGCATTATGGCGCGCTTAGTGGGATTTACTCTGTATGCATGTTGCTTGATGGGCTTGTGATCACCCACATCAATATCGTGAGTTAGCACATGCGTTTGAGTGGGGATATCACCGAAAAGAGTTGAGTAATTTTTAATGAGCTCACAGACATCGGATTTTTCGGGATCAGACAGATGTGCTAAATAGGCATCCAAGTCAGCCAAGATTTCCGAGTTCCTAAGACACACACCAGAGACAGAGCTGTGCCTATCCTCCAACCCATCATCGCAGGGACTATATAAGGGTTGAGAGACGGACACCGACACAATAGGTAACACAGCAGGTGACAGACTAGAGCGTTTGCGATCAATGTATTCCTTCAACATGTTGATGTGACAGACGCGACTTTTCTTCTTACAATCAGGGGTTAACACAACATAGTCAGTTTCACTTAGTTTGCGCTCAATGACATACGGACCGGAAAACTTTGCCTGCAGGGGTGAACCAACGACAGGCAAGAAAACCAACATGCGATCACCTGACTGAAACATCCGTGCTACAGACTTTCTATCAAAGTGGGTTTTCATTCTGACCTGAGCCTTTGCTAGCGTGCCACGAGCAAAGTTGCAGGCATTATGCAGCCTCTCTTTAAACAAACTAACATAGTCCAGAATGTTTTCTTTCGGACGATGTCTATCTGAGAGAAATCTCTTTCAAAAGACGTAGCGGACCGCGCACCGTGTGGCCAAAAACTAAATCAGCTGGACTGAACCCCAAAGACTCCTGGCATGTCTCCCTGACGGCGAACAATAGCAGTGGCAACCCCTCATCCCACTCATGGCCAGACTCAGTGCAAAATTTGCGAAGCATGTTTTTCAGAGTTTGGTGGAACCTTTCTAATGCACCCTGACTCTCCGGGTGATACGCGCTGGAAGTGTGATGGGTGACACCGAGCTCTGTCATGACCTGGGCAAAGATTTTAGACATAAAGTTTGTGCCCTGATCCGTTTGGATACGTTTAGGCAGTCCAAAGGTAGAGAAGAACTTAACTAGTGCTTTCACAATCCCACGGGTTTTTAACGAGCGCAACGGGATGGCCTCAGGATAACGGGTGGCAGTACACATCATGGTGAGTAGGTATTGGTTTCCGGACTTTGTTTTTGGAAGAGGACCAACGCAATCAACGATAACATGTTCAAAAGGTTCCCCAACGACTGGGATGGGTTTTAACGGCGCAGCTGGAATCACCTGATTTGGTTTACCGGCAAGCTGACATGTGTGGCACGAGCGGCAGAATTTTACAACATCAGATTTGAGACCAGGCCAGAAGTAGTAACGGAGGACACAGTTGTATGTTTTTGTGATTCCCAAGTGACCGGACATGATGTGGTCATGTGCTAAGCTTAGGACCTGGGGGCGGGATGACTGCGGAACAATGATCTGCTGCACTCCCTCATGTGTGCAGCCAGAACTGGGAGTCCAGTAGCGCATCAGCACCCCATCCTCAATGAGGTAAGACGCAGATTTCCCACTCTTAGGCTCTGTCACATAAGCCCAACAAGACGACAAGCTCTCATCATTTTTCTGGGCTTCTATGAGCGTTTCTTTATCTACTGACAGTGTCATAGCTTCCTCATCAGCCTGAAGCTCTACAGAAACAGGGGTACTTTCACAGTCGGGTCGCAAGCTTGTTGGATCTGAATCACTTAAGAAGGAGTCGCTAAGATCCACCAAGTCTCCAAGTTTGCGTGCCTGCGCACGTGTCACAGCACACACAGGAAACAACGGAGCAGCGTTTGGGGTGGCGAGATCAAAACCCCCATTGTCTGTAAGTGGTGCTTCAACTACCTCAGGCAACGGAAAAACTTTGCAGCCGGCTAGATCGTTTCCAAGGATGATGTCAATGCCTGCAACCGGTAACTGGGGTCGCACCCCAAGTTTAACCTCACCCGACACAAACTGAGACGAAAGCTGCACAAAGTGTAAAGGCACACATATTACACACATCCTAACTCCCCAGGCTAACACATCAGCACCACAATAGGATTGAGCTGAGAACGGTAAGACCCCCTCACGAATGAGCGACTGTTTTGCACCAGTGTCCCGCAAAATACTGACAGGAGCCCGCCATTCTTCTCCTATCAATGAAACAAAACCATTTGACACAAAAGGCTTGAACTCTTCATCTACTTTATCCTTCTGAATTATAGTCACATCTTCTAATGCATGAGGTTTGGTCTGTAGAAGGTTTATTGGGGAAGGAGATGTACCCTTCCTGATCTGTTCTTTTCTTTTCAGAACAGGACAAGCAGCAATGAGGTGTCCCTGCTTATGGCAAAAATAACACTCTCTATTGTCAATGAATGAGGTGGTGGTACGGCGGGTGCTCTTTGAAGACCAGATATGTGGGCTAACGGAGGTCTGTGGGCTGTGAACAGGGAATGAAAACACCGCTTTGTGTGTCAACACAAACTCATCAGCCTGTACAGCAGCAGCAGCGAGAGTCGTAACCTTCTGTTCGTTTAAGTAGGTTACCACTTTGTCTGGGAGTTGACTTTTAAACTCTTCTAACATCACCAACTCACGCAAGTCATCTAATGTTTTTACTTTTGTAGCATGACACCACTTATCAAATAGAGTTTTCTTTTCTCTGGCAAACTCCACATACCGTATTTACCGCACTATAAGGCTCACCAGATTATAAGGCGCACTGTTGAAGACTGGCTCTGTTTTCATACATAAGGCGCATCATATTATAAGACGCATTAAGACAAACAAAAAATAACTCGACCTTTATTAAGCTCATTCACAGTAACTCTTAACACTGTTAAGCTGTAACACATTAAATATTGAAAAATACACACTTTTTCCAGTACGGTACATTCAACTTCCACAATTCCCTCAAACTCTTCACATTCCGTGTCTGAGTTACGGTAAACAGCTGGGCAATTTCGGCATCAAGCATGCCCGGATCCCTCTCACACCGGATTAAAAGGCGTTTAAAGTGCATTCAGCAGAATAAAACAATCGGATGAGTTAAAATTTAACCAACTCATTCACAGTAACTATTAACACTGTTAAGCTGTTAAACATGAAATATTGAACAATACACTTACATTTCCAGTTCATTCAACTTCCACAAATCCATCAAACTCTTCACCTTCAGTGTCTGAGTTAAACAGCTGGGCAATTTCGGCATCAAGCATGCCCGGATCCCTCTCATCATTATCCGAATCAGTCTCGTTGCTGTTACTTAGCTGTTCAGTGATTATTCCAGCCTTCGTGAAAGCTCGGACGACACTTGAGACTGATACCTTAGCCCAAGCAGCCACGATCCATTGGCAGATAGTGGCGTAACTCGCTCGGCGTTGCCTCCCTGTCTTGGTGAATGTGTGTTCGCCTTCTGTCATCCAATGCTCCCACGCAGCTCGTAATTTAACGTTGAACGACCTGTTGATACCAATATCTAGTGGTTGGAGTTCTTTGGTTAATCCACCCGGAATGACGGCAAGCTCCGAATTAGTTTGCTTCACTTGGGTTTTGACAGCCTCGGTGAGATGGGCGCGCATGGAGTCGTAGATCAAAAGAGACGGAGATTTGTGGAAAAAGCCATCCGGTCTCTTGACATAAACTTCCCTCAGCCACTCGCTCATTTTCTCTTCGTCCATCCAGCTCTTTGAGTTAGCCTTGACGATGATGCCGGCCGGAAACTTTTCTTTTGGCAAAGTCTTCCTCTTGAAAATGACCATGGGTGGTAGTTTCTGGCCATTAGCTTGGCAGCCCAGAACTACAGTGAAGGATGACTTCTCGTTCCCTGTGGTGCGTATAGATACCGTACTGGTCCCTGTTTTCTCGACAGTACGGTTCACGGGGATGTCAAAGGTGAGGGGGACCTCGTCCATGTTAGTGATGTGTTCTGGCCGGATCTTCTTTTCAGTGATCTTATTCTGGCAGTACGTGCGGAAAATGGCCAACTTTTCTTTGTAATCGTTTGGCAGTTGCTGTGAGACAGTAGTTCTTGTGCGGATTGAGAGATTATGCCTTTTCATAAAACGGAAGCACCAAGAATGTCCCCCTCGAAAGTCGTTGATCTGCATGTCACGTGCTACCACTGTTGCCTTGAGTCGAATAGAGATTGTAGAGACACTTCTACCTGCTGTTCTCTGTTCAATAACCCACTGTTCAATTTTGTCCTCTAACTGCGGCCATCGCGCCTTGTTCCCTCGGAAACTCCTTTTGGTCTTCTTTACTTGTTTTAGGTCATCTTTTTGCTTCCTCCACTTGCGCACCATGGACTCATTAATGCTGAATTGTCTGGCAGCTGCTCTATTTCCATTCTCTTCTGCATAACTAATTGCTCGAAGTTTAAAATCAGCTTCGTAAGCGTGTCTCTTCGCGGGTGCCATTTTGGAGTCGTTATACACACACAACACGGTAATGTTGTGTTGAAGCACAGTACGTATTACTCCGCGAGGCTCCTGGCAACGGTAACCGTAATGCTCCAAAAAGTGGCACTAAAAATCTTTTTTTGACAGATTTTTGAGCATAGTGTGCCACATAAAACCGGTTCGAGGTCAGTAAGCACAAACCAAAATTCATACATAAGGCGCACCAGATTATAAGGCGCACTGTCGATTTTTGTGAAGATTTAAGGATTTTACGTGCGCCTTATAGTGCGGTAAATACGGTAAGTCTGGTTGGCAGATTTTTTTCCATTCCTAAATCTTTGCCTGCAAGCCTCTGGCACAAGCTCATATGCACGCAGGACAGCAGCTTTCACAATGTCATAGTCCAAACTGTCCTCCAGTGAAAGAGCGGTGCATACCTCTTGAGCTTTCCCCACCAATTTGCATTGAAGTAAAAGAGACCATACATTCTTTGGCCAGTGTAGTGCACCTGCAATGCGCTCAAACACTGTGAAATAAGAGTCTACCTCAGTTTCTCTAAATGCTGGCACTAATTTGATGTGTCTACTTACATCAAAGCTGTCTTCCGGCTTAGGGGACGGTGACTGCGGGGACGGTGACTGCGGGGACGGTGACTGCAGGGACGGTGACTGCGGGGACGGTGACTGCGGGGACGACCGTGGTGTAGGAGGACTGGCAGATACAGAGGGGAGCCTCTATCTCCAGAGCCCTCACCCCTAAGTGCATAGCTTCCACCTCCACCTACTGCTTTTTTAACTCCACTTCCTTCATGCGCAGCGTTAACTGCAGCTCTTCCGCAGAAAGGCTAGGTTGAGAAAGGAGATTTTTCAGTGGGGCAGGAATACCAGCAACAGCCCCCAGCTCGACGCCCTCTGCAGGACCCGGCTCACCAAACAACCCCCTTTCATTCAGTTTAAGGCACAGGAGCTCTTTAAGCTCTTTTTTCTTTGCATTCAATGGCACAGTCACATCAAAGAAATTGGCAATAAGAATGAGGTCAGCCTTTTTACATCTGTCCAACTTTTCTTCAGTTGGGCCTAAAGTGAAATCCTCCAACTTAAATTCCATTTTAACACACACCCACCCACACAAGAAAAAACTGCCAACCAGAAAAGCAGAGCCAACCAAGAACACAGACAGCCGAACCGCGACAACAGCCACGAACAAAGAACAAACAAAAAGAACAAACCAAAAGAACACACCAAAAGAACCAAAGAAAAGACGAGCCCCAAATTATGTTACGTTTTTAGTCTAGGCAAGTAATTAAACGCAACAAGAAGTTTGCCCATTCACACCCCACCCAAGCAAGAACATCAACAACGATACCTTTTAAAGTGCTAAGCAGCCATTTATTTACTTTGGCAGTGAGCAATGCCAAAAATAACAAACAAAACTCCCTAGTGGTCCCTACGCTTCCCTACACAAAAATGAAAGAAACCAAACAAAAGACAATTCACTTACCTAGCTTTCTAATGAAAAAACAGGAGAAAACTTATTCAACAAAAACGGCTTCTCACGCCTACTACGCTGCTGCAGTGAAGGATATATACAAAGTGAACAAAGCGTACGATCGCTACTTGACAAATCTATTTACAGCTATTTACAAAATGGACATAATAACGCCAGACATACACACGAAAACTCTACACTGCAATAAATCAACACACAGGTTCTTGGTTAAGTGGTGGAGGTTCGGAGAGAGGGGGCCAGGTGGCTGTCATCCGGTAGTTAAGTACTGGAGGTGATCCATCAATTATCCAATCCGAGGATAGGCAGAGATTCCACCCAGATACCTAGCAGCCACGCCCAGGTGTCCACCTCCTAGGAGAGAAAAGGGGAAAGATACCCACAGCCATCCTCTGGTGGGAGGAGTAATACAAAACAAACACATCATAACAACTGGAAGATACCTTTTTCAGGACAGTGCTACTATGCGTCACTCTCAACCAACTGGTTCTCCTTGCTTCAAACATAGCAAGCATTCTTCTCACTGACTTCCTTACCAGAAAGCAACTATTATGAATCATGTTCACTTAGGAGCTCATTTTGCATTATATAACCAAGCTCTTTGATTAAAGGTTTTTCTCTTTCTGAAACTACCCTTTTGGATTGGTCCCTTTGCGTGTGCAAATTTCCACCTGCATTCCAAAGGATGCATGTTAGGAAAGACTGGAGTTGTAAGAGTGAATGTTTGTCTGTCTCCTTGCCTTTCATCCCATGACAGCAGGGACATTATCTTTCCACACTACCTTAGGGTACATACTGATATTACACCAGCCTGGCCACTGTTCACCTTCAGATTAGATCTCTACAACATACTTCATAGATGTTTTGTTCATTAAGTCATTGCTGTTTCTTCACATTCCATTAATTTTGCAATGCTTAAATAATTTGCATATTTCACGTTTTTATTTCCATAATGTTGTTATTGCATTTCTCCATGATGTGGGAATAATATGTAGTACTTTCTGTCTGTTATCTATACCACACTCACTGCATCTCTATAGAGGTGCTACTGCCAGACTTCCTGATGGAGTTCAGACACATATCAAAATAACTGGCCACCACAATTTGATTCTAACTGCTGGCCTTTGTTTCCTCTTTTAACTGTAGAAATGGTGAAAGAGGTAAATGTTACAGGTACCGGGTGGCAGCACCTGTAGACAGCTATATATGTGTCCTGTAAACAGGAAAGAAATGATCAGACAGGGAGACGTGGCTTGCCGTTTCCTGAATACTCCGCCATTATTTATTCAAATTCACAATTATGCACTCCTTTCATTACTTTTACAGTATTACAACTGTGTATTTACTTATTCTTAACATAGCTCACACACAAATTCCTCCATATGTGTTACCAACTGCTACAAACTAGACTAAAGGGGATTAACACATTCCAATGTTATAAACATGACCAATTTTCTTGTAAGACTTGGTTCAAAATGAATTCCAACAGGACAAATCTATAAATCTCAAATAGCTTGAAAGAATGGTGTAATCAGCACCATCTTGACATGTGCACTGAATTCACGGAAACACTTTATGGCAGAAACAAGATACTAAAACAATACAGAATAACGGTGGAGCCGATCACTAACATCACAGAGCATAGGAGGTGTGCGACCCAAACTAACATGCTAACCTTAGCATGCTGCTAAAGCCGTAAACAAATACTTACAAAAGTGTAATTTACTGTACTACACAATGTTGTACGCTTTCACTTTCCAACCGTAATGGTTAGTCTATGCTATATAATGGATGTGATTGCTATTATATTCTATTTCGGGCACGATACGAACCTGTAAACAGGAAAGAAATGATCAGACAGGGAGACGTGGCTTGCCGTTTCCTGAATACTCCGCCATTATGAGAAAACAGCGCGGAGCATGCGCTTCAGGCTGCTAACAACAGGCCAAACCATGGTCTCACACTGCCACCTACTGGTATAAAAATGAAGCGTCCGCTACAAATATCCCAGGGTAGTTACCAAGTTTCCTGTTACAATTACTGTAGTTATTTAGGGCATTTCCAAATGGAAATATCACTTACATTGAAAGTGAAATTACTTAAATTAATTCACATAAATGTGATCACTGTTAGGTGAGGCTGTGTGCAGGCAGGAATAGGACCCAAGGTGCAGACTCCAGAAACAGATGTGAACTCAAAACAACTTTAATGTTAAACTCAAATATAACATAACTGGAAAAATCAAAATAAACTTACACCAGAGGAATGACAGAACACACAGCTAAGAAAACAGTAGATCACAACACAAACACAGAGAAACACAGGGCTTAAATACACAGAGGGAGCAATCAGGGAATGGGTAACAGGAGGGAAACACAGCTGGGGCAAATCAGGCCTAACGAGACAAGGGGAAGCAAAACCAGAGACATTAACATCAGACATGGACTTTCAAAGTAAAACAGGAAACACATAACACAGACTGAACAAAGACACAGACTCGCACGCACTGCAACAGAGGGAACAGAGACGTGGGACCAGGGCAGACACAAACACTGACTGGACACGGGGATATAGCCACTAAGGACACACAGAGACGCGAACTAGACAAGGGGATGCAGGTGATAGGGGAGACAGAGCAACTAAAGAAGACAGAGACATAAACCATAAGACAGAACTCAAAGAAACCAAAGACTAAAAAGTATAAATAATATAATAAACTCAAAACCCCTGGGTCAACGACCCAGGCATCCTAACAATCACACATTAGTGGGTATCACATAAACATAGTTAAAATTGTTATTAAGGGCAATAAGGGCTGTTGAAATAAAAATGCTTTGTGACTCTGTTTGAAAAAGGTCAAATATAAAACATATACAAAATAGGAAAACATAAATCAAAACCAAATATGTTTCTCCAATACATTTAAAATTAATCTTATTGAACACGTTACATGTCCTGTAAAATCCACGACATGTGGGGACGAAACTATAAAAGTGTGCTGTTGAAAAATGAAAGGCTTTCTCTTGAGAACAAAATAAAAAGCTAAAGATTGAAAGACAGGTTACTGTAAGGTTATTGCATGTGCATGTGTCATGGCCTAATGTGGTCCTACAGTAGTGCAAACTACAACAAAGGCGACTTCAGGTGATGTTTGGATGGTGGTAGCTGTGTAAGACAAATTGACCTTAAAATTAAGGTTGGGTTTGGGAGCGGTGGTTGTATCAGCACTGAGTAAAATAAGTCAACTACAGCCTGCTCTCATGTATGTTTTTTTTTTTTCACATTCTCTTAAATTTGTAATGTACTTTTAACTTAAAACTATTTTTAAAGTCTATATTGTGTATACATTTATTTAACATGTGTGGTCTGACAGCTCCTTGGCATTGCCATTGTCCATCTTCTTAACTTCTTCAGTTCAGTTTTGCTATTAGAATCTGTCCCATCTGTCACAGGGTGAAAGGTGAAGTACACTCCGGTTTCAGGTCGTTCTTATGACAAAAAAGGAAATGTTCACAAAGAGGAAGAATAAATGGATAAACACATGATTTTAGACCACATGATTTAGATTCATGATTTGGCTATTCAAGATATCTGCCAACTGTGCTGCATTTGTTCATGTTCATAGACTTGAATTGTCCTTCTTTTTGTTTGTGTGTGTTTATTTCTGAAGCAGCACAACTAGAAGTATGTTTTTGCATATATGCTGATTCTTCAGCAGATTCTTCATCATCTTTAAAGCTTTTTTTCTGGCAACCAGAAAAAACAGCTTTATGTTTTTATGAATGTTGTTTGTATTACTTTGTGTTTTCCAGATTTATTAATTCTTTGTTTTTTCATCTATTCGTGGTTTTAGTTTCTTTGTGTTCTGTGTATTTATGTCTTGATTTTCTACATTGTCTATTTTTTGATCCAGTTTTGTTTGTATTGTCTTTAACGCTGGCTATCAGGTTGAGTTGTCTGTAAGCATTTGCTGTTTTCTGTTTGTGTATAGTGTATACATGATTAATTTAGTCTATTCTGTGTGGCAAACCGTGCATTGTTGTGATCTCCCAGAGCCTCCAACTGGAGAGACTAATTATATCTGTACAAGTGCGGGTATATATATGTACGTGGTGGGATGCTGCAATCACTACTGCAGGCATTAGCCTTTGCGTGCCCTAGATGGACGACTTTTACCTAATTTACCCGATACCTATACACTGTGTATTACGGTTTCACACCCGGAAGCACTGCGTGCTGTCTTGTCTTCTTCTGGCACACAGGAGTTAAACTTCTGCCTCCATGTGGACAACTTATTGACATTAACCGTTCTGTGATCAGCCATTTGCGTTGAGGAAAAGCCGCGCTGGTGGGATTATTTTCGCGCAGGCAGAGCGCAGCGGCTGCAGAGCGCAGAGCCATCCTCGCCGTCACACGGTGACATTGACACACTCGGAGTGTTTGTGCTGCTGTGCCCAAGTTGGTGCTTCGGAGCGTCCCCCAGCCTCAGCAACAATGAGCGAATACTTCAGCCTTTCGGACTGCGACGTTATCGGCTTCGACCTGGACCACACGCTCTGCCGCTACCATCTGAAAGAGACCTCCAGGGTGAGTGTGCAGCGCGCGCGGCTAGCTTCACACGCACACAACCGTACGGTGGCCGCGAGGCGCTGGCTTGCAACACATCTGGAATAGAAACAACCCGTGGCTGGCCAGCGGGCTCAGCGGGCATCTGTGGCATTTTTCACTGGCATCAAGGCTCGCTGGTGAAAACACTGGTGTGTGCTGTGGGAGGTTGGATGTGATGTGATGCTGCCGCTGCTGCAGTCACTCTGCGTGACTCACGGGGTGAACGTCGGCGGTGCTGCTCACACATACATGTCTTTAAGTGTTTAAGTCCCCTCAGAGGCCTGCTGATAGCCAGCACATTTTCACACCCTTCTTCATCTGATGTCGTTAGAGTAAATAATAACAACACTGCGGACTCGCGGGGTGTTGCTGGATCCCGTGACATCGTATGACAAATAAATGACTGCTGAATCCCTGTTTCCTGCAACTTACCAAGGCCTGGAGTTCATTTGTTTTCCATCAATGTCAGATACGCACAGTTCAATTCTTTACACATATCACATAATGGATATGTCAGTGATAAAGATGTCTTCCAGTTTTAATAGACTAGTGTTTATTATCTGTGAGTGAAAACTAACTTAATGCCATGATGTGGATTTTTCCTTTGATATTCACAAAGCATCATACAGATATGTGTAACATGAAAGGTTTAAATACTGACAAGCTTAGTACGTGAACTCTCCAGTTTATAGTTACTTTCGGGTCTTTAGAGTCTGTGAGCACTATAATCCATTGGTTCCCTTTGTGGACCCATACTTTGTGCAGCTGTTTCTATGCTTATGCTGATTCATGGAGGTCATATTCTATAATAAGTATAAGTAAATAAAAAAAAAAAAAAAAACCTGAGCGGTTATGAGCAATAACTAGTTGTTCTTCATTATATCAGGGTCATAATAGGTCTTTTTTTGGCAATGAGTCTGTGTTAACTTGTTAAGAAAAGAAAAGCATGGTTTAGATATGAATAAATAAACCCCCAGTATAAATAAACCCCCAGTATAAAACATGTTGAAAAAATGCTAATAACCTTCACCAGAGAAGAATGAGGAAAGTCTTTAGTATAGCCTTAATTTGGAATATAAACCTGTATATTTTTGGCATTCTGTAGCACTCTCTGTACACTTCAGTGTGTGATGGTATGTGCTCTTTGTGTTTACAGCTTATCTACGAGAGCTTTGCCAGATATCTGGTGGAGCATAAAGGATATGACAAAGACCTGCTGAATCTAACTCCTGCTACCTGGGATTTCTGGTGAGTCAGCAGCAGCATCAGTTTTGTCAGCCTAATGCAAAATGGGACAGAAACACGTGTAATGAATATCTGACGATCCCTCAGGTACTACATTCATCTGATATTAATGGCTAAAAAAGAAGTAACATCTTTGAAGAACAGAATGTTAACCTGCACTTCATCATTGATGAATGTATCTTTCCCTCTGCTGTGTTGACTGTTAGTAGGCCAGTACTAACCCATATCCAAGTAAAATCAATATTCGCATTCAGATGTCACTATCAGCACCCACCGAAGTGCAAGCATCCCTATTCACAGTTTTCATTTGTGTGAAGCCCTGAAGGGCAGAGTACCATTCAACCTTACTGAACATTTCATCAAACCATAGTGCAGACATATCAATTTGTTTAAAACCACAAATATTCTGCCTCTCATATGTACAAAACCAAAGAAGTGTGGACATACTGAAAGTTGTATTTTAATCACTTTTAATCAATCAAAGTCATTGCAGGAGCTCCGCTTTTGTGGTTTTCTTTTAAGTATATCTTGAGTACTTTCACCAGGACAAAAGCATGAAAAAGAATGTCCCTTATACAGGGAGTGCAGAATTATTAGGCAAATGAGTATTTTGTCCACATCATCCTCTTCATGCATGTTGTCTTACTCCAAGCTGTATAGGCTCGAAAGCCTACTACCAGTTAAGCATATTAGGTGATGTGCATCTCTGTAATGAGAAGGGGTGTGGTCTAATGACATCAACACCCTATATCAGGTGTGCATAATTATTAGGCAACGTCCTTTCCTTTGGCAAAATGGGTCAAAAGAAGGACTTGACAGGCTCAGAAAAGTCAAAAATAGTGAGATATCTTGCAGAGGGATGCAGCAGTCTCAAAATTGCAAAGCTTCTGAAGCATCATCATCGAACAATCAAGCGTTTCATTCAAAATAGTCAACAGGGTTGCAAGAAGCATGTGGAAAAACCAAGCCGCCAAATAACTGCCCATGAACTGAGAAAAGTCAAGCGTGCAGCTGCCAAGATGCCACTTGCCACCAGTTTGGCCATATTTCAGAGCTGCAACATCACTGGAGTGCCCAAAAGCACAAGGTGTGCAATACTCAGAGACATGGCCAAGGTAAGAAAGGCTGAAAGACGACCACCACTAAACAAGACACACAAGCTGAAACGTCAAGACTGGGCCAAGAAATATCTCAAGACTGATTTTTCTAAGGTTTTATGGACTGATGAAATGAGAGTGAGTCTTGATGGGCCAGATGGATGGGCCCGTGGCTGGATTGGTAAAGGGCAGAGAGCTCCAGTCCGACTCAGACGCCAGCAAGGTGGAGGTGGAGTACTGGTTTGGGCTGGTATCATCAAAGATGAGCTTGTGGGGCCTTTTCGGGTTGAGGATGGAGTCAAGCTCAACTCCCAGTCCTACTGCCAGTTTCTGGAAGACACCTTCTTCAAGCAGTGGTACAGGAAGAAGTCTGCATCCTTCAAGAAAAACATCATTTTCATGCAGGACAATGCTCCATCACATGCGTCCAAGTACTCCACAGTGTGGCTGGCAAGAAAGGGTATAAAAGAAGAAAAACTAATGACATGGCCTCCTTGTTCACCTGATCTGAACCCCATTGAGAACCTGTGGTCCATCATCAAATGTGAGATTTACAAGGAGGGAAAACAGTACACCTCTCTGAACAGTGTCTGGGAGGCTGTGGTTGCTGCTGCACGCAATCTTGATGGTGAACAGATCAAAACACTGACAGAATCCATGGATGGCAGGCTTTTGAGTGTCCTTGCAAAGAAAGGTGGCTATATTGGTTGCTGATTTGTTTTTGTTTTGTTTTTGAATGCCAGAAATGTATATTTGTGAATGTGGAGATGTTATATTGGTTTCACTGGTAAAAATAAATAATTGAAATGGGTATATATTTGTTTTTTGTTAAGTTGCCTAATAATTATGCACAGTAATAGTCACCTGCACACACAGATATCCCCCTAAAATAGCTAAAACTAAAAACAAACTAAAAACTGCTTCCAAAAACATTCAGCTTTGATATTAATGAGTTTTTTGGGTTCATTGAGAACATGGTTGTTGTTCAATAATAAAATTATTCCTCAAAAATACAACCTGCCTAATAATTCTGCACTCCCTGTATATTCTGTATAAAAGGTATGCAAATGTTTTACATCTGAATGGGTCAAAATTTCCTCTTCAAAAGGAATGTCAGGACACAAAAGACAAGCTAATTCTTCAGCTAATTGGCTAATGCTAGCTGGATAAGGTAGTGATAGTGTTACAAAATTCATGTTGGTGTTTTCAGGTTGAAAAGATAATGAATCAATTTGGAGTTGTTTTTGTACTTTTATGGCATCTACACCTTGATAACAGTCTTTAAGTTACAATAAAATGCTACATAGACGCAAGAACTTTATTGTAATTTACCCACACATTTTTTTTTATCAGATTTACAAAGTTGTGCATGGACACAGTCTTGTTTAATAAATGTTAGTCGTCTTGTGTTTTTACACCTGTGGCTCATTCCCTCTCCCTTTATTAGCCATGGATGGATGTAAATTCACAATAGAAATGTGTGTTTAGCGATCTTAGATCTGATATCAGACAGCAAAAGAAAAACTACTCAAAGGAGAAAGAGTAATGGAGGCTATCAACTCTACATTTAGAACAAAAGGACCTGGCAGATGTAAAAAAGAAAAAAGTACGTCAGTTAGCAGAAAGAAAACATCAGCTATTTATAGCACCCATTTATTAGGGTACAATTTGAAATGTGAAAATGTTGCTGTTAAATGTTAAATATGGCTTCACCTTATTATTTTGCTCAAGTCCAAAGGTCTTGCCTTGCTTAAAAAAAGAGTTGTAGGTATGGTCAGACGTACGCCTGGTGTTGCTATAGTTCTACAGCACATTTCCCATTTATGCAAGTTTTTGTGCATACACATTCTTTATCCATCTGGCTGTGGCGTATAAGCATTTTCCACTGAACACACAGTGAAACCAACAATTGGTAGGCTCAACAGATGGCAAACAATTGCTTGACCACTGATCTTGTACTTGTAAATCAAGTAAATGCAGATAGTTTTTCTAACAGAGACTTTTGTGTTCAGTTTTAAAGGGCTAGTGGTGGATCTGGAGGATGGAAACCTTGTAAAGCTAGCGGAAGATGGAACTGTCTTAAGGTACGAGTCTGCATCATGACAGTTTCAGCGTTCACAGAACTTCAAAGTGAGATGATAACTTTATCACGGTTTGTCTTCTGTTTGAATAGAGCGACACATGGAACCAGTGATCTCAGCACAGAAGAAATCATCAAACATTATGGCCCCAAAAGAGAGTGGAAGCACTTTAATAGCCTCAGTACCTCCTTCACGAGATCTTGTATGATGTTTACATCCATCTGTATCAATCAGTAACTGTAAGCTGTTAGCTCCTGACCTCTTAATATCTACCATATCACTAGAGACCTGTGGGTTGGTGATGTCTTCTCCTTTATATGGAAATTTCACCTATTTGGGATACCTTACTGAATAATAATCTTAAACTGAATAATAAGCTTACAGCAGATTGCATGTGAAAAACTTGATTTGAAAGGTAATATCTTTCACTGTAATGTTTTTGAAACTGTGCTTTTTTAATTTGTGGCTAAATTCAGGCGTAGTGGTTTACCAGTGACTTGTTGGAGCTTAAGCAGTTGAGAAGCTAATGTATATTTTCTTTATATTTTTTCACAGTTTTTTTTTTTTACATTTCATTCATTTGCTAATATTTTCTTTTGGTCTTTGCAGCAAAATACTACTTCTATGATAACTACTTTGATCTGCCTGGTGCCCTTCTCTGTGGACGAGTCGTTGACATGTTGCACAAGGTCATTTTTGTTTTGTTACTGTGAGATTTGTAATATTGGTTGGCATTTTCATGAAGAGAACACATACTGAAACTTAATTTATGTTTGTTTCTCAAACAGCGAGGAAATGAGGTGAATTCTGACTTTTGGAAAGACATGGTGGCTGCCATTGACCACAATTACAACACATCTGCGTTCAGAGGTAAGAATTTTATTACAAACCTGCGTACATTTTAGATTTCTTATGAGAAGAACACAAATTAACACACATAGGTAATCTTTCGTTTTCAAATAAGAACTTTTATTCCATGTTTGGTCAGTGAGTGGTACATAACTTAACACATCCAAGGAGACATAGTTGTTTAGAAAAAATGGTTTGAAATTTTTTTATCTTACGTTCCTTTCATGATCACAGTGCTTGTGAGAATGTGCTGATCTCTAATGACATATAGTACACGTTTGCCTTCTTGTATGTCTTTTTATATGTATATTACAGGAAAATTCTTAAACAACAGACATTAATAAAACAAACACAAGTAAAAGACATGCTGTAAATGTTACAGGCAGTTGTAGAGCACCACTTAAAGTATCATGTATCTTATGTTGTTATGTTTCATGGATTTTAAAATTCCAAAGGCACACACAAAGTAAACTGGGGAAAGTGATCATTTTTAATCTGCAATAAATTTCTGAACAACTTCTTAGCAAATTGAAGACATTTAATGAGGCGGTTAAACCTTTAAAACTTGTAACCACATTTTTCTTTAATCTGCAATCCAAATTCTGAACTTTGTAAAGTGATATTTTTCTCTGAGTATTTAAATGTTTTATAAGGTTTTGAGGTTTATTTGGATTTGTGAAATCACGTTGAGGCAATCAAGAACCCAGAGAAACCGCAGTGAACATTATCGGCAGCAAATATGCCATTACTCTCCTCATCAGGGACCTGAATATAGACTCTGTCACCTGTATACAGCTGGAGAACAGCACTGCCTGCCATCTCATCCAGGAAGCCCTTGTTGTACTCATCATAGGTGAAAAGAACTGGCTCCTCATTTCTGTAGAGGGCCACCAAAGCATTGGCACCATTGACATGAAAGTGATAGCTGAAATAGTAGAGGCCTGGGACCTGGCAGGTAAACACGCCACTGTGAGGGTCATAATGGTTCTCTCCATTGTACAGAATCTGGTTAAACTGAATAGGGGTTCCCGCTGGGGGGTAGGCCGTGGTTAGCACAGCACTAAAAGCGGACATAGGAGCCTTAATCATCTGAGGCATCACAACCTCATGAGATTTGATTGGCATGCTCTTCTCATGGTGGTAGACCATTTCTCCTGGTGGACCAGGTGGTCCAGGAGGACCAGCAGGACCTGGGGAACCATCATGACCTCTGGAACCAGGAATTCCAGGAGGACCATGGGGACCAGGAATTCCCTTAGCTGTCAAGCCAGCTGGGCCAGGTGGACCTGGAAGACCTGGATGACCCTTGAGTCCAGCGGGACCTGAAGGACCAGGAGGTCCAACGGGTCCCATTGATCCAGGCAGTCCAGACTCACCGCTTTTACCTGGTGCTCCTGGGGCGCCAGTGTGTCCCTTTGGCCCTTGGGCACCATTAATACCTGGGAGTCCTGGGGCACCTTGATGGCCTTGTGAACCCTTTGGACCTTGAGCACCATTATGACCTGGGATTCCCGATGGACCTACTGCTCCAGGGGTACCTGGTTTTCCAGTGAAACCTTGAGCTCCCTGTTCTCCTTTGGTTCCTCTTGGGCCCGGTGCACCTACCATGCCAATGTCACCTTTGGGTCCAACTGGGCCTGTCTCACCCTGAAATCCTCTTGCACCCTGTGGGCCAGCTGGACCCATGGGACCAGTAGCACCTGGCTGACCGGTAAATCCAGTTGGGCCTGGCTCTCCTTTTTGACCAGTAGTTCCTGGACTACCGGGGGCTCCTCTGCTACCTGGAATTCCAGGTTCACCTGTTTTGCCAACACCTGGCATGCCAGGTGAGCCTGGCTGACCAGCAGGACCCTGTGGACCTTTTGCTCCCATTGGTCCAGGCATACCTGGGGTGCCATTCTGACCGGGTTTTCCTGGTGCTCCTGTGCCTGGTTGCCCAGTATGACCCTTTGGCCCTTGCACACCCATTGGTCCAGGTGAACCATCTCTTCCAGGCTCGCCAGGCTTGCCAGGTTCTCCAGGATAACCGGTGGCACCAGGTTTACCAATTCCAGGTTTTCCAGGCATTCCAGATGGGCCCATTGGCCCAACAGGCCCTGCTGGTCCTTGAACGCCAGGAACTCCAATGCCTCTCTCTCCTTTGGGCCCATGAAGACCAGGAATTCCAGGATGTCCCTTTAAACCAGGCTCTCCTCTTGGACCCATTGCTCCAGAGATCCCAGCTGGTCCAGGTTTTCCAACAGAAGAAAGTCCAGCAGGTCCAGGAGATCCAGGGGTACCAGGTGCACCTCTGTGACCCATTGGTCCAGTTGCGCCAGGCTGACCTCTTTCTCCAGGCTTTCCAGGGGCGCCTGGTTTTCCAGGGCTACCTGAGACACCAGGTTTACCTGCTTGAGTGAAACCAGGTGGTCCGGGTGGTCCAGGTGGGCCATGTGGTCCAGTGTGTCCCACACCACTCTTTCCAGGAGGTCCAGGAGGTCCCATTGGTCCTGGCTCACCTGGAGGACCTTGAGGGCCTTGCTGGCCTTCAACAGC
The DNA here is from genome assembly GCF_900408965.1 of Simochromis diagramma. Taxonomy (NCBI): domain Eukaryota; kingdom Metazoa; phylum Chordata; class Actinopteri; order Cichliformes; family Cichlidae; genus Simochromis; species Simochromis diagramma. The sequence continues at coordinate 2,610,086 of NW_024386757.1, read as the reverse complement.
TAGGGATTACAAAAAACCCACAAAAAAAGTAATTAATCAGTTGATAGAATGTATATGTCAAAATGTTATTATGCCTCTGTTTTTTCTGGTTTTAGCTTTTGGTCAGCTCTATCTTTATCTTTGAATTTAGTAAATGTATTGATGAACTGAAATTGAATTTATATGTTGAGATAGTGGCTTCATAATAGAGCATCTTGTGTCCATTTATTGTACAGCCTTTTATGACTCTTGAATAACCCTGACATCTGATATCTTCTCCATAAGATCACAATCTGACTTGAAACACTGATCCCTGTAAATTGTGGAGTGGGTTTTTCACAGCATGATCTTCACAGCACAGTAATCTGTGGTGTTGCTCCCACACAGTTTATGCTTGCTGGTATAAGACCCAGTTGTACCCTCTCCTATGAACAGCAGCTGTATATGTCCACCCAATACTGCACCCATCCTTTTCCTGTACTGCCCATGCTAGTAAATGTGTAGTTAGTGGCGTCAAATCAACATCATCTTAATGCATTTCGTGCCATATAAAGTACGATACAAGTACAAGTAATGGCTACAGTGGGATGAATATGTGTGCTAAACTGGTGTATAATGCCAGTTTGTAGTGGAAGTTAGTGTTCACTAAATTTACAGCTATAATATAGGTGTAGTTAAGCATAGTTCCTTTTCTCCAACAATACAAACTATTTATAGCTTTACTCCAATTTAACAGTAGATAGGGAGCATCATGGACAAAGTTGGCAGTTTGTTCTTCAAACCTAAGGTAACACATATAACTTCCAGACAGTCTAGTTGTGTTGTCTCTTGACCTCTTAACATCAAACAGGTTGCTAGCAGACTGGTTTGGATTAGGATTAGGTTCACATATACCATGTATCAGGAGTTTTTGTCTTTTTTGAAATATGCAAATAGAAATCGTTAAAAAATGGGGGGTTAACTGCAGGATCAAAATGCATGTAAGAGACTTGATTTGAAAGGCAACATTTTTTAGTTTCTGAAAATATGCCCGTTTGGTGAAAATCAACCCTAACCTCAAGTCTTTTGCAGATGACATGGCTGAGATTAAGAGATTACATTTGTTGTTCATGCATTGGAATTTTTACTGATGACTTAAACTTACATGTATTATTTTTCAGTTTGGTAGTATCTTAAAGTTAATTTAATACTTTTAGTGAAAGTAAAGTAAAGGACACAGTTTCCAGAGCTGTCTACCTTTAAGTATCTTTATAAATAATATAATTATCATTTTCATTTCTACTGTAAAAATGAAAACCTGAGCACTCTGAGCTTTAATATTAACAAGACAAATCATTTATATAAATGCTGTAGCTTTTCATCATAACTCTGGATGCATCCTTGTCAAATGAAGACCTGTCAGAGAAACAAATCAAATGGTGCTGGCCTCTCTTTTGAAATGGTGTTTTGAGAAAAAAAAGTTCTCTGAGAGGGCTATCATTTTCCTGTCACATAAAGGCTGTGCTTGAAACCTCACAGGAGATGTTTGTGCCAGAAGTGGGAATTTTTGGCAGCCAAGAAAACCACAAAATGAAGGTGATGATACTGGCCTCGGTAGCTAACCCCTGATCTGAACTGCGTGTTGCCTGTAAACACTGTGCATGGTTAGGCTCACATTCCATGTAGTGTCATTATCCACGCTCAGTTTGGCTGCTTCAGTAAATACCCCCTCAGTCTGACTCTTGATTCTGTCTTTTATATTAGAAAAACTGTTTCCATTCTTTCAGCTGAGTGAAGGTCCATTTAATTTGCTGTGGTTTGTTTGGGAGATTTACTGTTTGAACTTATGAGAGCATTTCTCCGCAGCCTGTATAGGTTTTTTTTCCCTTGTAATTGTATGGTGTGATTTTAATACCACAAGGCAGTTTGCGAGGGCGTGCCTGCAACGTGGTCGCAGCATCTGTTTTGGAGATTTGTCAAATTTGAGCTTGCATTGTTGACTTTGAAATCTAGATTTACGTAAAGGCACACAAGTCAAACCACATCAGAGCAAAGCAGCAGAAATAAGTCCTTCTGAAAGTTTGACTCTTTGTTTTGTTGGGGTATAAAATTTAGTTTTAGGCATCATCTTGGTTGCTGTGTCATAACTACTGCTTTGTTTTTTATGACACATGCAGTATACACAGCTTTCCTCTTTAAACTTAATTTATCCAGAGCACAAGTGCTTGCTTACAGCCTTACCCCACCTTTCAGTTATATACAGCGGTACACAGCAGTTTACTTGGCCTGCTTGATAGCACTTAATTAAGGAGGGTGGCACTTTCCATATGTATATGAGTCAGGAGTTTGCCAGGATATGTGACATTCGTAGCGATGATAATTATGATGAGGATAATGACGTGTAGCTTGTTGAAAGATTGTTTTCAACCTATGTAAAAGGCTGCTGTGTTTGCAGGGTTCATGCAGGTTATCAGATCAGTGGTGACAGCTCAAACGGCAATTTTTGTCGTGAGATGGTGACTTGAAAACCTTGCTTTGAGTTTCCTTTTTAAACCTCTTAATGTCCACCAGGTTGCTGGCAGCCAGTTTATCGTAAGGGACGGAGTTAGGCTTAGGTTCACATCTCCTCCCTTTATATGGAATATTCAGGCTAGCATACCCAAACTGGAATCTTGTAACAGTATGAGGCAAAAATGTCTGTAAAAGGCAAAATCTTCAAGTTTTTAAAGCTACGCTTATTTAGTATGTGGCTAGAACCCTACATGGTTTGCAAGCAACCCAGTGAATATTATAAGTTTTATTAAAAATTACTACTATTTTATTTTGGTCAAGTTTTTAAACCTTTATACCTTTTGTAACTTAATGTCCACCAGGTCAGTGCTGACCTTTGTAGAGTTTGGTGAACTGTACTCTTAAAATAAATGTATGCCCAATGCAAGATCTTGTAGTTTCTGACAATATGTGGCTAAAATGAAACCCGACCATGACCATGCCCCTGGTCTTCAGTGACCTGGTGGGCATTAAAGATGGTAGTATTGGAATAATATGGCTTAATTCATCTTATTCATCATTTGTACTGTTTCCCTCATTTTTCATTTTTTCAGCAATAGAGCAGGTTACAAAATATGACAAGTGTCATCTATTCCTTTTCAGCACTTTCATTTGGTTTTAACTGCTCAACAAAAATGTGATGGATTATGAAATTGATGGAGTCTAAAAGAGGTCTGCGTTCCAGCCTGCAGTCATTTGAACACTGGGCTTGTCTGGAGTTAACATACTAAAAGAAATAGATGCACTTTTTGCATGTTTTTTTAAGGCATGTTTTCTATTCTGGCTCCTCCTCGATTTGTTATTGGGATTTTTATGAAAGTAAAACACACACAATAAAACTCACCATGACTCTTGACAGGGTAGGGAGTCTTGCTCACTTTTGGTACATGATAATACCTCTCAGGCGTTGCCTCAGCTAATGCTAGGAGGACGAGGAGGAGGCTTGTTACCCTCAGGTCCATCTTGTGACGCTAAACCTGCAAAGACAAAAAAGAAAAAGAAAATCACTTTTATGAGAAAAAGCATCTTCACATACAATCAGTGCAAGTGGAGGAGATGGCCAAAAATTAAACTGGCTTGTCCTTTTTTTAAAAAAAAAAAAATCACACATCTATTGATTCACTGCTAGAGGGAATCTATTTTGTTGGATTGGCACTCTCAGGTGCAATCTCTCTCCTGGTGTAAACCCAGCTGCAGCACATGGCTCATTACAGTCAGCACTCTGACCCACCTCACAGTCAGAGCCAGGCTCCAGCTGGGAATCCCCTGATACATTCCCCTGAAATCAGGCAAAAGCCACCTTACCGGGAAGGTTTAGGCCTCTGGAGAAACAGTGGGGAACTTGGGAGGCTGCTGTCCCGGCGTGGTGCTCGTATATCCTTAGTTGTGGAGTCTCTCTTGACTGAGCGGCTGCTGCTGCTTCCCAGGGCACTGGGCTCAAGGTATTTATACTGGTCTTTAGCAGCGTGGAGGATCTGCCTGCTGGAAGTTCCTCCCTTATTCTGATGTCATCTTTAATGATGGTGCCATGTCACTTGTCACTCTAGGGTGATGTTCTCTCTCTCTCTCTCTCCTCACTCCTTCTGGTTCTCTCTGTCTGTGCGGAGCAGCAGCAGTCAGGGGATTCCTAGCAGACTTTCTATGGGTGACATGTCCCAGTGAGGGTGATCTGCGAACATAACACCTTTAACAGCTCTTTTGACTGGCACTCTTGTGACAGATGTCTGCGTTAGTGTCCCTGTTTAGCATTTTTAATTGCACAAACATAGGTGTTTTCTTAAAGTCTAAAAACATCAAGGTATTGACTAAGTGGGTTGTGACGGGATGTTTTTTCTGGAAAAGTAAAGACTGCAAGTCTGACAATATTTTCCTCCAGTCGGAAGGCTCTGTACTGGTCAGGCTGTGGTGTGCTATACGGACCAGACAGCTATTTTCAGTCACATTGGGTTAAATGTGAATTTGCACCCATCTTTTAATGGGTGCTGGAAACTTTCCCTTTCTCATGTGTAATTTTCAGCAGACTGTGTGTATTCTTCTAAACACATTTCCAAACTCAGCAGTCTGACCTTTCATTTGTGTTCAGGTTTATATTTCTCAGAGTAAAAACATGTCATGATGCTGGCATGTTTATGTCTGTATATTGTCTGTGTAATTTTTGCAAACCAGCCTGTGGTTTTTGAGGCTGAGATCCACAGTGCAGCTTTGAAACACCAGGAGGCAGAAGTGAGTTTTTTTTTCTAAGACTCTCACCTGCTTCGTCCTGTGAGAAGCCTCCTGTTTGCGCTTCAGGCTCAGGGAGCTGGGCGCTGCTCTACCAGTGCAGCTGGAGGATAGCTGTAGTGAAGTTATTGTTAGTGTGGTTTTTTTTTTTTTTTTTCTTTAATGGCAGTCTGTGTTACAGAGAAAAAAAAACCTAAATTGTGTAATTGGACAATGATCTAAAGCTACATATCTGAAAATTGCATTCTGCTTTAGTTTTAACGTTTAACAACAGTCATTTACTAATCATTTAAGATCAATGTTTAGACAAAAATAATAAAAACATATCAAAAGCTTCTTTCAAAATAAATGATCACTTTGCTATCTGCAACACATTTTTTAAAAGTTGTGAAAGGGGCAGCAATAATAGGCTAGGACAGTTATCTAATATCAAGCAAAAAAATAAACGGTAATTAAGTAAAAAAAAAAAAGAGCATCCCAGAGAAACTGAATCCCTCAGAAGTAAAGATGAGAGTGAAATGCTTTTTGGGCAAATAGTTTCATAGAGTAGTAGATTTTAAGAGAATTCTGGGATTTCAGCATTTATAATACATAATAGAAAACAATCCTTTTATGCAACAGATAGGGCTGAAAACCAATGCTGCATGATGGTGATGATTATATACAGTGGGGCAAAAAAGTATTTAGTCAGCCACCGATTGTGCAAGTTCCCCCACTTAAAATGATGACAGAGGTCAGTAATTTGCACCAGAGGTACACTTCAACTGTGAGAGACAGAATGTGAAAAAAAAATCCATGAATTCACATGGTAGGATTTGTAAAGAATTTATTCGTAAATCAGGGTGGAAAATAAGTATTTGGTCACCTCAAACAAGGAAAATCTCTGGCTCTCACAGACCTGTAACGTCTTCTGTAAGAAGCTTTTCTGTCCCCCACTCGTTACCTGTATGAATGGCACCTGTTTGAACTCATCATCTGTATAAAAGACACCTGTCCACAGCCTCAAACAGTCAGACTCCAAACTCCGCCATGGCCAAGACCAAAGAGCTTTCGAAGGACACCAGGAAAAGTATTGTAGACCTGCACCAGACTGGGAAGAGTGAATCTACAATAGGCAAGCAGCTTGGTGTGAAAAAATCAACTGTGGGAGCAATCATCAGAAAATGGAAGACATACAAGACCACTGATAATCTCCCTCGATCTGGGGCTCCACGCAAGATCTCATCCCGTGGGGTCAAAATGATCATGAGAACGGTGAGCAAAGATCCCAGAACCACACGGGGGGACCTGGTGAATGACCTGCAGAGAGCTGGGACCAAAGTAACAAAGGTCACCATCAGTAACACACTACAACGGCAGGGAATCAAATCCCGCAGTGCCAGACGTGTTCCGCTGCTGAAGCCAGTGCATGTCCAGGCCCGTCTGAAGTTTGCCAGAGAGCACATGGATGATACAGCAGAGGATTGGGAGAATGTCATGTGGTCAGATGAAACCAAAGTAGAACTTTTTGGTATAAACTCAACTCGTCGTGTTTGGAGGAAGAAGAATACTGAGTTGCATCCCAAGAACACCATACCTACTGTGAAGCATGGGGGTGGAAACATCATGCTATGGGGCTGTTTTTCTGCCAAGGGGACAGGACGACTGATCCGTGTTAAGGACAGAATGAATGGGGCCATGTATCGTGAGATTTTGAGCCAAAACCTCCTTCCATCAGTGAGAACTTTGAAGATGAAACGAGGCTGGGTCTTCCAACATGACAATGATCCAAAACACACCGCCCGGGCAACAAAGGAGTGGCTCCGTAAGAAGCATTTGAAAGTCCTGGAGTGGCCTAGCCAGTCTCCAGACCTCAACCCCATAGAAAATCTGTGGCGGGAGTTGAAAGTCCGTGTTGCTCGGCGACAGCCCCAAAACATCACTGCTCTCGAGAAGATCTGCATGGAGGAATGGGCCAAAATACCAGCTACTGTGTGTGCAAACCTGGTAAAGACCTATAGTAAACGTTTGACCTCTGTTATTGCCAACAAAGGTTATGTTACAAAGTATTGAGTTGTATTTTTGTTATTGACCAAATACTTATTTTCCACCCTGATTTACGAATAAATTCTTTACAAATCCTACCATGTGGATTCATGGATTTTTTTTTTTCACATTCTGTCTCTCACAGTTGAAGTGTACCTCTGGTGCAAATTACTGACCTCTGTCATCATTTTAGGTGGGGGAACTTGCACAATCGGTGGCTGACTAAATACTTTTTTGCCCCACTGTAAGTCTTTATTGTCAACATGTTTGAAGAAAACATGGTCAAGGCCCTTTTTCCTTCCCGTACTATACCTTGAAAAACCATATTTTTTGCGCTTTTTAAATTGGGGGATGTTTATACATTGCTTCAGGGTTAGAGTAGGTTGTAGGGAGTTGTGATCTTTGGGTCTTTTGGCACTACATCATTCTGGAAATCACAACACGGGCACAGGACCACTCCAGAAACCACTGAACAATGAATTAGAGCCAAGTTTATTTAAGATGGATTGACAAGAAGTGGTGTGTGCTAATAATCAAACTCGCTTATTATCAGCACCAAGTTAAAATAGCAGGACAATGCCAAACTCCCCTGCCTGCAGTCTAGACCCGCTACCCTCTGAAAGTGTTATGAAATGGAAGCTTGAATAAGAAAACATGTGCTATTCAAGACTGTGGCAGTTGTAGCAATTGGACTCCTCACTTCCACAATGCTTATGCTACAGTCATAGTAGGCAAAACAGTGACCAGAGGTTGTGGTGCAAACAAAATTATTGCAACCATGAGCAGTGAACTTGTGATTTCAATGCTTTTGGTTCCTTCAACAATGGGGACCAGATTGGTGTTCACTTGCAGTCATCAAGTTTCGTGCATCTAAATGGTGATAAAATGGCCAGAAGTCAGAGTCAGTCCGCTGTCTGTTAAATTGCCAATGATTGGGTCAAGAAACTGAAAAATTCCTGTTCCAGTAGCATGGTTGTTGTAGAATGGCAATTTAACTAAAAGATGACCAAGAGCTTAGAAAACACTGGTTTTTTTTTTCTAACTAACTTATTTTTTTCTCTCATCTGTACCTTGGTGTAACCAGGCAAGTAAAAGTGTAGTGAAATGGAGCATTTGGTATTAAATTCTTAAGGAAGGAGGAAGGTTTAACATTCTTTACAAAAAGTCCAACCAGACGGAATTGATGCTGCATCCACTGGACGAACTTCCCAGGTGGAAGGAGTTAACATTTTCTTACTCCTGTCCCATTACATGTACTAAAGACCATCACTGTAATACTTTAATGTTACAGTGTTACAGGCGTTTCCATTCGTGACCCATGCATGTGGATTGCTTGTTTTTTGTAATTGTCCTATGATCCTCACTGACATGCAGATCATTTACTTTCAGTCACATTTATCCCTCTGTTTCATGTTCTTTTGTTACTTAACTGTGAAGAATCATCTGCGACTGTGCTCCTGGAATTTGTTTGAAAAAGTACAGAACTTTCAAACAATACTTGTTAGATGACTGAGTGGACCATCTATCTTTTATCACACTTGTAGCTGTGGCCAGTAGGTTCTCATATGACATCAGTTGGCTAGAACAAGCTTTGGTTTGGCTACAAGTTAATAGCTTGAAGCCAAGCAAGCAGTGGTAATTTATATAGGAGTCGCCATACTGAGATTGGGGATGGGCATTTAAAGCAAAAATACTATTTGATGTTCACAGAGAACTATTAGGGCATCCTTGCAGGACTAATTCCATCTTTAACTGTAGGAGATGCTCTAATGGGTGTCACCACTGGTTTTGTAGCTTAACCAAAGGTCAAGACCGTGGCCATGGTTACCTCTGGCTCCACCCTTCCTGGTAAGATTGAGTCTCATTAGGCTCCACTCGCAGCCCATGTGATATTTATACATTCAGTGAGTAGTTTTCTTAAAATTGTTTTTTCTGTTTCTCTTTCTGCCTCACATGACATTTTTCTACACATGTCAAGTAGAATAAATGCAAAATTCAGTAAGCAAAAAAAGACAAATCAATGAAATTAACAAAATCAAATTAATGAAATAAGAATAAATAATTGTATTATCAATAAACATCATGAATTGTATCTAAAAGTGGTTGTGAAGTAATCCTGATGATCGCCTGACATGGTTGAGGTTAACAACCAGTACAACTCTTGACTCATGACTTATCCAAGTAATGCTTTCTGCAGCTTAAACCGTGTTAACTTCCTGATCTTCATCAGCTTACATCTGCTGTACATAAGAATCGTGAATGGCCTGGGACTGTGTAATATATCTGTGGTTTTAGAAAAGCCTTTCCTCCGCTTTCACCGTATCATTTTCGCTGCCAGCCACAGATGAGCATTCAGCGAGCCATGGGCATCTTCGGTAAACTCTTCGAATGAAATGACAGAGTAGCGTGGGAGGTGGAGTCGACATTTAACAAGTTTCTAAGCTGCAGATACGCCATTGCATCTCACCATGAAAGTGGCAGTGACCGCAGTGAGGCATGGCTCCTTTTTTATTTCAATTGGATTACTTTTTTCTATTTTGGTGTGTCAGAATTAATGCCTCCCTATCTAAATCTGGCCGCTGTGAGGTTTATTGTAAACGGCTACTTAGATTCACAGCCTGTATTTGGGCGAGTTTGTGCTGTGTATGGCAAAAGGCAGTCATAAAGCAAAAACATGTAATTAGGAGGGGAGATGAGCTCGATAAGAATTCGTCTTCAGTGTTTTCAGACACCTTGTGATGGCAGGCTGGGTTGCACTTGTGGGAAGGGTCTGCTGTAAACATTGTTTTGCCCCTCCAAACATTAACACGCTGCCGCTTCATTCCAGACATGACTTAATTCTTCTTCAATGGCTTTAATTAACTCTAACAGAGTTTGTCCCCCACTATACTCAGCCTCTGTTTTCCACATTAACTTGAAACATGTTTATGATTAAGTCACATTTGTGTTTTCTGTGATTCTGAAAAAAATGTACTCTGCACCTCAGCTGGCAGAGGAACGCTCACACCTTTTGTTGTCCTTTTTCCAGTTTGTGTTGTCTTTTTTAAAATCCCATTGTGTGTTTTTCTATAGTTGAATGCATTTTCCCCCTGGATTTAGCCCAGGAATAAACAGTATATTGGACAGTATCAAACCGGCAAATTAAATCCAAATCCAATTCAAATTTCTGTGCGTTTAGGCTGAAGGGTCATAGCTCACTGCATAAATTGGATGTGTTGTTAAATGACTACTGAATTGTAATTTGTATCTTTGGACAGAAAGTCCAGTGTGGTGTGTCTCGGTGTGTCTGTAACTGTTGGATGTAAAAAAAAAAAAGAAAAAAAGGACAGTCAGTGGTATTTGCATAAACTAGTAACGCACACATAAATGCACTCGGCAAAACTACACAAAACAAGTAAATGTACATGGGATACAACGTTAAGAACAAAAACAACCAAAATGTATGAATTTTGGTGCCAACAAAATCTGATAGCTCAGTGTCATTGTCTGTGGCCAATAGGCAGGGGTAAAAATATTTGAATTTTTTAGTAATTGCGTCCAGGTAATTTAAAATACCCATAATGCCATAATGGCTCAGTCACACTAGAGCAGCAGTCCCCAACCTTTTTTGCGCCACGGACCGGTTTATGCCCAACAATATTTTCACGGACCGGCCTTTAAGGTGTCGCGGATAAATACAACAAAATAAAACTAATACCAGTACCAAAAAAAAGAAGATTTATTCATAACACACGTGAAAAGGCCCAGGAAAACCGAGTAAACGATAAAAACGATAACAAAATAACGCTGAAAACCGATAAAAACCCTGAAAACCATACATTTCATACCTGAGCCTCAACTCTCGCACCAAACGACTCACGGACCGGTACCGGTCCGAAGCCCGGGGGTTGGGGACCGCTGCACTAGAGTGAAAGTAGGGTCGCAACCTCTTTGTGATTGGGAAAAATCTGGTTGCCATTATTTATGTTTGATTACCTAGAAATTAAACATGAGGCACTATCAACCTCTGGGCGACTGCTGCATATCACCAGGTGATTACACAGGTCACCTGCTGGAGGGCATCCTGTTTACAACCAGCAGCAATCCAGCTCAGGCTGACTGGAGAAGGTTTTCAGTTAATTGCTGTCAACATGTTGCCATCCATCTGAGTCAGGCTGTGCCGATCCCAGTATCTGATTTTGAAATTTGGCTTTTCTATAGTTAATGGTAATTTTTTTTAAAAGAACCATAAACGCATTAACAAAAAATCCAACAGATTCTACTGACTTTTAAAATGTCACTGAGAGCTATACTTAAACTTTTATTTTAAAGTGTAAAAATTAAAGTTAGCATTGGTCTCATGTAGGGCTGGGCCATATCATATCGTTTACGGTAATACCGGTACAATGTTAGGCAATGATAAGAAAATGAAATATCGCGATAGAATATGGGTAAAACGCGGATGCTCAGTGCCTTTGTTTTCATACGCACATGGCGGAAAAAGTATGGTGGTAACGGAGAATGAGAAGGGCGAAAGCAGATTGTTGAATGAAACGGATGAACCAGAATTGGTTTGTAAAAATGGTGCAACTTCAGTGGTGTGGAACTGGTTTGGTTTTCGTCCGTCAGATACACACCAAAGCACATTTTTTGGTAGACCATGCAAGTTTTGGTTAAACTGTCAGCAAGGAATTTGCATTTGCAATGTTAAATTTTTATATAGCTTTAATGCACATAAAAAACAGCTGCTTGTTTAAGTGAAAATACATTGATGTGGTTGTTCTTTTTGCACTAGTAAAGTTGTGGAGTTGTAAAGTATTTTGTCTCGCGTCAATTATATCGTCAGTTATATCGTTATCGCAAATTTTCAAATATATATCGTGATAAATATTTTTGGCCATATTGCCCTGCCCTAGTCTCAGGTGTTAAAACAGTCTAATATTAATGTGATAATGTGTTCCAATCTGGGAACCTATCACCTGCTGACTGGATGCTGTTGTTATTGGTGCATGCAAACTGTGACATCATCACACAGCCAGCCTTGACCTGCTGCAGTCAGAAGAAGTCAAAAAAGAAAACAAAGCGTTACTGAGGTTTTTCCAGAGCTTCCTACAAGCATTTCATCCGTCTTCTGGGGGCAACAAGACAAGACTTACAAGACTTACATAATTTCCTTAGGGATTATTAAAGTAATATGATTCTGAAGATTTTCTGTGCCAGAAAACTTTATGAATGAAATGAAAAGACCATCAAAAACCATCACTTAAATCATATGAAATGACAGTTTCAAGATTGCATTCGATTGCAAATGTCTTTAATCTTTTGCTCTTAGTAAAACTCAGACTGCAAGAGGACTACAACCAGGATCCAGAAAACTCCCTGATCCTGTGTGCACATACTTTTTTCTTTTTTAGAGATGACCCCAAACCTGGTTTAAATTTATGCAGTGGACTTTTTTCTTGGCTGCCATCCACACCCATGTGATGTTAGTAAGTTAGTCAGGCTAGCTCTTTGTTAATCTGTTGACCCCAAACCAATGTTTGGGCTCCATTTGTAGCCAAATACTCACAGAGGCATGGACTCTGTAAGACCTCTGAAAGTGTCCTCTGGTGTCTGGTGTCAAGAAGTTATCTTTAGATCATTTTAAAATTAGACTCACCCCAGCAGTCTCTTCCTAATTTATTCCCTTTCAGACCACTCTCAGCAAATACCACAAAATAATACACAGCTACCGACTAGGTGCACCCCAGCCACATGAGAACATCTAAAAAGAAATGTCACTGATATTTATATCAGCATTTTAGTAGCCTCCTCATCTAAGACCCAAGTCATTCTCTTGTCATTTGTGATATATAATGCAGATTTTCTCATCTTCCTATCTTTTCCTTTACACATTGTTTGTTTGGTTTTGTTTTTGGCGGTTTTTTTGTCTCCATATTGTCCTGAGCCCTGCAGCCTGACAGAAAGAGAAAAATAATTGCAGGTTGATGTGCCTAAGGAAACAAGGAAGAGTGGAAAGCAAGAGCTAAAGATAGAGTGTTTGAGATGGGAAGTGACGGCGGCTAAAATTTAACGTTTTAATAAACCAAATAGGCCACTAAGAGGCACTTAGAGCTTTATGATTGGAAAGACTAAAGCTGGACCTCCTGGCTGAGTCTTGGCTGCAATTACAGGGATCCAAAGACAAAAATCATGGTTGCAGGCTTGACCAACCTGAGGCTAACTGTAATTCAGAATAGCAACTAAAGCCCTCACTGCATCCTTCTGGATTTTCTTTGCCTTTTTTTTTCATCCTGACAAAATCTTGCCCGAGTCATTATGAAATTATGGAGAGGTTGGTCTCATGAGAAAGAAAAATTAAAGTCAGAAACACAGAAGTCCATGGTTACCAAATCAGATTTTGCTCTCATTTTAGGATTTATTTCAGGAGCAGGTAATGGGTTACTTTAAATCTAATTATCTTAATCAAGGCTGAGTGAGTGCTTTAATGACCAGCCCTTTTTATTTGTACCAAAGCCTTACCTCTAACTCCAGCTCATAATAAGCAGGTTTTCATGCTGCTGTTGCAATCTGCCTATCCCTGCGACTGAAGAAGAACCTTAATACTTTACTCACTCGCACCTCTTGGTCTTTGATACATTATATCATGTTTTGTCTTGTGTAGGTTGGAAACTAAAATCAACAAAAGCAGTAGTTCACCCCCCCAAAAAAATCCTGTGTACTGAATGTGATTACATGAATTTTATGAATAAACTAAACTATGAATGTAAACCTAGTGAAACCCATATTCACATATACACACTGGTGTGGATCAGACCACACCCATCTTTGAACTGTGTATTGTACTTTGCAGGCTGTGACACCCTGTGTAACAGGACCAAACTAAATCATCTAAATCATAAAGCTCATTGTCATTGCTCAGTTTGGAGGTGAAAGAATAATATATGAGATCAAACATGAGGAGCTTCCCGCTGTGGTGACTCGTTGTGGCAAAGTAGCAGCCAAAAGTAGCTTTAATGTGTACAGCCAGGGTGAAAGTACACTCTGAAATTGTCTAAATTCTAAGGTTCCTTGCATCAGAACATAAAAAACAATCTATTAGGCAAATACAACCTCACTATGCAACATGACAATACACAGTGTCAGTCTTTATTTAACTGAAGCCAAGAGCAAAGGCAATGTGTAAGAAACTAACTAACCCTTACTGCTTCAATAAGAATTAATAGTTATTATTTTGGAGTTAAATAAGTTAGGTTCTACAGCAGATCATTTCAAAGCTCCACGGCACATTTGTCTTTGTACAGTGGGGCAAAAAAGTATTTAGTCAGCCACCGATTGTGCAAGTTCCCCCACTTAAAATGATGACAGAGGTCAGTAATTTGCACCAGAGGTACACTTCAACTGTGAGAGACAGAATGTGAAAAAAAAAATCCATGAATTCACATGGTAGGATTTGTAAAGAATTTATTCGTAAATTAGGGTGGAAAATAAGTATTTGGTCACCTCAAACAAGGAAAATCTCTGGCTCTCACAGACCTGTAACGTCTTCTGTAAGAAGCTTTTCTGTCCCCCACTCGTTACCTGTATGAATGGCACCTGTTTGAACTCATCATCTGTATAAAAGACACCTGTCCACAGCCTCAAACAGTCAGACTCCAAACTCCGCCATGGCCAAGACCAAAGAGCTTTCGAAGGACACCAGGAAAAGTATTGTAGACCTGCACCAGACTGGGAAGAGTGAATCTACAATAGGCAAGCAGCTTGGTGTGAAAAAATCAACTGTGGGAGCAATCATCAGAAAATGGAAGACATACAAGACCACTGATAATTTCCCTCGATCTGGGGCTCCACGCAAGATCTCATCCCGTGGGGTCAAAATGATCATGAGAACGGTGAGCAAAGATCCCAGAACCACACGGGGGGACCTGGTGAATGACCTGCAGAGAGCTGGGACCAAAGTAACAAAGGTCACCATCAGTAACACACTACAACGGCAGGGAATCAAATCCCGCAGTGCCAGACGTGTTCCGCTGCTGAAGCCAGTGCATGTCCAGGCCCGTCTGAAGTCTGCCAGAGAGCACATGGATGATACAGCAGAGGATTGGGAGAATGTCATGTGGTCAGATGAAACCAAAGTAGAACTTTTTGGTATAAACTCAACTCGTCGTGTTTGGAGGAGGAAGAATACTGAGTTGCATCCCAAGAACACCATACCTACTGTGAAGCATGGGGGTGGAAACATCATGCTATGGGGCTGTTTTTCTGCCAAGGGGACAGGACGACTGATCCGTGTTAAGGACAGAATGAATGGGGCCATGTATCGTGAGATTTTGAGCCAAAACCTCCTTCCATCAGTGAGAACTTTGAAGATGAAACGAGGCTGGGTCTTCCAACATGACAATGATCCAAAACACACCGCCCGGGCAACAAAGGAGTGGCTCCGTAAGAAGCATTTGAAAGTCCTGGAGTGGCCTAGCCAGTCTCCAGACCTCAACCCCATAGAAAATCTGTGGCGGGAGTTGAAAGTCCGTGTTGCTCGGCGACAGCCCCAAAACATCACTGCTCTCGAGAAGATCTGCATGGAGGAATGGGCCAAAATACCAGCTACTGTGTGTGCAAACCTGGTAAAGACCTATAGTAAACGTTTGACCTCTGTTATTGCCAACAAAGGTTATGTTACAAAGTATTGAGTTGTATTTTTGTTATTGACCAAATACTTATTTTCCACCCTGATTTACGAATAAATTCTTTACAAATCCTACCATGTGGATTCATGGATTTTTTTTTTCACATTCTGTCTCTCACAGTTGAAGTGTACCTCTGGTGCAAATTACTGACCTCTGTCATCATTTTAGGTGGGGGAACTTGCACAATCGGTGGCTGACTAAATACTTTTTTGCCCCACTGTATTTGTGTTGGTGGCCAAATCACTTCTATCATGGTTTTGGGGTTTTACAGTGAAAGGTGCTGCAAAACAAGAGGCTGTTTGCCTGCTTCAAGTCCTCAGTCCTTCCATACAGCGTTTACCTTCTTCTTCTCAATTCAATTCAATTCAGTTTTATTTATACAGCGCCAAATCACAACAACAGTTGCCTCAAGCCGCTTTATATTGTAAGGTAGACACTACAATAATACACAAAGAGAAAAACCCAATAATCATATGACCCCCTTTGGCAAGCACATTGGCGACAGTGGAAAGGAAAAACTCCCTTTTAACAGGAAGAAACCTCCGGCAGAACCTGGCTCAGGGAGGGGCGGCCATCTGCCATGACTGGTTGGGGTGAGAGAAGGAAGACAGGATAAAAGACATGCTGTGGAAGAGAGACAGAGGTTAATAACAGATATGATTCAATGCAGAGAGGTCTATTAATACATAGTGGTTTCTTCTAAACAGAAAGCTTGGACTCTCTCACTATTTTTGCCTGGTGCATAAGAGGTAGACAGCACAGCTCTTTCCTGTTTACAGTCATTGTACTGGTTGTCCAGTGTCTCTGGGAAGCACTGCAGACTTGATCCTGTTGCTAACTCACTGTGGAGATGGTGACAGCGGTGAGAAAAGGTGTTAGAGGCCAAACCCAGTGTCTTAAACAGCTCCTTCACTATTATGCATGTTTTTTTTCTTTTTTTGGAAGAAGTGCTAGTGTTTAGCAAACACACAATTACAAAGCACAAGCACAAAAATGGACAGAGCAATAGCAACTGTCTGCTCCTGCAAACATCCGAGTCAAATGCTGTATTTCACTGATTATGAGTCGCTGTGGAAGAGGAAAAAATATTGGATTCAGTGTCTTGTTGAAAGGTGGAGTCATTTGAAAGTTTTGTTGTTTACTGGCAAACTCCTTCATAACATGCTCTTCTTGTTGATTACATCTGAGGTGACATTCTTTACAGCCTTTTTCTGGAATTAAATGGCGCTCAGAGCTCAAAAATGTTTATGCCGCTTTATGATCAGAAGACAGACAGTCATACATACACCAGTCACCAGTGACATGGTCACGATTAGGTTGACATCCACGCCTTGATGTGCAAATCTAGACCACATAGGCTTAGTTCAGCAGGGTTTTAGGTTTGGGAGCAGTTACCTGGCAGCTGCTTCGGGGGAAATTATGTCAAACTTTGAAAGGGTTTTTCTGTGCCGCAGCGCCTGTATCCATGCAAACAAGTCCTTAGCTATTAGCCATAATAGGGCCTGTGTTTTAAACAGTTATTAAGTCAGTCTGATTGAAAAAGAAATGCACAGTCCTCAGCATTTAATAGAAAAGTACTGGCAGGCATGTTGCGTGTAAATCAAACAGAAACCATGAATTATTTTTGAATAAAAGCCAAGCAAAATAGAATGTTCTGTAAATATAAAAATACAAACCCTTCACCTTCTCTATGCTTTTTTTAAATATAACCAGTAAGCTCGGTTCTTGGCATAAAGTATGTGCTTTAAGATGTCTTTATGGTATTTTAAACCATTACCCATGCTTATCAGTGCTGGTGGCCTGTGTCCTAAATATACTGGAATCTGTGTGGATTTCCCTCGCTGGGCTGCTCTCCGCTCAGGTCTGTTGTTGTTTTTGTCGGTTTAGGTTTTATTTTAGGTGTTGGGCTGGGAGAACCATTCTTAGCCGGTGGGAAGAATGTGTAAGGAAGTTTAGAAGCTTTTTTCCTCCTCCAATCCAAAGAAACCGAGCGTCCCTCAGCAGAAATGAATAAGCAGCGAGTCACGAATAGCATTTATCTCACGAACAGTAAATATCTTTGGTTTGATTTTCACCACAGATAGTGGAAGTGGGTATAAATTTGAAACCGTAAAAGCCATTATATCCATTAAAGTAGCTTAAATAAGTTTTAACTTGTAGCCCCAGAGAAAATATACAGAATGTAAAATTAGCTGAGTAGGGTTTTTCTTTTATTTATGGTCCATCATCACAAAAAAGGCAACATCTACATTTAATTGTACAGTGTCAGATTTGCATCTTTTTTATCAGCACTGTGAAATGTAATAATAAATAATAGGTCAATGTTTCCTCTGTAGCTTTTGGCTGCAGTCAGCTAAACCATTCACAAAATGAAGTATGTGTTGTTTACAGGGGTGCTTAAGAAAGAACACAGCGAGGCTGTGGAGGAATGAAACAAAGCTCTTGGACTGCACTCTTTAAACTGTGCTGAGACGTGTAAACACAGTCTGAAGATTGCTGCTCTTACCAAAACGGGGGCTTTGTGTTCCCAAAAGCGACTGCATTTACAGCTTTGTAGCCGTGGGTGTGTTGACACCAACACTGAATGGTGTGATTTACAGAGTGCTGTGAATAGTTCAAGGTCAAAAACTTTTGTGGATATATGTAGGAACAGAACAATTCGTTTTAAAACATGAAAATAAAATAAATACATAATTATAATAATTAAAAAAAAAGGAACAGAACAAATCTTAAATGGGCAAGAATGGGGGGATCAGGACTAAAGGAAGGCATTTTTTAGCCAGCGGTGCTAAGACAAAGGCTCCATCTACACTAATCCAGATAAATTTGAAATAGGCGTTTTCGCCTAAAAACGCTCCGCGTCCACACTATCATTTCCAAGCGTTTCCAAACAGTTGTTCATCCACACTGAAACAATCGAAAACGCTGCATTCCTGTATTGTGCATGGGTGAAACTGTCTGCCGTTTATTTACTTAACGGCTCTTTGAAACATTGCGGCAAAATGTCGAGGAAAAGCACTGAGTTTTTTAAATGGACTAACAATAAGGTGGAGTTGTTGCTGCAAGTAACACAAAAGTACAAAGTTGCAAAAGCGAGTGAGAATTAAAGATTTTGAGGAAAAGCTGTCTGGAGCATGTACAAACTGATATTAATCTCTAATAGGGCTGTCAAAATTGAGAGCAAACAAAACAACTGCTGTATAATGCCCTCCATAATCTTAGTTTAACTGGTCACATGACTGCAACACATGACTAAAATACGCTATTGTTTTCGAAAAGGCTCCGTGTTCACGGTCCACACTGCGACTGTATCCGCTTTGGAGAGCGTTTTCAAAACGCTGTGTTTTCCTTGACCGAAAACGCCGTCTCAGTGTGGACGGAAGGCCAAAACAGAGGGAAAAAGATGTGTTTTCAAACAAAATTGTATTAGTGTGGACATGGCCAAAACTTGCAAGTAGATTATGGTGTCTGACCCAGCACATGAGTCTGTGTCTGTTAACCAGCTCAGGCACTTTTCTTATTCACAGCATTAGGCATTTAAGTGCCTGATACTGAACTGAATACACCAACTGATACAAGAAGAGTTATAACCTGTTGCTGTAGCTACTTTAGCATATTTTCATTTTCTAAAAAATAGCAAAACAAAAGAGGGTTTCAGTTTTGCTTTTAGCTTCCTTTGCTAAACCAAAAACTTTATGTACTGTCACACCTTTTCCCAGCATGTGAGTCTTTGAAACTTGGTTCGGATGATTTATTTGGCTTCTTTCTATTATAGGTTTATAATAGCTGGTCAGTCATGAATGGTTTGCTGCGCTCCCATGCATCAAACAGGGGGCTTTGGACTGTAATGACCACTGGTTAGGTGAACTTGTCCAACCCTCCTTGACCCTATAATTACTTGGACCTTCTTACAACTCTCAGGCCATTGGTTTCGAGTATGTGGACAAAACACATTTAATGTAATTCACAGCAGAAGGAAGAGGCTAACTGCAGCTGTGAGCGATAGGGAGAAGTAGTAAATAGGACTAGTTTTCATTGACAATATTTTGAAACCGCTGCTTTGGTTTTGCTCGAATTTTATTAGCAATATACACATGTGTAATTCAGCTGCTAGTTTGAAGTCAGCAAGTATCACCCAGGAGAGGTGGAGCAAGTGAAATAAAGAAATGCCTAATTTTCTCAGTAAAATGGTGAAGTGGCATGTGCTCTGGTTTTTATGGTAATCCAGCAAATCCAAAATAAGATTGCTTTAAAGTCTGCAGTTTCATTTCAAACATAGTATTAAGCTGCAAAAATACCAAAATGCTCTCATCAAATTCACCACGTCTCTGACCACTCATTCACCTCAGCATCCACTGCTAAATTCACTACTGAATTTGTTTAGCTCAGAAGAATTGTTTGGAGCATCCTATGTCTGATAGCGTGGCTGCTTTCTGCATCTGAAGGCTCCTAACCAAAATCCCATGGTTTATGGTGTGATTGTAATCCTTCAAAGCAGAATCCTATTACACTTTTGCAACATTTTCCTAAACCCTGGTCTTTTAGACTACAGCTTTTTCTAGAGACAAAACACCATTCAGCTGTCTGCACTCTTATATAATCCTGATAGACTTTTATTGTAATCAGTAACTATATTACTATCTAGCTTGTCACAGTGTTTTTCTATGCATCCATCGCTCAGGGCTGTCATGAAGTGAGTGCGTACATGTGCCACTTGTATGTTGACACAGCAACTGTATCCATGTTTTTACAGCTTTATAAAGATTTAAGTTGGATGATGAAGTCATCCATACCACAAGGCTAAATTAGTTTGCAAAGTAGCAAGTGGATTGAATATGACATCTTTGTTTGTGTCTTTATTGTGCCAACACCAAACCTTGAAAAAGTTGGAACGAGAAGAAGGAAGGAAGGAACCTGAAAACATGCACACTTACCCATTCTCATCTGCTTACTGTTGCAAACATAGCTGTAATAGTGAGTAAAAAAAGCAGATTTTACAGCTAATGCTTAATGTCAGTTATTGTAAAGGTTGACTGTGTAACCATTGTAAAGCGAGTAAAGGTTGACTCTTTTTCTTCCCCTCTCCTTTTGTTAACCCTCTTCTTTCTTTCTCTTTCCTGGCCTCCGATCCTGTCCTTTCTGATTGTAATAACTCAAAATGAAAAAAAAAAAAAAAAGTAAATGAACAAAATAATAATAAATAAATACTACCACTACTACCAATACTACTACTACTACTACTACTACTACTACTACTACTAATAATAATAATAACAATAATGATAATAATAATAATAATTAATGTCAAATAAAATATGACAATCAAGTGGACCAGTATAGCAAAAGCCGTATAAATCTGTTGGGCATTTTTCTTGGCCTTCAGACAATAACTCTGATTGCTACAGTGCCGGATGGGATATACAAAAAAACCCCATCATAACTTCATTACAGTTTGTGCAAGAAACAGATTTCAAACAGATTTAGAAAGCAGAGAAATGTGCTTTATAGGGATATTCAGTGTATCACAGTAAAGCATTCACAAGGTACTGCTGTCTGAACACAGACAGAAAAATCAGCTCTACCTACACCGTGTTCCAAATTATTATGCAAATGATATTTTCCTCTGATTTTCCTAAGCAGTCGATTCAAATGACAGTCGGTATAATTTTTGATTCATCAACCAATAGATTATAATTCAAATGTTACTGAATAAAACTACCAATGAAAACAGTATCTCTTTCAAAAATAAAAAACTTAAAATGCACTGTTCCAAAATATTACACAAACAGAGTTTCAAAAGTTTTTTAGGTTGTAAAGAACTCAAAATGGTTATTTGTAGAATTTGCAGCATTAGCAGATCAATTTTACTGAAATCAAAAGCTATTTCAATCAAAAACATCTTAACAGGTCAAGTTACATATTAACATAGGACCCCTTATTTGATAGCAGTTTTACAATTCTCATATCCATGGAACTTGTGAGTTTTTGGAAAGTTTCTGCTTGAATATCTTTGCAGGATGTCAGAATAGCCTCCCAGAGTTGCTGTTTGGATGTGAACTGCCTCCCACTCTCATTTTTTTTTGCTTGAGGATGCTCCAAAGGTTCTCAATAGGATTGAAGTCAGGGAAAAATGGGCACCACACCATGATTTTCTCTTCTTTTATGCCGATAGCAGCCAATGATGCACAGGTATTCCTTGTAGCATGACATGGTGCATTGTCTTGCGTGAAGATGGTTGTGTTGCAGAAGGCACAGTTCTTCTCTTTCTACCATGGAAGAAAGTGGTCAGTCAGAAACTACACATACTTTGCAGAGGTCATTTTCACACCTTCGGGGACCCTAAAAGGGCCGACCAGCTCTCTTCCGGTGATTCTGGCTCAAACTATGACTCCACCACCTCACTGCTGATGTTGCAGCCTTGTTGGGACATGGTGGCTGTCCACCAACCATCCAGCACTGCATTCATCTGGACCATCCAGGGTTGTATGGCACTCATTGGTGAACAGGACTGTTTGAAAATTAGTCTTCATGTAGTTCTGGGCCCACTGCAGCCGTTTCTGCTTGTGAGCATTAGGCTACGTCCACACGTACACGGGTATTTTTGAAAACGGAGATTTTCCGTTTTCGTTTTAAAAAATAATCCCATCCACACGTAAAGGCAGAAATGAAGGAAAACGCTGCTATGAACATGCCAAAGCAACAGGTGGCGATATATTCCTAACCGTGCAGAAATGTTGGCCAATCAGAAGTCTAGAAGCCTCGATGGGAAAAAGTAAACAAAGCTGGGGCATAGAAGCAGAACCCAGTCGTATGTGTGGAGGGACAGTAACTGTGTGTGTATATGTAAGCATTTAAACACTGCAGAGAGTAGAATTAACAGTAACAGTATTGTAGAAATTCATTTCACCGAAACAATAACTAACAATAGCTAAGTTTTTCATTACATGTCCAAGGCATTCAACTATTTCATGCTTTTCAGCAGCAGAGAGATCCTATTTCCTTCCTATATTGCTTGAAAATGATGGTCTGCTTAATAATGTGGAATATCCTTCTTTAGTAGTTTTTCCTGTAATTGGGCTCACCTGACAAACTAATGATCTTAGGTGTCCGGCATTGATTTCAGTCATCCAAAGAGCCCTGAGACACAATTCCATCCATGGGTTTAATTGAAAAACAACTTTATGACACTTAAACACAATTTGCATAATCATTTGGAATGTGGTGTAGATTTTACCATGTGTGCTTCCCATTACTGTAACTCGTCAACCATTTTGGATTAGAAAGGAAATTCAAATGGTTCTTCAAAGATGAGAATTATTTTGTATGTTTTATACTCCAAGACATTAATACATTGGGGATTAAATTATTTTATTAAAGTATTTCTTAAATGCTGCAGAGTGCACATTGAAGTTTTTTGATTCAGTTTCAGATTTTGACTACTAAGAGTACCACAGCAGTACGAGACAGAAAGAGTGTGTGATGTGTTGTACTTTAATTATATACCTTACCATGATCACTGTGTTTTTGTTCCCTTAGTCACTTTAGGCACTCTGTGCCTGATTTATTTTCTGCCATTTTCTGTAATGGAGTTCAGCAAGATGAGGTTTTACTTTGCTGTCTCTCTCCAGTGATAGAAAAACACAAGCAGTACATACAGCTAGGCCCATATATATTTGGACATTGACACTGTGCATTTATTGCACAATGCATTTATATAATGGAGATAGACATAATGTGTAGACTCTCAGAATATATCACTGAAATTGGATGAAGGATTTAGGTGTTTCAGCTCCTTAACATGACCAAAAGTAATTGGACACAATTTAATGGCATTTCATGGGCCAGTATGGGCAATTGCTTTGTATAGCCATTATCAATTAAGCAAGGCCTGGAGTTTTATGTGAGGTGTGGTGTTTGAAGATTTTGCTGTAAACAGACCACATGCAGTCAAAGGAGCTCTCCATGCAGGTGAAAAAAGGCATACTTGAGCTGTGAAAACAAGAAAAAATACATCTCCGAAATTGCTACAGTTTGTTACATTCTCTGAGAAAGAAAGAAAGCACTACTGAACTTATGTTCATGGAAGACAACACTTGTGGATGATCGCAGAATCATTTCCATGGTGAAGCGAAACCCCTTAACAGCAGCCAACCAAGTGAACAACACTCTCCAGGAGGTTGGCATATTGATATCCAAGTGTACCATAAAGAGAATTGCATTAAAGTAAGGATTGACACAGGGTTCACTGCAACGTGCAAGCCGCTCATAAACCTTGAGAATAGAAAGGCTAGATTGAACTTGCTAAAAAAAAAGAAGAAGAAGGAAACATCTAAGGATCTAAGAAAGCCAGCAGAGTTGAGGAAAAACATTCTTTGGACAAATGAAACAGGGATCAATACCAGAATGATGGCAACAAAAAAGTATGGAGAAGGCGTGGAACAGCTCATGATCCAAAGCATACCACATAATCTGTAAAGGCACTGTGATGGCTTTACAGAATGAATTCTGGGGTGTTCAGAAACACACTGTCTGGTCAAATACAGCTAAATGCAGTCAAACTGATTGGGCGGCATTTCATAATGCAGATGGACAATGACCAAAAGCATACAGCCAAAGCAAGCTAGGAGTTTATTAAAGCAAAAAAGTGGAATATTCTTGAATGACCAAGTCAGTCAGCTGATTGTAACCCAACTGAGAGTGGATTTCAGTTGTTCACTAAACTTCGAACTCAAAGGCCCACAAACAAACAGCAACTGAAAGCTTCTGCAGTAAAGGCCTGGCAGTGCATTAAAAAGGAGGAAACGCAGGATCTGGTGATGTCCTTGAGTTCAAGACTTCTTTGAGTTCAAGGCTGTCATTGGCAGCAAAGGGTTTTCAACCAAGTACTAGAAATTAACATTTTATTTTCGGTTATTTAACTTGTCCAGTTACTTTTTAGACATCATCAGATCCAGCACTGCACATGATCTGTTGTTTATTGTTTGTTGAACAGTTAAAAATGATGGCGTTACATGTGTGTGTGTTTACAGTTTGCTGCTCCCATATGTGTATTCAGGACACGCAATATTTACATTCACCCCTCCCATCTGTGTCTCCAGTGACAGAGCTAGAGAAATTGCACAAAATCCACAGCTGACTTCTAAGTCCTGGGTCTCGTCTGTTAGTGTTAGGCTATTTTCATGTTTTAAAATGATCTGTTTGGCACTGGAGTCCCTTTGTCATTGTCTTTTAAACAAATGTGTACATATGTTCCACTGCGTGACGTTCCCCACATCAGGGTGGGGATGCACAGTGTTATGTCTGACTTGCCAAATGATGTTGTGGTGGCGCCTTTCTTTGATCAGCCCCATGTTTGCTCACAGATAAGCTAAATATGTGTTTTGCGTACAACATAACAGACGAGGCATGTTCTGCGCTGCGTCAAATAAACAGCAGACTCCTAATGAACTGCTAGTTTAGCTTCCATCAGGTTTTCCTTGGAGGATGAATGACGCTGCCATATCTTAAACAAGGATAAAATAATGGTAATTGCTCATGTGGTTGGATGTTAGAGTGTGATCAGTAGATTTCAGTCTTAAGAATTTAAAATAAGCGTATATTCGCTGCTCTGAAAGGAACGATAATCGCACCTTTTTTTTGGAATACAGAGAATGAGCTCTGACTTACTTTTAACATCAGTTCCATCTGACATCAGCAAAAGGAGCCTCTTGTTTCTTCTGCTCTGAGAGTCGTAAAAACTTAACTGAGCAGCAGCTTGGAGTGTGATTAAAGTGGGTTCCACCAAAGACTTCATTAACTGTTCTCATATTGTGAGAAGACAATAGTTGCACTCAGCTCAATATGTCTTTAATAGCCCGCCTTGCTGCTGTTAAGGTTGTGAAAAATGCAATAAATATGAGTTTGGATTGCATTGTATATGTATATAAAAATAGTTTAAATATGTACTGAATAACTAAAATGTGAGGCTCAGCTCTAAGCATTCAAGGTGAAGAACCAATAGCTACCTATAGGCCTACAGGACTGACATTTGTGAGTATTCTCTACAGTGATTATCATGAACTTTTAAACAAAACCGAGAAAAGGAGTAAATTGCCTGCTTTTAATCTTAGTAAATGACACTTGTGTGATTCGTTTAAATGTGCGGCAAGTAATTTTTTGAAGTTGTTTAATAGGAAAAAAGGAAAACTGTCCTCATGAATATATTCGTTAGTGTTTAATCACGTCTTCCACCAAAGTGATCCATTCTCCAAAACTTTGTATTATTATTTTGAAAATAAGGAGCGTGCACCAGAAGCCGTCATGTTGCCTCACCATCTTGAACACAGTGGCCAAGAAGGACATTACCACCACATGCAGTGGCTTGCAAAAGAGGAGGATGTTGTCCAGAGATGGGCAGTAATCTGATTACTTTTTTCAAGTAACGAGTAAAGTAAGGGATTACTATTGCAAAAACGGTAATTATATTACTGTTACTTTCCCGTAGGAACGCTGCGTTACTGCGTTACTAAAACCGTGATTTTTTGCAAGAATGTCTCACGACAGTGACGTAAGCGAGTGCGCCGTTAGTGACAACAGCTGTGTGCAGATCAACAATGGATCACATATCGATTGTGGGAGAGAGTATGAGCGTGCAGCGTTTAAAGCGTGGAAGCACTGTGTAACACTGGTGGTGCAATACTAGACCTGTTAGTGCTACTTCTTGCCTTCTTTGCCTGTAGTACGGCAGTATAGTTACCTTTAACCACAGTATGGGGACAGAAGGAAAATATGGACCAGATCAGACAGGTTCTAGATTCGTAGGAGCCAAGGGTGTATGACAACAGAGGACTTGTACACAGTAGGTGTAGAAAACACAATTGCATTTATTAACAATTATTAAAGTTGTGCACATTTAACAAAAGTAGAGCGCTCTTCTTGAAAACAAAATAAAATAAAATAAACCCCACAAATGGTCGACCTAAGGATATATTGTCTTTTATGTCTTTTTTAAAGTCAATTTCAGTCTTTCAATGTTCAATAGTCACTCAGTGTGTTTGTAACCAGTCGGGTTACAATCTACCAGTTCATCCGGCTCTTTGGGCTGGGCTCGCCATCCAGTACTGGAAAAGGGATCCTCGATTCTTCTCAGGTCCTCAAAACCAATCCAATCCAAATAAGCAGAGGAAAAAAACCTGACCTGGGGACCAGGCCAGAACACAGTAGTTCAACATTTAAGCTATCATGCCTGCAACTTATTATTACTACTGGTTGCTTGTAGTGTTTCTAAATTTCTTTCAAAATATTCTATGTTGTACAACAAATTATTCTCATTTCAAAGGGAAAAAGTGCATAGGAAACACACATTTAAAATAATACAAAATAGCTCAGCAGTGCATTAAAAATACACATTGGCTTGAGACTTATCAAGTTTCAGCTAAGTAAAGTGCAGGTGAAGGCACTTAATTTCACATTGCTAATACTTAGTGTGCAGGACTATAATTAGCACCATGAGAAAAGGGAACATGTGCTAACATAACAACATCGCACAAAACCATACATTATACATCAATACCACAGTAATGTGACATAAACCTTTAAAGAACATCTCGTATGAAGTGCAGCAGACTCAGTGCTAATTGCTTTAGCCTCGGAAAAGGCACTTTCATTACAAAATGGCTAACGGAAGTTAGCATCGGAGCTAGCGGCAAGTAGCATGCTATGCTAGCGCACGTGTACTGCATGGGACTTACCATGCGAAGCAACAAATGTTACACGGGCTTCACAGTGCTCACGTTGGCTCACGGCCTCTGGAATACAGTATCACTCTTATTATTCTTGCCGAAAAAAGGATTTTCTCTATCCAGCTAGCTTCTTCGCCGCACGGGTAAACTGATCTTTCACCGTCTGTGTCTCTGGCGTATCTGACTGGCACACGAAGGCACACACAGGTGTCTGAGCAGCGCACAGACTGGGGGAGGGTCAGACCAGCCAAGGATTAGTCGCTGAGTGGATCTGACAAACACACTCTACAGGACTAAGTCCTGCCCCCACACCATTTATACATTACATATACATATGTACATATTAAACTTATGTTTACATGCTTTTTATCAGTATTTATTATAATTAACTTTGTTTTTATCAATATTTATTCCCATCGTGAGAGTATGAATATTTATACTTTTAATCCCGTTTTTAACACTGGGTTACACTATCCCCCCTTAGAATCATGCAAGTCCCTTTGCATGGGATAGCTAAACGGTAATGATAGGGGAACCAGCCTTCATGGGGATGACCACAGAATCTTTTTCTGTCAAGGCACTGGTAAAAGCCAGGCTTAGACCTTGAAACAGGGACTGGGCAATGGAAATGAGAGGATTTCCCAACTGACTATATTGCAGTCGTTCTGGTTGGGTTCTTGTCCTCTCTGAGCGCCTTACAGTCGCTGTGGCTTCACTCTCAGTATTTGACTGACTTGAGTTTGCTTGATTATCCTTTGAGTTGTCTTCTTCCACTGGCCCATCACAGGTAGGTCCATCAGGTAAGTTAGTGTCGCTCTCGCTTTCATTGTCAGTGTTTGAGTGTTCCACCATGGTTTCATTCTCCTCTAGTGTTCCACATCCAAGTGGATTTCCACATTCAGGTAAGTTGTCACATCCAGTTAAATTGTCAGCTCCAAGCAAGTTGTCACATCCGGTTAAATTGTCAGCTCCAAGCAAGTTGTCATGTTCATGCAAGTTGTCTCCTCCAGGCAAATGAGTTTCAGCATGATCGTGATCATTAGGGTGTGTCTTTGGCTGGGGAATCTCATAGACTCGGGTGACCTTTATGGGCTCTTGAAGAGGTTCCTCTCTGAACCAACAGACATCCTCATCTTCCAGTTCTGAATGATCACATTCCTCATGTTGTTTAGGTGATTGCCTTGTTTTTGGTTTGCGTACCTGAGTTGGTTGGACAGGTTTCTCCTCAACAGGGGCAAGAAAACCACAAGGGAGCAAGAGATCGCGGTGGACTGTGCGGACTGGGCCCTCTTTTGTTAGGGGTTTTATACTGTAGACGGGCAAGTCACCTGCTTGGTTCACCACAACGTGAATATCAGTCTCCCACTTGTCGGCTAGCTTGTGCTTGCCTCTGAGACGGACTGCACGCACCAAAACTCTGTCACCTGGCTCTAGTCTTGAGGGTTTCACTCGCATATCAAATCTTGTTTTGTTTCTTTCTGCCATTTTGTTAGCATGGTCTGTTGCTAGTTTGTAGGTCTCTTGTAGAGTTGTCTTTAGTTTTGTTATGTACTGAGAATGAGACTTGAAACTTTTGTTGTTAAAGGGCAGCCCAAATGCTAGATCGACTGGCAATCTTGGCTGACGGCCAAACATTAACTCATATGGGGCAAAACCAGTTGTATCGTTTTTCGTACAATTGTACGCATGAACGAGCGGTTTGACATAGTTGTGCCACTGAGTTTTGTCCTTTTCCTCAAGAGTACCTAGCATACTTAGTAACGTTCTATTGAAACGTTCTACCGGGTTTCCTCTGGGGTGATAGGGTGTTGTCCGGATTTTACGAATGCCCATGATCTTGCAAAGTTCTTGGATAATGTGGGACTCAAAGTCGGGACCTTGATCGCTATGCAATCGTTCGGGTATCCCGTAGTGGACTATGAAGTTGTCCCAAAGGGCTTTTGCAACGGTCTGAGCTTTCTGATTGCTGGTAGGGATGGCTAATGAATATTTCGTGAAATGATCGGTTAATACAAGCACATCCTTTACATTACTTCGATCAGGCTCAATGGACAGGAAGTCCATGCAGACTAGTTCAAGGGGTCTGGTGGATTTGATATTCACTAGTGGAGCTGCTTTTTCTGGAGGAGTTTTACGTCTTACACAGCGGTTGCATGTTTTGATCTTATGTTCTATATATGCTGCCATGCGAGGCCAATAGAACCTTGTTCGGGCAAGATCTAAGGTACGTTCAGTGCCTAAGTGGCCCATGTCACAGTGGAGGCTTTGGAAGACTGAGTCACGGAACTGTTCAGGTAAGACAAGCTGGTAAGTAACATCTCCTCCATCTTGGCGAGTTCGGTACAGGATGTTATTGTGCATCTCCAATCGATTGAGCTCTCGGAGTAGAAGGTTGATGTCAGGAAGTTCAGCTCGCACAGTTGGTGGGACCTTTTCTCCAGTTTCAATTTGTGCAATAACTTCCCTCAGACAAGGGTCTGTTCTTTGTTCGTTTGTGATCTGTTCAGGGGACATATGGGGCATAACAGGAAGACCACCACAGTCATTTTCATTGACAAAGTCACCTGGAATGGCAGCTGCGGAAATGGCTAGCGAGTGAACCAAAGGGATGGTGTCATTTTGAGAGCTGCATACAATGTGTTTCTCACAAATAGCAGACACTACTTCAGGACTTAAACTGCTGTCAGGTAGGGACAGGTGAGTCTGTGTGAACTGCTGTATGCGGTCGAGCTCTTTTTGGGACACTGCGTCGTTAAGCAACTCGCCATGTGGCCGTCTAGAAAGGCCATCTGCATCTGAGTTAAGCTTGCCTGCTCTGTACTGGAGCTTAAAGCTAAACGTTGACAGGGCAGCTAGCCATCTGTAACTCATGGCATCCATCTTAGCAGTAGTTAATATGTACGTCAGAGGATTATTGTCTGTTACGACAGTAAACTGATTTCCATATAAGTAATCTGCAAACTTTTCCGTTACTGCCCACTTCAAGGCTAAGAACTCTAACTTATGGGCGGGATAACGAGATTCACTCCTAGACAACCCACGGCTTGCATAAGCTATCACCCTGGTCTGGCCATTCTGCTCTTGATAGAGCGCGGCGCCAAGCCCTGTAGTGCTGGCGTCGGTATGGAGCGTATATGGCAGTTTAGGGTCAGCAAAACCCAATACAGGCGCAGTACTGAGCTTTTCAATGATGGTTTTGAAAGCAAGATCACAAGAGGGAGTCCATCGCTCGCCGAAAGGTGTCTTGGGGTCATGGTACTGGACAGACTTAGCTTTAGGCTTTGTGCTTTTGCGCAAAGGAGGGTAGCCTGATGTTAAGTCAGTGAGGGGCTTAACGATACTCGAATAGTTCTTAATGAACCGCCTGTAGTACCCTGAAAAGCCTAAGAATGAGCGGAGCTGTTTAAGATCATGGGGCACAGGCCAGGTACTTAAGGCTTCCACCTTTTCAGGGTCAGTCTCCACTCCCTTGCTGGACACAATATGCCCAAGATATCTGACAGAAGTTTGGAAAAATTTGCATTTTTCGGGTGAGAGTTTGAGCCCATATTCTTTCAGGCGATCAAGAACTTTCATTAAGCGAGCCTCATGTTCTTCAAGTGTCTTGGAGAATACAATGATGTCATCGAGAAACACGATCACTTCGCGCAGGTTCATGTCGCCCATACATTTCTCCATGAGCCGCTGGAATGTGCTGGGGGCGTTTGTAATGCCTTGGGGCATTCTATTAAATTCCCAAAAGCCGATGGGACATACGAACGCCGTCTTTGGTTTGTCCAGCTCCTCCATCTCAATTTGGTAGTACCCAGATTTTAAATCCAGGACAGAGAACCATTGTGACCCGATCAAGGTGGAAAACGTTTCCTCCAAATTGGGGAGAGCGTAAGCATCTTTTATAGTCTGCGCATTAAGCTTTCTGTAGTCGATACAGAGGCGGACTTCACCATTTTTCTTCCGCACGACTACAATGGGTGAAGAGAAAGGGGAGGTAGATTCCCTGATCACGCCAGCTTCTTGCAGTTCTTTGAGGTGCTTACGGACTGCCTCCAGGTCGTTCGGATGTATGGGACGCGCTCTATGCTTGAACGGTGTTTCATCTGACAATCTGATTGTGTGTTTCACTTGATCCGTCTTTCCAAAGTCAAGATCATTCTGTGCAAACACTTCGGGCATTTGGCTTAGCTTTTTGGTTATGCGCTCCTTCCATTCAGCGCTAATAGGGGAAGAGTCAAAGTTATATGTTACATTTGACTTCTGCTCAGTTCGGGATCTTGGAGTTCTCACTGAGTGTTCATGAGATAGAACTCTCTGATATGCACTGACTTCTCCGATGACACAATTTAGAGGGATTGTCACATCATGTTCAGATTCATTGGTGAGTATAACTGGAACAAGGTAAGGTGCTCGTTCAGGAAGGTCTATGAGACAAGGTTTCACAAGGATGTCACCAGGTAAGGCTGACATTCGTGGATACTCTAACAAGACAGACTTTTCACCGTTACCGGCTGACACAGCTACAGCACCATCTAGAACAACAGTTTGGCCTGCTGGAATCAACTGTGGCTCTTTGTTGTGCATCGTCACTAAACCAAGACTACTGTCTTTGGACTGTTTGTGTCGTGACTCAAGAACTTTTAGAACTGCCCTATAGCCATATGGCAGGTTCAGCTGCAGTTCATGGCATGTGTCAGAGTACAACTCATAAAGTACATCTAATGTGTTTGTCCCAATTAGCACTAAGGACTGAGAAGCTGTGCGCACATCGGGGACAACTAAGGCAAGTGTCGGCACTTCAGCTTCAATGCCAAGGAAGTCCTTTGGGAAAGTGACATGCAGTTCAATGTAGCCTAAGTAAGGCACAGACTGACCGTTGGCACCCTCAACTTCTAAAAGTTCAAACAATGGCTTAATCTCATGAGAGGACAAATGCTGACGATAGTAGGACTCGGGGACTGTAGTCACCTGGGAACCAGTATCTAGCAAACAACTCACTGTGTGACCATTAACTTTCACTTGTGCAGTACTCTTTGTACCAATTAGACCTTTAGGAAAGTCGAAGGAATCTGATCTTGTGTGTGACTTTAGGCTGGCACGCTTTTTAGGTGAAGCTTTTTGTTTAACCTGGGTGGGACGGGTTAATAAAGCATCAGCCTCCATTTGTCCCGCAACGGAGGCAGAATTTAGTTTAAAGAAAGCTGGTCATTCTGCCTGTCCCATATCTGCCTTCTCACTCTTAATTCCCTTCGTTTTGCAACTACAAGGGCAGGATTGGGCTCTGACTCACAAGTGGCTACTATATGTCCATCTTCCCCACAGCGGAAGCAATACCAGGGCTTGGGCCTAGTACTGGGGCGGCTGGGTGGAGGTGAGTTTTCAGGTTTGGCATGGT
Source organism: Simochromis diagramma (assembly GCF_900408965.1). Classification (NCBI taxonomy): domain Eukaryota; kingdom Metazoa; phylum Chordata; class Actinopteri; order Cichliformes; family Cichlidae; genus Simochromis; species Simochromis diagramma. The sequence goes on along the minus strand of NW_024386757.1, from coordinate 2,577,558 downwards.
CAGGTTTTTTATTTTCAGGTTTCCTTGTTCGAACTGTCTTCAGTGTTGCTTGTTTCTTTGGCTTCACAACGGCAGCTAATTGGCTTTTTAGATCGGCAACTTGTTTTTTCAGCTCTTCTAGACTCTCTGACTGTGCTTGACAAACATCTGCATTTGTTTCAGTGACCGTCTGTTCATGAGACACTGCTTTTGGTTTCGTGGCGCTAAAGTGTTTCTTCATTCGCGTGTTTTTAACTTCTTGTCGGTTTTCTGCAGTACGCAGGAAAAGCAATAGCTCTGCATAAGTGGGTGGCTCCTTATGCTTTAGCTCCAATTGCAACTCCGTTAGCAAGTTATCATCCCAGCAGCCTCTGTAAAACTGTTTAAGAAGCTGCTTATTTACTTCATGTGGTTCAAGCCCACCTCTGCGCACGGTGTGATTGACTGCCACCTGCAAACGAAGCAGATAAGCAGAGGGCTTTTCACCATGATCTTGGAGGGTGTTCATGAAGCGTACAAACAGTTCCTCACCATCTTCGACGGTGCCAAAAGCTGAATCCAGAAGGTTAAGATAGTCTGCAGGAGTGGCTTCTGGCCCAAGAGGGCGGATGACATCAGAAGCGGGAGAAAGGAGACTTTCAAGAATCTTGCGAGTTTTTTCCAACTCGGACAAAGAAGCATCTTCCATCAACAAGTCAACATGAGAACGCCATGTTTCATAGTCAGCTTCGCTGTAAGGTCTGGGCATCTTACCAGAGAAAGCTCTGAGTCTTAATGTAGAGTGAGCATGTGATGTCTTTTCAACACTCTTGACAACATGCTCGACGACTACTTTCTGAACCTCTGGTGGGTTGAGGTCAGTTGGACTCAATATTTGAGGTGTCAAGTTTGGTCTCATGGGGCGTTGGAATGCGCCCTGAATGGGTTCAGGAGGGTGAGGCAGTTCAGTTAAGACTGAAGGTGAGGCTCCAAGTTGTGTGGATCCTACCACAGGGCAAGTCTGATCAGCAGCATCATTTTCAGGGTTTATCTCAGCTGTCTCAGCAGCTTCAATGGTGTTCCCTATTGTGGATAGGGCCTCCCGCAACACTTCTTCGAAATCCTTCCCACTTAACTTGGCTAAACCCTTCAGGTTGCTAATGTAAGCCTCAGTAACACTGCCCCCTACGGTCTTAGTATAGACGTCAGTTAAGGCTCGAATGCGGTAACTGACATCTGGATTGTCAGTGGACTGTAAGAGGTAAGGCAGCTTAGGTGCTAATATTTCAACGGCTGCACCGGACTCGAACTCTACAATCTGACTTTTGTAGAATGCAGAAGAGTCATCATCGACAGAGAGCACTCTACGAATAGTACCATGTTGCTCCAGAAACTCAAATACCTCTTTGTCTTTCTCTCTATCAGTAACACCGCTAACAATAATGGCATTTGGTACTTTAACGGCATACTTCTCGACAAAATCCATTTTCACAGTATGTGAGCGTCGGATCAAAGGTCAAAGAGGATTCCAATGTTGTCACACAACACTCTAGGCTCCTGGCTGGCTCGCCACTTTTTTACTTATGTAACACTGGTGGTGCAATACTAGACCTGTTAGTGCTACTTCTTGCCTTCTTTGCCTGTAGTACGGCAGTATAGTTACCTTTAACCACAGTATGGGGACAGAAGGAAAATATGGACCAGATCAGACAGGTTCTAGATTCGTAGGAGCCAAGGGTGTATGACAACAGAGGACTTGTACACAGTAGGTGTAGAAAACACAATTGCATTTATTAACAATTATTAAAGTTGTGCACATTTAACAAAAGTAGAGCGCTCTTCTTGAAAACAAAATAAAATAAAATAAACCCCACAAATGGTCGACCTAAGGATATATTGTCTTTTATGTCTTTTTTAAAGTCAATTTCAGTCTTTCAATGTTCAATAGTCACTCAGTGTGTTTGTAACCAGTCGGGTTACAATCTACCAGTTCATCCGGCTCTTTGGGCTGGGCTCGCCATCCAGTACTGGAAAAGGGATCCTCGATTCTTCTCAGGTCCTCAAAACCAATCCAATCCAAATAAGCAGAGGAAAAAAACCTGACCATGCGAAGCAACAAATGTTACACGGGCTTCACAGTGCTCACGTTGGCTCACGGCCTCTGGAATACAGTATCACTCTTATTATTCTTGCCGAAAAAAGGATTTTCTCTATCCAGCTAGCTTCTTCGCCGCACGGGTAAACTGATCTTTCACCGTCTGTGTCTCTGGCGTATCTGACTGGCACACGAAGGCACACACAGGTGTCTGAGCAGCGCACAGACTGGGGGAGGGTCAGACCAGCCAAGGATTAGTCGCTGAGTGGATCTGACAAACACACTCTACAGGACTAAGTCCTGCCCCCACACCATTTATACATTACATATACATATGTACATATTAAACTTATGTTTACATGCTTTTTATCAGTATTTATTATAATTAACTTTGTTTTTATCAATATTTATTCCCATTGTGAGAGTATGAATATTTATACTTTTAATCCCGTTTTTAACACTGGGTTACAACTGACCTTACTTTGAGTTTGATTCCATAAAAAGTGACAAAAACATTAGCGTCCATCGTGCGTGGGAAGAAAACTTCTTTTTACAGCGAAAAAAAACCCCTAAACTTCCAAGCAAGCACCGAGTGCGCAACGACGTAATGGGAAACTCACAGAGAAACTCGCGGATTCTTCAACTGACCGCGGCACACCTGCACCAGGGTAAACCTCCGCCTACCGCAGTCCTGCTTTACAGGTGAAAATAGAGCAACAGGACCGCTGAGTCTTTGACTTTATTTATTTTCTGCTGTGTTTTACTTGCATCTATTTGAAAGAGTGAGTGTAAACACAAAAATATTTTATTTTATGTGCTGGAATGTGCAGAAAAAAGGTTTAAATGTTAAACAAATTTATTCAAGTCAGAGAATGTTGCATATAATTAAATTTTTGCTTGATGCATAAAGTTAAAAGATTGAAACTGATAAAACAAGTTTTAAAAAGAGACTTTTCCATTTGATTACATTTTGTATGATGGATTATGTAGAAAAAGTAGAACTGGGCTGAAAGATCTATCGCTTTATCACCTCTTCAGGTTGTAAATCGTGTTTTTAAAAAGTAACTAAGTAACTAAGTAATTAATTACTTTTGAAAATAAGTAATCAGTAAAGTAACGGGATTACTTTTTGGGGGAAGTAATCAGTAATCAGTAATTAGTTACTGATTACTTTTTTCAAGTAACTTGACCAACACTGATGTTGTCCAAGTTAAAGACAATGTTGGATAATACCTCCCACCCATTCAGGCGCGGATCTAGAGAAATTTTCTTAGGGTGGCATGAGGGTGGCAAAGAAATCAAATGGGGGGGGGGGCAAAATCAAAGCCTTTTTTTTCCAAACACATATGCAGGTGGTTATGGTTAAAATGAGTCAAATGCAATAAGTACACACGTTTTTTATAAATATAGTCTATAACTTAATTATTGTCTGTAGCCAATGAGTTTTGATTTTATGTACTGTATAGCCTGTATAATAAATATGTAGCCCAATAAGTATAAAATCCAGAAAGCTACACAACATGGGGTGATTGCTTTACAAACACAAGTCTAACTGAAGTTTCACACTGTTTTTTGTTAGAAAACAATCACATTGTTACATGCTTAAATTACACAAAATGTCAGAAATCTGCACTGTCATGAACAAAAAACAACTTCAGTTGAGCTGAAAAGAATGATACTAAACAAGGCAAGGGGAAAAAAAATAAAATGAAACAATTTGAGGGTAAAATACAAATGTAAACTCAAAAGGAGTCAAAAATGGGCAGTTGTATTTCAGACCTCAGAGGGTTAATTCAACAAATCATGAAAAATTAGATTTAAGATCTGACAACTGCTGTTCACAAACGCTGTCCATCTAATCTGACTGAGCTGGAGCTGTTTTGCAAGAACTTCAGTCGCTAGACACGCAAAGCTGGTAGAGACATACCCTAAAAGACTGGCAGCTGTAATTGCAGCAAAAGGTGGTTCTACAAAGTATTGACTCAGGGGCTGAATAATTACGCACACCCCACTTTTCAGTTATTTATTTGTAAAAAATGTTTGGAATCATGTATGATTTTGGTTCCACTTCTCACGTGTACACCACTTTGTATTGGTCTTTCACATGGAATTCCAATAAAATTGATTCATGTTTGTGGCTGTAATGTGACAAAATGTGGAAAAGTTCAAGGGGGCCGAATACTTTTGCAAGCCACTGTACATAGTAAACATCTTTAAATTAAAAAATCACAAATAGCTCTTTCATATATGACCATTTAACATTTGTACATCATGTCGTTCTCCTCCTCCAAAACTGCTCTCTCCCTGATCTTGTGTCCACTCCTCACCTCAAGCCTCTTCTCCTGGACTAAAGTGAGATCTCGAACACACAAAAACATTTGTAAACATGCTTATTTATCCTGTGTGTCCTTCAGTGTTGCTTTTTGGTAATCTCAGTCTCTCACTGAATGTACTCCTGTGGCTTGCCAGCAAGTCATGGAGTGGGTGGGAGGTATTATCCAACATTGTCTTTATCTTGGACAACATCCTCCTCTCCGACACCACCCTAAGGGAGTCCAGCTCCATCCCCACAACATTACTGGCCTTGCGGATCAGTTTATTTAGTCTGTTGGCATCTGCGACCCTCAACCTGCTGCCCCAGCATGCAACAACATAGTGGATTGCACTGGCCACAACAGACTCATAGAAAATCCTGAACATTGTCCAACAGATGTTGAAGGACCTCAGCTGCTTCAGAAAATAGAGACGGCTCTGGCCTTTCCTGTAAAGTGAAGTGGTGTTTTTGGTGGGTTTTTTTGTGTACTCCGAGGTATTTATAGTTCTCCACAATGTCCACATTGATCCTCTGGATTGAAACAGGGGTCAAGGTTTTCCTGGTCTTCCTAAAATCCACAATCAATTCCATGGTCTTTGCCACGTTGAGCTGCAGATGATTCTGCTTGCACCACGTGACAAAGGAGTCAACCACAGCCCGGTACTCTGACTCATCACCCTTGCTCATGCATCCAACCACCCCAGAGTCAATAGCAAACTTCTGAAAATGGCAGGTCTCTGTGCAGTGGTTGAAGTCTGTGGTGTAGAGGGGGAAGAGGGAAGGGGGGGAGGACAGTCCCTTGTGGTGCCCCTATGTTGCTGATTATCTTGTCAGACACACTGTGGAAGACGTACATATTGTGGTCTTCCTGTCAGGTAATCAACAATCCAGGACACCAGAGAAGCATCCACCTGCATCTCTCTTAGTTTATCACCCAGGAGGGTTGGCCTGATGGTGTTGAATGCACTGGAAAAGTCAAAAAACATGACCCTCACAGTGCTTGCCGGCTGGTCCAGATGGGTGTAGACACAATTGAGCCTTGAGGATGCGGGGACTCACCCTGTCTGGTCCAACAGACTTGCCGGAGTGGAGTCTCCTTATTTGCCTCTGAACCTGGTTGTGAGTGAAAGTGATAGTTGGGGGAGGGGTGTCAGGACTTTCACTGGAGGCAACAGTGCTATGTGGAGAGAGAGGGAGGTCATGTCCACACTAATACATTTTCGTTTGAAAACGCATCTTTTTCTCTCTGTTTTGGCCTTCTGTCCACACTGAGACGGAGTTTTCGGTCAAGGAAAATGGAGCGTTTTGAAAACGCTCTCCAAAGCGGATAAATTTGAAAACGCCGTTTTCGTGTCGCAGTGTGGACAGCGAACCCGGAGCCTTTTTGAAAACGATGACACATTTTAGTCATGTGATGCAGTCATGTGACCAATTAAACTAAGATAGCGGAAGGCATTACACAGCAGTTGTTTTGTTTGCTCTCAATTTTGACAGCCCTATTAAAGATTAATATCAGTTTGTACATGCTCCAGACAGCTTTTCTTCAAATTCTTCATTTCTCACTTGCTTTTGCAACTTTGTACTTTTGTGTTACTCGCAGCAACAACTCCACCTCATTGTTAGTCCATTTAAAAAACTTTGTGCTTTTCCTCAACATTTTGCCGCGGCGTTTCAAAGAGCCGTTAAGTAAATAAACGGCAGACAGAAATGAGGCAGGTCGAATCAGCTTGTGTTTCACGCATGCGCAGTACTAAAAATGACACTTTCCCATTCTCATAGAAAGTTTACTCGCCAAGTGCAGCTAACAGCAGCGTTTCCTGACAGAAAAGTTAAGGATATCCTCATCAACTCACCTCAATATCCCTGTCGTCAAACAAACGTGTGCTTCACTTACTCACTGGATTGTATTAGACTTCTTTCACAACATTTTACAGCCTCCCCTTGGAGCATACAATTGCATATGATAAAAGCCCAATGGCATTTGTGTTCACATATTTTATTCTCCTAGTGATCACTGCTTCATCATTTTAATACCTTCGTCTCTAAAGTCTGGGTTCTTTTTTTCACTGCTATAATTAAGTCATAATATCATAATCTATTGATAGTTCCATTAAACTTGGTGATCATTCTTACTCAGCTTTACTGCAAGGTGATCATTTTGCTTTTCTCTCAGGCATCCTGGGCCCTATCAGAGTCCCAGTCCACGGCTTGGATATAGAAATAATATTTCTTCTGTTTACGTCAGCAATATAAAAGATGTTGTTGCAACACAAGTCAGTATTTTTGCCATTTTTTTCATCCTGTGTGAACTGATGAGGAGTAGCGATCGTGCGCGCTTCCCATGTGTTTTCTAAGACTCATGTATAAAGATGGTAGCCAAACAGGTAGCTATTGTTTATGGAGATTGCACCTTGGAGGATAATTCATCACTGTGAGTGCCATAAACTCCCTGTGATTATAACAAACCAGACTGGACTTGTTCGGGGTTTTACACATTTTGCTTTTTGTGCTTTTCTTTTCTCGGTGTTCTTCTGAGAGTCAGCAAAATGTAGTTAAGATAAATATACATAAATATGTTTAATTTGAAGGGCAATTTCACTTGTGCATTTAACTCTTGTTTACAATAGGCAATGGGATTTTTGAATCAGCGTTTTCTTCCCTGTGTATTTCGGTTGCGCTGCACCTACTGAGCCTGTGCACGGTGTCACCCTGTATAGGGAATTTAAGATGTGATCTTCCTGAGATCAGACCTTAAAGTATGAATGCCTGCAGTTTTCTTAAGATAGCACTGGCTAAATATAGCTCTGGTTTGGTGTAATGACAGATTGCAGTGTCCCTCACGTTTGCTCTGAGGCGAAAGTGACTGCGCAACTGGCGTCACTGTCCCCCACAGCGATGTGTATAAGGGTGTCCAAAAACCACCGTCCCTTTTTTTTCACAGCTGCCATTGTTCTTTGTGTCGCTTTTTATCTCCACTTCAGTAGCACTTCTTCAGAAAGTAGAAAAGCTAAGGGACTGGAGTCTATCTGCCTGCCTAGTGAACAACTCAAAGGTTTCCCTGTTCTCTTTTTCATGTTCTTTGATCATTAAGATAAAACACCCTTTAAAGCACAACACCTCAACGAAAGACCGCTTTGGGAAAGCTATATTCTAATGTATGATAGTCTAATTAATCTACTTAGATCAAACTGGGACAGCAGGCAGATAAATCCTTGGAGGTGTAATTCATCATCTTTCACAAAAAGTTACCTGAAATCTAGCCCTATATTTTTTAGAGATAAAAAGGACCATTTGGGGAAAATACTTTTGGGAGATGGAACGATGGATGGAGGAATTTCCACAACTCATGCATTCCCTACATTCATTGTATGATTTAATAGGACTACAAAATAAAATACTTTACTAATTCAATCTTTAAAATTTCTTCCAGTTTATGAAATTTATTTGATTTATTTTTCCTAGGAAACATCTTCCTAATCTGTCTTAAGGACAAAGTTATCTTATATTAATATTAATGAGGCACTTTGTAACCACAACTTGACTAAACTAGGTTGAGTTTTACAATGAAAACAACTTGTGAGTGTGTGATATTTGTTGAGGTATGTTTCACATTACATTGAACTTTGCAGTCTTACACTAGTCAATATATCCCAGCGTAATGTAACACCTTTGTACCATAATGTTAGGTTTTCCACCACCATCAACAAAACTTTATTGTTCCAGTAGATGCATTGGTGGAACTGACCCCAAGTTGCCCTGATGTATCCAACGGAGTGTGAATACATTATGTTTAAAGTGAAAACACTTGTATGATAGTGTTTGTGTGAATGGGTGAATAAGGCTGTTACTAAGGCTACGTCCACACGTACCCGGTATTTTTGAAAACGCAGATTTTTCTATGCGATTGCATCTTTCGTCCACACGTAAACGGCATTTTCGGTGACTGAAAACGGAGATTTCTAAAAACGCCTGCCAGGGTGGATATTTTCGAAAACTCAGTTTTTGCATTTACGTGTGGACGAGAAAAACTGAGAAAACGCAGAAAACGCAGCGTCAAAGGTGTGCACCTTTTGTGACGTCACACTGTGCGCCACGTTATTGTTTCGGTGAAATGAATTCCACCAATACTGTTACTGTTAATTGTACTCTCTGCAGTGTTTAAATGCTTACATATACACACACAGTTACTGTCCCTCCACACATAGGACTGGGTTCTGCTTCTATGTCCCATCTTTGTTTACTTTTTCCCACCGAGGCTTCTAGACTTCTGATTGGCCAACATTTCTACACGGTTAGGAATATATCGCCACCTGTTGCTTTGGCATGTTCCTAGCAGCGTTTTTCTTCATTTCTGTGTTTACGTGTGGATGGGATTATTTTTTAAAACGAAAACGGAAAATCTCCGTTTTCAAAAATACCCGTGTACGTGTGGACGTAGCCTAAGAGAGTGCTGTACAAGTACCAATCTATTTATTACTATTTTTGTTGTCATTGAATCCCCGTCCAAACTTTTTCTAAAGGGCTCTCAGATTTCTTTAGATCTGGGTACGATAATGAAAAGCAAACCTTCCACAGTTCTCTTCTCAGTGAGGGTCCAATCTTTGGCACCTAATTTGCAAACTCAGATTTGAAGATGTAGTTGCACTTTATGTAACTGAGCTGTTGTTCTTATTTATTTCAGTCATGAAAGTTACTTCAAAGTGACAACTTTTGTGTCATTTGTTTGAGTGATTTACCTTTATGTAGAGAGGATGAACAGTTTAATTAACTTACAATGTCAAAAAAAGCAAGAAATGTCAAGAAGATTGGCTTTTTGACCTGACGTGAAACTTGTTGTGGACTAAGTTGGAACCTCCTTTTGACAGCTTTGTTTTTAGAGTATATTGCCTTTTTGTTATCACGAGTGTTATTTCGATAGTGAAGCTCCACTGTCACCGACTGAAAGGGGAAAAAAAGTGTGCAAGGGACATGATGCAGCAATTTGTGGTCGTTCTGCTAAAAATGGAAAGTCCACAGACAGAATGGCCCGACCAGTTTTTCCACGTGGTTCCAACAGGTGCTGGAAAATGCTGTTTGTCTGGATGCCTTTTTAAGACAAAACACTGTAGATTATAGCTTCCCTTTAGAGATTTAGTACATGTGCTTTATAGAGTGTATATACAGAGATTGATGTTCATTATGTATAATGACAAAAAGAGTAAATGGATCTTTTCTCACATTTGTTTTCTTAGCCTTTATCTTTCCTGCTGGGGGGATAAAGAAAATAAATGAACGTGTAGATTGTGCCCCCTCATCACTTTTGGTGTGGCTGGTTGCAAAATGCTCATGTTCTCTGCCCTAATTTCCACTGCTACTGTTGATTTGTGTATCCTGTCAGGATGCTTTGATGTATCAAAGAGATTGACCTGCTGCAGGTCGTGGTTTTCTTTCACTGGGCAGCTATTCAGTTATGCAGGCCTGGCGCCTGCCTGCACAGTGCAGTGCCCAGGCACAGGCCTGCTGGGCCTCTGGGCACTTCAGTCCTATATTCACAGCTAGACACACACACTGTAGTAGCCTCACAGTGGTGCCAGAGCAGCATTTTAAATATGCGCTTCTCTGCGGGACTTCTGGTTTGCTTCTTCGCTTGCTTCTCCGCGTTAAATCATTTGACTGGAAGCAGACAGAGGGCTGAAGAGATATAGAACAAAATATAGAGCGTCTGTGAAATGAAAAAACTGAGTTGTTTTTGGGAGGTGTCACTGAGACAGAAAGAAATAAAACAAAACAAAACAGCACTCAGCTGTGCCTATCATCCTGTTCTGGGATCACACATTTTAGCATCTTTGTTCATATGAATTGCAGAATGGGTGGAAGTGTTGATCTCTATAGGGATGTGCTGATATATCAACTGTCTGCTGCTGTGAGCCAGTATTGACTGACACTGACATATCAGCAAAACAGGCGATATATGACCAGCGTCTGTGGTCAGCATGTATATCTGCAAACAAATTTTTGCACTATCTGTTAATATTGACTAAATTGGACACTATGGATTTAGAATTTCCCTTGATCTAGCAACAGGACACTATTTACCACCTACAGCAGAACTACCACGTGCTTTTATGATGTTTTATTGTGGCTGGTATTGGATAAGGAATCCAATATCATCTTTTTAGCCATCTTCATCTCTGAATCTTTGCGGCGTGTTATTGAAATCTGGTGCTGGCATGTCGGGTCGATGTTTGTTAAACACATGTAACTACTTCATGGAATCTTGCTGCTAGGAGAGTTCCCCTAACCCCCCACAGATGACCTCCCTGATTGTGGGTAATGAGGCAAGACAGGCTTTGTGCTTCCTGAGGAGCGGCCATGGTCGTTGAGACCCCTTTTTGCTGTTTAGCTGAAGGTGTAATGATCTGTGGATGCAATTAAAACTTCAGACGAGATTTTTTTTAAATGTTTGCATCTGGAACACTTTCAAAAATGTGGATTAAGAGGTTCTCACTGACCGGATAAACCAGATAAATGAGCCGTTTTTGCTTGTTTGTGTTTGTCACCATCTTCTGTTTAGACCTCTGTACTGCCTTTTTTGGAAAAAACCAGAGCATTTTTCCTCTTCCATGTTAGTCCTGTATTTGGCCACTGGAGGCCAGCATGCCCAAACATTTTAGACTTGGTGCAGGACTGAGAAACCGCTCAACCATATCATTCCCATGACAGGCAGTAGTTGTTACATACCTATTTATTTAGTCAGATTAAAAAAAATAGACCTAAACAGAAAAGGATTTGGAACTGCTGCTATAAATACTGTGTCAGGTAGTGTGCTGAGGGTGGTGATGTCAGGATATTAAAAATGGTATTAACTTATAGAGATAAGTAATGTACTATAAGTAGAATGTAGCTCTTTTTTCTTCTGCTTGCAAAAGAAAAAACACAGCTTCTATTAAAGTTTGTCAGCAAATACCATCTGCTTCATATTTCTGTTTGTATATTGTTGCCTTTATGTCAATTCCATCGCAGAACTGTGAGGTCTTTTGTCTGTAGAATTCATTGGGTCTACAAATAGTCACAATTTTTGCAGTTACAAGACTTCCAGGTACCATTTGATAATGTTTCCACATTTTGCAATGCAGAATGGCAATATTATATGTATTCATGTGTATTATGTATTGTCAGGCAGTATCTGTATTCTTGATATATCGTGCTTTATTCATAGGTTTTTATAGTGATGAGACACATAACTGAGTTACATGTTTTAATGAGCCAGAATTGTTAATACTAACAGGAAGTGAAGTGATGGAGAAGCAGGGCCATGACCCTTAGGTCCCACTTTTGTGAACACAGATTCCAAAGAGAACTTTATTTTTTTTCTGTATGGCATCTTTAAATATAATTCATGTTTTTGTGTGTTTAGTTTTGTTTGTTTGTTTGAAGCTTGCTCAGCAGAAAAAAAATTGTGGAAAAGTTTAAGCACTTCAGCCCTCTTTGCTCAATCTGTAAACATTTAGTCTCTCACGAGGAAAAATGGAAGCATGTGTCCTTTGATGTCTGTCTTTGAAAGAATTGTAGCTTTTTTGGGGTTTTGCAACAATATGCGAAGAAGCTAATTGATTACCATCTGTGCTGGTTTCTTTCAGTAACCCAAAGACTCCTCTGGCATATTTATGGTAGCAGATTTCAGTTTTCTTTTTCTTTGTTTTGTTGTTTCTCTGCATCGTTGCATTACAGGTAGTTACTTGTATCAAAGTTTTAACGCAGCTGAAAGAATTTTATCCTAGAATAAGTGACCATAACTGGAGGTCAGCATGCTGTCCTTTGTTATTAAAGTGTTATATCAGGTAAAAAGATAAAGATGACCACAGATTACTTAAAAAAATCAGATTAGACAATAAAATTTTTACCTGTTTAAAAATGGACACTACGTTAGCGGTTGTGAACAGCTGGTACTTTCCATATAGTGTTACATTTGCACTGTATGATGGTACAGCAGACCAAAAACAGACCTGTGTTAGCCACTCAGAAACATGCTGTCAGTTTAGCTCTATGACACAACTGTAACTTACACGTATGTTACAGTGGGGATCAATTTTAATGAGATGGTCAGTGGGTAGTAAGGAAATGCTGTTATGTTCAGCAGCTGAGGGTGTTCTAGCATTGGACTGTAAATAACAAATGAGTTCAGTTCAATTTAATTCAGTTGACTTTGATTTGTATAGTGCAAAATTACAACAATAGTGGCCTCAATGGGCTTTGTCTTGTCTTGTAAGGTAAAGAAGCTACAATAATATAGAGAAAACCCCCAAAATTAAATGGCCCACTTTGAGCAAGCAGTTGGTGACAGCGGGAAGGAAAAACGCCCTTTTAAAAGAAAGAAACCTTCAACTGAGCAGGTTCAGGGAGGCAAAGCCATGACTAGTTGGAGATGAAAAGATGAAGAGAGTGACACAAGACAAAAGCCACAGTAACACTAACTAATGATTAAATACAGAGAGGTGTATAAACATAGGGAGAGTGAAAAAGAAACACTCAGTGTGTAATAGGAAGCCCCAAGCGGCATGGTAGTAGTGCTTCACAGCTACAGTAATCAACTATTACCATAGTAAATAACTATTGTAGCTTTGTTACTGGAGTCTCTGTCGAGGTTTGTCAGATTGTGGAAATCTGAATGTGAAATAGTAGCAGTGTCACTTTTGTTTACATAGCGTGCACTTGTCTTACTACTGTTGTGTTTCCCCACAGATGATGCAGGGACATACTTCCCAAGTGTGAAGAGGGATCCGGGCCAGTACCTGCAGCGTTGTTCCGACTCTGTCAAGACCTGGCTGCGCAGCATGAAAAATGCTGGCCAGGTTCTGCTCCTCATCACCAGCTCCCATAGCGACTACTGCAGGCTCATCTGTGAACACATCCTGGGGTAAGACTGCCCACACCGATACTTCACACTGGCACCTCCATTAACAAAGCTGGAACCTCATCTGCTTTGTTTACCATAACAGTCCAAATAGGGCTTTTAACCTATTCTTTTTTTCATTCAACTCACTCATCCTTGACCTTTCTAAATCTGCCCAGCAGGATGCTGATGAGGTCTGTGTTTTTAAATTGTAGCGGTGGGGCTACTGTTCAAATCACTGGCTTTGTGCATTACCAGCTTCCCTCTGTCTGCACTATACAAAGTGTGGTTAGAGCCTTGTTTTTGTAGCCTAAGCCCCATTTCACACTCGATCAAGCAGCAGTACAGGGCCTTGAAACAACACAGTGTCCACGTTGCTGCTGTGTTTGGACTTAGATAAGCCCTTCTTGTTCTTTGTCGGCTCTTATCCTCTTCTCTGGCCTTGTCGATAGTTTGGGGTTTTTTCAGTCTCCATTGCTTGAAGCTGTTGCTCCATGTGAAGTTTTCAGGTTAAAGCCGTTTTGCTCTGGATGTCCTCCTCTGACACCATTTCCTGTCGTCTTCCACAGAAAGCAGAGGCCTGTCTGAGTGTGTGTGTTTGACACACACACACTCAGACCTTTACAAGGTCAGCAGATTTCTGTTGTAAGACTTAGAAATTAGGCTGAAGTGGTTTAGGGAGGAGTGTTTGTGCTGATTGAGGTAGTTGGTGTATTCTTCCAGGGAAATGTGTTGGTGTCAGCACATAATGTGTGATATGTTAAGAAAGCACTTTATTGAGAAACGGGGCTTCTCCTTTGTCATCATGCCACCGTCCTTTTCAAGAGAAAATCGTCACTGGCCCACAGTAGTTGCTGTGTGGCAAATAGTGGCTGAACACCAATGACACGAGGCTGTCAGAAATAGCACAGGAAAGCCAGCTATGTCCAACAGGAGAGTACAAGCTAATACTGACCAACCGTCCAGTAAAGTGGGCATTACTATTTGGTACAATTGGATGAAGACTTTTTTTTATAAGAAGAATAGCACCATTTCATGATTCTGTGAGTGTTTATTCCACTGACTATATAAGCATGTTTTCTGGTTTATATAAAGTACTGAAAGTTGAGATGTTTATCCATTTTCTTCGGCTAATGTGGGAGTGGGTCATATGGGCAGCCAAAACTGAATTTAAAAAAAATTGAACTTAATTTTTTTTAAACATGCACTTTTCAAAGAGGTTTTTACATGTCCACTTAGGTGGACAACATACGTTTTGACTTATGAATTTGACAAACTACTAAAATAAAATGTGAAAGAACTATAACATAACAAAAATATTTTTTTATATATATTTTAAATATATTTTATAACAATATATGTAACAAATATAACAAATATAACCCTGTCACCCAGTGAGTGGCAGGGTATGGAGTGACACAACAGTGTCCAATGTAGTGGTTTATATGCAAGTATACTATCAACACAGACACAAATACAAGAAAACCGCCTTTGAATAGCTGTCCACTGTAGTGACCACTATGCATGAAAGGGTTAAACTCCTTGTCCCTGACCCAGTGTAGGCAGTTTGGGGATGGCCCTTCCTTTTCCAAAGTCACACATCACTGTCTGACTTTCCCATAAACACACTCCTAAACCTCATGGAAAGCCTTCCCAGAAGAGCTAAAGCAGTTATAGTTGCAAAGTGTGGATCACAATTATATTAATATATTTTTCAGTACAAATAGACTTTTGAGTTCTGAATTATGATTGTTAAAATGTGCAGAAACCCATTTTTACCACAGTTATATACTGTACTGTACTATAATGAGCACTTTTGTCATGAAGCAATTAAAGCTTGGCACATACTAATATTTATGTCTTGCTTCATGAGCCACTTGTTGGTTTCTCTCCTTATAAGGAAGATTCTTCCTCATAAACATGTATACTAAAGTCCTCATGACTGTAGGTCTGTGTTTACTTTAGTCTGCATTTCTTCACTGTTTATTGCTCTGTGTTTTCTATCATCTGTATCATCTGATTGTTTAGGCTCATTCAGCCTCACTGTGTGCACTTGTGTACTTGGATGCTTTCCACGAGTTGTCGAGTCTAAAGAGTTTTCTCTGGCTGTTACAGGAAGGACTTTGAGGAACTATTTGACATCATTATCACAAATGCCCTTAAGCCAGGATTCTTCTCCTTGGTGCCCCAGCAGAGGCCCTTTAGAACCCTTGGTAAGTAAAAGATCACCACACCCATTTCTCAGTTATTTAAGCCTTGAAAATATCTGTAGAAAAGGTTCAAATATATAAATTTTCCACCGACTGGAGGTTTCAAAATGTTGTTAAATGTTACATTAAAATATTATTATGATTTCAAATATATAAAAATAATAATCTGTCACTTTAAAGAATACCATCACATAAAAAGTACTTTTAATTAAACAAAAACAAAACATCTTTTTGCAATTATCTTGTACGTGTTTGTCATATTGTGTAATTACTGCTGCATGTCTGCAATTGAATATATTGGCTTTGCCACATTAAACAGCAAAGTGGCATCACTTTGAGTCCAATGATCTGGTAATACTTTTTAAGGAATGGTGTTGTGTAAATTTACTGTAGCTGACCTCTGTAATATGAATGTTTCAGGACATATAAGAGTGTACGTTAGTGGTTATTAACACCGACTTATTGGTGTGGTTTCTGGACATTTTCAGTTTAAGCCAAAGCTTAATTACAGATGTAAAAAGCTCCTCCTGTGGATGATTTGACTAAAACAGGTCAAACTACACTGGCTCATGTTTAGTTTGCAATTGAGAGTGTTTAAAGGATGGACAAACCCACTGGTTTTGGATTCTACATTATGAAAGTGACCTTATTTGAAAAAAAGGGTGGAATGCAAGTTTATCAGCCAAGAATATCAAGCTTGGCTAGTCACCAAAACTAAAGGGCAAGGGAGCCTTCACCTCCTTTGCTCACTTGTGACCTCAGTAAACACATTCCTAAGGCGAGAGGCGGCGTACACCCTGGACAGGTTGGCAGTCTATCACACAGAGACAGACAAGCATTCACACTCACAGTCACACCTATGGACAATGTAGAAATATTAATTAAGCTAACCCCAATAATTGCTTATGTTTGGACTGTGGGAGGAAGACAGAGTACCCGGAGACAACCAGATGGTGGAGTTCTTTCTGACATCAACTGTTCTAACCCCACACCTGTGCTGCTCCATTTACAACAGGCTTTTATTACTTTAGTAGTCTATTGATGGGAATGAGAGCTTACTCCAGCTATAACCACCACAGATTTTACATTTAACCTGAATATTATAAACAGCTGTGCGTTCTGTTATTGACAGCACTATCTGCAGCTTCCATGTAGCTTCTCCTACCTGCCCCAACCCCAGACATCTGCTCCTAGATGCTGGTGGTGAAGGTGTGTCCTGGGACAGGGGTAGTTTCCTGGTATGCTCCCCATGTCTGGATTATCTGGCTGCCAGCAAGAAGACTGGGGATGCATTATGTGTGAAGACGGGATGATCCACTCACTGAAATATTCTCTCCCTCGCCCTTAGCTTTGCCACGCTGGCAGAAGTAGCATCGGCATCTGGCCTCTATTCTTTCTTTCTTTTTTTTAACTGAAATCGTTGCTTCTTGTTCTGCACTCTTGACATATTCTCATTTTTATTGGCCAATAAAGTTTATTTAGAACACTTCAAATTTATTACACTAGAGCTGATGGTTGAAGACCCGCCAAGCAAGCTCAATTCATTGTCATGAAGGTGAGCGCGCAGAGCTGATCATCAGCTCGTAAATGATTGGTTTAAGAACAACGTCCACTTTCCTTCTATATTCTGAAGACATTCAGATTCACAAATTGCATTTACTCCCTCATCATCTGCAGATTAGGTAACACTACATAAAAGTACTCTACAAGTACCTGGATGGTGTACTTGTAGATGGCCCTACTGGTGGTGGTCAGAGGGCCCGGTGGCGCCAGTGTCCAGCAGCCTCGCCTCTGTCAGTGCACCCCAGGGCAGCTGTGGCTACAATGTAGCTTGCCATCACCTGTGTGTGAATGGGTGAATGACTGAATGTAGTGTAAAGTGCCTGTCATTCTGGGACAGGATAGTTTTATCTGTTCAAATTCGTCAGTTTCTTTTAGATGTTTTGTTATCTGGCCTTCCTTTCTTGAGTGTACTTTAATGCAAGTCTTCTGTTTTTCTATCCATGAAGATCCATCTAGGCTTGACTATGACAGGATAAATGAACATGAAACTGAAAGTGTCACAGTATGAAACACTAAAAAGCCTGAAAGTCGTCACCAGTAGAAGAAAAAACTGGTGTTACAGAAACAGGACTTCTTAAGAGCTGCTGCTTATCTCAGCTGCACCATTTGCACTGCTCTGAATCCAAACCACATGACCCCATCACTCTCATAGCCCAGTGTCCTTGCAGCTGAGTATACACGTGTGCATGAGGATTCGCAGATGTTCAGGTGCTCATCCCTCGTCTTACTGTTTTTTCTCTCCTGTCAAAATGTTTCTAGCGTATTTAACCTGAGTTTGAACTCGCTCTGTGGAACACTGTCTTTTTTATCGCAGAGGGTGAAGGACTCCTTTCATCATTATGCTGCTGCTGGGTTTTAGATGCAGTGAGCCATCTATCCTGCTTCACAGAGAGGAGAGTGTAAATTCAGACAGGGAGCGAGCGTTTGCCATTGTTTAGGTTGACTAAGGAGGCTTACTGCAGAAAGTCAAACAGTCATACAGTATATAGCAGCTTCAGAAAGTTTTCTTTTTGCACATTTGCATTTTCACAAAGTTTATTTTAGCAAAAAAAAAACTGTAAGAAAATACATACTTAAAGCTGTGAATTAGTTTTTATAACTATATGAAATATTTACAGTATAAATGTGTAAAATTACAGGAAATTTTCTGTAATTTTGCACATTTATTTCTTACAATTTAAACTCAAACAGTCAGTTATTGAAAATGATCTATAGGAAGCTGCCCAGCATTGTTAAATGTGATGTTGTGATCGTTGTGCAGTTAATCATTACTGAAACATTGGGGATTACATGTCTGTATCCCAGTTCCACTTTTGCTTATTATCTGCACTAACAAACAGCTTCTCTAGAAGGAACTTCTTTGCTAACATCAAACCTGTAGCCAACCAGTGGAAAACTCTTATTCACAAGCTCTGTATTCTGAAAATGACACGGGTGTTTTACCTCCTCAGAACCATGGCTCTGACTTTTTTGGATAGAAAAGATGAGATTTGTTAATACCTTGGCTGACAAGTGGTGTTTGTTAAGGTTGGATTGAAACAAGAGGGGCATGGCTGGATCTGAATATGGCAGTCTTCACTGTGCTGCTTTCATTCGTAGTCTGATTTTCCCCTTCAGTGCTGAGCTGAGATAAGGGCTGCCAAAATGCAGTTTCTATCAACAGCAGCTCACGTCTTTGTAGAGTCATGGAATACTTGGAATCAAGTTACCAAACTAAACCAAACAGAAACTTCAGAGGTTTTCTACCATTTCGATTGTCTTTTTTTTTTTTTTTTTACTTTTTATTTTATTTATTTGAACAACTCACCTGTCCATTACGCATACAGTTTCTTCAGAATAACAGAATACAAAGAGGGTCACAAACTCAAGACAGTGAAATTAGAAAGAAAAAGGAACAAACAAATCTATATATGTATAAAAATATAAATACATATATAATAATAATTAGAAAAATAAGATAAAGTAAAACAAAAGAAAAAAGAAAAAAAAAGGAAACTTGCCTGTGGTGTCAAACATTTCCATCATTCATTTCACATTCTTTTCTTTTTTTTCTTTTTTTTTTGTATGCCCATCTTCATTCAGTTCAGTCTTTTTTTTCTTCTTCTGCTGTACGTCAACCATTTTCCCCAGTCCTTCAAAAAGCGTTCTTCCTTTAATTTCAGTTTATGTGTAAAGTTCTCCATCTCCATAATGTCCTCCACACTACTGCTACCCACTGCTGCTTTCCTGGTGTTTCTGTCTTAAGCCAGTTTTTGGTGATGGCCTTCTTTGCTGCCAAAAGGAGAATCTTAGCCAGGTAACGATCCTTTACATCTACAGTACCTTCCAAGTACCCTAGATACAAAACAAGGCAGGTTCTAGGAATAATATAACCTAATATATCACAGAGAGCCGAGTGAATTTTAACCCAGAAATTTGCATATGGTCTGGTTCATCCCATCCACACAGCCTCCAACATTGTTGTTGTGTATTGGTTTGTTTATTTTTAATCTTGGGTGTAATAAAATAGCGAATTTGATTTTTCCAGATGAATTCTCTCCACCTCAATGAGTGAGTTGTATTCTTATGTTCTTTCCATGTTTCATACCACACCCTCTCAGTGATTTCTTCACTCAGCTCTCTTTCCCATTTTACTTTAACATATACAGTTGATTCCTGTCTTGAGTCCATCAAACATTTGTATAGGGTAGACACTGTTCTTGGAATAACACTTTTATATGCCAGTATAATTATTTTTATAATAGGATGGATTTTGTCTTCCTTTATTTTTATGTTTTTATTAACGTAATCTCTCACCTGTAAGTATCTGAAAAAATCCTTGTTTTTTAAGTTGTATTCCCGTTTTAATTCTTCAAAACTTTTAATTTCTCCTTTTTTGATTGATAAACAAATTGCTGTGATTCCCTTTTCATTCCAATTTTTAAAACCAAGATCCAATTTTCCTGGTCCAAATTCTTCATCGAAGGCTATCCATTTTAGCAAACCAAGCTCTTTACCAATTCTGAACTCCTTTACTGTATCATACAATACATTTAATGTAAAGGATATTATCGGGTTCCTATCTTGGTCTTTAGTTACGTATTCAGGGATCTTTTTTATACCCATGTTTGTTTGAATTGGGACATTGAGTGTGGAGAGCTCCACATCCTTCCAGCGAGCCCCGTAATCATCACTACACCAATATGTTATCTGGCGTATCTGTGCAGCACGAAAATATTCTTTTAAATTAGGAAGCGACATTCCTCCTTTCTCCTTAGTAAGCTGTAAAGTAGTGTATCGTACCCCTAGCCGCTTGCCTTCCCAGACAAATCTAGATATATACTTATCCCATTCTGAGAATTGAGTTTGAGGTATGCTTATCGGAAGAGAGAGGAATAAATATAGCAATCGTGGTAAGATATTCATCTTTATCACATTTATCCTATCACTAAATCCTAACGGATATGTATTCCATCTTTCCATATCCTGCCTTATACATTTGAAGAGATGCAAATCTAGCCCGATTAATAGCACTGTAATTTAACCTTCTGAGGTCCACATCCTCATCAGTCGCAACCCAAATTCAAATTCTTAGCATGGGCTATCAGAATATGTCATTTTTCGTGCTTGCATGATTTTCATTAAAATGCTCTTCCAAATTTTGGCAATTGGGGAAATAAGAAAATAATTATTCCAACTTTTTTCAAAAAAGTCAATTTTGGACTTTGAAATAGAGGGTGAGGGTCGTGTTGGGGTTAGATTTACAACCTATGATCAACTCAGAGGGTTAAAAGGTTGAATGATTCTGAAGACCTAGTAAAGAATCATAAAGTAATTTAAAAGACAAATTAGAGCTGAGGATAAGATGCTATTTGTACTTCCCTGTTCTGTTTTTTCACAAACACTGAGATTTACTCTTTGTTTCCCTGCACAAATGACGCTGTACCTCTGCCACTGAGTTGTGTGGTTTTGTCCTGGATTACTGGAGGTTTTGCTGGTGTGTCTGCTCCTGCAGCAGCTGGCTTGTTGGTCAAACTGCTGCCACTGTTTTATATTACCCATTTTTGCTTGTGCAGTGAACGATGTGGAGGAGAGCGAAGGTCTGCCATCGCTGGACAAACCCGGCTGGTACTCCCAGGGCAACTGGCCACACCTCCACGAGTTGCTCAAGAAAATGACGGGGAAACCAGAGCCCAAGGTACACAAACCACCTCATACACTACAGCAGGCAGCCAGAGCTCTGGCTCACTTTGAGGTTAGCTCCAACTTCAGCTTTTGGCAGGCACTGAAAGAGATGAAGGCTTCATGATAAATACGCTCAGGGAGATTCACACTAGAGTGATGAAGAGGAGGAACGTGGCCCCTGGCATGACTGTTGACAAGGCAGGGGTGTGACAGCATGCTGAGAATTCACTGATAGAGCCAGTATAAGCCATTCTTGGAGACACTTCTTTCCCTCAAGAAAACAACAGTTAACCAACATTCAGTCCCACACAACAGTGGTTTGTTTAATTGACAAGACTAAGGGGAACCTTATTTTCTGTCATGTACATACAGATATATTTATGACTTCTCAAATTAAACATGGAAAAAATTAGCTAAACTAACTAAATACTGTGGTCAACTCCAGCCAAGTACCTCTGGCTTCAGACTTTTCTAAATGCTTGGCTTCAGACTTTTTCTTCCAAGGAGCCACGGTTTCTTTTACATTTTTAAAGTGGTCTAGAGCAGCGGTGTCCAACTCCAGGCCTCAAGGGCCGTTGTCCTGCAGGTTTTAGATGTGTCCTTGATCCAACACAGCTGATTTAAATGGCTAAATTACCTCCTCAACTTGTCTTGTAGTTCTCCAGAGGTAATGAACTAATCATTTGATTCAGGTGTGGTGACCCAGGGTGATATCTAAGGCTACGTTCACACTGCAGGCGAAAGCGCATCAAATCCGATTTTTTTGACCCTATGCGACCCATATCCGATCATGGTATGACAGTGTGAACGGCACAAATCCGATATTTTCAAATCCGATCTGGGTCACTTTCGTATGTTGTACTGAATCCGATACATATCCAATGTTTCAGAAAGCGACTGCTGTGTGAACAGTCAAGTCGCATTAAATCTGTCTTTTACGTCACTGACACAAGACAGACGCCAATTATCAAGCGCCCGATAAGACATCGCGAACGCTTCCTGGCCATCCGGTGAAACTGTTGGGAAGACAACGTTGGAGAAATGTTAACATTTTATTTGTACTGCATAATCTGCAGATTCTGACAGAAATCTGCAACTATCCTTTGAAGCACCGCTCCTCTCTAAAACAGCAGTAAGGATCATTATTAGGTTATCTACATTATTATGTAAATAACAAAATAACTTAAAGCAAAAATTGGGAAATGTGAAGTCCGAAGTCTTTATATTAAGGGCCATCAGTCAAACAATACTGTTTGCTCTGGGTCTAAACAGAGCGTGTTGTGTGTGATGTCTTCTTTTGCGCATGCGGCCGCTTTGAGCGTTCACACTTGAGAGCGTTTGCTGTCGCATTTTATTTGTAGTGTGAACGAGCAGACAAAAAAATCGGATTTGATCAAAAAATCGGAATTGAGCATTAAAACCTGCAGTGTGAACGTAGCCTAAAACCTGCTGGACACCGGCCCTTGAGGCCTGGAGTTGAACACCCCTGGTCTAGAGTATTAGTTCTCCAGGCTTTTTGAAGGTCTTTTAAAGTCTGGACTTTGGCTGGTTTTTCACGCATTTTCATTCCAGTTCTTGTGCTTCATCATTTTAAGAGGAATTCTCTTTTTTTTTTTATTGTTTTCAAAGCCATTTTATACTCACTTATGAATCATTCGAGCATATAAAAAGCACTGTTGTGAAACATATAATTTGTTCCCATTTATTTAGTCGATTGTATGTAAAGTGCCAACAATAGAACTGTCTGACAAGTGTAAAACAATATTTTTGCACTACCGTATTTTTCGGACCATAAGGCTCACCGGATTATAAGGCACACTGTCAATGAACGGGTCTGTTTTCATACATAAGGTGCACCGGATTATAAGATGCACTAAGCAAAATAAAACAGTCAGATATGTCAAACTTCACTCAACTCATTCTTCTTGCTTCCTCCACTTCCGTACCATTGATTCATTAATGTTGAATTCTCTGGCAGCTGCTCTATTCCCATGTTGTTGCAGTATATTAATGACTAACCTCATATTGTGGATGGATTATCTCAGTTGTTCTCCTGACTGAAGTTTGGTCTGTTTACAGCATCCTGCCTTGCGATTGCATTTGTCCCACACCATTGGGAACCCTCACGTTAACTTTTATCGAGTGGATAAAAGTTAGCGTTCATGCTCCAGCTTCACTGTGTTTATGTTATGCTAACATAGCTGTGTAGCGATCATGTAGCACATCATTATATACCAGCTAGTCTAACTTCAGTAACCCTACAAAAGTCACTGCTGTTTAGTTTTCTGTCTTCAGTTATGTTGGAAGTGATAGCAGAGCTGTACGTTTTAATTTTTCACAAATCTCTCAGTCAGAACATGCTATATGATGTTTAGGTGGAAACTAGCAAGCTAACTTCTTGCTAACTTCTAACTCCGTTAAATGTAATAAATTTTGTTGTCATGGATGCGTGGATGTTAAATTTAATTGTTATACCTGGTAAAGTGGCAATGCTGATCATTTTATTAAAAACGAAATAATTTAGACAGTTTTTAACTCTCAGTGATGCCACCGTGTTCGTTTGACTTTGGGACCTTAAGTGGAGTTTGGACCCGGATTACTCCGCGAGGCTCCTGACTACGGTAGCCGTAATGCTCCAACAATCCGTCAGCGGTGCAGCTTCGTAGCTTACCAAAGTTGTACTAAAACATTTTTTGACAGACTTTTGAGCGCCGTGTACCACATAAAATCGGTTCAACGTCAATAAGCACAACCAAAATTCACACATAAGGCACACTGTTGATTTTTTAGAAAGTTTAAGGATTTTAAATGTTTTATAGCCCATGTCAGTGATCCAAGACCCTGCCAGTAAAAGCCCACCTGGATAAAAAAAAAACTGTAGAACACTGTCAGTCATGGATTGGCCTGACCAGAACCCGGGTTTCCACATTACTGAATGTGGGATCACCTCGATTGAGAACAGAAAGATAGAATAAAAAAGGAGCATCCAGAAGTTTTGGGGCATCCTTGAAGAAACTTGAAGAACTATTCCTGAAGACTACTACAAGATATTTACAAGAAAGCTTGCCCAAGTGAGATGAGGCTGTGTTAAAGAATAAAGGTGGTCATACCAAATGCTGTAGAACTAAAACAAAACCGAATAGAAAGGATAGACAGAAAGGATCAAAAATAATTGGATAATTGACTGACAAGTAGTGCTACTTTACAACTGTTTATTTCCCCACATTAATTGTATTTCGGATTAAAATCTTGCTGACTACTCAAAAAGCTTTGTGTTGACTCATTTGTAGAATAAGACAAACATATTTATTTGTATTGTTTGTTTTTATGGATAAAATAGTATTTGCTGCTCTCTTTGGTAGTTGACAGTCTTGAAAATGAGATTTTCAAGCTTAATTAAACCTTTATGTGATCACATATATTAAATAAAACCTAATAAACAATCTAAGAAGCTTTAGGGATTAGCCAAATATACAACTTTCTAGATTTCTTTCTCTATGAAAATAACTTTTTAAAATTTCAATTAAATACTTCATATACTTCATTAAATACTACGTATGTCAAAAGATTTTACACCAGATACTGTCACCTGACCCAATTAACCAAGTTTGGAATTGTCACTCGGAGTCCCCTAGCTTATGATCTGCTAGGGCCAGATAATAAGGATCTAAAGACAAGATTTTAGTTGGGAGGGAACAAGATCAGAAATGACAATGGTTGGATGAAAACGTGAATATTTTGGCAGCACGGTGGCACGGTGGTTAGCACTGTTGCCGCACAGCAAGAAGGTCCTGAGTTCAATTCCACCATCAGGCCGGGGTCTTTCTGTGTGGAGTTTGCATGTTCTCCCCGTGTTTGCGTGGGTTCTCTCCGGGTACTCCGGCTTCCTCCCACCGTCCAAAGACATGCAGCTTGTGGGGATAGGTTGATTGGATAATCCAAATTGCCACTAGGTGTGAATGTGCGAGTGAATGTGAGTGTGAATGGTTTTCTGTCCCTGTGTGTTAGCCCTGCGACAGACTGGCAACCTGTCCAGGGTGTACCCCGCCTTTCGCCCTATGACAGCTGGGATAGGCTCCAGCGCCCCCCGCGACCCTGAAAAGGATAAGCGGAAGCGAATGGATGGATGGATGGATGAAAACTATCAAATAAAGTAGGTATTTATAAGACAATACCTTATATTTGGTGTCTGGTAAGTAATGCAGCTGTCTTCCAGACAAATAAGCTTCCATCTGTGTGAAATTATGAAATTGTATCAGAAAAACAAGCAATAAAGTGGCATCAAAGCAACAGTTTAGTCAAAAACAGGGCACAGGACACAACTACATAAAAGGAAAAATGCCAGACAAAATAGACCAGAAAAAATGCTGACTCATCTCTGCTCTCAACAGTCTAACTACAAGCCAGCCACAAAACTCTCATTAGACGTTACAATGAAAGCTTTTTGGCTTGTGGCTTTTTGTAGAGAGAAGAGCTGTCCCATACTGGAATGCATCTAAAGGAAAAAGCTGTTAAATAATCCAGTGTGTCTGTGTATGCTCACAGGGATGTATAATTGTGTCTAAAAGGACCTAATTTGGAACAATCAAGTCCCTTTAAATTTGATAGATTTTCACATAATAGAATGAAATATAAATATGTATGCTCAATGATTACACTTGAATGTTCTACAAGCAATTAATAATGTATGTTATCCATCTATTTTCTTCTCCTTGTCCCGGACAAGGAGAAGAAAATAGATGGATGGGCTCCATCTCCTTTTCTGAGACGGAGCCCACACCTCCGTCTCCGTAGCCACCTACTCTAGTTTGTCCGAGGGAACACCAAGGTATTCCCAGGCCAGCCAAGAGATGTAATCTCTCCAGCATGTCCTGGGGCTTTCTACCAGTGGGACATGCCCTGATGAATCCGAAAGAATAACATCATCTACAAAAAGCAGAGATGCGATTCCGAGACCACCCAAGTGGAAGCCTTCCATCACTTGGCTACGTCTGGCTATTCTGTCAATAAAATTATGAACAGAATCAGTGACAAAGGAACTCAGGGTGAACCTCATCTACCTCAGGGACCCTGGTGCCATGTGCACTTATGGACACCTTTATGTTCGAACATGGTGTTCATTAAGGACAAACTGTGGTTTGATCAGGCAGACCATTCTTTCCAATCAAGCCCCTCCAGGTCTCGGTGTTGTTGCCCACATGAGCATTAAAGTCTCCCAGTAAGAAAACAGAATCCCCAGGTGGAGCACACTCAAGCAACCCACCCAGGAACTCCAAAAAGGCAGGTACTCTGAACTGTCGTTTGGCAGATAAGCGCAGATGACAGTTAGGATCTGTTCCCCAACCTGTTCCCTTGATCTTACGCTTATAAGGGTCTTCTAAATTGCTCTTTGTCTGGTCTCTCACGCAGGACCAATTTGCCATAGGAGACCCTATCAGAGGGCAAAAGCCAGCCGCCAGAACATCAGAACCCTGGGACACACACTGTGACATTGTGATGTTAAGACAAGAACTTTGACAGTGGCTTGGTTAGTGGCTGGGCAAATGGGGTTTAACACCACTGACAGGCAACCACAATTTATACTGATTTTTCAGAAAGCTCACAATTGATCCAAGTAAACACTTAAAAAATTTAACACGAGTATAACTGTTTTTGGACATTTATTCAGAAATGTGAAATGTGATTTTCGCTCACATAATTGTACACATTGAAATATAAATCTTCTACTACGGTTGTTGTGGTATGGTGATGTATAAGTTTTTAGCACTTTATGATTTCCTATGAAGCTTTCTTGCTTTTGGAAATAAGAGGAATAAGGAAATCTGTAGTTTAGCTGCCAACAATGCCTTAAGAACCATAAGAGCATGTAACTTTTCTTTTAAAAATAATCAGATAAACTTATTCTATCTAAACTGACAAAATAATTTAGGGCAGGAGAAATGATCTGTAATAGATCAGGCACAGCCAGCACTGCACTGGGCAAACCCAAGTCCAGGTAGTAATACTCATCACCATCCACATCGACAGTTCCTCTTCCCCCTCCTCCCACTCCTGTGCTCAATGCTCCCTCTGTTCCCCAGCCACGTGGAGAAAGCTCTTGTGGAATTTAGTGTCAACCTGCACTTATAGCTGCTTTAAAGACTCCTCTGGGTTGACCTGAGGCACTCTGTATTTTCAGTTCTCTCCACTTTCACCTGACAGGACTTAAGGCAGGTGGCTTGGATAGAGGCATTCAAGGAAGATTACAATTGACTTACAGGACACTGCTGAAACTACTGGGGTTGTGACTGGACTGATCGGACATGATCAGACAGGTTCTTTGGGTATGGGTAGTTCATTCTGTGTTCCCTGTGTTGTTTTGAGAAAAGCGGCACAGGTTAAAAAGGAAAAAAAAACATGTGTACTGATTCTGCTGGCAGTATTTCACAAGTTAAGAGAAATGTCTAGTTTCTGAGAGTGAATTACAGTGTAACTGACAAAATGTCTGTTGCCCCCACCCCCCTTATGCTCCAGGCTCCATGCTGCCTGTAGCACAATGGCCTCATTAAGGTCATTTTATATGTTTGCATTGCCTGATTGCCTGATAAAAGAACTACAGACCCACATGGCTGATTCTCATAACTTGACCAAGGGGAAACTTTCATGTGCAGCTTTTTGCCATGAAGGAATCCCATTGGATTCCTAGTCTTTCACCTGCAAACTTTATATTAATACTAGATTTTCTGGTTGGCTTTCAACTTACATAATGAGGCATGACCAGATAAAGTTCCATGCTTACATGTTCTGCAGAATTCATCCTGAAAAACTTTGGTATTATAAGATGGCACATCAAGTAACTTTGAATTCAATTCTACTTGTATAGCATTTTAATTAATTTGCACCAGATAACCTGTACACTGGAGAGGAACTGCATCTCACTAATTTAGGAGGTCTTCATTTAGTCTGGAAAAAGAGTTTGTTGCTCTAATAAGTCTTCCCTAAAGCTAGGGCGTCTTACTGGTCACTGAATCTCTATTAGTGAGCTACGTACCACGGGCCTTTAGGATTTCCACGATGCTGCTCATGTTGTTTGAAATTCCTACCAACACCACCATATATTTTTCACAAATGTTCTATATGCAAAAAGTGCAATGTATTTATGTTAGCCAATCGTAATATTGGAGAGAAATCAGGTCAAGAAACCGTTCCTAGAACACCAGCTGTGCTGCGGCACAGCAAGTGTGACAGCTGAGAATTAAGAATAAAATACAAAAACTAAAGGGTGCATTTATAACCAATGAACAGTGTGATCATTATGCTTACAAACCAAGAGGTGTCTGCCTGGCTGATTTAACCATAGCCTGGAGTCTGATTCTCTTTATAGGTCTTCCCCTAATGCAGAGCTCAGTGTAGTTGAGGTCGGTGTAACTGTATTCATCAACAATGAGTCTATCTGTAATATATTTTCTCTGTGCTGGAATCCATGGCCTCTCTAAATATTTATCATAGTGATCCCACAACTCTGGCAGCAGTACTGCTTAGCAATGAGAGGTGCAGGATGTTTCGGGGGTTCGAGGATCAGCTGTGGCCAGTTCTGGGAAAGTTAGTGGAAATATAACTCCTGCAGTCTTTGCACCACAGGCTCCGGGCTGCAGCCCCCCAGATTAGCCGGTCTGTTTGTTTACATGTGAAAGAGAGCTCTTGAGTCACAGCACAGAGCTGTGAGGAGAGAGACAACCCCCAGCTACTGGAATGCCTTACATACTCTTTATGGCCTTCTGGTTTGATTTAGTTGTATCTAACACGCATATATTTGCAGAGATATGTGTGTGTGATCACTATTTGTTTCGGCTAGTATGGGTTTACATCATTGTATATTGGGTTTGGGTAGAAACGGTAATATTTGTTTCGGCTAGTATGGGTTTACATCATTGTATATTGGGTTTGGGTAGAAACGGTAATACGTACTAGACTCAGAATTGCTACACTAATCAGCTTAGCTATATATGACCATTAAATACACCACCATTAGGTATAAACTGAGCTAGACTGGTTTGCATGACAGGGATAAAACAATGCTTTCCAGACAGAGCGATTCTGCCATCTGTAGATCTGTTGAAACTGTGTTTTAAAGACAAATGAGATGTACTTTCAGTTTTCATTACAAAAATTATGTTAACTAAAAGAAAGCGGTTAAAAATCTTAGCCTATCTGTGAAACGCGGTGGTGGTAATGTCATGGTTTGGACCCGTTTGGCTACATCTGGGTCTGACAGCTTGTCATCACTGATGGAGTGAATGTTTTCTAAAGGAAAAAGTCAGGGCCTCTAATCATCAAATAAATCAAAAAGGTTAGTGAATTGTGCAATAAGACATGACACAATGCAAAATATTATTAAATATTAAATGTCACAGGCTGGTGTTGTCATGTCTAGTTTCAGTGTTTCCTGTTTTATTTTGAAGGAGTCGTGTGTTCTTTGTTCATTGTATTTAGTTTCACTTCCCCTGTCCTGTCATTAGGCTCATGTCAGTCAGCTGTTCCTCCATGTGTTCCCACTTCCCCTAATCACCTCCTGTGTATTTAAGTCCTGTGTTTTCAGTGTGTCATTGTCAGATCGTCTGCTTTGTTTGCAAGCCAAGAAATTGTGTCAAGTTTCCTCATGTCAAGTCCATGTTCCTGTTGTAGGTTTTTAGTTAATTTAGCACACCCAGTTTAGTTTATTGTTAGCCTTGCATTTTGCCTTTTGTTCAGTTATTTTGCCAGCCTTAATAAATGGCTCGTTTTCTGTTATTCAAGTCATGTTTCACATTTTGTTTCCGTCTGCATTTGGGTCCACCCTTCACTCTACACACAGTCAGCCCTGCTGATTGTGACATTAAAATATTACCAAAGAGTGCAAAATGATAAACCCAAGTCAAAACTTTGGCTTTAATCCAACAGAAACGCTGTGGAAAGACCTGAAGCAACCTGTTGATTAGAGGGAACCCATCAACATTTTAGAACCTTAGAGTTTTTTGAATGTGAAATGGTATAAAATCCCTCCAAGTCTATTATTGTTTTATTTGATTATTCAGTTGTTTTTACATATACTATTTTGAGGTCTTGTGTGAAAAGGATAAAAGAGAAATAGGAAATTCCAGCAACTGTAAACTGTATGTATCTGTGTAGTATTCCTGTGAACTGAACTCTAGTCTTCTCCATTTTTATACTACTTGTTACTCTAATGCCCTTTTCCCATCTTCTGTGTGTCAGTAGGTCTGTGTCATTTCATTTTAAACTCCTGCATTCTGAGTTCCTCACTCCTGCATGGAGGGCTTTAACCTCTTAACATCAATCACCAGTGAAACCCCTTTTTTGTGTGTGTGGGAAATAGGTCAGAATTCATACACGCTACCGTCATCATTGTGAATGTTAAAAGAAGATAAAACCAGTTTAACTGACTTTCACTAAGCCTACGCAAGAATTCTGTTTCACTGAGAGTAACCAAGCTGTTATTTTTCACCCTGCAGGTAGTTTATTTCGGTGACAGCATGAGATCAGACATGTTCCCTGCCAGCAGCTTTGGGAAGTGGGAGACGGTGATGATAGTGGAAGAAATGGAGGGGGAGGGCGTCCCAAAGAGTGAAGCGGCATTGTCCAATGAGGCCCAAGTGGAGCCTCTGGAGAAGAAGGGAAAGTTTGAGGTAAGTTATATAGCAGTCATTCCCGACCCCCAGCTCTAGCCTTCTGACACCTTGTGGACTTTGTGTTTGTATATGCAGGCTCAAATCTGCTGTCAATTGAACTTGTGTCTGACTCTTTCTGGTTTCTTTAAGTATAGTTCTTTCCCCTCAGCTGTAAAAGGCTGACGGGGTATTGTCATCAGCCTACCAGGCAGGTGGGCAGGCAACGTGGAAACTCAAGATTTGAATGCAGTAACTCAGGAATAAAGCAACATAGTTGTTTCAAATTGATACCATAGGTGTATGTACTAAAAATCTTGGATGACTTTGAATCTAACAAAGCACAATACGCAAAAGGAGGCGTTATAGTTTGAAATAGGTTCCAAAGCAGCTTGCAGATGTGCAACAAGTAAATAGTTTGTGCTACATACGACTTTCCAACTGGAACTAAAGAATGTGACTTCAGCTGATGGATCTGCAGAAGCAGTCTGGCACTGAGATCAGCTGCTCTAAAACTGCTGTAGGATAGAAAAATGTAAGTGACTTTATTTTAATTTTGCTTTAATAGTCCAAAAAGTTGAGAATACTGCCCAACTGTGTTTGACCTTAAAACATCCATTCATGAACTTGTGAGGCAGGCTTGCTGAGACACAGTTATGAAATAAAAGGTTTTTAAAGGCAAATTATGGATCATATCAGGTGTTTAACTTCTGTCGTGTAGAAAGGAAATTGTAAAGAAATGAATAAATACATATCAGCCCTCTTGGTCACAGTTCAATGAGGATATTAAGCAGCAGGATGTTAACATCCCCTCAGACAAAAAAATAAGGCGTCAGCACATCTTTTGGCAAGAAACACCAGGATAAGAACATTTCCTCATTTTCATTTCGAAGGGCACTCTGCACTGTACTTTACTGCAGTAAAGGCAGGAAGAGCAAAATTAGATGCGATGGAGTAAAGCGGTCATATTTACCCGAAACACCCTGATCTAACTTACTGCGCATGTATTAAAACCAAGAACTTATTTTTTCCAACATACAGAAAAAGCCCACAGATGTACAGTGCACACTTTAAAGAAATTAGTAAAATAGACTGTGTAGGGAGACTTACTATGGAGTCTTTGACCTCTGAATAATTCAGTTTTAAAATATATCTAATGGGACTTTATTTTGTCCTGTTATTACTAATAAGAAACCAAACTAGTTAGTAGGAACACTGCAGTGTTAATCATATATGAGGCATCAGGGCACAAATTCACTGTTGGGCCCTAACTAACTACAGAGTGAATGCCTTGTTACCTCCCTTTAACTACAATCCAAATTCTGTAAGAGTTAGGATAGAGCTGGTAACATTAGCATACATTCTGATATACTATTAAGACTGGCTTTCACTCAGTTATATATTACATAATGTAATATATTCATAATATTCTAATTGTTATGCTCAGTTACTACAGTAGGTACCACTAAGCTAGCTAGCTAGTCATGTCAAGGAATCCAGCTTTTTTGGAACTTTCTTGGGATGAAACCATTCTTTGCCCTACTTATCTTTTATCTTTATCTTTCTTTTATCATTATATCCATTATAGTTTTGGGTTGACCATTATATAGCCCTGAGTTTGATATTCTGGCCATTAGGAGGTTTTCAGCTAAGCTAGAACAAATGCTAGTGCTGAGTAACTAGAGCAGTTAGCAATAGTTAAATAGCAAGAAGTGACTGCTAAAATAGCTAGTGAAAACTGGCAAAAACAAAGTGTACTTGCTAGGAAAACAGCCA
Source organism: Simochromis diagramma (assembly GCF_900408965.1). Taxonomy (NCBI): domain Eukaryota; kingdom Metazoa; phylum Chordata; class Actinopteri; order Cichliformes; family Cichlidae; genus Simochromis; species Simochromis diagramma. The sequence goes on along the minus strand of NW_024386757.1, from coordinate 2,544,965 downwards.
ACCCCTCCCAAACATTCTAATCTGTACACTCAAACAATTTATCAAGACAAAGTATTCACGTGGCCATGCACTTAATTATAAGCCTCATTTTAATCCTCATTAAATTATCAGATAGAAAATTTTATGAAAATTTAGCTAATATAAAGAAGAGGAAACCTAGCTGTAGAGACCATTTTGTACTAGGCTGTTAGTTAATTTATCATGTTATGTTGGCAACTTTAACATGAAGGAGACTGTAACAGAGCTCATGTAATCGTTTCCATTAAATAAATGAATTAAACAAGAACTTAAGTGTCAGAGATATTGGTAGTACTGATGAAACAAGTGTTACTGACACAGATAGAACATCATTTGTGATAAGAAACTTCCTTTTCCTGTGGTTTGCAGTCTTTATTTATGAGCATTATCAAAGATCAAAACTAAGTAGTGTGAAGCCTGCTTGGTAGTTTTCATCTTGTTTCACGGTCAACCATCATTAGTCTTTAGTATAGTGCATTTCATGTTTTACCCATCTTCATAAATCTTTTGTGCAGTTTGCCTTTTTTTGTTTTAAAATATTATTTTTAAAGTAATTGGAACACGTCTTAACATCATAAGCAGCTTGGGCTTTTTCCTTTTTTATATTTTATCACCTGGTAAATCTCTGTTATGCAACATTTCCTGATATCTTTAAGGCTCATAAGATCAGTGTGTTATCAAACTTATTTTAAACACCACATCCTAATGTTGCTGCTCATCAGCAGAATCTGCTTGCAAAATGTGTAAGTGATTATGACTAACACAGCAATACATTTCTCAGTAATAGTGATTCATTTCAGTACTAAAGAAAAAAACACTCATCATAGCTGGCTGGCTTGAAACCAGTTTAGAGATTCATCATCCTCTGTGTGCTCAGGGTGGTAATTCCTACATGTAAACAAGTCTGTACCTGTCTGAAAATGAACACAGTGTTGCATAGTTTGGCTTTTCTATCAACTGTCTCAACAGGAGCAGGGCATGAAGTCACCCTCTGCTGTGTCCAACCAGTGGGGTTCTTACTTTGTTGATGTGCATAAAAGTGGAGGAGGTGATGAGGAGAGCCAGAAGCTGACCTGGTGCTGCCACTGCATTCACAAATACAGCACCATGGCCATCCCTAGTGTTGAGCACATAGCAGGTATGTGAAAGGAGACAAACGATGGAAATACATTTGAAAGTGATGTGAAATACACAGCAAATTAATATAAACACAGGGTTAGGGAACAGGGAACAGCCCTTTATTTAGAGCTCATGTATTTGTTACCCTCTACAATAACCCGAAAGGCTGACAGGACCAAGTATTTTTCTATGACAATGGGTTCCTTTTACATTCCTGTGCAAAAGTGAGCTACCTTTCTTTTCTTTACACAGTGGGGGAAATGATCATTTGACCCACTGCTGAATTTGTAAGTTTGGTTACTTACAAAGACAGTTTCTGATTTGTATAGTAGAGAAATAGAATATCAACCAAAAATACTAAATAAATATACATAAATATTATAAATTCATTTTCATCTCACAGAGTGAAATAAGTGTTTGATTCCCCAAGCAAAACATGTCTAAAGAGAAACCCTTGTTGGCATGCAAAGCAGTAAGAAATGTTTTGTAAGTGGTCACCAGGTTTGACCTAACACCAGGTTTGTTGTATTGGATCATTGTTATCGTGTTCTGGCTGAGGGGAGGAGCTTCTTGTTCAAGATTTTAAAGTACTTGGTCCCGTCGACTGGCCAAAGTATAATGCTTTCAATTCCATGCTTGAAAGTGGGGATGGTGTTCTTTGGGTCATACTCAACTGTTCTTTTATTCTAAACGCAATGGATCGAGTTAATACCAGAGAGCTTGATTTTAGTTTCTTCTGACCTCAGCACTGTCTCCCAAGCCTTTTCGGAATCATTTAGCTGTTCACTGGCAAACTTAAGATGTGCCTGTACACACGCTATCTTTAGCAGAGGGACCTTGCAGGTGCTGCATGATTTCAGTTCATTATAACGTAGAGTGGTGTTCTTGGGGACTGTGGTCCCAACGTCATTTAGATCATTAAAGAGCCCCTCCATCTTTCTCATGATACTCCTTGCACAGATTTTCACACCGAGGGTGATTGATTGGCATGTTCTATTTCTTTCATTTCCAAATAGTTACACCAACTGTTGTCACCTTCTCCCCAACTTCTTGTTGATGGTCTTGTAGCCCATTCCAACACGTCTACGTATCCTTTGACAGCTCTTGGTTCTGGCCCATGTTGGTGGAGAAGTTCTAATGGAAGAAACAGATTCTGTGGACAGGAGTGCTTTGTACACAAAACAATTTAAGATCAGGAATATCTGTGATTGATTTATTCGCCACATGTGCACGCAGCCAAAACTCCTTTTACCTGATCAATTTTAGAGGGATGTTTTTGTTTGTTTGTTAAGCCACTTAACATTGACCCATGAATCACTCAAACATAAAAATGCCACTTCTTTAGTTGAAGCTACAGGTATCTAAAATTATTTACTTAGAAAATAGGGAGAAAAAAATCCAGTGAAGACCTCACAGAGGACCTGAGAGATCTAGCCTTGAAGTTGATTAAGCTACCAGTCACTGAAGCCTTATCAAAAAAGGTCTTGGTAAACACTGGGTTTTAATTATTTATAAAAAAAAAAAAATACAGGTACAGCTAACTCTGTTCTAGTGAGATGTTTATATACACATATGGTAAACGAACTGAGAATCAAACTTATTGTATTAAAGTTGTAAAAAAAACTACATCCTTTAGGTATACAAAAAAGTCCTCGTATCAGACATCTCTATTATTCTACTTCATCAGAGAAACATTCACAAGAACTCAAACTGGGACAGAAGCAGACACAGATGTGCAGCCAAAGTTAAAATAACTCTTACCAAGCAGCAGTGTGCTGCAGAGCAGATCCTGGGAAAATGTGACCTGTGGTTCCCTCATCAAAGTGCAGGTGTCCACAAAGGTTGCCAAGAAATGTCTTTTTTGATGTGTTGCATTGATGTTATCCTGGCGTGTGTGTGTGTGTGTGTGTGTGTGACCTTCCTGTGTGATCTACTTGGAACAGTTTGTATTGTGACTGCACAAAAACCACAACACTGTTTGACTAAATATCATGTTAGGCCTGGGTTATGGTCTCTGTGAACTAGTTCTTAAGAAATGTTTGTCCACCACATGGGAAATCCAGTGTTTATTCTCATTGTCAATGGTGAAAAGTAGGCTCTTATGCAGTTGGGGACGTGGTTATGATGGCACGCATTTTCAGACTTGTTCTACAGGCAGACACGACAAAATGTCACATGTGCATGAGTAACAAAGGGGAAAAAAAGGAAGGCTAACAATAATAATAATAATAATAATAATAATGGATTGGATTTATATAGCGCTTTTCAAGGCACCCAAAGCGCTTTACAATGCCACTATTCATTCACTCTCGCATTCACACACTGGTGGAGGCAAGCTACGGTTGTAGCCACAGCTGCCCTGGGGCAGACAGAAGCGAGGCTGCCATATCGCGCCATTGGCCCCTCTGGCCAACACCAACACTTCTAGAATTAGAAGTGCAGTTCTAACTTTGGGCTCCTCTCCCACCTTCCTGCACCATTGGCCAGTGTGAATGTCAAATCATCCCATTGTTAAAGCTAACGGGTGATGGGGATGTTTAAATCTTTACCATGGACTATATATAGAAGAAGGGATGGGCCTACACGATGAAAGGGGAAGCAAATGTGGACGTGCCTAACATCTGCATTATTTATAATAGCCAGCAGGTGGCGACTCTTCTGGTTGGATAAAATAAATCTAGGATTTTATGGGAAGATTACCCTTCAGCTCCCTTGCTCTATGACCTCAATAAACCCTTTCCTAATGTGTCTTTGGGTTCAGTGGCTATTTTAAATTCTTACTGAATATGTTTGAAATGTATTTTGCAAATTATGAAACCCACTGTAGTCAAAGAGGATTATAAAGCAGTTATGGTTCAGGGCTGGTCTATAGGAGACATTATGGTGTCTTCACGAGTTAGTATCCTAACCCTAAGCCTCAGCAATATGCTCCTTGATCTTGGAGAGCAAAAAATTATTCCAAGCCTTAAAAGCCATTTTTTGTCTGTCTCTAAAAGTAACAGAGTTAGGGTTAGACAAAACCTGAGCCCAGTGTTAAGATACTGCCAGTTCATGTATGTACAGGTATGTTTGTGAAAATTCTCAATCATCTAGGTCATTGTAGTCTAAGGAGCTTGGAAAGAAAAGTATCTGGACTTCTTTACATTTCTTGAAGATATTTCATCCGAGAAGCTTCTTCAGTTCTAAGAACAACTGGTGCTGTGTCCCAGATTTTAGGCGCTATAATCCCTATGGGAGTGTACCTAAGGCTATGTCCACACTAGCCCGGATAAATTTGAAAACGGCTTTTTCGTCTGAAAACGCTCCGCGTCCACACTATTGTTTTCAGTCGTTTTCACAGAGTTGTGCGTCTGCATTGAAACGGCCGAAAACGCTTACGTTCCAGTACTGCGCATGCATGAAACGTGGTCACATGACTGCATCACATGACTAAAATGTGTCATTGTTTTCGAAAAGGCTCCGGGTTCACTGTCCACGCTGCGACGCGAAAACGGCATTTTCTAATGTATCCGCTTTGGAGAGCGTTTTCAAAACGCTGCGTTTTCCTTGAACGAAAACGCTGTCTCAGTGTGGACGGAATGCCAAAGCGGAGAGAAAAAGATGCGTTTTCAAATGAAAACGTATTAGTGTGGACATGGCCTAAGAGGGTCATGGACCCCCTACTGATCCTCTACCTAATCACAAGAGCCAAGGAGTGAAAACGGGTGTGGGTCACAATCAGCCAAGGTTTCGGGTGAACCCATTGTGAAACCAACCAATTGTGATCACTTGCAGCTGACTTTCCTATTTGATTTTTCCTCTTTCTAGATCTGCCTCTGGATTACAAGTTTCCCAGGTTTTCCCCTGATAAGCCCTGCACCACCGGCTATTACCCTAGACCCCCGGATTCTTTGCTGAAAAGGTGTGAGAGTATGTCATAAAAGAAAAGAAACGGAAAAATAAAATCCTCCCTTACCCCTTCTCAGGAGAGGAATGTTCCTCCATTTATGCCCGTAGTTCCCCACCTGACCCCACCATCATCTATGGAGCACAGAAAACGTCCACTTTTCATCCTTTCAGAGAAACCATGTGAATGTAAGCCACAGTATCTCTCTGTAATAATGCATACATTTGAACATTGTTTTGTGGTTTAGTGTACGTGGAAATACGACAAACTAAGTGTGTGAGCGTGTGTGTATCTACATTCAGTAATGATACGGTGTTCTTATTGTTTTATGTGTGTGAGGCCTTCTCTTATTTTCCTTGGTAAATTGTTTCAAAATCTGAAGAAAAATCAAATGTTTTGCCCTCTTTTTCCTGAAGTTATTACCTCAAAAATGTGATTGACTGTAAGCAAAACAGGAGTACCTATCCCTAAAGATCTGTTGGAAATATTGTGTGAGTATTTCTGTAAAACAGTATTATTGTGTAGTCCTCTCTTCTGGATATGGTTTCACTGTATGCATTTTAGTAACCTTAACACGAGATTTAAGGTCTGTTGTTCCTACTGTGTCAGTTTAGTGGAAGATGTTACTCTTCAGGTCATTGTTGCTAAAGAACTAGCACAATACTGTCCTTTGTGATGGTTGTTTCAACAACAAAAAAAGAAAAAATCATAACTTGGGGAAACAATAATAATATGACTGATGATGACTATGCTAGATGTTCTTTGTATTACTTTTGGTGCAACAGTGAAATGTGCTCTTTGAGTGTAAAAACGTGGACTTCTACTTGTGCTTCATTTGTATTCAGATTGAGGTATGCTTTAACCGACTTCTGAATGGTTATTTTGTCGGTGTGCATAGACAGGTTGTGCCATAATATTTAAGGAACACTCGGTTTGGGAAGACTCCGCAAAGTCACAGAAGATTGGCATCAGGTTTATCTTTGTGCATCCAGGAAGTGTTTAGCATAGCTTAGTACTAAGTATCCCTGGTGCACAGTGAAGACCTTTAGTTGTTTGCAGGGATCGCAGTAAGCAAGACCTAATTTTGCCAGGGCTAAACTCTGTTTAATAGAATTTATGCTGGGTTCAGACCACTGATACATGAAAATAGCCAGACCAGAATGATCTTGAGTGTCTCACAATACTCCAGCAGAAGTACTTCTCACCTCTTCTGTGATGCTGACCCATAGCCCAAAGCACTCTTCCAAATGTAACAATGCGAAAAACAAGATAAAACATAGATAACCCATGCTTTTCTTTGGATATGATCTGTGTACTTTCTTTTTTCTTTTGTTAGCCTTCGATTCATGCCAGTTATTTGTTTCTGTTCTGGTGCATGTTAAAGGGTCTCCATTGAAGGGGATAAAAGCCAAATGTGAATCAGCTACAGTTTGTGAACACTTAGATTGCACGTGGTACCTTTGCACATGACTTTTCTATCTATCGTGCCAAATCGAGAATTCTTCCATGTCTTCTATCAGATGATTTAGCGTCATCTATTCAGTACAGTTCACTCTGTTTGGATTAATCGTTTGCACAATTAGGGTAGCTATCATTGCTATAGGGAAGGCAGCAGAATGGCATGGAATTCATGAGGTAGGCCTACTATGTGAATTTCAATTCCTTAGGTTTTGTGCCAAAAAGTAGATGCTAGTTTGTGCTAACCTGGACCCCGACCTGTCTCTATGCTAACCTCACAAAGATGATACTGGTCTAAATCTTCTTATCTGGCTTTGATAAAGTCAAACAATAGGATTTCCCAAATGGCAAAGTGTTCCTTTACAGTGGCCATCATCTCACAAGTGAAGATGGTATATTTTGATAATGAACAGCATCCAGCTGGCAGCATGTAAGTGAGATTGGTCATCCAAAGTGAATTATTACTTGTGCTGTGTGTGCAAGTGTTTTATGCATACAGCTGTGGTGATTGTACTCTTTGTTTCTCATAGACCTGGAAGATTTGACATGCGCATTTGCCTTATGTTGGATTCATTTGTGCTCTTAAGTTCTTAAAACCACAGGGAAAGTTCACTTCTGTGTTCAAGTGTTGGAAGTATTGTCAAAGAAATAAAATGTTCTTTGATTTTCTTACAAGTTGTTTGAGATTTCTTTGCAAACTGACGACTTTTGCTGCACAGAGTCTACGTTGAATGTTCAGTCTGGGTCAAAAGAAACACAAAGCTTACTTTGGAATAAATATTGATGAGCAAGATAGAATCCCAGAATCACTGTGTTGTCAGAAGCATCAACTTTGAAAAGACATTGCTGTGGAATTCAGATTGTAGGTTACTTCCTTGTTGAGATGAAAGCTTTATTGCATCAGAAACCATAAAGCTTGTGCAAGGATTCTTGTGAATTAAATCTCTGGTGTGTTAAGTTTGATCGTTTGACTGTAAATATAAGATGCATGCAGAGTTCACATGTTTTGGGATTCTGCATTGAGCCATGTGAGGGTGGAGGGGAGCATCAACTGAGCCTTACTTATCAAGTTGCACAGTGCACAAAAAATATACCAGATATATATAACAGATTAATAAAAATACTCAAATTCCACTCACTGAAACTGAAGCATAAACTTCTGGGATGATCTGTACCATGCAGCAGACATATTACTAGTCTGATGATTCCATTAAAATACAAAAAAAACACATTAGCACAAACATGATAAGAGCAGCTGAGTGACTCCAACTCCCATCTGTGCGGAACAGCAGACAGCAGTTGGCTACTACTGCCTAAAGTCATATTCATAGAGACTAGGCTGTAATCTTAATTTTTAATGCTGTAAAGTTGGGCGTTAACTAAAACCTTGACTTTAAATTTACAGAACGTGGTTTTTTGATCATTCCTTTCAAATGTATAACTCTGTCTGTAGCTATTAAACGTGGCTGGTTAGTCTTAATCACTAAACGCCTAGTGTCTCATATTTGATACATGACTTTTGAATCTCCTACATCATCAGTGTGATTTTTCCCCCAGATATTGCAAATATTTTACAAATTTAAACTCACATATTTAGTCATTTTTTTGTCAGGAGATTCAACAGCCAATCAATTTGGGGGAAAAAAAAGAATGTTCTGATTAAACTTACTATTTGAATATATATCCACGTTTTTCTTGCAGTTTACAGCAGCTCTGGTTTGGGGCTTTTCGTTCAGCCACAGTTCATTAGGTCCTCTTAAAGCTTCTCTTCCTGCGGCCCCTCCTCATTCGCCAGCATGACGCTGGCTCCGCACTCCACTCACACATACCTCCCTCCTCTCTCTGTGTTTCCTCTTGAAAAAAAGGGATTATTAAATTCTGCCTTTCAGCCGTATCAATCATCTTTTTGAAACCTGCTGCTGTGAGATGACAGCTGGAAGAAGTGACATACGGATTGTGAGCGCCGCTTCTGACAGGTAACGACTCTCCCCCTCACACACATTTGAGAGTTCCTTAAATCTTTTTAGTGGGCTACGCACGAACAAGGCGACTTTGTGCGTGCTCTGGATTATCAGTACCACCGAAAACGAATATTTCCGCGAGTGTCGGTGCTATTGTGTTGATGGAGGGTGTTTCCTGAAAGCACAGCTGCTTGTGTCGGCTGGTTTTGGGGTTTAATGAAACGCAGAAACTCTTTGAGCGAGAAGTTAGCTTAAAATTTTTAACGTTACTTTTACCGTACCTTATTACCTTACAAACATGAACCAGAGGAGGCAGCTCAGCTTCATACCTGAGCGTGACCGTGGAAAAATACGGAATAAAAGTTATGACTGTTTTCTAATAATTTATTAAACAGCACGTCATTCTTGGCGTACTTCACACTGGAATTAGCTAGTGTTGATAACGAGCTAACGTCCAGGACTTTGTCTTATTACGGCTGTAAAGATGTGCTAAGGTAACATAAAAACAAACCCGAAAAAAAACCAACGTAATAAATATGAGAAAATGCCAAAGGTATCAGCCGGTGGAAAATTACTGAGCTACAGCGGAGTAAAATGCTGCCAAAATACAAATGTGAGCAATTACATGAGAAGTACAAGCCCAACACTCAGGCCATGCCTAGTTTTCCTGTAAATTGGGGAAATTGTTAATAACACTGGAAAATATCTGTTAAGATGAAAGGTCTGGTATAATTTTAAAAACCTTCTTACTTTTCTTAAAATAGATCACTGTTACCAGGCTAGGTTTTTAATATAATCAGTGCAAATTCAGCTATATAACTTAGTTATATAACTTAACCTGTAAATAAGTCAAAGAATCTAAAAAATCTAAAATTATATTTATATTTTCGGTTGGAGACACCACAGGTGGCACTTCCTTTTGGCTTTACTCAGCCCTGGTGCTCTTCTGTTAGATGAACCTAGCCAATTCAGATCAAAGTCAAAGTCAAAGTCAACTTTATTGTCAATTCTGCCACATGTACAGGACATACAGAGAATAGAAACTTCGTTACTCTCAATCCCTAGATAAAATAGAAAATGAACATTTAAATATAAGAGTGATTAAAAATGCAAGTAAAATATTTTAAAGTAAAAAAAAATTAAATAAAATTAAATAATACAATACAATTTTACATATAACAAGAAAGCTATACAATATACAATATAAGGGTAAATGACATTGAGTGCAAACCAGGCAGAGTAGTGCAAATAGGCAAATAGTGCAAATGGAGATATAGTAATGTACGGTAAGAGATAGTGTAACAACAAAGATGGCTTTAAGGCAGTGAAGCCTTCAGTTCAGAGCTCAGATTCGTTTCATATATTCAGGTATTATCACCTATTTATCCATTGTTTTCTTAATGGAGAAATGTTTTTCTTAATTAAGTAAATCTACAGTAGTGATGTGTCGGTCGCGAACGAAATGGCTCTTTCGAGCCGGTGTTGTGCCAAAAACTGATTTCCAGTGTTTCTGTGTATTTTTTTTATGTGTAATATCTTTAGGTATGTTCGTAAATAGACATCGGTGAACAGGGTTTACAAAGGGGTTATATAGAGAATTAAAAAATTATCCGTTTTTCAAGTATCTTTACAACTCTGTGTTATTGTACTTACATTATAACCAATCTGGTCCTTTATCCCCACTTAAAATATTTTTACAGAACTATTGTAATATTTGCTGCCATTTCTGCTGTTGTTTCACTTTAAATTTGTTTAAAAGGAAAAAGCTGAAAATTTAAATAGTTAAAAGTTGAAATGTGAATAGTTGGTTTTTGTATTATATGATTTATTTATTACATTTTATGTGGAGTGAATAAATAAAAGTATATTTACGGTGGCCCCTAGAAACAAAGTGTTAGGTGAGGCTGTGTGCAGGCAGGAATAGGACCCAAGGTGCAGACTCCGGAAACAGATGTGAACTCAAAACAACTTTAATGTTAAACTCAAATATAACATAACTGGAAAAATCAAAATAAACTTACACCGGAGGAATGACAGAACACACAGCTAAGAAAACGGTAGATCGCGACACAGACACTAAGAAACACAGGGCTTAAATACACAGAGGGAGCAATCAGGGAATGGGTAACAGGAGGGAAACACAGCTGGGGCAAATCAGGCCTAACGAGACAAGGGGAAGCAAAACCAGACACATTAACATCAGACATGGACTTTCAAAGTAAAACAGGAAACACATAACACAGACTGAACAAAGACACAGACTCGCACGCACTGCAACAGAGGGAACAGAGACGTGGGACCAGGGCAGACACAAACACTGACTGGACACGGGGATATAGCCACTAAGGACACACAGAGAACTAGACAAGGGGATACAGCTGACAGGGGAGACCGAGCAGCTAGAGAAGACAGAGACATAAACTATAAGACAGAACTCAAAGAAACCAAAGACTAGAAAGTATAAATAATATAATAAACTCAAAACCCCTGGGTCAACGACCCAGGCATCCTAACAGTACCCCCCCCCTTAAGGGCTGGCTTCCAGACAGCCCAAACCAAAACATCAAAACAGAAAAAACAAACAAAAACAACCCAACCAGGGTGGGCGGCGGGGGAAACAGGATGGAGGGCTCGAAACAAACCAAACAAGGAGCCAAAAACAAAAAAAAAAAAAAAAAAAAAAAAAAAAAAAAAAAAAAAACGAACAAACAACGGAGCCTGGAAAGCAACAGAACAAAACACAGGAACAAAGTCCAAAACAACAGCACCAAGGCCCAGGCATAGTCCAAAAGCAAACAAACAAAAGAGCTCACAAAAGGCGCAGAGGCCCAGGCAATAGTCTCAAAAAAGTTCAGGGGGGCCGGCCCGGAGGCTAACGGCACAACAGTCCAAACCCGGGCAGGTCAGGGGGGCGGCCCGGAGGCTGACGGTCCAAGAGCCCAGAAAACAGGTCAGGAGGCCGGCCGGGCGGGAGGCACCGACGGCGACCGAGCAGATCAGGAGGCCGGCCGGGCGGGAGGCACCGACGGCGACGTAGTTCAGGGGGCCGTCCATGACGGCAATGACGTCCAGTCATCGGCCGGACAGGACGTGCAGGACGAGCAGGCCGGACAGGGCGAGCAGGACGTGCAGGCCGGACAGGACGAGCAGGCCGGACAGGACGAGCAGGCCGGACAGGACGAGCAGGCCGGGCAGGAACAGACAGCATGGAGACCTCAGGAGCAGACGAAGCTGAACACTCTGAGACTGGACCAGGCGGAGCTGCAGAGGCTGAATCCGGACCAGGCGAAGCTGCAGAGGCTGAGGCCGGACCAGGCGAAGCTGCAGAGGCAGAGGCAGGACCAGACGGAACTGCAGAGGCTGAGGCAGGACCAGGCGGAGCTGCAGAGGCTGAGGCCGGACCAGACGGAACTGCAGAGGGTGAGGCCGGACCAGGCGGTGGTGCCGGTGGTGGCTGAACGGCCTCGCCAAAACCATCAGCAGACACTGGGACGTGCTGGCTGGGTCCTCCCGGACCCCCAGCTGACGAGGCAAGAGGCTGAACGGGCCCCTCGGATCCTCCAGCAGGAAGAGACGGCTGAAGCGATTCCTCGGACCCTCCAGCGGAGACAGGTGGCTGAAGCGGTTCCTCGGACCCTCCAGCGGAGACAGGTGGCTGAAGCGGTTCCTCGGACCCTCCAGTGGAGACAGGTGGCTGAAGCGGTTCCTCGGACCCTCCAGTGGAGACAGGTGGCTGAACGGGCTCCCCGGGCCCTCCAGCTGACGTGGCGTGAGGCTGAACGGGCTCCTCGGGCTCTCCAGCTGACGTGGCGTGAGGCTGAACGGGCTCCCCGGGCCCTCCAGCTGACGTGGCGTGAGGCTGAACGGGCTCCCCGGGCCCTCCAGCTGACGCGGCGTGAGGATGAACGGGCTCCTCGGGCCCTCCAGCTGACGCGGCGTGAGGATGAACGGGCTCCTCGGGCCCTCCAGCTGACGCGGCGTGAGGCTGAACGGGCTCCTCGGGCCCTCCAGCTGACGAGGCGTGAGGCTGAACGGATGACCGAGGAGAGGAGCGACGGTGGCGTCGCTTCCTTTTAGACGAGGGAACAGGAACCAGTGGAGAAACGGCGACCTCCTCCTCATCCTCCGACCACACAGCCGCCAGAAAAAAGGCAGGCGAACGGACAGGCGAACAAGGTCCCGGCTGGCGTGAGGAAGGGGAGGAAGCCTGCAGTGGCGATGAGGCAGAGTGTGCGTTGCCCTGCGGCAGCGGTGGGGAAGATGTAGTGAGGGAGAGAGCAAGCTCACTAGCCCTGACTTGCTCTCTCCAGGCAGTTATGGTGTTCCCCAACTCAGTGTCCTTAGCAAACTGGCTAAGCCGGGGATTATGCCGAATGATGGCCTCCACCGCGCTCAGCCCCACTGCCATGGTCCTTAAATCCGAGGACTGGGCGATGCGGTCGAGCAGGCTCACCAGCCGCTCCATCTCGCCGCTGAACTCTGAGAAAAAGGAGTCTGCAGGGTCCATGTTCTGGTTGCGATCTTCTGTTAGGTGAGGCTGTGTGCAGGCAGGAATAGGACCCAAGGTGCAGACTCCGGAAACAGATGTGAACTCAAAACAACTTTAATGTTAAACTCAAATATAACATAACTGGAAAAATCAAAATAAACTTACACCGGAGGAATGACAGAACACACAGCTAAGAAAACGGTAGATCACAACACAGACACTAAGAAACACAGGGCTTAAATACACAGAGGGAGCAATCAGGGAATGGGTAACAGGAGGGAAACACAGCTGGGGCAAATCAGGCCTAACGAGACAAGGGGAAGCAAAACCAGACACATTAACATCAGACATGGACTTTCAAAGTAAAACAGGAAACACATAACACAGACTGAACAAAGACACAGACTCGCACGCACTGCAACAGAGAGAACAGAGACGTGGGACCAGGGCAGACACAAACACTGACTGGACACGGGGATATAGCCACTAAGGACACACAGAGAACTAGACAAGGGGATACAGCTGACAGGGGAGACCGAGCAGCTAGAGAAGACAGAGACATAAACTATAAGACAGAACTCAAAGAAACCAAAGACTAGAAAGTATAAATAATATAATAAACTCAAAACCCCTGGGTCAACGACCCAGGCATCCTAACACAAAGCACATACTAACACGTACAAACTCCAAGCAAGTACCAACGACCGGATTTGGTGTGTGATAGTAACAAGTAAATGAACAATTTTTTAAAAATTATTTGAATATATATGAGTGCTTGTGTATAAATACACAAACAATACACATATGCTTTCAATTGTGTAATTTAAGTGATCTAGGTAGCTCTGTTTTGGAAGTTCAGTTAACGCTAGAAATGTGTTTTGGAGTTTGTAGTGCTTTGTCTCTAGGGGCCACTGCATATATTTATATATAAACATATATAAATAAAAACACTTTTTTTACATTAGTAATTCCTTTTGTGCATAATTTTATATTGTTGTTAATAATAAATTAATTAAAGCAACAAAACAACCTGAAGAGCCGGTTCGGAGCCGAAAGAGCCGGCTCTTTTTAGTGAGCCGAGCCGAAAGAGCCGGTTCTCTAAAAAGAGCTGGAAATCCCATCACTAATCTACAGTGATGTTAAATGGAGAGGGAAGGCAATCATCTCTGAAAAGCTGCAACCATGACATACACACCCCTCGCCAAGGAATGATTATCCTTTAAAACAGAGGAAATAAAATATCTTAATTACTGTGTTCAATACACATTTTGCAGATTATGTTTTTACATTCAGTTACAGTAGGATATCTTAACTATCACATGCTTTTTATCCTTTTACAAAATAAAAAAAAAAGTCATGTTGTAAAGCAGTGATAAAACATAGAAGTCAGAGCTAAGCTGCAGTCCCAGCCAATCAGCTCGTTTCAGTCTAAGGTCATCCCGTATTAGTCGATGGCTCGGCTCATACTTTTCTACACATTCAATTGGCAAATATCATACGGGGCACGCTAGTTAACCTGCTCTAGACTGTACACATCAGCTGAGCAAGCCGCTTTGCAACCCACCTCTGCCCTCCTCTTTTCATCCTTTTTTTGACCTAATTTATATGAGAACTGTTGTCACTGATGCCAGCTGTGCTCTATGCTTTGCTGCTGCCAAAAAGAAATAGACAGAAATAGCAGTGTTTAAACCTTAAATATCAACATAACAGGATTATCATAACTATGTAATATTTCTTTTTGTATAATATGCCAATTGTAAACAAACATATAAAAGAATCTGCCAAATAACAATATAAATAATATTATTATCATTTTTTATTCTGGTAGCTCTAATTTTGTAACAATCTTCTGTTGACTACAGCTGTCCTGACTGAGCCTGAATTTAATGAAAACCATAAGATAGAGAGCTTAAGATTTAAAAAAGAAAAAAGTTTTCTGTTCTGCTTGGTCCTTGTTATAAATCTTCCACCTTCGTGTTCACCACAGAGGAATGTGACGCCTCCTGAGGTCAAATGTCAGAATTAATTCCAGAAGGAGACTCAGCTTTACATTCCGGCTTGAATTTTCTTTCTTTATAAGATGCACGTCCACTTTCAGCCTGTTAGAACGGACTCCAGTCTAGACGTCTTTTAAATCACTACCAAATGCTTTTCCACTGGGGCTTTGCCAAAAGCTCCTCTAAGGTCATGGAATTTACGCTCATGTTTGGAGCACAGTCTCACTGTGAAGCACACCATTTTGGTTTAAAGCGTGTTTCAGTGAACCAGACTAATGTTACTGCAGTAATGGGCCATTTATGACCTCTAGGGCCTGCTCCTCTGGCCTGGCCTGGGTGTGCATGGCAAGACTTGTCTGACAATAGCAACGCCGACTTAAATCCTGTGGGTTTAAGAGAAGGTAAGGCGGTGTTTCATGGAAATTTTAGGCTATTCTTAAATTCTTGGAAACTATAAAGTCCTACTCTATCAGACAGTGCTGATCATTTCTAAACACTGCTGCTCCTCCATCAGTATGGAAAGGCCGGATCATCAGGCCTACAGCTGTATCTAATTATTCAAGGAATGCAGGGCTTTTGCGAGAAAAAAACCTCTGCAGAATATGGGCCGGCTTTCTCAAATCTTTCTCCCTCTTCCCCTTCTCAGCTGAGCTCCTTCGGCAATGCCACAGCCCAGTCTCCGATGAGAGGATGAGAACCTACACCCGCGGGGCGCCCACTGTCTTCTTCATAAGTCTTCTGTGGCCCCTGCTCTCTCCGGCAGCTGTAGCCGAGGTGGACCCCAGCGGAGGAATCCCCTTCATGGGGGGCAACTACAATGGTCATCCCATGCTGTACTTCAGCCGTGGGGATGTGGAACAGCTGCAGTACGCAGCTGCAGGGACTCACCAAGAGATGGCGAGACGAATCCGTGAGGCCGGGGAGACCATGCTAGAGCACCCCGAGGAGTACCTGCCCCCCTGGAGCCCGGCCGAGTTCAGCGCCCGCTGGAATGAGGTTTATGGAAACAACCTGGGCGTCCTGTCCATGTTCTGCCTGCTGTACCCACACAGGGCCGGGGCCCTCGATCTGGTCAAGGACTACATGGAGAGGATGGCAGCCCAGCCTAGTTGGTATATTTTCTGTTGTTTTTTACTTGTGACTGTGACTTGTGACTGAAACTTTTTGTTTACAGTTTACAGATGTTACTTGATATCTCTGCCCCACCCCCACATCTTCATCAATGCAGCTTTAATGCTAAACCACTGCTGTCAGTGGCTTTTTAGCCAGTCCCCTCTCTGGAGTGTTCCGGTGCTTCTCTGTGGGAAGACTCGTGGTAAAGATGCATTGTGGGCCGATAAGTCTGTAGTCCAGGAAATATGTTTAGCAGCTGTTTGCCCAAACAACCCCCACCCTCACCCCAAGTGAGAGGAAATGAAATATTCAGATGTGGGCTGAATAGTTCAGGCCTGGGTTGTGACTGAAGCTCAGGGTCCAGGTGACCTGACAGGGACTGCCTCTAGTTGTGGTTAGTTCTCCTCTGTATTGCATATAATCAGGCTAAGCTACAGTCATTTCCCTAACCAATCTTTCTTGTATTTCCCATGTTTTCAACTTGGTAATCCAGCTGTGGGAGCTCTTGCTTTAGTATGATGTACACTTCATCCTAGAGAATATGTTTCCATCATATGTTTGCTTCAGTTTACACAAGGTTAAGTAATTCTCAGGGAGTTTTGACACGACATTTGCCACCTTTGTATGGAACTTATGATTGTGTGGTTATGACATATGCAACCTCAGTGTTTGAGTGGCTGAACAGACCTGCAGAGTATTCACAATCAGTGCCATAGGGCTCATTATTATCGTTGGTTTGAATATGGCAGAGGGATTTTAGCTTTGCTGCATATCAGCACTTTGATGTCAAATTAGGTAAGAATGTATGATGATGACTATTTTGGATGTGCAAAGGAAACCACAGCAATGAGCTGTTTATATCAACTCTGAACACAGCATATATTATCTTAGGTGACGATAGGTTGCTACGTTCTTCAGGCTTTGAAGTTTCTCTAAGTATCAATTCAGTGCTTTTCACAGAGTTACATTCTGTTTGTTGCAGGAGCATTTTGTTTGAGGGTGAACAAAGCCAAATTCATCCATACTTCCCCAAACTAATAATTAAATATACATATTACTGTCAGTTTTTCAGGTAGAGGTATCCAGGTAGAGTTGAATAGCATTTTTCCCTTAATAAATAAAAAACGACATTTCATATTTACTCTAAGATCATCAACAAAGACAACTAAACGAGTGTGGCAAATTGCAAAAAATGAGAAACTAGGAGAGGGGAAATACTTTTCCACAGCAGTGTATCCGTGTTAATTTAATTCAGGAAGAAAACAAACAGAAACTATTTGGTCACAAACAGTTTTTAAGAATGATAACACAGCTAAATGGAAAAGTACTCAAAACCTCTAAAATCCAGTCATCTAAATTTAGGCTTTAAATGGTTTTCTTAGCAAACTTAACTGTTTACTGCAGTCAGCATCTTCTTTGGACACTCCTCTGCCCTCCTGCTACTGATAAACTATGTGACTGGGTCATAGCATTTAGTTTTTATTCATTCGTATTATGATTCAACAGAAAGTGTGTTTTTTTTTTTTTTTAAATGTCCTGTCACTCACCCTAAACCTATTGTGGCAGATGGCTGCCTCTACCTGAGCCTTGATCTGTCAGAGGCTTCCTTCCTTCTCACTGTCACCAAGTACTTGCTCAGAGAGGGTCGCATGATTGTTGGAGTTTCTTCTGTGTCTGCTTTCTAATTTACAGTATTATCCGGCTCAAGCTCGAGGTGGTTGCTGTTGTGATTTAGCACTATATAAACAAATTTTAACTAAATTGAACTTAATTTAAAATGTGAAAACAAAGTGATCTAAGCTAATGTTCTGCTTAGTCCCAAAGTCGTTGTACAAAGCTATATTTCTTTAGCTCCAAAACCTCTTTCAAGTTTAATTATAACAGTCAAGACTTATTGGCAACCAAAATTCTCAGGGGTAAATTTAGACTAGCCACTCGGAAATGTGTCAGTCTAAAATCGAAATGATATAAACACATGCATGTCTATGTTTTTATTTTCCACCTCGCCACATTTCCTACTGTGAGAAAAACATTAGCAAGTCAGCTGAATTCATCCATTCAGCCAATGCCTGGACAATCCTCAGGCTTTTCACAGTCAGCCATGACTGAACTTCATGCCAGTAGCCGTGCTTCCTTATTTCCCTAACAATTCGATTGAGTTCAATGGCCATCAGTTCTGGCTGGCAAATGCAAAAAGGCTGAAAACTGGATTAAAGTCATTCACCGCTTCCAATTCTACACACATTCTGTTTGAAAGACTAAAACCAATCAGAAGTGGTGCTTAAATACTTTCATATATGGAAATAGTGGCTTCACAATCTTGCAGGAGTCAGGCTCTCTACCTGTATAATATTTGTTAATCATCACCATCTCGGTGCTTGCTTCTCTTACATTTTCAAACAGTTTGCTCAACCTCTGCAGTTTTTGACTATTAATGGTGTAAACAGTGTTAATAAGCAAGATTTAAATCAGCAGGTCCTGCAGGAATGTTGGGATTAGGGAAATTCTTGTGTATAGTTTGAGTTTCCTTTTTTTTTACCAGTGGTAGGGGCGTGTCAAGTTATGTATTTCGGTAAACCAAAGAAGCTGGGGAAAAAGAAGACAGACTCATTTTGCAGAGCCAATTAAATTGTTTGTAATGTTGCTGCAGATCACTTTGTCGATACTTGTGAGATAGTCCTCAGTAAATATAGGGTGAATGGAATAGAACCATGTACTTTTTTTTTCTAGGGTTTTTAATTTATTCTAATGTATTCTAATTAGCCAAAAGGTTTAGCAGGACTTAGACATGCAAAAGTTAGCAAAAGAGCACAGTTAAATCAAAGTCTCCTCTACTGGTGGTCTTTAGATTTTTGTGTTATCGTACTGTGTCACCGTGCCAGTTAAAATGCCCTCTCTGGATCATCATTAGGATGGAAACAGACACCATAGATGTTTTACACCTGGTTCACTTCACAAACAATACATTTGCAATAACAAGTTTTAGAAATTAATATTATACAAATACAAAACAAGCTATAGCAATATTGCAAGTCCTAGTGACCGAAGAGTGTTTTTTGACTGCTCCAGTTTCTTAGAAATTTCAAAGCAGGTTTTGTGCACCACCCATGATTTTCTTCCCTGCATCATTTCCTCCCCAAAGGACTTCAGATGTGGAGAATAAGTCCATATTTCTAAGCCTAATTTGTCTTTCTTTTTAATTTATTGAAATCAGCATTCAATATTAAAGATGTCAAAATTGATAAATGTGATAATTGACTGTCTTCATCGCGCTACTATACAAACGCAGCTCAAGATTCTTGGCAGTACATGTTCCCAGTGGTGGAACATCATTATCTGTTCTGTCACTCACAGCAGAATTATGTTTCTCCCTTATCTAAACTTGTCAGTTTGTGTGTTATAAAGCATTCCTGTTGTTTCATAGGTGCTCAGTTTTACAAGAACAGAAAGAGAATCTCAGGTGAATTCTTCTTTAAAGGGACAGTTTAATCCTTCTCATTCCACTGCACGGTTGCCATGTTCCCTCCAACCACTGAACAGGGCCAGGGGGATTTTCCAGATTGGCATTAGTGCAATTTACAGGGCATTTTTCACAACATTAGGATGTGTGCCACAGTGCAGAAAAGAAAAGCCACTGAGCATGTGTTTTCACGTCTTAAGAGCACACTGTGAGTTTTCTACTTGGCCGCACTTTTATTGTGGTCACTGAACCTCTCGGGACCTCTGCAGAGTGGCTCCAGGAATCAGTCAGCTGTGGTATTCATGACCTTCAATTACGCCTGCAACAACCATGTTCCAATGAAGAGCTTCTACTTTGTGGCAGAATGGTGCCTGCCTCTCTGGTGCGTGTGTGTGTGTGTTTTTTTTTATTGTCATTGTACATGTGTGCCGGAATAAAATAAAAATAGTGGAATAAAAAGCAAACAAGAGAAATATATAAAATCAAAACTAGTGTGTTTTGGCATAATTTAATATCAAGTCCAACTCTAAGTTGGCAGTAACTTTTATTCTCTTTTCTTTTTTGTCCTTTGGCCAGATTTCAAAAATAAAAAAAGCTCTGATTTTCAAATGAATGAATATAAATTTAAGGATCCAGCTGAAGGAAGAATACCATTAATGCATTTTATCAAGTGTGTAATTGGGGCAGCTGGGGGTTTCTGCGAAGGCTCAATAGTGTGTGTCCATAGACCACAAAGCAGAGCTACCTATACATACATAACCACAAAGTTTAGAAGTTTTAATGGGAATTTTTGATCATTTTTGCACAAGTGCATTTCTGAGGTTAGAGACTAATGTGAAGGCCTGGATCGAAGTCTCTGCTCTAGTTGATCCCAGTGGTGTTCTGTCAGGGTTGAGGTGAGGACTCTGTGCAGGCCAGTCAAGTTTTCCACACCAAACTCACTCATTCATGTACAGTGGGGCAAAAAAGTATTTAGTCAGCCACCGATTGTGCAAGTTCCCCCACTTAAAATGATGACAGAGGTCAGTAATTTGCACCAGAGGTACACTTCAACTGTGAGAGACAGAATGTGAAAAAAAATCCATGAATTCACATGGTAGGATTTGTAAAGAATTTATTCGTAAATTAGGGTGAAAAATAAGTATTTGGTCACCTCAAACAAGGAAAATCTCTGGCTCTCACAGACCTGTAACGTCTTCTGTAAGAAGCTTTTCTGTCCCCCACTCGTTACCTGTATGAATGGCACCTGTTTGAACTCATCATCTGTATAAAAGACACCTGTCCACAGCCTCAAACAGTCAGACTCCAAACTCCGCCATGGCCAAGACCAAAGAGCTTTCGAAGGACACCAGGAAAAGTATTGTAGACCTGCACCAGACTGGGAAGAGTGAATCTACAATAGGCAAGCAGCTTGGTGTGAAAAAATCAACTGTGGGAGCAATCATCAGAAAATGGAAGACATACAAGACCACTGATAATCTCCCTCGATCTGGGGCTCCACGCAAGATCTCATCCCGTGGGGTCAAAATGATCATGAGAACGGTGAGCAAAGATCCCAGAACCACACGGGGGGACCTGGTGAATGACCTGCAGAGAGCTGGGACCAAAGTAACAAAGGTCACCATCAGTAACACACTACAACGGCAGGGAATCAAATCCCGCAGTGCCAGACGTGTTCCGCTGCTGAAGCCAGTGCATGTCCAGGCTCGTCTGAAGTTTGCCAGAGAGCACATGGATGATACAGCAGAGGATTGGGAGAATGTCATGTGGTCAGATGAAACCAAAGTAGAACTTTTTGGTATAAACTCAACTCGTCGTGTTTGGAGGAAGAAGAATACTGAGTTGCATCCCAAGAACACCATACCTACTGTGAAGCATGGGGGTGGAAACATCATGCTATGGGGCTGTTTTTCTGCCAAGGGGACAGGACGACTGATCCGTGTTAAGGACAGAATGAATGGGGCCATGTATCGTGAGATTTTGAGCCAAAACCTCCTTCCATCAGTGAGAACTTTGAAGATGAAACGAGGCTGGGTCTTCCAACATGACAATGATCCAAAACACACCGCCCGGGCAACAAAGGAGTGGCTCCGTAAGAAGCATTTGAAAGTCCTGGAGTGGCCTAGCCAGTCTCCAGACCTCAACCCCATAGAAAATCTGTGGCGGGAGTTGAAAGTCCGTGTTGCTCGGTGACAGCCCCAAAACATCACTGCTCTCGAGAAGATCTGCATGGAGGAATGGGCCAAAATACCAGCTACTGTGTGTGCAAACCTGGTAAAACCTATAGCAAACGTTTGACCTCTGTTATTGCCAACAAAGGTTATGTTACAAAGTATTGAGTTGTATTTTTGTTATTGACCAAATACTTATTTTCCACCCTGATTTACGAATAAATTCTTTACAAATCCTACCATGTGGATTCATGGATTTTTTTTTTTCACATTCTGTCTCTCACAGTTGAAGTGTACCTCTGGTGCAAATTACTGACCTCTGTCATCATTTTAGGTGGGGGAACTTGCACAATCGGTGGCTGACTAAATACTTTTTTGCCCCACTGTATGTATGGACTTTACTTTGGTGCACAGTGATGTTGGAACAGGAAGTGGCCATTCCCAAACTGTTTCCCCAAAGTTGGTACTCTTATGCTGAAGCATTAAGAGCACTATGCACCTCAGCAGCCGCTGACTGATTTTATGTGGCCTAGGCCACATAAAATCAGTCGCTTTCACTTTGTTACGATGCCACCAAAAGTTGACTGTGGAATATTTAATATTAGTGAGGAAATTTCACAACTGGACTTGTTGCACAGGTGGCATTTTATCACTGTACCACACTGGAATTCCCAGTGATTTTATACACTTTTGTCCATGGAAGTGATTGGAAAACCTCAATTCAGTATAGCAATATAGTGTGTTACGATAGTAGTGAAACTGTTTAATGCACGCCGGGCTGCAGGGCAGGGGATACCCCACTACTCATGCGCCATTTTCAGTCAATGCAAAGAAAAGTATTAAAAGAGTAGGAATATACCCATGTGGCATGATTTTGTTTTTAACTTAAAAAACATTCACTAAATCACCATTAAAAGCACTTGGTAGAAAGACTATCTGATGAAATGTCTAAATTGCACAATGAAAAAAATCATGTTGGTTCATATCAGACAACATGTATACAACAGGATACATATGTGATTGGTATGTATTGGCTAACTGAAAATCATTATTCTCCATCCCTTGAACATTTATTAAATGTGCCTTGAATATATTTTTGTATCTGAAAGTTGAAATCTTTGTAAGTCTGTTCCGTTTGGAATTTCCCCCCCTTTTTTAAAGACTTCCTGTTGCTTTCATGGCGTGCACTTGCAGCAGATTGGACTCTTTGTAGCCTGGTTGCTGACGTTGCTCCAACTAGTACCAGATGTTTTTGTAGACTGCAGATGCCAAAGCTTGAAAAATGAAATTACAGCAACATTATAAATTTCTGTGAAAGGTAGTACAACTACAGTGAAAGTAAACAAACTAGGCTTGATGGTTAGTCAAATTACCCAAAATGACAGTATTTAGGATGCTACACCCTGTGCTTACTTTGTGTCGCACTGAAGTGGAATGCTGCCTACTGTCCTCTTTTGACCCACTCTCTACAACAGAGGTGCAAACTGATTCTTAGTTACCACAATTCAAATTTACACAGGAGGTTTTTTCAGTTGAGATGAACAGATTTCTATTATTTGTTGTTGTTGTTGCTTTAGTGTTTAGTGATTTATCCTTGCAGCTAGACTGGAGGTGATAACAGGACTCTAGTCTGGTTTAGATCTTAAGACAGCCTTTGTGTAGATCTCAGCACAATCCATGATGTCAATTATTGGCTGTTAAAATGCAGTCCACACATCTGTAGTTCAGTTCCCTTTAATTAACCTGAACAGAATGGTTGCTTTCACTTTTTTTCTCAAAAGTAACACTTTGCAGTTCACACGTCAGCAGTCTTAGATCCAACCTGGAGAGAATCTACCCACGCTGCATTTCTAATGTCTCGTTTTGTTGGTACACTTGTAATTTTGCTGATAAATCCTATTTAGCGTCTTTATTTTGCTTTCAAGGAGACCAGCCCTTTTACAGCTGCTATGTTAATTAAAAGCCTTTGCAAAGGAAGGCTTTCTTGTTCATTAGAAGCCATTTGCCAGGATTTCGTTGAAAAGAGTGAAAATTTCATACTTGCAATTTCTTTCCACTTGCTGATGCTTTCCCTTCTGTTTGTCTGATCTATGTATTGCAGGCTTGTTAAAGACGCTCCCTGGGATGAAGTTCCTCTTGCACACTCTTTAGTTGGATTTGCCACTGCCTACGACTTCCTGTATGAGTACTTGAACAAGGGCCAGCAGGAACGTTTCTTGCAGGTGATCGGCAACGCATCACGCCTGATGTATGAGAAGTCCTACGTCCGAGGGTGGGGGTTTCAGTACCTACACAACCATCAGCCTACCAACTGTGTGGCTCTGCTCACAGGAAGTCTGGTTTACATGATGCAGGGTAAGTGTGTGATGATTACGTTTCTGGCTTCGCAGATCAGTTTCTTGAGTTTGTTGCTGTATGTTATTCTCAGTCTGCTGTGCCAGCACACCACAGAATCATAAAACATTGAGATATTAAAGAACTTCTCAGGAAAAATAAATCGTTTGGGTTTTTTTAGGCCTTCTGTGTTTTGTCCAGTTTATTGTCAGTGTTCAGACCAAGGTATTTATAATCCTCCACTGTGTCCACACAGACCCCATGAATGGGGTTTTTGCCATGTTCACATGCAGATTTTTCTGTCCATGGTGTAAAAGGTGGAGACAAACAGGGAGAAACAGCTCCTGAAGAAACAAACTAACAATAAATGGTCTATAGCAAACATTTATCTACAGTCTTCTGCCGAATTGTGTGATTAAAACACACATCATCTTGATTCCTTTTCTCCTTCGTAACACAGACGATGCCTCTGAAGCGTGTTTCAGTGCAATCCTTTGTGTGTTTTGGTTTCTGCTACTTCCACAGTTGTTCCATCACATTAGTTTCTCCCCAAAATATTTCTGTTGTGTTTTGTATGATTTATGTATTTCCGTTGGTGCTTTGTGTGCTTTTGCAGCCTTTTCTCTAATTGCTGGTGTTTTCTGCACACATGCACCACAGAAAGTTCGCACTAATTAACAGATTTAGGTAGAATCTATTTACTGAACACCAATGATGCTGTCCATTTGTACTTTATTGCTCACACTGGTGAGTGGTGATCATTTTGAATTGTGGAAAAAGCCACAAAAAATTCTGTTTTGTTTTCTGTTTGTGTGCCTCAAATGTTTTTATGAAGAAATATTTTTCCACAAATAGTTTGGAAGTTGGAGAGAAATCCTGCAAACAAAGCAAAATGCAGCCTGACTAGACGATTTTCATTTGTCTGGATTTCGTTGAAGGGATTTAGTCAAACATGGTCCAAAGTCTGATTCCGGGAATTCTTTAGGGGGATGGGTTACACTAACACATGATCAATTGTTTTGTTTTTTTACACGAATGTGAGATATTGAGACATTTCATGCTGTCATGTCTTCAACTTAATCTGCTTCCATGATGTTTTTCTCTCAGTCTGAGCCTCTGATCATGTAGGTAAACTTCACTTCCACCGTCTTGGAAGGCAGATGGAAAATATATGCACTGAATTCTTGTTCTGCACAACTTTGTAGTAGCACATAAAGCAGTACTAGACCTGCTGCAGGTTCCTGTTAGAGTAGAAGGACTGCCATGTAGACAGAGTCAATGTGGAATCTATCCAGCAGCTGGACAAAATCACCTTTGGGTAAGCAACTGAATGACATGCACAACCCTAACCTGACTGGGTGGTAGGGAGAACACAAGACTGAAAGCAGCATACTAGCTAGTTAGCTCCTGCTGACTGTTCAAAATATGAGTGAGGGGATTGTCCTCAAGTAAAATTATTGTTTTTGCTAAAACAGTGTCAGAATCTGTAGTTTTAGTTTTGGTTTTACACTTTATATGTTAGACAGCTGCCCCTTTTCTGGTTTCCTCCTCAGACTTTTGACACTGTTATTTAAGTTTCCCCAGTTTTTTTCCTTTCTTTCTGTCCTAGCAGTACAGGATTCTCTCTTACGACATTGTTGCCACTTTCTCCACTTACTCGAAAAAGGCTCTATAAAAAATATAGAAAACCCCGCATGAGCAAGTGCTTGGTGAGAGTGGGAAGGCAAAGCTCACTTTCAACAAGAAGAAACTTCTGGCAGAACCAGGCTCAATAAGCGGAAGATAGGATAAAGACACACTGTGGACGAGACCCAGTGATTAAGAGATTAATAATTACTAATGATTATATGCAGAGAGGTGCATAAACACATAGTGAGTGAAACCTCACTATGTGTTGTAATGTAAAAGGAATTGTTCCTCGCACAGAATCCTGTGGGATTCCATATTTAACCTAAGTTTACATTTACAACAACAAACTGGATTCTGTTAGATACGTATGATTCAAACCACCACACTGCAGTACCTTTAACACCTATGGCATGCTGTAATCGCTCTAATAAAATATTATAGCTTATAATTAACTAAGAAAGCTGGGTCAAGTGATGGCTTTTCATGTAAGAAATTAACTACTAATTTAACTGCCAGCTTGAAGGCCTGTGGTACATAGCCGATTATTAAACATTGAAGCATTAATTAATGGTAGAACTTCTCAGAGCAGTCTTGTAGGAATAGGGTCTAAAAGACATGTTGATGGTTTGGAGGAAGAATTACTGAAGTCAACTCAGAAAGATCAATTCAAGAGAAAGAGTCTCCAACCGATCAATGCTACTGAAAGTAGCTGTAGATAATGTTACGTATGTGAGATGGTTATGAGTAACTTTTTATCTAGTGGTTTAAATTTTAGCTTTGAAGAGATTCACGGTTCATTAGTTCATTAGTTCAGGTTAAAGGGATACTTGGCCCAACTATTTTTTTATCGGCCTGGCTACAGTGCTGCAGAGAAACCTAGGGTTCTTTTTATTTTCTTCAGTGCAAATGTATTTCCTTTTATAGCTATCCTTTTTAGAGAAATGGGCTGTGGTTGATTTGGAATGAGTCCTGTTCCCTATCATACGCAAATCATACAGTAAGAACACATTTGTCCTGTGTGTTCGTGTCATACATCTGATGGTGATTTTGCGTAAACTCTTTGCGCAGTTCTTTTGTGTTGCACATGTTAGTAAATGGGGGCTGCTATCTTGAGCATGTCCTTTGCAGAATCTGCCATGATTACTCCAGTTCACTATCTCAACACCATCGACTAAATATGTATGTGAAGCAGAAGAGGAAGGAAATCAAGACGTTCTCAAATTGTTTTCTGGCGTTTAAGATTTAGTCCTGATGTAAACTAAATTTAAGCTCAATTGCCGAGAACCACTGTGGTCACAGTGGTTTTATTTCTGCTCTTTTTTTCATAAAGGTTACCAACAAGCACACAGTTCTGTGACATCTCAGGAAAGTTGCAACCTGACCTTGTCTTGCTTGGTTTCATTTTACTCCCCAAAAATGACTTTGCTCCTGCTCTGCATTACTGAGGAAATACACTGTGTTTTCCTCAGCTTGGTTGCTTTGTTTATGACATATTTATTTTGCTTAAATGGTAAATGGTAAATGGTCTGTATTTGTATAGCGCTTAACTTGGTCCTAAGGACCCCAAAGCGCTTTACACTATACACAATCATCCACCCATTCACACACACATTCACACACTAAAGTGTGATTTACAAGCAACCTCATGCAAAGATGTGAGTTTAAAAACTAACTAGGGTGAAGAACTTTGCTTCCTAATAGTTTGGCAACACATGATCGATTTTAAGTGATCCAAAAAAAAAAACTGCTTTATTTAAGATTCTTTTTTAGCAGCTTCATTCAGGCGTCATGTCTAACGCTGCGCTTAATTCAAGCTTAATTTAGGCATGGCATTAAATTCAGTCCTGGCTCTGAATAACTGAAAGCTTTCCATTTATCGCTGCCAAAAACTACGTACTATATTTTTTCTTCATAGGTTATCTGACAAAAGCTTTTTGCACACTGCTGCCAGTTTGAGAATGAGTTAAAGATGTTTTCATCATAGCAGTGTACGCCCATTCCTACAGGTCAGATGTCAAAACTGGCCAGAAGTCATTTTATTATTTATTTGACACACAGGGTCAAAGAATTTTAATCAGTACAACAAGAGGCAGATCTGCTTACATAGACTTTTTTTTTTTTCAAAATAAACATGTATTAAAGAAACAACAGAAGAGTGGCTTGAGTTATACTGAATTTATTTATAGACATTTGAGCTTTTATGTGAAAAACATGGAACAATAATCTCTTCTTTGCTTAAACTTTGTTTAAGGACTGGGACTACTTCATTTGTTCAGTAGCTACACAGCTCTGTTAAAAAACTGCAACCAAATCAATTTTATTTTCATTCAAGTGTCGCAGCTTAAAGGCTGAGTTATGTTTATTTTTTTGTCTTCTGGGGGTTGATGCATGAAGTGATGCACTCAAGATTGTGAGCGATAATCACCTACACACAAATATTTGATAGTGTTACTGTAAGTGCTAATGTCTGCCTTTTTGATCTTTAAGGGGATTTTTCTCGTGTTTCTTCCTCTTCCCTCTTCAGATTCAAAAAAGCCAGATCACCACCAGGCTGAAAAAAAGAAAAGCGTTGCTGCGAGGCGACTACCATTCTGTCGCTTGCTTTTAGACGAGTATTTATTGATCCGTCCGTTCAAAAAGAACATGTCCTTGTGACATCTCACATATTGTTGTCAGGGATAAGATCATTTTTGTGTCAAGATGTTAATTTTGGTCCGTATTGCCTGAAACTGACCAGCTGTCCAGACAGACTGAAGGATTGCTCGGCGAGTCCAGGAGCATTAGTGGAAAGTTGCTGTTTCACATTCCTCTGGAGTGCAGAGTGAAAGTGCTCTGAAGGCTGAGCTGGCAGCTGTGGTTCCTAGCACTTAGAGCGTCATGCCCTCTGTCGGTCAGCTGTCCACAGCGTTAGACTCTGTGATAACAGCTACTTTATGTACATGCGTATGAGCTCACATGCTCATAGAGCCTTTTTTCCCTTTTTGTAAATGTTGGTGTACAAGTACAGTGACTTGTGTGGTGTGCCATCTTTTCGATTTCTGGATGTTCTGTGGACAACATTTAACTGTCACATCATACATGAATGGTGATTATTAATACCTCTGTACCTCACTGTAGTAAAAAGAAGCCTGATTCTTCCCTGAGAAGTTGGGGTGGAAGTAGGTTGCAAAACAGAATACAGATGTACAGTGACTGTTGGAAAACTTAAACTCTGGCTTAAACTCTGTTTCCTGTATGAAATTTGCCAACTGGATCTGTAGAAGGATATCAGCTGATGTGGGATGGGACAGACATCAGCTGATCTGCCAGGATTGTGGTAGAGCCTGACTTAATGGCTTGCCTGAACTAACGCTATATATTTTTTCTTTCTTTCTTCATTTCACAGCAAAATCAAATCAAAAATGTATCTATGTTCTTTTCTATATCGCAGTTTCCTTTTAAATGTGTGAAATGACGGGATGTGGACATTAATTATATTAAAGTGACAGACAGCTCTGAAGTTGGCTCCTGAACTTTTGTAAGCACTGTTTAAGCCCTGTTTGTGTAAATGTAGTCTTTGTGTCTCTGTTTGATGACTTGTAAATACCTGCTCTGTGCACAAAACCCAACCAAACCAAACCCATTCAGGGATGGCTCCAGTGGGTGGACCATGTCTCAGAGAAGGGGGGTGTTGTGGGGAGCGTGTCAGCCAGAGTTTGCTGACAGCCCGTGATTCCTCAGTGAACTGTGGCTACAGTGTTTATGCGGCTGCATGTTCTCATAGTAGATTCTGTGTGTGTGATCTGGTCTGTGTTTATGTCTAAAGGAGTATATATGGTACAGTGTAGCATAGCTGTGTGATGTAGCCACAGCTAAATATGGAAGCTTTCTTTAGATGGCACCCTCAGATCCATCAACAGGCAGAGTCAACTCTGAAATTGTTTCATGAACTGAAATTTAGATTTAGTTTTGGATTTTTTTGACACCATCTGAACTTCCTGTGTTCCAGGTTACCTTCAGGAGGCCTACCTGTGGACCAAGCAAGTCCTGTCCATCATGGAGAAGTCCATGGTTCTCCTGCAGGATGTGACCGACGGTTCCCTGTATGAAGGAGTAGCATATGGGACTTACACCACGCGCTCTCTCTTCCAGTACATGTTCCTGGTGCAACGCCACTTTGCCATCGGCCACTTCGACCACTCTTGGCTACTTAAACACTTTGCCTTTCTGTACAGGACCATCCTGCCCGGTAAAAGTGACACCACATGCTGCCAGCAAAATTAATTATGTGATTTTTTTTATTTTTTACTGTAATGGTTATATTTAGGCAAGCACATAAAAAGTCAGTAACCTGTGAGGAAGTGTTTATTCAGCTATGAGTGGCCTAGACATCTGGCTTATGCCTACTAGAATGCTTCCAGCCAAAGGCCTCATTATGTTAGCTTAGGCATAAAAATTACCTCAGGCTGCCCCGCTGGAGAGCACCCTCTCCTCTGAACTGATATGGGGCATGCATGCGTGTAGTTATTACCTTTCTGGATGTCTGACAAAGCTGTGCTGAGGCATGCGGGGATCTGTGGTGTCCTGGGGGTTTTGTCTGGAGGTCAGGGCGAGGGTAGCAGTGGGAGGAGGGGCCCCCAGGTCAAACTCAGGCATTTTGCAGCCAATTGCTGACAGTTTCTATATTGTAGCTGAGCAGCAATTCTGCACCCAGAAAGCACCTCTAATTGCACTGACCAGGAGAGCCTGAGCTTCAGAGCCACAATAGCAGCTTTCTCCTCCTACCAGACAGGAAGACAAGGCCAGATTATCCCAAACTGGCCTCGGAGCACCCTGAATGATCGCTGTCCACTAACTGTCTGTGTTCTTCTTTTGGGATCTTGTGAGATCTTAATGAAATAATAAGAGGTTTAATGTTACTTAATTGTTCACTGTTTTTAATGTTGTGTTCTGTTGTTGGTGTGTATTGGAACAATAGCTCAAGCTGAAGCTTCACAGTTTAAAGAAGCTAAAGTGTCAGAAGACAGCTGGAAAAAAGGAAGTAACTGTCAGTTTAAGTTCCAGTATTAGTCTGAGTCTTGAATGCAAATGAAGAGATGCCAAGTGCTGTAATGTAAATTGCATGTCCATATGCTATGTTATATAAATGGCAGATTTACTTACCATTGCTACTTTTCCAGACAGATTTTGAAATAGATAACAACCTTCTAATAAGTCAGTAGCATTTTGACATGTAATTTAATGAGATGCGATTTTTAAATGACTAAATCCGAAATTTCAGAGTAGTGTTTTTTTGTCTTTCCTCTCATTAACTCATATGACGTATAAGATTTATGTGATCACACTTAAATCCAGGTTGGAGATGGTTGGCGTGGGTAGTTTTGCGTAGTATATTACCATGTTGTATGGAGATGCAGTGTTTATGTTATTTAATCAGTTATTTTTTTTATCATGTGTTGCATGAAAACGCCACCAGAACACAGAGTCTACTGGTGGATGAGAGCAGCTGAGCTCAGAGAGCTATTAAAAAAAGCTCTAAATAGTAACTAAATAGTAACTTTTTGGGCTGTTGAGTTTCCATATATCTATGACAGGCATTATCCAAGGAGATGATTTTTGTGACATCATGCCATATATTCCAGTTACCTGGATTGATACTTGTGTAAAACCTCTGTGTTTACCTGAGCACTCGAAACGCTTACTGTAAGCCACATCCACCAGTGTACACACGCTTTCATCCCTTTAAGCCCTGTCCATCACACCTACTCCAATGCATGCATTTGGCATTGCCAGGGATTGACCCATGCTATCTCCTGAGTTGGGATAGACCTTCTTATCATCCTGACAAACATGACATTATGAGTTGTCTGTGTCAGGAAAGTGTGAGTGCACCTAAAAACAGATGCCACCCAAGCAAAATGAAGGCTAGGCTGAAGTACAAGCTGGAGGGTGAATAATGAAAAAAGGTGGAAGGTCAGTTGTAGTGGGTGTTGCTGAAAGACTGTGGAGGATTGTTGTGTATCTTTGTATTTTGTATGGTTGCTTGTATGTTCTAAAACTGTTGACAGGATTAGAGAGTCAGTCAGTTGAAATATAAATGACCAACGTTCTCATAGATGTTATTGTCAGTTCATTTGCCGTGTTTACTTAAAGTTAAATGAAGAAAGGTTCATTTCTATACAGATACAAGAAATATAATTCTACCCATGGTCCAATGTAAAACTAATCTAAGTACTGCTGTGCAAAGGATAAAATGAAGACATTAACTTTGGTTTGAGTGTAAATTACACTGAAAGCAGGGGCTTTATCAGTCCGAAGAGACTTACCTTGACAGTGTTTGTGCTATAAGTTCCCGAGTGTTTGGGTTTGACAAATGATTTACTGTGATAACATGTTGTAGTTACTATAACGGGTTTCTAAGAACCCTCTCAACAACAGAGAGCAAGAGTTTCCTTATGTAATTATAGACAACAAAACTGTGTGAACAATTTGCACTTAGTGTGGAGCTGAGCTGGGCCACAGAGGTTTAAGTTGGGGAGTGCTCTTTTGTTACACATTTGTGATCACAAGCCAGATCCTTTCATAATGAGTTTTGCATGGTTGAGTTTTGTAATTTGCAAAGAATTCATAGTGTTTAAAGTGCTATTTTTGCACATTTTTTGGCTCTACAAACCTCAAACTCACTCAGTAAAACATTTTATTTGTCATGTGTACCCTTTACAAATGAAATATGGTGTTTTTATCTTCTTTGTGTTTTCACCATCTCACCAGGATTTCAGCGAACTGTAGCAATTGCAGATTCCAACTATAACTGGTTCTACGGGCCAGAGAGCCAGCTGGTATTTTTGGACCGCTATGTGTTGCGTAATGGCAGTGGAAACTGGCTGGCAGATCTGATTCATCAAAACAGGGTAATGGAAGGGCCGGGGCAAGCTGGAAAAGGCCAGCGATGGTGTACTCTCCATACAGAGTTCATTTGGTAAGCTGCTCAGGTTAATTTCATCGTTTTTTTGTTAGTGACAGTACTTTAACATACACTTCTGCACATCTTGTCAGGGGTCACTTTTTGGTCATTTGGTCAATTTTTCATGTAAATTTAAATGGATAATATGATAAATTGTTGCCTTTTTTTACACTTGCCAATGTTGGGCTGGAAGATCATCCATTTAACAGGACAGATGAGCCATGAGAGTCTCTTGGCAATGAGCATGAGACAGGCACCCACTAATTATTCTTGCACCAACTGCGGCTGCATGGCATTAGCTGAGAGAACTGCAAGGCAGCACTCGATCCTGACATCCTGATTGTCAAAGTTTTGCTGTCAGCTGTTTCTCACTGCAACGTTTCAGCTACTGGGAGGCCTTGGTCACCGACCTTTGGGTGCTAACCAACACCTAACAAGTGTATTGAGGCTTTCTCCCTTGAAAGCAACAGGCTTGCAGATTTTTCTATACTTGGATAATTAGTTGACATGCGGCCCTACTCAGATGCAGACTGTCTTAGACATAAAAACTCTTCTTGTGTTTGTTCAGTTGCTGGGGAAACTGACAGAAGTCGTGGAAGCCACTGGGGCTTCTTTCTTGGGGCCCCCTGCAGGTTTGGATCAACAGCTTGGGCCTTGACCCCCAGAAGGACCAAAACAGGCCAGTGGTAGTGTTGAAGTATTGCCTTCAGTCTCTGGACACCTGGAGGAACTGGACTTTTTTTGACCCGTGGTATTCCTTTGGATCATTTCCCTTCCACGGGGAAGTGGTGGTTATAGATTCCTCCCTCTAAGGCTGTAGTGCTGTGTGAGACCACAAGATAACATGTATCATGATAACCAATGGGGCACCAGATCAGGTCAGTTCCTGGAGGCTCAGCAGATCTTAACATGAGCCTCTCCTCACCTTGTGAGAATGAGTCAGACATCATTTCTGACTAAAAGTCCCCTGGTGTATGAGAGGAGGCTGAAGCCAGTGGTAGATCTAGCAAAGGCATGGCCCCAAGAAGGGATGGGTATTGATAAGATTTTCACGATTCCGATTCCATTTTCGATTCTGTTTAACGATTCGATTCTTTATCGATTCTCTTATCGATTATTTTTAAAAAAGGAGAACACTAAGGTCGAATAGCTTAGAACTTTGTTTTATATCTTCTCTTTGAACAAGATAGAAATTTAGGAGTAACAAGGCCTTACAAACCCAGCAGTGAGATCTTAAGAGATCCAGCCTATGGCTCTTCAATGGGGTGTCACAGGGTTCCCAGGAAAAAAAATTGTAAATGTAAAATAATAAAATAAATATTCTTCTGTAGCAATAACAAAGTATAACATAAATTATTCTGTAGCAATTACACAAGAATATCCAGTAATGTCCCTGCCTACAATTAAACACATTCACTTACCGAAAATCGGGGGCATCTGCTGTGGCAAATGGGTGCAAGCCTTTTACCACAAACTCAGTCACTGCTCGGTGACATTCGTCTATCCTGGCCTGAAAGGAGACGCTACCGGTAGACTGCAGCGAGAACTGCCAGCATCTGAGCCAGACTCTGTCTGTCTCTCTCATCATGGTCACCTAAATGCACAGTAATGGCAGGTTTTGTAATAAGACAGATCGCGCTAACATAATATGCACTGTTGTTGATTATTTACCTGCCGCATTAACGGGAGAGGACGTACAAACGTTACCGCTGCTGCTGGGTTGAGATTCACGAGTCTGGAGCGGAATTAAAAACACGACATTCATTTAAGGTTATCGCGTGTTTTGTGAGCAAATGCTTTTGCATATTCGTAGTGTTTCCTCCCTTAAATGAAATATCCACTTTGCAAGTATTGCAAGTTGCCCTGTTGTCATCCGTTCTCATAAAGTATAATCAAACTTTTGAGCGTTTGAGCCACCATGTTTCCTGCCAGGTAAATGACGCTCCGCAATGTGGTGACGTCATTCGGGGCGACTGGAATCGATAAGGGAATCGTTTGCAAAAATGGCAAACAATTCCAAGGAATT
The DNA here is from genome assembly GCF_900408965.1 of Simochromis diagramma. Taxonomy (NCBI): domain Eukaryota; kingdom Metazoa; phylum Chordata; class Actinopteri; order Cichliformes; family Cichlidae; genus Simochromis; species Simochromis diagramma. The sequence goes on along the minus strand of NW_024386757.1, from coordinate 2,510,361 downwards.
GAAACAGTGGGAACCGGTTCTCAACAAGAACCGGTTTTCGATACCCATCCCTAGTGGCAAGTGATGTGTTTGCTTTGGAAACATCAACGCACTCACATACTTGACATACTTTGCCCTGTTCAGGCTCTAAGACTGTACATTGACATGACTCCTGGCTTCTGTAAGATAGATGCAGTCTTGGTCTATCATGAGAGGCACAAACAGAGGCTTTTACACTGGGTTGTTGATACCATTTCAGAAGTGTAGAGACTTCAGGGCCTCCAAGTTCCACCTGTGAAATGTCCTTCCACCAGGAGTGGAGCTGTGGAGAGATGTTTCCCTCAGTGACATCTGTGCCACAGTTCTTGAGCTTCTTCCTGTACCTTTGCCTGCTTCTGCAGGGTTAATGTGGTCAACCCTCATCCTGTGGTGATAGCAGTTGTGCAGGGCCCTTTGGTCTGCGACTGAGTTGTTGTCTGAATCTCTTGTGACTTTGTTGGTGTGAGTCATCCAGGTACTTAATGTCTTCTCTGGCGGTCAGCATTAAGTAGAACAGTGCCAGTCTCTGCGTTTACATGTGCTCAATTAACCTTGATTAACATTTTAATACTATTAATTAATATTTTAATATTTTTTTAAAATAAAAATGACTGCTCTAGGATAATAACACCAGCAACAGCCCAGTCCATGATGGTTCTTTTAAATGGTGTAATGAGTCTGATACTCAGTTAAACATATTTAAGATGAAATATAGACATAGTCATTGATTTTAGAAAATCCACTCATATACATAATGGATGTGGTTTCGCATTGTCTTGCTCAAATTTTCAGACAATTTCTTTTTCCTTGAAAGGTTTGAAAATTTGCAAATATTTTTCCTGATTTCAGGAAATATTTTTCCTGAATTGGTACATTTATTTACATTTTAGATAGCATCCCAACGTTTTGGATTTGGGGTCAATAATATCTGTCCTCTGGTTCTGCAGGTATGACCCAGGCCTGGTCCCCAAACCCCCATCAGATTTTGGAACACCCAAGCTCCACTACTTTGAGGACTGGGGCGTGGTAACATATGGAAGCGCTTTACCCGTCAAAGCCAACAGCTCTTTTCTGTCCTTCAAGTCAGGGAAGCTGGGGGGACGTGCCATCTTCGACATTGTTCATAAGAACAAGTACAAAGAGTGGATTAAAGGGTGGAGGAACTTTAATGCCGGCCACGAACACCCTGATCAGAACTCTTTCACGTTTGCGCCCAACGGTGTCCCGTTTGTCACTGAGGCACTCTATGGACCAAAGTATACCTTGTTGAACAATGCGGTTTTGTTTAGCTCAGCCTTCTCAGGGAGTTGCTTTAAGCCATGGGCTGGACAGGTTACAGAAGCCTGTGATTCCAAGTGGTTAAAGTACAAGGTGGGGCCAGCTGCTGATGCTCAGGGGAGAGTGGAAGCTGCTATAGAGAGGAAGGGCATGATCTTTATCCGAGGAGAAGGACGTTCTGCTTACAATCCAGAACTGAAGATCAGGAATGTCCAGAGGAACCTGCTCCTTCTTCATCCACAGCTCCTGCTTGTTGTCGACCACATCCACCTGGATCCTGACAGCCCTGTCCGTGCCATGAGTGCCTTCTTTCACAACACAGAGCTGCCATTCCAAGGTACAAAGGTAGATGGCGTTCATGGAGCGTTTATATCACACGGGGAGGATAAATATAAGATGTTCTGGATGGACGACACAAACTACAGTAACAAAGGGGTGGTAGGCTACTGGAATTACCCTCGAGGATACCCTTATAATGGCTCCAACTATGTGAATGTCACAATGCCATTGAGGTACCCTCACACTAGGATGGCCTACATTTTCTTTGGACCAGGTGTGGATGTGCAGAGCTTTAGCCTGCGTGGGGATAATGAGAGGGTCGATATCTACCTGGCCACCAAGAAACACATCTACACAATTTACCTGTTGACTGCAGAGGTCACCAGCAAGCCACTTTTTGCCATGGTGCTATTGGACAACAAGAAGATCGTATTTGAGAAGGAAGCAGCTGAGGTTAGCAGCTTTCCGGAGGAAGTGGAGGAATACGTCAGCCTAATGGAGGACAACCTCCAACACGTCAAGCCCGTCTTCCAGCAGATGGAGAGGCACATCCTTGGACGGGTCCTCAACACCGTCAGCTTCCGAAAGACAGCAGAGCGCCTCCTCCAGTTCACTGACAAGAAGAAGACGGAGGAAGCCATTGAGAAGATGTTCGCTATGTCCAGAAAACAGAGCAAAGGTAAGGGGGGGAAGAGAGTGAACCTCGGAGATAAGCTCTCAGAGACTCTACCTGACATTTTTGCACAGATTGAGGTGAACGAAAAGAAAGAGAGACAGAGAACTTCAAAGCGCACATATGATGACAGTCCAGAAGAGGGCGATGCAGATACGCGGGCCTTTGTGGATTACGCAGACAGCCGCAAGAACAGAAAGGGGGGCTTTTTCAAGGGTCGCAAATTCAAGGAAGTTCACATGGTCGCCACAGCAGGAAGCGACAGTTTACCCAGCACGGCTTCCTACATACGCCTGTTCCTCCTCCTGAACATGGCCACCTTCTTTTTACTGCTGGCTGTACTGCTGACTCGCTTTAAGAGGGGTCGGAGTCTGTACACACAGAGATGTTTCTACAGCATCCTTCTGATCGACTGCTTCATCCTGCTGTACCTGTACTCCTCCTGCTCTCACACGCAGTGCTGACATCACGAGTGTACTGAGCACGCCAGCTGATCCGTGTGCAGTTTGAATGACCTCACACCTCACTCTGAGCCAGGTCTTATGACAGGATAGTAAGGCCACTGTTCCATAAAACAGAACTGAGATTTCAAGAAAAAAATGGGAAAAAGGTGGAATGTTCAAAGATTAATTTTACAAGAAAAGTGTTGATGGTGTGAGACAAAGTTAAATCACAAATCCAGCTTCCATCACATAATATGAGCATCTTGTAACATTACAGATGGTATCAGTCAGGCAAGTTTTGCTCCTAATCTCATGATTTGTAGCGCATCTTATTATCACCTGTATTGTTGTAATATCACAACTTTTGCTTTTATTCTCACGGGTGTGTAATAATTCCAAAGCCAAGAATGAAATCATGGTACAAACATTGACCATAACATCTTCTCGTACTGCGATACCCACATGGAGCTGTAAACGCCAAGTTAAAGAGTGCTAGGCTGATGAAAGCTGTAATGATGTCAGACTGCTCAGGTAAATAATGAACTTGAAATACAGAATCAGAATAATAGAGAGTTTGTTTGTGGTGTGTTTATTTTTCATTTCAAGCACAAAGAGAAAGCAGCATATATGTGCCAGTGGGAGGGCACTAAAGGTATCCACGGTGTACTTTCAGCTCCTCCCTTATTTCCACAGTGGATGGATCCATGTTTTGATTAGGCACAGAATTTATACCAGATTTTACTCTTATTTTCTAATTTTTATATGTATAAAAAACAGTAAATGGTAATGTTAGATAATTAATTTGCATGAGCTAATTTAATGTTTGTTGCTTTTGTCTGAGAAACATTCCCTGACTCAGGAGTGGCAGAGAGTCAGCTTTGTGAAACACTGGCAGAAACTTTAAACCCCGCCCCCACCCACATATACTTCTAATAATTTGTTTTATTTGAATAAAAACAACTTTTTAGCATTTGAAGATTTTTATTTGAACTTTTTTGTGTACAAAACAATCTTGGAATGTTGACTTTAATATTGTGATATAAATTTTAAAGTTCTGTACTTACACAGCCCAAAATCACACACTTACCTCAGGGCTACTTATTGATTACTGATCTATAGATCAGGACTGCATTCTGGTAATGAGTGTACACTTATGGGAAAAAACAGTAGTCTTTTTTTTGTCATCTCACAGAAAAATCATAGTATGAGACATGCAGTATACATAAACATTTACTGTAAGAGTTTTGTCTTTTCCATGTGGGTATTCTTGAAGTCTCTGGCTGTTTCTAACAGTGGCTTTAATTCTGTGGGATGTAATGAGTGTCTGTTTAGGAAAAGCAGTGATTCCAAGTAGGAATGTTTGAATTGCCAAGATAAGAGGAGACCACCTCTAATGTAATAAGCTTCTGTGGAGCTTTAGAGATCTGTGTGAAGGTGTTCTCAACTACAATGCCATCTCCACATTTGTACTTGAGATTTGTCTTGCTCTACAGAATTGATGGCAACACTTGTAAATGTATATATTTTATGTTAAAGCGAAAATATATTTTTTGGTCTCTCTTTTTTTTTTACCATTTGTAAATAAAGTTAGAACATGCAGAAGTTTCAATTCGCTGTGTGTTGTGTCCTGTAAGCGTGTTACAGTATGAGCAGTACTATGGCCACTGCGCCATTACAGCTGTGGAATCAAATGCTGATCAACACTTCAGTGTGTTACATCACTTATTTTTTCATGTACTGTTGGCTGACAGGGTTGTAATTTGGTGTAACATTAGAGTTTGGCCCAGTGAAGTGACCATACACAGTGCTAAGTTCTCAACTAACACATCATGGCTTAGCTAGCAAAGCTGTATTTATAAACTGTACAGATGTAATGCACAGACACATTCATCTGATAATTATTGTTAGGTAACAGACTTCTTGGACCATCTCTAGCACACAATGCACAATATTATTTGTCAGATAGTCCTATTAAAAGTTTATTTTCCAAAAAATACAAAAAGTACAAACAGTCTGTGTGGTCTAATTCAGGGGTGCTAGTTAGTAGAGGTGTGGACTAACATGTCAATAAAGCAGCCACACCCCTAACCTTGAGCCTTTCCTGAAAATATACAGTTGCTATGAAAGAAGAAATTAACCACAAAGGCCAAAACTGATGTTTTCTATCAGGCTGTGAAATGTTTGTGTGTTTAAAAATGGGTGGTTGACTTTCTTTTTTGGACATTAGAGGAACTGCTGTTTTTTGGCACCTTGTTTGCGTTATTGTTCAGCTCCAGATGAACACATGTGGAATGACACCGGCACCCCCTGAAATATGCCTGTTCTGCCTCATTCGTAGTCTCCACAATGCCATTCCATTGCACACATCATGAGCGCAGCTTGTCTCTAAACACTGTAGCAGAAAGTGGTGGAGGAGGAAATATTTGGAGTTGTCACATTATCTGCTGAGTCCACACGGACAACAATGATAAGCAGTCTTCAGCAGCTCTCATATTCCAGCTGCACTGTTTTGTTGTTGTTTTGGAATAAAACCTACCTCACGTTGTCTCTTGTCAAGACAGTAGCTGATGTAACTGAAACATCACTGGCTGGCCTTTTATTGACTTCCATCAGCTCCCAGTTTGGGAGCTGATTCCTCCACTCCTCACAAAAATACTGTGAGCTGTTTCTTTATGATTGAGTAGATAATTACCTCCAGATGTGTTCCCAGCATCTTTCCTTACATGAAGACCGGCTTCTGTTGACCTGTTTAAATGCTTATTTATTTCCTTTACTTCAATAACAAATAAAGCCTCCCTGTGTCAGGCCTGACGGGTCAGTTCAGTTCATGTTTGAAAAACATGTCTGATGAGCTTGAACCTCAAAAAGAGGCCAGCCATATAACCCCACTTAGAATGTGATAGAGTATTAAATGCTGCCCTCTGCTGGACATTTTAGGGTTATAACTGATCTATACAAAGTGATCAATGACACCATAAGCTCAGGCTGTCTGAAGCTTTTTTCTTACTGAATCATCTCCTAGATCCTTTCTTGGGTTTACTCTGCTGTGTATATAAAGATGGATAGTTTTGGGAATTAAATAGTGGAAAAGAAAAGTGCCTTGAAACAGAAGATTCTTTCATGGCCATATGGAAAACCACCCTTGGATCTCTTGACCTCAATAAACACTGTCCTAGTGAGTTTATTGTTTTGAATTTTAATGAGTACAAAGTGAGATAAGTTTATCTTATTGGATAAAAGAAAGTTTAGGACATATGGCCTTGCATCTTCAGTAGGGCTCCTTGGAGACATAGTTGGCTTCTCACCCTAATTGTTAAGTATGTTTTGTAACAAACAAACATACACATACACTTACTTTACTTACACTGTGTCCTTTGTATTTAGATTTTCTCCTATTTATTTTTCTTTCTCTCTTCTTTCTTCTCTCTGTCACTCTCCTTTCTTCTGTTTTACACTGACTGTTAAACAGCACAAATGGTAATGTGAACAATTCTTTTTTTTAATAATACAATAACTCTTAAAAGGAGCCTATAAAGAGTTTATCACGTGGCAAAGCAAGTGTGTTTGACACAACAGTGCATTCAGATCACGATTCTTCTTGTTAAAACTGGCAGTCAGGTTTTTGCAACAAAACAAAAAGATATGTTTTATTAAAAACACTCAATTAAATTATGAGACTAATTATTTATTTCTTAATTTATTGAGTTAACTAAGACCTGTATCCAGCATCCTTACGTTTGGCAATTGAAAAAAAGACACGGGGAACAATAAACTCATCCAACCACACGGTGTCGCTGCTGCTTCCTCTGCGCTTTTCACATTTCCGCCTGTAAAAAGAACCTTCTCGCTCGCCGTCGGCAGTTTGAATCAACTTTATTCATAACGGGCTTTGACAATTTGTTAAACATGGGTGCACGGGTTACGCGTGTGTTCAGGAATTACAACTTGGAAAACCGAGTGCACCGAGAACTTTCCAAGGACAAGCCGCGAGCGGCGCCCCGGCACTCGGTCAAGCTTCCACCGACAGCCTCCAGCCCGCAGGGTAAGTGAGTGAGTGCTAGCTGGCTTGTGTAACAGTTTACCCGGGGTCATGGTAGGCTCACCGTTCATCCGTGTGTCCTCAGAAAGCTCGGGGACGATTCTCACGTCGGTTTGTGTTTTTCAGAAGTGGATTCGTTGAACCAGAATAACGCGCCGCTGCTGGACCACCTCAGGTCCGTGTACGTGGAGTCCAGAGATCCAGCACCGGCTGCAGCAGAGGTCAGACTGACACTGCCTGAGTGTTTGAATGCTGTTACATCAGCTCTGCTCAATCATTCATTGTTTGTCAGTGTTTTTGCTCTCAGTTTGGGTCATTCAGACGTTTACAGGTCGAATCTTTGCAAAGTTGACATTCATGTATTCTGTGTTATGAAGAATAAAGAAAGACATTATTGATTAACACTGGCTGTTAAAAGGGAACTATCATTATCATCGCCAGCTACATATGTTTCATGCTTGGACTCTGCTTTGCATGAACACAGTTCAAAAATAGTCTTTGCTCTGTTCAGCTGCTGTCTGGAAACAAGCTGCCTAATCTCCTGCTGCTCCCTTTAAGACTGTTTTCTTCTAATTGGCTGGTCCTCGTAAACAATAGGTCGAGCTTTTGTGCTCACAAGTAAAAAAAAATATTTTTTTAAAAATTGTTTTAGAATTATCCATCCAAGTCTTTGTAATCAGGTGACAGAAATTTAAAAACCTAATCAACACTCATCAAACAAACCATGTTGATGGTAGTGAGCCACCAGTGATAAAGCACCTGCAGCTCCCATGATTCTAGGCTTGGCTGTGTTGTAATGAATCAGTTTTATTTTCAGTTTTTAATTTTTAATTTGAAAAAGAAGAGTTGAATCCTCTGTACCTCTGCCAGACCAATTTATACCACCATGGCTGTCCATAGCTGGATGATGGCAGGAGGACAGCTGTGACTGTGCTTCTATTTCTTAATCAGAATAGTCAAATATTCATGTGCATCCACATTACTTGAATTTGACCTTTTATCTGTTCATAGCTGTTCATATCTCATCCATATGTGGTCCAGAGGACAAGACATTTCAAAGGGAACAACTGAATATGTAGATGCATGTTAGGCATGCACTAATCCAGTTTTGTCCAGTTATGTTCAAGTTCCAATAAGAGTGTTAAATTAATAAGCTTAATATTGCTGACGCTGAGACTAGAAGTCATTTTTTTCATATTTAAGATAGCATCAGACAGTACATATTCTTTCCTGACTCTGTAAAATAAAATCTAACTAATGCATGCATTTAAGAGTATAAATGATGGACTCAGTATCTGTTAGATTAATAATTTAAAAAAATCTGTTAGCATTATTTGCTACATTTATGATTGCAAATGCAATTAGGTTACCTTTATGCCACAAAGTATCATAAAGGTAAGGTGGATGTCCTTGCTGTGTTGCGATAGGGGACTTTTTGAACTTGGGAAATTAGCCAATCTGTCATTCACAACTTCAAACCTGACTTTCCTGTGTGGGATTTGCATGTGCACTGGCCAAAAGTTTTTAAATGTTGATTTTTGTTATTCATAATAGTTATTCTTCACTGCTTGTTCTTCCCTCAGGTATCAAAGGACGTGACGGCGGGGAGAGAACAGCGACGTCTTCTTAAGTTCAGTGTCCCAGCATCTCCGTTGGGCCTGGTGGAGCTCACAGATGTTCCCATTGGTAAACTGACCATTGCTGAGGCTCTGAAGGCTATGGGCAGCCACCAGCACCAGCCTCAGACGTGGAGTCCCGAAAAGATCGCACAAGAGTATTCTCTGGACTTGAAAGAAACAAAAGCTCTTTTAGATTTCTTTGTCCCCTTCAAGGTTGAGATCATACCACCCAAGACTAAAAAAGCCAAGCAGATAAAGGCTTCGTAGGACTAGAGTCTCTGACATCTCTGTGGAAAATTACAGCGTATTTAATTTATTTATGCTTTTCAGTGTTCACTGCAAGAATGAGCTGATTGAAAGCTTGGACATTACATATTGCTGACATGGAGATGAGATCATAGGAAATTTTATGGGACATACTGCGAGATACAAAACACCCCTACAATAAACATGAGAATAATTCTAGATATTTAATCTTCTTTGCAATCCTATTGGTTAGTTATCTGATGAAAATAAAACAATCTAAAACTGGGTGATGTCATTATGCAGGTGGATACATCAAACGGAGTCATTCATTAGTTTGGAAAGTACATTTACTAGATTTTCTTCATAGAGTGACATTCAGATGGACAGGCTCATATTTGAGTTAAATGAGAGTCAGGATGTGATTAGCCTAGTTTAGCATAAAGACAGTAAGCAAATGGAAAAGACTAGCACAGTTAGCGCTGGGATTCCCATAACTTGCATAACTATAAGTCTCCTGGGCATCTCAGTCAGGAAACCTGATCCAAAGATACAATTAGCAGGAGGAACTTCTCTAATTAGCTACACTAGCATCACTTCCTGTGACCTGGGGGGTGCACCAAAAACCCAGTTTGACGTAACCAAGCTTGCCTGACAAAAGCCTTGGCAAAACCAAGAACTTCAGGGATAAATGCTGTTTTGTGTGTGGTTATCAGCTTTCTTTGTTAATCCAGTTTTATGTTTTGTTTTTTTGTCCTTATGTCATCATCAGTCTGTATTGAAGTTCATGTGATTACACAGTTTTACAGTTACCTGCTTCTGGTGCACAGCTGAACTTGTTAAGGTATATAGAACTCATCTCCTGGGTAGAAAACACATGTCACTTTTATAGAAAATTAGTAATTCTGTGACATTTTTTAACATCAATACTGAGCGTCATTGAAAACAGACATTAGCCTTAACAGACCTCGTTAACAAAACTGGGTGTAGCCAACTGTGATGTTGCCAGTTGATAGTAAAGTCATGTTTTGAATTTGAACCCTTGAATATTTTAACAAACACCATCTTGATGATGTCAAATACATATTGAGTGAGGGGTGGATTTGGAGTCAAACATGAACTAAAGTCTAATGTTCTTAGTAAAAAAGTAACCATAATTTATGAGGAAATAGGTCAAGGTAGCTAAAAAGTCTTTTTCTCATATTTTGCTAATCAGATACAGAATTTATTTTTGGCGACATTGAACTAAATTGCATATCTAAACGCAGGTCAGTAGTAGATGAAAATACAAAAGATCATGGGTCAGGTTTTATTTTTCAACAATGCAGATCACATGATAAAACGGTGCAAATTAAGTGCTATTATTGTTTTAAGCTAATGGCTAACTCCACCTCTATACCTCTGTATACAATTCACTATCTGTGGTAATAAATACATATTTCTATTTGAGACCACTTTAAGATTCTACTGTTTAACTTTTGAATTGGGTTCACATGAGGAGTCAAATGTAGGTCTAGTTTGTCCTGTTTCAGAGTTATTATCCAATAATGAAAGCTATAGCCTTGGAATGAAAGTGCAGTTCCTCTAATACTGTCACTTGTAGTAGTTAAAGACCTGTTTGCTGATACTGTGCTTGTATACAGGCTTGTATGATGAGAGTAATTCCTCTGTACAAACCACACACAAAAACAACAAACGGCAGCAGTCTGTTTCTAACTTGTTGAAATGTTCTTTTAAAGATGTCAGACAGTGTCGTGTCCAAAACGTAGCTGTTTATTACTACATATGAACTCACTGACATTTGTTCTGTTGACTTTTTTTTTGACTCCATCCACCCCATCCACCAGTGTTACAGATCTGGATTACTCAGCATTCCAGGTAAGACAGTGATGCTCGGAAATGTTGTTTTGCTGACAAAGGAGATGAGTGTTGTCTAACACGTGGGTCCAAAGTTCTATGGATGGGGCTGTTTTTAATGCATTTTAATGTAGAAGTCATGGAGCCACATCATGGAGTATATTTATGAGTGAAAACAATCCTGTGGCATTTATACCATCTGCTGCATATGCGCACAATTTTTCAAATAAAAGGAAAAAAAATCTTCAAATAATTGAATTTCTTGTACCGTCCAGCCACACTGCACAATATCCTGAAAACATGATTACTTTAGAGCTAATGTACTGTCTTTGTTATCTTTACCACCCACTGCATGCATCCGCACATGCCCCAAAAAGCACTTCCGCTAAAACAAGCCACGCCCCACTTGCACAGTCTATCCTTTCTATTGGACGGTGCTCGAAACGGGGCACCTCACTAGGAATATCCACTTTTGCCCATGACATTCTGTGTATGTCAGTTATCAAGGAACGCAAACCTTACCGGAAACTGTGTAGCCTTATCTTCAAAATAATGCAGATAATTGATTTATAAATCAAAAATGCAGAAACAACAATTCAGCCATACGCCATGAAATTTATTTTTGAGTTAAAGCTTAGCTATTTATTTTTCAACACAATCTTTAAAAAAAAAACCTATTCATACACATTTAATTTTTTTAAAGATATGTGACAAAATTTGCAATTACAAATAAAGTGGGACTTTTAGAAGAAAAACTTGTTTTTGAAAAATCCTCATCAGATGATTTTCAGCGCGAGGCAGCAAACTGTTTATACCATGCGGAAGGTTGAGGTGGGACAACTGCAACAGCATTTAAGAGCTTTTTAGGTGTACTGTTTATAACATAAATCACATGAAAACAACCAAATCAACTTTACATCCACTCAAAAACACTATTTAAAAAAACACAACTAGTTCTTTATTTTGAAAGGCAATATAGGAAGTACTGGGTGTCTGCGCCTTCCCGCAGGCAGCAGCCAGTGAGAGTAGTTTAGAACCGTATGAGGAAAATCTGGGCTCCGTACAGTAGGCGCTCACATACAGTGACACTGGTACATTTGTCAGTGGAGGATGGGCCGTTCACACCTCACATATGGACGAAGGAAAACAAAGATTCGAGCAGGAAACCTTCCGTTTTCCCGCCGCGGATAAGCAGCTGTTGCTGGAAACAAAGCCGTTCTGACCAAACACGGATTTTCACTTTTTTTTTTCTTCTGAGGCTTCATTTGTGGAGGTGGTGGCATCACTGGCCGTCGCGCTGTTGCCAATACATATATATATATTTTAAAAGCTAAAACAGGGTTTTTCTCGGGCACATCAGCAGTTATGTGTCTTTCTCTTCACCGACGACCATGAAGATTTTTGGAGGTGAGATGCTCCATTTTCCGGACTGAGCTTCTGTACTTGAGCTGCTCCTGAGCTCCAGCATGGGAGAATGAAGCAGGTAATAATATTAGCGAGTATACTTTAAACCCGACCAGCAGCGGTGTAATAATGACATTCATGTTTTGTGCTAAAACATGAATTAGGCCGTTTGTTCCGAACACCCGCTGTTCTCGTCGCTTGCAGTAATGTGAAGTGTCTGTTTATTTTCTCGGTCTCTGAGCTTGAGTGGATGGCTCCAAATCACCGAATCCTGTCGAAATAAGCGGTTTCATGCTCTGTGAAACAGCGGTCGGCGAGCTGCTTCGGCCTGGCATAAATAGCTGTGAGTTGGGGGTGGGTGAAGGGAAGGCCTGGTCTGAATAAAGTACTAGGCACTAATATTCCATTAAGGTCGTTGTTCATCTGTCTTTGAGGGGTATCTACCGGTGCCAAGTACCAATCCAGTACCAGTGTTCAATAAGCTCCAGTCAGTGCGTGGAAGAGACTGGAAACCATCCAGGGAACATCAGCCTTCACTGAAACATTTTTTTTCTGAGTTTATAAAATAAATGTAGCAAGTAAATGCATACAGCAATCTAATTTTACAGTTGTTTTTTTTTTTTAAATTAATACATTTTATTTTACAAAAGGCTAACAGTGAAACAAATTAAAGCAGATATTCAGTGTAATTTCAGCTTGGTGTGAGGGTTGTCTGGTTAAGCATAAAGTGGTTGAACCAGTTAGTAAAGTTGGAGCAACCCCCACCAACCCTGACTTGATGATCTGGCTGTAATGCACAAAAAAGCAGTAAAACTGTTAAACTTGCTGCAACATCTGACTTGTGAGGCAAATATAACGCAACAGTATACTGCTGTCATTTACAGTTGCACTTCTTCCACTCAGTCTGACAGTGAAATTATACTTTGTTAAAACTAGGTTATAGGTACAGCGTAGCCACAAACCCTTCTGAACCCCTTTGCTGTAACTGATGCTGTAGTCTAACATGCACTGCCCCCAAAATGTAACTACATGATGGATGATGCGGTCCGCAGCAGTTGTGATAGTGGTGGTGTTCATTTCTTCCATGTATATATTTTGCTACGTTTTCTGCGGCTGCTATTTTTCAAAATGTCTGGAAGAGAAAGGATTAACTCAATCAGTTGACAAGAGGCAGGTAAAACCTATTATTGTTAGGCCAGTATTATGGTCTCCAGTTATGGCAGATGGCCACCCCGATTCTGCTAGAGGTTTCTTCCTGTTAAAAGGGAGTTTTTCCTTCCCACTGTCGCCAAAGTGCTTGCTCATAGGGGTTCATATGATTGTCGTATTCTTTTCTGTATGTATTATTGTAGGATCTAAAGCGCCCACCTTACAATATGAAGCACCTTGAGGCTATTGTTGTTGTGATTTGGCGCTGTATAAATAAAATTGAATTGAATTGAATATTACTGACTTCAGTTGTGGTCAGAAGTTTACATTCACTCATCATGTATTTTGGGGGGGATTTCATGTAATCCTCACAGGTTAAAAAGTATACATACAGTGTCAAATATAATCTTTTAATAGATGGTGCAGTATGTTTTAACTTGACACGGTCTGTTGTTGATTAGCGATCATGATTGACTACTCTTTCGTAATTTCTCTGTGACAGCATTCATTGCAGTGACCCACACTCAGAATAATGGGAAAATCCAGTAAACTTAGCGAAGTTCTAAGGAGAATTGTGAATTTATACAAGTTGACAAGATTTCTTAGAGTCATTTCTAAATAACTGCAGATTTTGTGATTGTCAGTTAAGACAGTTGTGCTTAAGTACAAGTTATTCAGATGTGTCACCACTTTGCTAAGGTTTTTAAGAAGACTCAAACTGTCAGCCACAGATGAGAGGAAATCGGTTTGGAATTCCAGGAATAATTCAGAAACTACCAAGGCTCAAGCCTGGCGTGAAGTGGAAACTGCTGAAACACCAGCATCACTGTGTACTGTGGAGCTTTCGATAGAAGGCTCTGCTCAAAATCAACAGTTTTACGTTTGACTGAAATTTGCAGAAGCTTATATAGACCAGCCAGATGCCTTCGGGAGAAAAGCTTTATGGTCATATGAGACAAAAGATTGAGCTAGTTAGCCAATAGCATGGTGGTGATAGCATCATGATCTAAGGCTGTTTTGCTCCTAGTGGTACTGATACCTTGCACAAAGTGGATGGAATAACGAAGACAGAGGACTGCCTCTAAATTCTTCAACTTCACATAAAATCAGCAGCTAGAAGTTCCACATTTGGACATAATTCTTAATAGGAACATCATCCCATGTACACATCAAAACTGGTGTTGGAATTGATAAAACCTTTGGAATAGCTTTCCTAACACACCAACCCCAGACCTGTTAAAAATCTGTGGAATAGTTTTAAAAAACCCATGCCAATCAATTTAATTTAACGCTTAATATTCTGCCAAGAAAAGTGGTCAAATATCCATCCAGAATTATGTCAGACTTTTCTTTATGGCTACCAGAAGTGTCCAGTCAATTTGTAACATCCAAAGGGACATTCAACCAAATCTTATATCGTATATTTATACTTTTAGCGCTGTGTGGATGAAAGAAAATCCAAAACAAATGTGAATTTTCTTTTTGTCTTCTTTAATAAATCATTAAAGATGTATGCACAATGATTCCACCCTGGGAAAAGAACAGCTCAATAAAATAAGTGGATGCTAACGTCTAACTGAAACTGTATTGGCATAGGATTCATTTGACTTCTTGACCCCCAGCTTGCAGTAGGGCTGCTGAGTGTAAAGCGAATTGGCACCTCCAAATCTGAGACCATAGACCCACAAACTCTGTGTAGTGACAACAAGATTGAGGTTGTGGATAGACGCAGTGTAAATAATCTTTCTTCACCCTTAAAGATAAGGTGAGGAGCGCGATTATTTGGGAAGAGCTTGAAGTAGAGCTGTTACTCTTCATCTACATCAAAAGGAGCCTGTTGACGTGGTTTGAACATTTGACAAGGATACCTCCCAGACACCACCTATATAGGGTGTTTCATGTCCCACCAGTAGGAATACCTGGGGAAGATCCAAGACACACTAGAGAGATTATATCTCTTGGCTGGCTTGGGAATGCTTTGAAGTCTCCCAGAATGAACTGAATGGAAGAAGCAGCTGGGTAGATGTAAATCTGGGCTTCTTTGCTTAGACTTGAATCTGGATGGATGAATGAACCTCATCTTTATTTATATCAGATAAATGAACATTTTAAAAAGTAAAGAAGAGATTGGAACAACCTTCAACACCATTCAGCCTTGTTGCTGGTGTTCCAAATGCATTTTTTTAAGAAAACCAGAAACAATAAACGGCTGCTCTAGGTATAGTCAGGCAGTGCATAAACGTGTAATTAAAATAACTACACATAGTAAATCATAGGGAAATGTGTTTCAAATTCAAATTTTATTTGTCACATACACAGTCATACACAGTACGATATGTAGTGAAATGCTTGGACAACTGCTCGTGACCTAAAGAAAACAAAAAGGAAAAGGCTATGAATAAGATAGGAAATAAATATGAAAAATTAAAAAGGGTAAATTTAACTAGGAA
Source organism: Simochromis diagramma (assembly GCF_900408965.1). NCBI lineage: Eukaryota > Metazoa > Chordata > Actinopteri > Cichliformes > Cichlidae > Simochromis > Simochromis diagramma. Next base: position 2,494,909 of record NW_024386757.1, on the reverse strand, counting down.
GGAATAAAATATAAATTAAGGTTAAAAATGAAATAACTGTACAACACAAATTAGAATGAAGGGTAAATTTAACTGGGAAGAATAAGTAAATATAAATTAAAGTTGAAAATAAAATAACTGTACAACAAAATACACAATACACAATATAGAACTATATAAGAATGTATGAAGAAATCTAAATATAAATAAATATATACACATAACAGCAGCTGTACAAGTTAACCGGAAATGAAGAATAGCCAAAACAACAAAACCAAAAACATTTTCTGGTTTGGTGTTTTTTTTTCACCGATATATCAGAATATCCCATTTTTTAGATTGCCAGCAATCGGTATTAGCATTGCTAACTAATGCTAAATAAACACGAGCAAAACCAACCAAATCTTTATTCTTCCAGAACATTTGAATGCAGACAATAAGGACACTCGGATATCTTAGATCCTCAGAAAACTAATGTATTAAATGGATCTGTGGTAACATTCCTTCCACTTGTGCTTTCACTACTGTGCAAGAGCTCTTTAAGTTAGAGTCCCTGCTCTCCACAGTCTGTAGTTTTTATTTTAAAAGTAATATCTCATACGGCTACTTTAAAGTGCTCCCTGTAACCGTTTCACATCGTTGTGTACGATCTGCTGCAAAGTCTATGCTTAGTTACAAATAAGCAAAGGTAGATGGTATGGGAAATTAAAGCCATGAGTCATTTGAATGCAAGGCATGATATCACTGGGAAAAAATCAGTGTGAAATGTTCAAAGGTACCTAAAAACAAGGTTATACACGAGAGCCCTGGGTCGCAGGTTTCTGTCTACCCTCCTCTCTGTAGCTGCTTCATTTCAAGGACATCGGAGCAACATTTATAAGACTGCAGAGATTACCAACTGTTAGAGTACAGGCAGGAGAGAAGCATGACACAGGGAAGGGCAGGAGCTAACTGGCAAGCAGCAACTGAACTTTGAAATAATAGCAATGGATTGTCCTCTACTTAATCCAGCACACGTTGCATTATCTCTAGATTAGAATTTTTAAGTAACTCTTCAAACATACACGGGTGGGTGATCGTATAACTCAGCTGCCTGTCCAAATAATGCTATGTGAGGGGAAACACTGGTATTTCTCTCACAGACACACACACAGACACACCAGTGTTTAACAGTCTATTTGAAATAAACACGGTATCTGAACTGGCTATTATTGCGTTAAAACTGGCACCTCCCAGTAACATCACGAGCACCATCGTGAGCTCACTGGGCAGCTTCCCAACAAATCTTTTTCCCTCTGAGCGATTCAAGGTTACAAGATGTGTGAAAAGCTGTAAGCATATTCTCATTACATAATTGCAGTGCCTCTGCAGTTATTTAAACATTTCCCTGTCGTTCAGAACACCAAGTACCTGATCATTCATTTCCTATGCAGGATCACTTGACTGCTGGGACACTGAAGTGGCTCTTTTAACATCGTAGGTCATTGCACCCAAAAGCAGCGAACACTACCCTACCTGTTGAGGCCGACATGCTGCAGTCTACCTCACTGAATGCAGAGTTAATGAAGTGGGAACTGGGCCAAGAAGACTAAACCGGCTGCTCCTTGCTCTTCTTGTGGAAATTGTGGCAGACAATAAGCTTGTCATCAGCATATGAACAAAGCAAACTGCCCGATTTCACTGCCGTTTATTTTTGCATTGTAGGTTTTTGTCTCCTCCAGTGTGCTGAAGAGATGGCGCTATCTGTCAAATGGCTGCATATCCTAGTATCACAGCAGCACAGCTAAAGTACAGATCCCTCTAACAGGCTTAAATGCAGTGTTGTCACAGTAATTGCTCATAATTACACTGGTTTGATATTTATTTATTTTTTTACACCCACACAGGACTAAAATACTAAAAAGCTTAATTTGTGTGGAAAGTTATCCTATTAACAAATGGACTCTCTGGTGCTGCCCATTTATTATATCTGCAATTTGCTGCCTATTGTAATAATACCAGCTGGCCTGCCTGCAATGCCACCAGTGTTTATACTAGTGATAAGGGTTTTTATTGCAGTATTTGCCTTGTGTCCGGTTGAGCACTAGCTTTCTGTCACTCTCAGGGGTAAAAAAAATTGGAATAGGACTTCTTATCACAGCTTAGCCAAACACACCAGACAATGTGTTTCTGTTTGGAGACAGATTTGTCTTTCTGTATTCCACTTTTAAATGTGGCTTAATTCTATATACTGGAAAATAAACTTTATGCTATTTATTTCAAAGATGTAATTAGTTGAATAGGTACATGGTTGGGGGCAAGATGCAATCAGACACACTTAACAAAATGATGAAAAAGAAAACAGTTGCTCATTGAATTGTATTTTTGTCTAGTAAACTTTAACATTTTAGTTTCAGTTTTGTAAAAAGGTCTTTGTGAGAAATTCATCCTCTGTTTTGTAAAGATTTCCGTCATGGTGTTGGTCTGTTGTTCTAAAACAGTAAGGCTCTGTGTTTTTGATTGCTTAAAAAAACTGAAATGAGTCATATTTTACTCAGGCACCAATCTTTTGGCAGAAACATCCTATTTTATTACCCCAATTTACAGTATCATGAAATCTTTCGGGACTCTGTGTTCTTGGAGCTTTGTTCAAATTTTACATATTATTTCAAAATACTTTTGGATTTTTCAGCTTGTTCAAACTATGTGGGAGCACTTGCCATTAATTTTTTACAGCCAAATTTTGTCCGCTTCCTTAAACTTGTAAAAGTGTGTAACTCATACACACTTATATCCACGAGTCCTGCTCAACTTTTTAATTATTTGTTGCTGGAAATCAATGCATTTGTCCACCCCACGCCTCAGTTGATTGTAGTTTTAAAGATCCAGTCGTGAAGGATCACTATTGTACCAAACATGGCAACCTTGTTTCTGTTTCAGCGTCCTTTCTGACACATCATACATTGACGGAAGTGTTGTTAAGTGTGTTTTTTAAATAGAAAATGAATAGGCGTTTCGTGCTAAGACAGAATAGTTATATCCTGTAGCTGTATGGTGTAATATGCAAATAGGAAAATTGGTATTCTCTAAACCATTGACCCTCTGCATCGGTCAAGTTGTGTTTAGTCTGGTAGTGACAACTCAAATTGTTATCCTTAAACACGGAAATCTGCTCTCCACAAACTGATTGTAAGGTAGACCCTACAATAATACATAATGGAATTCTAACATATTTTTATTTTTGTCTTAGGGTCTTGCTACCATGAAGATGGTGCCGTGTGGCCTTGGGGAGATGATATCCGCATGTCTGCCATCAGATTTTATGTGAACTCTCCTGCAATGATGCCTGCTCACCCTGGAGAAGCATGGTTCTCTCCACTACTGTTCCCCTCCTGGATACAGGGGACATTAACAGCCGTTTCTGCTGCGTCGTTACGAGGTTGCTGAACCTTTCTGAGAGGCTACCAATGGAAGACCTCTCTGTGGCAAACATTTCCCTGGGCTCCGGGTCTCCCTCGGAGCCGGTCACCCCAACGGCAAATGCTCTGGAAATCCAGCAAGGCATTGGCCTACCTCTGCAGATCTTCTTCTGCTTTGTCATGGCAGCCATCCTTTTAGTGGCGCTGTCAGGAAACATAGTGGTGTGCCTGATGGTGTACCAGAGATCTGCCATGCGTTCAGCCATCAACATTCTGCTGGCTAGTCTGGCATTTGCGGACATGATGCTGGCCATCTTGAACATGCCCTTTGCTCTGGTTACTGTGGTGACCACCAACTGGATTTTTGGAGATGTTTTCTGTCGCGTTTCCGCCATGCTCTTTTGGTTTTTTGTTATGGAAGGAGCAGCTGTACTGCTTATAATAAGCATTGATCGTTTTCTTATTATTGTCCAGAAGCAAGATAAGCTGAGCCCACAGAGAGCCAAGCTGCTCATAGTGGTCACATGGGGACTCTCGTTCATTTTCACTTTCCCTCTAGCTGTTGGCTCACCTCCCTTACAGATCCCACCCAGAGCTCCTCAGTGTATATTTGGCTACAGCAGTGATCCTGGTTACCACGCCTATGTGTTGATATTAACGCTAGTTTTTTTCTTCTTGCCTTTCACAGTCATGCTATACACATTCATGGGCATCCTCAACACCATCCGCCACAATGCCATTCGCATCCGTAGCCACACAGACAGCGTCTGTCTGAGCCAGGCCAGCAAACTGGGCCTCCTCAGCCTTCAGAAGCCCTTCAAGATGAACATAGACATGAGCTTCAAGACCCGTGCCTTCACCACCATCCTCATCCTCTTCTCCGTGTTTACAGCGTGCTGGGCACCCTTCACTGCCTTCAGCTTGGTAACTACCTTCAGTGACAGGTTCTACCGCAAAGACAGCTTTTTTCAAATCAGCACATGGGTCTTGTGGTTGTGCTACCTCAAGTCAGCCCTCAACCCTCTTATTTACTACTGGCGGATCAAGAAGTTCCGCGACGCCTGCCTCGATCTGATGCCCAAATATTTCAAGTTTCTTCCTCAGCTGCCAGGCAACACAAAGAGGCGCATACAGCCAAGCGCTGTGTATATATGTGGAGAGCATCGCTCTGTGGTATAAGGCATAACTCCTCTCTGAAACACTGTTAAAATGCATCTTATCTCACTAGGGTTTTCTCATGGTTTACTTCTCTTAGCAGGCTATAAGACTGAGGTTAGCACTGCATTAAAAATATAAGGGGGCTGAGGTGGAATGGGTTACTGCTACAGAAGCCAGACTGAAGATCCAATCCGGGAGATACACGGTGAGTCCAACATGCCAGAGATTTAAAGGTTGTCAGGTGAGAAATCGCAAAATTTCCAATATAAGACCTGATTGTCAGTACTGAAACTGTACTTTATAAGTTTTATTTTTAAAACATCATATGTGAATTTGAGGATTCTTCATCAACAAAGATTTGGTTGAGTCTAGTTTCCACAAGAAGTAACAACAGTCAGTCATGAACAGACAGAATGGCATTTGCATTTAGTGGTTAGAAGTTACGCATGTTGGGCAGGAAATTCAGAGTGAGGTGATCCTTTTGAAAGGCAAAAAGGTCATTTGTGCACCATGGCTTAAGTCAGGGGTGTCCAACTCCAGGCCTCAAGAGCTGGTGTCCTGCAGGTTTTAGATGTCCTTGATCCAACACAGCTGATTTAAATGGCTAAATTACCTCCTCAGCATGTCTTGAAGATATCCAGAGGCCTGGTAATAAACTAATCATTTGATTCGGGTGTGTTGGCCCAGGCTGATATCTAAAACCTGCAGGACACCGGCCCTCAAGGCCTGGAGTTGGACGCCCGTGGCTTAAGTAAACATAAATAGCCATTCAGGATGACCTCTTGTGGCAACAGTTAGTAGACATAACTTTAGAATCATTGCTGGCTTCACCAGGCAGCTTGCTTTGTGCATATGCATACACTTAAGGATTGTTGTGGTAGTTTTTCTGGTTAATGTAGTCTAGTATTAAACACAATGCTACTTAATGGGCTTCTTTGTCCTTCCTAAGACTCAAACCACTTAAAACCAAAAAACAAGAAAAAAGAGACTTGATGTAAGGATCAAATCAAAGATTGACCAACAGTGAGCCCACAATTCATTCCATCTGTTTGCTTTTACATTAGAAAAGAAAGAAATTTCATCTAAAAGCAAATAATAAATACCTGGGGGGCTTTTAACTAAACTGGGTAGAGTTCAGGGATTATTGGGTGATCTAAGCTCAGGACCTGTCATTTGACGTGCTGTCTATATGATGGCGACCGTGGAACAGGAGGTTGGGAAGTGCATCTGTAACCGGAAGGTCGCCGGTTCGATCCCTGGGCTCTCTGTCCTGGTCGTTGTGTCTTTGGGGAAGACACTTCACCTGCCGCCTACTGGTATTGGCCAGAGGGGCCGATGGCGCAATATGGCAGCCTCGCTTCTGTCAGTCTGCCCCAGGGCAGCTGTGGCTACAACTGTAGCTCGCCTCCACCAGTGTGTGAATGCGAGAGTGAATGAATAGTGGCATTGTAAAGCGGTTTGGGTGCCTTGAAAAGCGCTATATAAACCCAATCCATTATTATTAAAATTGTTTTATTTGTTTGCACTTTAGGATACGCTCAAAATATTTGATGACAAATTTGTGGTCCAAAGATTAAAAATTTTACAAGACTCAGTAGATTCAATATCAGCTTCTGATACTTGATAGTTCAAGTATCAGTAGTAGTAGTTGGTGGAATATAACAGGCTTGACTGAGACCCTGTACCCAACAACCCAGAACAAACATTTTAAATAAGCACGATTCTGTTGCTGATAGTCAAGAATGACCTACCGGTGTGCGTGCAGTCTACCTGCTCAGTCTGTCCAGTGTGTTGGGATATGATGTTCTATTGTTGGCAAATGTTGGGTTGGATCAACTGGATGTGTTTGCAGTATCAGCCTCAAACCCCCACAGTGGTTCAATGCAGTGTTAATGTCAGTCTGACTTTAAATGGTCAGGGAGTGTATGAAGGTTCTCAGAAAGTTGTGAGGCTTCCAACAGGTTGATGGCAACTGGACTACCATACCAAACCCTACAATTTGACCTATACAACAGCCAGTAGGTAATGGGAATCTTTAGGTTCTGTGTTGTTCATCTTTATATACAATATATATATCTTTATATTCAAATCTATATCTGCTGTATCTGCCAAATTTGAATCTTGAGCACATCTTTTGAAACACACTGGAAGTCCATTTGGCATTTGAGCCTGTAGAGCAGGGGTGTCAAACTCCAGTCCTCGAGGGCCAGTATCTTGCTTGTTTTTGAGGTATCCCTGCCCTACCTGCTGCTGATTACCTGGATCAGGTGTGCTTTGCCAATAAGAAGCTACGCACGATCTGATATCCTCGTGTTGGTGTTGTTCCCACATCATCATAATAAATGTTGTTCCAGGTTCAACATCGCAAGTGACCAATCACATTGTTGTGATGTCATACTTTTGCAACTTTGGAAAAAAACGCCTTAAAAAAATCTACTTGCGAGAAACCGCCTCTGTCCGCCAATCCAGCAATTTGAATTTGTTGCATTTCAGGATACTGTTCTTTAATAAACGGTAAGCACTATACATATTGTCCTTGCAACATTCGAATTTCATAAATGAATGAATGGCTTGGCTTGCAAAAGTATGACATCACAACAATGTGATTGCTCACTTGCAATGTTGAACCTGGAACAACATTTATTATGATGATGTGGGAACAACACCGACACGAGGTTATCAGATCATCCAAGAAGGCAGGTTAGTTGGAAAACAAGCAGGACAGCAGCCCTCAAGGCCTGGAGTTCGACACCTGTGCTGTGAGTCTCGACCATTCAGGAAATAACAAGTGAAATGCAAAAAGTTTTGTTTTGTCAAAAATAATAAGATAAGAGACCAAAAAAAGGTACATTTGTTTTTGACAAGTGGCTGCATATTACAGGTGAAGACACTGATCTCCACCTGCAGCAGCTTCAGAGTCTAAGCTAGTTCTAGGCAAGCTCAGGCAGTTTACAGCTGGGATTTCACCTCACTTTTTAGTGCCAAAGTTCTTTTTTTTTTTTTCTTTTCTTTTTTTGTCTTTTTTGCGCTTAAAATCAGCCTACATTTGGCAAAAATATCACCTGAAATCAAGAAGTAATATCATATAAACCTCGCCATACTTCAGAGACCAGCTCATCCAAAACAGCAGCATTAGATAAACCTGCTCAAAAGCCATCACTGCTGCATTTACTGAGCCCACAATCACCCATTCCTCCAAAGGTGAGACGGTGTCATTCAGGTTTTTTTAAATTAATTAATTTTTCTTTTAAAGACATTATCTTAAGTGAAGAAGTTGTCTGAAGGAAACCATAAAAATACACGAAAAGGCTTTTATAACTCCTGAAATGCACTGATTGGCACATGTTGTGCAAGAGAAAAGATTTTTTTTTGTTGTTGTTTCTTTTGTGTTATTTTGAGAAGATAATCTGGGCTTGGCCTGACCTTACATGTTTTGTTGCCACTGGAGTTGCAGGTAGAAGACAGTGTGTTTAGCTGTATAGAATTTGTTTTACCAGGCATGTACATTAACAGCTAAGTGGAATCTGTTTGTGGTCAGAAAATGGCCATGACACATTTGAACGTGTGTATTTGTATTTAAATGTCTTGATTGTGCCTAATAATTAGTCCATTTGCCAGTCAGAATGCTGCTATATCTGGTGAAAATGTGCAATTTCAGTGTACTGTACTGTTGAATGTAATAAAGAAATAGACATTTCTTACCTTGGTAAACTGTCTTAAGTGGAGTTTTAATTTAAAGCGTAGTTTTGGACCCATGATGGTAGAGTGGCAGGATGTAGCCAACAAGCTTCTTTGCCACAGAGGTGAGAAACCAGGGACCCAACATATAAGACTGCAGTCCCTCTAATTGCCACTTGAGGCTAGCTTGCATGTTAAAATGTCTTCCACCTCTCACCCCCACCGGTCGCGGCAGATGGCTGCCCCTCCATTAGCCTGGTTCTGCTGCAGGTTTCTTTCTGCTTAAAGGGAGTTTTTCCTTCCCACTGTCGCCAAAGTGCTCATAGGGGGTCACATGATTGTTGGGTTTTTCTTTGTATGTGTTATTGTAGGGTCTACCTTACAATATAAAGCACCTTGTTTACAGCCTCATAAAATAACTGAATATGGTTTTGGTCTCTATAACCAATTCACCTTTCAGGATAACTTTATGTGGAGTAATGTATCACATAGCCTACTCTGTGACCTGACGCGCACCTCCCTAGAAATGTAATTACACGTCATCTCTGTGAAGCTTACACACACACACATGAGTGTGTGGCTGCTGATACCGTTTGATACTGAAAATGCATCTGTATTATTAATTCATTTATTCATCTTTCTCTTTCGAACGCTGTATGTTTAAGGCATCACATATGGGAACCATGTGTTTATGTGACGATGCCTGTTTGCAAACTCTGCCTTCATTACCCTCCTTCCGATGCGTCATCCGTGTCTTCTCTTTCCACCCAGGGACTCCACTTCCTGTCATCATCTCCACTGAGTGCTTATTCATCCAGTACTCCTCATATATTCCTCATATGTGGCCCATTTAGATAAAAGTATGCATCATTTTCTCAGTAACGTTTTCTGATATACCAAGTCCTACATCATGGTCAAATTCACCAACACCAACATCTCTTTCCTGAAATGGTGTCCTTGTTGCTGTGTGTGTCAGCTCTGTGCATAATTCATGCATTGATGAGATATAGTCGTCTCCTTTTCACCAGGTTCACTTCTGAACCAGGAACTCTGCTTTAGTGACTGTTCAGTTCATTGAGTTTGACTCTTCGATATATTCTTGTTTACCTTGTATAATTACTCAGAAAGCTAACTGAGTAACTACCACCCCCATATGCCCTTTGCAAAAATGACATCACAATCTACTTTTAATAACTGTGAAGAGCATCTTCATTAGCAAGTATCACAAGGTTAAAACGGCAAATGTGATCACTTCTGTCAAGTGTTTTAACTTTATTTTTCCTGCTACCGCTACATGTGTAATATCAATCTTTTTCTGTGAGAATCATCAACAGGAAGTTTAATCCTACCTTGAATTTGGGCAAAACCCTAACCCCAAAACTGGACCAGTGAGTGAAATAATAAATATGAAAGAAACATCAAAAGAATCACTGAGTAAGTCGGCACGAGACACATGCCAGTCTCCTGGCTGTTAAACCTGTAGCTATTGCCACCACCGCTCTAAACTCCAGATGTGGAAGTTGTAGGCCTGGGACTGGCTACAGAGAAGACTTGACAGACAGCCCCAGGATGAGAATGTGTTGGTTGACTGCTCTACGCCTGATGCTTTCATCCTGAGACTGAAGCATAGTGGTGGTAGCATCATGCTGTTTGGGTTCTCTGCAGGGTGAATGACTGTAACTAAGGGAGTTCATATACAATACAGTGAAGAGGGCTAAAAGTGAAAGATTTTCAAAGGTTGTTATGATGTTGTGGAAAGTCATCCTTTGGGGTGTGTGTGGGTGTGTGTGTGTGTGTATCCTGTGACTGTAAAATAAAAATAAATGACACCTGCTGTCTGATAATGTCCCATATCACAGTGAGTATGAACTACATATGGATGTTAGTAATCTGAATTTTTTTCCGAACAGTCCGCCTTTAATGTCAGCCCAAAGTACATATCAAAGACAAATGTATCTGTGCAGACTGTGAGACATGAAAGCCAGGCAAATGAGATCCTGGCTGCTTGTAGCATCATGCAGAGAACACCAACCATCCACAAAAAGGTCAGCAGGTTGTTTTTCTTAGATTGCTGACTGGCCATTTCTCTAGTGACCTCATTGACCTGCTACGGATGGATGAGGCACAGATAGACCGAACACTAAGACAAATTTGATCCCCACCACACTCTTGATTACAAAGGATGCTGTTCTTAATCATCTTCCTCCCAGGGATTCATTATGCAGGCTGCTGTGAGTAATGAGTGTGTCCAGAGCTTTGAAGCTCACTTTAATCATAGCACTGAAGACTATTACTAAGCAACAGGAACCTGCAGATGTCTCATGAGGAGGCATGGTGACAGCGGATGGATGTAGACGGGGATGTTCACCTAAGCAGATGAGAAGTCAAGGGGCCACTTGTGAATATCCTTCTGTGTGTACTGCTCTGGCATTATTTCAGCTGAGTGTCACTCTGTTGACAAACTAAACAGACTCCAGTTAAGTTGTGTGTTTTTTTGCATTGAGGCAACTGTCATTGTGATTTGGCACTTTATAAATAAAATTGAATAAATTGTTTGTTAATCATTAAATAAAATCCTATTTCCAAACAAAGGGGAATGCCAGAATGCAGTCTTCTGCTTATTTCCATCTGGCAACCTCAAGAACTGTGACTGTAAAGAATAAAGCTGCAGTTCCTCTAAAATACACATGAGGCATATTAAGTCCTCAGGGACTCGCAGGTTCATTGAAACAGCATTAAAAAGCATCTCTATGGTATCTATACATGATATGCATATATATCAGGAAAACAAGCTGTGAATAATGATAAAATTGTAATGTTTTTTTTCTAGAGAAAATGGCTCAAATTGACACAAATTGAATATAATTTGACAAATATGCAATGCTTTAAATTCGAGTTTTACATAGCAAATGCATATTTAAAAACTGTTGCAATTAAAAAAATGAAAATTATCAGTAATTTCGTAGATATCAGTAAACATCTGCTGTGTTTGCAGTGCAACATCAACCACAGCTAGGCTAGCTTTCAAATCTGCAAAGATGTGGGAAGAAAACAGACTGTAGATGGAGAGGCCATTGTGGAGTCTAGATACTATTAAGGGAGCAGTGTGGAACTTTCAACACCAAAGACTTTTATCAAGCAGCTAGCTCCATAAGAAAAATTTAGGGAAGGAAAATGGACAATTTATAAGATATGCAATGCGGATGCAAGAACATTCTGAAACTGTTATGTTATGTTTTCTTGACATATGTTTATATGCCATGGTGCACTTCAACAGTACAATACAATATTTTTTTTAAATTACATGGAAAAACCCATATTACAATTACTATAATCAAAAATTAGGATTTTGTTGTAATTATAAAGTCTGTTACTAGTTGTACAACAAGATTTTGACTTTCTTAAATGGCTGGTATTTAATCATATTAAATATTAGAAAAATCACATCAAGTTGTTTTTACACATGTACTTGTGCTACCTAACTTTTCATTTAGCATAAAGAATCTGTAAAAATGTATGAAATCTCAGGTGAATTAAAGTTACAAAACTATATTTTAATTAAGGAGAAATTCTGTATTTTTATGTGATGTATTCTATTATTTTACAGCATTTATCTGGTGGCACAGCTACTAGGTTGTTGTATATTAATAGTTATTATTATTATTATTATTATTATTTTTACACATTTCATTCTTTCTTTTGTTTCTTTTTCTTTTTTTCTAAAACTGTGTCAGCAACTTGCTAATCAAATTTGCAGGCGTTAGCTCTCATGATACTATCTTTTCAGGGGTCAAAGTGCATATAATGAGGCATTAAAATGTGGTCCAAAAACAGCTGGAATGACTGATGTTCAATTTTTTATATACAGTCTATGATTTTTTTTTTTTTTTTTTTAACAATCACAAGTTTATTAATAGTTGAAATGTTGCATTTCTTCATTTTGTGTGATTACATAAAGGCTATTGATTGAATTGGAAAGTGAATTTGAAAGTGACCCAAGCTCCTTTCTCACAGCCAATGTAAATACTTAAACATAAGGTAAAGCTGCTAATGGCTGTTGCTCACACCCACTAGTGTCCTATGAATCCTATTGGGAAAACGCCCTGAGATTATCTTCTGGGAATCCTTTGCATGCTATATCCTCTTTGAAACACTGACACCTTAAATTAAAAATTCAGCGTTGGAAGGCTCAAGTCCTTCTCTTGTTGCCCTTGGTGACAGTCATGCAGCATCCAAATCATCCTGCAAGGGCAGAGCTGAAAGTTTATAAAAATAAAAGCCTGAACCGCTTAAGCAGTGATCTGTCAGCTCATGAATCAATATGTTCACTGAGATTGGTCGGTTAGATATTAGGAATGCTTGTGCATTGCTTTAGCAAACAGTTGTTGCTATGCACTGTCAGAGCTGCCTAGTGTTATAATCATCAGCACACGATGTACAAAGGTGTATTTGAGAGAGGCTTTTAGAGCTTTATGTAAACAACAACATTGATTTTATTGACAAGATAAACATGGATTACATGGACACTACGAGCAATTTACCCTATGAAACTGTGTGGGACTAACTGCTGTCATTTGAGGCAGTCCCACTGGGGCCAAATGTGATTAAAATTGATGCATTATGTTATTTTAAAAAATATTGAATTTTGCATTTACACGAATCACCTCCATGAATCACTGTCTTATTGTGGAGAAGTTATGTTGTTTAGGTTTTTGCCCATGACAGGATCTCCCAAAGCAAGGTTGTCCTAGTTGATGGGCCAGATTAACTGCAACTGGGAAGACCCGTATCATAGAACTACTGATGCCATCTTGCCAATAGGATAGAGGCTTCTATGTGCTCCAGAGAGGAGCACATTTTTTAATTCAGTTCTTTTTCAGTTCAATGTAATTTTATTTATATAGCACCAAAGTGTCATACAGCTCATATGTAAGGAATGTGGCAGGAGATATGCTAAATATAATGCCAAGTATGAAGTGTGAGCAACTCATTCATTCACAGTCTCAACCAATTATCCAACTAGGGTTGCAGGAGTGGCTTGACTTGGCTTCGCTATGAAGCGCCTTGAGGCAGGTGTTAATGTGATTTGGTGCTATATAGATAAAACTAAAAAAAATTGAATTGAATTAACCTCTTTTCACTTCCAATGAGTTTATACACAACTCTTACTATTAATCTCTGGCTCTCTTCCACAGTTTGTATTTTGTCTTGTTTCTAACTAACTAACTTGTTTCTAACTGTTAAAGGGGAGTTTTTCCCTCCCATTGTCACTGACTCTTTGCTCATAGGTGTTCGCCTGATGGTTGGGGGTTTCTCTCTATTATTATTTTGTCTTTACCTTCCAATATAAAATGTTGTTTTGATTTTGTGCTATATATTGAATTAAATTGTTTGGCTCATATCAGTCTTCATTAAAGCTCACCTTTTCTTAGTATCTGTGGTGACTGAATTTTAACAGTTATATGCAGCCACTAATTGTTAATGGGATCCATTCATTGTCTATTTGGTCATTTAGTAACATTTGTTTACATTAAAAGTATAGTAAGGAAAGCATGAAATGGAAAAGATGTCTTTCCCTCCAATGAAACATAAACACCTGATTATTTTTCTATTTAATTGGCTAATTAAGCATGAATACACAATCCATCCACCTATTAAGCCACCTTAGAAAGGGGTTGGATAGCGTGGGATTCTCTTATTTTAGAATAAAATTCCTCACTTGACATCTCTCCCTTGCCAAGCCCAGAGGCCTCCTTTCTCAGAAGATGTGTTTCCATGGCAATGTGGAGCATGTGCTTGTGTGTATGATGAGCTCACACATCCATGTCCTGCTCAGCAAACTCTTCTTCTGGCAAAACGGTGTGTCTGCCTCCACAAACTACAGATGGTGCAGCCACATGCCAGGCTTCCACTTTTTCTGTGGTGTTGCGAACATGAGAAAGTCAACAGCTCCACCTTTATGAGGATAAGCATCATCCCAACCTCCATATTGTCTTTAAATAGAGAGGAACGTTTTTTACATAAACTAGATTGAAAGAAAAAGAAATGCTCATCAAATACAACAGGCAGACACTAGATGCCTTTCTTGATGTAATCCAGAAGGGGATTTGGATCTCTGGCTGGATTGAAAATCTACAAAACTAGAATCAGGCAGAATCAGGCTCAGGGAGGTGTAGCTGTTCACCACAACCAGTTGGTGGTGAGGGGAAAGAGAAGAGAGTGGAGAGCTCACCTTAATCTTAGACTTGGAGGCACTATTTTTTTTATCCCTTCTGCTTTGCAACTGGGTGCAAACTGCTGCAGTGTGACTCAAAAGTCACCCCTAGATGCACGCATGATCACAAGATCACTGAATCAGAAACCTCTTGCCTGGCTACACTAATAATGATATAAAAATTCACAAATTAGTGACAGAAGTCAGCCCTGGCAGAATACAATGCTATCCAGTACAGACTCTGATTTAGAAGCAGATTTATGAAGCATGCTCTGTTGTATAGTGACCAAAAAGAGACTATAACTCCTTATAGTCTTATAGTCAACATAGCCTTAACATTTAGGAAAGCTCTTTTGATAATTGGGTGAAGGATGTGGAGTGGTGTGAACACATATGTTCAGCTTTTTTATGGCCTGGGTTAGTAAAGGTTCTAATAAATTTCACTTCAGTTTTATTTCAATGGTGCCAAATCAAACCACCTGTCACCTCAAGGTGGGATGAAGGGAAAAAACATGTATATGCTGATTTTTTTACACTGAAAAAAAAAAGAGCAGATTTGTTCAACCTCAAGTACAAAGGGAGCTCCAGGAAACTGCTTTATGTGTTTGGCCTGCAGAGAGCTCTGACCTTAACACCTCTGAGATGAAGTAGAATATAAGAAGCAAATGCCAGCAAGCAGATTTAAAATCCTGGGGTTAAGCTTGAAACCACTGGGATGGAGACTGTGACATCCGTGTGTGTAGTGTACTCAGTTTGGTTCCTGCAGTGCTCTTCCTTTCTTTTATAACTGCATCAATATCACTCAAACGACTGTTTGCTGTTGGTGCCCCCAAGTGTTGAAACGCAGTATCATGCACTTTAGTGTAAGTTCACATAATGGTCACAAGACGGAGACAAACACACCTAATGCATCACTCTCAGACTCATCATGCAGACGTGCTACTGTCTTCATTGGCCAGTTATGCCCACATGTAATTTAAGCAGTTCAAAGCTCAGTTATGTTACATTTATGAAGCATGAAGAATGAGAACCAGGAATTTGCAGTACATGAGTACAAGCATTTAGTTCATTTACACCACTGTATTATCTGATGTTAAAAAAGGTCAGTAATAAAGTGTGAAGCCGAATGTTCTGCATTTGTGCTGGTCACAGAAGAAGCAACTCACTTGAGGAGGAGGAGAGCATTTAATACGCAAGTTAATCAGAACCTCACTGAGGACAATTGTGTTAAATTCATCATACAGTGATTTCCTTCAATAATTTAAAATGATGCCCACATAGAGAAATCATAGAAAAATACAGGACCACCAGCTGATCTAGAAGCAGCACAGGTCTTTAACCCTGTGACATTCCTTCCTCTTTATTCAACTGTTCAGTCAGTCCTCATTAACAGACGTCTTCCTCTGAGACAGCACCAGGTCCTTCACCTGCGGTGTAAGGGTCTGGACCTGAGCACGTGCGCTCCTCGCCTCCTCGTCCTGCTCCTCGTCATCCTCCTGCTTCTTGCTCTGGCTCACCAGCTGCTTCACCACCAGGCTCTGGTAGGTAGACAGCAGCTGCTGCTGCTCCTGCAACAAAACGCACACATTTCAGCTGCTTCACTCTCCTTGCAGCAGATGCAGACCACCGACAGCTGCTGCGCCTCAACACTACTTCAAGCGATCCAGAGATGAAGCTTTCAGACAGCACAATCACACGACGGGCATCGTAAAGCTAAACATTTACAGTGTTAATGGATTATGCACCTGTTTCTATATCCAATGAGAAGCATATCAACTCCGGGAGGCATGGCTGTGTAACATAATATAACTGGACTGTGTTTCCCCTACACCAGGGGTCAGCAACCTTTAACACCCAAAGAGCCATTTGGACCCGGTTTCCACGCAAAAGAAAACACTGGGAGCCGCAAATACTTTTTGACATCTAAAATGAAGATAACACTGTATATATTGTTTTTTACCTTTATGCTTTGTGTGAACAACTAAGGTGTGTCGGTTATGAAATCCATGAAGTGCTACAGAGAAAATTACATTTTATTTATGTAATTAACGCATTTTGAACTCTTAAAGAAATATAACAAAAGGAAAGACACCCAGCTGAACTAAAATGATCCAGCAAACAAACTGCTGTGAGCCACTCTTATATCGCCTTTGGGCTTTTGGAGCCTTGACCCGACTTTTAAAAAAAAATAATTGGAAAAAAGCACTATGCTGCTGGAAAATAGATATTTACAAAATTCTGCCTAAATATGTATTTTACCTGGTTAATGTGTGCGGCGGGGCGTCGTCTGCAGCGCCGCTGCAGGGGAGGCGGACGCACCTGAGCGGCACCCGCAATCACGCCTCGCCGCCTTAACGTCTGTGCCATCTGTGCTGTTGTTGGTATGTGTCGGGCTGTGAGCTGAAAAGCTACAGCCGGCTGTATGCGTACAGCAACCGTGTGTGAAAAGTGGTCAATAAAGAGATGCTGAAAAGCATGTTCATGGAAACATCGTCGGGTCTGCTGTGATATGTTTACAGTGGGACTTTTGCTCCTAAGCCTCTGCGCACAGCGTCTGCAAATCGGGGCTGTACGAAGTCACTTTCATCTTCACGCAGGACTGTAAGCTGTCATCTGTGAGGCGTGAGCGGTGTTTGTTTTTAACATAGTTCACGGTGGAGAATAGCTGCTGACATAATGTGGATCCGAAGATCCATAACTGGCCTACCTGGGGTTGAAAGTCTCGATAAATGCACAGCGTTTCGGCGGGTATATCGGCTTCCGCGAGTGTGATGCTTATTTTGATCGATGAAAAAAATAATAGAATATAATTTTATTTTTATATTTCAATATTACAATAATCTTCCAATTTAGAACTACAAGTTAAAAAAAAAGAACTAACATAAATAAAATACACTTCAGCTAAATACTTCTAATTTATTTTCCTATAAGGACTAAAGAGCCGCAGGTTACCGACCTCTACCCTACACAGACGTGATGGAGGAGTGAGCAGACTGGTATATCTGATGATCCAGTTTATCATTTTTTAAAATTGATGGATTGTGATGCAACACTTTTCCTTCCCATTCAAATCACGTTCAATCAGCTGTACATACTGCAGATATTCTCCCCGTGAGTGTGCTGATGATCTGAGGCACACAGCGGCCCGGGGCGTGCAGCATACAGTGCGTGCTGGCCTGAAACAGCAGCACGCTGGTCAGGTGGAGGACCAGAGCGGGATCCTCGGTGTCCTTCAGCTGCTCAGTCAGGGCCTGGCGGTGCAGGAACAGGGCTTGTCTGCAAGACACGCATTCACACACTTCTAGACTCCATAAGTGGATCAGGGTGAAGAGTTTTGTGGCTCGAATGTGCTTCCACTACCTCTCTTTTTTCTTGTCTCCTTTCTTTAGCATGAATCCACAAACCTCAGCACAGGTATCCAAGTTAGTCACAAAGTCTTCAATGGACTGTAAACACAGAAAGCAAATCCACCTTACTTAAAATGTTATCCCTCAACCTTTCCCCAGATTAGCGATTTTTAAATTTCAAGGTATTAGCTGTCATTTTGCAGTCACCCACAGTGCAACACTATTTTAGACAGGCATACTACTTACTTTGCCGTTCAGGGAGTTGTGCAGCTTCAAAAGAGGCCCTTTGGTCTCCTCTGACAGTTTGCCTAAAATCTTCAGTCTGACCTGCAGTACCAAATCGCATATTCAGTGTGAACCGTTGAATTCAGCTCCACAGATAATCATAACACAGTTTGAGTTTCAGGTTGCCGAGAAGAGCGACAGACACAGACCTCGTTGGTGATGGTGCTGGGATTCTCCACGGACATCATCAGGTCAGCAGCCAGGAAGTTAACCAGGATGTTACTGACATCAGTGCACACGGTCTTCAGGATGTGCTTAGCGATGTGGGCCTGGGTATCATCTGCATGCATAAAAAACAAACATACAAATATTGCATGTAAAGCCTTTGAAATTTTGGATGATTCTACTCAGCCCTCACCATTTTTACAGTCATTTTCACCATGATACACACGTTTTATAGCCTAATCTCTCCAGTGAATTATGTTGGAGAGCTCCAACTTTAGCAGTTGTTCAGCTGCTTCTATTTTCTTTGCATTTAAGTGCACAATTCTCAATAAATAACTCACTACTCTTGCTGGGTGTAAAGCAAGGTCAATACACAAAACCTGTTATATTTCTTTTATGTTCCTCTAGAAATCCTGGAGATTTGGACAGTTTTAGATTGAAGTTCCCTTACATACTTAAATGTATTGGCTCTATTTTGAAGTAACAGATGAGTGTGTCATCACGTTTTCACATTCTAATTAAATTACCCCGATGTTGTGGCTGCCACTTAGTTTTGGATGTTTGTTCTTGTTTTTCATCTGTTAATATCACAATATTGTGTCTCACTATGAGGTTTTTATCAGAGCTTTACTAAAAAACAACATCTGCTCATTTGTCACCGTTTAATCCAAAAGTGGAAATTCAACCCAATGTGTGTGATGTTCAAAGAGGAGGTAATATCTGGTATTAGTTACAGGGTTTAATACTACAATGCCAGATATTTTTTTCAAAATAATCCTTATGTATCTTACATTGGGCCTTGGTGCCGCTTTTGACTTCACTCTCTTCTAACCTTTAACATCCACTAGCCCATCTGTGGTCTGTTGTGGGTTTAGGGCTGGTGCTTTTAGCCACACACTATATAAACTGACTTTGAGAAACTAGAAGATATTGTTTGTGTTGTAACTTAGCCATTACAATTTTTCTCTTAAAAGCTTTTTGACAGCTTAGCTGTTGATGCAGCAACGAGCTCCTTCTTCTGAATGACTGCCCTCCAGGTGGATGGAGCTTCTGTGCTCACAGTCAGAGCTGTGCTCCTGAGACTTTCACATCATCACTTTCTTTGGCATCACAGAGCCAAGAGTACAAAAACTGTCTCTGAGCATTTAGTACGCTCTGAAGCCTAATGCTCGTTTCCCTCGACATATATACGAAAATAAAGCAAAGGATGCTAGCTTTCCCGAGTATGACTTGTCTTTCACGGGTAAACATTTGATTCATACAGAAGAACAAATATCAGAACATGAACCCTGACATGATCAGTTAATCCAGTGTAACAGATCTATTACAAATACAGTGATCTGCCAAACAGTAAGGGTAAAATCTGGACCCTGTGAACCCCGCCTCCTCTCTCGTCTCCTGTCAGGATGCGAGAGATGAAGATGGTCCTGCTTCTGATTTCCAATACATGGAACATGACTTACCCGAGAAGAACTTGGTGCCTTTTTCAAATAGTCGGATATTGTTGTACAGGTTGGTGATCTCTTCCTGCAGATCCTTCATGCTCTTCTTCTTGTTGGCCCCTGATGGAGAGCTGGTGGAGGACATGAACACTGTCCGCAGCACCTCCTGGTAGGCTTTAGTCAGAGGCCTGCAGGGACATTAACAGAAGGTGAATGAAGGGATTGTTGGCAGCTCTGAGAAAAGGGAACTTCAGAAAGAGATGTGTCTGTTACCTGACTAACTGCTCTGCCAACTCAGACAGGATTTCTTCAGGGCAGTCACTCACTCGTTCCTCTAAAACGGCTACGATCGCCTCCTGGGCCATAAAGGGGGTTTCAGTCTGTCTGCTGCGATCTTGGCAAAGGTAAAACACAAGCTAATTAGTCTCCCTGGAATCCTACAGTTACCTTTGTCTTCCATGTAGAAAAAAAAAAAGAAAAAAAAAAAAAAAAAAAAAAAAAAAAAAAAAAGCTTAACGACCCAGGAGATTCCTCGTAAAGCAGCCATTAAGCTCTTATTACAGTAAAAAGCCTCAGTGAGCAGGCTTAATGTGCAGATGGAGACCGTATTTCCCTGAGAACATAAAATGTCTTTGTGACGGCTGACATACTTTGTTGAGAAGGTCCAGTTTCCTCATCGCTGTCTTCATCTTTCCGCCCTTTCTTCTTGGTTTTACGAATCCGGATCTCTCTGGCATTGCCTCCTCCACCTGCTTTCACACTGCCACTGCCCTCTGGAAGACAAACAGTTAACAGATCCCAGTCAGTCTGAGAAAACTCAACTTCTTAAAGTCAGCAAACACTGCCTTGCCACATTGCAGATGTCTTTATTTTCACTGCTCTAGTATCACTTTAAGATAACCAGTCTATTATTTTTCCTGTCTTTGTCCTATGGGTCATTGTAGGGTAGATGTTGGCAGGTGGCGATGCCGTCTACTCCAAACGTTACAGAGCTGGTGTAAAAATAGCACAAGCAACATTTGCATAAAGCTGTGTTGGACAACAAAACACACACATTGGGCCTCATTCATTAATATGCATGCAGAAATGATCCTGCTTGCTACCTACAGTCTGCAATTTTCCACACCCCCATTTCACTGGGACATGTTTTATTGGTGAGGATGTTCTAAGAGAGACAACTGCAATACAAAAGCAAACATCAGGAGAATCTCTATAAGAATGACGGTTAACTGTGAGGCAAATCTTTCAAATAAAAAAAACAAAAAACATATACGTCACATTTTAGATTTCAGAATTTCAGATGAACAAAGATTAACATTAGACAAAACCTGCGTAAACGGAAAATACAGGTTTTTACTGATGACGTCATTCATGAAGAAGCTATCCACACCTGCTTGTCCCTGTGTGAAAAACTGCTGCCTTAGATTAATAACTGGTTGTACCATCCTTGGCAGCAAGATCTGCAATCGAGTGTTTGTAATAACTGGCAATGAGTCTCTCGCATCGCTGTGGAGGAAATTTGGCTCACTCTTCTTTGCAGAATTATTTCAATTCACTTGCACTGAAGGGGTTTTGAGCACGAGGGGCCGTTTAAGGTCATGGCAAAGCATCTCAATCAGTTCTGGGTCCTCTCCAAAAAATAATCTGATGATATTTGATGACTGTTTAAGTCCAAGTTTGTAAAAAACAAAAAAAAAGAAAAAAAAAGAAATATTGGTGAGTTTTCTTGTAGATTTAAAGTTAACTTAAATAACAGAAATATCACTACGGGCACCTTAGTGAATCCCTCTCTTGTCTCATCGTTCTGGTTTCTGGAAGCAGCTCTGACTGCTTTACATAAATAAAGGAGTCGCTTTACTCTTTGCTGCGCTGTCATTACACAAGAAGCCACTGACAGTATTGTCCTAAACGATAGGTGACACGGCAACCATAAAAATGGCCTAAGACCCACGTCCCTGAGCTTTGGGCCATTCTAATTGTTGCAAAGGCAAAGTGAAAAAAGTCTTTACTTGATCAAAAGAAATGAACATATTCCTCTCATTCAATTTCTTTTACCCACTTTCGGCTTTTTGCAAACAGAAACTGAAACATTTTTCTGCAAATTAAAACAGAAAAAATGATTTCATGTAAGACATCAATCATTAGACTCACTCATACATACATACAGAGAGCTTTGAGGACACATGTTGGACACTAAGAACCAAAATAAACTCCTGGGATTTCTCACCATTGTCAGTCTCCCTCACAAAATGCCAAAGGGACTAAAAACTATATGAATAAAAATAATAAAACAAAAACAGTGGGAGTTTGTGAGATAGGTTTCACAAACCTGCTGCTTTCTTCCTGCGCTCCGCTTCTCTCTTCTCCTTCTTAGAAGGCGCGGTGCTCTCAGTCAGGATAGATGCTTGCTTCAGATCCTCTTCAGTTATCAAAAACACTGGATTGCTCTTAACTTCCTGAAAAACACAAAAAATGTAGTTCCACCCTTTGGACAGAGCATATACATATACATGTAAAACCGGGTGTCAAAGGAATCTCTACCTTCTGAGCCTTCTGCTGCATGGCCTCATCAAATAAAGAGAGGCAGTTGCTGATGAACTTCTCACTGACAACCACGGTGCCCCCCAAGATTCTGGCAGATGATTGGATGTTAGTGTTTCTCATAGCTTGGTTAATCAGTATCCCAATGTCCTCAGTCGACAGGCAGCTGGGCAGAACTGGCTAAAGCAGCCCGGACAGAAGAGGATAAGAGACAGAAATCTTAAAAAAAAAAAAAAAAAAATACACGATGCAACTCCTCTAATATCATCAATTTAAAGGTTAAAGAGCTGACCTGGAGGTCAGTCCAAGTGGCGGAGTTGACAGCTTCCTCCACAGAGGCCTCCACCTGGTCGACCAGAGCTTGGCCCACACAGGCCGCTCTGAGGTACAGCAGCTTGTTAGACTTGAAGCGCTTCTTTATGTAGCTGGATGGGTCGGGGATCCCCAGTCTAACCAATGCATCAAACTCTGTGGGACAACGATGTCATCAGTTAATATAGTACGCAGTTTATTTAATAACCCTAAGCGGTCATGACATTAAGTCCAACTTTCAAAAAGAATCTGCAGCAGTAAATGTTGAATATGGACCACAGCCACAACAGTGGGCTTGTAAACATTTACAGTAGTAGTAGTAGACACAGGGGACAGTTTCCTCAAGGACAAATATTTTATGATAGATATGTATTATATTGCTAATCTACATAACTATAAAAAAAAACAAAAAAAACCTTGTTTTCCCTCTCGTGCCCATGTGGAGACAGACCGTATGCAGAAAAAAGACAGGCAGGAGCAGGTTTTATTCTGCCACATTTATCTCACTGGTTTGTCGATGAGCTGAAATGTTCATAAAAATGTTTTTCTATGGTTGATGTCATCTCTTCTGCTTAGGTTTCTACAAAACTCACAGCATGTGACTGATGTAAAGTAACTGAAATCAGCTGAACCCCAAAACTACAGTAAAATGCAACATAAACATGAATGCAGCAGGAATGTTAATCGATACCACAGTCCCATATCTGTAACACTGACTTGGGAAAGTAATTTTTTACTGTTCCCTTTAGCAGTTACCACACCAACCCTCTATATGTCCACCACTGTTTATTCTCAGTTAACATTTTAATAACCCCCTTTGCCATGTGTGGGTAGCAGCTCTGCTTGCCTTTCTGTAACAGTTCTTGCATGCCACTGCTGCAAAGTTCCAGGTGTCGCTGAAAAGAAAATGTTACTACCTTTTAATGATTACTGAGGGCACAAATGGGAACCTCAGTGTCCTATTTCACAGTTTTGCATGATGCGGATCTGCACCAAAACACGACTGCGTCTTCCTTTACCCATGGTCCACTGAGGCACTGAGTTCTTTGAAATTCACTGTTTTTTTTCCTCCTTGTTTTTCAGAAATGTAACCTTGCTTACAAAATGACAGAACCGACAAACACATTGATCACCTGCCTCTATAATGGCTCTTGCCTCAGAGGAAAAATTGGGTTTTTATCATTGTCATTTTTCATCTAGTACACACAAGATAATAACTTCTGTGCCCAAGATAAAAGAAAATATTTTTGAGACAGTCACAGCTCAGTATAACTGCTTATCTCAAGTCCCCAAAGTAGGAAGTAGGAGAAACTAACAACAGTAATAAAGAAAATTTAAAAACAAAAACAAAACACATCTCACTGTTTTTAGGGTAATAACTGTGCAACGACCAAATAACCAACAACTCCCTAAAATTTTTAAACTGAGAGAATTTCAAATATTTCAGCCCTGCTGTCAAAGAGCCTCAAAAACTCACTGTCTTACACTGAATCTCTTGTCATTTTTAACAAACATAGGAAATACTGTCTTTCCCCTCAATCCCCAACCATCTGCATAGACGGCTACTACTCTCTGAGCCTGGGTCTGCTGAATGATCTACCTGTTAAAGGGCACTCCTGCCAATCCATCACCAAGTGTTTGCTCGCAGGGATTGCCTGATTCTTTGAGTTCTCTCTCTAACATTGTAGAGTCTAAACGTTACCGCAGAATGTGCTTGGAGGTAATTGTTATTGTGAATGGATGCCAGTAACACTGAAACCGAAACTGGAGTTGATCTGAGGTTTTAGGAATTTTAAAAAAAATCATTTTTCTAGTCATCTTCTCATGAGTGATCAAAGTAGTCTTGTGGGTATACCTCTACTCCAAGTATGGCTGACAGGACTTTGAAATTAGATGGCAAAACAGCCACTTTTTTTTTTTTTTTTTTTTTTCTTTCTTGTGGATCAGAAGATAAAAAAAGCTCAAACATTCTGAATGAGACAGCTAGCTAACTAGAACAAGCCTTAGGGTATTTTTGATCACCGACATTAAGTTTAACAACACCTACCTAAATATCCATTTTGCTGGAGAAAAGAATCCACCCAGGCATTTTGTGTTTTGGTGTAGATATCAGGGATATACACAGCCTTGTCCTGCCGCCCCCCAACCACACTTCCTTTCAGGCGCCCGATATTCACCAACTGCTCCAAGACAGCTGAACCACAAAAAATACAATATCATAATACGCCCTGTAAAGTATTAAACAATGACAATAGAGGACTGTTTGTCTAATGTTTCACATTAGACAAAGTTGAAAACGATTAAAAACAAACATAAATATCATACAAGTTAAAAAAAAAAAAAAAAAAAAAAAAAAAAGAAAAGAAGAAGACTAGTACACACATGAAACCAAAGAGCTTAACAGGTTAACTTAAATGATGTAGCAGCTGGTCCTTACAGTACAGAAGGTGTTCCTGAAATCCAAATGCTCCAATCATACTGCTGACAGGTGTTGGCCTATAGAAAAAGCAAAACAGCTGGAATTATAAGAAAGTGCCAACGAATGCAGCTGTTGAAGACAGCGGGGTCTCATGTGAGAACATTTGTTATTTTTTCACATCTGTTAGACGTGAAGATCAGTTATTATTAATCTTTGACTTTCTCTTATGTATGTCTTTTATCGCATCTCCCTACACCTTACCTCCAACCGGTCACAGCAGATAGCTGCCCCTCCCTGAGCCTGATTCTGGTGGAGGTGTCTTCCTGTTAAATGGGAGTTTTTCATTCCCACTGTCGTCAGGTGCTTAGCAGGTGGTCTAATTGATGGCGTTTTCTCTCTATTAACATAGGGTCTTTACTTTACAATATAAAGCACCAGTACTGAGGTGACAGTACTTGTAATTTACACTGAATATAGTTATATGGTAGCACTTATATCCTTAAACAGCCATATAGGCTAGCTTTATGGCTCTCTCTGTGGCAAACACTAGCTTCCAAAAATGCTAAAAACCTGTAGCAGAGAACAAAACACTGAACAGTGAAAGTGTTTTTACTAAATCACAGATGGCTTTCACAGTTCCATGAAAGTCATGGAGATTGTTAAAGCCAATGTGGTATTACAGAGTCAGGGTATTCACTTTGTGTTCCTTGCTCTTTTAAAGTACATGTTCATCCTTCTCACACAATCCGCTGTTATCTGTCCTCGTTTTCTCTCCATAGCAACACAAGTACCCTACACCTCATCACCTCTGTTTCCTTCACCTACATGTCTATGGGGACATTCTCTATCACTTCATCCAACTCAATCAAGAATTCCTCTCCCTTTTCTATCTGATGCCCAACCTGTGGGGATGCACTGACAACATTCAGCACCATGCCTTTAGTTTTTATTAGCTTTAGATTAGCGAATGTAGTAAAATTAGGAAAATTTAATTTCTCAGCTATATTGCAGTGGTGCAGCCTTATGGGTTTCATATCTGCCTGATTATATATCATCATTAGAAACACAACTTTTGTAGATGCTGCTTGTGACCAATAGGTTACACAGTAATTTAAATGAGAAAAATAATCATAGTGTGCATAAAATATTTGCACTATTGCACAGTGAGGAGTCTCTAACAAGGTTAAATGTATGTATATTTGATTTTATGAACTTCTCAAATGTTCAAGGGATATTTTGCCTCGGTACCCTGTTCTCTGGATTGCCCATTAATCTTTAAATTTAACCGAAGGGCTTCTTTTAAAAACCAAGCAGTGAAAGAGAAACGGATACCATTTTCTTAATACTATTCATGTAAAGTCTTACTTTAACAACAAACTGAACATTACTATGAATTCACTCACTATCACCAACACTGGAATGATCTTTAAAGCAGCTACCCACTCACTGCATTTTTTGGTGTCAAAGCTTCACTAAGTATACACAGGGGAACCATAATGTAAAAAACTCAATATGACAGAACATGCAAAACATTTTAGCTACCATCTGTCAACCTGCTGGGATGCTGCAACACAAACACAGCTCAAAATAATGTCCTGCAGACAGAAATCCTTCATAGCATCTTCAAACAGCTTAACCTTGCTTAGCATCAAAGAACTGTTTCTATAGTTTCTTTAATAACCTTGTTTCATGTAGTTTAATTTTTTTAACTGACTTGCTTTTCGGTACACACAAGAAATGCTGAGACAGGTATGGACATATCAAAATCTGTACATCTGCAGAAGAAAAACAAAAAACAAGCCATAATAAATATTTAGCCTTTTTGCAACATTTACCTTGTGACTGCACTGAAGAGCCCTTGTATTCTAGCTTTGTGGCGAGCAACAAAAGCCGGGGTAAATATGACACCTCTGTTGTACTGGTCCATTTCTCCTTGGATAATCTTTCCAAGACGCTTCGACAACTCCTAAAATATGGATCAGAAACCCACGTTTTTTTTTTTTTTTTACTAACAAAGAAACAACGTGTCAAAACAAGCTGAGACCACAAAGAAGACTAAACCATTTAAAAACACAGACGGCACAACACATTGCTTAATTTAATGACCAGATTTCTTATTGGATTAAAAGGCACGTAAAAACTGGCTCACCTCAGTTAAGAAATCTCCTGGGAGGTCATAGCTTTTACACAGCTCTGCAATACTGATCATACCAGCCTCCTGCAGTTTGTCATTCACCTCCTCGGCCAAATGGTCCAGGTATGTGCTGCAGATGACAAAACATGAGCAGTATAATCACAACACCTCATTCTCAGTTAACCTGTTCAGACTTGACCCTTATATACTATACTTTTGTAAATACTT
Source organism: Simochromis diagramma (assembly GCF_900408965.1). Lineage (NCBI taxonomy): Eukaryota > Metazoa > Chordata > Actinopteri > Cichliformes > Cichlidae > Simochromis > Simochromis diagramma. Next base: position 2,467,609 of record NW_024386757.1, on the reverse strand, counting down.
CTGTGCAGAAATGAGACTTAACTAAACCTTTAATGTGAAAAAAATACATTAATTTTTTTGAATAAGACTTTGAATAGAATATAAAATTTAATAAGATAAATATTTTACCCTCTTTGAAGTCATATAAGGAGTTTCCCTTCAAATCTGATTGATTTGCTTTTATGTAGAAATGAACTAAGAATGAAATTTGGTGACAGGGAATATTTCATTATTTATGGGCCCTATGTTCCTACAGGGATACAAATGAATCCGAATTATAAAAATAACTGAACTGTTTTAAAGTCTTTTGGTTCTTAATCAAATTAATTGTGAACCTTTAGCTAGCACAAAACTGATGTGCACAAGTAAACACAGGTCAGCATCAACTTATTTGCAGACAGCCCAATAACAGTTAAAGCTTCCTTTATTGCCTCCTTCAGCAGAAGACAAACTGGAGCATTCTTTATGAAAGGAAAGGACATAATGCCATCCCACAATTCACAGCGAAGCACCATCTGGGCAATCACGAAAACGATCAACATAATAGACGAGTGACACAGATTGTGTCAATATTAATTATACGTTTGTTTTCCGTGCCATACCCTGCTGATGTGTTTTGAACCTTCAGCAACAGCCTAAGTTAAACCCACAGTCAAATTATGAACATTAATTTGTTATAGAAAAACTGGCTCTCTAAAGCTCACTAAAGCTCTCTAAATCAAGATCATCCTACACTGAAATGACAAAAGTCTAAAGTTTATCAAAATAAAGTTTGCATCATTTATGTCTGTAGCTGCACTGTTGGCCTTTAGAATTATCATTAATTTTACCTCAAAAGCTTCAGTTTTGTGCAATAGGCTAATGAGATGGAGCTTAACTATTATAATTAGCTAACTTAAGTGTTATAGCTTTTTCTCTGGATCCTATAGACCTAAATATCTTGTAGCATATATCGAGAAACACTGGGCATGTGTGAAATGAGCCCATAGAGTCTAAAGTGTTGGCTGATAACTTAGTATTTTGCTCTTTCATGCAAATATGTAACTTGGCTCACAAAACCCATTATAGTGCTGTCCATAGTGTAACTTTATGGTAGTCATTTTTATACAGTATAGACCTAATACTCACTCATCAATCAGCTGTCCCAGTACAAGCTGAACCCCTTTATCAGACTTTGCAATTTCATTTGCTCTGTTTTCAACATGGACCCAGTCCACATTGATAATCTGAAAGGAACAACATCATGAAAACATTCATAAAACATCTGACCCAAATTTGAATGAACAAACTGTATATCTCATCTAGAGGACGCAGGAGGAAACACAGTGTTAACACACACCTGCTGGAGGTCCACAATGTTGATTCTCCCTGTAATACAGAATGAAAGCACTTAGTTTCTGTCACAATCTACAATTCTGAAAATGTCACAGGGACAATGTGACAATGCTGCATCTCATTTCTGTATCACACCTCCGTGCACGTAGAGTTCATCTCGGATCTCCCTGCTGATCTGAGCTGGGGTGACATACTCTTTACCATCCAGTGTGTGCACCACATCCAGCTTCTTGTCTTGGACTAGTTTTGCAATTATTTCAATGCAATTTCTTTCCGACAGCCTGCGGAAAAGTTTACACAAATGCCGTAAAGGACAGTGTAGTATACATTTATTGTGTTTGTTTTAGTCACAACAGTTGTTACAAGAGAAGCCACAATCTTCATCTAATAGCGTTACTTTTAAATCAACTTTAATGACAGCTGGGATTAGCTTTGATGCTATCACCCGTTCAGTTGCGTTTACCTTTGCACTGTGTCAGCAAACTGCGCTCTCTGGAAGTCTGCGGCAAGCCGGCGAATCTCTTCCCAGTCATCCGCCATTACTGTAAGTTTTTGAGTTCGCAAAACCAGCCTGTAAAACAGCTACTTTCAGTGTTCAGTGTCTGCTAGCTGTTTGTTAGCTAACGGAACAGCTCAGACACACGTCAACATACAATAACGCGCTACAGCGAGCCAGAAGGGACAAAGCTTCTCCTCCGACTTTTCGCCCATAAGTCACGTAGAGCAAGAACAAACAGAGCGTCTGCTTTATGTGGAGAGAAAACCGTCGATATGATTCAAACTAAGATTTAGAAATGTGTACAATAATTTGTGTCTAATTATACAGACAAATTCTCAAACTCCCAAGTGTTTTTTTTCCACTTCACACACAAATACAAATAGATTAGAACATACAAAGACTTATAAAAGCATTTTATAAAAGCTATACTTCAAAATAACAACAACAACAGCAAAAAGACAAACAAACAAAAAAAAAACCCCGTGATCGTTTAACAGACATTTTTATATTTAAAGTCAACAGAATGATATTTTTCACTTTCAAAGAGCTTACGCCCACATAGAGCTTCCTGTGCGTATAAATGTTTAAAGATACTTGTGACATTTTTACAGATCCTGGAGAATCTCCCAGAAATCACGGGTTGTGTGCACTGGCCCTATCGGGACCTCTCGCATAGTCTAGAACTACCTCCTACAGAAGGTTGTATTAGATTTTTAAGTTGTAATACATCAACATGTATAGACTCACCCTTCCCACCCCGAAAACCCCAATCCACCCAACAGCATCGTATTCTCAGCACATATGTATATCAGTTACACCATAGTTCTCTGTACAAACAATCCCGTTATAAATTGTAAAAAGTGTGTCCAGATCCGGTAGAAGTCTTTTCTTTAGCTAAGAACGTCAACTTTCTCATTGCAAGGCTGAATGTCATTTCTTTGATCCATTAATTTGGGGTGGGTCCATGTATGTTCTTCCATCTTAAAGAAATTTGGCTTTCATTTCTTTCCATGTAGTTGGAACTGTTCAGAGAGAATGTGGAAAATGCACAATTTTGCGTCGACTGGGATAACATGTTCTATTAACCTGGAAATTAAGTCAAGAATTCCTTTCCATAAGGGTTGCAATACTTTATAGTCCCACATACAATGAAATAAGGTTTCCTTCTATTTACTACACTTAATACAGTCATTGGGAATACTGGGATTAAAACAGCCATTTGTACTTTAAAATCCTGAACCTTGTGTTAATGGTTTGGGTTTGAGCCACAAGACAGGTCTATCTCTGTGATGCCTCAAAGGCATTTATGTCATTTATCTTTAATGTTTGCTTTAAAATAATTCTTTTGTATGTATTTAAGTTAAAAAGAACAGTAAAAAGAGTTAAAAATGTTAAGAAGCTTTAATTTTGAAGGTGAACTTGCTAATAACCTCACTTCCCGGTGGGTTACCTGTATTGCTTCATTTCCTGTTTAATTCCTCTTCCTGGGCCCTGTTTCAGGAAGCCGGTTTAGAAAACTCAGAGTGAAAAACGATACTCAGGGTTGAGTAACCCCGAACTGTCCAACTCGGAATATTCGGTTTCAGAAAGGCTGATAACAAGTAGTTCAATCAACGCGGAGTTGCTTTAACCCCAAGTTAAGCTCGCGCACGAGGATACATAAAGCCCTGGTCAGTGGAGCACAGATTAAGCGAGTCACTATGGAGACGGAGGGAAAGAAGGCGCGGTCAATGTATTTTACAGCGCTTGACGCCGAAATTCTGATGGCAGCATATGCCGATAACATGCAAATTTTGCAGAAAAAAAGTAACACAGCCCCAGCTGCAAAAGAAAGGGAGCATGCATGGCAAAACATAGCCGACAGAGTCAATGTGTGAGTGTTAATTTAAACATTGATCTAGGGATTTCCACCCATTTAACACGTTATTTATTATATTTTATTTTTTATTTTATACATTTTATTTTGTGACGTGATGTGAGCGCAGGTGCAACCCAACAGGCCCCAAACGTTTCTGGCAGCAAGTAAAAATGAAATATAAAAATATAGTTCAAACAGGTGAGGTGTAATTGTATTATGGGCCATAGTGCTTGGTCTGTTTGTCCCATGTAAATCAATTGCAGTTAGAGGCTACATTAATTTTCTTTCTGTAAGCACTTATTGAAATTATCTGAGCACATTACAAGTACATATTTGCTTACTCTGTATGCTCAAATGTGACCCGTTATAGCCAACAGAAAAAAAGCGGAGGCCTGAAAAACAGGTGGGGGTCCTCCACCACCACCACTCACAGAGGCTGAGCAGTTGGCCCTCAGCCAAAACAGTGGGCGCCCTGTGGCCGAAGGCATCTCTGCGGGGACATCCTCTGAGTCAATAACCCTGCAAGACACAAGTGCCTACATAGGGGGTAAATTCAAAATAAGACATGATGTGCATACATCCTGTCTTCACAGTCACCTTTGCAGTGCTACTCATTCATTTGATAAACTCTTTACCATAATGGATTATTTTGTAGTGAAGTTATTTTCCTACTGATTTTGCCTTCCCTCAGTCTTGGTTGTCTTTGAGAGCAATATGACAATGAAGTGTAAGGTGATTGGTATGTTTGTTAATTGCCATTTGGTCCCTTGTAAGTTATAAGTGACCTGTATAAACCTCATATACTATCAGTTGATGGTGGTGGTGTACTGCATCTGGTGCAGCCTCCTGTTGAGCCAGACCAACATGCAGTTGTGAGTAATACTCCACAGATTACATGAGTTTACAGTAGAACAGCAATGTTGTTTATTTCTTTACTACAGGAAAATAATGAAGAAACATTGACAGCTGTTACAGAGGAGGAAGCAACAGAGACACTTTATGAGGTTTACATCTTTTAATACTTTGTGTACAGGAAACACAGGCGACCAATAAAGCCAGTTGAACACAAAATCTGTTTATTCTTCTTTCAACATGTTGAGGTGATGGGTCAAAAGAAATGATTGTGACATATGGTGTCTCTGACTGCGCTTCCATCTTGTATGTCCGTGGGAGGGTCAGGATGTTCATGGTTTGGATCACTGCTGATGTTTGGTTCAGAAGGACAGTGTTCTCCTCTAATTGTGGCAATGTTGTGAAGAATCACACATGGCCACAATAATGTCACATGCCCTTTCTGGGGTGACCCTGAGTCTTTGCAGGCACTGGAACCGGGCCTTAAGCATTCCGATAGTCATTTCAATTCTGGCTCTTGTCCTGCAATTAGCCAGATTATATCGCTGCTGTGGGCCCGGTTCAGGGTCAGGGTAAGGGGTAAGCAAATAGGGTAAACATGGATACCCCCTATCACCAAGCAAGTAGCCAGTGAACTCTCCTAAGACAGAAGGATACACTTCAGTTCAAATGTCCCTGAAGCAATTGGTCTTTATATATTTTAAAGTATTCTCAACTCACCATGTCCAAATTTTGTGCTCAGTGTACATTCACGGAATATTTGTGAGTCATGGACAGAGCCTGGCCACTTGGCTTCCACATTTGTGATAATGTTGGCAGCATCATATATGATCTTCAAAGTGCAGAGAACACAAATTAGCATCCATTACTATAATGAAATAATATGTTAGTTTGAAATGCTACAGGGAACTATGTACCTGTACATTAATGCTGTGGAAAGACTTCCTGTTCACATAGTCTCCTTCATTTACTGAAGGAGCAATGATTGGAATGTGAGTGCCATCTGTACAGCCAATCACGCCTGGGAACCCTGAAAATAAATGTAAAATTTAAGTAGTAGTCCAAGTATCACCACATCATAAATTAAGTTTTGGTCATCCTGATACCTGCAATTTTGTGGAATCCCTCTTTGATAAATCTTGTGGGTCTATGACCGGGGAACACCACAGACGAGTACAGGAGACGTTTCAGTGCAACTGTAACATTCCTGACTGCCCGACAGACGGTAGCCTTGGAAACGTGCTCAGCGTCACCAATATTATACAGAAAGCTCCCGTTTGCAAAAAACCGAAGTGCAATACAAATAATATGTAATGAACTGAGAGCATGTCCGCGATGTGTCACATGCGTAATATATGGCCTGAGGATGTTATCCAAATAACTTATAGATTGTGCTGAGAAACGGTAACGTTCGCACAGAAAATCATCAGGAAATGATAAAATGTCCAAACGCGCTCTAATCACTCTCTCCCGGCGGAGAGCTCTGCAGAGAATTCGGGCTTCACGATCTACTGGCTCTTCAAGGCAGGGGCACGCCATGTCCGACACTTCCTACTGTCAGGTTTCCGACAAAGGGGCGGAGACAGTCAGGGTTAGTTGTAGTAAACCTGCTAGGGGGCAGGTTAGCTTCACGGAGTGTGTCGTCATGGTGACTCACTGAGGCTTCATCTGAACTCGCTTTGTGAAACCGAAAACCCAGAGTTTTCGTTAACTCAGGGTATACTTACTCAGTTTTTCCACTAAACCGGCTTCCTGAAACAGGGCCCTGGTTGCTCTAAGAGGGAGAGTGACATGCGGTCTTGCTCTGAGACTTATCCACAGCCATCCACTTGGGAACATTGTTCAGGCAACGCCGTAAGTGTATATATTTCATGATGAAGGTGTTAAAAAGGCATAAATAGCGGTATTTGTTAAAAATTATATTTTATTTGTGATTCATGGAGGATGATTTGTACATGTTAAAAAAAAGGCAGTTTTGATGATCATTACTGTTGCTAAAGCTAACACGAAGGTGTAAGGTCACATTTTGAGTTATTTCGTGATGCAATATTTATGTAAACAATCATTTTTTCTATTCTGTATTTTTTTTTCAACTACAGTTTTCACCGCTTGTCAAATGAAGATTCTGAGTAAAAAGTCAACTCTACTCGGACTTGTGTATTCATTGACAGAGGTTTAGCTTGGTGTTTGATCTGAGTTGCTACACTCTGCAACAGAACACTACAGTGAAAAGGCGGCACTCGATGGTCCTACGTGTTCGTGATGGCAGCAAGCAACAAGTCATCGGTATCAAATACCAGGAGCAACGTGACATCAGCATCATCTGTAAGTGCGGCTCGCGCCAGAGCTAAAGCAGAAGCTGCTAAGGTACGAGCATCATATGCTAGCCACGAGGCTAAATTAAAACAGGAAAAGGCTGCTAGAGAAGCAGAAAGGAAAACTAGAGAAGCTCAAAATCAGTTGGAAGCCGCTAGAATTGATACAGAGCTGGAAGTGCTAACATTAAATCGTGAAGAAGACGCAGCCATCGCTGAAGCACAGGTGTTAGAAGATGTAGCAGAAATGCATGGAAATGTAGAAAATGTGAAATCTGAGTCAAAAGACAGGCTTAGATTGCAACGTATTAGTGATATGTTTGCTCTCAAAATGATCAGAATCAGTCTACCTTTGCACCAGTATCTGTCCCACCTGTTAAATCTGTAGACCGTGCAGAATCACAAGACAGTTTCAGAACATGGCATCCACCTGTATGCTTAGCGGAATTCCAACATAGCAATAGCAAGCCCAAGCCTGAAGCGGATAATGGGACGCATCCACCCACAACAAACCTGTCTAAACTGACCAGAGCTGAATTGAAGACCGACGTCAAAAGGACAAACCCTCGCACGTATATAGGTGCTCAATCACAAACACCCCGGCATATGCTTCCAGTGAGCGTGTCACAACCACCAGACCCTCTGGCACAATATTTGGCGCGACGTGATCTCGTTACGTCAGGACTGTACCAATTTGATGATAAGCCAGAGAATTTCCGTGCATGGCGGTCCTCATTCACTAACGCTGTGGCTGAGGTTCAACTTACAGAAACACAAGAATTAGACCTCTGGACCTCTGGAAAAGAGTCTGGACAGCAAATAAGATGCATATGCTCAGTGCATGTGAATAATGCCGGTTTGGCTCTGCGCAAGGCATGGGAGAGGTTGAATGACTGCTATGGCGCCCCTGAGATGATCGAGCAGTCGCTGTTTCAGAGACTTGACAGTTTTCCAAAAATTGCAGCCAAAGATCACATCAGATTACGTGAACTTGGGGATTTGCTTATGGAGATACAAGGCGCCAAGGAGGATGGATACCTCACTGGGCTGTCATATCTAGACACCTCCAGAGGTATTGGACCCATAGTAGACAAGCTCCCCTATGGGCTCCAGGAGAAGTGGGTGTCATCTGGGTCGTGGTACAAAGAGGAGAATAACGGCTGCTTCCCTCCCTTTAGTTACTTTTGTAACTTTGTCTGTCATGAGGCAAAGAAGCGAAATGACCCCAGCTTTATTCGTCAAAGCAACGGCGCAAACCCCACAAAACCAGAAAGATTACCTATGAAGAGCTTTAACACCAACAAGTCTATCGCGGTTCACAAAACAGATGTCTCTACAATCAACAACGACCCTAACAAAAACTGCCCATTGCACAATAAACCTCACCCACTTAAAAAATGCAGGACATTCAGAAACAAGTCCATCGATGACAGGAAGGCCTTTCTAAAACAGAAAGGAATATGCTTCAAGTGTTGTTCTTCAACTTCACATGTTGCTAAAGACTGCAAATCCTCCGTGAAATGCTTAGAGTGTGAAAGCATCTATCATGATGCAGCCATGCACCCTGGCCCACAACCTCAACTCACCAAGGTTCCTCCACCACCACAAGAGAACGGCGGGGAGGGAGAAGATGACTCTAATGTAACTGATGTTAGAACCAGCTGCACAGAGGTTTGTGGCCCCGGCCAGTGGGGTCGTTCTTGCTCTAAGATCTGCCTTGCAAAGGTCTACCCCAAACATTCAAAACACAAAGCCATTAAAGCTTATGTAATTCTGGACGACCAGAGCAATCGCTCTTTAGCCAGGCCAGAGTTCTTTGAGCTGTTTGGTGTGGAGAACAAACCACTCTTATACCATCTCAGAACATGCTCCGGCGTCATCGAAACGTATGGCAGGAAGGCAGAAGGATTCCAGATAGAGTCGTTGAACGACAACGTTCTCATACCTCTTCCACCACTCCTTGAGTGCCCTGAAATCCCTAACAATCGAGCTGAAATCCCAACACCAGGTGCAGTTTTGCATCATCCTCATCTCCACCATATAGCCAAACACATCCCCGATCTAGACCCAGAAGCAGAGATACTCCTGCTGCTCGGGAGAGACGTGCTTAGAGCACACAAGGTCAGGCAGCAAGTTAACGGGCCACACAACGCTCCCTTTGCACAACGTCTCGATCTAGGCTGGGTGGTGATAGGGGAGGTGTGCCTAGGTAATGTGCATAAGCCAACGGTTGACACATTCAAGACCCATGTGCTAGACAGCGGTCGCCATTCCATATTTCAGCCCTGTGCAAGTTTCATGCAGGTCAAAGAAACACAGCCAAGCTTCAGCAAGTCTAACAAAATGCCAGAGAGGATGCTAGGACACACAGTGTTTAACCAATCTGAACACGATAACAAACCTGCCCCATCAAGAGAAGACACCCTCTTCCTAGAGATCATGGATACAAATGTCCACAGAGATGACACTGGTAGTTGGGTTGCTCCATTGCCGTTCAAGGAGCCACGGCAACGTTTGCCAAATAATAAAGAGCATGCAGTTCAGAGGTTTGAATCCTTGCAACGCCAATTCAGGAAGAAACCCGAGATGCAGAAGCAATATGTGGCATTCATGGAGAAGATCATTGCCAATGGTCACGCAGAGGTGGCACCACCCTTGAGGGAAGGTGAAGAGTGCTGGTTTCTTCCATCATTCGGGGTATACCACCCACAAAAGCCCAACCAAATCAGGGTGGTTTTTGATTCCAGCGCTTAGTACTGCGGGGTCTCCCTCAATGACGTGCTTCTGACTGGTCCCGACCTCAACAATTCTCTCTTGGGTGTCCTTCTACGCTTTCGAAGGGAGAGAGTAGCTATCCTCGCTGACATCCAACAAATGTTTCACTGCTTTTTGGTCCATGAAAGGCACCGCAACTTCCTCCGGTTTTTGTGGTATGAGGACAACGACCTCACCATGGCAGTTATCGACTACCGTATGAGGGTTCATGTCTTTGGCAACTCACCATCTCCGGCTGTGGCCATCTATGGTCTGCGAAGAGCCATTGCTGAAGGTGCCCAGAAGTATGGTGCCGACACAATGAAATTTGTGGAAAAGCACTTTTACGTGGATGATGGCTTGGTGTCTCTCCCATCTGAAGCAGAAGCAATCACTCTTCTCCAACGGACTCAGGCTTCACTTGCTGAATCAAACCTCCGCTTGCACAAGTTTGTGTCGAACAGCCCAGCAGTCACTGGAGCTTTCCCGCCAGAAGATTGTGTCCTGCTCATCAAGGATCTGGATTTGAGCGGGGAGACAGCACCCATGCAGCGCAGCCTGGGTTTGCTTTGGGAGATCAGAAAAGACACATTCACATTCTCTGCATCAACTATTATCAAACCTTTCACCCGACGTGGAGTCCTCTCTACCGTCAATAGTGTTTTTGATCGGATGGGTATGCTGGCACCTGTCACAATCCAGGGACGAGCTCTTCTTAGAGAACTTAGTTCGGAACTGACTGACTGGGATGCACCTCTCCCAGAAGACAAGCTGAAGAAATGGGAAACCTAGAGAGATTCTCTTCAAGTCCTAAAGGAGCTTCATGTGCCACGTACATACACATCAACCTCGTTCACCAAAGCTGTGCGCACAGAGTTGTTTGTATTCTCAGATGCCTCAACTATGGCCATTGGGGCTATCGCCTACTTGAGAGCCATCCAGGAGGATGGAAAAGTGGAAGTAGGATTTGTTATGGGCAAAGCCAAATTAGCACCCCAGTCTGAACCAACAATCCCGAGGCTCGAACTCTGCGCTGCTGTCCTTGCAGTAGAAATGGCGGATCTCATCCGAGAGGAGCTGGATCTGAAACTGGATGCTGTCAGGTTCTACACGGACAGTAAGGTGGTACTCGGGTACATTTGTAATACGACAAAACGCTTCTACACATATGTCCATAACAGAGTCCAACGTATCCGACAATCTACCAGACCAGAACAATGCCATTATGTGTGCACGGAAGAAAACCCTGCGGACCATGCATCCAGATCTCTGCCTGCGTCCCATCTGGCACAGAGTTCTTGGTTCACCGGACCTTCATTCCTGCATCAGTTATCTGCAGAAACAACACAAACCAGTGAGACGTTTGAGCTCATCGACCCAGGAAATGACTCAGAGATTCGACCACAGGTACGCACCTACACTACTCATCTGAAGGAACCTGTACTTACCCCTGATCGCTTTCGCCGTTTCTCCACCTTTGCCTCTCTACTGCGAGCAGTGGCTTTCCTTATCCATGTGGCAAGATCTCACAAACATTCAAACCAAAACAGCAGGTGTACAGGATGGCACACATGTCGCTTACCTCGTACTGTGGATGAAATAGCTCAAGCGAAACATGTCATTCTGCAAGCAGCACAAAGGCCAGCCTTTGCCAAGGAACTGTCGGCCCTCCAAGCAAACAAAGTGGTGCCCACAAACAGCCCGTTGCATAAACTCAGTCCAACTTTGGAGAGTAGTCTCATCTGTGTTGGAGGCAGACTGAAACATTCTCAACTAACGTGTGAAGAAAAGAACCCAGTAATCCTACCCAAGGACAGCTACGTTTCCTTACTGCTCGTACGACATCACCATGAGCAGGTGAGATATCAGGGTCGACATCTCACAGAAGGTGCAGTAAGGGCAGCTGGACTGTGGATTTTGGGTGGGAAGCGACTAATCAATTCAGTCCTACACAAATGCGTAATCTGCCGGAAGCTGCGTGGGAGACCGGAAGAACAACGTATGGCTGACTTACCGCCGGAACGTCTCAAGGTTTGCCCTCCCTTCACATACGTGGGGCTTGACGTCTTTGGACCTTGGTCTGTTGTAGCCAGACGCACCAGAGGAGGACAGGCAGAGAGCAAACGGTGGGCCATGATGTTTAGTTGTTTGAGTTCAAGGGCCGTCCACATTGAGCTGATTGAGTCTATGGACACATCTAGCTGTATAAATGCTCTCAGGCGGTTCTTCGCTCTCAGAGGCCCTGCAAAGGAACTTCAGTCTGATTGTGGGACCAACTTCACTGGAGCTAGCAAGGAGTTGGAGATGGATAATACTGTACAGGGGTACCTCAGCAAGCAAGGATGTAGCTGGAACTTCAGACCTCCACATGCTTCCCACATGGGAGGCTCATGGGAACGGATGATTGGTGTTGCCAGGAGAATCCTTGATTCAATGCTCTTGCAGCAAAAGAGTCGCCTGACCCATGAAGTGCTGTCAACACTAATGGCAGAAATTACAGCTATCATCAATGCACGTCCACTCCTACCTGTGTCTACAGACCCAAACCAACCTTTCATTCTTTCACCAGCCATGCTCCTCACACAGAAATCAGGAGTTCCACCTCCTCCAGGAGATTTCACAGACAAGGACCTCTTCACAAAACAATGGAGGCAAGTTCAAGCGCTCGCGAACTAGTTTTGGGCCCGTTGGAGCAAAGAATACTTACCATCCTTACAACAAAGACAAAAATGGACAGTGACACGCAGAAACCTTCAAGTTGGGGATCTGGTCCTCCTCAGGGACAAGCAGACCATCCGCACCTACTGGCCCATGGCCATAGTCACAGCAACCTTTCCTGGGAAGGATGGACATGTGAGAAAGGTTGAAATAAAAACGACCGACCAAGGTGACACAAGAACCTTCCTTAGGCCAGTTGCAGAAGTAGTTCTTCTTCTGCCTAAGGACTGATTTAAGGACTGTTGTTTGGACTCATTCAAGTTCATAGTGGCCTCACACAGGCCAGGTGGGGAGTGTGATGCCTCAAAGGCATTTATGTCATTTATCTTTAATGTTTGCTTTAAAATAATTCTTTTGTATGTATTTAAGTTAAAAAGAACAGTAAAAAGAGTTAAAAATGTTAAGAAGCTTTAATTTTGAAGGTGAACTTGCTAATAACCTCACTTCCCGGTGGGTTACCTGTATTGCTTCATTTCCTGTTTAATTCCTCTTCCTGGTTGCTCTAAGAGGGAGAGTGACATGCGGTCTTGCTCTGAGGCTTATCCACAGCCATCCACTTGGGAACATTGTTCAGGCAACGCCGTAAGTGTATATATTTCATGATGAAGGTGTTAAAAAGGCATAAATAGCGGTATTTGTTAAAAATTATATTTTATTTGTGATTCATGGAGGATGATTTGTACATGTTAAAAAAAAAGAGGCAGTTTTGATGATCATTACTGTTGCTAAAGCTAACACGAAGGTGTAAGGTCACATTTTGAGTTATTTTGTGATGCAATATTTATGTAAACAATCGTTTTTTCTATTCTGTATTTTTTTTCAACTACAGTTTTCACCGCTTGTCAAATGAAGATTCCGAGTAAAAAGTCAACTCTACTCGGACTTGTGTATTCATTGACAGAGGTTTAGCTTGGTGTTTGATCAGAGTTGCTACACTCTGCAACAGAACACTACAATCTCCAATCTTCTACAGGAAGCTCAATTTGGAGGTCATTTTTCCATGCAGTCAAGTAAGAAAGGGAGCTTTCCTTAGAAACGAATACGAATGATATTATCACCCCATTGCTTGAGGAGTCTCGGGGACTGCTCCCTTACACTCCTCCTTTATTAACTGGAATACTTGCTGATTAATATGACTCTATTCTACTCATTTGTTTTTTATGTCATGTTCTTCAGGAAAAATCTGGATTTTGTTTTTAACTGAAACATGGCAGCTAATTATGGAATGCTTTCCCTTTATTAAACTTTGCCCCGTACGTAGACAGTGCCTTTCTGATCTCACCGTGACCTTTAGATGTGGAGATGAGCTGGCTGTACTTCCAGCTGGTACTTTCAGCTAGTGAATACTACTTTTAACTCCTTTGAGATACATATCATGAAGACTGGTGAGATTAATCTATTTTCTAGACCACTGGGATGAGCCTGAAGTTTGTTAGCGAACTTCTGTAACTTATTATAACCACCATTAGGTTGGAAATAATCTTTCTGCCTTCTACAACTAGAACATATTTCCTGAGTTTCAAATCTTTCTTATTCACTGTAAAAACTAAGGTGTAGAATCTTAGGCTAAATTTTGGTCATTCTTTGGACTTGATGCTCACATTAATTCTATGGCCCTAGATTTCGGTTTAAAAGCTTGGTTTTTACTTTTATGGCCTTAGGCGATAAGGCGACTTATATTACATATTCCACCCCTATTCTCCAAACTTGATTCTTAGGTCCGCAGATGGGGGTTTTCTTGTGATGCCATGAACTGATCTGAAAGCAAAGGGGAATTCTGCATTCCAAACCTTCGGTTCAAAATGCTGGAACAGATAACCACCCTCTATTAACACTTTAAAAAAACAGCTTAAAATTCATCAGCTTTGATACATGTTTGGGCAGCATTTTGTGTTTCCTGTTATCTTAGTTAGTTCATGTGTGTTCATTTGATTTTTATTGTAAATCAATTTGTGGTTTATTTTCTTGAAAAGAGATTAATTTGAATTATAGAAGTATCCAGATGTTTAGAAACCTCTCTAATAGGTATTAGGTGTTAAGTTCAGGAACTGTTGGTGTGTGTGTTTTCCTTTTTCTGTGACCATTAGAAGCCAAAGTGAAAAATCACACACACACACAGGAGCACTTGGGATATGTATATTTTCAAGACTTTGGTTTCTACAACTTTCATCAGATGGATCACAGCAGCTGCTGCATACATTATACAATCTGTGCACCACAGAAATGAGATCATGTGATTAATAATAAACACATGAAAACACACACATCCTGCCTCATCAGAGGCCTGTACTATGAGGGAGGATTTATTTCTTATCTGGATAACTTCAGGGTCAACCGTGGGTTTTCTGTACTACAAACATGGTTTACTTCTCACTGGAGTATGTTGCCGTGGTAACTTGCACAGTCAATATAACCTGCTCAGGTCAGATTCCAGATTAGTGATGAACAGGTGTGAAATCAACACATACTGAACAATCAGTTCTCTGGAAAGCAATGCCTTTTTTGATATAGAGTATTTGTATTTCTGTGATATGCATTTGCAACAAATAAGGATTCTTAGACACAAATTTAGTCTTTAATTATTTTCCTGGTGGCTGTTTTTAACAGTTTTACAGCTATTTTATTTTTCAGTAAGCATTAATATAGCACATGAAAGTAGGGCACCTATTTGCTCTGTATGTCAAATTTGCATGTGGACTAACCCTACTTTTGAATTCTGTATTTAGATTTATTCTTTAGTTGTTCTCAGACCCTTAAACCCCACCGAGGCCACAGCTGAAAGAATAAAGACTAAAATTGTCTTTTAAACATTAATTTAAAAGACAAAATCTGATAGAGTGGAGTAGATTATAGAGTGTCCATCAGATTCTTGTGTCTTAGTGATAGAGCTGTAATACTGATAAATCTGTTAACTTACACACACTTTGGAATTTCATCAGAAAGTAGATATATCTGTGCAAATGCTGCTCATCTCATCCAACCACACTTTTCTCTGCCCCCTCACTTCTGTTCTGCTGGGCTTTGTTGTTGTGCAGTTATGAACTCAGCTGCACTGAGCAGATGCACGTAGGTTGCTGTAAAGAGGGACATCATGTGGAGGTATTATATGGCTGTAAATTAAAAACCTCACAAACAGCAAGGTGTCTTGGAAGAAAATTCTCTACTTTGGCAACAAATTATATAAACACTCGAAAAAACAGGAAACGAGAACTTTTCTCATGGAACAAGAAGCTAAAAAAAACTGAGCGAGTAGGAGGGAAATCCTTCAGACAGACCAAGGCCCAGTCCTTCCAGAGAGGCAAGGACAAATATATGAGGCTATTATTGTAGCAAAACCATTAGTGTGTGTATCCCAAGCTGCACTTTGGTTTTTTAATCTGTTTGGAGTTTCCTGTGTGCATATTGAAATTTATGTGTGCATCTTCAGATCCGTGTTTGTTTAATCTGGTTTGGTAATCTCTACATAGATTTGTAAATGAGTACAAGAATGTGCAAATGTGTATTCCAAATGTGTGTGTAAGATTTATAAGATTTCTAAATGTATAAATAAATGTAAGTGTGCATTCATATTAATTTATGGAACGTCTTAAAGTTTACCCAAAGCCCTGCTTGTTATTCCCATACAGACTATGTCAGCAAAATGTGATTTAAACATAAAAAAACCCACAAAAAAGTCTTATGTCCTGTTAGTAAATTATGTAATAATTGATTACCATATAAAAAACTTGGTAAAGCTAGGAAATGTTCTTATTTCTCAATTATTGGGGAAAATAACAACCCAGGGTTTCTCTTCAGCACTACAGCTAGGCTGACAAAGAATCAAAGCTCTGTTGAGTCGAATATTCCTTCAACGTTAACTAGTAATGACTTCATGAATTTCTTTATAAATAAAATAACATTACAATTAAAAAATAATTACTCATAACAATCTCACAGATATATAATTATGTACAGTTACTTTCAGTATGATTGATATTTAGAGACTTTCTATCCTATTGATCCATCCATCTCATTCAATACCTCATTCCAAGACTGCCCAAAGAAGTCCTACCATTAATAGATACTTCAATCATGAATATGATTAATCTCTATTAATGGACTGTGTACCACAGGCAGAGGTGGCAAAAGTACACACATTCTGTACTTAAGTAGAAGTAGAGATACTAGTGTAAAAACAAAACTCCAGTAAAGGTTGAAGTTGTCACGTCTGCCGAGGCGAGCTGTGTGGTGTTGGAGGGAGAAAGGACCCAAAATGCAGGCGGTGGATGATAATGCTAGTGATGTTTATTTACAAAGTGGCGTAGTGGCAAAACAGGCAATGAGGGATGACAAATAACTAAAGAAACCTAAACTGGGAAAACTAAATAACAAACCTGAGATGATACCAAATGGGGTGAGAGCCAGCGAGACGCAGACAAGGAACAGGACACCGTGGAACACAGACAAACCGGCAACAGAACACACAGGGCTTAAATACACACAGCAGTAATCGGGGGATGAGAAACAGGAGGGCAACACACCTGGGAGAAATCAGAGCTGACGGGACAGGGGAAACGTAAACTGAACACACTCACATGAGACGGGGACCTTCAGAATAAAACAGGAAACTCAGACACAGAGACCCAGACAAGACACTTGTCTTGTCAGGCGGAAGAGGCTGCCGGCTGGGCCAGGCGTGGCGGAAGAGGCTGCTGCTGCAGGCGCGGATGAGGCTGCTGCTGCTGCAGGCGCGGATGAAGACACGGAGGCTGTACCAGACGAAGATGAAGACACTGTAGGCAACAGCGTGGAAGCCGCAGGTGGTGGCACTGCAGGCGATGGCGTAGGAGACACAGGCGGTGGCGCTGCAGGCGATGGTAATGGCTGGACGGGCTCCTCGGACCCTCCAGCAGGGGCAGTCACAGAACCAGTGGGCACAGGGGCCCTTGGAACACACAGGGCAGAACCAGCAGGCACGGTGGCCTCTGGCAGACACAGAACAGAACCAGCAGGCGCGAACACCTCTGGGAGGGACAAAACAGAATCAGTAGGTGCGCAGACCTCTGGCAAGGACAAAACAGAACCAGCAGGTGCGCAGACCTCTGGCAGGGTTGATGCTGACTTGAGTTGAGGAGCACATAGGTTCGGGTCAGGTAATAACAGTAGGGTGCAGTTCCCGGCTGACTTCTTAGCCTCCAGGGGTCCAGAGTCGACTGCGGGTTGAAACTCAGACTCTGGGGAGGCCCTGGAGAGAGTTACGGTCTCTAAACGGGCCAGCTTTTGAGGAACAATTACATTATTTATTGGATTGTTTCTCTGCTTATAATGGATGGATGAAAAACAATTCCCTTCGGATAGAATTGATTTAGCTTGTTGTACTGGAGGAGCAGGTGAAATAGGGCACAGGGTGAGTGGCTGCTGAACAGGGGGCTGAACTGAGGGCAACTGAAGTAAAGGTTTAAATGAAATGATGGTGGAGTTGGAGACCAAGGTTATTATCGTTAACGAAAACTAACGAAATAACGAAAACTAGAAGTGAAAAAACATTTTCGTTAACGGAAATAAAAATAAAAACAAAAAAAGGAAAACTAACTAAAACTGTAATGAGTGTTCACAAAACTAACTAAAATTAACTGAATTTATAGCAAAAATGTGTTTAGTTTTCATTGATGTGTGCATGTCATACAATAGTCAAGGGTGAAAATGAAGTTTAGTTTACAGATTTTTTTCTTGCTGTCTAATTATGCCAGCAGGTGGCAAGTACGTTAGTTGAGTCGTCTGTGTTGCTGCTCCGTCCACGTGCAGAATCATGTCAGGAAAAGTCAGGAGAAAGCGCCAAAGTCCAATTTGGGATTACTTTGAATATGACTGTGTTTTGGATAAAGCAAGTGTCTTGTAGTGGAAAGAGACAAATTATGAGGGACATTTCTAAAGGGAAAAGAATCCCACAAACCTTAAAGTGCACTTGAAAAGCTCACACAAGAAGGCTAACCTAGCTTACCTTGAGAAGGTAAGGGAGCACACTCAACCCTCATCCCCAGAAACAGACGCTAACCCCAGGCAAGGCAGCGTGATGCATCCCGAGACAACAGGACGGGGATATCTACATAACTGTGTGAGTCAATTGCCTTCAAAAAGTTTATCAATTCACTTGAACCAAAATTACGAACACCCGGTGCTGCGAGAGTTAATAGTCTCATTGGGGCCAAGATATACATTTTATAGTTGCCTGGTATCAATGGTTGTTCATCTGCCTTTATTTATTTATTTATTTATTTAAAGAACCCATAGGTGGGAATGTGAGTTGTCTGTCTCTGCGTGTTAGCCCTGCGACAGACAGGCGACCTGTCCAGGGTGCAGGGTATGGTACACAGCAAAATCTCCAGTGTTAAATTAACACTAGAGAGTGTCTATATGGGTCCACACCTCTGAGTGTTAAATACAACACTGTTGAGTGTTAAATTAACACTTTTGACAGTGTTATATGTTTAAAAGTAACCTAGTCAGTTTTGAAGATTAACAATGGCTAACACTGAGCAGTGCTGGTTTTCTAACACTGGAATATTTCTAACATTTTGAGTTATTTTCCAGTGTTAGAAAACCAGCACTGCTCAGTGTTAGCCATTGTTAATCTTCAAAACTGACTAGGTTACTTTTAAACATATAACACTGTCAAAAGTGTTAATTTAACACTCAACAGTGTTGTATTTAACACTCAGAGGTGTGGACCCATATAGACACTCTCTAGTGTTAATTTAACACTGGAGATTTTGCTGTGTAGCTGAAATAGCAACATACCCAAGGATAAGCAGAAGAGAATGACTGATATGATGAAACTGGGATTTTGTTACACTTAATTATTGCAAACACAACTAAAACTATAACTGAAACTAATCAAAACTAAACTGAAACTAAGGATTTTCAAAAAAATAAAAACTAAACTAAACTAGCAAACAATTGGTAAATACTAATTAAAACTGATATAAAATTGAAAATCTGAAGTCAAAACTAAATAAAAATAAAAACTAATGAAAATTGCAAAACTATTAAAACCCTGTTGGAGACTGAGCCTGAGGCCGGGTGGCTAACTGAGCTTGAGGCCGGTGTTGTGCCAAAAAGTGATTGTCTGCCAAAAACTGATTTCCAATGTTTGCGTGCATTTTTTTTTTATGTGTAATATCATTAGGTATGTTGCTAAATAGACTTTGGTGAAAAGGTATTACAAAGGGGTTATATATAAAATGCAAGTTTTGATTTGGCACTGTATAAATAAAATTGAATTGAATTGAAATACAGACAAGTGATCAGTTACAAGTCACCAGCTTTTCAATTGGCTGTCTTTTTAAATGTTACTTTTCCTGCACTTCTACTATGGCAGATCTGTGAAGCAGCTCTCTGTAAGTCAGGGGTTCATTAATGCTGAGCTCAGGCTCACAGGCTCACATCGCCTCTCTAGCTCACAATCTGGGAGCATATTACTCAGTCTTTAAGCATGACATTAGTCAGCTGGTAGTGGTGGTTGTCCCCAAGGCAGGCTCAGATGGACATACCACAATGGATTTACCATATGTTTGCTGCAAGTACATGTTCATGTTTTTTTCAGTAGCTGTCATAAGTGGCTCATATTGGAGCTGTGTAAAAAATAAAATGTTATCCGTGACTGGAAACAGCTGTGATTGCTCAGCTTATTGCTCACCTTACAGCTTCCATCCACTGGTAGAAAGGAGTTACCTGAAGCAGGTAGCCAAAAAACTCACTGTGTGAGAGTTACTGGAGTATATGGTATCTAACTAGAAGCCAGAGCGATGTCACAATCTTTTATTTATTCATAAGTATCCTACTGTGCCAAGCCAAAATTTATACTGTGAACATCACCTTTAGTGCCACAGCACTAAATCACAAGTGATTTATGGAATCCCGAAAACAAATGGTGAGAGAAAATAATGAAAACTTTATTTTCAGGGGCCCGCCGTCATGTTAAATAAGCCATTGATTCAGACAGAAATACAATTTTAAAGCACATTTTAGAGTACATTCAAGGTATTGTAATTCAATTCAATTCAATTTTATTTATACAGCGTCAAATCACAACAACATTTGCCTCAAGGTGCTTTAGATCCTACAATAATACATACAAAGAAAAACCCAACAATCATATGACCCCCTATGAGCACTGGCCATCTACTGCGACCGGCTTTGGGTGAGAGAAGGAACACGGGACAAAAGACATGCTGTGGAAGAGAGCCAGAGATGAATAATAAGTAATGATTCAATGCAGAGAGGTCTATTAACACATAGTGAGTGAAGAAACACTCAATGCATCATGGGAATCACCCAGCAGGCTACACCTACTGCAGCATAACTAAGGGAGGATTCAGGGTCACCTGATCCAGCCCTAACTATATGCTTTAGCACAAAGGAAAGTTTGAAGCCTAATTTTAAAAGTAGAGATAGTGTCTGTCTCCCAAATCCAAACTGGAAGCTGGTTCCATAGAAGAGGAGCATGAAAACTGAAGACTCTGCCTCCAATTCTACTTTTAAATATTCTAGAAACAACAAGTAAGCCTGCAGTGCAAGAGTGAAGTGTTCTAATGGGGTGATATGGTACTATAAGGTCATTAAGATAAGATGGGGCCTGATTATTTAAGACCTTTTATGTGAGGGGCAGGATTTTGAATTCAATTCTGGATTTAACAGGGAGCCAATGAAGGGAAGCCAAAACAGGAGAAATATGCTCTTTCTTTCCAGTCCCTGTCAGTACTCTTGCTGCCGCATTTTGGATTAACTAAAGACTGTTCAGGGAGTTTTTAGGACATCCTGATAATAACACATTACAGTAGTCCACCCTAGAAGTAATAAATGCATGAACTAGTTTTTCAGCATCACTCTGAGACAGGATATTTCTAATTTTAGAGATATTGTGCAAATTGAACATAGCAGTTCTACATATTTGTTTAATATGTGCATTGAAGGACATATCCTGGTCAAAAATGACTCCAAGGTTCCTCACAGTGTTACTGGGGGCCAAGGTAATGCCATGCAGAGTAAAAATCTGGTTAGATACCATATTTCTAAGATTTTCAGGGCCGAGTACAATAACCTCAGTTTTATCTGAATTAAGAAGCAGAAAGTTAGAGGTCATCAAGGTCTTTTTGTGTCAAGAGATGTATTCTAAGACACTTCTTCAGCTGAGAATCAGAGAGGAGAAACACACATTTTTTACTTGCTGTAAGGGCAGTCACAGAGCACCCGCATGAGAGTGAGAGCTCAGAGACTTGCGCTCTGCCACTGCCCTGGTCTTTATTTATAGACATCAGTCGTTGTTTGTTCCTCATATTGGAATGTGGATGTGTATACGTTGGAATGTGGATGTTCATATGTGTGTGCGCGTGTGTGGGGTCAGAGTGTGACCCCATAAAGACTTCCCTAAACCTGCTGGTCTGGAAGTCCAGCAGTTCATCTAAACAAAAAGGCACTTGGCTTAAAACAGACATAGATACGTTTATCCTACCACAAAACAATAAGAGAAGGTACAACCTCTCCCATGCTCCCAGGATGTGGGTGTGAATGCCAGAGCACTCTGGAATGCACACAAAGTCTTGTAGTGAACAACAGCCCAAGTCATCAAAAGATCAACATGCAGTATTCTACCATATGCAAACCTATATCACTAAAAGCTTATACTGACTACTAAGTACAATTTTCCATTAACATTATGTCTTTAAGATATTCCTTTAGTTAACTTATTGGTGTGTGTTATATGGCTTCATGGATAGATAGAGTTGGGTGTCATCTGCATAACCGTGAAAATGTATGCAATGCCTTCTGATGATAATGCCTAAGGGAAGCATGTTTCATGTAAACAGAATTGGTCCTAGCACTGAATCCTGTGGAACTCCATAATTAACCTTAGTGTGTAAAGAGGACTCGCCATTTCCACGAACACATTGGAGTTTATTAGTTAGATATGATACAAACCACTGCAGTGCAGTACCTGTATTACCTACAGCGTGCTCTAATCGCTCTATTAGGATATTATCCGACATAGCAAACTTGGTATGGCCCGGATCTGGCCCACACAATGTGCTTACACATGGCCCACATACTGCAAAGAATGACGGCCCTTTGGTGGCTCGTAGCTGGTCTGCCAGCACAAGGCCAGTTGCAGACACACTGCTGGTCCTGTGCTGGCCCAGAACAGTTTCAACTCTGGCCCCAGATGTCAGCCTAATGTGTACCATAATCAAGCCATGTAATGACAACATGTGCCGGAACATAACAGTGCAAAAGTAACACGACAAAACTCTGTTCAGACAGTGAATGGACGGATTTGTATATAGTGCTTTTCTACTCTCGCAGATTACTCAGAGTGCTCTAAACATGCCACATTCACCCAGTCAGTTTCTCTAAACCAAGTGCTTCCTAACTACATTCATACACATTCACACTCTTGACACAGAGACTGGAGGAGCCAGGGATTGAACCACTAACCTTCCGATCAATAGGTGACCTCCTCTACCTCCTGAGCTACAGCAACCCAGTGGCAAACATGATAAAGTGTACACTCACAAACCTGTCAAACCTGCATTTGAAACATTGGCTACCATAGCAGTATAGTATTGCAACATGGCAATTGGGTCTTCTAACTAAAACAGGAAAATAGGAACATAAACAGTGTCATCATTGCCAGACCTGGTCCCCATCTGGTTGACATACACCCTGCCATGACACCAGTCAGTCAGAAGTGCCAGCTTGATGCCGGATCTGGGCCAGACCTGTTTTCTATGAGCCTGGGCCACATAAACCAAACCACAATCGGGCCAAATGTGGCATGCCATCACATAAACAGTGCCATCGATGCCAGGCCTGGCCCATATGTGGATGACATAACACTTACCATGCCAGAAGTCAGCCAGCAGTGCTGGCTTGACACCAGATCCGGGCCAGACCTGTCTGCTATGTGGGTATGGTCGACAGTATCAAACGCTGCACTAAGGTCTAGCAGGACAAGCACAGAGATGAGTCCACTGTCAGAAGCCATAAGAAGATCATTTGTAACCTTCACTAAAGCTGTTTCTGTGCTGTGATGAGCTCTGAAACCTGACTGAAACTCTTCAAATAAGCCATTGCTCTGCAGGTGATCTGTTAGCTGTTTGACAACTACTCTTTCAAGAATTTTTGATATGAAATGAAGGTTAGAGATTGGTTTATAATTAGCTAAGACCGCTGGGTTAAGAGATGGCTATTTAAGTAAAGGTTTAACTACTGCCAGCTTGAAGGCCTATGGTACAAGTGGTACTGATTATTAGAGATAGGTTGATCATATTAAAGATTGAAGCATTAATCAATGGCAGGACTTCTTTGAGCACTTTTGTAGGATTGGGGTCTAAAAGACATGTTGAAGTTTGGAGGAAGTAATTATTTAAGTTAACTCAGAAAGATGAATTGGAGAAAAAGACTCTAAATAGATATCAGTGCTACTGAAAGTAGCTTTAGATAATGTTTCCTCTGTGAGATGATTATGAATATTTTTTTTCTCTAATGGTTAAAAATTTTATTTGTGAAGAAGTTCATGAAATCATTACTAGTTAACGTTAAAGGAATGGTTGGCTCAACAGTAGCACACACCAGCTTATTAATTAACCAAAGACCCAGACGGACTTTAAATTGTACTGCTTCATGCTAGCATAACACCCTCTTCTACAGGAACTGCAGAAAACAGAGAAATTCAGTCTCACGGAATTCATGCTGACCGCAGACCTGGAATCAAAATTTGTTTGTAAAGTCCTTCTCCTAAGAGAATATACTCTATTACTTATAGATATTATGCAATTCTACTTAATAACATAAGCAGTACTGTCCAAATTGTGCTACATGTAGTAATAATACTAACTAAGCTAACTCTAAGTTCTGCAATGATCAAGCAGCTTGATAGTTTTAAAACAAGAACCTGAGAAGAAGACAGTTTTCACAATCAGCTCGTCGAGGGTAACTGCAGTGTGTTCTCCAGATACTCTTCATAGTTTGATGCCTGAGTATGGAGGACCTGTCCCACAGGTTTGGACTGTTTTTCAGCACACTTAACATTTAAAAATGTTATTTATACAAAATGCAAAGAAAGAGGAACAAAGAGCAAGAAGAAATGAAGAAAAGACAGAAGCCACATAGATAGAAATAAAGGAAATGTTATTAATGGAATTCACACAGGTTTAATAACTTTAACTTACTATCTTACTATCTGTCTTACTTGTCTGGCTTCTTAACTCCCTCATTTTGTTAGTTCTTTATTAATCCACTGTTAAAGTCACTCTTAGATTTTTACAAAATCAACCTAGCAGCAAGAAACCTGGAATGATGAACACAATCTAGGACTTTCAATGCAGACGTTTGTACTTTAAGTACTTAAAATTCCAAGGACATGGCCTCCTCAAACAATCTGCAGTACAATAAAAGTTGCTAAATGTCCTTTAGATTGTTTCTTGAATTTCCAAATCAGGACAGTGATGGTGGCTGTGGGAGTATCTAAAACGTGCTATCACCCATGATAGCAGGTTTTAGAGCAGGGCTGCCAGACACACTGTTTGAATCATAAAGACATAAAATACTCCTGTTGTTTGCTTACGTGATGGTTTTGTGCATCAGCTTTGATCTGTTATCAATTGATTGTAATGTACATAACAATAGACTTAGAAAAAATTATATCTGCTACTGAATTATACTATTATTCATAAATCATGACACAATGATCTCCCGCACATAAGCTGCATTTAAAAATTAAAAACATCACTTCCTGGTATTAGCAATACTGCCCCTGCTTTTACTTGGTATTGGATCGATACCAGATTTCACAATATCGCACACAACTAGTTTGTGGTTGGTCAGAATCTACCTGTGACACCACTTTCATATGAATGCACAGGAGAAAAAACAGGTTAACTTAATGAACTGATAACCAGCTTTGTGTGGCTGCTTATCCTGACTGCTGATACTTTGTAAGTGAATTCCCCAGCTATTTCTATCAGAAGATTTATCCCTTATATTAAATATATTTTGATTGTCCTTCATTTATCAGAACTGTTGAATGCTCTGACTCAGGTAAAATTCCCTCTATACATCATTTATTTAAGCTGAACTGAAGTAAAAATTAATTTATAGCCCATAATCTTGATTTAGTTATATAAATATATGTTCCTCATGCAAGGCAATAATTGACAAGAATCTGATTTTATTATAGCAGTGTGATGTTCATAGTTCATCTGTGTGTTTAAAAGGCTGTTAAAAACCTCAAAATATATGAATATTATATGCCATGAAATGCAAAATTTACTTATACTTAACATTTACATGATCTACACCTCTTTGTCAATTATGATGATTATTGCTGTGAATAGTCAGGTGGGGTGTCACTGTGAATTATGCAATAGCATTTACTGTTCTCCATTCATAAAAGATGGTCCAATGTATCCTTTGCTAAAGGAGGCCATAGAGGAAGCACTGAAGCTCCTTTCATAAGCATTTGAGAATTTGAACAGTTCTCATTAGGACCACTTTATAAAAACTAAAACATATTATTGTAACAAATATTAACAAAAAAATGTGACATAGATTCAAAAAGAAACATGGAAACTTTCCTTAGTGATTTTGATCCTTATTGACATGATAACATCACACAGTAGCTGCAGATTTGTAAGCTGCACATGCATGTTGTGACTATACTGTCCAATCACATCCCATGAAAGTCTACTGTTATGCACAGACAATATGCTGAGTTTATTACCAGTAAGTGCCAACCCTCCTATCTTCTGAGGGAATTTACTGTATGTCCATTATGCTCATCGCTGTTTACATCCTCCCAACCGTCCAGCGTCAAAGATAGGAGTGAGGCACTCAATGAAATGTGGCAGGACATCACAGCCAGATGGTTTCCTCATCACTTTAGTCACACAAATTTAAAGTTTTATAACTTAAACTGCACTGACATGTGGACTTTGCAATAACATGAGTTGACATGATTTCGTGTACACAACCTGTAAGGGTGCAGACAAGGCCTCCTACCTCCACCACTTTTGGTCTCTGATCACACCACCATTATGTTGAGACCAGGCATGTGTGTCTCCTGTTCCCTGAAGAACTGCTTCAGCATCTCAAACAAGCAGCCACCTACACAGACACAGAGGAATACACTGAGCGTATGTCACAAAATGCACTGATGATGTCACTCACTGCAAAACTATCACTGTCCAGAAGCCATGGTCGACAGGGGAGGTTCACAGCCCAGAGACACTGCAGGACTAGTAATAACCAGAGCCAACCTGTCCTGTGGTATCAGGAAAGCAAAACAACAGTAGAGTAAGAAAATATCTAGACACTTCAGTAACACCAGAGACTCTACCACAGACCTGTGAGAGTGACATCACATTACTTAACTTCTTGACTTCTTTTGACCACTTTGAAACACAATACAACACACCAGCACAGAAGACTACTCCCTCACTCCCAGACAAGCTCCAGCCAGCAGCTAATACAAAAACTTGGACACTTTGTTCTCAAAACCTCTCCTTACCCGGGCACTGGACTTTCTCACGGGAGGTCCACAAATGTGCTGGTTGGAAGTAACCTGCAAGGTCATCATACTGAGCACTGGGGCCCCACAATAGTGTGAAGAGCAGGTCAGCTCACATCTCTTTGATCGGCTGACTCACAGCTGTGTACCAACCTATAGCACCAACCACATTGTTTAGTATGCAGATGACATGACTGTGATAGGCCAATGCTAACAATCATGAAGCCAACTCCAAGAACAAGGTGAGCCATCTGGTCAGAGGTGAAAAAAACAATTTCTTCCTGAATATGAAGAAAATTAAAGAGATTTTGGTAGCTGACCGTCAACTGTGCTGCTGCCGAGAGAATGAGTAGCACCAAGTTCCTGGAGGTGCACATCTCTGAGGACCTCTCCCTCTGATAGTCTGATAATACCACATTGCAAAATCTGCATCTGTATATTGAGGAGAGTACGATTCCCCCATCCCGTCATGTGCAGATGGGGGCATCATTGTGTGGTAAAGAGGTTACCACAACACAAGATGTTCATTGGTGTTCATCCTGCTCTCCCTCATGGACATTTTCAGCATCCGCCTTATCTGCAAAGCCATCAGCAGCTCACCAGACTGTCAGAAGGCAGTTGATTCAAGCAAACAGCTCTGCTTCCAGCTTTGAGAGCAGCTTTTATACTCACCCCTTATTTTCTGTCACACAAAGATGTGTAATGAAATTGATGTCACATCTACTGCAGTGAGCCCTGTTTTGTTATCGGCCGTGCCACAGCTGCCACAGTGGGTTAAAGATGAGTGTACCACTTTTCATTGCCATTTTAATGATATATCAGTACAGAAACTCAGATATTCACAGATTATACAGAGTTAGATGTTGCAACAGTTTGAAAAGATGAAACTTTATGGGGGAAAAAACTCAGCAATGTCTTTGCTTTCAGCTTTGCCTTTTTGTCTTCCTCTTTCAGGACTGACATGGTGGTATTGTCTGAATGAGAATTTTAACATTAAAGACTGGTACTGGTACACTGCTGTGATGGGTTTTTTTTTTGTCTCAGTACAGTGTGTAATATGCCAAGACTTAAGATAATTAAGTCTTGGCATATTATAATTAAGATTGTATAATTAAGATGCAGTTGAATATGTGATATTTTCTGTTTCTCTCTACAGGCCAGGGCCTACTATGTTACAGAGTATAGCATGGTGGAAAAGGATGGAGAGAATCCCCCACTAAGCTTTTGGGTTGGCATTACTTTAGATTTTGTTTTGTATTAATTGCATGCTTTGGTGTTTCTTTGTGTTTGATGTGAGGTGTGGGCCACACCCATGTGGGAGTGGAGATTCTACTCTAGTCCAGCTGCCAGCTATTTGGAGTTGAATACAGGGAGCAGCTGATTGGGGAGGATTGGAGCCCTTCTCTATAAAGGAGAGAGGAAACAGGAAGTAGGGGTTGTCGTTGTTTTTTTTTAGTAGGACACTGGTGTAGCAGGGAAGCCTCGAAGATCCAGGATGAAGTGTGCACATTTTAACGGAAAAGATTTTTAACCTGGCCTGGTTTTGCTTTTAAAATAAACTGAGGATGTTGGAGGGAGGACTCATTTTTATTGGGATGTGAGTGGATGTGCTGGAAGGCAGGAAAACAAACACTGGACTGGAGACTCTCTGTGCCCCTGACAAGGAAACTGGACCAGTTTTGGGGAAGTTCCAGCTCCCAGGATGTGATGTTGAGACCCAGCCTTGAACGAAGTCAGGCCTTCAAAGGTGGGTGGCAAGCCTTTTTGAGGAAGATGCAGGATTGATACGTTTTGGCTGCTTGTTCTTCCAAGTGACCACCTTTCCCCTGTTTGTAACCAGGCTAACAACCCTGACCGCGGTGGCTTTGGGCCTTGGATTCCTGGCCAGAGTTGTCTTCAGCCAGTAATTTTACCCGGAGAAAGAATAAATAAATCTTGTGTAACCCATTACAGTGTGCGTGTGGTGGTTCGTTACTGGTCAATATTAGAGCTACTACTTTCTTGTACGGAGGCCATTTTGGGCCTTACGTAACAACTAAATACTGCATCCAGGCGGGGTGATTGCCAGCCTACTATGTGCAGGTTGGTGGGTCTGGGAGGACGACTGCTGTTTCCTGCCAAAGCTGTCAGTGTGTGAAGTGTAACTGATTTGTGGCCCCGACCTTGAACGTGTTTTACCCTTTTTGCAAGTATGACACTGGACTGGTTTATCCCTCCTTCTTCATTTGATGTCTTATGTAGCTGAGATTGTTTCCTATTGATCCCAGCAACTTCACTAATAAATTATATTTAAGGATTTATTGACTGCCATCTTTTGCCCATGGCTGAAACTGTTGGTCAGACCTAGAATCTGTGTGTGTGTTACTGAATACTGCAGTGGCTCCCTGTGTCTTAATTTTGAGCATAAATAGAGGGGACTGTGTGCTGATGTTTTGGCAATGCACAGAGTGACCAATGTGCAGGGTATACTGGTGCCTTTACCTGCAAGAACATGAATCTGTTGATGGACTCACAAAGCAAACACTTGCATATGTGATGGGTTTGGAGTTCTGTGTGCAGGTTTTTTCTCACATGTGACTTTTGACATAAATATAATTCCATCAAGCAGAGTGTGTTGAATTTTGGTTAAACTTTATGGAGCAATTGGTGCCTTTTGTGCATTCATGTTGGAAAAGAAACACAGATTTGCACGAAGGCTAAGGTATTTAAAGTATTTAATGTCCTGTAGATACTAACATGTAATTGTATTTCCTCATTTCACATTATCCCTGCTGAGTCTAAATTGCTTTGAGGAAGCAGCCTCTTTTCTATGCATGATTGTCAGGAATCATTTTCATCTCAGCTATGTCTGGCAGAAAGCTGGAGGGTTGACAGCAGTGCCATAAGATTAGTTATCAAATGACTGTAACTTCAAGGAGTAAAACAGCTTTTTAACGATTTATTGGAGTTTAAAATCTGCAAATCTTTTAAGGATTTTCCCTCAGATTTTACTAGTGACTTCATTCAAATACAGTTTTTATTTTATTATCGTTGTTTGTCATGAACATTTGAATCAATGTTAATTTTAAGAAATGCTTCAAAATGATTGCCTGCTGACTTGGTCCTAGAAGGATATCGCTGTCTTTTAAAGCTTATTCTTCCAGTGCAATGATATGAATGATGTCGTGCATATTTTTTTCCACCTCTACTTTATTCATACAAAATGTGGAGTCCCTGACAAATGAGCATATCCATAGTCATATTTTACATACTGTAAAGTTATTAAAGATAAGAAATTTATTGTCAAAAAATGGTCCCATGTTAATATTAGTCACCGCTATCTATATTGTTATTTAATTCCATCCATCCATCCATCTTCATCCGCTTTATCCGAGGCCGGGTCGCCGGGGCAGCAGCCTAAGCAAAGAGGCCCAGACCTCCCTCTCCCCAGCCACCTCCTCCAGCTTATCCGGGGGAATACCAAGGCGTTCCCAGGCCAGCCGAGAGATATAATCTCTCCAGCGTGTCCTGGGTCTGCCCCGGGGCCTCCTCCCGGTGGGACATGCCTGGAACACCTCACCCAGGAGGCGCCCAGGGGGCATCCTTGTCAGATGCCCGAACCACCCCAGCTGGCTCCTTTCGATGTGGAGCAGCAGCTGCTCTACTCTGAGCCCCTCCCGGATGGCCGAACTTCTCACCCTATCTCTAAGGGAGAGGCCAGCCACCCTTCGGAGGAAGCTCATTTCTGCCGCTTGTATCCGCAATCTCGTTCTTTCGGTCACTACCCACAGCTCGTGGCCATAGGTGAGGGTAGGGACGTAGATCGACCGGTAAATTGAGAGCTTCGCTTTTACACTCAGCTCCCTCTTCACCACGACGGACCGGTGCAGCGTCTGCATTACTGCAGCTGCAGCCCCAATCCGTCTGTCGATCTCCGGCTCCCTTCTCCCATCACCCCGACCCCGAGATACTTGAACTCCTCCACTTGGGGCAGGAACTCATCCCCGACCCGGAGTGGGCACTCCACCCTTTTCCGGCTGAGAACCATGGCCTCAGATTTGGAGGTGCTGATCCTCATTCCCGCTGCTTCACACTCGGCTGCGAACCGTTCCAGTGCGAGCTGGAGACCCTCACCCGATGAAGCCAACAGAACGACATCATCCGCAAAAATCAGAGATGAGATTCTGAGGCCACCAAAGCGAAAGCCCTCCGCCACTTGGCTGCGCCTAGAAATCCTGTCCATAAAAATTATGAACAGAACCGGAGACAAAGGGCAGCCCTGGCGGAGCCCATCACCCACCGGGAATGAGTCCGACTTATTGCCGGCAATGCGAACCAAGCTCTTGCAACGGTGGTATAGGGATCGAATGGCCCGTAGCAATGGGCCAGACACCCCATACTCCCGCAACACCTCCCACAGGACACCCCAAGGGACACGGTCGAATGCCTTCTCCAAGTCCACAAAACACATGTAGACTGGTTGGGCAAACTCCCATGCACCCTCAAGTATCCTCGAGAGGATAAAGAGCTGGTCCAGTGTTCCGCGACCAGGACGAAAACCGCATTGTTCCTCCTGTATCCGAGGTTCGACTAGCGGACGAACTCTCCTTTCCAGCACCCTGGCATAGACTTTGAGATGGGGACCACCACCCCGGTCTGCCAGTCCACAGGTACTGCCCCTGATCTCCACGCAACATTGCAGAGGCGTGTCAACCAGGACAGCCCTACAACGTCCAGAGCCTTCAGGAACTCGGGGCGGACCTCATCAACACCAGGGGCTCTGCCACCAAGGAGTTGTTTAACTGCCTCAGTGACCTTGCCCCCGGAAATTGGCGGGTCATTCCCCTCATACCCAGACTCTGCTTCCTCCTCGGAAGACGTGTCAGTGGGATTAAGGAGGTCCTCGAAGTATTCCTTCCACCGCCTGACAATTTTCTCAGTCGACGTCAGCAGCGCTCCGCCAGCACTATACACAGTGCAGGTAGAGCACCGCTTTCCCCTCCTGAGACGCCTGACTGTTTGCCAGAATCTCTTCGAGGCAGTCCGAAAGTCTTTTTCCATGGCCTCTCCGAACTCCTCCCACACCCGAGTTTTTGCTTCAGCCACTGCCCGAGCCGCATTCCGCTTGGCCTGTCGATACCTGTCGGCTGCCTCCGGAGTCCCACAGGCTAACCAAGCCCGATAGGACTCCTTCTTCAGCCTGGTGGCTCCCTTCACCTCTGGTGTCCACCATTTGGTTCGGGGATTACCACCACGGCAGGCACCAACCACCTTGCGGCCGCAGCTCAATGCAGCAGCTTCGGCAATGGAGGCGCTGAACATGGTCCATTCGGACTTAATGTCCCCAGTCTCCCTCGGAATGCTGTTGAAGCTCTGCCGGAGGTGTGCGTTGAAGATCTCGCGGACTGGGGCCTCTGCTAGACGTTCCCAGCACACCCTCACTACGCGTTTAGGTGCACCAGGTCTGTCCAGCGTCCTCCCCTGCCACCTGATCCAACTCACCACCAGGTGGTGATCAGTTGACAGCTCAGCCCCTCTCTTTACCCGAGTGTCCAGAACATATGGTCGCAGGTCTGGTGATACGATTACAAAATCGATCATCGACCTACGGCCTAGAGCGTCCTGGTGCCACGTGCACTTATGGACACTCTTATGTTCGAACAGGGTGTTCGTTATGGCCAAACTGTGATTAGCACAGAAGTCCAATAACAAAGCACCGCTCGGGTTCAGATCAGGGAGGCCGTTCCTCCCAATCACGCCCCTCCAGGTCTCGCTGTCGTTACCCACGTGAGCATTGAAGTCTCCCAGCAGGACAACAGAGTCTCCAGGTGGAGCACCTTCCAGCACCCCCCCCCCAGGGACTCTAAGAAGGCTGGGTACTCTGAACTGCCACTCGGCGCATAAGCGCAGATGACAGTCAGGACCCGTTCCCCGACCCTAAGGCGCAGGGAACAAACCCTCTCGTCCACCGGGAAAAACCCCAACGTACCGGCAGCAAGCCGAGGGGATATTAGAATACCCACCCCAGCCCGCCGCCTCTCACCAGGGGCAACTCCAGACTGAGACAGAGTCCAGCCCCTCTCCAGGAGACTGGTTCCAGAGCCCAAGCCATGTGTAGAGGTGAGCCCGACTATATCTAGCCGGTACCTCTCAACCTCACGCACTAACTCAGGCTCCTTCCCCACCAGAGAGGTGACATTCCATGTCCCTATTGCCAGTCTTGGCAGCCGGGGGTCAGTCCGCCAGGGCCTCCGCTCCTGGCCGCCACCCGGCACACAATGCACCCGACTCCTATGGCGCCTCCTGCGGGTGGTGGGCCTGCGGGAGGATGGGCCCATGTCTCCTCTTTGGGCTGGTGCCCGGCCGGGCCCCATAAACTAAGGCCCGGCCACCAGACGCTCTCCCTCGGGCACCCTCCCCGGGCCTGGTTCCAGTGCGGGGCCCCGGTAACCCTATCCCGGGCAGGGTAAACTGTTCCCTCGATATCCTTTTCATAAGGGTCTTCTGAATCGCTCTTTGTCTGGTCCCTCACCCAGGACCAATTTGCCATGGGAGACCCTACCAGGGGGCAAAAGCCCCCAGACAACATAGCCCCTGGGATCCCTGGGACACACAAACCCCTCCACCACGATAAGGTAGCGATTCAAGGAGGAGGTTATTTAATTTTATGTCAGAATAAATGTGAGTGTATATTAGCAGTAGATTGTTATCAGGATTGCAGTGCTCCTCCCCCCCATCTCTACACCAACAGTCTGTCAGAAGCTTGACTACTACTGCCAAAAGTCTGGAGACGACTATCATAGAGTGCAGCGCTATAAAAAACAGCAACAATGAAACAGATATTTGCTCTAATATTTGCGCTAACTGGTTACATCTCACTAAAATAAAGAGAAAGATTAATGTCTATTTTTGTCCTTAAAGCTATTGTTGGTGACTGTCATGTCTACCTTTATACTGATTGTCATTAATATTTATATTATTTCCTAAAACTTTAAATAAGTGTCCAAACTTATTTGCTTTTGAAATGACTTGAAATCATTTTGATGTTGACAGCGCTCACTGACATAGCTGAAGTAGACCAACAAGTATGCAAGGGGTCCAGTGTTGTCAGACCACTGACTTCTGTTCACATCTGGGAAAGAATTTGAAAGATAGCACAGCAGTAACTTCAAACAGTGCAAAAAGACATGTCAAACATTCACTTCACATTTATACAGCACTCATAAAGACTAAAACTATTAGAAACTAATAGTTCAGGGAGCAGGTATATGCCAAGGAAGAAGGCAATTCCTTCCTTCTGAGGCTCAAATGGCAGTGGAACATACAGAGATTTGCCCTGAAAGATGACATCAGTAAACTGACTGAAAATTTGGCATTACTTGGCATTCCTGAGACAGATGTAAAAGGGTGTTAAAACAATGATAAAGTGGATGTATCCACGCATTAGGTGTGATCTTTTTTGATAGTGTTGTGTCCTTTGAATTGGTTTTATGAATAAACCATCTGGTCAAAGTTGAGAAACAGTTCACTTATGTGGAGCTCAAGAGAAGAATAAATTAGCTAGGGTACCATGGCAAATATGTACCTCACAATCCATATAAGAAGTCCTAGAAGTGATAAACCTGGAGGGCATGCTGTTCACACCTGGTGTTTCCTACAATTCCCACCAGAGTGATTAGAGACAAGATAAAGAATTCAACTGACAATGATCCCTGTCAGCTGAGACAGATTGTGTAGTTCATTTAGGCACTTGTCATTTGTTTTGGACAGGTTGCCTTTTAAAAAATAATGAAAGAGGACGGCTTGTATTTTTTTTAAAAAAGAAACTCTTTCCTGATCTTCCTCTGAGGCCAAAACACCATTAATTATTACCCAGAGCATTTTGGACCAGTTTTATCTGTAGATATTTCAATTTGAGAGCAAGTACGCATATTTAAAAGTACGTTCAACTAAGTGCTACAACTCAAAAAGCTGGTTCTCTACCCTTGCTGAAAGACATCGGCTCCTCGAAGCCCCTTCAATAGCTCAGTTGGAGTGGAAAACTGTAGAGGAATGCAACACCTCTCCTTAATTGCTGGTTCAAATCTGGCTTGAAGAAGATGCCTTTTGAGGTACAGTAGCTGTGGTGCAAGAGTTAGGTTATCTTCTAACCTAGGGTTGTGGTTTGATCCCTGGCTGCTCTAGTCTGCATGTCAAAGTATCCTTGGGCTGAACCCTGAGTGTGTGAATGAGACATATTGTATAAAAAGCACCTTGAGTGATAAAGAATAGTAGTAGAGCACCATATACAGGGAGTGCAGAATTATTAGGCAAGTTGTATTTTTGAGGAATAATTTTATTATTGAACAACAACCATGTTCTCAATGAACCCAAAAAACTCATTAATATCAAAGCTGAATGTTTTTGGAAGTAGTTTTTAGTTTGTTTTTAGTTTTAGCTATTTTAGGGGGATATCTGTGTGTGCAGGTGACTATTACTGTGCATAATTATTAGGCAACTTAACAAAAAACAAATATATACCCATTTCAATTATTTATTTTTACCAGTGAAACCAATATAGCATCTCCACATTCACAAATATACATTTCTGACATTCAAAAACAAAACAAAAACAAATCAGCGACCAATATAGCCACCTTTCTTTGCAAGGACACTCAAAAGCCTGCCATCCATGGATTCTGTCAGTGTTTTGATCTGTTCACCATCAAGATTGCGTGCAGCAGCAACCACAGCCTCCCAGACACTGTTCAGAGAGGTGTACTGTTTTCCGTCCTTGTAAATCTCACATTTGATGATGGACCACAGGTTCTCAATGGGGTTCAGATCAGGTGAACAAGGAGGCCATGTCATTAGTTTTTCTTCTTTTATACCCTTTCTTGCCAGCCACGCTGTGGAGTACTTGGACGCATGTGATGGAGCATTGTCCTGCATGAAAATCATGTTTTTCTTGAAGGATGCAGACTTCTTCCTGTACCACTGCTTGAAGAAGGTGTCTTCCAGAAACTGGCAGTAGAACTGGGAGTTGAGCTTGACTCCATCCTCAACCCGAAAAGGCCCCACAAGCTCATCTTTGATGATACCAGCACAAACCAGTACTCCACCTCCACCTTGCTGGCGTCTGAGTCGGACTGGAGCTCTCTGCCCTTTACCAATCCAGCCACGGGCCCATCCATCTGGCCCATCAAGACTCACTCTCATTTCATCAGTCCATAAAACCTTAGAAAAACCAGTCTTGAGATATTTCTTGGCCCAGTCTTGACGTTTCAGCTTGTGTGTCTTGTTCAGTGGTGGTCGTCTTTCAGCCTTTCTTACCTTGGCCATGTCTCTGAGTATTGCACACCTTGTGCTTTTGGGCACTCCAGTGATGTTCCAGCTCTGAAATATGGCCAAACTGGTGGCAAGTGGCATCTTGGCAGCTGCACGCTTGACTTTTCTCAGTTCATGGGCAGTCATTTTGCGCCTTGGTTTTTCCACACGCTTCTTGCGACCCTGTTGACTATTTTGAATGAAACGCTTGATTGTTCGATGATCACGCTTCAGAAGCTTTGCAATTTTGAGACTGCTGCATCCCTCTGCAAGATATCTCACTATTTTTGACTTTTCTGAGCCTGTCAAGTCCTTCTTTTGACCCATTTTGCCAAAGGAAAGGACGTTGCCTAATAATTATGCACACCTGATATAGGGTGTTGATGTCATTAGACCACACCCCTTCTCATTACAGAGTTGCACATCACCTAATATGCTTAACTGGTAGTAGGCTTTCGAGCCTATACAGCTTGGAGTAAGACAACATGCATGAAGAGGATGATGTGGACAAAATACTCATTTGCCTAATAATTCTGCACTCCCTGTACAGTTTACCTTCTAACTGTCAGTCAGACCTCCACATTTAAAATGAAGCTAAAAGGGACTGCATAAACACACATACACACAAAGTTTCTAATGCTTGATCAAAGTAATGAGGGTATTGTATTTGGAAAAAATCAAGGTGATGTTGTACACTTTATCTTAGAGAGTTATAAGTTCGTATTGCGGATTCTTTAATTAAAATAATATTCCATTCATCCATCCATACATACATACATTTTCTTCTGCTCATCTGGGGTCCGGTTGTGGGGATAACAACCTAAACAGAAAAGCCCAGACCTCCCTCCTCTTCCAGCTTATCTGGGGAAACACTGAAGTATTTCCAGCCCAGCCAAGAGATATAATCTCTCCAGAATGTCCTGGGTTTGCCTCCCAGTGGCCTCCACTTGGGGGAGGAACTCATCCCTGAAACAAACTTGTTTATCCTGCACTAACCTGCTGAGAAGCGCTTAAAAATAATGGAACGCAGGATATGTTTGTAATACCATATATTCTCAATTTTTATCATTCATCACATGATGATATTGATAATCAATATTTAGATGAGTCCGAAGCATTTTAATCAAAATAGCTTTAACATGACAATCAAATGAATGCATGTGTTTTGTTTTATGAAAACAGCCAACTTAGCCTTTCCCAGAATGCAATTCAGCAAAACGTTTTTGACTGTGCTTTTCTGCCTGTACCTAAAACCCCAGGATGAAGTTTTGCTGGGAAAAAAAAAACTTCCCAAAAAGATGGAGCAGGAGCCCAAACACTGACTTTAGCCTGCTGTAGTCCAGGAAACATTGGAACAATATCCCTCAGAGAACAGAATGAACATTTTTCATCAACACAGGGATTTAAAGCAGAAATAAAAGCATTTACAGGTGGCATTTACTGTACCATGTAAAGCCCACCTTGTAGATTTGCAACCTTTTTCGTTAACTTGGTTTGTAAAATGCTCTCTGTGCAGATCTTACGTGTCTCCGTGGAGTGTCAACACCACCATTCAGTTTACCTTTATTTAAGATCTTTACCAGTAGTTTATATATTCTTTTACCTAAAAACTTATGCAGTCAAATGAATTCTGAAACTAAAAATACACTTGAATAATTCTTAAGCTTGTACCAGGAAATCATTTTTATATATATATAAAAAAAGTTAAATGCATTTGCATATATGAGTTTTAATTGGTACCATGTTTGAAAAAAAAATCATGCAGATGAGGTAGAGGTCACAAAAGCTAGCCAAAACTCACATGTAAAATGGTGATTCAGTGTTAAAATCATGGGATACAACATCTAGGGAACAGCTCATCCTCTGGCTCCACAGCATTGAGAGACAATTGCAGCATGAAAAACAAAGTTTCTTCAAGTCCCAGACTCCCACGCACTGTTGCCGCTCTCACCTGCCCCAGTGGGGTCCCTCTACTGCATGGGTGAGGGCAATAACCCTCAGAGCTTCCTGTAGGTATTTCATATCATGGCAGAGGCATGTACTGGCGGAGCCCAGGCAGCTGCTCTAAGTTTGCCCGCAGCAGCAATAGCAACTTTGAGCTGACCAGCCCCTTGACTGATCTCACCTGAAAGGGTGCCCCAGATCTAGTCCAGTGGATGGAGCAGTGCCAGGTGGTGTTCGTGTAGATGAAGAAAGCTCTCATTGGGGAGCCCCTGCTCTACACGCCAAACATTTTCCTCCCTTTTAGAGACTGACGCCTTGAACAGAGGGCTGTCCAGCATGTAAGGAGGGTTGAATACCCGATCGTTTATATCAGCACGAAACTGCTGAAGCAGGGGGTCAGGTACAGCACAAAAGAAAAAGATTGCCTGGTTATCCGATGGGTGGTCAACTCTCTTTTTGTATTACCCCCTGGGCTGTCCTTTCATCCTCAGTTCACATCATGGCCTGCTGTGGTGGAACTATTGCATAATGGATGCCAACACCCAGTTTGTCCGGTGGTATCTGGCTCTCCAGCCTTTAAGGTTCAATCATGTTATAGTGTCTCAGATGCCCCATCCCACTATTTACCATTTTTCATTGAACTATTTATTTCAGTCATCTGTAAAAATACCCACATCAAAATAATCCAGACATTAAAAATACATCATAATATGCATCAGTCTTCAGGGTGGCTTGAACTCTGTTAGAGAGGAAGCTCCTAGGTGCAGAAAAAAGTGCTTTTATGTGTAGGTGTGAATGGGTGAATGGGAATTAAAAAGGAGATCATTGTTATATTAGAAGAGGTAAAAAAATTAAAGAAGGAAGAAAACGCTGAGATAACAGAGCCTCTGCCTTATACAAGTGTGAGAGGAAGACTGAGTTAAAACAAACATTAAAGGAGAAAGATTCATGCTTACTGTAGGGGACTTTATATAAAATGGTCAAAGTTAACATCATAAATGAAGAAGTATGTTCTGCAGTGTGAGTAGGGTCAGATACATGTTTAACAAAATGATAATAATAATAATATTGATGAGCAGGAGTTTTTGATGGATTCTGAGGAAGTTCCTGACTATGATAATCTGACCTAATTTAATAGTAGGAGGTAAAAAGTGTTGAAAGTCAGACAGAAAAAATGCAGCAGATCCATGTGGGCAGCATATCACAAGAGGTGAACTTTTGATAATAGTGATATCAAAGATAAGTTGTTTGACATAAAAATGTATTTTCGAAAAAAAAAACAAAAACGAACAAATAAACAGCTCTTCCACCTCCGCAGCCAGAAATCTGGTACACAGAAAAATAAAGAGAAAGAGAAATAATAGATACATAGGTGTGACAGAGAGACAGAATGAGGGGATGGATCATTGAGATGAATAACTGAGAGACAGAGGGATGGCAGAAAGAA
Organism: Simochromis diagramma; assembly: GCF_900408965.1. NCBI lineage: Eukaryota > Metazoa > Chordata > Actinopteri > Cichliformes > Cichlidae > Simochromis > Simochromis diagramma. The sequence goes on along the minus strand of NW_024386757.1, from coordinate 2,428,081 downwards.
TGAGTGGATAGAGCGACGGGGATGATAAAAAGATGATAGAAAGACAGAATAAGAAGATACTTCACTAAATTCTGTTTCTAACATTTGACAGCACTGATTTTAGAAACCAGTGTTTTCTTACAGTTAGGATATGTATGTATATATATATATATATATATATATATAGAGCAGCCTCCAACATGGTGTGAAGTAGTTCTGAGGTCAGGCGGCTGATGAAGGGGAGGCCAACAGTTCAGGGGGTCTGCCAGGGCTCGGGCCAAAACCAGCCCTGGTTGGCTGGAGGCTGAACAGGGCACTAGCTGTAGTAATAATGACAGGGCCCCTCAGAACGATGAAAAGGAGGACCATGGTGATGTGGCAGGATGAATGGTTGTTTCGGGTGAGGTGTAGTTCTGCTGATGAATGGGCAGGAGGCCGGCAGTGATGTACAAGGATGGGATTCAGGTGGGTGAAGACAATGGGTGGTCTAGCAGGGTGCTGGTGATAAAGGAGGAGGTAAACCACCAAGTTAGACACAGGAACTGGCGACAGAGAACCCTCTGGTACAGGCGCAGGCAGCATGGCGTCTGCATGCGTTGTGGAGTCCACAGGTGGCGTCCGCTGCTGAAGTGTCAAGGTAGGAGTCGTGTGCCGTTGAAGCAACACGAAGAAAGTGAAGGAGAGAGCCAAGTCACGGGCCTGGACCTGCTTCCTCTATGCAACAAAAGAAACAATATTTTTTTTCTGGATTATTTTGAGTATTCTGTTAAATTTGACTGACTTAGTTTTAATATCACAGGACTTAATAGGAAGTCTCTCTGTGTGTGGGAAGTGGATGGAAGGCATGATAACAAAAACATATACAATGAAAATTATGTTGTCCAAGTCAACACACACACACACACACACTGACAGATAGAAAGATAAGAAATTATATTGTGCATTTGTACAGATGACTTATTAGGGAAAGTCTTACGTTATCTGATAAATCTGCTGGTTGTAGATATGCCAGTATAATTAATGAGTCTTACCATACAATTATACTTTAATACGTCACCCATCTGTATATCTGGAAATACACCATCTATGTTCAGCATTTTTAATTGAACCTCAATCAATTGAAGCTACCGTTATCAATATATCAAAGGTAATGGGAGATACAAGTTGCAGTGTAGATGTGTAACCTCTGGGGAGCAGCACACTACAATCCATTAAACACTTTCTTGGGCACATAACAGATGGTACTGGATTGTATGAACCACTCCATCATGCTGGCAAATACCTGGCAGAACTGAAGCACTATAATTATATGTCATGCACATATTCACTGCAGGCTTATATGTAATTAATCGGAAGTTTAATATTAAAAAAGCACAATCTCAATGAGAAAACTGTCCCTTTGTGTCTGGCAAAAGTGAACTATGTCTTACAGCCACATGCTCTCTAATAGGCTGCTGCCACAAAGAACTACTTCAAATACCCTCTTCATAACTCTAATGCTTCCATGCGACTACAGTCTGGTCTTGCCAGTTTGCTGAAACTCACACTTTGTAAGTGAGTAAAGAAGAGACTCATCAGTAGCCTTGAGCTAAGTTTTAGAATCAGGAGAAAAGTTGTAACTAGATTTGTTCAAACTTTAGGACATATTATACGATCCCTCTGTCATATAATTCTGCCTTCAAGCTTTGATTTAAATGACCAGTCATAGTAAAAGAAAAATTAGATCTTTTTTCAGCAGGATTCAGAGGAGTGTGTGGGTGGGGATACATTTCCTTGGAAATGGATAAAATGCAGCTTAGAAGCGTCCTTGCCTGAACCATCTGAATGTTTAATTATTTGCAAAGAGCATTTGTTAAAGTCTTCTCAGTTTGGGCCTTTAAGTGGTATATTCCAAATATGTGTGAGTGTGTTTCACCGAGCGTGCACAGGAAAGGATTAAGAATCTCCAAACATATAAAGGCCTGGTTTTTTAGCGAGGCAGCAGACCTAACACAGAAAAGATGAATGTGTTCAGATAATTACAATAAAAGCAACAGCAAAAAAAGATGCTCGGGGGCACAAAGCTTATTTTTACATTATGAGTTTGTGGATGTATTCTTGGCGTTAATTCGTTGGCCAGCATCTTTCATCTGACGGGAGTGTGGGAGATTTAGTGTAACTCCTGCCAAGCAGTTTGGGCTTCTTTAAAAATGTGAGAAATCTCTAAACAAATGTGCCATGATTATGCATCACTGCATACTGTAGCTTAATTAAGCAACAATAGCTTATTGTCTTAGGGAAATCGTGCTTGTTTTACCTTCTAATATGTAGTGACTGTGCATTTGTTCAGAAATCCTCAACTAACTTAAATTCATTAATAAATGAAAAATATTGCCATGAAAGCTGAAATTAAAAAAACAGACAAACAAGTAAAAAGCTGAGGTAAAACCAGTTGGTGCCTGCAGTCAGAAACTGAAAGTTAATTAAATTTACCTACTTTTCTTGTGGTGTGGAATAAAAAAAAAAAGTATTTTTAACCAACCAGCATCTCAATTTTTTCTACACTTATTTCAAAGAAAAGCTTAATATTAAACTATTAAGCTGTTTACTAAAAGTAACCAAATTAGACAAAACCTAACTTTCAGTATTACAAAAACTGAGTTAAGTCTATAATCTGACATTAATGTCTTACCTTGGAGTGGGAAAAGTGGAAAACATGAAAAATTCACAATAATACACATGAAAAAACAAGCTACACTGCAGTGACTGCTGCTAATACTGTGTACGTTAGGATGGCCCATAGTAGCTGATTTACAATAGGAGGTTTGAGGTGCAGAGCAACCATATGTATATTCACCAAAATCATGGGTGTCTAACTCCAGTCCTCTAGAGCTATTGTCCTGCAGCTTTTCGATGGATGCTTGTTCTGACACACCTGAATCAAATGAATGGCTTGTTACTAGGTGTTTGCCAAACTTGATGGCATGCTGAAGAGGTAATCCAATCATTTGATTCAGCTGTGTTGGAGTAGGGATGCATCTAAAAGCTGCAGGACAGCAGCTCCCGAGGACTGGAGTTGGACACCCCTGACCAACATCAATGGGACGTGGTTCCAGCAACAGCCTCAAACGTTAACTGGAAGCCTTTTATAGACTGATGCTAATCTTAGGTTTCATGCTACACTGAACTAATTAACTAAACACACAGCTTATCTAATAATTTTTATTAACATTAAATCAATACAGCAGAAATTATTACAACTATAAAATAAAATGTTTTCCAATTTGGCATACCACCTCAAATAAATAGTAAAGTCTCATATGGCTATTTAACCCCTTCTTCAATTACTTGCTGCTAGCTGGAACCTCAGAGAGTGAGACTCTTCTGGGTGGTACAACCTTGGGAGAAAAACACAGGTGAGAAGCAAATAATGAATAAAACTTGTGAGTGTGAGTGTATTCTTTTATACAAGCAGTCCTACAAAGTGAGAATTTTGTAACTGAATTTATCTCATAAGTTCCCTTTGAACTATCAAACTCTCTTGGCTCTTGAGGCGGTCGCACTTTCTCCTTCTCCCTCTCCCTCTTCTTTCCTGCTTTTGTATAGTCTCACTTATTCTCTAACCCTAAGAGTGTCTCCCAGACTTGTTCTCTAAAAACCTAAAGAAGAATTATGGATTTGATCAACTGGTCCCTTAACGAAACTGACAACTCCTGGGCTTGGGAGAGCCTGATTGTCCTGCAGAGACGTTTGCTGCTGGACACTCGATGGTCGGTTGCATCGTGCGTCTGGCTACACTCTCAATGGAGGACATTGAACGAGATCTACCGATTCAGAACCATGATAACAGAGTTCTGGTTAATTGGAGCTGGCTCAGACCTGGCTTATTGAAGTACAAGAAGCGGCTACAGCTGTTCAAAATCCCACAAGGCTGGCCGATATGATAGATGATGGGCAGGACTGTGAGTACTCAGACTGTGTTTTTTTTAACGCAATATGGATAAGATCTTGGAGAAGCTCATGGCTCTGCTATATGGATAACATCTTGAAGACGAACAATGGGAATTGAGAGACCTGGTGACCAGTGACGGACATTAGACCTACTGTAAAATTGGATGCAGTTTGATTGCACTAACCAAAACAACTACCATCTTCATCTCATACGCCCCCCCTGGTGCCAGCTGGATGCTCAAGGCAAAAGCTGACGAGAATAACAATTCTTCCTTAGATAACAAGACTGTGTTGTGACTTTCTCCCTCCTCAAAGTCGACCGAAGATTGTTGACTTTTGCCTAACCGAGTGAAGGGACACTTTCTCTCGGCTGAACACGGAACACAAACACACACTCACACCCACACATATGCATGTACACTGACACAGACCCACACTCACCCCTCAGCCCCTCCAAATGCCTTCGAAGCTTATGTGTTCTATGTTGTGAGATGTGATGATTCATGTGCTATGAGCTGAGGTGTTTTTTTCTGTTCTCAAACTGATCTCCTTGTTGGAGCTCCGTCTGGGGGGAGTTCTTTTTTCTCCTCGTCTTTCCTCATGTTGTGCATTTTCTATTGTTATACCTCTCTGACCTGTCTTCCCCATGTGATGTTTTGTAATGTATGTATGGTTGGAAGAGTAAGATGGCGCTGGCAAAAGGTCAGTAGCCTTAACCCTTCGGGGTCAACCTTCAGTATCAATAAAGTTTTATTGAATTGAATTGAATTGAATGAAAATTAACACAAGCAAATAAAATCTGCTTTACTAGTTTGTGCAGTTTCCCAAAAAAACTGCACTTTCTACACCTAACATTCACACTCCGATGAATGAATTATTTACTTAAATGGACAATATCTTGCAGAGGATACTTTGATATACAGACTGGAGCAGTCAGAGATCGGACCACAACCTTCCAATTAGCAAATGACCTCCTGAGCTACAGTGTTTGACTGGTACTCTCTGTTTTTGTCATATTTAAATGTATCTAAACATAATGCAATTTGCATTAATACAAATGTAAACTGGAAAAACATTAACTAACAACTTCCCTAGTTTAAAATGCTTTTTTCAGAGTTTGCCTGTTGAGCAGTGACTTCACTGTAGAGACTTGTCATGCTTTTTCTGAAAATATTGGCTGTTATAATTTCACAATAGGTCCTTTCTAGGTCTGTGGATGCGGATTCACATCTATTGGAGTTTTTGATTTACTTTGAAGTTTGAAGATTTATCAGTTGATTGGACAAATCTTTCTTTCTGCTATCCTGTGAAATGTATCTGTCTGATATACAGCAGGGAAACCGGAGCGTTCTCTGTAAAAGACTGAATTTATGCATGCACCCAGTAACCAGATGCTGCATGGTTTGTGTTGCTGTGAAATGGCACTGGGGTTCTGAATGATCTCACTCACAGAACTGTAATGCTTTACAAACATGTCATATACCTGAAATATGCTGCTGTGTGAAAAGATTCGAAGAACCTGCTTATATCACAGCCCCATCTACGCTTCTACTCTCTGTGACTATCTATTAAACTAAGACTGAAGCAGCTTTATGACAAGACCAGAGATGTGGCTAATTGAGTCTTCAAAAGCTTTGATATTAAGAATAAAAAAACAAACAAACAAAAACAAACGCGTTGTATAAGACGCCTTTTTCTAAAAGAATGACTGAAGCTTCCCCAATCTCATTTCAAACTTCAAAGCAGAGTTTCCCTGACAAAATGTAGGTCAAATTTCCACAGACTGCCTCTTTGAATTGTAATCAAGCCGGGGTCTATGAGTAATCACGCTTTTCCTCACAGCAGCAAACATTTCTTTCCTATGTCTTTAAACAGGTGAACTTAAGATACTCTACAGCTGATTGTGTGGAAAATTTGCTTTGAACATGTTCCTGAAGGAAAGTGAGATGTTTAGTTAACGCTAACACTCTTTGTCTTCTTATGCAGTTGTGAGTGTTATATTAAATAGTTTTTTCATCACTTGGACAAGATCTCATATGCTAAAATAACCAGGTGACTACACTACCCAGTCATCACATTAAATAAAGTCATCTTTCTCTTATTTCAGGTGCATTTCAGGTGCAGTGACCCTTCACTCAAAAGAAACAAGTAGGTCCAAATTAATGCTATCAAAGTGCCGCCCGCAGCATAACAGAGCCACTGCAAACACTTCACAAGGCTTCAGGTTTTTCCTTTCCTTTTTCATCTGTCTGTCTTCTAACTTTGAGAGGTTTTTGATTAGTTGGGGTTACACACCTTACACACAGGTCCATTAACAAAATCAACCTTCTACTTGTGAAGACACAGGATCAAACCACAGCCTTTTGATTGGTAAGATAAGATAAGATAAGATAAGATAAACATTTAAAACTTGTACACGTGAGTACAAGTTAAGAGCAGAAAAAATTAAGAAAAACACAATAGAATAGGATAAGATAAAATAGAATAAAATGCTTTGTTATAGTAGGAAAAATTGCACTTGGTACTACTGCACATCAGGGCGAAAGTTACAATTGTGTATGCGATGTGTGTGCGTGTTTCTGTCTGCATGTGTGTGGTCATCTGCAGAGACCATGTTGTGGAGTCTGACAGCAGTGGGGAGGAAAGACCAGCAAATCTCTCCGTCCCTCATTGTGGGTGCCGCAGCCTTCCTCTGAAGGAGCTGCTCAGTGCTGTCAGAGTCTCCTGCATGGGGTGGGAGATGTTGTCCAACAGGGATGACAGCTTAGCCACCATTCTCTTGTCACTCACCACCTCTGCTGGGTCCAGAGTGCACCCTAGAACAGAGCTGGCCCTGCGGATCAGCCTGTTCAGTCTCTTCCTGTCCCCAGCAGACATGCTGCCGTCCCAGCAGACCACACCGTAAAAGATGTCTGAAGCCACCACGAGTCATAGAAGGCCTTCAGGAGTGGCCCTTCCCTCCAATAAACCTGAGTCTCTGCAGCAGGTACAGCCTGCTCCTGAACCACAGCCACATACGGTTTGTCTATTCAAGAACTTCCTGTCATATTTTTTGGTGGTTACATTAGGATATATTGGTAAGTGATCAGTCCCCATACTCTAGGTATTTAGGGTGAAGCTGCTTTCATGTTGACACTGAGGGTAACAAAAGGCTGCTTTTCAGCCAGAAACCATAAAGATAATAACCAAGTTGTTATCCAACACTAAATAAACCATAGTTTCTCTTTCAAGAAGCCATATGGGATAGTTAGTGGCAACTTGCAATGATCTGCAGATTGCAACCAGATGAATATGCCCCATCTCACCATCCTATTACAAATATATAGAAGAAACAACACAAAAACCTTCTGTAGAGCTTGTGTTTGGCTTTTCAGGCAACTAATCATGTAGAGATTGTAATCCTTTAGATTGGGCACCCAAGTATTGCAGAAAAAGCTCTGACCTTCTATGAAAAGGCAGACATAGCATCCTTAGAATCTCCCAGTGATTTGTCCCATTGTGAAGCCTTGAGCTGAACATTTCCACTCATGGCCTATTGGTGCTTTAAAACTAGACAAGAGCGTCTTACAACGAGAACAAGGCATGGTAGTGACTTATCAATCACAAGGAAGGCACACCAGAAGCACACAACACGACTCAATACTATTACTATTTAAGTCATTACTCAGTGAAGTCAAAATATGAAGCCTCAAGTGTTTTAAACAATATAATGAGCAAGGGGTGGATTGGACTGAAGAATCAATCAACACTGCATTCTAATTTGCTACTGACTTGTTAATCATACAGTAAATTATACACTTTTGTATTTTCCTTTTTGACTCCAGTCCATAATTTACAAAATAAATATGCTTTTCTTTGTTTTTCCCCAATAAGTAGAGCTAGCCATAGGAAAGTATACCTCTTTTCAAATGTGGAAACTACCTCATTATTTAATGTGGTTAATGTTGCAAAGGACCAATTTTAGTGCAGAGTATGAGCCTTTAGACTTTAAATATTTGGACTTTCCTTTCAGTTTAGTAAGAAAATGTCTTCTATAGATGGCAGGATTTGATATAAATTGCTCATTGCAACAAAAACACGAATCATGTTTTCATACACGAATGAAAACATAATTTTGGCTATTATATTCCATTTCTGTTAATAGAGCCCGCTAAATCCTACACACTCAACTAGAAAGTGCACCTAAATGCACATATTTAATGTTGTTGTTCAGCCAAGTTCTGAAAGTTCAGCCAACCCAAATATGACTCACTGTTGCGCCCAGTCTTTTCAGACTAAAAATACAGCAGATACAGAAGCAACGCCAGCATGAGGTCTGGTACTGACACCAACAGCTCCAGGTGCCTTCTCTGACTTCTCCCTGCCTCCCAGTGGCGTTGACACCTCACTCCTCACTCCTCGTCTGACTCTCTGATTCCTCAAGGATGTGGGTGGTGTCGACAGTGATTATAGCAGTTGGTTGTGGTGGCCACATGCAGGGGAGTCTTATTTATTCAGGCCAAAAAGTGAGTCTGTTGCAGAACAGGTTCAAACTGCTTTCATTTGCGTTTTAAAGATGCAGAAAGAAACAAGTAGAAAAAACAAATAATTTTAAGTGTTCATTTCAAAGTGTGTTTTCATGAAAGGCTTAGCTGTTAGTCAAGTTAAAGTTCAGTCCTTTCATGCCCACTTCAAAAGACAGCAGTGCAAAATGTTTGATACCCCAGAGCTAAGAGCCTTAGTTAGGTCAGGTTTTTTTTTTTTTTTTTTTTTAAAAAAGAAGCTTCAGAGTACTTTTACCCTTTGGCTGATTTCACTGATTGCAATATAAAAAGGTGTGCTAAGGTCACAGCATATATAAACACAGCTATTTTACTTCACGCCTACCTAATTTAACAGTATTTCAATCTGCAACTCAGACAGAGAGGCAGTGCCAGCAGCAAGTGAAAGTGACACTGCCAATCTGTGAGAGGGGAACTAGAAGAATGTGACAGCTGTCTGTATCAGGAGAGTTTATGTCTGTCCACACTGATGCAGCAGGATGAACCATGTATAGGGTTACAATCTGATTCACATATACCTTTATATTGAATTTTCACCCACATGACATACAAAAACACCTTAAATCTTCTAACAGAAGAAATGGAAATATGAGGAAAAAGTGAAGTCAAAGTAAACAATGTCTTCTTTCTGAAAGTACAAATCCTTCCCATAATGCTACAGTGACACCAGACAAAACACTGTGACACAACCAACATTATTGTGATTGTGTGCAACGAACCTGTCAAGTCAAACCAAGATCCATTTAGTGACTTAAAAACAATCAATAAAATCTTAAAATCTATTCCAAAATGTAGTGGAAACCAGTATAAAAAAGCAAGCCTGTCAGGAGTCGAGCTGCTGGAGTCTTGTAGATGAAAAAGCAGAGTTTTGCTGATTCCAAATTAAAAGCTAGTTATGATCAAGTATGGATGAAGTGAAGACATGAATTACTTTCTCAAAGTCAGCAGTTGAGAGCACGTTCTTAATCTTCTCAACGGCCCTCAGATGGAAGAAACTTTCTTTAACAGAAGAAATTATATTTTTTATTAAACTTGCAGTCGTGTTACTTTCGAAATGGCTGCTTTAAAGACAGGGACGAGGCAAGAGACCACTCACACTCAGTAGCCCTCTAGCCACGGTGAGACAGCAGTAATATGATGTAGTCCATCTGCTATTTGTTGCTCTCAGCAGTACACACTCATCAACATACTGCCACATCATATCTGTTTGCATTTATGAATTCATTTAATTCAGTTCAGTTTAGTTCAGTTGATTTATATAGGACTAATTCACAACAACAGTCGCCTCAAGATGCTTTATATTGTAATGTAAAGACCTCATGAGACCCACCAATCAAACAATAGCCTTTTGTAAAGCGTCCCCACATTTCTTGAAAGGCACTATACAAATCTAAGTTAGTATTATTGTTATTACTCTGAATAAGCACTTGCCAACAGTGGGAAGGAAAAAATCCAGCAGGCTCAGGCAGGGGCAGCCATCTGCCACGACTGATCAGGGGTGAGGGGAGAGGGAGACAAGTCACACTATGAAGGAGAGACAGAGTTTAATACATCAACATTAATCATTAATGTTGGTGTATTAACACATGAGGTATGAAAAGGTAAATAAGTAAAGAGGAAGTAGTCAGAGAATCATGCTGACTATTACAGCATAACTAAGGGATGGTTCACAGTCACCGGATCCAGCCCTAACTATCAGCCCTTTTTGTGTCACACTTACGTTCAGGAGCATACCCAATATTAGATCCCATTCAGTGCTGATGAATGGAACCGAATCAGTCCTTAAGAAAGAATGGGATTCTATTTACTGATAAAGTGATGCTAAATTAATATTTTGCACTCTGAAATTCCCCCATGAATTCCTGTTTATTACAGTCACCTCCTGATTTAGGAATTCATCTTCAGAACTACACGTGGGAAGTAGTGAAGTACAAATGCTTTGTTACTATAATTAAGCAGATGTTACAGGCATGGCCCTTTAAGGGTGAAGCCTGACGGGAAATGTATTCGGGATGTGTGTAGCGGGACTGCCTGGTGTGGGTGTGTAGAGAGAGAGCGGAGAAGGGGAAAAGTAACGGTTAGCTACAGAAGAGACGGAAAGAAAATAAATAAAAGGAATATAATAACTCCCTCGACAGCCAGAGTTGTGTCGGCGATGCTCGCTGTGAGTAAACTGTTTCAGCCCACTGTACGCGGTGTTCGTGCCTTGGAGAAGAAATAAAGTTCGGTGAAGCAGTTTCCTACGCCTCCTTTGATCTTTTTGCTAGCGGAGTTGACCTGTATAGTAAGCTGGTTGCCGGCTACGAGCCAGTTACGGAACCTTTAAGTAACTGCCAGAGGTTTCCTTACTACGGTTTGGGGCCGCGGATCTGGCGCGGTAACACAGAATTTTAATTTTTTTTTTGAGTCTTTATTTTTCAGACAACTTTTTACTTTTACTCCTTAAATCTTTACACAAATATCTGTAAACATCAGTCAAAACACACATTGTGAAATGCCATCCAAAACAAGCTGAGGTATACTAATACAAAGGCTGCATGAAAATACTCGGTTAAGTTAGTGCAGGATGAACAGTTTAGCTTTTTGTACTATGGTGAATTTACAATAGCGCACTGTATTGCACTGGCACACAGTGGCTGTGGTGTGCACCAGTCTAACATAGCGCCAGAGTAAAGTAATTTGGTTTTACTATCAAATAGTTTTTAGGGTATTAGCATATGCTTCCCCTGGACCATCTCAATCCATGACCTCAGATCTTACAACCAAAATATCCACTGGTGTTATTGAAAAAGTTGAAACATCACCTGGCTGGCTATTTGTTCAAAGTATCATTGTAACAACATAAATTATGCTGATATGTTGTTCAAAATGTGGGAACCAGCATTTGCTGTTTGGGTACATGAGAGAACCTTGTATCAAGGGACCCAGGTGGTTTCAGGTGGATATTCTTCAAAGACCCCTGATTGGACCATTTTTTCTTTTGGTAACCAATTAGATGTTCACATGTCAGGTACATTATCAGGTATGCTACAGCGAGCACCTTGTGAGCTTTCTGGTCACTGATGGTCTTAAAATTAATTTTGTTGAGTTCAATTACATCAAAAGCTGTCACGGTCTCGAGTCAGTGACCTAGTGTTTTGATTTTTGATTTTGTCATTATTTATCATCTCTAGTCTTTTGGGTTCAATGTTAGAGTTCTTAATCTTCTGGTTTCTGTCTCTGTGTTCAATGGTTGCTCTGTCTCTCCTGTCAGCTGTATATTCTCTGGTGAAGTCTGCGTCTCTGTGCCAATCTTGCAAGGTTGTATTGTGTCATCTCAACAAGAACAAATGCAACAAGTTTTAAGTTGTTGAATTTCATGCAGATCGTTGATCATTTACTTATGTTCACCATGGAAACATAGAACCATTTTATTCAAATGACAACTTGTGAATGTAATAATGAACCAATTTCACTTTTTGGCTAAGTTTGGCTGGCAAGGTGTATTCAGAAATAGTGTGGGCATGATGCAGATACACATATTTACAAAGTAACTGTCATGGTCCTGGGTCATTTGACCCAGCGTTTTGTGTTTTCTATTATTATAATATATTCTGGTTGTGGTTTCTAGCTTGTTGGTTTTGGTTTGGTTCTTCCTCAGTTTAGTGTTAGTCATCCCTGCCTGTGTGTTCCCTCTGTGTAAAGTCCGTGTTTCTTTGTATGTGTGAGTTCCTGTTTTATTTTGAAGGTCAGTGTCTCAGGTTATTGTATTCTGTTTTACTTCTCTCAGTCTCATCAGCTCCAATTTTCCCCAGCTAGGTCTCCTCCTGTTTCTCATTGCCTCTTTGTGTATATAAGCCCTGTGTGTTTTCCGGTGTGCATTGCTGGTTTGTCTGTGTGGTTCCCTTCATCTGTCTTCATCTCCCTGCATCTCTGTTTGTGTTTCAAGGTTTCAGGTTTGTTTTATTCTTAGTTTCCCAGTTTAGGTTTTGTCAGTTCTGTTCTCGCCACCCTTGCCTTTTGTTGTATGTCATCCTCCTCAATAAAAGCTCACTTATATCAGTAGTGCCTGCATCTTGGGTCCTTTAATAATTCCCACACAGTTTGCCCTGCTAACCATGGCAGTAACAGAATAACAAAAGCCTATAATTTCATTTCAAATTTCATTAAAACTGATGCACAAACTTCTAGGACATTCTGTATCACACAACAGACCATATTATTAGTCAGATAATTCCAATAAAAATTATCCAAAAGGTACTGGCAGTACAAACACAGTGGAGAAATCCAGTCCAGTTACTCAAATAAGTTTCAAGGTCTTTATCCAAAAGGTAAAAAATGCAGTGGACTGCTTTTAATGATGCAAATTTGGCTTGATTTTACAGCACCGATTCCGTGTGAAAGAATACACCAGATCATATTTTCCAAGAGTTGCACAAGTTTAAGTTTTATAGGATAAGCGGAAGCGAATGGATGGATGGATGGATGCACAAGTTTACAGAAGAAAATATGGATGAAAGTTTGTTACATATGAAGTATTCTACATATACTTCTCAGTAATGTGTTCTAACACCTTCCGCTTCCCACATTTACCCACTTAGCAAACACCATTATTATTTGTGACTCTTTACAGTACAGCAGAAAAAGACCAGGCTGTTGATATTAAACCTCCTGCTAATGATAAATTGGAATTAAAGGAGAAAACTTTGTGCATCCTCTCGCCTGTTCCCTGTGCTCCTGTAACAATTGATTTCCTCCTCCGTGATCAATAAACTCTTATCTTGGAGAACTGATCAACTTCTCTCATTAGTTGGAAAAACTCTGCATTTATATTGCTTAAGTAACACTGGGATAACAAAGGTTGTGTTAATAAATTAGCCAATTAAGATGTAAGCTATAGTACCTAAAATTATCTCTCTGTAAAAGTTTATATAAATTCAGAGCTGTGTAAGTTTTAAAGCGCTCCTCCAAAAGAGACCTATAACTGAGTTCTGGGCATTTTGTCTCAGTTTTTCATAGTTGCTAAGACACATTTCCTTTTTTTCTTTTAAAGAGTAGATATAATTTTACAAAACATCTGAGTCTGCAAAACCAAACAGTTACATTAAACTACATATAACAGTGCTGTATACATTTTAATAAAGTAAAAAGTAAACTGAAGTCACAATAAATGCAATAAGACTTGGATTACCACATGTTAGCTCTTTATAATGCTCATGCTTATAATGCTAATGCTCTTATAACAGAAATACATGCTCAAATTCTCAATCCAGCAAACTAATTCATTTGTTTGTTGCCTTTGGGGTGAGTTTTCATGTCTGGGAAATACTCCACCATTAACTCATTCCACTGTTGTATTTCCCACACAACCCAAACTCTGAACTACTACTTTTAAAAAAAGAGGGAAAAAATGCTGTGAAGTTTCACCCCTAACAAACTCACAGATCTGTGGAGGACAGTCGGTCTGATAGCTGAAGGCTCTGCGACATTCACTTTTTATTAGTGTACAATTAACTGAGGGGCCAGGAATGAATTTGAGAGTGTCAGAACCAGACTGTACTGTAATTAGATATAATTTTCAGGTATCTGTACTTCACTTGAATTAGATTTTTTTGACTACTTTTTACTATTGCCCCCTACATTTTTACACAAATATATATATGCTTTTTACTTCTTACATTTCCAAAACAGGCTTGTGACTGACTTGAAACAAAAACACATGAAACCCAGGCCTATTCCCAATATTACTCAGCAGGGGATGTCGCATACAAAGAGAGGGAAGATGCAAAGCCAACAAAAGAACAAACTAAAAACAAACAAACAAAACAAAAAACGTGTGGGCCATTGTTTTATTTATTTATTTATTTTTATTTGGCCCAACAGCGGAACAACTGCAGGTACCAGTCTTAAACTGTGGTTGGGGTACTTCACCATCTAGCTAGCTCTACAGAAGAGGAGCGATTATTAAGGGTGTCGCAGGTAATTTCAAAGGCAACATTTCAGCTATCAGCTCAACAAACATCAGGAAACATGTGTGCCGTTTGTCTCACAGTGTGTTGCTAGCTAAAGGTTCAGCTGCTGTATTTCACAGGGAGAGAAAAGAAAGAGAGCTAACTTAATTTAGAGACAGATAAGAAAGACAGGAGAGGAAGAAGACAGGTTAGATTTAAAGTTATGGACGGCTCAGTGGGATTTGATAAGCTGGAAATGTAAGTCCTCATGTTTTTAAATCTGATATTGGGTCTGTACATGTGACACTATTGTTTTCATATTGTTGCTGCAAAACAAACTGAGGTAGACTAATTGTTATTTAAAGGTTGCATGAAAATCATCTGCAGGTTAGTGCAGGGTAAACAGGTTAGTTTGCAAACCCCCCCTCTTCCCTACTCATTTTCATGTTTAGAGGCAAAGCCACCCTCTACAATGTGGGCAACAGAAAACAGAGCAATTATTTCATTTTCCTTCTTTTTCCCTGCTCATGTTCTGTTTAACCGATTCAAGCTAAATACCTTTATTGGAATTAAAATTTAGACTAAAATTACATTTGTATTCCTGTCTACTAATATTATTTTGTTATTAAATCAATATAGCACAAGGTTCAGTTAGCTTTGCATAAAAACAGCTGGTACAAATGTTCTTCAAGGAGCTACTTTTTACTTTCTTAATTGAAGTACGTTGCAGACCCTGTACTTCTTCATTTTTACTTAAGTGAAGAAGTTGAATCAGTTCCTTAACTTTTACAGGGAATTTTTAACACTGGTATCTGTACTACTACTACTTACTTAAGTAGAAAATTTACTTTTATCATCTCTGAAAATAACATCCTGTTATTGTGTAGTTAGACCCTTGGAGAAACTTTTTTTTTTACATTGCTGTGAAAGCAGTATCAAGACATAACCCCCAAGAGCAACACAACCTAATGAAGACCAGAATATGTTTGTTGCACGATATAAAATATTGCCTGTCAGCTTTTTTAAGAGTTCACTACTTCTTGTGTAGGACATTGTCTATGAACCACCACGGCCACAAGAATCGACTTTTTTGGGAATTTACTGAAAACAAGTCCTTTCAGATGTTCCACTTCCATCCCCGGTGAAGACACAATTGCCTCAGTCCTGGCATGTCATTGCTGTTCCTTAGCTACCTGCTGAAGGATTCTCTTGACTGACCATGTGGGCAGCTAGGACACTCTGCTTTCCTGACAGACATCCCTATTTTTACTCCTGTTAAGGTGGCAGAGCACAAGCTTAGCTTGCATGCAGAGTTTTTCATGTTTTAGTCAAATGGCTCTCTGGCACGATAACATGGATGGATTACTCAACAGGCAAACCATGCACAGACCCAGAGCCTTTTTGGGTCTCTGTGGAAAGTCAGTCAAATATCTACCAATATAAGCAAAATGGCCATCGCATAATGTCTGCATACATTAGGGATAGAATGTGATCACAGAAGACAAGGACACAGCAAATGAATGACTAAGAGAAATAAAAAAAATGTTAGGCGTTCCTGTAAACTGTTTTTTTTTAACAGCTATTTTAAATTAAACTATATGACTCAATTTAACATACAGTTGTAGAAGTGTATCAGTAGAAGGCTGTGGGCGCTGAGGTGGCAGCATTATGGACAGGCCTGCAACACCAAGACCCTTCTGTAACACTGACCCTGGTGGGAACTGGACAGAAAATAAGTCACAACAACAATTTAGTTGTTGTTATAATAATTGTACCTGTAATCTTGGTACATGTAGAACATTTGACTTTTTCATTCATTGAGCTCAATCAGGGATTGTAACATCTAGTCCTTTTACTGAATCAAGTTGCAAACCTTTTGCACTTTGTTATTCTGGGCTATTGTGTAGAATTTTGAGGTGAAAAATGAATTGTATCCATTTTGGAATAAGACTATAGTATGACAAAAATACTACTACTCAGTAGAACTACACAAGACAAGTGAGGAAGAGAGTACAGCAAGTGTAAAGTGGGTGTAGATGAGTGTCAGGGTGATTTATGATAGAAGAGTAGCAGCAAGAGTGAAAGGGGATGGTGATTATAGTGGATAAAGAATGTAGATATTAAGGAGGAGAAAAAGAGGAAGACTTCAGAGGATGTTCATAGATGTAGTGAAGGAGGACATGCAGAAGGTTGGTAAGTGTGAATGGAATGTGTGAGACAGTGTGAGATGTAAGCAGAAGATCCATGACCCCTAAGGGGAGCAGTTGAAGAAGACAAAGAAAAACTAAAATGACCCAAAATTAAAACGATAAAGAATTAACACATGTTGTTATGTGAAAACTATGTTTTAGAGTGGGCTACTAGGCCATGCTAACCAGCTAGCACAGTAAGAAGCAGTGGTTAAGCTGTAATGGTCTGAAATAGCTTTCTAACACTTGGTCTGTAGGTTAATGTATATTACTGTCGAATGCTCAGTAATCAGAAAGTAATAACACTGCATGGCCCCTTGTACCTTGAACACGTCCCTTTTTTCTCTTTCATCCCTGTGATGTGTTCATATTGCAGATGTAAATAAAGCTGACACTGTGGTACTTCAGCATCTAGCTGGCTGTAAAGAGCTGGAGATGTTTTTAAGTGGCAAGTAATTTCAAGTACGTTTGAATAGGTCAACAATATCACCAGTCACATGTGTAGTTTTCATGCAGTTTGTCACAAAATGTGTCTGCTAGGTAATAGACAGTTTCTGTATTTCCCAAGGACAGAAAAAAGGTTAATGTGTGACACTGAGAAATACATAAGAAAGAGAGGATGAGAGGGAGATGAGAGGTAATTATCAAATATAAGGAGTATTTAGCAAGTGAAATGTCATAAACTGGAAATTTAAATCTCAGAGATGATGTGCTAAATCATCTGAGTTTTAAAAAATACATATTGGATCTATAATGTGCAGCTTAATTATGTTTCTGTGAAATGTCTTGCAAAACAAATTGCAGTACAACGGCCAGAGTATCTTATTTTATTCAGCGGCTGCACACTAATACTGTACAAGGGAGTTTGGTACAGTTTAGTGCAGGATAAACTGGTTAGTTTGCAGCAATGTGCTGTGGTGCAGTATAGCACCACAGTAGGACTCAAGCAGGGCCGGTTGTGATGTGTCAGGTTATATCAAAGGTAGTTGTTAGGTTGCATTAAGAGGAGCAGACATCAATTTATATGTAAGGTGCTTTTTAGTGTAGTGCCTAACCAGCAAATTATCCCATGTTTAATCCCAGGAGGAGACATATCCCTGAGGATTACATCAGGAAGGGCTCCAGCATAAAAATCTGCCAAATAAAAAAAAAGCAAAGCTAGCTCTTATAGCAGAACATTTATACTACTACAGTGTACTAGTGTAAAGTATGTATGTGGGATAACAAAAGCACTAGAAAGATTATGGAGTAGGTGGCAGCAGTGCACTCAATGAAAGTGACTACGACAGGCAGTGTTTTGTTCAGGGTTAACTGGACGATTGGATGGACTTGGGCTGAAGTGGGACAAGCTGGCAGGTGTAAGTTAGTGCTACAAATTAACCATGTTGCTGATGTTGTAAACAGCCTCTTAATTTCATTAGGGCGAGACCACAGACTCATAGACAGTTTAATGCACTGAACATGGCGACACTCGCTGTCAGATAGCTGTCAGCTGGCTCACCTTGGCCAAAGTGCCAAAACGAGTATGAGACCTAAGATCAGAAACGTTAGAGTTCTGTGAGAAGAAAGGTAAGGACATTCCAGAGCTCTCAGATACAGAACGGAAGTCAGATCTTGCATTTGCTATTAATGTAACTGTCCTTTACATTTGTACCTCAGACGTGGATCCTGACTTTAACACACTCTTTTCAAGCTCAACAAACTCAATTTCTCTCACTGAACAAGAAAAAAGAACTGAAACTGCAGATGAAGTAATTCAAGTATGAACAGAATAAAATAGTACTTAGTAAAAAGGTAGAAATCTTTGCGAACAAAATTGTGCAAAATGTCAGTTGTTTTGGGGGAATAGTGATGAATTAAATACTGATAAAATGCCTACTTCAAATTTTTATTGCTTAATTGTATGATCTACTCTTGCCAGTAGCAGATTATAAAGAGATAAAATTCATATTGAGCAGGATTGATTTCAGCTTCTCGGTGTAGGCCTCTAGAACAGACCTAGTCTCTTGTATGGCCTTTTGGGAAAATAATTTCCCACCATTACACTAACCAAATTGTACCTTCTGTACAAGCCTTATAGTCTCTAGGGGTTGGAAATTGTATATTATATCAGTCTATAAATTGTGTCAATCTACATCTGCTTATATCTTGTTGAATTCAGCTGGTTAAAAGCAGTGAACACTGGACTGGTAGCACATACCAGCTGATCACAGCCTGTACACAAAGAAAAATCTGCTCGAGCTCACAAAACAAGTTATTATGTGGCTCATTTCTAAGTAATTCTTTTCTCCACGCTGCACTGCTGGGCCTGATCCTTGGGTTTTTCCTACCTGCCAAATCCCGCTGTAAATCCGGCAAGGAGACACAAAACCGGGAGACACAAAGTGATTACAAAGAAAAATGAAATACCTACTGTACCACAAAGAGGTAAAATGACTGCAAAGTTATACAAACAAATAAAAAACACCCACAAAAACAAAGATGCATCATAAGCCAGAACAATAACAGTATCAATAAGAATAACAGAGGGACTGTAAATTGATCCCAAAGAGAGTCAAAGAGGTTATGAATTTTGGGGTCTTCTTAATATTGATGGTGAGCAGCCCTTCGTCTTATAATGCATCCTTATAAGCCGTAACTCCAGAGTTATGAGTCTTCTGAGTCTTGTAATGTCTGTGGTTTGCTTGGAAGTTAAAACTGACATTTCTGACAGCAAGTAAAAGGAGACAATAAAAATAAGCTTCTGCTTAGTGTTTCGACTATTTCATGAATCATTTACATTGTGGAAAGCAAAACAATCAGAGGTAATTAGCAGAAAGCTAGTTTGGTCTATGAATCAATACCTGTAATTACTCTCACGATGCTGCTTTTGACCCGTAGCCTTGAAGTTAGAAGGAACCCTACTTGACTCGTTTCAAGTTTTTGAGACTGGTAATGAAATGCAGACAGGAAAGTGTAGCATTTTGGAGACCTCAACAAATGAGGGTCAAATTTTTAATTTCAGGATTATTTTGAAAAGGTTCTAATATTATTTTCTCTGTAAAGTTGTGACATATGAACTGAAACTCACTAATGTAAATGGAATCTAAAGAGTTCACATAATTCAGAATGAGCGGGTTAAGCTTAGTGGACCCTGCCCCCTCAAGTTTTGGAGAAAATATGAACACGTTTGCATCAAGCTCTCTCCGTGCTAACCTGCGGTATATGTGACATGTGGAGCTGCAGGCTAACTGTCAGAAATGGAAGGGTCGGCTCTCAGAGGCACTTGTTTCTTCACAACCCTTGTATCAATACATAAAAATGTGGCAATACTTTCCAGCTTCATGTTTATGCATGACTGGGCTTCGGCTAAGATCTTTTTTGCATGGCGAGAAAAGCTTGTGGTTTGAGTGTCTGTAAATAGACTCTTGGCTGTCCTGCGTGGGAGGACCGGTGGAAGTCGGTGAACCTAAAAAGAATGTCGGGCTAAACAAAATGGCCTGCCAGAACACCTGATTCACATTAAATCCATTATCTTTGGTCGTCTCCTCAGTCTGCATCTATTTTTCATAGCTGTTACATCAGAGGATAGGCTGGCAATGAATCTGTCATTTATTATGAAATACAGGACCATTTTCAGAATTACTGTCCTGTGTGCTGGGATTATGTCAAGTGTACAATTACTTTAATCTACTGAATAATATCTGAAGTATTATACACTTATTTTAGTAGTTTCTAATATTTTCATTTGTGTGGATATGCTTTTAATTTGTGTTTATTTTTGGGATGCAAGTTCATAAATGGAGCTACATCAGAGGATCTGAGGGTCACTGTGTGGCCTTTGTGCTATTTAGCGCTTCATTGCTTGTTCATCTTGTGACCATTTTTGGTTGGAATGGCATATCCCTTTTCCTCACTTTATTGAACTTGGGAAATTCTAGGGTTTTGAGTTCTGGTGAGCCTAAATTTGCTTGATCAGTATGATAGAATATGTTGTTTCTCCACTTCACAGCTATAAACTATATTTCCACATGTTAAAAATAACAGTATCAGAAAAATATTTAAGAAGATCAGCCTGGTATCAAAATATAGGTAAACAGGAGACCCTTCAGATGCTAGAAGCGGTTTTGAGCAGCTGTCTATTCCAGACTGATACTCACATGTCACTTTTCTACTCTGACTGAACAATCCAATGTGGCTTGTAGCGCATATCGTTACACACCACAGGGTCATATATCCCTTTTAAAGTTTACACAAAAACTCCAATTGTCCTGTCAATGATAAGAAAACAGATGAAGCACACCAATTCTTGTTTCTGCTTCTACATGTTATAGACTTTAAAATATGCCAGTTTTGCTAATGAAACTATTACTTTGTTATTTTTAAATTATCTTTAAACATCAATATCAAACGGCTGGTGCTGAAAAATGAAGCCAAGGTGGCAAGTGCCAAAAAATTGCAGTTTCTGAAGTGGCTAGATTGAGGCATTTTCAATGTTCAAGAAAATTACAAATTATTTTAGTTTAGGGGGTTTAAACAATCCCCTTCTTCACTACTGCATGGTGGGTGAATTATACACAGGATTACAATCAGGGGCATGGCCACTTTAGTTTAGCAAGTGAGGCTAACACAAGCAATATAGTTGATCGGCTCACCTTTGTGTCACCTTTGAGTCATGAACTGAACCATGTATCTGATGATATTTTGGACTGTATTTGACTGAATTATCTTACAAACATCACGACTTGATGTATGGTATAGACTGTCCAGTCTGCTTCGGTCTTATTAAAAGAAAGTCTCAGATATTCAAGCTTGCTACAGTAGTGCTAGCTGACTTAGCTCAACACCTTTTTTGTCTTTGGTTTATAAATGCAGTCCGTGTGGCTGTGTCAAATGTCATATTCGGTTTATGCCGGTATGTCATACTGCACAAAGGCATAAGTGCATACATTCACATACACATACACTCATTTGTGGGAGGCAGACTCCACACTGGCTAGTTCAGGAGATAGAAGAGTCCTCAGTGGGAGTGTGAAGAGTTCATCTCAATTTATTAAAAAGTGGGAAAAAAAAAAAAAACAGTGTGAAGAATAAAAGGATGTGTTCCCTGCTGGGACCTGTATCCTCTATTTAATTTGCAAAAAGGGCCGTACATCAAAAGTCAAGGATGTCCTTTTTAAAATATTCACTGTGGCTTGTTAGGAGCTTCATCACTCGCTTCTATGAAAGGCAGATGGAGTTGAGCAGTGGAAGCTTTCTCTCTCTCTTTCTTTCCATTGGTCATCTTGTTCCTCTGCCTCCAGGCCTGACAGTCTGTCATTCTATAGGGCATTCCTTCCTTATCTCCCAGGAGGATATCATGCTGACAAGCTCTAGTTGAAGTGAGCATGACAGTGGAAATGGTGAGGAAGATGTTTCCCCATAAAGGAGTTGCTCAGTCCACAGTGTGGAGGAAAAAACTGCTGCTGTGGCATTTCTGTCTGTATAAAGAGACAGTAGAGGCTTGCTGGTGTCCCACACCGCACACAACATGGTGTTTCTCTGCAACAGCCAGCATGTCAAAATATTTAGAACATGCTGGGAGAATGACTGACACTGTTTGATGACCACACGGGCATGAAACAGAATCCAACGAGTTCTGTTTACCAGCTTATTTGTAATGTGTGAGCAGTTGTAAGAAAGTGTGTCGTGTGTATTTCTGCACCAGGTGCTCCTCTGTGTGAGTGTGCATTCTTTAGCCCTCACATATGCTCAGAGTAAAATGCAATAAATCAAATGAAATTAAAAAAAGTACGTCTGCTGTGTTCCTAGCAAAAGCAATTTCTAGCATGTATCATTATACGCAGATTTATCATGCACCATGTAGGCTGAACAGTACTGACAAATGGATAAATATCAGGTGAGGAGTAAAGTCACACTGAAGTCATTACTAATGAACGCATTTTTAGAAAAACAGATACGTCTGTGATTAATATTATTGTTGTCTAAATGGCTATTCGGTCATTAATCACACTGATTAAACAGCTGCAATTAAAAAGAGAGACGTATTCTTTTCAGCAGTGCTGCTTATTGCTGGGAATACTAACTGTGAACTAATCACCAAACATTTCGCATCTTTTTCAGTCTTAAACGGATTGTTTTTGAATGTCATCGTAGCATTTCATTACTTGTGTTTTTGTTTTTTTTCAACCAGCATTAGCTGCGGTGTTTGCTAAAGTAGGCCAGAGTGAGTCCTTTAAGTCAAGTCACTGCAAGTCTATAATAAGCACACATGGTTTTCAGACATTTCACATGATACCTTCAGGGACATATTGTTATTTACATCACAGACTGTATGTAAAAGATGGACCAGCATTGACCATATTTGGATGACAGGGAATGATCAGAGCACAGCAGCTTGACATAGACTGCAGTACGCAGACGCAGGTAGTTGCAAGTGTCACCTGTTAGCACCATACAGTCTATTAAAACGGTACTACATGAAAACAAAAGCACCTTTTTGTGGGTGGAAGCATCAAATTATTGCCAGATTATTGCATCAGAAAGGCAAAAGGCAGACTGCTGCTGGCTGGAGCTAGAGATATCTGCATCAGCATCTACTTGTCAATCAAGAAGAGGATGCTTTTTACTTTTTCTCTCTCTTTTTTTTTTTAAACACACACACACTCCCTATCTCCTAGCTTCCTCTTCCAGGTTTTTTATCGTAGCAGTCAAGTGGCCAGTTGAGGAACTGCACTTTTTTTGGCACCCCGAGGTTCGCCTTAGTTTTGGGTGTGCCAAAGGTAACTATGTGGTTAGAGACGTGTGGTTTGTGGAGATTTTACACACACTGAACATGTGATATAAAACAAGAACATGGATAAAGAAAGTATCATTTGTGGTGGCACAACATTCATTGTGTTTGTTTTACACTGACTTCTAATAAATGCCTTTTGCTTTTTCTGACTAGGAAGCATTTCATTTTATTACTAGATTTTTTCTCTGTTTAGTTGAAACCACGTGCTAAATTTAATATGTGCTTTAATAGGCCTCCCTGAATTTCTTCATGTGCTGTTAAGAGCTGCGTTCACCTAAGGCCTACTTTATTGCACCTCAGGGTACACACCTTAAGCAGTGAGAGGAGTGCCAGTCTAAATGAGGTAATATAGTATTGATTTGCGCTCCCTTTTCATATTTTTAAATCTCTTTTTCCTCTCTCAAATGCCTGCTTGGCCTCAGGCATTTAAATTCCTGAGCAGCTAGTAACAGCCACTACAGGAGGAATGTATCACTGCTAATGACCTAACTAATTAGCCACCTGGTAAACATTATCTGGTCATTTTTCACCTACAGCAAACCTAAAGATATTAGCTTAGCCTGCTCCTGGCCTGATATGTGAAGCTGTTTGTAGGGCTTTGAATAGAAATTAGGTTTTACTTTGCAACAAAACTTTCTCTTTACCTAGACTAACTGTTCCAAATAAAGGTTTAACATGCACAGAATGTCTGCTTACCATCATTGTGTGTGTGTGTTGTGTGTGTGTGTTTGGTGAACAAGACTTTAATTTATGCCTATAATATCAGAAAATAATTGACCTTCACTGTGAAATGGGAAGTAGAAGGAACAGCCATTTATCAAATCCAAGTTAAGGACATTCTTCCTACATTTGTGTGTGTGTGTGTGTGTGAGAGAGAGAGTTTGCAGCTTGATTTTATCTATTAAAGTCAATTAAAGACAAAGTAAAATCCCAATCTAAGTACTATGTTTTTCACAATTTCTGTTGAGAAGACTTGCTGCTTTTGATGGAATTAACTGTTTAAGAACTGTACAAGGTTTTAAAATCTAAAGCCTTTTTTTTTTTTTTTTAAAAAAGCTTTCACAGTTTGAATGAAGTGCAAGTATTAGTGAGCCTCATGTTTTATAATATGCAGTGACTTTAATTATACTAAAAAAAAAAACATGTGCGGGAAGTAAATCTTTGTTTGTAAAAGGATGTCAAGGGTCATGCAGCATGGCACTAAACCAGAGCGTTCTCAATAGAGCTTTATTCATGCTTTCATCATTTCCATGTTTGCAGATAATGTTTCTGCTGGTTTTGATTCTCCCACAGCAGAGCTCGCCAACAAAACTGTTCAGCAGCCAGCTCTCATGTTTCTCAGATTTCAGAGTCAGCGCGTGAATGTAGCTGAGGTCAGGAGTATGTTTTTCAAATGAATCTCCATTAGAAAAATCCATTACTTAAAGGTCAATTCAATAAGAATTTTTCAAAAAAGTTTTCAGTGTAATGATTTATTCAGATCAAGTAAGTGAATGTGATCAAAATGGGACTAACAGGAAATACAAAATACTTTCAGGCATCTCAAACACAGAGGAAGTATATATGTTCATGAACTTAGTCATCCAAGTATGAATATGCAGACTCTGCAAACTTGAGCTTGAGCTTTGGCGGGTAAACTGTACACGGAAACAAAGGAATGCACACAGAAGCCTTTTAATCAAATGAGGGCTTCTAATACAATCTCAAAACCTTTGGTTATATAGACGATAATTTAGCTTTTTATTTGTTTTTAAAAATGCATCAGTATCCATAAATAGGAAACAGATTTCAAAATATCATTAGGGTCAGACAGCAGCCAGAGGATTTGTAGACTGTGTGATTGTGATTGAAAAATGGTGGACCCTTTCTGATTTGCAGCATATTCCAAATAGTAAATTTTGGCAAAATGTACTTTATTATTGTGATTTCCTTCATAATTGCATTTCTATAATTACTACTTTTTGCTGCAGTAGACAATTATTGCTACAATACTCTTTCTGTTCTGGTTGCACAGTGGTGGATAGAATTACAGGAAAGTATATACATGTCATCTATTTATATTTATATTATTATAATGATACATTTCATCTTTAGTCACACTTACATGCAGAAATGTGTGAAGTGGTTTTATGTTAGAAAAACTGGCAGGTGTAGCAGACTTTTTTTTTTATCCCCCCTGGAGTAATGTAGCAGTATTGCAGTTACATAGTAATTATTTTTTAATCAGTAAGGTCTGTCAGAGCTTTGGGTAGTGCCACTGATTCTCTGCCTGCATCCCCATGGCATGGAAAGGCTACAATCAGAAGCAGATTGAAAATCTATTTCTACATCCAAAGGGGATCGGCTGGCTCAGAGAAGCGCTGAAAACCAAAGAGTCTGCAATCTGTCTGCATCTGAGGCTTTTCCAGTGGGAACCCCAGTCGTAGCTGTAAAACCCAGAAAACAGGTCATCAAATGTGAAGATTTCAAAAAGACTGTTTGAGCCTTGGATGAATTCTAAATTCAAGGTTTCTCAAAGGGCCTTTTTGTAACTAGTATATGGGTACACATACCAAAAAGTAAAACTTGCACAAATAATTAAGAAATAAATTGTTTCAGTACAATATACTTTTGCTGTTTCAAAATGAGCATGTGCCACTATATGGAAATTCAGTTTGTATTCTGCTTTTTGATGTTAGCATCTGAAGGGTCTCCTGTTTACCTATGGTATAACTAACTACTAACTACTAACTTAGTAGGCAGGAATTCTCATTTACAAGATGTTAGTTAGTCCTCAGTGCTCAGAGACAACTATTAGCGGGCTTCATTTTTGGCTTAATCTGAATTCTTTGTGTGAGAATTCTTTGTGTGCTCTATATGTGACTAAACATGTTGTTTAGCACAAGTCAGTCCTCATTTCCTCATGTTTGTCTGTGAAAATAGAAAATAGGTGCAGTGATTTATTGAAGCATGCAAACATGAATGGAAATACAGTATATGCATATACAATCCTAATTCAGTATTTGATATGGCCGTCTTTATTCTTCAATATTACCTAAACTCTCCAAGGCAACCTTTCTTGTGATTTCATCGACTCTTCAGAAATCAATTCTCCGGGCTTCTTGAAGGCCATTCAACATTTTTGAATGCGGCCTGCCTTTTATTCCATTCTGTGTCAAGATGTTCCCACATTGCTTCAATAAAGTTCAAGTTTGGAATCTGGGGAGGCCAGTCCATGACTGACACTATTACACTGTGCATTTTTTCTGTCCAGGCATGCTTTTGTGCTTGGGATCGCTGTCAAAAATGAAGCTGTTGGCAATCATTTCCAGATAGTATTTCATGGGGCCCTTAAACTTATTTTTTTCCCAAACATTTTTTTTTCCCAAGGACACACTGCACAACAACATCCGTAAAAGGACAGGGCAGAAAATGAGTGCAACAGCAACCAATATCTAGAGACAAATCTTTAAAACAAAGTCTGGAAAACTTGTTCAAGACCACTTTTAAAAATTTACAAGACGGTTTAGCTGCCTGGAAGCAAATTATAAACAGATTTTTACCACCATGGAACCTTGGATAGTATAAAGATGGATGCAACGTCTGTGCCTGAAAACTGACGTCCCTTACCTGTGGTTGCAAAAAGATTTTAGGTCTTGCAGAAGCCTATGGGAAAAAAGCTGACCTGCCTCAATACTTTCCTCTTGATGTTATGGTCTGAGTCACTCATTTTAGTTCATATTGAATAAAAGAAACAGTTTGCAAATCTTGGTCATATTATGTTTCAAAATAAATGTTCAGAATGTGTTAAAACCAGTGAGGGGTTTGCAACATTCACAAAAGTACAGCATTAAAGAAAATAAAATGAGCGTCTTTTACAAAACTATACCATTGCAGCACAAAGGTCAAAAGTAATTTAATGGCTCACTGATTCAAAGATTAATTTTAACTAGCTGTTATAACAGAGCTTTCCAGGTGGAATGAGTACATTTTAAATCCTACTTATAATGGGTTTGAGAAACTCTGCATTTTTCTATACTTGTGTGTAACTTTGAGTGTTCACAAATTGAAATTGGCATGTTATTTAACTCTGATTCACCCCTTTGAGCATTTAAATCCCCCCCTCTATGGAACAGAGAGAAACAATGGAAGCTGCCAGCT
Organism: Simochromis diagramma; assembly: GCF_900408965.1. Taxonomy (NCBI): domain Eukaryota; kingdom Metazoa; phylum Chordata; class Actinopteri; order Cichliformes; family Cichlidae; genus Simochromis; species Simochromis diagramma. The sequence continues at coordinate 2,400,597 of NW_024386757.1, read as the reverse complement.
GTTTTCCTTTAAGCAGTTTATGTTTTCTATATAAATCTGTTGCAGTATGGCACAAAAATGCAGTCATACTACTGATGGTCCTTTCAGGTTTGTTCAGGAAACCGGCACTCCTGGCTGTCACTGACAACCAGCTAATAGAAAAATCTTGTATTAAATTGAAGTACATAGTACTTAGTATATATCAACTGTATACACAGACCCTGGATAGAATTTGTGGCTTATGAAGGATAATACAAAAACCAAAGTGTAGCGTAAACAAGAAACTTATTGAAAGGAATGTTAAAATGGGAAACCCTTTGGATGATTATGTCACATAGATACAAAGTAAAATGCTACATTTAATAATTTTCCCAAAATAAATGGCTTTTGTTGGATACGACAAAATAAGAGCAGCACAATGTTGAGATTATTGCTTTATATAAAATCACTGAAACCACTTTTGAGTGCCATCTCTTTCATTGCATGTATTTCACATTGGTGACTTGCAATGAAAATAATTCAAAAACATGTCTCGCTTCTGTTTGATTCTGTTTCCATTATATTCAGTCTTCAGGCTTCATTTCAAAATATGATCAGTGGTGTGAAGGGCTGCAGTGAACCCTGAATACCCAAAATAAATCGCATGCTGAGGGGAAGTGAAATGAGCAGCTTGTCATTGTTCAATCAGCTCCTCTAACTTTGACTCTTGCAGAAAAACACAGAAAGGCAATTTAATCATTCAAGTCTGCCTGCACGCTGCATACTTTTACTTTCAGAACTTCTTCAGATTTGAACATAGAAGCAGATACATGTTTGTGCTGCAACACTGTAGCATGAGGTAGATTATACCTCATGAGACCACACTATGCAAAAGCTGATCCCTGTAGGTTTGCTTAAGCCCATAATCAACATGCACCTCTGCTCTGTTTCAGTTTCCATTTCTTTCCTCTCACTTCCACTTGTGTTGGGATGTCAACAGTTTTCCCTCACATCAATCAATGCACAGACTGCAATAACTACTAACCTGTTCTAGAGTACTTCCTTTCCAATCTGTCACAATGAAATCCAAGACAGAAAAAAACAATAATGATGAATATCCTGTTGCGATAAGTTTTTTTTTTAATTCTTTTACGTCACAAGCAATAAATCTATTGGGAAATTATGCACTAGCACTATCAAAAGTATCAAAGGAATAGCAAATAAGTTTTTTCTTTTTTTAACAATGCAATGGCAGAAAATTCAGCCTGCAGTAAATAAATAAGAACCAAAGAATTTCATGGTCACATTTCAGAGAAAGGAAAACATTTGCACATAACAGAGTAAACTCTTAATACCTGTAGTTATGCCAGGGTTGGGAGGGAGGTAGTTATTTCTCACACCAAACTTTGCTATGAGTCACACAATGCTGCCAATCTGAACATTTGGAGGTAATAAGTTAGCACCAGTTAAAAGTGTTTCATTAAATGTGACAAATGACTAGAATAAGATTAACTGAGACAAACAAGAGGGCGTGTCAGTTTTTGGCTCCTGCTGTCACTTCAAGTAAATGTAGTGGATAGAGTCACAGTCCTGATTATGTTGTACGTTTCAGTTAGAATATGAAAATGATGTAGATGAGCTCATGAAAGCACTTGAAAAAAAAAAATGAAATAATAAAAAGATGCATTTTCGTTCTTTTCAGCCAGAATAAAACCATCAACTAAGATCAGGTAAAATCAACTTCAAAACTGGAGCAGTAGAATTTTCATAGGAATATGTTTGTAAAATCTTTTCAAAATTAAAGCACTGATGATATAATATAATCTGTTTAAATATCCGCTATGTAGTTAGTGAGCTTTTCTTGTCAACATCTGTTCTAAAGCCACTAAAGTTCATGAACTGAGATACAAGTCGTTGTTGATGATAAGTAACTTCAACCCTGAATTAACAAAATATGTCATATACAAAATATACATTTATATAAAATGTAAAAATTCTCAGCAATCAGAGAACAAAAAAATATTAAGGAATATTGTAAGTATCAAAAATCCTTTAATTTTTCTCTAAAGCCAATAACCAGCTGTTCGAATTACTACTTAACACTGATGAAGACTTGCCTTTTATAAAATCTCCATGCCTTTTGAAATAAAAAATGAAATGCTTCCAATAGTTTCCTTTGGTGAAACGTGTTATTCTAGCCTTGCCATTTCACTGAGAGTCATGCCAGAAAATATGTGCCATGCTGTTCATCAGTGGCTATGAATTCACTGTACTGGGAATAAAATCTTACTCAGGTTACAGAAAACTGACTTTATAAACATTAAAAGATTAAAAATCCATGCAGGTTTACAATTCCTAAAGGCAATGACAAAAGCAAAACATAATAAAACAACAGCAACAGAAAACACCTGTTGAGTATAGATCTGTATGAATGAAAAAGATGCGACCTGAGTCACTTTCAGCTCTCATCATTGGAATGCAAAGGTCCGTTATTCGAGGTCATCCTCATCATTTACTTGTTATTATTTTGGTTTTTCATATTAATTTTTGTCCAGGTGTAAACAACTGTTTGTTGGTATGTTACGAAACTGGTTTTGGTGAAGAGATAAGAATTAAACCTTTCAACTTTAATTAGGTATAGCATGGTGGACAAGCCTTCGATATTGACTACCATTTTAATTCATGCAGTTGGTTTGTTCAGCACAGTTCACACCAAGTGTCTGATGCAGGGGGACACATGTTGCAGGATAATTGGTTGCATAGAGGAAAACTCATTTTGGTACAAAGATTGAAGTCTAAGATTGAATTCATTATCATTGATGGCCTTAACTGAGGCTAACTAACTCTAGGCCATCAAAAGTAATCAAGCTTTTGTTTTTATTAAATGTCAAGATTAGTACCTCTGATAAAGTTTTGAAGGTTTGAGTCTGGAGGCTGTGTAAACTAAACTGTTGTGTTACGTGTCATACTGCTATGCTATCTTAAATTGTGACCGTTAGGCTTGGGAACTCTTTGCCCTCCAGTTTATGAACCGTGAGCTCAATCGACTCATTAAAAAAGCTAAAGATTCATCTGCTACAACTGACATTTATGTGGCATTTTATTGTGTGTCTTTTTGTTGGTTTGATTTGAATCAACATAAAACACACTTGTATTATGTAAGGTGCCAAACTTGTCACTCCCATCTGTACAGAGAAAAACCACTGGACTCTCCAAATGGAAATGGAATACGCTGCTTCCTCTGCTAAAAGAAAATGGATTGGGTGAATGTTTAAAAAGTGCTATTGACAGACAGATTATTAGAAACAGTACAATAAATAAACGTAAAATAAATAATTGAAATAGACAAAAACTAGCATGATGATAGGAGGTAAATAAAAGTGGATGGCCCCTAATATGAATTTTTATAGCTTAATTATTTGAGATTTTTAACATTTTTAAAACAATGTGTTGTGCATCTAACTAAAAACGTATACATACATATCACAGAGAGATCAGGTACTCACAGCTTTGCTCTACTCGATGTACTGGTTGAGTCTGAGTTGATCCAGTCCCACTTCAATACCTAAAAAATACCTAAATGTTTTAAACCAGCGGTCCCCAACCCCCGGGCCTCGGACTGGTACCGGTCCGTGAGTCGTTTGGTACCGGGCCGCGAGGGTTGAGGCTCAGGTGTGAAATGTATGGTTTTCAGGGTTTTTATCGGTTTTCAGCGTTATTTTGTTATCGTTTTTATCGTTAACTCGGTTTTCCTGGGTCTTTTCACGTGTGTTATGAATAAATCTTCTTTTTTTCGGTACCGGTACTAGTTTTATTTTGTTGTATTTAAAGGCCGGTCCGTGAAAATAATGTCGGGCATAAACCGGTCCGTGGCGCAAAAAAGGTTGGGGACCGCTGTTTTAAACTCTGTGAGGACACTAATGAAATTGTCAGTCTTCCTGGCATCTATTGATTGCTCACTGGTTACTTTCCATGTCACAATGTCATAGAGTTAAGTACAATTTACCTCTGGCCGAGCAGGAGCCCCAAAAGGATTGAGCCTACTTGCTGTTTCATCTGCCAGATTGCCAGTTCCTGCATGTGGCGGCTCCCCGGCTGGGCTCATACTGAAAATGAATGATTACCAAGCGGCTGCGGCATCCTCTCTAAAAAGCTCTTAATCTGGGATCTACTGGGTGCAAATCTGTTTTGTCTTCTGGGTGGGTGCTGCTCCAAGGGGGCTTGCCCATCAACCACCACCCTGCTAGTTTGTCAAACTCCTCTCCTACAGGATAAATGGCAGCTCCAAAGTGCAACAAGCAAAAACCACAACTTCACTGTGACCATGGCAACTGAGTTAGAGAGCACACAGCAGGGTTTGCTGTCAGAATATGGACTGTAAAAGGACAGGCTGAGAGAGAACAGCACTGAGAGGGAAAAGTGGCAGAATAATGCCGCTGAGGACTTCTTTCATTTCACAGCTAGAGTGTGTGGGGGCTGGCAAGCTCTCACTCTCACATACACACACATTCTTGCTCACAAAAACACACTACCCCTGACCTGAATTTCACCCCGAACTGAAATATTCCCTGGTGCAGAATTATTCCTTCTGTGACAAATCCATATGTGGCCACTGTTATGACACATATCAGTGGTTTGAAAAGTTACGAAGCAACTTTTTCCTTATCTGCAAACTCATATCTTACTGCTACTTCCTTTCCCTGCGCTTGTTTTGTAAATTCCTGTCACATCTTTGGCTTTCTCATTCCAATCAACAAACATTCCAGCTCATTGTTGGCACACCTTGAAGGTCAAAGGAGGAGTAGAGTAAAAGTTCAAAACGATCAACACGGTCGAACGTTTGTGAAAACGGCTTTATCTAAGAAGCCTTTTGATGTCTGGCAGTGCATTCAGAATGTGACTATATTCTTGACACACATTTTTGGAGCGCGTCGCCCTGGGACCAGTACTATGAAATTGACATTAATGAGAACTGAGCTATTGGGGAAAGATGGTGCTTCTCAACTTTTCCTGACTCCTTCTTCAAGAATGAAGCTCTAGACAGGCTGTTTTTCCTATGGAACTTTTTAGAGCTCAATGCTATTGCACTGATGCAACTTCTTATGTAATGTGGAAATACTTTTACTTTTGAAAACAGTGATTTTATTGTCCCTAGAGGTGGATATCTGAGTAGGTAAGTGAGTTTTTGCCAGATCATTTAGTTTGGACCAATAAGCATCTTATGAGGGATTAAATGGACTGGTACTTATATTGCACTTTCCTGCTCTATTTTGAGAACTCAAAGAAGTATCTCACCATAAGCCTCATTCAGACACACATTTTTACTTTTGTGTGTGACTAATTGCTTGTCACCTAAACTCAGACTTCAGTGTAACAAATGCATCTGGGGGCAACTCTGGGTTCAGTAGCTTTGACACACAAACTATAGGTAGATGATGCGTTCTAGCTTCTGAGCCACAGCCATCTCATTACTGATATAATAACTGATCTAGTATGATGTCATTGTTGTGTTACTAAATTACACTGTATTTATGCTGCAGTGTTGCAGAAAAGTCTCTACAGGGTTTGGTGGCCAAATACAATGTCGTTATTATGTAATGTTTTTTAGCATTGAGGTATCTGTCTTCCTTCTCTCTCTCCAACCGGTCGCAGCAGATGGCCGCCCCTCCCGGAGCCTGGTTCTGCCAGAGGTTTCTTCCTGTTAAAAGGGAGTTTTTCCTTCTCACTGTTGCCAAAGAGCTTGCTCATAGGGGGTCATATGATTGTTGGGTTTTTCTCTGTATGTATTATTTTACGGTCTACCTTACAATATAAAGGACCTTGAGGCAGGTTATGATTTTGGCACTATAAAAATAAAATTGAAATGAATTGACTTTAACAGACTTGAACAGGCAAATGCAGAGGAAGACAAAAACCAAGAAAGCCTGCAGCCCATGAGCATTCGGGCTCGTATCCTCTGTTTCTACCTGTTCATGTTTCTAAATGTAAACACTAAAAGACGACTCATATGTGTGTCCTCATTGGGATAGGGATTTGTGTTGGTGTGTGGGAGTGCAGCCTATAGTGTAGATCATATTGGTAAATGGTAATTATGAGAAAATCTGTTTAGCTTTAGGTTATTTTACAGAGTAACGAGAATGTAACAAGTAGTGTGGCAAACTGCTTTTGGTGACTGATTAAGGAAAATATACTGCATTACTTTTAAGAAAAGTAAGTAATGTGTAATGCATTACTTTTCTTGAGTAACGACCCCACCACTGTTCATACAGAGTTCTCCTAAATATTTTATAAAAGGGTCCTTTACTAAAGCGCTACCATTGTATAACAAACCAGCTGTGTGTTAGTTTTACTATAGGCCAGCTTACACTTGACTTTGGTGTAAGCAACCCACGTGAGTTTTTCTTTATCTAGCATTACTGAAAATAAAAAGTGAAATAAACATTTGCCGTGATCTTTTTTTCTGATCCTTGTTTATTGTTGTACAATCTGCTTTTATGGTTCTCTTCCACATTTCCCCTCGTCTGTCTGAGTTTGTTTTTTGTTTTTTCTAAGATCAGTTCCTCAGTGGCTTTCTGTGATTTTAGTTCCTCCTTTGTTTCTTTTTCCCACTCTTGTTAGTGGCTGATGAGTCCACCTGTTCCTTATTAGGCTCCTCTCCCTGGTGTGTATTTGTCCTTGTCTGTTTCCTCTGTTTTGGTCAGGTCCTTGTCCCATCTTCCTTTTGTTCTTGTGGTTTATCTCTGTGGGCTTCCCCTATTTTGTTAGTTTGTTCACTTTTCTTTTTGTTTTGTTTTTTAAACCTGCCTCAACTATACACCTTTGTTTTTATCAAGGCTGCTCACTGAAGACACTTTTTTCCCATCTGCCTTCAGTTTCATGCTATCAGCAGTACAATCCACATCTGAAATTTGCACCAAATGACCATAATTTTATTATTATTATTTTTTTAAAGGTTATTGACAGTGTTGTCAGAAGACTGAGCTCTAACCTGTAGACTCACCATCGGGCCCACAGATTGACTGCTCAACAAGCATTTGCAGGACAATCAATCAGCTGATTCAAGCTCCAAAGCTGGCTTATTTCCTCTATGACCTTCTAGTAAAAATAAATAAATCAATACACAAAATTTATGTGATGTGCATGTAACAGTGCATTTCAGGTCATTTTATAGAATAACATGAAGGTAATCTAACAGGCAGTGTAATGAACAATGCTTTCTGATGAATAATTAAGTAACATGCTGCATTACTTTTAAGAAAAGTAACATGCTATTATCAATTATTATTAATATTCAAGGTACTTTATTTGCCATGTGTGCATAAACCTGCAGTCAATGCACACTGAAAGTCTTGTGCAGAATAAGCATGTTAGAAAAAGACAAAAATAAACAAGACAATAAAAAATACAATACTAATATAAATTATACCCCCTTTACAAGAGGGGTAGTGGTATGTACATAGGAGTCTGGTTATATTGCAGATATTGCACAGTTAGTATATGCATATTTCTGAGGTAGTGTGGAAATGTGTGTTAATTTCCTGTTAGTCCTGAATATTAGGTACACTCATTTCATCTAAGTGCTGGAGGAGTTTTTTTTTTTTTTTTTTTTTTTTAACCCATTCCTTTAGGAAAAGAAGCAATAAAACACTATGAAAACACTTCAGTACACATAAAACTGTGTTATTGGAAAATTTTGCCGAAAGAATCAAAAGTGAAAAGAATCTTTCTGAAGACAAGTGTTCACCATCAGTGTTTAATATGCTGCATACTTTTAAGATTGATTTTAAATACTGTCTTGTAAAGATCTCTAAAAAAAAAAAAATGTTGTTAATAAGCTTAGATTCGCAGGACTGCATGTTGATTTTTCACAAGAATGTTAAAATATTAATAGCAAAAAATTCAGCTGAATTAAAAGGCCTGATCAATGTGTGACATGATAAAGTGTCAATATCTACAGCGAGAATCCAAATATAAAATAAACTTGCCTGCGTTTTGGACATGATCAGAGCTGCTGTCCCCTCTCCATCATGGTCACAGCTTGTTTGCTAAAGCAGGTATTAACAATTTTCACGCTTCATCTCCTCTAAATCACACACGTTGGCCAAGGTGGTTAGCAAGAGCAAACTACATGGCTGAAGCTCATTTACTTGCTAATGCTAGCTTTGTTTCGTTCAGCGCCTCAGAAGTTAATTCACAAAAGCTGCTGGGCTCTCAGCTTGCTCAGTTCTAGTCATTGTTAACAGGAAATACCGTCAGAAACAGACACCACACTTTCTTAACACTTTCAAATCATCAGAATCAGAATATTTTAACGATTCCTAAGGAAATTATGTAATTATGTAAATAAGCGCAAATTTAAGCAACAATTGGGGCCACAAGATGGCAGTAATGTAAAGGGTGTATGCACATATTAACTAAGAGCCAAGAAGCTTTATGACAACAGTGCCTGAGATGAAAGGAGAGAGATTGCTTTACTTTGGTATGTTTTTATTTATGTCTGTTTTTAGATTTGTCCTGGTGGAACACCTCTCATATATACTCGTCTATATTGCTCCGCAAGGACAGTTTTGGCAGTGAGGCATGTGTTGTGTATTGGAAGCTAAGCTTTGTGTCAGGAAGATTGATTTCGCCTCGCTGTGTAATAGCCAACTGTCTCACGTATTTCAAGTGGTGAAAAGCAACATTTAATCAACTGCAGCACTTAAGTGCAATAGCACTTGAGGATTTCCATTTTATCCCCAGTTAATAATGTTAGCGTGTTTAACTGGGAAACGTTATAATTTCTAATCTACTTACCTAATAGTTTTTGTTGATAGTTTACAGAGTCTCATTTCAGATTTTCAGGAAAGACCAGTCTCACTAATGCTAAAGGTTAACTTCTCCATATCTTAGATATGCCTGCAAATGACACCCAACGTGTTTGGATACTAAAACCAGGATCTTGGAGATTTGGTTAAGAAGAGCCATGTTTGAACCCCGGAGATATGCATGGGCCTTAACTAATTAAGTTTTAACACAATATTTAGATATAAATATATAGAGTATATATTTAGGGTGGTGAAGAGAAAACTGAGTGTAAAAGCGAAGCTCTCGATTTACCGGTCAATCTACATCCCTACCCTCACCTATGGTCACGAGCTGTGGGTATAGTGACAGAAATGGGCTTCCTCTGAAGGGTGCCTGGCCTCTCCCTTAGAGATAAGGTGAGGAGTTTAGCCATTCGGGAGGGGCTCAGAGTAGAGCTGCTGCTCCTCCACATCGAAAGGAGCCAGTTGAGGGGGTTCGGGCATCTGACAAGGATGCCTCCTGGGCGCCTGCTGGGTGAGGTGTTCCGGGCATGTCCCACTGAGAGGAGGCCCGGAACACCTCACCCAGACCCAGGACATGCTGGAGTTTATATCTCTCCTTGGTGTTCCCTCGGACAACCTAGAGGAGGATGGATGGATACTTAGGATATAGGGTATATTTAAACAGAGTCTAAATATTTTTCAAACTTAATTGAACAACATGTAAAGAAACAAAGTAAAAAATCAAAGTAAAAAAAAAAAAAATAGCAATCCAAGTCAACTTTTACTGTTTGTACTTTCTCACTGGACAAATCTATAACACTATGCTGCCCACTGAGAAGTAATGATAAAGTTGTATTAAAATGCGACGGCAATGTAAGAATGCATTGATATACTACTACTGAGGAAGCTTTGGCAAAAAATCAGTGATAATCAGTCATAATTCCTACACTCCCTGTTTCGACATCACCACCAAAGACTTTCAGACTGCTTGTCCAGAGTCTTAGAGCCAATTGCTCTGTGGTGTCTGTCCTTTAAATACCATTCCAATTCCTCCAGTCTGACATGTCAGATCCGTCTCCTCCCCTAGCCACAAGCATGTCCCGATCTTAAAAAGAGAGCTTCCATGTTCTATTGCTTCTCTATCTCTGTCCACGTTGTATCTCTGTGCTTATTAATATGCATAGCTGCAGAATAATCTCCAAGTTGATGAAGCGCTACCTGCTGTGACACCATGCAGGTAGTATTCCTGTCAGTTTTACATCCCTGCAAGTCACACACCCACCCACACTGCACTATCTTTGGTTTTATTTTTTCCACTAATCTCTCTCAGCATTATGCAAGGCCTGTCGCTCACTTACCCGTGACTATTCCAAGGAGTTTTACTTTAACGAGATAATCATACCAGCGATCAGATTGACATTTCAGACACTCTCTCCACTCATTGCATCAATAGAGAACCCTACTTCTATCACTAGATCCATATTAGACTTGGCAGATTATCATTTAGAGCAATTCACAGCTCATTGTGAAGTACTCACAGACAATTTTTGCATTCAAGGTTGCAGCCTTTCTCTGAGTAAGATTAACACACATATAATTTGAATTCAATTAATTTCTCCTCTTTTAATCCCACTGAGAACTGGAGATACAGAGATTCTCTATTACTCTCTCTTATTGTCAGTTCCTTGGTGGTGATGGCTTAGGAAGCAAATCCAATTATTTGACTTAATATTCACTTTAGCATAGCAGGGATCCTGTCTGGGTGTCCTTGCTTGTGGTCATTGTGAGAAAAGTTGGTGGAAGGAATCAGCTCTATCAGTTTGTTTTTAAAGCAGTGCTGCACTTTTAAAGAAAAGCAACAGCATGAGGGCCATATTGAATCTCTGCGCTATCATCTAGTTCCTAACAATGTGACAGTTTGATTCAGCTTTTGCTTGTCTTTTTGTTATTACTGTTGGGTTTATACAAACAGAAATTTCAAGGCAATGTTTTTAGAGTTGCTTCATTTGACAACTGCACACCCGTCAAAGCAGAAAGCAATAAAAACAGCTACAGTGGCTATAGAAAAGGCTGCATTTTGTTATAGGATTCACAAACTCTGGATGCCATCAAATGATAATGCTCATAAGGATGGCTTTGTAAAACACATTTTACAATACAGACATATTTTGATGATAGTGGAGAACCCCGTCTAACTACTGACTGCATATAAAGTTGAACTAGAAAATTTCTATTGTGAAGCCTCCATCTAAGGCACCCATATTAGGGCAACCCTAACCCTAAGCCCCTAAGCATAGTGAATCACACATTAAATGCTTCATGCTGGCAAAACTGATATCATGATCAGTAATATTTGAAACTAAAAATTACTAAGCTACTTTAGTATTGGCCAGTGATGTGATTTTAATAATTTTGCAAGAGTACACCATCACAGATTGGACAAAAAATTACGATGTAGTTGAAGTACAGACTTTCAGCCTTAATTTAGTGTGTCTCATTAACTTTCGTCTTCATGGTATAAATACAGTGCCACATTTTTTTTGTATTATATGGATAGTTTTTTGCATTCATATAATCATGGCTCGTTGTTCTCCTCATGTTATGTTATAGGTTGTGTTATATATCACCCATTTTAATTAACCTTAACCTTTTAGCATCCAATATCCAAGTAAGACACTTAATCTGACATGTAACAGCTTCTAGTTGCTTGTTTAGCAGGTGGCTTAAATGCAAATGAACCCTACCCCTGGGGGCCTGGGCTCATCCTGGTGGATATTAAAATGGAATCAACCCTGGACTTCACCATTGGTCTATTTCTCAGTGTTGCATTCTATTCCTTTCATTTAATTGGAGCTTACACGGGTGATTTTTAGACATTTAACTAACAATTTAACTTGTGTTTTTAACAGTGTAAAACTGCTGATTTTATTAAAGTAATAAATCTAGAAGTAAGACAGTCTATCAGGTTAATTCTGAAAGCAACCAAGTAATCTTCCCCAAAAGTACTGAGTTTATCCCGGACTTTACCTCTCCCGTTTAATGCACAGCTCCTCCACAGCTGTGAGTCAGACTACAGAGTGACACTCTATACTTCAGAGCTAGAGGGTAGGAATACAGCATCTTAGTGCACTTATACTCTGGCTCAGCTGTCAACCATGATGGTGGCCACTTGGTTAAAACCTGCTAAGAAGTACTGCACCTGCAGCCAGCAGCTGACCCACAGTGATCTCTGCTGCAGTTCCACAGTGTGGAGGCATGTCAGTGAAAGGACTGTTATCAAACCACACAGCCACCCACATCCTTATAATGCGAGCAGCATCTCAGGCACATGTGACAGCATATTGACACTAACAGCTACTCACTTCCATTAGCTGATATCAGCCACTCGAGTGGTTGTTTGGCTGCCGAGGTTCAAGCGATCAGATTGTGGTGACACAGCCATTTCCTGAAGCTGATTTGTCGGAGCATGAATCTGTGTGTTATGTGTAGTGCCAAGAGATTACAGACACTCCCAGACTGATGTGGGCAGCCAGCCTTTTAATAACTCACAAGGCCTTTAATTTATTTACACAGATAAAATGCTCGCGCTCCAACATGCAATCGTTCACAGAAATGTATTCAGTGACACTGATGCATTACAAATATTTAGTGTAGCAAGCAGGCAGTTTTAAACCAGCAGTTCATCTACTTTTAAATGACGCAATGCTGTCTTTTAGGTTATTAAACATTTAGTTACTCTATGCGGGCTGCACGGTGGTGCAGTGGTTAGAATTGCTGCCTCACAGCAAGAAGGTCCCAAGTTAGACTCCACCATCGGGCCTGTTCTCCCTGTGTTTGTGTTGGTTCTCTCTAGATGCACTGGCTTCCTCCCACAGTCCAAAGACATGCAGTTAGTGAGGTTAAGTTAATTAGTGATTCTAAATTGTAAACGTGAGCAGAGTCTGTCTCTCTGTATTAGCCCTACGTCAGCTTGGCCTATGTCAGTGTGTCGTGCCTCTCGCCCTGTGGCTCCTGGGATAAGACCTGAAAAAGATGAGTGGAAGTGAATGGATAGATGGATTTAGTTGGCTTATATCATCTTAAGAAATTCATTATTAACTTATTGTAAATTCTAGTAAATTATATTATATGAACTGCAAATAAAGGAGATTTAAAGTAATAATAAACAAAGTTTCAGATAACGAGGTCAGTATATGTAGGCTTCAGACTGTTCCAAATGATTCAGTTCTTTCTATTCTGGGCTATGTATCTTGTTAGCAAGATTTGATCACCATACAAAAAACAGTTATTTCCAGCACACGTCTTGATCAGAAGCCACCGCAAACTCCTACTTAAATCTTTAGTTTGCGAGGGGCAATGAATCATAAGAAAGCTGTCTCAACGGAATAGGGAAGGGAGCTAAAACAGCCTGTTTCAGAGAGTGAGGGGATGCACCAAGCCCCAGAATAGCCTAAATAAACATTAGTTTGAACTTCTGAATCAGTCATGAAAAGCTACTCTTAGAATAAAAATATAGATTATTTCATAGAATAGAACCAGTGTAATAAATGTAGCGTCAGAGGCTACATTTTCATGTTTCATGTTCACCATTTGAGTTTAATCCATTATAATTCAAATTTGTAACCAGTTATAGAGATTTTTTTGGCTAACTTTATGACATCTGTTTTAGTCCACATGTAGTCCAACCTCACATCTGGTTAGGCCCCGCCCCTGAACACATGTCAACTGCCATATTTTACATTGGTGACAGCGCCACCTGGTGGGAAGAGGAAATGTCATGTTTTACACTTTAATATACTGCTCCCCACAGTTTGAGCCCATCCACCTTAACCCTTTAATGCATAGTGGTCACTACAGTGGACAGCTATTCAAAGGCTGTGTTCTTGTATTTGTGTCAGTGTTGATGGTACACTTGCACATAAACCACTACAGTGGACACTGATGTGTCACTCCATACCAAATTCATAAGTCAAAATGTATGTTGTCCACCTAAGTGGACATGTAAAAAAACTCTTTGAAAAGTACATGTTTTAAAAAAATGAAGTTCAAAAGCTCAGAACAACGGTGGCACGGTGGTTATCACTGTTGCCGCACAGCAAGAAGGTCCTGAGTTCAATTCCACCATCAGGCCGGGGTCTTGCTGTGTGGAGTTTGCATGTTCTCCCTGTGTTTGCGTGGGTTCTCTCCGGGTACTCCGGCATCCTCCCACCGTCCAAAGACATGCAGCTTGTGGGGATAGGTTAATTGGATAATCTAAATTGCCACTAGGTGTGAATGGTTGTCTGTCCCTATGTGTTATCCCTGTGACAGACTGGCGACCTGTCCAGGGTGTACCCCGCCTTTCGCCCTATGACAGCTGGGATAGGCTCCAGCGCCCCCCGCGACCCTGAAAAGGATAAATGGATGGAAGTTCAAAAATCTTTTTTTCATGCCAAAAGATGAATAAAAATACTGATTGAGGTTGTCATAATTCATGCATCAAAGGTTTAAAAGCGGTGAATACTAACATCAGTCCCTCATGATGCTTCAATGTGAAAATTGTGAGTTTACACTGAATGGTGCACCCTGGTGGCAAGGTGATTCACCATGAAACAGGAAGTGGCTTTTGAGGTGCTTAGTAAGCTTGGAAACTCATGAACTTTGGCACACACCTCCAATGTGAGGAAGGCTTTCTTGTTATATGGTCATTTTCATGGAATATTCCAAAATGGAGCCAAAGCGAAAGAGAAAGCTTGTGGGGATAGGTTAATTGGAAAAATCCAAATTGCCCTTAGGTGTGAATGTGAGCGTGAATGGTTGTCTGTCCCTGTGTGTTGGCCCTGCGACAGACTGGCGACCTGTCCAGGGTGTACCCCGCCTCTCGCCCTATGACAGCTGGGATAGGCTCCAGCGCCCCCCCGTGACCCTGAAAAGGAGAAGCGGAAGCGAATGGATGGATGGATGGATGGAGCCAAAGCGCCCCCTACAAAATTTCAAAAGACCAGCCCCTGCCCTATGTTTCATCTATGAGAATGAGTAATTTCGGGGACATTTTTCTTCAGTTCTGGTGCTGCAATGAACTTATCCTAGGGATTTCATCAGATCAAGATGATCTTTGGTGAGTGGAATCTAAAAAACTTGGTGATGTTAAATTGTGAAGATTTTGGGGTTTCGTGAAACAATGTGGTCGTGGCGGCACATCAAGTTTTGATCATTCACCACAAAGCACAAAACTGCTGTAACCCAACGACACATTGTTCAATCTCTCCCAAACTTCACAGGGATGCTGAGAGTCAAGCCCCAAACGGACTGATGTGCCATTTGTGAGCAACAGTTAGAATGACACCAAGTGGAAAGAGGAAATGCATCATAGGTTATAATCCTCATTGATCTAGATGAAATTTTAATTGGTGGTTCCATGCATGATATGCATCAGAGTGACATCACATCAGATGGTAATTTCCATTGCAAACCTGCTGGGCGTAGGTGTGAGCCTCTCAATGCTACATTACATTATATGAATTACTCTGATGGTCTGACCCATTTTTTTTGTTTTGTTTTCTAAGTTGCTATGTTGTATCGAGGCAGTTTTCTTAACATTTACCAGTTGCTGTAGTTACTTCGGATCCTTGCCTGTCATCTATACTTCTTTTGCATTCTTACAATGATCACAGACAACCTGAAGCCTGTATGGTTAGAGCTGCCTCCTCACAGTTAGATCTTTTTGTTTGAAACTTGACCATGGTCATGTTTTCAGTGTGTTTGTGCCATTGTCCTACCACACCAAAACATACTGCCCATTTTATGTCTTTTGTGGTGGTCAGACAGTTGCTGTTTGAAATTATCTGAAAAACATCATATTTTGTGAATGACGTAGATTAGTCATATGGGTCTGGTGTGAGAACAGATATGAGACAAAGGGGTTTGTTAACGTGACACATAGTTTTGTAAAATAAAGTTTACCAAGTGGGATGTCAGAACAAATGACAAACAGCACAGCTTCTAATAAAAAGACCAATAATGTGTTTATTCATGTCTCGGTATGCTCTAATTTTCCTGTATCCTATCTGTTGCACTTATCCCTATTGGTTTGCAGTGAAAACATTCATCTTCTTATATGAGAACACAAGAATTATTTATTACAGACACAACATAATATAAGGAATGCAAACCTGGAATTAAAAGCAATACAAAATAAAAAAAGGACTACAAAATGAAAATGCCAAGTGAAATAAAGTGGGATTAAAAACAAATAAATGAAAAATAAATAGAGAAATAAACATGTTCAAAATGGTCCATAAATAGGACTAAAAATATCAAAAGGTTTACAATATAACAAATTGCTTCCACTAGGTTATCTGTGTTCATCCCCGGACCATCATTACAAATCCAGTTCAGGGTAAAATTCAAATAAAAACAGAAAGCATTGATTTACAGATCTCATATGTCCATATTTTATTCACAGCAGAAGACAGAAAAATTATATGTGTGTACAATAAAATATCTGTATAAGTGTTTAAATTGAGACTTTTTTCATTTTGAATTACACATCAAACTTCTTAGAATTGCTGCCCCCAGCCATCTGCCAGTTTGCAGACACAGAGAGTCCCCTCCTCTTCTGGAGGCATCTACTTTCCACTATGAACACATCCCTTTCACTCAATTCCAGAGTGTCACCAAGAAGTAGTGCATTTCATAGTCATTGCCTATGGAAGTGCACATCTGGAAAGGCACCAGCAATGCTGGAAGGTATATACAGGTTTTAGAGCTACATATGCACCCTTTGAGATGACCTCTGTTGTGGCCAAATCACAAAGGTGGACAAAAGCAGAACCAATGAAGATAATGTTCAAAGGTTTAATAAAATGAGGTGAATGCAAGGTCGTATGGAGAGCTGGTCAAGGGGTTTCTTCCAGGTCCGGGGGAAAGATATCCACTTTCCCCTGGCTTTCCATAAGGGGAAACAGGATGTTGAAATCCTGGTAAACTTTAGAGTCAGAAGTGGGGCAAGCAGGTGAAGAAGTAGAGTTAGATGGTCCATGTTGGTTTGATGGGTTAACCAGCTTGGTTGCAGTGACTAGAACTAGGTTACACCTATTTACCACTCATTGGAGGCAGACTATCTGGCAGATACTGGATGATCCTATTATACCAACAGGAAGGAGAATGGGATGTGGGATGAAACTCAAAATAAACCTGTACCCACTAAGACAGTCTGAGCCCTCAGTCTTTTGTACTTTTCAGTCTGATCAAAATGAATCATCTAACACTTCCTCTGTGCAATGACAAGAAAGGCTTTATTTGTGGAGTTAAGACTTTTTCCATCTGGAAATAAGTGAATTAAAGTAGTGACATTTCTCAGTGTGAAGCAGCAGCAGGTAGATAATCAAATACCGCACCACTTAGCATTTACTTTGCAAGTATAATGTTGGAAGATTGATCCCTGTATCCTACTGTTTAGGCTTTTCAAAGCTTTGTTTGGTTGTTAGAGAAGACTTGACATCTCTGGTCAAGCTTTGCAAACGCTTGCTCCTAATTAAGTGCTTAAATTCTCTCTTAATCAGGCCTGCAGAGGGCAGCAGCACTATACAGTGTGAGCATCTAGTCCAGTAAGCACAAAGTTGAGAGTTTGAATCCCAGGATGCTCTAATGTGTGCAGTTAGCCCCACAGAACCTTTGTAGGTTGTGATTGTGGCTGCAGATGGTAGATACTTGAAAATAAACTAATAACACTTTGTTATGACCATAAGAGAGATCTCATGACAGAGACAAACCATCCAGAGGTTGTGCATGGTAAATGTTCTGTTGTTGTCAGTGTTAGAATGAGATGAACTTGTTGTCCCGGTAGCCCAGTCAACTGAGATTACAATCATTTCACTATTCATTATTTCACACTCTTAGCATAATGTTTTCCTAATCCAACTAGGTTGGCACTGTCATAAGAAAGCACATTCCATGTTCTTTATATGTTTGGCCAGCTTCTTATTTTAATGCATTCTAAATATCACTGGATCTTCACTTTTTACTGAATCCTCCTGCTTCTCTTCACATAATTAGTTTGCTTTTGACATCATCATTGCTAAAGCGCTTTCTGGATGGATGCAAACTGCATTTCGTTGCCTTGTATTTGTGATCTGTGCAATGACAATAAAGTTGAATTCTATTCTATTCTAACAGACGCAGTTGTATGAAAATGTCTATGTGCAATATGCTGGAGTAGTCACTTTTGGATTACAGATACTTGTCAGCCTGGTAACCTAGAAAAGTCAGCTTTTGAACTTATGTGTAACAGTGTTAGTGTCAGAGCTAGTTTGTGTATGCATGAGCCAGTGTGTATCCATCACTGAGCAGAATTACCAGGAAATGTCAGATTTGCCAATATCTATACTTTGATTACATTTTTAATACAGTGAATACATCTGAGATTGTATAGCCACACTGTATAACTGATTTCTTCTATGCTGTAAATCATCATTTTGTTCCAGAACAGTCTGGAACAAAATGTACAGTATAATGAACAGTATAACCTGTTATACTGGAACAGGTTATACTGTTCCAGTATAACCTCTGATCCCATAACATTTTGCCTATTGTCAGAAAAATGAATATTGCTCACATATGTGAATTTGTCAATAACAGTTAAAGTAATCATATTAAATACAGCAATCTAACTGAAATACTGTTGCTCAAGCAAACCTGTTTAAACTGCATTGGTGATTAAAATTATGCATAAATAACGGTGCTGCAACTTTAAGTGACATGTTATTGGTGTTCATTTGTTCAACCACTTGTTGATTTTTTTAATTTACTTTTTTAAATGATTTTGTTTTGTTTTTTCATTAAATATTGCCATGAATTATAAATGCAGATTGCTAACAATGTTATCAAGTGCTTGAATAAACTAATATTTCGACAATAAGGCAGATGGCATAATCACAGCCAGCAGAAATGGACACACCAGGTTGCTCTGCTAGCTAAGTTGATTAATGTTAAATGTAAAGGTAAAAATAAATGAATAAATACACAATAATAATGTGATGCTGGTGGGAGTTATTTTACAGACTGGCAGTGTTCAGTTATTTAGTATTATGATCTTTATTAGCTCCACTTACAAATGTCTTTCTTTTTTCTGATCTTGCTCCTTTTTCTTTTTCAATCCACTAAGAATACCTCTTCATTTTCTCTCACTGGCATCAATCAATTAAAATGCAAACTTTGCACATTGCCACTGCTGTAATTTAAAATTTGCAGTGACAGTTGTAAACTGCTCTGACCTGGGACTTCAAGCAGTTGTCAACCTTCCCTGGTGGTAAGCAGCACCTCTGCTTTTAGTCAGGGTGTCACAGTGTTTACTATTTTTATTTCCAATTAGACAGACAACCTTTTGCCCACATGCAACATTGCTAAGCATGTTTAGTTCCATTTAAAAAGCAAAAAACAAACAAACATAAGTTTTTCGAGCAAGAGATTGCTCTGTTCCAAACATTAAACAAATGCATGTTTTAGTCCTTCCATCATGTTGGCTCTTAATCTCCAAGTAACCTCTTGTCTTCAATAACTTGCCCCTCTATATGTTGTATATATTGGTTTGTTGTATATCTCTGAAATAAAGATATAATAAAAAAGGGTAGGCAGCAGGTCATGATGTCCGTTTTTAAGATAGCCATTGAAATTTAACAGGGTCTAGCCTTTGCTAACATTATGTATTTTTCTAATCTGTCTTGAAAACCTATGCAGAATGGAGGGGCACAGAATGCACTTTATTTCTTTATCAGCAGGTAAGAATCAGTGTTGGATGTAGCACCATACAAAGTATGCAAAGTTGTGCCAGTGTGATAATTAGTGCTTGTCTGCTGTTAAGGAGCACTGAGTACAGTTCCACAGCATTAGTAGTGAGCAGAAGAACAATGTTTTTGCTACAGTGCCAAAGCCACAATGGCTAGCTTTAAGCCAAAACAGTCACCTTTAACAAGCTTGTTGCTGAGTCACTCCACTTGCAATAAACACTGAATAAAACTATTTTGGGATATCTTATCAAATGAACCCTCCACCTGGAACAGTTTTATTGATATTGTCAGTTACTTTTCAGCTGTTATTTGCTCTCTAATTAATATTTTGATTGGGCAGAAGTAAAAAAAGAAGGTGGAGGATGGAGAAGTGGCTCTTATCCATGAGGTTTAAGCTGTTCATTAGACTATACTATACATTAGTAGAGTTCCTATTGATTGAATATGTTGATGTTTCTGTCTGTGAAACTTTAATATAAAAGCTACAACTTTTAGGGTTAAAAGACAGGCTATGAAATTTTGGAATGTAAATGTGATTTTTTTTTTAGCCTTATAATGTATACTACTGTATTTTTTTTAGACCTTAAGGCACACCGGATTATAAGGTGCACTGTCGATGAACGGGTCTGTTTTCATAGATAAGGTGCACCGGATTATAAGGCGCATTAAGTGAAACAAAACAGTCAGATAAGTCAAACTTTACTCAACTCACATTAACATTAACATGTGTGTCTCTGTATTAACAAACATGGCATATTGGCCAAGTTTATTTTTCTTACCATTGTTGTGAGGAGACCATAAATAGCATTTGTATTTTCTGTTGTACAGTTAATTTGCTGTTATGGATAAAAAGTATATTTTTTTGTTTCAAAATAGCTGATAACTATTCGCTGATAGCTGCCAACATCTGCGAACAAATTTAATTCTATAAAGTGGTTCTATATATTGCGTAACTGTTCATATAGAGTGTTATTAAATGTATTGCTAATGCAATCATATGACTTCTGAGGAAATTTTAAATGGCACTCGTCATCAGAAAGGTTGCCTACCCCTGGTTTACAGCAAAGGCGTAGATTTGGTTTTGGCATTGGTGGGGACGGATGATTCAACCATGAAACCCTGCCTGTTTTTTTTCTTTTTCTTTTCCTTTTTGTCTTTGCTTCTTGATAAAAAAAAGAGGAAATATACTTGCCTACATGAACCACCAAGTCATCATCCAATTTCACCTGTGATCTTGTATCACCATTGCTCTCTGAGCTTTGTGTTGGTTCTTCTGTCACCTGACAAATAGGACATATATGACAATAAGAATAAAATGGGTAGCTGCTTCAGTGTGTCTGTCGATTTGTGCAGATCTTGACTCATCAGTAATGTTTGTAGGGTAGTGCATTTTTAAAACAAGTTGTGCAAACTGCACTACAAGGTGGAATATTTGCAAAATCATGACTACCTATATTTTGTCTCAAAAATTAACCCTATTAATATGTCAGTACCATTAGGATGAAATTATTCTGTCACCAACATTTTAACGTTAGACATATAATTTCAACAGCCTCTGTAAACTTATATCCTGGCTTGCTCGTTTGTTTCAATAAAAAATTAGAAATGCTACTCTGGGAGACTAGGATAACAAATAGTGCTGCCTGTTGTGCAGTTAGTTTCCAAAACACGTTATTCATGGTTACATACAATTTTAGACTTATGTGGGCAAAAGCCTAGCATAGCCTGTAACGTTATTATGAGTGAACTTGACTTTAAGTGACTTAAAGCTTTCTTTGAAAAATACTTTCTTATATCCAGGTTCTTCCTTTTTGCTGCCATCCTCCTCTCATCCTCATTCATCCTCCAGCTTCACTGGGTTTATGTTAGGCTAACATAGCTGTGTGGCTAGCGATAATGTAGCACATCATTATATACCAGCTAGTCCAACTTCAGTAACCTTACAAACGTCACTGCTGTTTAGTTTTCTGTCTTCATTTATGTTGTAAGTTGTAGCAGAGCTGTACGTTTTAATTTTTTGAGAAATCTCTCAGTCAGAATTTGGTATATCATATTTAGGTTGAAACTAGCAAGCTAACTTCCTGGTAACTTAAATTTAATAAATTCTGTTTTCATAGATGCCTGGATGTTAAGCTTAATTGTTACACCTGGTAAAGCAGCAACGCTGATCATTTTATTAAAGATGAAAGAATTTAGACAGTTTTTAACTCTCAGTGATGCTGCAGTATTCGTTTGACTTTGGGACCTGAAACAGAGTTTGGACCCTGGATTATTCCATGAGGCTCCTGACTGCGGTACCCGTAATGCTCTGACAATCCATCAAGCGGTGCAGCTTTGTAGCTTACCAAAGTCGTACTAAAACATTTTTTGACAGATTTTTAAGCGCCGTGTACCACATAAAATCGGTTTGAGCTCAATAAGCACAACCAGAATTCGCACTGTCGATTTTTGAGGAAATTAAAGGATTGTGCGCTTTATAGCCCGAAAAATAGTGAATGTTTTTTCATATTAATTATGGTAGACTTCAGAAATGGAATCTTTTACAGACGAACACCCAAATGGAAACAACTAGTCGTACCTCGCCAGTACCAGCCTATGGTATTGAAACATCTTCATGTCCAGATGGGTCAAGTCGGTACTGAGAGGGTCCTTCATCTCGCACGAGAGAGGTTCTATTGGCCTCACATGAAGAGGTGCATAGAGAACTATGTCACTAAGAAATACTGTTGCATTAAACAAAAGAAACCCACAGTTCATGTGCATGCACCCATGGGCAACCTGAAGTCCAACTCACCGCTTGAACTTGTCTGTATAGACTACTTACATCTTGAGAAAAGCAAAGGCGGGTATGAATACATTTTAGTGGTGGTCGACCACTTTACACGGTTCGCTCAGGCCTACCCAACCAAGAAAAAATCCGGGCGGACTGCAGCTGAGCGGATCTACAATGATTTTATACCTCGCTTCGGGTTCCCCAACAAACTCCATCACGATCAGGGGCGAGAGTTTGAAAATGAGCTCTTCCGAACTCTTGGGCAGCTCTCAGGGGTTGGTCATTCTCGGACATCCCCATACCACCCCCAGAGTAATCCCACAGAACAATTCAACCGCACCTTGCTGCAGATGTTGCGTACCGTGACAGACAAAGAAAAGGAAACAAGGAAAGATCATCTCCCACAGGTTGTACACGCGTATAACTGTACTCGTCATGAGTCCACTGGTTATTCCCCACATTTCTTGCTTTTTGGTTGTCACCCCCGCCTTCCGGTGGATCTTTTGTTCGGCCTGGTTGAGGAAACTGAACCAGTGTCGCACAGGGGTATGCCGAAAAGTGGCGTAAGAGAATGACAGAGGCCTATCAGGTTGCTACCAAAAATAGCCTCTCGGCTAGTGCTAAGGGGAAGTCGTACTATGTTCAGAAGGTGAGGGGAGTGGTACTGAAATCAGGGGACAGAGTGTTGGTGAGGAACTTAGGCGAGCATGGTGGACCCGGCAAATTACGCTCCTACTGGGAGAACAGGATATATGTGGTCAAAGAACAGGTTTCGGATAACCCAGTGTATGTCGTCCATCCAGAGGGTAATGACCAGGGAAGAACTCGGACCCTGCACCGGAACTCTCTCCTATTGGTCAATGATTTGCCAGTAGAGTTCCCACCACAACCAACTAAACTAACCTTAAGATCGACACACAAACAGACCAATGATCGAGTGAGGGGTAAATACAGGGAAGGACGGATAGAAAATGCTGAGACCTCTGATTCAGATGACGACCCAGGCAGTGGCTATTGGCTGAGGGTACCACCAACCCAGGCTGAGTTCAGAACAACTGTCCCTTCCGAGAAACAGGCTGTCAGCCAGGACAGATTGGAACTGGGGAGGCAGACGCAGGCTCAGTTTGAAGGAGGATCTGTTCTGAGCCTGAGGGATCTTGAAGAGCCAGGACGAAGTACACCTGTGACAGATGCCGAGGACATTGTTGAGAATCTGTCAGAGATGGCTGGAGCCCACGAGGGAGGTCGATTAGGAAGAGAGAGTCCCATGGCACCTGAGAATAGAGATGAAGTTGAGACTCACCAGTGTGACCGCGAGGGGAGTAACAGTTCGGCAGCCCTTAGCTTGCCCCAGTCAAAGGTAGAACCCGAGTCCCCTCGACATGAGTGCTGTGATGAGCAGGTAGGAGACCCTCAGTCTAACTCACCTGCCCCACTGAGGCGATCCACCCGACAGAGGCGTCGAGGCCAAATGCTCACCTATTCATCTCTAGGTCATCCAACATACCAGTCATGGCCCACTGTAAACATGGTAGATACTTACCTCGTGCCTTCGGCTGCCTTGTGGCCCCCACAACCAAGCCTATCTTAATTCCATGGCCCACCGGTTGTCCAGTTCCCATATATCTCTCTTCTCTACCCCATATGTTTGGTATTCCAAGATGGCGCCTCCGATGGCAGCCTCGGTACTGCGCTCTCTCGCACTTTTCTTGTTTCTGTTTAATTTCTTGCACTTTTGGTCACTCAGACCACATCACTTTCTCCAGAGATCAACTGCTAAACATCAGGTAGTCGTCTCACTATAGTTCTTATCCATTTTTCACAAACCCGGAAAGTTTTTTGGAGATTTTAGTTGGAGGCGCAGCAGCTCTCTGTGGCTCCTGGAGAAGACGTAGACGGGGGAGTCATGCTGGTGCGCTGGTGAAACTACGTCGGTGAGGATTCCGCACGGCACTCCCCTCCCCTCCATTCACCTCCTGAATCTCCGCTCTCTTCCAAACAAAGTCGACGAATTACTGCTCTTAAACCGGACTAACAAGGACTTTGCACGCTCTGCTGCCCTCTGCTTCACTGAAACCTGGCTCAGTGAGCGAGTCCCAGACGCTGTCTTAAATCTGCCGGGCTTCCAACTTCACCGGGCGGACCGCGAAACAGAGCTCTCAGGGAAAACAAAGGGTGGTGGAGTCTGCTTCTACATTAATGAAAGTTGGTGTACTGATGTCACAGTGTTACTGCAGCCCACACTTGGAAAGTTTTTTCATCAATTGTAAACCTTTTTATTCACCGCAGGAGTTTTCTTCCTTCATGCTGGTTGGAGTTTACATCCCTCCACAGGCCAACGCGAACAACGCACTGTGCGAACTGGCTGACCAGATTACTACCCTGGAGAGGAAATTCCCGGATTCCTTTACAATTATTCTCTGTATTATTCCCTAAATACAGACAGCATATAGACTGCCCCACCAGGGACAATATCCACTGTTACACCACTCTAAAAGATGCCTATCGCTCTGTGCCCTGGGCAGCTTTGGGACATTCTGATCACTGCATGGTCCATCTTATTCCAGTTTATAGGCAAAAACTCAAACGTGCGAAGCCTGTAGTCAAAACTGTGAAGAAGTGGACTAACGCAGCAAAGCAGGAATTGCAGGACTGTTTTGACTCCACTGATTGGACTGTTTTTGAAGCTGCATCTGAGAACCTAGATGAGCTAACGGACACTGTGACATCATACATCAGTTTTTGGGAAGACGTGTGTGTGCCAACAAAGACCTTTTGCACATACAACAACAATAAACCATGGTTCACTCCTAAACTCCAACATCTTCGTAAGGCCAAGGAGGACGCCTACAGAAGTGGTGACAGGGCCCTGTACAAGCAAGCCAGGAACACACTGACCAAGGAGATCAAAGCAGCTAAAAGGATCTACTCCCAGAAGCTGGAAGAACGGCTCTCAGCCAACGACCCAGCGTCAGTGGTGAGGGGTCTGCAGGAAATCACCAGCTACAGACGCCGCCCACCCACTATTGAAGCAAACAAAGACCTGGCCAACGAGTTAAACACTTTCTACTGCAGGTTTGAGATGGACAGACTCCCACGCCTCATCCTCCCCTCCCCAGAGACATTGCTTCAGACATTGACCCCCAACACACCTTCCACCTTCCCCCCCTTCACCCTCCTCCTCCCCAATCAAGACTCAACGACCACCACCACCCTCTCCAATCCAGACTCAACGACCTCCACCACACCTCTCACCCCCCTTTCCTCCTCCCTGAAACTCAGAATACACACTGAGGATGTGAGCCGACTATTCCAGAAACAGAAGCCTAGGAAAGCCCCCGGACCAGACGGTGTCTCACCCTCCTGCCTCAAAACCTGTGCTGAACAGCTGGCTTCCATCTTTACTCACATCTTCAACAGATCTGCTTCAAATGCTCCACCATCATCCCTGTTCCCAAGAAACCCACCATCACAGGACTGAATGACTACAGACCTGTTGCCTTGACATCTGTGGTCATGAAATCCTTCGAACGGCTGGTGTTAGCCCATCTGAAAGACATTACAGGCCACCAGCTGGACCCTCTGCAGTTTGCCTACCGGGCAAACAGGTCGGTGGATGATGCAGTAAATATGGGGCTGCATTACATCCTGCAACACCTTGACCGCCCGGGAACTTATGCCAGGCCTCAGTTTGTGGACTTTAGTTCGGCTTTATACACCATTGTGCCTGAACTTCTCTCGTCCAAACTCTCCCAGCTCAGCGTGTCACCAGCTACCTGTCAATGGATCACCAGCTTCCTGACAGATAGAAAGCAACAAGTGAGGCTGGGGGAGATCACCTCTGAAACTCGGTCCCTCAGTATTGGTGCCCCTCAAGGATGTGTCCTCTCACCACTACTGTTCTCCCTCTACACTAATGACTGCACCTCCAAGAACTCGGCTGTTAAACTCCTAAAGTTTGCAGATGACACCACTGTCATTGGCCTCATTCAGGATGGTGATGAGTCTGCATACCAGCAGGAAGTTGAACGGCTGGTACTCTGGTGAAGTTAGCACAATCTGAAGCTGAACACTCTTAAAACTGTAGAGATGACAGTGGACTTCAGGAGACATCCCTCAACTCTGCTCCCCCTCACCATATGAGACAGCCCTGTGTCGACTGTGAAGATCTTCAAGTTCCTGGGTACCACCATCTCCCAGGACCTGAAGTGGGAGACCAACATCAACTCCATCCTCAAAAAGACCCAGCAGAGGATGTACTTCCTGAGACAACTGGGGAAGTACAGTCTCCCACAGGAGCTGCTGATCCAGTTCTACACTGCGGTCATTGAGTCTGTCCTGTGCTCCTCCATCACAGTCTGGTATGGTGCAGCCACTAAACAGGACAGGAACAGACTGCAGCGGACTGTATGGGCAGCAGAAAGGCTCATCGGTGTCCCCCTGCCCTCCATCCAGGATCTGTACCTCTCAAGAACCAGGAAACGGGCAGGGAAAATCATCACAGACCCCTCACACCCTGCACACAGACTTTTTGATCTGCTGCCCTCTGGCAGACGGTACAGAAGCCTGCAGACCAGGACCACCCGACATAGGAACAGTTTCTTTCCCCTCGCCATCTCCCTTCTTAACAGTTGACCTGTCACACTGCTCCCACTGCCAGACTGCAACTGCACCTTATGTACATTCTGTAGTATTCATTCCACCTCATTTCATTTCTGTATTTTATGTATATAAGTTTAGATTAGTTATTTTATAGTTGGTTTACACAGCGTTGTGTATGTATGTGTATGCATGTGTAATGTGTATATATAGACATGTGTGTGTGTGTGTGTGTGTGTGTGTGTGTGTGTGTGTGTGTGATTTACATTGCTGTGCTTGAGAGCCACCATCTACTGGAACCAAATTCCTTGTATGTGTCTGCACATATACTTGGCCAATAAACACGATTCTGATTCTGATTCTGATTCTGATGTAGTTATTAGGAAGGAGCCCTAAACTATGGTGGTTACCTAATCCTAGAGAACCAAACATTCCTAAGTGCTTGAAGTTTTAATTTAATGGTTTTGATTATTCACTGTGTGCGATTTGATAAGAATACAGAGACTTGTAAGTGCAAATTTGTTTCAAATGTCAGGAGCCACTTTTGTTGTAGGGGAGCGTGTGGCACCCCTGTGAGGGAATGACCACATTAATATTATTTTGTGTAAAACACTCATGTAACGGGACATTTTTCATTACTATATGTATTTATTTTCAGTTTCTTTAAAAGGATAGAAAATAGATAGAAAAACAGGGATTCATTTTATGTTAGAAAGCAGTGAGGGCCGAACTTTGGTGGTTGCTCCAGGGCTTCGGGGTGCAGTAAGTGGAGCCCACCTTCCGCTGCTTCCTCAGACACGTTCTGGAGGAAAGCAGAGACGCATCGTGTCTTCCTTACTCCGCTCTTCACCTGCTTTTACAGGTCGGTAAATGGTGCTCGCACAGAAAATGTTGTTTATTGTTACCATGGTTACCCACGTTAATGGGAATGAGAGAGTTTAAGGCGGTCCGCCTGAGTTATTTATATGTAAACACGGGAGAAACCAGAGGAATGTCCCGCGCGGCCGCATCACGAGCCCAATCTTTAGGGTGGAGCACTCGTGAAGCAGAGTCCGTGCGCTCCTATGCTCTGTGCAAACGTGTTGTAATGCTCCAATCAAATCAGTTCTGTGAGATGTGAATGTTAATAGTTATGTTAAAGTGACTGCGTAGGTTAGTTAGTGTAACACAAGCACTCTGAGCAACTCTGTGTAGCTAACAGAGGCATTCACAGGTTAATTAAACAAGCTGGGTTTCATGATGCACTAAATAGTGATTTTGCCAGTAAATTACTGAAGGAAACAAATGTGATGTATTTACCGATGCTGTTATTGAATATAACTGTTTAGCCATTAAGACACTGCAGAAAACAATGTGATGTGTTTATTGATATGATAAAGGAATGTAACTGTTATGGAAAGAAGTGTGAATTTGAGAAACTGAACCAGTTTAAAGAGAGTATATTTCACTGAGGTTGTGAAATAAGTAAATGTAATTGATGTGAATGAGGAACCAGCTGAACAGTATATTGAAAGCTCATGTTTAGTGTTTATATAGCATTTATTTGTGTGAAATAAATCAGACTCAGACACGTTATGGAGAGAAGCAGAGACGCATCGTGTCTTCCTTACTCCGCTCTTCACCTGCTTTTACAGGTAACATATTTGTCATCGTGGTCTTCATCCTTCGGACCCGTAACATAGGTAATGAAGTCCATGGCTCAAAGGATGCAAATTAGCTTAAGCTAACTCTGGTACAATGCATTAAATGCCAACATTTATGTCAATATTGTACAAGGTCCTCTTCAAATAAAATGAATCAACTGATAATAATAAAAGGATCAATCTAAAATGGGCATGATGCCTTTGAAAATATAGTATTTTCCACAGAGAAATCCTAAGTTGTGGCAGTCCTCCCTCACTCACTGAAAAGCAATGATCCAGTCTTTGGTTCAAAATGAGGATGGACCCCTAATATAAATTCCTGCATTTAGGAATGCAGAGTTTTTGGTCTCTTACTGCAAACTGTAGAATCTCTGATTCTACTAATTTGGTACTGCTGAGCTGAACGTTATCTGCCTCTTTGGGGCAGTAATCCAAAATGAGATAACCAAAAAGACTCATCATGAATGTTGGTTTTTTTTTGTGTAAAAGAGCTAATTACTTCACTTTGGATTGTTCAATTTATTGCCATTTGCATTATGAGCAACAGAAAATTAAAACTTTCATTAGGGAACCATAAGAAAAAACAACCTTAAAAAAAAAACACTCCAAAAGCTGGGATAGATGCATGAGTGACAAAAAATGCCAAAAAGATCGATGCTTATCATGTATACACAGCAGCTTACAGGAGCTCTGAAAAATATCTTTGGCATCTGTAAGCTTTATTACATACCTATCAGCAGTACAATTTTCTTTAGAGTGGAAGCGATTCAAAAGCAGTGAACAGTAGAATCATCTACCGCAAAGACCCAGCACAGTAGCTGATTCTGCCATGCCACATGCTAAAAATAAGGTTAGTTCCAGTAATGACTGCCAGCCTGAGGCTTTATACACCGATCATGCATTACATTATGACCACTGACAGGTAAAGCGAATAACACTAATTATCTCTTTATCATGGTACCTGACGGTAGGATATAGTGGGAAGCAAACTAACATTTTGTCCTCAAAATGTGATGTTTTAGAAGCAGCAAAAGTGTAAGGTTGTGAGTGAGTTTAACATGGGTCAGTTTGTGATGGTCAGATGACTGGGTCAGCGCTGGGTTTCCAAAACTGCAGGACTGGTGTAATGTTGCTAATCTGCAGGCATCAGTATCTAATATGGTCTAAGGAAGGAACAGCAGTCAACCAGTCATGGGCAGCCAAATCTCACTGATACACATGGGGAGTGATGGCTGTGTGGTTTGATATAACAGATGAGCTACTGTAGCTCAAATTTCTGAAGAAAATGAATGTTGGTTCTGACAGAAATGAGTCAGAATACTCTATGCATCCCTTTGTTTGCTGCATAGCTGCAGACCAGTCTGAGTGTCCATGCTGACCCTGTCCACCGCCGAAAGTGCCAACAATGGGCACGTGAGCATCAGAACTGGATCTTGGATCAATGGAAGAAGATGGCCTGATCTGATGAATCACATTTCCTTCTACATCACATAAATGTGCATGTATGGAACACGAGGGCACCAGAATGCACTATGGAGAGAAGGCAAGCCGGTGGAGGCAGTGTGATGCTTTAGCCAATGGACTGGAAAACCTTGAGACCTAAGCATTACTGCGTACCATGTGCACCATTTCATGGAAACAGTGTTCACTGATGGCTGTGGCCTGTTTCAGCAGGATTGTGCCTTACCACAAAGCAAAAAGTGAGTTGAGGTGTCGCCTTAATCCCCTAAGTCTCCAGATCTCAATCCAATTGCACATCGGTGAAATGTACTGGACAAACAGACCTCGTAACTTAAAGGATTTAAAGGATCTATTGCTAACATGTTGGTGCCAGATAATACAGTCTAGTGGAGTCTGTGTCCTCGCATGAGTATGCTTCAGTTTGTTTTGTAAGACATTTCACAAAAACATCCAATACCTGGTGTTGGCCAGAGGGGCCGATGGCGCGATATGGCAGCCTCGCTTCTGTCAGTCTGCCCCAGGGCAGCTGTGGCTACAACCGTAGCTTGCCTCCACCAGTGTGTGAATGTGAGAGTGAATGAATAGTGGCATTGTAAAGCGCTTTGGGTGCCTTGAAAAGCGCTATATAAATCCAATCCATTATTATTATTATTATTATTAAAAACTTTAAAATGAATTAGGACATTACATTCATGCTTTATTTTCTTTCTAGTTAAGTAAAAGGCCAATGTACTGACATAAGTGGTGATGTGCTTTTATAAGGTATGGCCTTTAGCAGAAGAAAATAATATTTCATTAAAGACGAGGTGTGCTTGAGGTAAAATGCCAACCATGGGTTTGCACCTTCATTACTTCTGATCATTTTTCAAATGTAACATTTCCTATTTAGATAAAGTTTGCTTTCACTAAAACTTCTTTATCTTCTTTTCAGCCGCCACTTAGGTGAAAAGTCATTAAGCCTATTTTAGCCACATTTTAATAAGAATATATTTTGAATCAAACCTCTTACATTTATTTTGACCCTAGAGAGCCTAAAAATTTTTAATTTTGGTATGTGAAATAGATGAAAAATCTATATCCAAGACGTAGATGTTACCCTACTCCTAAAAAGTTCACCAGCCATGGGGTGGATGTTAGGAGATTATCATTCTGGTCAGTTCTGACAATATGTTTGCTTTCTGTGCTAATTGTGAGTTCAGCACAGTCTTGACAACAATCTGCCAGCAGATACACAAACATCAATCTTTATTTACATCACCGCACACATAAACTCAACACTATGCACTTCTCAGAGCTTGCCAAACAGGTTACCCACATTTGTATTCTACACAGTAGCTCTTTCTAGAGGCAGTTCATAGCCTATGACTGGCGGTTATCATTGTACTGGATAAAAACAAAGAGTTTGATGAGAAAATGCACAACAGATGTGTCAGTCACCTGACCCAGTACTGCTCCCTGATTCACCTCTCCTCCTGCATCTGAACTGAAAATCACACACCACTAGCACAATGTTACTATGAACTGATTCCAGCTATCATTTGTACTCAGCCAACTAGGATCCAATGGACGAATATTTCTTGCCTTCCGAAAACACTCCACTTTACCCACATAGCAGACAGGTCTGGCCTGGATCTGGTGTCAAGCCGGCACTGCTGATTGACTTCTGGCATGGTAAGTGGTATGTCATCCAGATATGTGGCCCAGGCTCATAGATCACAGGTCTGGCCTGGATCCGGCATCAAGCTGGCACTTCTGGTGTCATGGTAGGGTGTAAGTCAACCAGATGTGGGCCAGGTCTGGCAATGATGGCACTATTTATGTTCCTATTTTCCTATTTTAGTTAGAAGACCCAAAAACCATTTTGCTATACTATTCTGCTATGTTAGCCAACGTTTCAAATGCAGGTTTGACAGGTTTGTGAGTGTACACTTTATCCAAAACCTATTGAGGGTCTACTCATGTTTAACACTGGGTGGCTGTAACTCAGGAGGTAGAGCAGGTCTGCTACTGATCAGAAGGTTAGTGCTTCGATCCCTGGCTCCTCCAGTCTGCATGTCAAGAGTGTGAATATGTATGAATCTATTTCGGAAGGACTCATAGAGAAAGTGTGTGAATATGGCATGCTGTATAGAGCACTTTCAGTAATCCAGGAGAGTAGAAAAGTGCTATGTAAGAATCAGTCCATTCACTGTCTGAACAGAGTTTCGTCATATTACTTTTGCACTATTATGTTCCGGCACATGATGTTATTACATGGCTTCATCTGGGGCCAGAGCTGAAACTGTTCTGGGCCAGCACAGGGCCAGCAGTGTGTCTGCAACTGGCCCGTGGCTGCACACAACTTACACATGGCCCACATACCGCAAAGAATGACGGCCCTTTGGGGGACCAAGATCAGGTTTGCCAAAGGTAATCCACACATGGGCTAGCACAGGACCACCAGTGTGTCTGCAAATGGCCTTGTGCTGGCCCATATGTGGACCACCTCTGGCAAAACCAGATCTGGGCCACCAAAGGGCCGTCATTTTTTGCGGTATGTGGGCCATGTGTAAGCACATTGTGCAGGCCAGATCCAGGCCATACCAATTTTATTATGTGGGTACATTTGGTCTGAGCAAAGCTTCATGGTCAGAAAATGGCAGCATCTACATCAAGGACAGCTGGTGCAAAAACACAAAGACTGTAGACAGCCATTGTTCCCCGGATTGGGAATATTTGATTGTGAAATGCAGACCCGTCTACATATCTTTTACCGTTTGCTGTTGTCATGGTAACAGGCGTGTATGTACCACCCGATGCTAATGCTAACTCAGCCATGGAGGAGCTGCACATGACAATAAGCAGTCAACAGAACTCCCATTCTGACACAGTGCACATTATAGCTGGGGATTTCAACCATGCTCACTTATGGTTAGTATTCCCCAGATGTTGCTGTAGGGAAAAGCCTACAGCAACATCCAAAAAGGCTACAGAGCAACACATCTACCACATCTAGGTTTGTCAGACCACATGTCCATGCTGCTGATCCCTGGGATCAGGGAGTTTATCACTTAACCAACTACAAACCTGGCAATACCACGTTGACTGAGGGCAATGCGGTGCTTGCAGAGTAGCTGAACTACTTCTTTGCACCCTTTGAGGTGAAGGGACCAGAGGCAGCAGCAGCTAAAACATTGGACAGCTACAGCAGCCCAAGCCTCATGTTGTAGGGTTATGAGGTGAGGCGCACACTGAGGGCAGTGAATCCCAGGAAGGCCTTGTCCAGATGGGGTAACCGGAAGCCTTTTAAAGAATGTGCAGGCCAGCTGGCTGGGGTCTTCACTAAAATCTTCAACGCTTCACTGCGTCCTGCTGCGCCTAAAGTTGGCCACAATTGTCCCACTGCCAAAGTGGACCAATATTAGTAGCCTCAAAGACTACCGACCAGTTGTTCTAACAGCTGTTATAATGAAGTGCTTCAAGAAACTGGTCCGACATCACATTATGTCCTGCCTGCCGCCCACACTTGACCTGCTCCGGTTCACATACAGAGCTAACAGATGAACTGAAGACGCCATTGCTACAACGCTCCACACCACCATCTCTCACCTGGAACAACAAGGGCGTTACGCCAGGTCTTTGTTGACTTTAGCTCTGCTCTTAATACAATACTCCCGGACAGACTAATAGTAAAACTGCTGGATATCGGACTTTCTTCTACCACCTGCTGCAGGATCAGAGACTTCCTCTCAGACCGGGTACAGAGAGTTAGAGTGGGGCCTCATCTTTCCTCAGCCCTCAGCCTTAACACCGGCTCTCCACAAGGCTACGTACTAAGTCCCCTACTGTATACTCTGTACACACATGACTGTGTTAGTTCCCACCCAGACAACGTAGTCATTAAGTTTGCTGATGATACTACCTTGGTGGAGCTCATCTCTGAGGGAGACGAGACGGCATACAGAGCTGAGGTTCAGAGGCTGTCAGATTGGTGTCTAGACAACAACCTGGACCTCTATGCCACCAAGACAAAAGAGCCTGTGGTCAACTTCAGAAGGAGGAAGTCTGAGCTGCAGCCAGTCAGGATCAACGGGAAGTGTGTAGAAAGGGTGTCCAGTTTCAAGTTCCTGGGTGTGCACATAGACATAGACCTCCAATGGAGCTCAAACAACTCAGCAGTTTTAAAGAAGGCCTAACAGCGTCTCCACTTTCTGAGAATTCTCAGAAAAATGGACCTGAAGAAGGAGCTGCTGATCGTCTTTTACCGCTGCTCCATTGAAAGTGTGCTGACATACTGCATCTGTCTATGGTTCTCCAGCTGCACCACGGCACACAAAAAAGCACTCCAGAAGGTCATTAATATGGCCCAAAAAATCATTGGACATCCTCTTCCCTCCCTGAAGGACCTGTACAGTATGCGCTGTCTCAAAAGGGCATGTAGCATCCTACGGAACTACAGACACACAGGACCCCTGGGTCCTGGGTGTGTGTTGAAGCTGCTACCGTCTGGCAGGAGGTTCAGGCTGCTGAGGTTGTGGACAAACAGACTCAAGCACAGCTTTTACAACAGGGCAATAGCCCTAATCAATGCAAACAGCTGAACTGATTGGCTACCCCTTTTTGGGGGGGTAACAACAATAACAATAATAATATTTATATTTATAACAATAACAATAACAATGTGCAATACACATACACTTCTTCTTCTTCTTACTTTTATTACTTAAGTTACTGTGTTGTGTTGTGATGTGTCGTTTCGTGTTGTGTTGTATGTAGTGACGACATGGGACAGTTTTCCAATTTCATTGTACTATTGTACTCTATAAGACTGTGCAATGACAATAAAGAGTTATCTTATCTTATCTTATCTTTGTTTGTATCTTTGTTTTTCTAAATTTTTCTCAATTTTAATGTGTCAGTAGTTCAGAAAGCATTACAGTACAAGTAAACCTAATATTAACCTGGTGGATTATGAGAGGTTTAAAGTCACATTGTTTATGATTGACTTTGAAAATACTTATGTCATTTTAAATCGGGCAGAAAATACATTTAAGTGGTTAAAGTATTCCCTCAAGCACTCGCTGACTTTCCTCAAGCTCCCCCACCTTTCACTGCATGGAAGGTATATACGGCAGCAATACATACACATCATCAGATTTATGACTACGTGCAGTAAGTGGTAATTAGGGTAGCATATCCAGAGGCTGCATGCCACACGAGATGCTTTGATGTGGATTAATCCATAAAAAGATATCAGAAGACGTAACTGCAATCAGCTGCTATTAATATAGAGAACAAAAGAGGATAAACACATACAAACACTCAACTCGCTTAAAGTGATGCATGCATTTCCATTTGTAAGTCCCTAAACATCTAAGGCCAAGCGCTCACATTTGATAGTATAATGTTGTAGTGCTTTCATTTGCAGCGTCTGGGTGCATCTGTTGCGAGAATGTCACAGCATGATGTTTACAAATTGAGATGTCTGGGAGAGAAATTCTGACAGCCGACCCAGGAGGGAGGCACAAAAGGAGGGAGAAAATTTAGAAGGTTGGCATAAAGAGGAGCTCAGATGGCTCAGAGGAGCCATCATAATCTCTTTTTCTGCCTTCCCAACCCTCTGAAAGAGATTCTATAAATCTATGAGCCGAGCGAGAGTAGGAAACTAGAGGGAGTCAACCATCTTGCTGCTCTTAAAGTCTAATGTTGGAAATGTTCCGTTTCTTATGAGTGTGGTTAGAACTGCATTAAAGTAAATAGATGCAGTGGCAAAAATCTTCATATCTTATCTTTTGATTTTGGATCAAGATTTGCAGCACCCAAAGAATCTGGCTGCTGCCGATGGAAGACTTAACCCATGCAGGAATCTCAAAACGTTCATTTCCCTCATGGATTCAGCTTGTCAATATTGGGAATCAATTATCGCTGGAGCTGACACCATCCCATATGTTAAGGTGATTACTCCATCACTTGCTCAGCTGCATTCAATTCTGCCTGTTCTTGCAGCTTTACATGTTGAAACAGTATTACTTTACAGAGGTAGGATGAAACAGAAACAACAGATGGTAATTGGAGATTGCTAAAAGTGAGCCTAATCATGCTCTTTCCACCATAAGTTGCAATTCATAAGCAAGAAAAAAAAAGAGCTTGGGATTCTTTGCTGTAGAAGTAGCTCTACCTGTTCTCTGGAGCAAGCAGGTTTTTTTTTTTTTTTTTAATTATAATAAGTTCTAGGTGGAAAGGGATTAAGGGATTATAGAGCAGTGACACTTGTCTCCAAGACAGAGGGGGTCAAAAGTTCAGTGCAACCCAGGAGTGTCAGGGTGGCAGAGCTCTTTCCAAAGCTGAGGCTGTGATGCTGTGCCAGAGCAACTGGGCTTCCCAACAGTCTGCCAGAGCAGAGATCTCAGTGCATGGCAGGAGATAAAAACATCCTGCTGCTGGTCGATAATAGTGAGAGGACTCATTTGATTCTCATTGAGAAGAATTCCAACAGTATGTTTGACATTGAAATCATGTCTATGCAGTCAAGGTCAGAGAAAACACCTCAGTATAGGCTGAGATTAGGTGAAATTAACTCCCCGGTGAAACAGTGCAGGTCTGTACTGTAATGGTATTAAACTCTGAGTTAGTTTTAGAAATAAAAACTGTCTCACACATCAACACACATCAGAGCAGAGTGAATAAGGTGGGTTTGTAGACATATAAATGTATTAAGCTTTTTAAGCCAAGATGTAAGGGTGACACAGAAAATCATTTCATGTTTTACCAAAATGTATGGATTTTAATTGGATTTAGAACTAATTTGTGGAACAAGATGGTCAAGTAATTTGATATAGGAATTTTTAAAGAATGTTCAGACAAAGCACTTACAACTAGGAAACAGCATGTGTGTGTGATTGGGTGAAATAAAATGTATTTAACCCAATCAAACTAACAAACAGATTCCCTCTCTTTCTGTTCTCCCTTTTTTTGTGATAATACTCAGTCAGTGTATCCACTCTTCAAGTAGGTGCATTCACTTTATAGAGATCAGAGCATGAGGACTGATGGTGTGTCCTTATACATATCTGTAGTGAGTCTGGGTTATGTGTGGACAATATGAAACAACAGTGCAATTGATTAAATGCAACATGAAGATAATAATAATTATACTACTGTTTAATGCATTAACAGAAAAACAAGCTAAATATCGCTTTGACTGGTATTACTGGGAACACTCTGACTCTCTCAGGCAGCACGAACAATAATACAAAGAGCCTCTTTCTGACCCCACAAAATACTGTGAGCTTATAATGGACTGGTATTATCTAACTACCCAAATGATAAAATGTTCATTCATACTGAAAGTTTACCTTGTGTATCAGTGTCCAAAGCTCCTCTGCATTCAAAAATCACAGTATTAGCAACAATCCAGCTAGCCTTTACCTTGTTAGCAGATGATAAATGATGAAATATTTTTTTTAATTACTTTTAAAAAATGTTCCAAATTTAAAGTCGCTAAACATTCAATTCAATTCAATTTTATTTATACAGCGCCAAATCACAACAACAGTCGCCCTCAAGGTGCTTTATATTGTAAGGTAGACCCTACAATAATACATACAGAGAAAAACTCAAAAATCATATGACCCCCAATGAGCAAGCACTTTGGTGACAGGAAGAAACCTCCGGCATAAAGAATAAAATATTGAAATAACATTTAAATTAAATCAATTACAACTGGAAATCCCTCCACTCACTGCAGAAATTTGTCAAGCGTATTCGAAATCCAACATCTGGGAATTTTAAATTTACAGTATAGACCCTTTGTATCTAAGCATGCATGCACATTTTGGAAACGGATGTATGGCAAAGTCTAATATTTGGTCACCCTATATTGCAATGTAAGTCCAAAGTGCCACAGCATGCTTTTCTATAATATCCCCTTAATGGACCTGACCGTAATAACTTTTTGTTAGGAGTACAACTGAGATTTAGGCATGAAGTTGTTGTAAAAAGAAATGTAAGAGAAAGTCATCAAGTGCATTTGCACTTCTTCTGGTACAATGACAATAATTCTGTTAACATATTTAACTACTACATAAAGGTTTATGTGTTTGGCAATAGTCTGTCTCCATCCATAGTTATACAGCAGTTAAAATAAGGCAGATTATTCAAGACCTTGTATGTGATGAGAAGGAAATTAAAATCAAATCTGGATTCAACATGGAGTCAATGAAGAGAAGCCAGTATTGGGCATTTTGAAACAACTGGATAAGGAAAAATCAGTTTCTGACTCCAGCTTGTCGGTGATCCATCCGTCACCTGACTCAAACAGGCTCACCTCCACACTGTTCTCACTCATAAAGTGCTTTACAAAACCAATCGGCTGTACTGAAAGGGGAAAATCCCCTTTCAGCCAAACAACACAGAACTACTTACTGCTGAAGAGACAGAGAGTGAAAGTGGACAGTGTAGCTTTAGTTTTAACATCAAACTCATTGTTAGAGTCAGGGTGAGCACAAACGTGACCCCCTTAAACTGATTTTTAGTCTTAGTGTCCTTAGTTTCCCCAGAGTTATTACTTATGTTACTAGTAAGCAAACATAAACTAATGTAGGTCTACTGACCACAAATCTAGCTACACAGACATCTATGTCAGTTTTTGAGGGAAGGGCTCCATACTGTAAATTAGATTTTATACATGAAGTGTTTCATATCCACTTTAATATTCTTAGTTAGTGGAGTAAATAAAGCACTGAACTTCAGAAGTTCAGTTCAGATATCAATCGAGAAAATTGACCATGATATTTGTAGGTCAGGTTTGCATTCGGTAGCAGTACAAAAACAATCAAGACGAGGTTTTTCAGTGACACGTCTTCAGTTGCTTCTTACACACATCAGTGTGACCCTTTGCACTTCTTCAGATACATTTCAGATAAAAGCAGTTTATGATATCGTTCAGTTATGCTCAAGTGCTAAATATTCCCGAAGTAAACATCCTTGTTAGAAGAATTTCATCAAATGTTACCTTTGTAGAAAGAGACTAATCTTTTTAATTCCCCAGTCAGATCGCCCTTTAAATAGAGTGACAAACACATTAGGTGGATTAAGAGGTAGAAAAGGGCAGCCTGCTTTTCACAGAAAAACACTTCAGGAGGTCTGGGTGCACCAAAGCTAAAGCACAGTGAGACAATGGGTTGTCCTCGCCATCAACATACTTCACTGTAGGGTTTTTAAAGTGGTATTTTTATGCCAAGCTTTCAAAATGGTGATAGTAACAGACTATCAAACTTCAGAGACTCAAGCATAAATAACACAATAATATCCCGAGAACGTCCTATCCTTCTTCTCATTTTTCCTTCTACTGTTCTTCTGTTCCTCTCTTTTGGCATTGCCACCCGTATAGGATAGTACCAAGCATGTCCTCAATATTTGAAAAATGTTTTCACATAAACACGGCTTTTTACATCTTTATCATGACAAAGTAGATGAGGTAAATAGGGTTGTGGATAAAATAATGAATTTACTGCTAATTAAATATTCCACAAAATGTGTGAATTTTGGTAGTCCGCTTTTGGAAATCCTTAAAAATCTGTACCTGGATCAATTCATTTTTGAACAACCAGGACAAAAGTGAACTGGATTATGCGATGTGCAATGAAGCAAATGGATTACCATTACAGTACACCTTTTGAGTAACTGGGCCCAGAGAGTGGGAAATTGCTAAACTATCCTAACTAGCCGCTGTTAACAGCTTCATACTGAAATTTCCAAACTTATTTCAGTTACACCAAATATACATAGGAAAAAGAGAAAGAGGGAAAGAGAGAGATCTGTCTCCATAAGAACTGATTGGGTCTTCATTCAGATGTGCTTATTACCAGGAGATGACGCCAACGGATGCAAACTGTTGCAAGTTCCTGGTATGCTGCAGAATCCCTTGTGAGAAACCCAACAGGAGGCTGTCACCATCAAGGTGCTTTCAGCTCACTGACATAGTTTAGAGATCAGAGTTTTATTTAACATCTTTTTAAACACAAGTGAGTTAGACAAACAAATAAAATGTAAGAAGAATGGTGTAGGATTTATCTTTGTAGAACTTTTCTCAAAAGCAGCCAAGTATTTGTACCAAATAATGTTTAGACATTTTGTGGTGTTACATCAAATTGTTTAAGAGCAGTAAATGAAATTGTTTATACAATGCTAAATCCTGTATTATCCAAAGCCTCTCAGAGAGCTATAGTGACAGCACATAACAGGTGCTGAGATAAGATGCAAAGATCCACTGTACTAATTTCACCTCCCTAACAATATCTACTGCTGTATTTATACTAGATCTTCAAAGCCTAGCCCATTAAAATATCACAAAGGTAATACCTTACTGAAGAATGCAAGTTTCAGCCTTTAGTCTTAATACCTGCAGTTCATGGCAATATAATGAATTTCATCCTGCCATCATTAATCTCTAGCTTTTATCATTTTTTCAAATTGTATTAAAGACAGCACCTCGCTGGAAAGAGATTTAAAGCAAAATGCTTAGGATATCCCTGGCTTGTGAGCCCAAGCAACAATTAATCCCCATGAAATGGAGCTCTGTGTCACTGACTGCAAAAAAGGCCTATCAGAAAGTCAAGAGGATCACATGGCCAGTGAGTAGAGTACCATCAGCCCTGCCAGCTTGATGCACCAACTGATGAAGAGTTGATTGTGTCATATTCCAATTGGATCGAAAAGATATCATCTGGTAGCACGCTATGCTTTCATAAAACTATGTGTCATGTTAATGCAAATTACTAATCCCTCTACAAAAATAGCCTTAAAAATACATGCAGCAAAATGTTTCAAATTAACCGACATGTTGCTGGCACTACTGTTCACGGTACCCACAGTTAACAAGTATAACCACCAAGTACCTGCAGACGGTCAGGCAAGTCCTGAGAAGTCAGTTGATGCGGGGTGCCAGTTATCAGGTACCCTGCTGGGATAATAATCTGGCCAAAGGAGGAGATAGAAGCCACTGACATCAAGACCAGGAAGCTCCTCACCATGCATGGAGTGTTTCACCCCAAGTCCAGCACCCTGAGACTAGACGCTAAGCGGAAGGAAGGAGGCTGGGGACTAGTGAGTGTCAGCACCACGATTCAGGATGGGAAAAGGAACATCCACGAGTACATCAGGCCCCAACTGACCATGTGCTCAGTGAATACCTCAGGCAGCAGGAACCCCCCCAAAAAAGAGGAGCAAAAGGAGGAACCATCATGGAAGGACAGGCCCCTGCACGGTATGCACCATCGTCAGATAGAGGAAGTGGCTGACATCAGAAATCCTACCAGTGGCTGGAAAAAAATTGGCAATAGACAGCACAGAGGCAATAATCATGGCAGCACAGGAACAAGCTCTGAACACAAGATCCATAGAGACTGGCGTTTACCACACCAGACAAGACCCCTGTTGCTGTGCAAAGATGCTCCTGAAACAATCCAGCACATAACAGCAGGGTGTAAGATGCTAGCAGGCAGGGCATACATGGAACGCCATAACCAAGTGGGCGGCATAGTATACAGCGGCGTTTCCCAAACTTTTTTTGCTGGGCCCCCCTTTGTTTTACAAGAAAAATATTCGCCCCCCCGCACACGCACGCATACACGCACGCACACATCCTCCAACCACACACACCCATATTTTGCTCCATTGCGGTTTATTTCACACCTCAAACATTTAGTAAACAATTAAGGTTAGTAAGGTAGTAAGAAAATAAACTACTAACTCTTTTACGCTGCGTCCGCACGTACACGGATGATTTTGAAAACGCAGCTGTAAACGGCGTTTGGAATCACCGAAAACTGAGATTTTTTAAAACTCCTTTTTTGGGTTTATGTGTGGACGAGGAATACAGAGTTTGTCACGCAACGTTAAAGGTATGTGCCTTTTTTCACGTCACGCTGTGTGCCACGTTATTGTTTACATGAGATGAATTGCAGAATGGCAGATAGTCAGATTAACAGTATTTTGTATCTATCTTCAGGTTTTACACGCTTACACATACACATGCAGTTACTGTCCCTCTATTTAGAAAGGCAGAGGCGTCACGGTGTAATTTGTTTTTTTCCTGTTTAATAATATTCAACATTGCTATCAATACATTTTTCAAAAATGTCTCTCTGTGCAAAATGGGTTTAAAAACATAAACAGCTGTAGGATACTGTTTGTCCGTGATTTGAATTCCGGGGGAACAAATCATGGCAGGATCAGCCTGATATTATTCGTATCCCACTGTAACTTTACTGTATAAAGAGCGAATATCTCCAAAATGTCAGGAGTAGTTATTTATTACAACAAGTGTTTGTGAACTAAAAATCAAGAATGTGGGATACTGTTTGTCTGTGATTTGGAGAGCCCAGCGCGTGCTCTCGACACAGGGAAAACCAATTCTGCTGAGGAGACCTACCTCGGCACTTGTGCAGGTGAAGCCAAAGGGAAGACATGCTTCACCATATTTTCTAGTCTTTGGCTTAGAATGAAGTTGGTTTGGAAACATATTCAGCAATGCTTCATCTCCTGCTTTGCGTTTGTGTGGGCGCCCCGTGCTAGCAGTGTCCAAGCATTGTTTTGTTTTTTCCCTTTTCATGCCACGCCCCCCCCCGCAATGGCTCTGCGCCCCCCCTAGGGGGCAGGCCCCACACTTTGGGAAGGTCTGGTATACAGGAACATCTGAGTATGGCCTGGTAGTCCAGAGGTCAAAATGGGAGACGGCCCCTAGGGTGGTTGAGAATGACCGAGCTAAGATCCTGTGGGACTTCAGAGATACACACGGACAAACTGGTGATAGCTAACCAACCGGAGATAGTAGCCGTGGACAAGTTGAGGAAACTGGCAGATGGCCATAGTGATAGATGTAGCTATACCAAATGATAGCAACATCTGGATGAAGGAACACTAGAAGCTGGAGAAGTACCAAGGGCTGAGAGAAGAGCTCGAGAAGTTGTGGAGGATGGTGGAACAGTGAACTGTATCCCACTGGTAACTGGAGCACTCGGTGGAGTGACCCCCAAGCTAGGTGAGTGGCTCCAGCAGATCCCAGGAACAACATCCGAGATCTCAGCGCAGTACTAGGATCAGCAAAGATACTCAAGCTCCCTGGTTTCTGGTTGAGTAGTTGAGTTTGAAGGAGAGACTGTCCATGGGGAAAATATAGCAATCATGGTGAACCGCTTCGACCAAAATTGCCAGGGCCGATTTTTTGTCCCAGTCCACACCTGTGTACAGATGTTCTCCTGAAATTGTTCCTTAACCTCCTAAGACCCGAACTCTTCCATGGCATGCATTTTTAATTTCTCTTTGATATTTGGGCATATTGGAACCCGATGAATGTAAAAACAAAGAATTATCTGATTTTTTTTAACCTGATTTTTGTTTCTAAGAAAAATGAGAGCCACATATGAGGATATTTGTATAAAATTTTGATAGAACAGTGGCAGCATAATGTCCTCGTAAGTGGATATCAGGCCCTTGTAGCGCAAAATTGAGTATTTTGGTCTAAATAACCCATTTTGAAATGTGATGTCCACATTTGTGGACGCCAGGTCCTAGGAGGTTAAAGCTGCACTCAAAGAAACAACACAATTATTTACTT
This sequence comes from Simochromis diagramma, assembly GCF_900408965.1. Taxonomy (NCBI): domain Eukaryota; kingdom Metazoa; phylum Chordata; class Actinopteri; order Cichliformes; family Cichlidae; genus Simochromis; species Simochromis diagramma. The sequence goes on along the minus strand of NW_024386757.1, from coordinate 2,357,011 downwards.
TGTACTGCTTAAGAACAGATATGCACCCTTTTAGTCCTCAAAAGCATACACATAGTTACCCTAGGGTGCAATAAATAGCTCCGGATGAGTTGCTGTATACCTCTGTTGATGTTTTTTTTATTACTCTAATTCCAGATAATAGTTTAGTCTTCTTAAATTGTTTTTAGATGTTGTAAAATTTTTATCCACTGTGTAGACAATATTTTTTTCAGTTATGGTTTATTGTTTGTGGTTGCTTCTTGACTATTAGCGATCATATGTGTATTTCATTATAACCATAAACACAACAAAAAGTACAAAACTCAGAAGGCTGTCACACAAGAATCTCAAAATAAATGCCAAAACGTAGGCACAAAAATGCGTCCATGATAACTTGGGTCTTCTTTATGGTTCTGGATCTGAATAGTTGGGGATATCTCCCTTTTGCATGTCTTTAAGGTCATATTAGCATATCTTTATTGGTCTATATTTGGGGCCAGTTTATGTAACTTTCTGTATGTCGTTTTGTGTGTTTCTATTTGATTCAATTTTATTTATGTAGCCCCAAATTACAACAACAACAATCTTCCCAAGGCAGCTCTGTGATTGCAAGTGTCTTTTAACTGTTACCCCCCAGCCTCACCCCTTAACCCGATGCTTCAGGCCCCTGAGTCAGAGCCCAGTAATACATCCATGCTATCTTCTGTGCTTATTTAAAAACTGAAAACGTTCTACCTATATTTATATTAAGGTAAAACAGGTCCCTTGCTTAGGAGCTTCATGTTTCTGTTTGCCAGAAGATCTGCTGTTAAATCTGCATTGTATGTTGTTTGAGAATGCCACTTTGAAGAGTCTCACTATTGACTAAGAGGTCATGTTAAAATGGAACATCTTGTGATATTTGTCCCTCTCCCATTCCTCTTGCTTGAAGCAGTAGTGAAATTAGAGGCTGAATTGTTTCATATCTGGTAACTAATTTGCCAGTAGGAATGAAACTGTAAGTCCCCTCGTATAAATACAAGTATAAATAGAAGCAGGCAGTTACATATGCAGAAAATGTCAGCTGGGTAAAGCCAACCTATGGGCCACCTTCAAGATAATGAAGTGAGGAGGTAATAAGTGTAGAATTGACACACTGAAAACATTTAACTAACAATGTTTTCTCATGTTTTCCACCTCCACCACAATACCTTGCAGTTAAATGAGATTTTATTGTGGGTGACTTTGCAATTAATAGATTTCACTATAAATTAACATAAATTCATCCTCTTACTCCCAACCAAACAAGATTCTAAATTTGGAACAATCTTGGGTTTTGGATGTCAGAAAAAACGTCAGATAAAATTTTAGTGTGAGTTAATGAAAGCGAGACAACAGCGAAAAATCTATGACCAAGGCTTGATCACTATCCAGAGGCCTTTACAGCCCATGGGAACATACATTTCTTAACGCCAATTAACCAATTACCATCGATTAGCATGATAGTACTGATTTATGGCGAAATTGCCTCAACTACAAGAAAAAAAAGGACCTTTTGAGTACCTTCTAGGTGAATTGCATCTAGTAATTTTAAGAGGAATCAATGTGTTTACAAAGCTGTCTGCTTGAAATCCTAAGGCCATCAGTATATTTAGCAGCTGTTCCTGAAATGGCTGCTGGCTGAAAGACCCCTCCCTTGCTAGGATTTATTAATTCAAATGCTTTATGACAACTATATAATGCAAAACATCAAAGTTATTAAAGTTATCAGTGATGACCTGTCAGAATTTTGATTTTCCTTGCTATTATTTTCTTTTAGAGGAGATATAAGCCACTTGGCTCATCTTAGTTTATCTATATCCATTATGTTATCTATAAAGACCCATTTGAAATTTTTATACAACCCCTTCCAAAAATCATCCCATCTTCTTTAATTACCCTGGGTGGTTGAATTCTGTCACTCCTCTAATTATATCTTATCCCATAAATATTTTGGCCTTAGGCTATAATAAAGGAATTCTAAGGATATTATAAACCATTGTCCTAGCTGATTTGGAGTAGCTCTGACTTATGAGGCACTCTAGATGTGTAGTCAGTCATTATTTTAGGTTATTAAATTAAAAAAAAGGATACTACACTCATAAATATCCATAGAATAGTGTGTAACCACATCTTTCAACAAACTGTTCTCATGAAGCTATAATTAATTTATTAAAAACACATAGGATTTGTGACGCTCCCCCATCGTATTTGAATACCAGGGAATGTTTCAACTAATGGCATTTTTAAATATGAGACTATGTGAAACATTAAAGTCAGAGAAGAAGAGAAATTGTAGGTGTTTGGTTGCCATTTGTGTTTTGTGTTTTGTTTTGTGCGCGATCAGTCAAGCGAATAACATCTTCAGCAGACATGATCTTCTTAAGATCGGAGTGAGTTACCGTGTGAGCGTGACCATGGAATTTATCCACTCACACAAAATACCAGAGGAAGTAGCGAGGAGACCGGGTGCTCCTTGGATTACTATTCCGGCAGGAGGGAGACGCAGACGAGAGAGAAGGAGGAAGCGAGGCTGCCGGGCTGGCGTGCTAACCAGGCTAAGGAGGAAGCCTTTTAGACCACCGCTCCCGAGTTTATATCTCTCGAATGTCAGATCCTTGGCGAACAAGATGGACGAACTAAGGTTACAAATAACAACGGACAATCACATCAAAAACTCATGTATTCTTCTGATCACTGAGTCCTGGCTGCATCAGTCCATCCCGGACTCTGCTATTGAGCTAGCAGGCTACACCGCACAGTGCCAGGATAGAACAAACAATTCCGGTAAGAGAAAAGGAGGGGGAATCTGTATATACGTGAATAACAGCTGGTGTACTAACACAGTGATCATAGACCGTCACTGTTCTCCGGACATAGAATATCTGACTGTCAAATGCAGGCCCATCTATCTTCCATGGGAGTTCACTGTTGTGGTAATAACAACTGTTTACATACCGCCAGATGCAAATACTAACGTGGCACTAGCGCTTTTGCACACGAACATCAACAATAAACTCAATAAATACCCTGACGCAGTGCACATTATAGCGGGTGATTTTAATCAGGTGGATTTAAAAACAGCTATCCCTAATTTCCACCAGCATGTGAAGTGTGCCACGAGAGGGGCTAACACCTTAGATAAAGTCTATTCCAACATCAAGAAGGGCTACAGGGCAAGACCCTTACCACATCTGGGCCAATCTGACCATTTATCCCTGCTCCTAATTCCTGCATATGCCCCAATCAGGAAAACTGCGTCGACCATCACTAAAACTGTAACAACATGGCCAGAGGGCGCTTCTCAACAGCTACAGGACTGCTTTGACAGAACCAACTGGAATATCTTCCAACATCAAGACCTGGAAATGTTCACAAACAGTGTCCTCTGTTACATCAAACACTGTATAGATACTGTCACAGTAGACAAGCAGATCCGGGTTTACACCAACCAAAAGCCATGGATGACCCGGGAAGTCCAGCAGCTGTTAAAAGAGAGGAACAGCGCCTTCAGGTCCGGAAGCAGGGAGAGCTACAGCAGGGCTAGAGCCAACCTGAAAAAAGGCATTAAGAAGGCCAAGGCGGACTATAGGAAGAAGATCGAGAACCACCTGGAGAGTAAGAACAGCCGGCTGGTGTGGCAGGGTGTCCAGCAGCTGACAAACTACAAGTCCAAATCAGGTATGGCTGAAGGTGACCCAGCGTTGGCGGAGGAGCTGAACATCTTCTTCACACGCTTTGAGGTCACTGCACCCTATGCCTCAGAGGAACAGCTACACCATACAGCCCACAGCAGCAGTACCATCATCACTCTGGAGGAGCATGAAGTGAGGCGCACCCTGCGGGCTGTTAACCCGAGGAAGGCAGCCGGCCCAGATGGTGTACCAGGACGTGTGCTGAGAGACTGCGCAGACCAGCTTGCCTATATTTTCACCAGGATTTTTAACCAATCCCTTGAACAGTCAAACGTCCCACCCTGCCTCAAGACCTCCACCATAATACCCTTGCCCAAGAAACCTCATATCTCTAGCCTAAATGACTATAGACCAGTGGCACTAACCCCGATGGTGATGAAGTGCTTTGAGAAACTTGTGCGTTACTACATCACAGCAGCCCTACCCAGCAGCCTTGACCCACACCAGTTTGCCTACAGAGCAAACCGATCGACAGAGGACGCCATAGCAACAGCACTCAATGTAGCATTAACACATCTGGAGAGGCAAGGAAGCTATGTGCGTATGCTCTTTGTGGATTATAGCTCGGCATTTAACACCATTCTTCCATATAAACTGGACGCCAAGGTAAAAGACCTAGGGCTTCCTCACAGCACCTGTAAGTGGATCAATAGCTTCCTCACCGACCGCAGACAGAGAGTGAGAGTGGGATGTTACACATCTCCAGCCCTAAATCTAAGCACTGGGTCGCCACAGGGCTGCGTGCTTAGTCCACTGCTCTACTCGCTTTATACACACGACTGCACCCCCGCCCACCAGAGCAACACCATTGTAAAGTTCGCAGATGACACTACTGTGGTGGGGCTCATATCTGGGGGAGATGAGTCTGCCTACAGAGATGAGGTGGAGCGGCTGTCTTCATGGTGCAAGGATAACAACCTTCTCCTAAACACGAAAAAGACCAAAGAACTCATAATTGACTACAGAAGACACAAGACAGAAATCCAACCACTAATCATCAGCGACGACTATGTGGAGAGGGTGGCAGACTTCCGCTTCTTGGGAGTCAGCATAGAGGGAAACCTATCCTGGAGTGTGAATACCTCTGAGCTACTGAAAAAGACACAACAGAGACTGTACTTTCTGAGAGTGCTTAGGAAGAACAACATCACACAGAGACTGGTGGTGTCTTTCTACAGAGCCTCCATCGAAAGCATACTAACGTACTGCATAGGCATATGGTACGCTAGCTGCACAGTGGCTCAGAGGAAAGCACTCCAGGGAGTAATCAACGCTGCCCAAAGGACAATCGGCTGCCCTCTCCTCAAACTGAAAGACCTACACAGTTCCCGCTGCCTCAAAAGAGCCCATAACATCATAAAGGACACCTCACACCCTGGACACTCCATGTTCGAACTGCTGCCTTCAGGTAAACGGTATAGAACAACATACACAAGGACTAACAGACTCAAACACAGTTTCTACCCAATTGCAATATCATGCTACTAAATGCTACTACAAATAGATGACTTTCATTGCCCCTGTTGTCATTTGTGCCCTTGATGTTGGAATGCTTTCAGACATGTTTTGTTGGATGCGCTAACAAATTGACTGAGTGATTGATTGTTTGAGTGATATATCAACTAGGTCGTATGTTGAGTGTCTGTATGGGGCCTTAGGCCTGGATTGCTTGGGTGTATTTACTGTATGAGAATACTGTATTTTATATGTATTTCTATCTTTTATATCCTATCTATTATAGTTTTTAAGTATTTATCTTTCGTGATGTTGCACTGACCGGAGACATCTTTCAATTTCATTGTACTTGTGACAATGACAATAAAGAATATTCATTCATATTCATAAAGGGGGCATTTAAACTCAAGATCTGAAGGTTTATGCTTGTGTTTTATCATCTAAGAAGGGATCGTCTTCAGCAAAAAAGTACAAAAGGTGAAGCAAAGAGACAATGCACTGGCGTCTTAATCATATGTCATCCTCTTCCTCCTCACCTCATGCCTCATCTCCTGAACCCTGAACTGAAGTCAGGACTCTGCTACATGAAAATGTGCGTAAACATGCTCATTTATTCCCGATGCTGTTGAAATGAGTTATTGTCAGCAGATTAGACATCCCCCCATGTCCAGGCACCTGACAAGAGCCAGCTAAACACCTAAACACCACCAACGGGTAGTTAGAAGTTATATCAGAAAAGGCCACTTTAATACAGCAAACAACTATACTGTTCTTGACTCAGAGTAATGTTGAAAATCTAGTTCATGCATCAATTACTTCTAGGCTAGACTATTGTAATTCATTATTATCAGCATGCCCTAAAAACTCCCTGAAAAGCCTCGAGTTGATCCAAAATGCTGCAGCAAGAGTACTGACAGGGACTAGAAAGTGTGAATTTGTTGGCTTACTTAAGGTTCCTGTGGTATTAAAAAGTCGAATGGGAGGCAAAGCCTTCAGATTCCAGACCCCTTTTCTGTTGAACCAGCTCCCAGTTTGGATTCAGAAGACAGACACCCTCTCTACTTTTAGAATTAGGTTTAAAACTTTCCTTTTTGGTAAAGCTGGTATAATTAGGGTGGGATCACGTTACCTTACCATATAAAGCAGCTTGAGGCAACTGCTATTGTGATTTGGCACCATAAAAATAACACAGAATTGAATTTATTTCTAAGTCTAGGAAGTGAATTATGCTGACGTGGATGAAGTATTTAAAAGAATGTTTTTTGTTTTTGAAAATTTGACAGAATAATTTACATGTAGCAATAGTTGTCACTGTGGGATTGTGTGTGTTTATTTGCAATGCTCCTTCCAGGAAAAGCCTGCGGACTAGCAAAGTGATACAATGTAAAGATGCTCCACCATGGCGGCCAGTGCATCCACTGAGAGTCTTATGTGTTACTGGAGAGCCCTGAGAAGGATGCGAAAATCTTTCAGTTTAATGTAATAGTTAGATTATAACAATTAACATTAATACGATTTTCCAGTAGCTACAATTTACAGGACTTTGGTCATGTTGCAGGCCAGAGTTTGTGGGTCTGATGTGACTTATTACTTAATATACACTCTAGTCTGCAATGTTTTTAGGGAATTTACTAATTTAATTTGCGGATTAAATTTAATACTGTCTAAAATAATAATAAAGGAAAATAATTGCTTCCATAAATCACCATATATAGATATTTAACTTGTAAATGGCAAACTAAAAACTACATTTAGCCGTTCATCAGAACAGTCAAAAGTTCTGTCAGTGGCCCAAAGCACTTTGAGTTTATTTAAAAAAAATAAACAAACAAACTTTCAATTAAATGATATAGAGAAGAACAGCCACGAGGATTTCATGAGTGTCATAAACTTTTATGGGCAAATAAATGAAGTTCCACTGCAAACATGTTTAGCCACATCTTTTTAAAAACAAGTTTTGCATTTTTTAAATTTAATTGTTAAATGTAACATTGTGTATTCAGTAAGAGTCATAAAGCACTATTTAAATAATAATCCATTTGCAGTTATTAACTTTGTTATGTTCTAAGTACAAGTACGCTAGAACAGCGTTGGTGGTTGTTAAACAACTTCTGAGTAGCAAGTCCTCTTGGGTGAGAGTCTCCCTGAATTTATCAAGGCTCTGCATGTTGTGTCTTGAGTGACATGCCTCTGGACAGGCGATTGGCAGACCATGGTGGTGGTTCCCTTTTTAAAGAAGGACTGAGAAGTATGGTCCAACTTCATGAGGATCACATTTTCCAGCTTCCTTGGGAACATCTGTGTTGGGGTACTGGAGAAGAGAGTCTGATGGCTGAACGAACCTCAGGTTAAATAAAGTTTTTGTTCTTGTCATGGAAAACTGGGCCAGGTCTTTGTCCTTTCAAGGATACTCAAGGGTTTGTGGAAGTTTGGTCAAGCAGTCTACATGTTTTTGTGAACGTAGAGAAGGCATTCAACCATCTCCCACATGGGGATCATGCAGAGAGTGTTTCAAGGTATTTGGCGTGTTGTTATGGGCCATTCAGAAATAACCTATTTAAAATGAAATCAACCTTTAACATGTACAGCAGTAATATTAATCTATTTAACACTGATGGGGAACAGTTTTCATCACAATAATTATTTTTACTTTTGATGTTTTATGCAGAATTTTCAATAATACTGTTTTATGTCTATTGAGGTGTTTAAATAATGTTTTATTGTTTCTTTTCGTAAAGGTATGACTTGAAAAGTTCTGCGCCATTTATCATTGTCATCTAACAATAAAACAATTTTTCTTGATTCCTTGATGTGTCTTGTGACACTGTGGTTAAAAAGTAATTCCTGTTATGCTGAAGTCCATCACCTTCCACGTATGCACAGTTGGTGCATTGTAATATGAATTCTCCACAGACCTCTGTATGGACACTATCACCTAATGTCTGATGATGAAATTATGTCACTTAGGCCTGGGCAGGGACCCTAGAGGACCCCCGGATACAGAAAGTATAATTAAGTCTTCAGACTTCACGGAGTTAAAGACATGATGATAACTTAATGGATTATGCCAACTTTGTTTTAATAAGGTGTGTGGGCTTGGGAAAAAAGTTATTGGCCTACTTTGGCCAAGTTCAGCTGTATTACATGAATGGGAAATGAAAAGCCCATTTTCCATATAATGCAGCTGACGTTTTATAGTGGGACTAGTTATGTAGAATACTGTGTGACGACTGAATGATTCTCAAATGCTCATTATATAAGAATGAATGGACAGTTACAAACCTGATGAAACTTCCGCTTTGAAATCAAAGCAGCCAGCTGCATTGGTTACAATGTTGCCAGTGTGGAGAAAGCACAGTATAATTAGTTGATTTAACAAGATACCTCAGTGAGGCTGTGAGCCATGCTGTTTGCTTTCTATTTACTTCAGTTTGTCATGTAATTAACACAATTATTCTTTCATTTCACAGCGGAGTAAACAAAACTACAAGAAAATAAAAGTGTGATAAGCTGTAAACAAGGCTGAGGTATGCCCACAGTAATGTACACAAGAAATCAGTCTTTGCTTATGTAATAAACTCCTTTCAGTCCATTGATGAATGTCAACTGAAGGACGCTGCGCTGCCTTGAAAAAAGAAAAAGAAAAAAAGACTGTTCAATTATTTGAGAGGCAGAGCTATTCAAAAAGGTTTCCTCTTTCCCTGCTGCCTAGAAGCCGGTGCTCTGTCTGCATATGTCACCTGTAACATTCATTTGAATACTAACTGAATAGTCCTTCTTCACTGTTACCTTCCCCTCCATTGGTCTCGTAGCCCCAGTGGGGTGTGAAAGGTCGTCTCGTTCGCTTCCCTGTTGCTCCTAACATGTCTGTGGGCGTTGCGAGACCTTTCAGTCTGAGCAGATGCTGAATGTCAGCGCACTCAGCAGGATTTTCTAAAGGTGTCCTAAACACTGAATGATGAAAAAGTATCACTTAAGAGTGTGAAAAGGGATAAATGGGATTTTGTCATTACATTAAAGATTGTACAAAGTTACAGTAGGGGTTAAATAGAGTGCACAATCTATTTCTCTGGTTAAACTCTTAACATCTGTCCACACACACACACCCTGAACTGAGCACGTGGTAAGCACAATCACAAGCATGACTCCCCTGACTCACTGACAAAGTCCCATCGCAGGACATGCTTGCAGATGCGAACGCTGCACTCCACAGCCTACCCACTATCAGCAGCGTAGTGTCACTACACTAGCGGTAATGCTCTAGTGTACACTGCTCTGTCCACGAGGCTGAAGAGATATACCAGAGAAGCAGAGGCCAAAAGAATAATTGGCTGTTCTCCAAAGATCCATCCAGAGTGTACTCTCAACTACAAGGGAATAATAATAATAATAGGGCAGACCCACCCAACGCTGAAACTGCAATACTGGAAGAACATCTTGGAGAAAGAGTTGTCACATATCACCAAGGCCAACTGGCTGCTGGACCAAAGACCAAAGAGCAGACCATAACAACCTCCTAGAACAACAAGAGGTTGTTAATCAAAGCAGATGTCTAACATCAACTTCCCAGAATGAAGAGTTGGACAACGTTAAGACCTGACATGATCAATGCTTACTTTCTAAGGAGGTTAATAGAACACCATGAATGCTGGTGGGTTGAGAAAAGCAGGCACACATCCAGACTGGATAACAGAGAGTAGAACAATCCTGATCATCACGGATCTCCATAAGAGAGCAAGAATATCAAACTACTGAACAATTACCTGCCTCTCCACAATATGGAAACTTATCTCAGGCTTGATAGCAAAGGCAAAGCATGAGAAGGACATGCTGGACCGGCATTTGCCATGATACTGGATTGAAATGCAAGGTATGGACAGCTTGTTGTACTTCTTAGGCACCCCTTTCTTCATCACAACTTTCTACAGTTGCAATAGTTGGCTAACTTCCTTTTGTGCTGCCTTGATCTTGGCCCCCAGTCTCCTTCTTCATGGAGGGTACTGCTCCTTGTGGCTGTTGTTCATCTTATAGCCAAGCATGTTGAGGGTTGCTGTTGCTGTGGTATAGATCAGCTGGTTGGTTTGAGTGATGTTTTGGTAGAAATTGTCTATAATACTTAAACATAAAAAAACAAGAAAGAAAGAACAATATAGTATCCTCATCTCCACCAAAGAGTAAAATAGTTAAATAAGAATTAAACATTAGATCTCCATCTTTGAAGTCCTGGTCAGTAAATTATTTCATAATTGATCAACATAGTGATTTACTCTGCCATACAGAAACCTGGTAAATGAATCAATGCACCCGAGTCATACTGACTATCCGAATCCTCGAACCACAGGCCGAGGAGAGGGGGGTGGCAAAAATATTCCACTCATCTAATTAATCAACTATAGACCCAGACTGAATTTTAATTCATTTGAAAGCCTAACTCTGAGGCTTGTCCACCCTAATTTGACAATTCAAAAAACAGTTTTATTTATTGTTATCTGAGTTCTCCGACTATTTATGTGATTTAGTGCACAGCTCAGAGATTTTAACAACCATGGAGATGCAGAAACTCCTCAACAATACATTTAATCTATCATTAGACTCAATTGACTTTGCTCAAAATGTAAAAGAGTCCACCCACCACTTTAATCACACTCTTGAGCTTGTTTTGACATATGGCATAGAAACTGAAAATTTAATAGTGCTCCCTGAAAAAACTCTTTTGTCTGATCGTCTATCATTTAAATTTAAAATAATGGAGATCACAGTGGTGGCGAATATGTTTCATTATAATACATGTCTTTCTGAAAGTGATGTGACTAAATTTAGTGATATAATTCATACACTGTTAACTTCTTCAATCCTATGTACCAACACAACACAGAGCAGCTACCTAATCTCTACACCCACAGAAGTCAATTATCTTGTTAATAATGTTAAAACCATATTATGTATGACTATGAATACTCTGTCTTCTCTGTTAGAGAAAGCCTCAAATCAGAACTACTTGCCTCCCTGGTGTAACTTTCAAATTTACACCTTAAAGCAGATAACACGTAAGCTTGAGAGGAGAGGAAATGGAATCTCACTAATTTAGAAGATCATGATTTAGTCTGGAAAAAGAGTTTGCTGCTCTATGAAAAAGCCCTCCGAAAAGCTAGGACATCTTAGTACTCATCAATGATTGAAGAGAATACGAATAACCCCTTTCTTTTCAGCACTGTAGCTTGGCTGACAAAACAATAAGAACATCACAACTACCATGTCTGTGAAATGGTACTAAATATTTTGTTCTCTCTGATATTTATTTAGACTCTTTCTGTATGACTGAGTTTTGAGTCAACTTTAGTAATGACTTCCTCCAAACCATAAACATGTCTGTTAGCCTCATTTAAGACTGCATAAAGAAGTCCTCCCATTAATGCTTCAATCTTTAATATGATGAGTCTGTCTTTATTAATGGGCTATGTACCACAGGTCTTTAAGGTGGCAATAATCCAGTAATTTCTTAAAAAGCTGTCACTTGACCCAGCTGGCTTAGACATTATGGGCAATATCCAACCTTCCTTCATCTAAAAAAAATCTTGAAAGAGTAGTTGTAAGACAACTAACTTATTATCTGTAGAGGAATGATTTATTTGAAGAGTTTCAGTCAGATTTCAGATATCATCACAGTACCGAAACAGTTTTGGCAAAGGTTACATCTTTAGGCCTGAACTGCAGTTTTTGCATTATATTCTGTATTTATATTTTTGCACATTTTAATAAATTGCTGCACCCATGTATTATTTCCTGTTTTATTTACACAATATCGAGCAATTTGGGAAGCCCAAGACTTTTGTACATGCATATGTGTGTGTATAAAACAGAAGAATTGTAAAAACAAATCCATACAAAAACAAAATAGATATTCAGTGTAACAGTTTTAAAACTATGTTCAGCAAGTGGCTAAAATGTAACCTTCCTCTTACACTAACCATAAGTGGTTTGCTGGCAAACCTAGTGGAGTCTCTGTACTGAAAAACCCATCTAAAAATCTCCATATGCAAACTCAAGTGAGGGAAGTCTTGTTGCAGTACAATAATTATTTCAAATATTTTTCATTCTCCAGTTCTGCACCTGCTCCTCATTAGGCCCACAAATAACGAGCCTGCTGCAACGGATGGAAGAAAAAAATGCATTATGTTCCTATGTAGAGTACAGTCATCAACTTTTGTTTTTTCTGGATTCCAACACCATGTCCTTCTTTGTTTTGGATTTCTTGTGAACTTTGCACACTTCAAAGCTGTCGGATTGACAGTACTGCAGAGTGAGAGATCCTCTTCATCTGACTTTTGGAATTATGCAGACATCTCTCCGGAGCGCCACTTCAGAACCTCATCTCTTTACTTTAAATATCTGCCCTCTTCATAACACCTATGCAGCATGCTGAAAAAGAAAATATGTGTGAAGAAGTGGAGGAGGAAGCAGAGGGGGGTGAGACCTAGTTTAACACAATTCAATTGCAGATCAGTTAAACATCTGACACGCTGATGAACAAAATGACACCAGCAGGCATTGTTAAGAAATGATATCTTGGAGCAAAATAAGCACAATTTTCTGCTGGACTGAAGAATGAATCTGGTAACAAAAGCAAAATAAAGACTAATGAAGTTTTTGTCTCACTTTGTCCCTGTCAGTCTCCTGTCCTTGGGCGAGTCTCCAGCTTCTCAAGTTTTAGTCTCTGTTTTTAACCATTGCCTTGCCAGCATAGTGCGAAGCCTTGACTTCCCGCACCTCTAGAAACCACCACACTGCTCTTGTTGCTCCTTCCATCACTGCTGTCATTTATCTGTTTTACATCAAAGAGATCTCCATTCTAAAAAACACCCCTGAAATTTACCCACACAAAATTAATGTGACATAAAAGACTGTGTGTCACAGACCCATTTTTGTACCAGTTATGCCATAATCAGTCAACAAGACCAACAGCTAATCAGCTAATACCAATACTTGGTACATTGTTGTGTACTGTAATATAACTTCTGAAAGTCAGACCATTTCTTTCAGTTTCGATTCCTCTGTAGTAGTCAGACTAAATCTTTCTAACTTTAACAAATGCAACTCACAGCTTGTTACAAAACTGTAAAACAGTCCAAAAATGACATTTACAGAATAAACGACAGAATAAACCACCACCCAGATGTGACATAGTGCAAACGCAGAATTTTGTTTTCTGTGACTCTTAAATATATGTGGTCCTCAACCAAAGTTGTGACCTCTCTAACCAATGGCTATCACCACTGTGACTATGCTCATTTTTCTTTATATAAAGTTAGTGATTTAGACATTTGATCATCATTTCTAGTTTATTATAGTTGGCAACTACAGGTGGTATAACCTTACACCAAACTGACATAAAAATCTCTTCTCCTTTTTTATTTTTATCTTTTAACATTTTTTAAAGTAACCTCCAGTTAACCATGATTCATAAATAAAGTTACAGTAAGTAAGCAAGTAACTGGTCAAAGCAATCCTACCATTAAGTAATGTTTCAGCAAGGAGAGATCATTAAGAGGAATTTAACATGATTTATTGATATACAGAACTTAATTAAGGTATTTTATGGTAAGGTATTTTATGTTTAGACTCTGAAGGCCCTAGTCCTAGTCCCTATCACCATTACAGAATCCCAGTGGTGACAGGGCCCCCGAAGTCTGGTGGTGTAAATGAAGAGGGAGGATTGAATGAAGCCTGAGTAATAAGGTAGAGGCAGAGATGGGAAGGAGGTGGGTGGGGGAGAATGACAAATGAGCAGTGAGATTTAAAGTACATGGAGTGGAAACTGATTGGTCTTAGAAGGCCGGCAGAAAGATGATTGGTCTAGACCAGTGATGTCACAATGAACTTGACAGCATGGGAAAGTGGAAATAATGTAAACCTTCGATTAGCCAACAAACACCTGGGAAGCAGACAGATGTGTGACTACAGAACTTCTTTAGTGAACTTACGCATGAGCTTAATTTCAATTTTAACCATGAATTTTTTTCACGTAAAAGGGGGATCGTCCTTACACAGTAAGTTGTTATGTTATGGAGTTCCACAGAGTTCTGTGCTGGGACCAATTCTATCTAGATGCTCTCCTTAGGTAGTATTTTTAGACTTTATCAACTTTATATATCCATGAAGCAAGATCACACACAGCAAGTAGTTATACTGCAATAATAAATGTGGTGTACAGATATACAGGAAAATGAAATTTCATTCTTAGCCTGCAATGTCTTGAATTAATTACCATCATTTTAGAGGTTAGAGCCACTGGGGCAAGTGTAGAAAGGTCCAGGACAGAGTCCAGAGGGCAGAAAGTACATAGGAAATCTGAGTTCCTCCTTTGATAAGCCCACCACTTTCCAAAATTTCAGGTGACAACCTGGGTAAGTAATAATACAAAAATATAGCAATAAAAAGAGTTTGGTACATGAAAAAAAACAACCTAACACATATTTAACTGGACATTTTTTTTACAACATAATCAGAACTTGTGACCTTGTCATATCATTGCAGAAATATAAATACATTTACGAACTTTTTTTTTCTTTCTTTGTGATGTTGACAATGTATTATTAGTATTCATATTAGTATGAAGCATTGTCATCTTAATTAGACTATTTTTCAACAATGTTATGCTACTTTCTGAAAAAAACAAGACACAACACAATTCAAGGCTTACATACAATCCAAAATTTGACACCCCTTGGCAGCAGAGTCAATCATATTGAAAAGCACTAAGGATTTTATAGGCTAACCGGTTTGGACATTTTGTGTGTTGTGGTTTCTACTTTCTGTGAGAACTCAAAGTGTTTATACTACAACCCCCATTTACCCATTCACAAAATCATACAAGTTAATCATTAGTATCATATCCAAAGGTATTTTGACCACCCATCGCCCACCCAGGTCTGGTCGAACGCTGTTTTGTTTTTGGGCTGTCAGGAGCCAGCCCTTAGAGAGGGGGTACTGTCATGGTCCTGGGTCTAGTGACCACGTGTTGAAGTGTTTTTGAGTTTTGTTAGTATTCCTTGGTTTTGTGCTTATCTATAGTTTCTTTCCCCTTTGTCACATTATGCCATATTTGTCCCAGTTAAGTCCTCAGTCTTCCCCTGTTTGTTGTTGCATTCCCTGCATTAGCTATGGGTTCTGGTCATGTCATGTATACCAAGTGTATTATTGTAGTTCTAGCTCTCCTTTTGTTTTTCTTTAGTTTTCATGTATTTTTATCTTTATCTTTAGCTAGTCTTTCCAACAATAAAACTGGTGCTTTAAGTTATGTTTTCTGTCTCAGAGTTCTGCATTTGGGACTTAACCTAGCCTGTACACAGCTTACCATGACGTGAACCCAGATCACTTCCACTGACTCGGCCTTGTCTGCCTTGGTTGGTAAACAATAAACATTTATCACAATGTGGTCTCAATTATTACCATGTGGAGTTTGTTAGGTATTTTATGTAAAATGCATCTCCAGTTAGTAACAGTTAACCTAATGATGAGCATACCAACTTGATTACAATTAGATTCAGTCAAATTGGAAAAAAACGAGGCTTGTTGCTGTGAGAGCTAAGATTTAGACCATACAGTCTAGATGCAATCAATATGTTATGACCGACTTTGCTTTGTAGAATGCACTTTGATTGCTGCAGAAATTGCAACAGTGTGATTATAAGACTAATTGTGCATAACAGAGTAATTGTGTTTTAACCACGACAGCCTCTGTAGTATCATGAACATCCGTTGAGCACATACAGGATGTGTACTTCTGCTGCTGAACTGGCTCTTCCCCATGCAAGTTGTAGTAATTTTGGAGGTATAGGCAGCACTCACATCACATTTTTTCAGCAACTCGAGGCACCCACGCCCATTCGGGAAGATGAACAGGTGTTCTGGAGACAGATAAGTGGCTAGGCAGAGGAATCCATCTGACCGTTTACTTCCTGCATCATCCATCATCCCTGACAGCTTTCGATCATCTCTCATATTAATAAAACCATCACATCAGTATTATGGCCCAAGATAAGCTCCAGTGAGCTACTCTCTTAGTATCTTTGTAAAGATGTGCACCATAAATTCTAACCTCGAAATTGTTGGTAAATTATCCCCCATTTTCCTTCACACAGTGGATATACTTTTTGAAGAAAATTTAAATAAGCTGGAGTAGAATTTCTAAGCACTATGTAAACACATTGTAAAACAATCCCATTTTCATTGGCATAAAGTACTATATAAATACAATTAAAATAAGCTATGACAATGTTAGGATAGTTTCCACAGGAATATCAGACTCAGAATACTTTAATAATCCCTAAGGAAATTATGTAATATGTATTTTGATATAGGTTAAATTATCTAATATATGAATTATTGCCTGTCTCACACCAACTTTTGTGATTTATAGAAGCCTTTGTTATAGAACTATTTCCAGAACAAGAGTTTTGTTGGCATTCTATTATTTTTTTCATCTTTATAATAGAATATAATGAATCACCTGTCATAAAAGGATGGAGGCAAATAGGAAGACTTGCAATGGCTATACCATCATAGGAGGATTTTATATATCTTCTTCGTAGAAAAACTTATTGATGCCTTCATCAACTCTAGATTGGACTACTGCAATTCTCTTCATTTGGGTCTTGAACACTTATCTCTTCATCACTTGCAGTTAGTCTAAAATGCTGCTGCATGGCTTTTAACAGGTGTTTGAAGTTATGAACACATCACTCCTGTTTTAGCGAATTTACGCTGGCTCCCTGTCCCTTCAAAGTTTTAAATGGTATGGCGCCCGGTTATTTAAGCAAACTCCTCAACATCTCAAAAGAGCACTGAGATCTTCAAGCCAGATGCTCTTAGTACAGCCGAGGTCTCAATTAAAACATAGAGGAGATCGGGCCTTCTGGAATAACTTGCCACCTGATATTTGTACCTTAGAGTCTATACAGTCTTTCAAATCATTTCTTAAAACTCTCTTTTTTACATTGGCTTTTAATTCAAGGTCAGTTTGAGTATCTTCAGGCTTGTTTTATGTTTGTTTTGTTTTGATGTTATATATTACCATTGCCTCATCTAATGTCTTATTTTTCTGTATTTGTTTTTCTATTGTTTTCTCTTGTTCATAACTAATTGTGAAGCTCTTTGGTCAACTCTGTTTCAACAATTTCCTTACTTTTACCCAATAAGAGTCAAAGTTTGAGCAATGACACGTAAAGCTGATGACATTAAATCAAGTTAAAACAGAACTTGCACCAACTAAATCATTACATTTCTTTAGCAGCTTAAGAAGCAGTCAAAATGCCAAGTTGTACCTATCATGGTTTCTCTGTCTTGGATGCTGGGTTTTGAGTTTTTTGTGAATTCACGATTCCTTTTGGTTTTGAAAATGATTTATGTTTGAGACTTTTGATTTTTATTTTTTTAATATTGGTTGTACTTCAATACCTTCCCAGCAGGCTCTTGTATATATTTTGTTTATATTTGTGATTTATTCCCTGGTTTTGGTGTTTAAATCAGAGTTCCATCTGTACTAATTTCTATGTTCCTAGTATTGGTTTCTCATAAGTTGAAGGTTGTATATACTTAATTCCCTTTATGTATCTTTGTGTCTCTATTCTTTGTTTTTCTTTCTGCCTTACCCTGCATTGTTAATCTCTTCCCCCTGCTTAATTGTCTTATATCTGTTTTATTTTGGTAGCTGTTGTCCTCTGTGTGTTGTCTCATCTTCCCCTGTCTCTCTATGTTAATTATCTTCAGCTGTGTTTAGTTCCCCACTCTTCCCTCCTTATCTCCCTTACCTCTTTTGCATATATTGTTTCAGCTTTCCTTTGCCCTTTGCCATGTTGTCCAAGTTGCTGTGCACCTTTTGGGATGAGTTTCTGTGCTTTCTAAGGTCTTGTATTCTGAGAAATGTTTGGATTTTCTGGATTATGTGGCTTTGTGCTTTATTTATCCTGTTAACAGCATTAATAGCTTGTTTTGAGTTTAATATCTGTCAAACTGCATCTTTCTTTAGGTCTGCAAAAATATATCTTCAAAACACACATCGGTATTTACATTTCCTTTGAGCATTGCTAGGAGGAGATCATAAGGTCATATAATTCAAAATTACTCTTTAAAATTATATTATATGGGGCTATTTAAAAAAAAATTTTTTTTTATGTAAGTATAGTTGATGGGAAAATATATCTTGATTTGGGACTGATAACACTATCAGTCAAACGTTTAGACACACCTTCTCATTTAATGGTTTTTCTTTATTTTTACTACTTTCTACATTGTAGATACATACTGTGGACATCAAACATATGAAGAAAGATATATGGAAATATGTAGCAAAGAAAGAATTGATAAATAACACAGAAAATATCTTATATTTTAGATTCCTGAAAGTAGCCACCCTTTGCTGTTGACAGCGCTGCAAACCCTTGACCTTTTCTCAATGAGTTTCATGATGGAGTCACCTGAAATGGTTTTCAGGTGACAGGTGTGCCTTGTCAGGGTTCATCTGTGGAATTTCTTGCCTTCTTAATGGGGTTGGAACCATCAGTTGTGTTGTACAGAGGTCAGGTTGGTACACAGCTGACAGCCCTATTTGACAACTGTTAGAATGCATATTATGGCAAGAAACAATCAGCTAAGCAAAGAGAAATGACAGTCCATCATTACTTTATGAACTGAAGGTCAGTCAGTCCAGAAAATTGCTAAAACTTTGAATGTGTTGCCAATTGCATTAGCAAAAACCATCAAGTGCTACGATGAAGCTATCTCAAATAAGGACCACCCCAAGAAAAGAAGACCAAGAGTCACCTCTGCTGCTGAGGATAAATTCATCCAAATCACTAGTCTCTGACATCGCAAGTTAACACCTCAGATTAGAGCTCAGATAAATGCCACACAGAGTTCCAGTAGCAGACACATTTCGACATCAACTGTTCAGAGGGGACTGAAGAAACCACTACTAAGGAAAAGCAACAAGCAGAAGATATTTGTTTGGGCCAAGTAGCACCAGGAATGGACATTAGACCAGTGGAACTGTGTGCTTTGGTCTGATGAGTCCAAATTTGAGATCTTTCGTTCCACCCGCCATGTCTTTGTGCAACGCAGAAAAGGTGCCGGGATGGTCTCTACATGCATGGATGTGATGGTGTGGGGGTGCTTTGCTGATGACTCTGTTGGGGATGTATTGAAAACTGAAGGCACAAATGCAATCCCATCCTGTTTGCATTTGGTTGGTTAGTTGTGTTGAGTATTTTGCAACTGGACAATAATCCCAAACACACCTCGAGGCTGTGTGACCAAGATGGCCTGTCCTTCACAGTTACCTGACCTAAACACAATCTAGATGGTTTGGGATGAGATGGACCACAGAGAGGCAAAAGGACCAACAAGTGCTCTGTAGTGAAACTCCTTCAAGACTGTGTGAAAACTATTTCAGGTGACGACCTCATGAAGCATGAGTGTGCAAAGCAGTAATCAAAGCAAAGGGTGGCAATTTTGAAGAATCTAAAATATAAAACATGTTTTGAGAAATTTCACACTGTTTTGTTTACTACATTATTGTGTTAATTCATATTTTTAATGCCTTCAGTGAGAGTCTACAATGTAAATAGTCATGAAAATAAAGAAAAACCATTAAATTAGAAGGTGTGTCCAAATCTTTCACTGGTTGTGTAGGAAAAGACTGAAAAGCAGAGATTAAGGAAATCAGCAACTTCAGCAATTTGTAGCAATGTCAGGCAAAAGTAATCATTAGTGATTATTCTTAACTTTAAGGCATTTAGACTGAAATGACTATCAACTAGAGTAAAGGATACTGTTTGAAAAGTGAGGTCAAAATGGGAGACGCCCCCTAGCTTGGTGGAGAATGGTCGAGCTAAGATCCTGATCCCTTCCAGATAGAGATGGACAAAATGGTGATGGCTAACCTACCGGACATAGTAGTGATAGACAAGCAGAAGAAGACGACTATAGTGATAGATGTAGCTATACCGAATGTCAGCAACATCAGGAAGAAGGAACCCAGGAAGCTTGAGAAGTACCAAGGGCTCAGAGACGAGCTGGAGAAGATGTGGAGGGTGAACATAACAGTGCTCCCAGTGGTAATTGGAGCACTAGGTGCGGTGACTCCCAAACTAGGCAAGTGGCTCCAGTACATCCCAGGAACAACATCTGAGATCTCTGTCCAGAAGGGCACAGTCCTAGAAAAAGCAAAGATACTGCGGAGCACCCTGAAGCTCACAGGCCTCTGGTACAGTACCTGAGCTTGAAAGAAAGAAAGAAAGATAGATAGATAGACAATTACTTGCATTACAGTAGTGTGCTTCAACTGAGTTTGCCATCCATAGTCCTTGTGCATAGCCCTCATGAAAACTAGTACACTAAAGTACTGAATCAAGGACTCTAACTTGTCTCCATTGAGTAGATGAATACATTAGTTGAGTGGAAATTTAGGTCTAATGCAGATTATATAAGTAAGCATTAGTTTTGAAGGTCTGTGAGGGGTCTCAGTGATGGGGATGTGACCAGAATAATGCGCTGTTGGATCTCTGAGAACTTCAAAAAGCAGAGCATTCCTCAGATGTAATCTCCTTTACCTGGATGAAAGGCCCAGTCATAATGGAAGGTCTCCTGCTTATGAGGCCTCTGTGGAAAAGCTCTGCTGCTAGAAAGAGATTACAATGGATTTACAACTGATCTCACACACTTCTTTGCAACTGCCACAACTCCACCACCCCCTCTGAACAGCTGCTACTACCTTTACCTCCCAAAAATGCTTCTCTTGTGTGTTTGTCCCCAGCTTTGTTATTGGTATGTGAAGCAATCGCTGATTAGCTAAGACTGAAAGCTTTGAGCCAAAGTGGAAAGTTTACCGTGCAGTCATTCAGAGGGAGCTACATTCATGTTCTACTTAACTAATAGTGATTCTTCCTCTCAGCTTAGGAGTTTGTGGAAATTTGGGTCACTACACAATAATGGGTTGAGGATGCAATCATAAGGATGAGGTCATGAGGGGAGCTGTTCAAATCTCTCTCTGCTCTGCTGATGAAAAACCTCACCGTCTCCCCTCAAAAATGCAATATAGGACAGTCCTGAAAGGATCTGTATGCAGCACATACACAAGAGGGTGGTGCTGGGGTTGACAATGAATAATTAATTCGACTGGAAAGTTAGGGAAATAATCCAGTGTTTGTGCACCAAATCAACGGGATGAACAACACCTAGCTGTGCATGCGGTGCAGCATCAAAGGGCAAGTATCAAGGGACAATGCATAGTTGTTAGTGATTAGTCATGTTTATTACTGCACACATCAGAAATTTCCTATATGGAGGAAATGGAAAGAGCAAGGATTTAATTATGGCACTTCCAATCTGTTCAGGTGAATTTGTCATGACAGCAACACAATTGTTTAAATGGAAGTCAGTGTATTTAATTTCATGAAAAATATAGAAGCAGAATGAATTACACTTCAAATTATGAACATATTAAGAAAATATCACTATTGCATGTCTGCATTTAATTTTCTTTCTGCAAAATATCAGCTTCTGACAAGTAGTGTCATTAAACTGGCTGTAGCTTAACTAAAACAAAGCACACATTAAATATCTTCATCATCTGAAATGAACAGAAGTTTGTTAGAAATGTGTGCCTGAGGTTATCATTAACTTAGCCTGTATGTAAATCCTAGATCTCACTTAAAGTTCAAGACTCAGTATTCACAGATTCGCCTATATGTGGATGTTTTCATAAAGCATATCTAAAATATTCGAATATTTATTTCATTTTATTTTACTATTTGACTAAATAGATTTTTATGACAAAAAATGATTTACTAATTTTCAAATATTAATATTAATGTAAACATGGTGAAATATCAATAAAATGTTTCTCAAACATTGCCAATATTTGCCAAACGATATCAATTCCAAACACAAGGCCTTTAGAGGGGGTCTCAAGTTTTTTTCTGGATTTCAGCTATTTTTGGGTGGTTGTGGTCACTAACTATCCATCCATTCACTTCTGCTTATCCTTTTCAGGGTCACGGGGGGTGCTGGAGCCAACACACAGAGACAGACAACGATTCCCACTCACATTCACACCTAGTGGCAATATAGATTTTTCAATTAAATTATCCCCACAAAGTGCATGTCTTTGGACGGTGGGAGGAAGCCGGAGTACCCAGGGAGAACATGCAAACTCCACACAGAAAGTCCCCAGCCTGATGGTGGAATTGAACTCAGGACCTTCTTGCTATGAGGCAACAGTGCTAACCACCGTGCTGCCCTATCCCAGCATCGACCGTATTTTATGCACTGAGCCTTGGCGTATTAAATCTTGCATATTTGCCAGAACTAAAATATATTTGCATGTTTGTCACTATAATAGTAAACAGACAAGTGTTCTGCAAAGCACATTGCAAAATCCATGTTGTGATTAAACTTGTACTACCGCTGTTCTCTTGTATTACTGTTCAGCTAGAATCTAGGTCAGAATGCACCTTGAAATTGTAAGGATTTTTTCAGTGGCACAAGATAAAGGAGCTCCCGGAGAAAACCCAATTAAGCACAGTGATAACAGGCAAACTCCACACAGAAGGGCCCTACTCAGGTTTGAACTCTCTTGCTATGCTAACTAATAGTGCTAATTATCGAGCCACCATGCTGCTAATGTCTATGCTGTATTTCACAGTATAAAGAATACAATGAAGCTATAATAAAGAAAAACAAAACCTTTGGCAATAATTAGTTTTTGTGATATATTTTTAAAGATATTCAAGTGTAAGGATTTGTCTGTGCATTAATTTTGGGACAATATAGCTATAGAGAAGACAAATTAAAGTAATATGTACAACTAAATGAAAAAAAGATTTACCATGTTTTTTGAGTGGTAGAGTGGATATGTTATGGTTGACAGAAGTTTTGATGATGAAAAATATACCCCAAAGAATATAAAACAAAACATCCAAGCATACATTATGTCATTTTCTCTTAGCAGCATCACTTAAAAACTGTTTTATGGTGTACAAACACATGGTTTGATGTGAAGGAATATGAAAATCATGGACAACAATAAATAAAATCAAAGGAAATAAAATGAAAATCATAACAGTTAGACCCACTTTTACTGCTTAAGTTTTCTTTTAAAATCTTCATATGTCATTCTTTCTTAATTATTCCTTCTACCTTGACAAAATTCCTTATTCGAGAGAGACCAATCCCACCACCATTTTTTACTGCGGCAATGGTGTTCTTTGGGTTGTACCCCTCTCCCTTCTTTCTTTAAACAAACCAGCATCTCTGAGACCAAAGAGCTCTGTTTTCATCACATCTGACCAGCTGTGATTCCAGCTGTGATTCAGGAAACATCACAAAGGCTTTCCTGAAGAAAGGCTTTCCTGAAGAAAGCCTTTGTGATTCAAAGTCTTTCTTCAGGTTTTCCTTAGCATACTTCAGACAGAAGTGGAGTTTCAGCAAAAACTTCACCTCTGCAGAAGAGTAGAGTTTTTCTTGGTCTGCAGCATTGTAGTCCATTCCTGTGCTTCTGGTGATTGTCTTCATTGAGACTACAATTCCAGTCTCCCAAATAGTGTCTTGGCAGTTGTTCTGGGGTCTTTGCACATCTCTCACACATCATTTTTTGTTTCCTACCTCTGCCAGCCCAGTTCTGTACTGTGTGGCTCTCTTTGAATTTCTTGATAATACTTCTCACTCCAGTTCTTGACTGGGTCAGAAACCCTGTGATAACTTTGTGTATCCAGCTCCTGTTTTGTGAGCATCCACAATTCTCTTTCTCAAGTCTAAACCGATTTGCTTTAAGCATGATGGTTTCTTAGGTGACAGCTAAATCCTTGCAAAGTTTTTATACTGTGTGTAAAATGTACAATACACCTCAGGTTTAACTGGATTTTATAAGTTTCAAGCATAGTTAAGCAAATTAAAGCAAACGATTGCACAGCAATCGTTTGTGCTATGACACAGTGAAGACAAAAGTAATAAAAAAAAATCACCTTAATCAATTCAAAATTTTGCCTGTGTTTATCTATTTACCTATTTTTATATTTTGAGCCCTTAAACTAATCATAAAATTCAACCTTTCTCGTTGAACCTAGCACATTGCTTTTTTCTCTTACAATTTTATTAGTTCCCACACCAGATGGCTACTTGGTCACATTAGTGTGAATTTAATTTTAAATTCAGTTTTTTATTGTTGTATTTCTCATTTAATGGATGAGTGGAAATAACTGAAAGCTTTTTTTTTATTGTGATGCATCCCTGCTGTTTGCCTTCTTGGGGGTTCTTTGTCATCTTTTTGAATATTTCACTCTACAGCTCTCGTGTTATACTTTGCTGGTTTCACAGCTTACTTACTTTTAATAACAAGAATATCTGATGTGTTTGACTATCTCATCAGACCTATTCAGAAAATTAATCTTATAAAGGTCTCATTAAACCATTATGCATAAAGAACTTTTTAGAAAATGAACTGAAATGCCCTAAAGAACAATTCGTATTGGAGAATAACTGAAGCAGAAGAAATGCTGGATTTCTTCAAAATGTTACCTTGAGAAGACAGTGCCATTTATCAAATGTGACAATTATATAAATCATGGCCTTAAAGTTTTGTTTTATATGGTTTATTCTTAATAATAGTCTCATATATCTGCCTTGTTTGTTGTCTTCGACAACATCGAGACGGCCTACCTGGAGGAGATTAGGAACCTGGAGAACTGGTGCCAGGAGAATAACCTCCTCCTAAACATCAGCAAGACTAAGGAGCTGATCGTGGATTTCACTACAAAGCAGGTGAGGAATTACAAACCCCTCATTATCAGTTGCACGCCAGTGGAGAGAGTGGACAGTTTCCGATATCTGGGTGTCCACATCACTCAGGACCTGTCATGGTCCTGCCACATCAACACCCTGGTTAAGAAAGCCCGTCAGCGTCTCTTCTTCCTCAGAAGACTTAGAGACTTCCATCTGCCACTGAAGGTGCTCAAGAACTTCTACTCCTGCACCATCGAGAGCGTCCTGACAGCAAACATCTGCACCTGGTTTGGGAACAGCACCAAGCAGGACAGACGAGATCTGCAAAGAGTGGTGCGCTCAGCCGAACGCATCATTCAATCAGAGCTCCCTGACCTGCTGTCCATCTACACCAAGCGGTTCAAGTCCAAAGCTAGGAAGATTATGATGGACCTCTCCCATCCCAACAATAGACTCTTCTCACTGTTGAGGTCTGGGAAGCGCTTCCGTCCCTTAAGGCCAAAACAGAGAGAATGAGGAGGAGCTTCTTCCCCCAGGCTATTCGGGCCCTGAACCAGGTGTAGGACTGGACTCTCCCACACACATCACTATAAGACTGGACTCTCCCACACATCACATCACCACACGCACCACCACACATTTCCTATAATTTATAATCCGTATAATCTCTTTCTGCTATTTGCACATTTTTTACTGTAAATTTCTAAGATAATTTGTAAATTTTGTAGTAACCTGTAAATTGTAAATACTGTAAAACTTTTTTCAGTCATTTAATGGTCGGGCATTGTACAGCTACAAGCATTTCACCCCCATGTCATACTGTGCATGGTTGTGTGTGTGTGTGACAAATAAAATTTGAATTTGAATTTGAATTTGATTTGTTTGTGGTGCTAATGTGTACTACTGGATTCATTTTAATTTTATTTTGGTAATATCTGTCTGTGACTGGAGAACACAAATTACCACGAAATGTTTTTATGATTATCATCATATGAAATTTGAAAGATTAAGTGGTCGACCAAGACATAAGCCATTCTTCTATTCTTTTTGTTATAAACCTTTAATGCACAAGACTTTTCTGAAACCTACAGACAACTTTATTCTTTTAAAATGTTCCCAAATTTTCTAAAGTTACAAATATATAAATATTTAAAGAAAACATCTTCCTATAGGATCAGTTTGATAAGGTGTCTGTGAATAATCACCAGTCATTATTAATTAGTCATATGTAAGAACACAGCACTTCAGAACTGTGAACTCTTCATTTTGATCTCACTTAGATCTTTTTTAAAAATTTGTAACTAACTTCTAACTAGCTAACTTCTTGCATAGTTGTGACACTGTTGCAATATCCATCCAGAAGTAGAAATGATTCATTTCATTAGGAAGAAATGAATTGCTGTAATTAGCTAATCATGTGGTCAAAATTTGTAAAGCTTGGTATACTTGGGTTCTGCTAATGTTCAAAAGAATGAGGAAAAAAAAGGATTTAGTGACTCTGAGCTTGGTCGTTGGCACCAGACCAAATCAAATCAAATCAAATCACTTTTATTGTCACATCACATGTGCAGGTACATTGGTACAGCACATGTGAGTGAAATTCTTGTGTGCGAGCTTCACAAGCAACAGAGTTGTGCAAAATACAATAATGTAAACAAGCAAAATACAAGAATGGCTACATCTGAAACTAATAAATATATGTACAATATATAATAGTATATGCATTTCTGGATGTGTATACTAAATATTTTTCTACGTGTGTGTGTGTGTGTGTGTGTGTGTGTGTGTGTGTGTGTGAGTGTGTGTGTACACATATTTTACAAATTAAATAGAGTAAACAATAAATAAAATATATAAAAATATACAGAGTTGAGACATGTGCAAAA
The DNA here is from genome assembly GCF_900408965.1 of Simochromis diagramma. Lineage (NCBI taxonomy): Eukaryota > Metazoa > Chordata > Actinopteri > Cichliformes > Cichlidae > Simochromis > Simochromis diagramma. Next base: position 2,330,202 of record NW_024386757.1, on the reverse strand, counting down.
CAGTGGCATTACTGTACAGTATGGAGTGCATAATGTTAAAGTTCCAGTAGTGAAGCTGAGGTGTCTATGACGTGTTCAGCAGTCTGATGGCCTGGTGGAAGAAGCTGTCTCTCAGTCTGCTGGTACGGGACCGGATGCTGCAGAACCTCCTTCCTGATGGAAGTAGTCTGAACAGTTTATGGCTGGGGTGACTGGAGTCCTTGATGATCCTCCCCGCTTTCCTCAGGCACCGCTTCCTGTAGATGTCTTGGAGGGAGGGAAGCTCACCTCCAATTATCCGTTCAGAGCACCGCACTACTCGCTGGAGAGCTTTGCAGTTGTAGGCGGTGCTGTTGCCATACCAGGTGGTGATGCATCCAGTGAGGATGCTCTCAATGGCACAGTGATAGAAGGTCCTGAGGATGCGGGGGCTCATGCCGAATCTTTTCAGTCTCCTGAGAAAGAAGAGGCGCTGCTGCGCCTTCTTCACTGTTTTGTTTGTGTGTACTGACCACGTAAGATCCTCAGCCAGATGTACACCAAGGAAGCGGAAGCTGCTCACTCTCTCCACAGCAGCGCCGTTGATGGTGATGGGGGTGTGTACTTCTCTGCACCTCTGGAAGTCCACTATCAACTCCTTTGTCTTTGCGACGTTGAGGGTGAGATGGTTGTCTTGACACCAGTGGGTCAGGGCACTGACCTCCTCCCTGTAAGCCGTCTCATCACCATTGGTGATAAGACCCACCACTGTAGTGTCGTCCGCAAACTTCACAATGATGTTGGAGTTGTTAGTGGCTGTGCAGTCGTAGGTGTAGAGTGAGTACAGGAGAGGGCTCAGTACACACCCCTGTGGAGCACCAGTGTTCAGTGTGATGGGGGATGAGGTGATGCTGCCCAGTCTGTCCTGTCAGACAGGAAGCTAAGGATCCAGCTGCAGAGGGAGCTGCTCAGTCCTAGATCCTGCAGTTTCCTGTCCAGCTTCGAGGGAACGATGGTATTGAATGCTGAGCTGTAATCTACAAACAGCATTCTCACATACGTGTCTCTCTTCTCCAGGTGTGACAGGGCAGTATGTAGTGTCAGGGCTATGGCATCATCAGTGGACCTGTTGTGGCGGTATGCGAACTGTAGAGGGTCCAGTGAGTCGGGTAGTGCAGAGCAGATGAAGTCCCTGACCAACTTCTCGAAGCATTTGCTTACGATGGGGGTCAGGGCTACAGGTCGCCAGTCGTTCAATGAGGAGATGGTGGAGGATTTGGGTACAGGGACGATGGTGGCCATTTTGAAGCAGGCTGGGACTACAGACAGAGAGAGGGAAAGGTTGAAGATGTGCGTGAACACTCCAGCCAGCTGAGCCGCGCATGACTTGAGGACCAACTACTGGTTTGAGTATGAAACACATTGGTTGTTAGCTTTAATGGTAATTGGTGAGTTTACTCCAAGAAACATGAAGCTACAAAATCTTGTGACCATAGCTGATTTTCTTCAAGGTTCCGGAGCAGGCTTTCCCTTTTTTTAAAAAATAAAGTTTATAGGTATACCTTGAAACATCCCATAGTTACAATGCAATAGGCGTAGGCTGCTGGGGGCTTCTGAAGATAAGTGTGTCTTCTTAACTGCTTGATCTGTTTATACACTGTTATTGCTTTTAATTGTTTTTAAACTTTGGCTCTATCCCACATGTGTCTTTTGTGCTCTCTCCCACTGATCTCTTATGTTTTCCCCCACCCGAGTCATGGCAGATGGCCGCCCCTCCCTGAGCCCTGAGGTCTTTTCCTGTCAAAGGGGAATTTCTCTTTCCCACTGCCGCCAAGTGCTTGCTTAAAGGGGTCAACTAATAGTTGGAGTTTTCTCTCTATCATTCTAGGATGCTTACCTTACAATATAAAATTTGTAATTTGGCACTATTGTCGAGTTTTTCTCTTGTGTCCTTACCCTACAATATAGGGTTCCTGAGGTAACAGTAACTGCTAATCACCAACCACTTGGTTGTGTATCTCGTTGTATGCTGTCCCATTTTGCATTTTAAATTTAGCTACTTTGTAATGAATAATCTCCTGGGCACCTTTGCACAGCCTTGGGCCCTGTCAGCTATGTTAGTCCCAGCTGCTTACAGCCTGTTCTTGTTCTGCCATGCTGTCCTTTTGATTGACCATTTATAACCACAAGTAGGATTTGTTAATGCCAGCCACTTCCATTTGCCGATAAGACATCCCATGCAGGGGCTTGGTTGTTCGTACAGTTCCTCATCCACCATTTGTCTTTAGCTGCCTGAGGTACTCATGGACCCGCTCTTTTTGGGGGCCATTTTTCTTATATATTTTCAGATGTTCCATACGTCATCTTGGATTGTGGCCCTGACACTCATTAGTTCTCACCCCCTCTCTTATCGTATCTCATAGAACATCAGGGACTTTTTGATGAAGATCTCCATGCGTTGTGCGGAGTTTTGATGTCTTGACATCTATCTCCTCCCATGGCCAACTTGTTATTTCAGCTAAGTATCTAATGACCAGTAGAGCACATGTTTTGATAGCTTAGATTTTATTACTACCATTCTGATGTGTTCCCTGTTGGAATAGCACACAATTAATATTCAGTTAATTGCCACTACTAGTATGTAACTAGTAACACAACCACAAATGTTTATAAATGACAACTGTGTTAATCAGCAGGATGTACTTTTTATTAATTTTTTTCTTCGACTTCACAGTCTGAGTACAATCAGTACAGTTACACTGAATTATTCATGTACACAACCTTATCATGTGGCAAAATTAGGAATCTGCTTCCTTTAAATGTGAAAGTGGCTGAATGTTGATGTGCCTGAGTTCAGCAACGACGTGAAGTTCTGGACTAAATTTTATTTTATAACCGTAATAAGGCAGCAAAATCCCCTGTCATAGGGGCTGGCTTGAGAAACTAAGGGTCACCATAAACAACAAGGACTAAGACTTTATGAGACCCAAGAGATAAATAGGAGCTACAGAAAAAGAATTCTTGTTAGAGAACATATGTTCAGCTTACTTCTCCTGTGTAAAGGTCACAGTGAGAGAGTAATAGCTCTGGTATATTCATTGTCGTGCATCTTCATCCATTTGGTGCAAATGAGCAGTGGGGACCCCCACATCATTTACGATGGTGAAATTATGTACTCAGTTGCTGCAAGGGGAAATGCAGAATTATGAGTTCCAGTATTATTACTTTCCAGGGTCTAATGAAGATTTCACTTTGGTATTGAACTGCACAACTGTTGCTGTTTTGTGCTCTATTTAAAGATATTATTGAACATTTATACACCTTTTAATAGAGTTGGCCACTCTACAATGTGTTTTATAGTCACAATGTCACCATTAGTACTTCCTTTTATTTATTTCCTCTCTGAATCTATTAACTGAGCACCCTAAATGGATATTAATTATTTCATGATTTTTTTTCATTGGTGGTCAGTGAGCTGTAGTAACAGTGGCAGCTTTCTGCTATTGCTTCCAAGAATTTTCATAATGGGACAAGTAAGCTACACAATTAAAGCAGAAACATAAGCAAGGAGGTTGGTTTTTTTTGTTTTTTTATTAAGATGTAGAACTGAGATCTGCATAATGTTTTACATCATGAGGACTTTGTAATTTCAGGTTTTGTATGTGGTCGGGGTGAGGGGTAAAGAAAGAAGAGTTTCAAGTTTTTAGAGCATACGTATATTGCAAAAACAGAAAGCTCACAGTGCTTTTATTTACTTATGTATTTATTTAGAAACAGATTATTTTACCAGTGCAGTGCAAACAAAATTGCCTAATGCACACCAGAGCCAGCAAGCTGCCACCACCACAACAACATGTACTAATTAGTGGCACTATAAGTCACCTGCACCTACAGTATTTATACTTACCTCAATGCATTATTTGGAGTAATGTGTGACTACAGAAGCTATTGTCCTGGATCATGCATAGATTGTTGTTTGATATATAAAATACTTTCAGAAATAACACGTTTCATCACAGAAACAAAAAAATCTGTAGATAGTCTAATATGATTAGAACAAAATTCTGGAGTTCCTAGATGGTACATATAAATGAGAAATATGTTACATATGTAGTGAATATTTTTTATTTTTAACACCTTGGTCAGTTTCTCTCAAATGAAATCCAATTTTTATTTTCTATTAAACGTTGTCCAATTTGCAAAAAAAATGTTATGATTCAAAGTTTGAACATATGTAATAGTGTATAATATATAAACATGATATTTTACACGCTACACACACACTTGCTTGATCTAATTTCCAAGCACTAACATCAGCATCATATTTCAAATATATGTTTTCTTACAGAACATATTATAGATCATTTTTTCTGCACTGTCCTCTTTTGCACTCCTGTTCCATCCTGTAATGCAGCTTGATGAAACTGACAGACTGCAAAGCATCAGGGAATTGCAAGGTTTGACAAAAAAGTGACTAAACTGAAAGCAAGAACCCCATATATCTTTCTTGGCAACTGCAGAGTGTGCTGTGTCAGTGTTAAAGGTCAGAGGTCCAGTCCATTCGGTGCAGTTTCGATTCTTAAAGCAGAGTCATGTAGGACTCAACACAACATAAAGCAGCAGTGGCCGAGGGCTACACTGAAAGCACACATCTTATGAAGTGGAATGGAGTATGGAGTAAGGGAGATAAACAGTCTTGTGTTCTCAGCTTTTAGGTGAGGGGGGAATATTATCCACATCAAACACAAGTCAAATATCTCTGCACATATGAAGGTCATCATTCAGTTTTATTTGTCACTATTCCTTGCTTTTGTTGAAGACGGTACGATTTAAACTTGCCTTGCACCACTTATTTCTTATGTTCGGTAAAAATGTATAAGTGTATCCAAATATTTAATATTTATGGATGTTACAAATAAAACCTTTATTTTAGAGTACTTCCTGGTTAAAAATCCGGCCCCAGTAATTGCACAAAAAACCTCAACTTGCAGAACTTGACAGGTAAAATATAAAAGACCATAATGTTAAATGTCCATGAACCAACTCTATCTTCTCAAGCAGAATTTAGACAGTAAGTTATGGTAAAATTAAATTGCAGTAGGGGGTTTGAGGTCCTTCTTATCCTTAAAGACATTTTTTGGCTTTCATCAGTCAGAGGTTACAACAAAGCAAGCAGTGATATGCAGGAAAAGGTCTGGGGCAGACTCAAAACCAGGCCTCTGCATTAGCCCTTGGCATATTAATCACCTGCTCAACCGAATCTGAAGTTGAGGTGCTTAGCTGACTTATGTGGGTGAGATTCTTGTGGTTTATCCAGCGTGAGTGGATATTCTGCCCCCTCAAGCCAGCGTCTCTATTTCTCCAAAAGTGGGTTGGCTCCCACCAGCTCCTGCTTCTCAATACTGCAATTGTGCTCTTGGGGAAAAATGAAATAAAATAAGAGAAAAAACAAACAAACAAGAACATAGCTCATCAGAAGTTGACCATTACGAGTGGATGGCAGCGACCCCTTTGCTGGAAGCATCTAATTCCACAGTGAAGTACACTGAAAAATCAGACAGAAACAGGACTGGCAAAACACTTATCATGTGCTGCATCACACTTCACATTGTTTAGCAATTTGAACTGGACCCTGTTTTTGTTTTATTTAGTAATGAGACAAGAACAGGTAGACAATCTGTATGGAACTGTATGGCCACATTTTGTCTGTTGGTTGTCTCTGACAGACCTCTGTAAGCTCTTTAGGAAGCGAGCATTCAAGCATAAATAAATATATATATTGCCTTTTCTTTGATAAATCCCCCATCGGTTCCTGCTTTTTACATCTTTGTGTGAAATTACAATATAACTTTGGGGCTTTTATTTTGAAGACCACTGAAGGCAAACAAATGCAGCTTCCGTGTATATGCGTTGGAATTGATGTTTGAGAGAGTGATATAGAATATATAGAATATAGAGTTTTTAACAAGACATAAACTTCTGAGTATTTATTAACTGAAGTCAGAGGTATAACTGCGTACTTAGAGCAGACTGCTGTGTTTAAGGACCCCCCCCCCAGAAAAACACTAATTTACAAAAAATACTCGTACTAAATGTGTATCTGCCTAGCTGTATTTTCTCGGGGCCAAGACTGTCCTCCTTAAAAAAAAATAACCTTAACAACATTTTTCTTTTAGCTTTATATCATTGGATGTACTAATAACTCTCAGCAGATAGCTTTAATAGTGACAACATTTTAAAAACCTCTGACTATATTTGTAAAATATAACTTGCCTAAGAATCCCCTCATTTCTTCATGCTTGATATTGTCATGATCCTGGGTTTTGAACTCAGTTATGGACTCTTCCTTTCCTATTAAATGTCTTCTATTTGGTTTGTTAGTGTGCATACTTGTTTATCATTTTGAAGCTTTGTGCTTTGCTTCAGTTAATGTTTTTGCCATTCGTATCCCACTTAGAATTTATTCTCTATAGTCTCTTGTTTTCTTACTCTTCCCCTTGTACCCTTCTGTGTCAAGTTTGTACGTTGGAGTCTGTTGTCTTTGTTTAGTTCCTGTCCTCTTTTGGTAGTATTTGGCCCCTTGTGTTTTGTATTTAGTTTTACTTCCCTTGTCTTGTCTGTGGCAATTAGTTCATCTGTGTCTTGTTTTCCCTAGCTGTCTCCACTTGCCCTGATTGACCTTCTGTGTGCATAAGTAGTGCTATTTCCCCTTAGTCTTTGTGAAAGTGTTTGTTTTTGTGCCCCTCACTGCTGGGTCTGTTTGTGATAGTTTTCAGTTCCCTCTTGGACTTTATGTTTTGCCTGTTTGACTATTTTACAGCATAATAAAACAAATCGCTTTCTGTTGAATACTGCTTGCTTCTGGGTTTGCATTTTGTGTCCTCAATTTCACACTCCACACACTCTGTAAGCTCGGATGACTCATGACAGACCTGTATGTCCAATGATTCAGAGTAAAGAAAACCTTTACTAGTTAATTTGTCAAATTAAACTTCTGATGTGAAAAAGGCTACAAAACGGGGCTTGAGCAGTCTGTCTCACCCTGGTAAAGCATACATATGTTACGTGTCTTTGAATCAAAAAACATCAGGCTTTTTCTTAAAACTTAGTAGAATATGTAAAAATGACACATTGCAATAACGTCACAGATTGCCGATGAAAGCACACCAGCTCCTGCATCTCGGCCTCGTTGGACCCTTCAGAAGAAAAGCAATATGGAAGACCTTTAACTAGTGACTAATAACAGGGTTCATGTTTATTGAGACAAGCTGCATTCTTGTATTACCAGTAACTGCTGCTGCATCCCAGTAATTATCAGTGAATTTGACTTTTATAGATATATAACCATGAGTAATGTTTCTGAGATTTAATTATGTGTTACAAATGAGTTGTTAATTCCACCAGTGACTTCACCAGGTTCATCATAATCCAGCCAGATTTCATGTGCCGATTCTAGTGCAAATGGAGAGGTGAGAACTAGTGAATAGTGTGGGGGAAGCAAGGATGAACAGCACAGACTGGAGACTGATACCATACTGGGAAACAGGGAAACACAATGTTAGTTGGAGTTGGTAGAGACTGGGCAATGGTATTCATTGAGATTGTCTTACTTGTGGTCCAAGGCAAAAAGGTGGTGAGTGAATGTGTCAGTTGGCAAATTGGATTCCAGATCAGGGAGAGCTGGCATGGTAAAGAGCAGCCAGGCAGCTTTGTGTCTGGTAGAACAGATTTCAGCATGTGAGAGTGAGCTGGACGTAAATGTGGGGATGAATACACTAGAAAATCCTTAAGATTGATCCAGTTTGTCCTTCAGATGAGTAAATGGGCACTGGGTCTTGGATTCTGTATGGAAGATGGGAAACAGTTGCGAGAATACTGTGAGCCAAGGAATTCAAAGACATAAGCTGGAGCCAATTTACCACTAAAGTGAAAAGTGCAATTTGGCAGAGAATCCGAGCCTCAGCCTGTCCTTAAGTTCTCAGCCTCCTGATGGCTAATGGCTGGAAGGTGTGGGGAAGAGAGAACCCACCCAAAGGTGGAGGCATTGAAGGAGCTGCCTAAAATCACCCAACCTGTCCTGGACCTTAACAGATAGAATTCTTTCTAATGGTCAGTCTGATTTTCAACACAGTTTCTATAATTCATTTTACATGTTTATATGACAAAACTTGATAACAGCAGGGTTTTATGTTTGTGAACTGTTTAACGAAGCAATGTGACACCTTGATGTTCAGGACTGGGCACAGAGTGGATGCTTATTTTGTGTGCATAAAGTTTGTGTTTAATCTGCTTTGCTGAACACATCATTAACAATTTACATTTGTTCTTAAAGGATAAAGAGGTCAGGGCGCACTTATAGATTTCCAGACAATGATAAAACACCTTGATTTGTGTGTCAAGCAGCAAGCTCAGGACCTTCACAAGAAAACAGGTGCTTATGGTGTGTCTAATGGTTTTTATTGCAGTACTATGTTGCTCCTGTTTGATTGTTTTCAGTCTATTTTTGTGTGTTAGTGGTATGTATAGTTTTCCTTAACAGACCAACAAATAGTGTTATGAGGTGTCAGATTCATGAATAAGGCAAAAAGACCAAAATGGTCTTCTCTGCTATGGTGGAAATGGCATATCTGATAGTGATGCTTTCCTATGGCAGCTGCCCCTTGAAGGTATGCTTTACATTAGTTTACTTTAGTAATATTAAGAAATAATATAACTGTCCTGTGTTCTTTTAATTATAGGCACGGTTGAATTCACTCCAAAAAGAAGGTCTGTGATAAGATGATGGCTGTGAGAAGGCTTGAAGAAGAGGACATGGTACTTCTGATAGAAATGAGGAAACACTGGATGGAAGTTTCGAGAATACCATATGTGGAGGAAGGTATGAAGAGAGGATGGGTATTAACATAATTTCTTAAGTATGCAGAACCTTAGAAAGAGCTTTTTAAAACATTTAAAATATTAAAGTTTAAAAAAGTTGATCTACAAAGTTGGTCTACATCGATTGCCTATTAGAAGGACATTATGTTATACTCAGGCTTATATTCATTTTTTAATTTATCTTACAGATATGCAAAATTCCCAGTTTGCACGTTTCTTCCAGTACTAAAAATGTGGCTTTCTTTATCTGCTTTCATCTGGCAGTTATGTCAAGTGAAACGAAATGAAAGGAAGATGGATGACTGTGTTGTGTTGTGTATAACCGAAAGGCGCTGATTCAGGTCTGCGGTGCATACTGAGCTGGAAGCTAAACAGCAGGTATACTTGAATACCTCAGGATCTTCTAGACTCTCAGGACTCAGGCAGAACCGCTGAAGGGGCTTGATGATGAAGATAACAGATGGATGATTGACAGCACTTCAAAAAGCTGTTCGAATGATAAGGATGTGTAACTGTGTGACACCAGAAGAGGAGTAGGTCTTATTCACTAAACATTTTCTAATCTTTTTCTATATTTATATCTGTTTGATAGTAACTTTGATTTTTACTTGGGCCCTCTTCTACCAAGGCTTTTGCTGTGACCCTATTGCCCGTCTTCCCCCCTACATACCTGGGAATGACAGCAGACTGTTCTGTCGCGCTTTTTTATAAAATCTGTTAGAGTCCACAAACAAAATGCACAATACTTTTGTAATATCTAGCAGCTTGCTCCTCAAAGTCATCCAGCTTCACAGAAAGTGTGTCGCGAAGCTGTCAATAAGAAACAAATGGTCACCCATTCTGAGCATGTTGTTTCGGTGCACTATAGATAAGACTTTTCACCGAATGTGGATCTGTGTTAAATCTTTGGCAAAAGGGTTTTGTTCTTTAAAATTACAGTTTGCAACTATTTGAGATTTTATTGGTACTTTTTTGATGTCGTCTTCTAATTTATTGTGATGTGACTATAAAACAAGTCTATGTCTTCCTGCTACCATCCAGGATAGGCATTATTTATGTACTTTATATTTTCAACCAAAGATAAAATTAAAAAGCTGTGACAAAACAACACTGCATATGATATTACCTTAAAACACAGATTAGCATGTTAGCAGAAAAAATACCACCTTAATTGTTGGTGTTTTTTCTAGACTTCTGCATGTCATGTAATTCAATATAACATCATATTCTATTATGATGATGACTGAAATGAATCTTGAACCTTTTAAAAAAAGTGTGAATGTTTTATATACTGTGTATTTTACAGTTTCATTAAACCTGTATGGCTGAAACTGGAGATTTCTGTAATTATAACATGTACTGCACTGTAACTGCAAGAATTTCTTTAGATCTTTATGTATAATGACATTTATGTCCTACTAATGCAATCAAGTTTGTAATTCAATAAAAAAGAATTCTTCTCTGTTATTATAAGTACACATATACTGTAATAACCCAAATTTTTATGTGTTTATTCACTGTGTTAAATTACATTTTACATAAACCCAGTGAAATCACAGCTGAGATCTATTCAGCTATGATTGCTGACCTCTGGTAATGCAGTTAAGTTTATCATTCTGAATTTTGCTCCATTATAGGTACATGCAGTGGGGCATATAATTATTTGATTTGGATTAAAATTAAACTACCATAAAATTAGAGAGTGCTCAATTTCTTTGTAAGTGAGCAAAGTTAGAAATTCAACATGAGAACAAATATTTTCTCCACTGTATCTGCAGGCCTGGTTTTAGCCTTTATCAAAGCATTTTTATTACAAAACAGAGCTGTGAAATTCTCACAGGTAACTCTACTCTTCAGTAATATGGTTAATTTGCCATAGCTAACACTATTTCGATATGAAGCCATATCCTTTTTGAATGTACAGGGTGGGCCATTTATATGGATACAGCGTAATAACATGGGAATGGTTGGTGATATTAAAGTCCTGTTTGTGGCACATTAGTATATGTGAGGGGGCAAACTCCTCAAGATGGGTGGTGACCATGGTGGCCATTTAGAAGTCGGCCATCTTGGATACAACTTTTGTTTCTTCAATAGGAAGAGGGCCATGTGACACATCAAACTTATTGGTAATGTCACAAGAAAAACAATGGTGTGCTTGGTTTCAACGTAACTTTATTCTTTCATGAGTTATTTACAAGTTTCTCTTTGTTCACAGCCATTGACATGTCGAAGAGGTTAACACGTGAGGAGTGGATCGAAATTGTGTTGATATCTGGTGAACGCAGTAACCGGGTCATTGCAGCAGATTTCAATACAAGACACCCTACGAGACTTTTATCTTTAGGTCATCTGAAGGCAATTGTCTATGGCAGCGGTCCCCAACCCCCGAGTCGTTTGGTACAGTTGAGGCTCGGGTGTGAAATGTATGGTTTTCAGGGTTTTTATTGTTTTTTAGCGTTATTTTGTTATCGTTTTTATCGTTAACTCGGTTTTCCTGGGTCTTTACACGTGTGTTATGAATAAATCTTATTTTTTTCTGTACCGGTGCTAGTTTTATTTTGTTGTATTTATCCGTGACACCTTAAAGGTCGGTCCGTGAAAATATTGTCAGGCATAAACTGGTCCGTGGCGCAAAAAAGGTTGGGGACCGCTGGTCTATGGTGTGAAGATACGAGATGTGCAGCAGCTGAAACTACGGATACTGGATGCCTGTGCTGGCATTTCTCCTGCGGTGTTGCTATCAGTGTGTGAAGAGTGGGAGAAGAGGGTTGCATTGACAATCCAACACAATGGGCAGCACATTGAACACATTTTATAAGTTGTCAGAAACTTGTAAATAACTCATGAAAGAATAAAGTTGCGTTGAAACCAAGCACACCATTGTTTGTCTTGTGACATTACCAATAAGTTTGATGTGTCACATGACCCTCTTCCTATTGAAAAAACAAAAGTTGTATCCAAGATGGCCGACTTCTAGATGGCCACCATGGTCACCACCCATCTTGAGGAGTTTGCCCCCTCACATATACTAATGTGCCACAAACAATATTAATAATTAATATCACCAACCATTCCCATGTTATTACGCTGTATCCATATAAATGGCCCACCCTGTATTCTGAGTGTGTGGGTTGGTGTCTCTATGTACAACACGTTCTCACTCCCAAAGCGTAACATTTTACGCTAGGTGACAAATCGTCACCATATTACGCTTTCGGCTACCCACCACGTTCCTAAATGACGACCTCGGAAAAAAGAGGAAATATGAGAACCGTCTGCACTGAATCACACACATGTTTGCTCTTTTTCTTCAAATCGCTTAGAAACACGCTATTTCACATCATTAAAGTCCTGGTTAAGCTCAGGAATAAGGTTATGGTCAGGGCTAGGGATAAGGTTAGGTTTAGAGCTGGAATACAGGGCTGGAACGTCTAGTACCGTGGGAGAGTCATTGCACTGGATTCCAGCCATAACCCGCCACGTACCATAAGAACGCCGAAAGTCTCCTTTCGCGTTCCTCAGGAACGCCGCGGGACGTGACAAGACGTCGACATGTTACGCCTCGGGAGTGAGAACGGGCTGCTATGTAGTCATTTTTGGGAAAAGCACATTTTCAGTAGGTTTCCATGTAGAGGTCTTTCCACTGGAAGATCATATTTGCATTAATGAATCACACAACTGAGTTACATGAGGCCAGTTTTTAATTTCCCTACAAAAAAAAGAAAAAAAATGACAGCTGTTAAATTTGCATATTTAGTGATATCATATGGTTCTGTAATTTGACACAGACGGGGTTCAGGACATTAAATTGTCACCTGACAATCTGTAGCAGTAGTGTCTTGTTTAAGGGGTTCTCCTTTTGAATTAGCCAATCAGAGCATCTTTCTTTAATGAAAGCAATCCAAAATAAAAATAAAAATATTGCATAGCTCTTAGAAATGTTCTAATGTCCAGCATAGGTAAGCATGACAAGTTGTCCAAAGCACAAGATAAGAATACTTCATTTTTCCCATAAAATTGGAAACTATTGTTTTACAGCAGCCAGTGAAACAGCATTCAAAAGATTTTCAGAAAACTTGACATCTGACCTTTGACCTTGAGATTGAGGTTACTAAGATTCGAACTCTGTCCAAGAGTTTTAGTAGATGCATTTATGGTCTATGACAAACCCCAATATGATACAATAAAGAGTTTAATTGTGAGATGAATATAGGTATTAAGGTAAGCTATCTATCCTTGTATGGGCAAAGCTTAAACAATTACTACAGAAGGTGTTCAGCTGCATGTCCAGTAAGTGTGCAGATGACAGAAACAATTCATGTATTATCTGCAATTGTTACACACTGAGAGAAGACAAGGTTCATCCAGGTGCACATGAAGGTTTATTGCGCTGAAACACAGCAAAACAGTTCAGTGTTACTGACGGCTTTGATTGCAATAACTGGCCTGTGATACTTTTGTGAAGCATTACGTGTAATGTAATCAGCCCTTAGCACACAGAGAAAATGACCAGTAAACAATAGACAACATAACATGTACTGGCTGGTCTATTTCCTATAACTTTAACTAAAATCAGCTAACAGTTTTCTTTCACATTACTGATGGAACAACACAGTTACAGAGATTAATGCAGGAAGCTAACATGACTTAGCTAGCGCACAAACGTTACTAGCGTTATTTACGGATAACGTGAAACAACTCTCTTATTCACTCACATTAAACACCATATAAAACAAGAATTACACTCAAACATGTTAAATAAGTATCAACTTTACATAAATGTATGTAGCGCTTATATATTGCTCTCACCTGAAACACAGCAAAACAGTTCAGTGTTACTGACGGCTTCCATTGCAATAACTTGCCTGCGATACTTTTATGAGGGATTATTTTGCCAGTCACCCGTGTGTCTGAGCTGCCACTGCCACCTACTGGCGAAACTAAATATCACCCTAACATCGCTCTGTTATGATGCAAACTAGTGCCAGAACAAATAGCAAAAAAGATGATTGGGGGGGGGTACACACGAACACATAAGGAACACATCTCAGATTTGTTCTTGATGCTCAAAATACTCAGGGTGCCACACAATCAACAACCACAGCTATAGCCATTTGGATGGCCTCTGTTTCAGCTGATAGAGAAATCTAAACTATATGTTGGCTGGATGCAAACAGCAATGATCGATTCTGTTAGTGCAGGACCTGCGTCACTCCCTGTGCAAAATTCACTTCAGTTTTTATTTAGATAGCAACAAATCACAACAACATTGTAAGCTAAACATCCTATGATAATACAGAGAAAACCCTACCAATCAGATGACCCCCTATGAGCAAGCACTTGGTGACAGTGACAAGGAAAAAAATCCCTTTTAACAGGAAGCAAACTTTGCCAGCAACAGGCTCAGGGTGGAACGCATGTGCAATGTAAATTGTTACGTTTCGGTGTTGTCAGTGTTTTGTTTTTTGCGTGACTGTCATGTATTTCCTGCTTTACTTTGAAAGTCTGTGTTATCTTAGTGTGTTCAGTTTACGTTTCCTTGTCTCGTCAGGTCTAATTTGCCCCAGCTGTGTTTCCCTCCTGTGGTCCATTCCATAATTGCTCCTTCTATGTATTTAAGCCTTGTGTTTCGGTATGTCATGGTCGCGATCTCCCCCCGTGTTGTAAATAAATAGTTTGTTGTAAATAGCTGTAAATGGGTTTTGTCAATACTTTCGTTTGAGACACTTCCGTTTTGGGGATTTTGGTGGAGAGCCTTAGTGGGGGGTTTTTTCGTGTGTTTTTTCCTTATTTTTATTTTCCTGCGTTGCACGCCGGTTGCCTAGGCCGGGGTGTAACATATGGGGGCTCGTCCGGGAATGCCTTTGCTGGAGGGTCCGAGGGACCGCTCCAGCCTTCGTCGTCTGTAGGGATGGGTACCGGTGTCCGGTGCCATGATGGCACCGGTTCTGACATAAACGGTAGTAACCAGACCGAAAAGCAGTGCACATTTCGGTGCTTTATTTCGGTGCTTTTTTTTCCTGAGCTGTGATACACTTCTAGCCAATCATTTTACGTTTCCGAGGTTAGTAGGCGGGTCCAGGTACGTACGTTCTTTTAGAGCAGAGCTACAGATTAAAAAATGCCCAAGGCGAAGCGGTCAAAAGTCTGGCTGTACTTCACAGGAAAATATGCAAACTCAGCAGCCTGCAACAAGTGCTTTAAGCTGATACTGTGATACTGTCAAAGGAGTTAACACCTCAAATCCAATGAAACACCTGGCGACGCATAGCGTTTTTTTAAAAAGCCGAGAAATGCGCCGTATTTGATAGCTTGCTGCGAGACCTCACACCGAGCACATCTACTGCGGGTGGGTTGCCTGTTATCGGACCCGGAGTTAGCAACATCCCCCAAAAACACCAGTGTAGTGATGTAGTGATGACGGATGATGACGGCAGCAGCAGCCGTTCTTCTCTGCGTGAGTAGCTTAATGTTGTTCGGGTGCAATTTACGTTGAGTAGGCTAACCACGTTATTAAATTAATGCATGTAAGGTGAACTAGCAAACATCATCATAGCTACATGCAGCTGTCTTCTTGTTTGATGGCAGATATGCTCCCTTCACCCTGGCCAAAAAGGCTAAAATGACCAAAGAAAAAGAGGGAAACAGCTAAACATGAGAGGTTTTTGGACAAAGTTTGTGTTTTTTCCATTGTTTAAGCACTGCTTCCAGCCAAGAATGATACCATATATGCCCCATAGCTGCAGAAAAGGCTAAGAGTGTTATCTTTTTACAAAAAACCAGCTGAACATGAGAGGTTTTTGGACCAATTTTGTGTTCTCCATTCTTTAAGCACCGGTTTGAGCACCGTTTAAGCACCAGCACCGTTTCAAAAGTACCGATTTGGCACCGGTATCGGATAAAACCTAAACGATACCCATCCCTAGTCGTCTGCTGGAGGGTCGGTGGGGCTGCTCCAGCCTTCATCAGCTTCGTCTGCTTTCGCTTCAGCCGTCTGTCTTCGCTGGAGGGTCCGAAGACCGCTCCGGCCTTCATCCGCCTTCGCTGGGGGGTCCGAGGGACCGCCCCAGCCTTCGTCGTCTGCTGGAGGGTCCGAGGGACCGCTCCAGCCTTCATCCGCCTTTGCTGGAGGGTCCGGGGAACCGCTCCAGCCTTCGTTTGTCTTCGCTGGAGGGTCCGAAAACCGCTCCGGCCTTCATCCGCCTTCGCTGGGGGGTCCGTGGGACCGCTCCAGCCTTCGTCATCTGCTGGAGGGTCCGAGGGACCGCTCCAGCCTTCATCCGCCTTTGCTGGAGGGTCCGGGGAACCGCTCCAGCCTTCGTTTGTCTTAGCTGGAGGATCCGAGGGACCGCTCCAGCCTTCTGCAGCTGGTGGGCTGCGTGTCCGTGTTTGCAGCTGGTGGGCTGCGTGTCCGTGTTTGCGGCTAGTGAGCTGCTCGTTTGTCTGCTGGAGGGTCCGGGGGACCGCACCAGCCTCCATCAGCTTCATCCGCCTTCGCTGGGGGGAGGGTCCGTGGGACCGCCCCAGCCTTCGTCGTCTGCTGGAGGGTTCGTGGGACCGCTCCAGCCTCCCATCAGCTTCATCCGCCTTCGCTGGGGGGAGGGTCCGTGGGACCGCCCCAGCCTTTGTCGTCGCTGGAGGGTCCGTGGGACCGCTCCGGCCTTCATCCTCCTTCGCTGGAGGGTCCGAGGGACCGCTCCAGCCTTCGTCGTCTGCTGGAGGGTCAGTGGGACCGCTCCAGCCTTCATCAACTTCGTCAGCCTTCATCCGCCTTCGCTGGAGGGTCCGAGGGACCGCTCCAGCCTTCGTCGTCTGCTGGAGGGTCCGTGGGACCGCTCCAGCCTTCATCGGCTTCCTCTGTCTGGACCAAACTTTTCACTTGGGGTTACATGTTTGATTTTTGGGTGGGGGGAAATGTTACGTTTCGGTGTTGTCAGTGTTTTGTTTTTTGCGTGACTGTCATGTATTTCCTGTTTTACTTTGAAAGTCTGTGTTATCTTAGTGTGTTCAGTTTACTTTTCCTTGTCTCGTCAGGACTAAATTTCCCAGCTGTGTTTCCCTCCTGTGGTCCATTCCATAATTGCTCCTTCTATGTATTTAAGCCTTGTGTTTCGGTATGTCATGGTCGCGATCTCCCCCCGTGTTGTAAATACCGTATTTCCCGGACTACAAAGCGCACCTGAATATTAGCCGCACAAGCTAAAATCAGGGGAAAATCCTGTTTTGTACATACATTAGCCGCACCTGACCAAAAGCCGCAGGTGTTTCAATGTTGACTTATCATATGTAAGAGAATATGCACAAAGGGAATTGTCAGGAAAGAGATGGCTGTTTGGAGACACACCCCTTTTATTAATATTTTGAAAAACAAGTTATGGGTACATATTTGCACATGTAGTACATAACAGTAACCTATAGCACACCAGAAAAATAGATTCGGACTACCTTTTAGGCTCAGGTGCAGTGACACGGCTTTAACAAGAAGAAAAGTCAGTCATTCACCACCATCTTCCTGCGCACTAAAACCACCAAAGTCCTCTTCTCCAGTGTCGGATACAAACAGGCTCAGGATGGCTTCGTCATCCACTCTCCGCTTCTCTCCTTCGTTGTCACTTTCAAAACCAAAGAAATCCTCGTTGTCAGTGTCAGAGTTGAACACCCTCTGAAGGGCCGTGGCGGTGTCCTCCTCTCCATCATGCAGCAGTCCAGCCCTTCAAAATCCGTTGGTGATCGTGGATGTTTTCACACTTTTCCACACTGTCAGAATCCACCGGTGGAGTTGAGCCATAACTTGCTTTTCGCAAGTTTATCGCCGCTCATCATCCACGCCTCCCGCTGAACGCGTAGCGCTACTTTGAAGTTTGTTTTTCGCGCTACTTCGTACGGCACTACGTTGCCTGGCGGACGGACATGTGACTAACATACCACTCTTGAACCCCGATCCTTCCGCCAGGCAACGTAGTGCCGTACAACAGCGGAACAAACAAAACAAATCGTCTTACGATATCACAAAAATCATGGACAATCCATAGAAAAGCCGCACCTGACTAAAAGCCGCAGGGTTCAAAGCTTGTGCAAAAAGTAGCGGCTTATAGCCCGACAATTACGGTAAATAGTTTGTTGTAAATAGCTGTAAATGGGTTTTGTCAATACTTTCGTTTGAGACACTTCCGTTTTGGGGATTTTGGTGGAGAGCCTTAGTGGGGTGTTTTTTCGTGTGTTTTTTCCTTATTTTTATTTTCCTGCGTTGCACGCCGGTTGCCTAGGCCGGGGTGTAACAAAATAGAATTGGTCAGAAAAAGACTCGCCATTTATATGAACAAATTAGAGTCTATTAAATACATATGATTGAAACCACTGCACTGTAGTACCTTTATTACCTACAGTTAAGCAGATTAACAAGTAATTAATGCAACTATTCAGCAACTACTAGGAAAGGCAAGCATGTTAATAGGACACAGTTCGTGATGATAATTTGAAGAGCTTTGCATATGCAGAGCAAAAGAAATGAAAAATAGTTATGTGTAATAAATCAGTTAAAAGAATTGCAATATTAAACCATATAGAAACAGTTTTGAAGAGTTTTGAGTGCACCCGAAACCAGCCACAGAGAAATTGCTTTTCTTCAATAGGTATTGCCTGTATATTTCTCTACAGTGATAGGTCTATTGCGCACTCATAAAACCTTTTTAAGAGGTATTTAGATCATTCTTTGCAAAGAAGCCATAGTGCTTTCAAGGCCTTTCTGTGACAATGCAATGACAAGGTATGTGATTCATAAATGACAATATTAGTCCAATGGGAATATTCTATTCTAAATGATCATATTAAAAAGGTAAACTGTACAATAGGATTAAAAAATGTATTTGAAATCTGTGACTGTTTAATTCTGGATGCTAAATGGCATGAACTGCATGCTGGAAAAACAACAGCTGTCATTAGATGCAAACAAAAAGAGGAGGCAGTGCATTCTCACACTAGATTTTTTCTCATGTGCCTTCTACAATCATTTAATCCATGTTTTTAGAAGAGAAAGTACTGACAGGTTAATATTATTTTCATTCACTATCTGACTGGCTCAGGCGACTTCACCTGGATAGTTCTTGTATTTCAAGTCACTCCATTAAAGAACATTTCATTGTGTGAACACATAATGACAATAAAATGATTATTCTAATGCTGTATGCAAAACATACTCTCACCTTTTGATAAACTCCATCAACTCCAATTTCCATCATGGAAATAATTATATTATATTATATTATATTATATTTTACTGGACTATTTTTAAACACAGGTATCTGTCTGTACTTTTACTTAAATAAAGAATGTCTATACGTTTGGCACCTCTGAACAGTGATGACTAATTTACAGAAATGTTGCATGATGTGGTTCATTTCAGCAATGTTATCTGAATGTCCTTGTGGAGAATGTTAACTCTTTAAGACCTACCATAGAACCAAGTCCGCCAGAGCTTATCTTTATATTTTTACATGCTGTAGTGCCATTTTTGGGAGCATTTCAAGTTGCTATTGTCAGGGTTGACCCAGTATTTTCAGTTCACGTTCACTGTTCATCTACTGCCTGTTCCACTTCCTGTTTTATTGTGTTAGCCTTGGTCTGTGTGCAGTCCTCTTCCCATTTATCATTAGTTCATTATGTTCAGCTGTGTACTCACCGGTCTCTCATTATCATCCTCATCAGTCCATGTATTTAAGCCCTCTCTTCCCTTCAGCCCTTGTCGTGTCATTGATGTTAATGTCGTCTGTATGTTCAGTTAGTCAGCCAGCCAGTCAGTCAGTCCTTTGTTCATTCATTCATTCAGTCAGCCAGCCAGCCATTTCCTACCTCTGTACTGTTTGTTCACTCCATCGGCAATAAACATCCACCTTCACCTACCTGCCTGTGAGTCCAGCGTTTGGGTCCTCCTTCTCTCATCCACGACACTACTCCTGACAGCTATACATCAATGCAACCGTTATAGCCCAAATTTTAATAATATATATGCATTTAGTCTATAGTTATTACATAAATTGCAAAAAAGTGTAATAAACTATAAAAAAATTGAAAATCTTTTTTGTTTTTGTTTCTAGTTAGAGAAATTTAAGAGGTTTATTCCTGAAACTGTAAATACAAAAAAAGTTGCACAAAATATTTTCTAACAGGAAATTTATTTTGAGTGTCTTCATAGTTTCATTTTTGAGATACACCAATTTTTAGATACTGCAGGAAAAATGAAAATATTATAGTGCAAATTTGCAAAAAAAAACCCCAGCATGTGCATCAAAATAAACTATTTCCAGCAGTGCAATTTGAGTTCTAAGCATCCCAGAAACTATACAGAAAAGCATAAAGCCAAATATGACTTTTAAAAACACCGGTATAGGCTTATAACGCCCTGAACGTAAAAAACGCCATTTTCCGTGAAAATGACGTCACTTCCGGTTCCGGGCAGGTAATGGTGGACATACAATAGATCGCGCCACCTAGAAAGTGTTGTGAACAGCTGATCGGATCGGCGCGTTTCTGGAATATTGTGTTTTTGTTGCTGCAAGCACTTTTTATGTAATTTTAGCAAAGCTACATGTGGAAGGAAAGCGTGACAAGCTAATGGCATAACATGTAAGTACAACTCCTCCGGTTTCATATGCAAAAAAATTTATTGCGCTACCTTACCTGGTTCCAGTTCAAAAGTAACCAGAGTGGCACAATGACATTGCTTTAACAGACTGAGCAAGCGAGACATTTTAAACTGAGCAAGACCGAAAGGGAAACAATTTCAACAGCCGTGATGTCAAAGTGATGATTCTTACAGTGTCCTCATATCTTGAGCTGTACCTCATTCTTCTTCTCTCTCTGGAGCTGTTCATCCAATCATATTGATATGAATGCGAAAAAGTATATATAAGTGAGCGTTTAGCCAAGATGAACAAATGTTCATGACCGTATAAAGAAATAGCCTGCAGGCAGCAACTGAATAAAAGGACACCTACCTACAGAGTCTTATACAATATTTTCATTTTCTCAGTGATTGTCTTGGCAGTCTCCTTTGTCAGGGAGATTGCAGGTGCAGAAACATTGTGATCACTATGCCTTGCCCTGGGTTTTCATGCATCCTAAGCAGAAGAATGACTAACAGATGGAGCAACTTAAGTTTTTAGATCTAAAAGTGTTGAAGCGTACCATTTAGCTATTTCAGAGAATAAAAAAATGAATGTTTGGAGCTTGTGGGAAATATTTTTACAACACTTAAATCCTTACAAATAATAAATATGATTTCTAGTAGATGATCTGTGATATTATGACAGTTTTATGTCTACCTGGTGAATATTATATAATTTATGTACGTTATGTTGTTGTTTTTAAAAACATTTTCCTGTTGTTGGTGCAGTGGCACTTTGGTGTCATGCATATGTGTAAATAACTGATGATCAAACAGTGATGCTAACAGTGCCTATAGTTGATTATGTTGTCTTATGCAATAAACATGTAGCTTGCGAAGAGGAAAACCAATAAATGGAAGTTTTTATTATTTTTATTTATTCATTTGTTTGGTGTTTGTGAACAGCTGTTTTTTTACCATGTTGCTTTATACAATGACAGATAGAAGATGAACAGAAAGACATGACTGGTGCTGTACTGTACTGTTTTGTACAGCTTGCCACATTCAGACAAGCACTTCTTTCTATCCCTAAGTACTTTTCTGACATTGTGTGATCTAGACAGAAGCCAGAAAAGGCATATGACAACATTTTGAGCATTTCCAAAATTCTGGGAACAATCTTATTCCTATCACAGAAAGTTGATTCTGTTCATCTGGATGTAGCGTTTTCAGTGGGAGAAACATTTTGTCTCTCATCTAAGGGACATCTCCAGTCTCAGCTGACTGCAGCTTTCCCCAACCTTATAAACAGTACATTTGCACAATGACTGAAGCTAGCACCACTGAATGAACAATGGGCTGTGAGGTCAGTTTATGATCATTGATATGCAAATTGTCATGACCATTGACCAACAACCACTGATCAATGGCCATGAGTACATTCACAGAATTGGGGAATGGCTGCAATCACAGCATTGTAAGATGGTGAAAGATGTACCCTTAGGCCCCCTTCTCGATTCAGAGATGGTCTTTCCCTTTTCAAGTAAATGGCCTCCTTGACTCTCCGGTCAAACCAGCGTTCCTCCCTGTCCAGGATGTGTACATCCTCATTGTTGAAAGAGTGTCCACTGGCCTGTAGGTGTAAAGAGACTGCAGAGTCCTGGCCAGACGAGTTAGCTCTTCTGTGTTGTGCTAGCTGCTTAGCCAGAGGTTGTTTGGTTTCCCTTATGTATAAATCATGGCAATCCTCCTGGCACTTAACAGCGTACACTATTTGGGATGGGTATCGTTTAGGTTTTATCCGATACCGGTGCCAAATCGGTACTTTTGAAACGGTGCCAGTGCTCAAACGGTGCTCAAACCGGTGCTTAAAGAATGGAGAACACAAAATTGGTCCAAAATCCTCTCATGTTCAGCTGGTTTTTTGTAAAAAGATAACACTCTTAGCCTTTTCTGCAGCTATGGGGCATATATGGTATCACTCTTGGCTGGAAGCAGTGCTTAAACAATGGAAAAAAACACAAACTTTGTCCAAAAACCTCTCATGTTCAGCTGTTTTCCACTTTTTCTTTGGTCATTTTAGCCTTTTTGGCCAGGGTGAAGGGAGTATCTGCCATCAAACAAGAAGACAGCCGCATGTAGCTATGATGATGTTTGCTAGTTCACCTTACATGCATTAATTTAATAACGTGGTTAGCCTACTCAACGTAAATTACACACGAACAACATTAAGCTACTCACACAGAGAAGAACGGCTGCTGCTGCCATCATCATCTGTCATCATTTCTGCTACACTGGCAGGGCTAGGGGCCAGGACTCTCCTCTTCGGGTTTTTGGGGATGTTGCTAAATCCAGGTCCGATAACAGGCACCACATCCGCAGTAGATGTGCTCGGTGTGAGGTCTCGCAGCAAGCTATCAAATACGGCGCATTTCTCGGCTTTTAAAAAAAAACGCTATGCGTCGCCAGGTGTTTCATCGGATTCGAGGTGTTACCTCCTTTGACAGTATCACAGTATCAGCTTAAAGCACTTGTTGCAGGCTGCTGAGTTTGCATATTTTGCTGTGAAGTACAGCCAGACTTTTGACCGCTTCACCTTGGGCATTTTTAATCTGTAGCTCTGCTCTAAAAGAACGTACGTACCTGGACCCGCCTACTAACCTCGGAAACGTAAAATGATTGGCTAGAAGTGTATCACAGCTCAGGAAAAAAAAGCACCGAAATAAAGCACCGAAATGTGCACTGCTTTTCGGTCTGGTTACTACCGTTTATGTCAGAACCGGTGCCATCATGGCACCGGACACCGGTACCCATCCCTATACACTATATTACTCTGATATTACTCTATCCTGATCCTTGGGGTGGACCAGTTTTTTGGCGCAGCATGTTTTGGGGTTTGGGTATAGTGTTTAGATAAAATGGGTCTCATCCGTTTCTGATACACTTGACACA
Organism: Simochromis diagramma; assembly: GCF_900408965.1. Lineage (NCBI taxonomy): Eukaryota > Metazoa > Chordata > Actinopteri > Cichliformes > Cichlidae > Simochromis > Simochromis diagramma. The sequence continues at coordinate 2,306,810 of NW_024386757.1, read as the reverse complement.
TAAGGGATCACTAAGGGTTAAAGCTCAACACAATAAACAGAAAACAACAGCTACCAAAATAAAACAGGAAATAAAACATGGTTAAACAGGGTAATGGGGGACAGGGGAAACACTACAAGACAGAAGAAAAACAGAGAGGTGAGACTGAAAGGAAGTTAGATAGCCTTCAAAGGCATCAGTACTAGAACTGAAGACGTAACAAAAATATAAAATAAAGCTTAATAAGGCAACCATGAAAATCATCCAATAAATAAACAAGACTTCTGAACTTCTAAATAACAAGGAACTAAAATAAAGCAAAAAAAAAAAAAAAAAAAAATTCTACAAATAGAATATTACTAAATATTAATTAAAACAAGAAACAATTCTCCAAACAGAAATGAACCACAAACAAAAAGGAACCAGGTGTCTAAAGCTTGTAGAGGTACATCTAAGGATATTGGATGTTTAAATGTAGGTTTTGTAAATGTAGGTAAAAATTAAACACACTGAAGTGTATAAAAAGTGAAGAAGTCTAAATTATTTCTGGCATGCTGTTTAAAGTATACCAGAGTTCATCTGTAACCTGTTTGCTGCCTATTTAAGGCATGGTGTGCTGAGTCATGGGGCATTTGGGTGCTGGTGAAAGCATCTGAAATCTGAGCTACATGGAAGTTGGCTTGCGTACAACAGTAAATCAATGACATGGTTGTATGGATATCAAACCCAGATAATACAGAATGAACATGAATGTGGTGGAAGAAGAAGACCTTTTTATTTATATCCTGCTTTTCAGCGTTAGGGTTAACTTTGACCCTGCTGCTTAGTTAAAGTGCGGAGATGTGTAGGTGTGAGATGTGTAGGTGTGAGATGTGTGTGCTTGTTGGTGAGATGATCGTAGCCTGCAGGCAGGCAGCTGGGGCCTCCTAAGACATGAGCTTATGACCCTAAAATCACGCACTCCGAGGCACAACAAGGCCTAAGCAGCTGAAATTAGACCCCCTCATTCGCAAGCACACACACACAAAGAGAGACTCCACCCCAAACTTTCACCAGCGTTGGCCACCGAGGTCTGTTAGGGGACAAATGGGGAAAAGAAGTCAACATCATTCTGACTCCACTACCAGCAACCAAACATGACCATCCCTGCCTTCAAAGTGCCAAGCTAGTAGTTCACGCCTGACATTGATCTGTACTTCAGAACCACAACAGAGCCTCATGTTCCATCCCTCAGCTGACAGAGGCGATTTGTCGAGATGGGTACTCCACAGCCGTGGGTGCTGACAACTGGCAGAAAACCCCCTCCCCAGCTCAACCTTTCCACCCCACATCTGAACTGACAAGTAGTGTTTTTGTTTTGCAATGCAAAGCAGGGTTTTGCTCTGTGCTTTTCTGGTATTTCAGCACATGACCAAACACATGTGCCACCCAGGCAGCCAGGAATGTCTTTTTCCATCGGTATCCATCAGCAGAATGAAAGTGAAAAAAAGCAATTGAGGTGAGGGTCAAGCAATTCACTAACTTGATACTGCAATTCACTGAATATTTATGAACCCTTTTTTTCTTGAAAACATGACTTCTATTTTAGGTCACTGAGTTTATTTCTTTTAAACTTTTGAACCTAAATAGAAATAAAACACAATTAATAAAACTGTCAATCAAACACATATCTTATAGCAGGCCTTAAAATGTATTTGGAATGATTCACTCTTTAGACCTATAATGTGTGTGTGTGTGAGTGTGTGTGTGTGAGAGTGTGTGTGTGTGTGTTTTAATTTAAAGTATCAGCACTATTGAAATCCAGAAAATTCCTTATCATCTGCCTCAAGATTTGGTTTATACTTTATATACATGTACTCAATGTAACATCATCTTTTACTTAAAAATAAAAGATTGATTCATAAGTGATTATTCAAACTCAGTTCAGTGCTGCTACTGTCTAACCTAGTGTCATACCTATAGCCAGCTATGGATTTAACAAGTTATTGACTTTAATGTTTCTGAGGTAAAAATAAAACTTTAAATTGAATGTAAAAAATGCTGTCGCGAACAGTTCTTGTTCAAATGTTCAAATGTCTACAGTATATGGGGGGAAAAGGGTGCAAGCTCTAGTACCCAAATGCATGTTCAATGTTATCACTTAGTTTAGGTTCTTTATCACTACTAGTCTGTTTAATTCAATTCGGTTAAATTTTATATTTCTATTATATAACAGTAGGATCAAGGTGTTTTATATTTTAAGGTAAAAGACCCCACAATAATAGTTTTACTCATAATTTAATATTATCTGTATGTTAGGGTTTCCTCACAAACTGTCTAAATTGACTCTTGTGAAAAAATTCACTGTAAAAACTGTTAAACGTCTGAAAGAAACGGTTGCTTGCTTTAGAAAAATATCGCTGGGTATTTCATTATTAAAAAGCTATACAGATTTCATTTTTTCAAAAAGGGGATTTAATTCTGGTACATGAAACTGATACTTTTGATTGTGCCACCTGTGTCTGAAGAGGAAAATATGAGACTAAGAATACTGCACATATTAATTGCATTTAAAAAAAAATGTATAAAGACAGTGGTTAGATGGTTAAGTTCTGAAGTTGTTTACTTGAAGTTACATTGATATCTGTAAGGTAAAATATATTCTAATAGGCTTCAAGGAATATAGAACTAGTCTGGTATAGTTTGTTTACCATTTATTCACAGAGATTCATTTTTCCATGATAATACTGGAATGACAAGACATACTTATATACATAACAGGGATATAAAGTTACTATGACCTTAATACCACAATAAAGTCATGGACTGAAAATTCAGTCGCCCAACAGCATAATGAAAAATGTAATTCTTAATCTGTAATCCATGACACAAGACTTAAAGAATGGCATCTACACACTTTTAGAGCCTACATTGTTCCAGCCAGAACAAGAGGAAAAACAGACAAATTATATGACTTATGTTGGCACCAGTTCTTTGACTAAATCATCACAAAAAATCTTCAGAGTTTAAGAAGTGAAATTAAATTCAGTCAGTTCTTCTAAGTCAGCCCTACTGGAAGCTTGTTTAGGCTAGAATGCCTTTCCCCTTAGCTACAAAGTGACCCAGAGGACCCTGTTTGCTGCTTAACCTCTAAACTTGAACCTTTCGGGAGTGGTGGGGATAAGTGCCAGATCCGAGCTGTTTCCCAGAGATGTAATTTACATTTATGAGTGAGTAGATCTCAGATCAGACTGGGAGCAGTTGAAGTTTACTGCAAGCTGTGCTATGTTTCCTATCAGCAAACTGCAGACTTTTCCAGCCAGTCGTTGCTAACCCCTGCTGACGACAAATTCTTTACGCTTCCCCTACGCTATTCGTGTGTGATCCTAATTCACCCATAGGCCTGTAAACTGCCCCTAAATGGAACAGCTCAAGTGACTCTTTGATTTGTCTCTGCACCCAACAATATCCCTAAAAAACACAGCCGTGCCAGGGGAACAATATTTCACCCATGCATAATTCATGTTCTGCTTGACTTTTAACGAGGTGCTAAAATCCAGACATGTGGCCCACTCAACACTTGATACCGCAACATAAATTCTTAATACTTCTTTATGAACTGCATCACTCTGATGTGTTTATCTATAATAAAAATCTTAAATGGTAACTTAGTGACAAAACATTACTGCCCCGCAGCTCAGAGAACATGAATTAATGTCTCATCTCAGGGTTTTTTCTCACATCGCCATCAGCATCAGCTCTCCTGTTAGCGATTAGCTTGAGTGAGAAATACCAACCAAGGGTACCCATGTTGTTCCTTGTTATTCAACACTATTTATCTGAAAGCGACGTGAATTTGCGCCTCAATGCATTTTAATGGTCTGTTTCTCTGTCAGCGACTCGTCACAGGCCCAGACTGTCATTACAGCACTAGCTGCAAATACATTGTTTATCGGGCTGCCTTTCTTTAACCAGGAGGAGTATCCACATGTGTGGGTGTGCAATCTCAATATAGTGTCATAAAGAAGCCGTTCGCCACTCGCATTCCTCGTCTCGCTATCTCTCAGCATGAGTAACTAGACAATATTGTCTGAGCTTATGATAAGAGGTGTGAGGAAAAAATAAGTCTCCGTGGTTCTGGACCATGAAAACGATTCCATGTGCTGCATGCTCACGCCTGCCTTTCTCCATAGCTCAAGATGCGAGTGGGCGGGAGTTTCACACAGCGAGATGAATATTGTGACAAGTGTGTCATGTTTTTTGGAAATGACATGACCTATAATCAGCATGACCTTCTCCTGCCTTTGAGGTTTTTCTGTTGGCAGAAGAGTGAGCGTCCGCCACTGAGGTGTCTGGATTCATTTGTCCAGTACAATGTAATCATTTTTATTAAGACCTTTCTGTGCAGGTTGCAACAAATCTTTTTGGTGTTAAGAGTCAATTATTACGTCTGCCCTTCTATTTGCTGCAAAATATTCACACATTTAACTCCTAGACCTTTGTAATCTGACAAATCTAAAGATAAAGAGTAATTAAACCAAAACTACTGCATCAAAGTATATATGTATGCTTCACAGCAATTTGGTAGATTGTTATCACCATTCTTACAGTTTTTGCAGATCAAGAATCCATGTTTAAATGTTCCATAAACAATGGACAAGTAAATTGACCTTCATTCATTTAAAAAGTCAGTCAGGTAAGGGATTATTTGATTTGCCACCAAATTAAATTGAAAAACAAAAAGGTTTTAGAAATACAGTGCATACTAAAACTCCATGCAATGTTCTGTGAAGGCACAAAATGGCTGTAAATTAGCCGGGCATTGACATAGTTGTCCTCAGGTATCCATCACCAATATATTGGCACTGGCTTCTCTGGTCTGACTGATCACTCAACAGATAATTCACTTCCTTTGTCTCACATCTATGGCCAGTTTAGAATCACCAATTAGCCTAGCATACCTTCCTTGGCCTGTGGGAGGAAACTTCACAGGAAGACTTTAACTAGAATCTCATTAGAGCAATCTCAATCATGAGTGGTAGTGCTCTAATGGTAGCTTCATCCTGCTTCTCCATGTCATCCAGTGGTTCCTTTGAGGCCTAATGAGTTATGAGATAAACAGGTCAATAGTTAAGGCTCCTCTTCATGCTTGTTCAATAGTTTCTAAAGAGTTTTTGAGTTGTGGCGCAGTATATTGTCCTGCTGTCCTTTAACAGTTACATAAAAGCCATGACCCAGGATTTTGCAGCAGAACATTGCACTGTGTTATTCATTAAACCTACCTTTCTTTAGTAGCTTAAGATATTTACTGACGTTTCTCACACTGTCTGTAGTGGAATAATTGCTTTTCATGCACCAGGAACTTATAAATTCAATTTGTTTTACCTCATAGGTTCACCTAAAGATCACCTTTTTTTTCTTGAGGGTAATCATTCTAAACAATAATTATATATTGCTTAAGAGCTTAAAGCAGTTTTTATATCCTTAGAACTGTACTGTCTGCCTCTAGAAGGCACCCCTGGTTATGTCAGACCAAATGTGGCCTCAGCAACAAAAGCCCTGCATGAATTTAATTCACCAAGGCTGTGTTTTACTGTTCACATACCATTTAAAAGATTTTTTTCAACTATTTGCTTAAGATTTCATGATGCATTCCTGTCTGAACCTAATACAGATTGTGATATAATCAGAAGCTGAGAAGGTTGTCTCATCACTTCAAAATTACAGGGACTGCTTTGATGCTGGTAATCTTTTCATGTAACAGAAGCTAAAATACATTTCATGAAGGATCTAGTGGGTGGCTAAGTCTGGATGAAGTGCTCCAAAAAAACCTTTAGCACCGTTTCTTCAGCACACTTTGCAGTTATGTAATTCATCATGAGGCCCATCAAGAGTTTTAACCAGAAACACATAGTAAGCGTACTAAATGTGCTAATCAGAAATGCACATAACCAGGACGAATTATTGGATTGATCCAGGCTAGGAATGAGCTATATTGACCAAATGGCAGTGACCTTGTGACAGCACTCCACCATCTGTTAACATGGGTCATAGAGACATGCTCCCTGCTGAATTCTATTGATCTAGCTGTGTAAATACTGCCACAGTTTGCTGCTTAACACACCACAGATGTTTTCCAGTAAATCTCCCAATACACTCTCTGCCTGTTTGAATTATTTTTTCTCATCCTTACTTGAGCTGCTCCAAAGTCCACAGGCTGAAGTCATGCTTAGGTAGAGGCTTGTAGACTTTACTGTTTTCTTTGACTGACTTTTACAGTCCGTGTTACAATGGCCGTTCATGCTTGTGTGCAACTACACAAGCACGCCATCATCCTCTGTCAAAGCCTGATCACTATAACAAATTTATGCACCTGGCCTGCTGTATTCGCCCTGTGAACTCACAGTGAGCCCAACGTCATCCTGGCTGGTGACAGCACCTTCAGCTGTTTCTGTTGGCTAACTTGCTGCCTGTACTGTTATAACTACTAGTACCTCTTCGCATGACCCCAGACACCAAAACTTTGAAAGCTCCATTTTCATTAATAGTATTACAGCAATTTTCATGCATAGCTATGACTACAAATATACTTTTCTTTAGTTTTGCTGCTTAATTTGAAAATGCAGTAGTGATTATTGTATCATTATTGTGCACATGGATGAATCCATCATAGAGGAGGAGCTTTATTTAATAACAAAATATTGCAACAGCTAGCCTCATAACAAAGAAAGCACATTAAATACACAAAAGACTGGTGTAACTGATAATGTGCTATTTGCTAAGACAGAAAAAGTGAGGAAGAAAACATAGAATACTCATATTGTGCCGGTACAGTGATTAGTTCTAAATTTCTTCTTCAATTTTTCTTTTTTTTCTTTTTTGTTTGTTTGTTCAGTTGTAGTAATGTGTTGTGTTAGTCAGCCTAGGCACTAATGAAGGACTAATGAAAAGAACGGATTTAGATATTTGTTACACAGTGGCTGTCCTCTGATTGAATCTGAGTGCCATGCCACTGTTATTAGGATGTATGTATGTTACTGGAAATACAATGCTTTATTTCAAAGTTCGTGTTGTTTTGTACATACCTCCAGTATGTCCAACATCTCTGGTTACTGTAACAATACTGTGCACATAAATGTTTACCACAAAGAATTACACTGTACTGATAAGACAAACAACACATGATAACAAGTATCCTCATGATTAATCAAGAAATGTGCTCATTTTTGTGTGTTCTGAAACTTCATCTTTACACAAGTGTAATTTTTCTCAAATAGACTGAAGGATTTATGTGGAAGAGCTATTTAAGTGACCAGTTTATATGAAAGTTGACTATTTTTAAAGAACCTCTTGTGAGATCTCTCACTTAAACTGGACCCAGCATGTCAACCCTGACATACAAAATACTGTTACTGTTGGTCTGCTGCCTTTACACCGCAAGTTGACAGTGAAGCGCATAGGGGCCCTTCTTTTTCCACACCAGCTGACAGCTGACACCTTTCACATGAGCCCAAACTAAACTAACAGAATGCATCAAAAATATTAAGGCACCTCAAAACATGATTTATGTACAGTAGTAGCACTAGTAATACAGTATTAGGTTGTTTAAAGACAATTTTATCACAAGTCATTTTTCCAGCACAACCTTAAATTTTGATTTCAGCTTAATAAGCAATAAGTGAGGATCTATGGTTGTTCATTCTATTGATATTTTTGTATGCTTTTCTGTCATTTTGATGTGGATATCCTGGGAAGCTAAACAAAAGTCTATTACTTGTTATTTTTACCCTTATTATAGACAGAGCAAAAGGTTCTCGTCTTTGTTCCCCTCTGCACTTTGTTAGCTAACAGGCTAAACATATTACAGGTTAGAGACTGAGAGAAATTGACAGAAAAAAAGCAAGTGCAAATCAAAAAAGTTGCAAAAGAAATGCAGAATGTTTGCAAGTTGAAGTATGGAAATAAGCATGGATGGGGTGTCTTGACAGCTCATTGAGGTACGTGGTGCGTCTCCTCCTTGTGACCTTTGTTGCATGTCATCCTTTCTCTCTATGCTGTCTCTTCTGTCACTCCCTGCTGTCGCTGTCCAGCAGAGCAGAAATGCCACCAAAATAATCTTAAAAAAACAACCCAGAATTAGCCATGACAAATCAGTGAAGTGTTTCAAAAACTCCCAATACCACTCTTTGTATTGAGCTATTTTTCCTTCGTGCACAGATGCTGGTCGATACATCTGTGACAACTGGAAGCAGCTGTCGTGTGCAGCATTCCTCTGTAAATTGTTCAAATTAGTAAGGCCAATATCTGATTTCCAGTTAGAGGCACTCATGTGAAGTTGTGGCATATTAATTGAGTGCATGCATGTCAGTAAGATGACTTTGAGAGTACCATTAGATGGAGAGTTGTGTAGGCCCTGTAGTCAGACAGCAGGATGTGAGCTGCATTGAGTGGAATTGCTACATGACTTTAATGATCAATCCACTGGGTAGATGATGACTGCCACATCAGATCGCACAGAAGCGCTTATAGCATTATTGATGATGGGGGACTTTTCAGTTCAGAGCTTTAAAGCTGCACTACTTTGATAATAGAAAACTATAAAGCATCAAATCTAATGTGTTGCTTGTAATTAGAAATCCACTGGGAATCCAACCCTGTTTCCCTTTCCTTCATACAGCCATTTAGCCTAGCCTGGATCGTTAACAGGGTTATACAATGAGCACAGTTACAAACACTAGCCCTCATTCTAAATCATTGTCAGACCTAATTGTTTAAATTGATCTTTTGCACAAACCTATTAGTTTTGGACTACCTTACATAGTCTAAGGAGCTTGGAAAGAAAAGCGTCTGGACTTCAAGTTTCCTTGAAGACATTTCACCTCTCATCCGAGAAGCTGCTTCAGTTCTAAGAGTAATTGGTGGAGAATCCCACCAATTGCTTACGACACCAACTGTCCATTTATAATCCAGTTTTGATATTCCTTCCCAGACACCTTAACGCCCACTTACATCCTGGGCCATTTGATCTCTGTAAAAATCACATGATTAGGGGACTAGGCTTCTCAGTGAGATGAGTAGCCTTAAGACCAGGAGGCTCAGGTTCAAATCCTGCTCATGGCTTCTCCCAACACCTTGACTGATTGTGACCTACACCCATTTTCACACCATGGCTTGTGTGAACCGCCTAAATACCACAAGATGTTTATTTCTGAATTTGCTGACTTTTTGGGATCCATTCTTTTTAAATATGGTTCTGTTATTATTTCTGGTGATTCTAACATTCATGTCTGTTGTATGGATGATCAATTGGCTAATGATTTTCTTGCACTGACTGACTCTTTTAATCTTACTCAGTGGGTGAATGAGCCTACCCATGTTAAAGGCCACACCCTTGATTTGGTTTTCTCATACGATGTGGATATATGTATTAAGGAAATTCGAAACACTGGACTTTCCGACCATTCCCCGGTTATCTTCGATCTTGACTTAGGTAACACCGGATCACGCTTTGAGGCTCCTCTTTGCCCTACACGTACTGTGAATGCTGATACTGTGTTGAATTTCTCTAATTCTTTTGTGAACTCTCTATTTACTAAGTCAGATTGTCTTACCCCACATACGCTTGAGAATTTTGCCAATACTTTTTTAACTACATGCTCCTCTATCCTTGACACTGTAGCACCTATCAAAATGAAACGCCCCAGAACCTACTCACAATGTTGGTTAAATGATTCTGTTCGCGCTTTACGACGTATGTGTCGGCGGGATGAGAGGAGGTGGAGGAAAGATAATCTCCAGTCATCATATGACATTTTATGTATTAGCCGCTTGAAGTTTCAATCAGCTGCCAGAGCGGCAAAAGCAGCTTTCCTATCTAAAATTATCACCACCAATGGCAACAATCCTCGAATTTTATTTAAAATTTTTAACTCTGTGGTCAACCCCTGCCCCTCTATGCCTCTGCCGTGCTCCCCGGGTCTTTGTGAAAAATTTTCAAGTTATTTTTTAGACAAAGTCGTATTTCTTAAATCTACTCTTCCTTTGGTGACAGATCGTATGTCCATTCCTGAGTGCTCTACTACTTTTTGTCAATTTGAACCTGTTTCTCTCCCTACTCTGAAGCATCTAATTGAGAAACTGAACAATACTAATCTTGTACATGATGTTCTTCCATCCCGTATAGTCAAGGACTGTTTTAGTGCAATTGGACCTTGTCTATTGTCCATATTGAACTCTTCCTTGCTTTCCGGTTATGTACCATCAGCTTTTAAACATGCTATAATCCAACCTGTTCTTAAAAAAAGTAATCTCAATCAAAATGATTATGCCAACTATAGGCCGATTTCTAAGCTTCCCTTCGTGGCCAAAATTCTTGAGAAGGTAGTTCTGCTTCAACTTCAGACCTACCTGGATGAGAATAACATTAATGATAAATTTCAATCGGCCTTCAAACAACATCACAGCACTGAATCAGCGCTGCTCCGAGTTTTTAATGACCTTTTATTAATGGCTGACAATGGACGCCCCTCTGTCCTAGTGCTATTGGATCTTTCATCGGCATTTGACATGGTTGACCATAACATATTATTGGAGAGACTAGAGCACACTGTAGGCATCAAGGGCGCTGCCTTGGATTGGTTTAAATCTTACCTCTCCAATCGGCTCTCTTCGGTTCACTTGGCCACCTCGTCTTCTTCCGCTGTACCTGTTTGCTGTGGTGTCCCTCAGGGATCTGTGTTAGGCCCTACCCTGTTCTCATTATATATGCTTCCTTTAAGTGCTATCTTTGAGAAATACCACATTGCTTTTCATTATTATGCCGACGACATCCAGATTTATTTTGAGTTAAATGATGATCTAGCTCTGTCCTTGAGTAGCTTTCGAGAGTGCATGTGTGAGGTCAAGCAATGGCTTCTGGCAAATACTCTTATCCTTAATGATAAGAAAACTGAAATTATGATCTTTGGTAGTGACGCTCTCCGTGCCAAACTTCATGATGCCTTTGGTTTTCTCACTAGCTCCTTCTCTGACACTGTTAGAAATCTGGGTGTGCTACTTGACAGCTCATTTAAACTTGATAAACAAGTGTCTGCTGTCGTCAGATCCAGCTTTTACCAACTTCGCCTTATTTCTAAGGCCAAACACTATATCCCGCACAATGATCTGGAAAAGCTCATCCATGCCTTTGTAACGTCAAGGCTAGATTATTGTAATTCACTTTATTTTGGTCTCCACTCTACCCTTCTACATAGATTACAGACAGTCCAGAATGCCGCTGCACGCATTTTAACTAAAACTAAGAAGTTTGCTCACATCACTCCCGTCCTTGCTGATCTGCACTGGTTGCCTGTGAAATTTCGTATTCAATTTAAAATTCTGTTGCTTACTTTTAAAATTACTAATAACACAGGACCAAGCTATCTTAAGGAACTCTTAAACTCATATGCTCCTGCGAGGGCTTTAAGATCATCCTCACAGTTATTGTTGGTTCAGCCCAGATCTCGTTTGAAGTCTAGAGGTGATCGAGCGTTTGCTCTAGCTGCACCTGAGCTGTGGAACAATCTTCCGATTGGCATCCGGGCGTCTGATTCTATTCAATCTTTTAAATCACGGCTTAAAACATATCTGTTTGAACTTGCTTTTTCTACCAGTTAAATACTGGCCTTGTTTGCAGTGAGTTATTCCATTAATTTTTCTGTTTGTCTTGCGTTGTCTTGCGTTGTCTATGTTCTCTATCACTGTGTTTGATGGTACAGCTTTACTTTGCTATAGCTATGTGCTATAGTTTACTCTTATTAGTGGTTTTTACCTGTGAACATAATTCCACACTTATATGACTCTGATATCATAGTGTTAATTGTTTTATTCTTTTATTCTTTTATGTAAAGCACTTTGGCATGCCCTTGGCTTTTAAATGTGCTCTATAAATAAAGATTGTTGTTGTTGTTGTTATTAGGCAGAGGATCAATAGGGGGTCCATGACCCTCTCGGGGGACACTCCCATAGGCCTTAAAATCTGGGACTTTCCACCAGTTGCTCTTAGAACTGAAGAAGCTTCTCGGATGAGAGGTGAAACATCTTTAAGGAAACTTGAAGTCGAGACGCTTTTCTTTCCAAGCTCCTTTACTATGATGACCTGGATGACTGAGAACCTTCACAGACACCAAATTACATAGGACTCAACTTTAGCCACATGCTAAAGAAGCAGTATTTTAGAATCCAGATGTTACCTTGCAGAATCTCCCATTTTTCATGTATATAGTTTTGTTATGAGATTTTAATAGGGTATGCCAGATGGATGAGCATTCTATATAAAGAGGTAGATATGAACCTGTTCCTAGTCTTCAACATGTTGTTAACCTGATAAATGTGAGTTAACAGATGTCTGTTCACAACTCTGAGGGTCTTAGAGGAAGGAAGAAAAATTTTATTTATTTTTTATTATTATTTATTTATTTTTTGATATAAATTGAACCAGAAATTAAGGACTGAAGAGGCAACCAAAGGATATTTACAATGCCACCTGGGGGTGGGGTTGCAGCCCAGGAAATATTACATTAACCAGTGCACAAGTCCTCTATTGCAAAGGCACACAGGCTCGTTATTGACAAAGGCAGGCATGGGAAATCAATTTCAATAATTTCATTTAAACCTGAAAATATGGAGCTCCACCAAAGAACACAACAAATTAAGTGGCAGGACTTAAAAAAATAAATAAATATACACCACAAGACATTTTCAATTAAAAACACTTTATTATCAGACATTGCTAAAAACAAGATTCATGCCACTGTGTTGCTCTAATTAAAATAGCAGTTCTACAAAATAATTTCAGTAGCTAGGCCCACGTCCTCATTTTAGGCTTGACAGCGTTTTAGTAGGTAAAAGTGAATGCTTTGACATGAATTGAGCTGCGGTTTGGGGAAGGCCTCGAAGGGGACTGGTGACGGCTCCCGGGCCTGGCAGATCCCCATGCACAGATAGAAATGAGGAAGTTAAAGAACTGAAAACAAGGAGGGAGGGAGGGAGGGTGGGGCACGTAAACGAGAATGAACAGATTGTAGAACTGGGGGGAACCTATATCGATGACCCACTACAGTTTGCTTACCGTCCAAATCATTCCACAGACGATGCCATCTCTCATCTCCTCCACACATCACTTACTCACTTGGACACTAGAAGGGGGAATTATGTTAAAATGCTCTTCATAGACTACAGCTCTGCATTTAATACCATAATTCCCTCCACACTCACCACCAAGCTGGAGCATCTGGGACTCAGCTCATCTATGTGTCAGTGGATCTCCAACTTCCTAACTGGCAGACCACAGGCAGTAAGGATGGGCGGACATATCTCAGCCTCCACCACTCTCAGCACTGGAGCCCCCCAGGGGTGTGTTCTGAGCCCCCTGCTGTACTCTCTGTACACATATGACTGTGTGGCCACTACCAGCTCCACCACCATCATCAAGTTTGCTGACGACACCGTCGTGGTGGGCCTGATCTCTGATAACAACGAGACGGCCTACCTGAAGGAGATTAGGAATCTGGAGAACTGGTGCCAGAGGAACAACCTCCTTCTAAACGTCAGTAAGACAAAGGAGCTGATAGTGGACTTCAGCACTAAGCAGGAGAGGAACTACCAGACCCCTGTCATCAACAAGTGCCCAGTGGAGAGAGTGGACAGCTTCAAATACCTCGGAGTTCACATCACACAGGACCTGTCATGGTCCTGTCACATCAACACCGTGGTGAAAAAGGCTCGTCAGCGTCTCTACCACCTCAGACGCTTGAGAGACTTCCAACTGCCCTCCAAGGTGCTCAGGAACTTTTGCTCGTGCACCATAGTGAGCATCCTGACGGGAAACATCTTAACCTGGTTCGGGAACAGCACCATGCAGGACAGACGAGCTCTACAGAGGGTTGTGCGGTCAGCTGAGTGCACCATCCGCTCCGAGCTCCCTGACCTCCACTCAATCTACAGCAGGCGGTGCTGGACCAAGGCCAGGAAGATCGTGAAGGACCTCAGCCATCCCAACAACAGACTGTTCTCTCTGCTGAGGTCAGGAAAGCGATTCCGCTCCCTGAAGACCAACACAGAGAGACTGAGGAGGAGCTTCCCGCAGGCGATACGGTCTCTCAATCACACCACCACACAGTACTGACCCACACATATAGTTCTTACACACACACTGGACATTCTGGACATTGTTTTCACTTCATCACTTAATCACTTTAACCCTAGAACACTATCGCTAAAAATAGTAACACCATCACTAACGCTGGGTACTTGTCATCAAAATATATAAAATATATGACAACACATGACAAATTAGAGTGGTTTTCTTTTATTTTCAGCTGTGCCATATCTAACAAAATGGAAAAAAAGTTTCATGGGGGAACCCCAAAAAATGCTCCAAAATTTCTGGAAAATTAGCAGTTGGAGAACAAAACAAATCCTAAACAAAAATATAATGATGCTGGAAACTTGGTCTTTGGTCCACCCATTCCTGGGATATTTGAGTCTTCACTGGTGAAGGCACAGTCTCCTTGACATGCGAACAGCTGCAGGAGAGAGAAACAAAAAATGGCATTTTTTGAGTGGGTAAAAATGACCAGTTGACTAAAATATATATTTTTTAACCATATGAATTCACTTGGAAATCACCACTTGTTGATATTTATTCATAACCACTGCACTAAATAAGGATAACATGCAAATTCCAGGACCACTCTTACTTACCTATTCCTTACATGCAGTCAGTACACACAGGGTAGTAATGGCGTGGACACACCGGTCGACGGCAGACATGGCACCTGTATCGCGTCTTCCTGTCCAAGCCTGTGGGGCAGTCAGCACACCTCACTAAGGGACCACTGCTTTCTGCTGCCACTGGTCCTGCCTCACCTTCAAGAGTGCCAGGGGTAGGGATGTCGAGCACGCTACAGATCAGGACTCCGAGTTGACGTGACAGATTTGAAGAGGGGAGCCTCTGCTCTGCCCATGGTTTGATGAGTGCCAATGCCAAAGCCTGCATATAAGGCCTCCTCTGCATTTGGTTTTCACCTCTCTTCATTGCATTCTCATTGTGAATGATCCATGAGTTTATCACACCAGCACTGATCATGACATAGAACACGCAAAGGGGACATCTCTTGGTTTTTTTTCCACAACCATAGTGAGCGCACATCTGGTCAAAAGTATCGACACCTCCCTTTGTTTTGTTGTAAAATTCAATCACTTCGGGCTTACGAGTGGGTCCTATGCTTGGTTGTGTATGCATGGATGACAGGAGCAGTACAACCTTCTTTTTTGAAGCTTTGTCAGGGAGGAAGGACACCAAGGTTAGTTCTTTGGTAAAGAGAAATGCACTGGAGCCTGGCGTGTGATTTTCTTTAACTTTCATCACTTGTGGGATCTCCCTTTTGTTTGCTTTTATTGTTCCTACTAAGGTCATGCCACAGCTAACTACATAACATAGCTTTTAGATTAAAAAAAAAGAAAAGAAAAAGAAATCTAATCAGCTAACAATAGCCAAGTTAAACAAACCTTACCTATGTGTTACTCACTAGCTGGGATGCCAAAGACACTAAACCTGCAACAGGGTGACAGCTGTAGTTGAAGAGGTACAGTAAATATGGTGAGCCTGAATGTTGTCACCCTTGAAATGCGGCAAGATCACCTGATTTTATACACTAACACTATCACCAGGTGCAATCCACCCAAAACCTACTTTACCCTCTATCACTATTGCCGGGTGAAATTCACCCGAACACATGCCTGTAGGAAAAAGCGGGATTTGGGGTAGGGAAACACCCACGCCTTCAAAGACGTCAAAGACAATGCTGAAGCTACCCAGGGACCCACCACACTCAGACAAACGCAACATATTGAAAATTATGTAAATACATTTGCTTGGGTGAAAATCACCCGGCGATAGTGTTCTAGGGTTAAGCATATTTGCACTGCACAAGACACTAAATAATGTGGATTGCACAACACTGGTCATTATATTCTTCATTTCCAGTTAATACTTGTACAGCTGCTGTTATGTATATATGTATATATATATATATATATATATATATATATATTTCTTCATACATTCTTATATAGTTCTATACTGTGTATTGTGCATTTTGTTGTACAGTTAGTTTATTTTTCAACTTTAATTTATATATTTTATCTTATTCTTTCCCAGTTAAATTTACCCTTCATTCTTATTTGTGTTGTACAGTTATTTCATTTTCAACTTTAACTTTTATTTTTTTATTTCATTCCTTCCTAGTTAAATTTACCCTTTTTAATTTTCATATTTATTTCCCCATCTTATTCATAGCCTTTTCTTTTTTTCTTTAGGTCACGAGCAGTTGTCTAAGCATTTCACTGCATATCGTACTGTGTATGACTGTGTACGTGACAAATAAAATTTGAATTTGAATTTGAATTTGATGACAACCGGAAGGAAGGTGTTTGGAGGCGTGGTCCCGCTCCTGAAATTCCGATACATAATCTCCAATAATACAGTTAAAGATGGGCCACTTGTGAGGTAGCCTACAACCTCCCTACTAAAACAAAAGTAAGTAAAATAAAACAAACACAAATAGCACAACTCAGAAAATATAAAAACAACACTATGTATAACACCTTTAATCCAGTTAAAAGTACCTTAAGGCACACCCAAGCTGGGTACCACCAAAGTGCAGCAGAGCAGAGGCGCATACAAACAGCACACAACAAGATTAAAACAAAAGTTAAAGACAACAAGGCAGCAGCAGGGTAGACCTATAACAAAAGAGAAGAACAGTTATCTGAAATCCACCTTCCTGTAAACCAAACTGCACAACCCATACGGGGATCCTACTCACCACACTGTACAGCTACATAGTCAAACAATCGTCAGGAGAAATGAATCAGATCTACAATGCTAAGTTCATGCTGTGATCATCACTGCCATCTATGACAGGAATGAGTAGCAAATGCCAGGAGTCAGCAAATAGGCCACAGCTGCCCCTTATAACCAACCTCTGATTAGTGAGCTAGGGGAGGGGTAAATGGAACATCTTTTCTTGTCCTTTGTTCTCTTGTACTCTGGACTTAAACTTCTCTTACGTTTTAACTTCAACTTCCTGGGTCCTGCTTTTGGGTCTGCAAAATACACACTCCACATTCTACATAGCATAATATGAAAGCATGACATGGACTCAAAGTTCATCTGCAAAGTTCAGCTATTACGATGAGTTTTAATTCCAGGTTGTTGGGCTTCATGGATAATGGGCTACTTCTTTCACCCTTGAGAGGAACAGGTCAGTCCCAACTCAGGTTAATTGGGTCGTTTTATCCAATCTGAATCACGCAGAGTATGTAGTCAAATTTTTGTGAGACTGCGTGATGTCCAGATCCTTGCTGTATACAGTAGGCCTCTCACTGCTCCATCCAGTCAGCAGCATGCCGCTACTGCAGCAAGCCACCTCCTCACCCCCACTTCAGAAAGCCAGCTCCTCACTGCTGTGTAAGGTAAAGTGAGACACGGGTTCATTAGTTGGCACTGCCAGAACCAGAGCTGGAGTTACTGCCCAGACTTTTAGCCTCAAGTTTGCCTTCAGAGATCCTGTTGTCTGGGCAGTCAGAGGTCCTGCTGCCTGGTGGGGTGTTTTCCCCTCCATGCCAGGCCCAGCTTCATCGCTGTGCTGCCATGGGCAGAAGATGCCCAGTTGGTTGCCTCTGTTCCACAAACTTCCTTTCCAAGAAGAATTGGAGCTCTTTACTTCATTGTTCCCCACGACAGGTCAGTCCTGCTGCTCTGCTTACACCCCACGACGCCAGTCGCCAGCCAGAGCCTGCACCAATATCTGCTGATGTTGGGCCCTGGTACTCTCTGTACCAGTGCTGCCTCCTCTAGTGAGGTCTAAATCAATGTGTGAAGACTTAATTCTTTGTTTTTAGGATTGCTGATACTAGGTATTATTTCTCCTGTCATTGTTCTCTGCTTACATACCAACCTCTGTTGCTTTTGACTACTTCAGTAGTCTCAATCATTACTGAATTAAGCAGTTAACCATCTTAACCATCAACCAGAAACCAAGATGTCAACAAGATGTTTTCTAGATATTCATGTTTTATTTTGCCTGTTAAAGATTGTTTTTAACACAGTGGGAATACAGTAAGTGTGGTGTCTATTATCTAAAGGGTCACTTCTGGAATCAATGGCGGATATGAAAATTGATCTGTTTTAGTACATTTAATTAATATATTAAAAAATGTTCATCCTCAGACAAGGAGAATTAAATATTTTCATTTAGTTCCTAAAACTGGTGTGTCATGCCATTTCAGCACATTGACTTTGCTTTAATTCTCATTAGTACAGGCTAACAAATTATATTTGCTCTGTCCCCTCCCTTTAACTAGGTGACAAATGCATATGCAAACGTTTGGAAAATGACACATCTAACTCAACAGTGAATACCACAGGATACAAAACTGTTTAACAGAGGCGCTTGTTGCAAAGGCTTTTCCAAAGAGGTGACCATATAACTGCTC
This sequence comes from Simochromis diagramma, assembly GCF_900408965.1. NCBI lineage: Eukaryota > Metazoa > Chordata > Actinopteri > Cichliformes > Cichlidae > Simochromis > Simochromis diagramma. The sequence continues at coordinate 2,288,312 of NW_024386757.1, read as the reverse complement.
AGTCTCTCTCCTGTTGCCCTATTTCAATGTGAGCTGTCACATTTTGATGGCTGAACTTAGGTTTGGAACAAATTATGTGTGGGAGTCCAATAGAAAATATGCTGGCTGCTGCTTGACAATGTCTAATGAAAATGGATGCCACGATAGTGCGAATGGAACCAGGCACCTGACAGTCTATTGTCTCCTTCCATCAGTGCAATTCACAACACTCAGCTCAATCTGGTCACACATCTCTCCTGATGGAAATGAAGATGTCCTGTCTAATGCTAGGCATAAATACTGTGGACAGATGGAAGACATATCGCTTTAGTCTAGATTCCGTTGCTCCATAATGAAGGCATGGCATGTTGACAGATAAGGGTTGGAGAAAAACAGGAAAGAGTGGTGTGTCATTGTTTAGTAGCCAGACTTTAAAGAACACATAGGACCATGCCAAAATACTCCAGTGTGTGTGTGTGTGTGTGTGTGTGTGTGTGTGTGTGTGTGTGTGTGTGTGTGGTTGTACATAATATAACAACCTGTGAGTGTGTCAGGGAAAAGTATGGATGGGCTCTCCTGACTGTCCCCTGCCTCAGAGCCTTGGGTCAATACAGTACATGTACACCAGGATATGAGGACCCTGGCAGGCAGGTCATGTCACTGGCTGTAAAAATAGCAGCTGGCAATCCAATAGCTCTGATTTATGAAGCATGTCAGTACTGAGATTGTAACAATGCACTAGCTGGGAGATGATTGGTAGTCTCTCAGTTGGGCAATAAGCACAGCCTTCCTGGAAGATTGACACTTTACACAGCACCACAAAGCCATCATCTCAGCTGTAAAAGGACTCAATGAGTAACAACTTATTTTTTTCTTTTCTGGGATTATTCTTTTGTCATCTGTGACTTTACCACATATTCTGAAAACAGCAATGGAAACAGTTACTGTAACCAGATCCTTAAAGAAGCATCTATTGGCCAATATGTGAGAAGGGAAAAGAAAGCACTAACATACAGCGTTAGCTAAAGATTACCTGTTTAAACTTCTCACAGGTATTTGTGGTAATATTCAGTTTCTCACTATATGAAATTCCCACTTTACCTCCTACTATTCCTGACAAAAGGCTGGAATTCAATGAGATTTTTATTATGCGTAACAATTAATTTCATTTCACTTTTAAAGATTTAACCTTGAAGCATAGCTTATGCAGGAAGAGTGACATGAATCATCTTTAATTTGCAAATTCTGAACCCATTTTTATAACCATGGTGATTTTTTCTCTCCACAATTATTTAATATAACAAAATACTATCAATTCCAATTTAGATCGGTATTGTGCGGCTGTGACTCACCGTTCATGAAAACATCTTACAGTTTCATTTAGTTTTAAGATGTTGATCATGCTATGAATTGAGAAACAGCTTTTTTTATTTTCCAGGGAAGCATCAGCTTACATTCTGTCAGCACTGGGATCAGGGGCGGAGCGTGGGGGTGGCTTACTGGGCTTAAGCCCGGGTAGTTTTGTCAGAAGCCCGGGGTCTTTTGGAGTGTAATTTTTTCATAGTTAGATGCCTGGCTGACAACTGTATAAAACAAAAAGTACACACAATATTCGAAGCACATAGTGCACACTGTGGGAATTTACGACTGTGCGTGAATCCCCCCTGATATTGGTATGATCCGCTCAGGCACTAAGCGACTGAGCGAGGGGGCGGGGCAGCTGCTGCCTGTGAGTGCGCTGTTGGAGAAACGGAGCCAGCCATACTAAGGAGAGCTTAAGTTTGACCAGGTAGCAAAGCAAATCATTCGTACTGTACAAATAATGTAAATATGACGGTGCATCACGAAAGATTGATATCAAACTGATCACTTGACCAATATTACGTTACTTGCTCTTCAAGTGAATCAACAAATGGTGAAATGAAAAGCCGAACAAATGCTATTTTTTTAGAGTCTTAGCTTACGTGTGTTTATTTTATATTTTCAGTTCTTACCCTCCCCGACTAAATCGGTTTCAGTAATGTACTGAAATATAAGAATGGACATTAGAGGGTTCTTTCGAAGAAAAAACTCAGGTAAATGTTATTTTATATATTATGCTTTGTATGTTGTTCAGTATATTTCTATGCAAAACAAGAGGGATTTCAGTACACAGCAGGATATTCACATTTGTAACCAGATATTTACATACACTTTAGGGAGAAAACACAAAACATTTTTACTGTACAACATCAATTTAGAGTAAACTTTTGTTTTAGATAAATATTGAAATATATTTTGAATTAGTTAAATGTCAGAATAAAGAGAGACAGAGCTGTCTGTTTTTTATCACTTTGATCAAATTTAGGAGTACATGTACACTAAGTTTGTTAATTAATAAGAAACTCCAGACGATTCCATTCTGAGCTGAAGAAGCTTCTGATAGGTTAGTAGAGTCCATGTGAGTAAACTGGTGGCACACCTGTGGATGCATATAAGGCAAAACACAGAGCCTGTTTCTTTGACATGGGAAAATCAAGAGATGTCAACCAAAACACCAGGAAAAGAACTGTGAAGCTCCATAAGTGTGGCTCAGTTTGAATACAATTTGGTGCCATTTGCAATTAAGAAATACAGATAGTTTCTCGCTTTACTCTTAAAGTTAACAAATATGTTTTTTATATTTATCAATCTAAAAAAATAAACATTTAGTCTGATTTGATGTTACAATTAAAAAAGTGTTTGTGTTTTGATCTGAAGAGTACATAAATATCTGGTTTCAACTGTATATTTGATGATTGTCAGCACAGAGAGGGAGAGAGAGGGAGAGAGAGGAACGGAGAGGGAGAGAGAGAGGGAGAGAGAGGAACAGAGAGGGAGAGAGAGAGGGAGAGAGAGGAACAGAGAGGGAGAGGGAGAATGAGGACAGAACAGAGATGAACAAGAGCAGGTGAGACACACATGTTAGTCAAATGGTTGTTTACCAAAAGTATCACCCTATCACAGGTCCTCATGTATCTCGTACCTAGTGTTTCTTTTTAGGTTTGCTATTTTTCAAATTCTACATTTATTAAGTTCTGCAGGCTTGTTTGCACAACAAGGCTAAATAATTATATAAACTTTTCTAAATCTAAATATTGTACTTTGGTAGAATTAAAAAAAACAAGTGTAGTGCAGGTCTATGATGATTTTTAGTGCTACTATCATCTAGTTCTGATTCTGGTTCTGTCTTGGTTAAATCCTAAGTAGTCCTGATTTTGAACTGTTGTAGTCCTGTTTTAATTCCGGATCAGTTCTAGGTCTGGTTGAATTGGGGTTTAGTCCTCGTGTCTTGATACAGCCCCGACTTTGTTCTGCCTTGCTGCTTAATTAAAAAACTAGTTTAAGGTGTCCTGCACATGTGATATATATTTTTCCCTATATGAAGTCATTCTTTTTTGAACAAAACTCAAAACAGAGCCTATTAATCTTTCAGTCATTTCTAACCCCCCCCAAAAAAAAAAAAAAATCCCACATGCATACTACCCTTTATGGCTAAGCCCCGGGTGTTTCAAATGTCTGGCTCCGCCTCTGACTGGGATACACTCTTACCAATGGGAACTGGGAAAGTGCTGAGTAGTACAATTGTCATTAATGAAAAATGGAAACACAGAGGAGCAGGAAAAATGCGGGTGTGTTTGCGGGTGGTGGTGGTGAGGCTGTGCCACTGTTTTTAGACACAGTAAAAAAGAGGGGCACATGTTGTGTTTTAGGAGTGTTTCTGTCTCAGGTCACCAAACATCAGTGTGTCCTCTTATCAGGGGTTGCCTTCATACCCCTTTTATTAAACCACCCCAGCCCTCGATCCCTTCCATCCCAAGCTGGACACATCAAAGACAGAGAGGGTGAACAGCTGAGTGGGGGCTTGTAGTACCACCCGAGTCTGACCAGTACTCAGGGGTAATGGAGCCTTTTTTATAGTGCATTTTTAGAGAGGCTATGATAAAACATTGAAGTACATTTGATGATTAAAAGGATGAAATGAAGGAACACAACAAAGCTGTATAAATGAGTAAAGCATTAATTTTTCACAATTAATGACAGCACTTCCCACCATCCAAAAGAAGTTCAAGGATCTGATAAAACAAAAAACCAAAAAGGACTCTGTCTATACAGTTACATGAAAGGTTATGTGTTACTATTATCTTTGTATCCTAAATAAGGCTTAACACCTTCCCAATTACATTTGCACTAAACTTTGTTTTCATATTATTCTTGTGCTGGAACAAAACAACCTTTCACTTTCTTGCATCACAAAAGTGAATATTAGTCATTTGTAATTTAGCTCTAACAGCAGTAATAAATCTAACACCTGCCTTTGATTAATGGTCAGATTTACAGTTTAGAAATTAAAGAGCATGCCCATGGTTATTTTTGCTGTTTGCTCTATTTTGCATGTGTACTTGTAAGAGTTTTGCTGTCATAGTAAATTTACTAGAGCAAACATGTGGAGTGGCTGTGCTCAGGAGGTCATCTACTAATTATTGGAAGGTTGGTGATCCGATCGCTGGCTGCTGCAGTCTCCATGCCAAATATCCTTGGGCAAGATACTAACCCCAGGTTGCTCTCTGATCAAGTTGCATCCATCCGAGTGTGAATGTGTTTGAATGTTAGCTATAAAGCACTTAAAAATTCTACTCAGGTAGAGTAGAAAATTGCTGTATAAAACCAGTCGATTTAAGATGCAAACAAATTGTCGTTTACTAAGCATCACATAATTTACTACAAATGATTGTGAATTTAATGTACGTATTTTGTGCTTACTGTGATTGTGATATTTTTTGTTAGTACATAACACTACCTGATTGTGTTAGTTAATTGACCTGCTAATTTGGCCCACTCTTAGCAGAATGGCAGCAATAACAGAAATAAACTGATGCATCTTTTGTTTACAAATTAGAACATCGATAGCAAAACACTCACAGAACTTTCCACTCCCATCAACACATTTTTGCAATGGCAGCGTCATGCCAATTTACACCTGTTTCCTTCTTGCTTGCTCTCTATACTAACTAACACAGTATTTTAATAATAATTATTTCACAATAATTCTGGTCTCATGTCCATGTTTTTCTCTTCCTGTTGTCAGACAACAGAATGATAGAATAAGCACAGGGAAATCCCGCTGACAGGCTCCAGCCATTAATCAAGCCACTACTCTGCATCACTGAAATCAACATTGTCTGACAGTTCCACAAAATGAGCTGGACTTCTCTTACTGGCTGCTTCTCTGTCTCACTAATGAAAAGGGTGTGTGCAGCAGCCATTCTAGTTCACTTTAAAGCAACAGAAACTGAAACAGACCAAAAACGAAATGCCGAGCCACAGGTATACAGACGTATAGTTATGAATCACGGGACTCTATGTAGTCCTATATGATTAAGAGGGTAAAAAAGAAGTTTGGTTCTGCTAATCAAATGCACGTGATTAATTGATCGTCAGAATGTGTGACCCCGATATAGAAAGGATTTCTGCAGCATTCAGGTGTGAGTTAACACAGTGCCACAAAACTCAAGATCTACATATCTCAGTCTATAGGTTTCAGATAACATGTTAAATGTTACAGCCTGTTCTCTTCAAAAAGAACATGGCAGGGGGGCTTAGGTTTAGAAAGTTGCATCTGAACAAACCACAAGAGTTTGGACCAACAAGATCAAATGGAGACCGTACTGCACAGCACTACAAAACACAATTTCATATAGTTTTGTTTTCAAAAGTCACAAAAAGTGTTGTGACTTTCGTAAATAATACTTTTTAAGGCTTTTTCTTTTTACATCATTTTCATATGAGAACTAATGCTTTCCCATTTAAAACAAAAGTCCACATTCAAAAGATTTTAGATGACTCTTTCATCCAAGATTGAAAATCTTATCTCAGAAGAGGACATAAAAAAATAAAGAAGGGGGTGTAAAAAGACCTCTTGCTTAAGATGTCCCATGTCTTATTTATTATCAAGTTTACTATTCTCCCCAGCTCAATAATAAATACTAAAAGAACATGTTTGCCACTACAGCTGTCAGCTTCTAAAAAGCCCTTTACCCTCCAGTGTTATCTGGGAGTTGCGAGATGAAGAAAAACATCTTGATTCTTCCAACGCAGAAGCCTCACCCCATGGTGAGCTGCAGAATGGAGTGGTGGCATCATTCCATGCATTATTCAGCAGTGTAAATTAACCCTGAGTGGAGATACTCCATCAATCAAGAGTGATGGGGGTGGGGCTGCAATAAAAGTATGCTGGCTGGGAGAGAGAGAGGAGTGTGAATGGAGGGTGGAATGCCGGTGGTGGTTATCTGTGTGTATCTGGGAGTCTGTCAGATGGAATGTAATGGAGAGGGAGTCAGAAGTCAGAACTAGAATTAGCCACCCACTATTTCAACAGGTGGCCCTGACAGTCACAGGAGGCATGTGGACAGGCTCGGGCAGAAACTGTCTGACCCAGTGTGGAACCAAAACACCGAGTGGACCTGAATCAGAGGCTTTGAAGTTATTAGAAGGTATTGTTTAGAAAAAAGCAAATTAAAGCCATGCTGTTGCTATGCAGTTGCTATCTCAGGGTGAAGTAAAATAAGAAATAAAAAATACTGCTGCTGTCCTAGACTACCAGTACTTTCAAGTTTCCCTAAATAAAATATTTGTAGAACCACTGATTTGTTACCAAAAATAAGAGAGAGAAAAAAAAGACAGTTTAGCAATTAGTTAGTAAAACAAGTAAGAGTCAGAGCCTGCTTACTAGCTTTATCTTCTTTACCTTTTAAGAATATTTGGGGTTTTCCTCAGAGGGCCAAGTTAATTCCTTTCTCTCTTCTTTTTTTCCTCAACTTTTTAGGAAACAAGGAAAATAAAAATAACAGCAGCATGGCTGTATGTATGTATGCAATGACACACTTGGTTTCCAGACAGGGATGACTGATGAGTCCCTGACAGATGATACCATGGGGATTTGTGTTGATGTCACAATATCAAAGTTTATTTTCTCCAATAAATAAATTGTTATACTTACCTTAAATACCTGCAAACCTGAAAGCATTCTGATCAGCTATATTTTTTTGTGATAACTTTAGGATTTGCTCATCATTTACTTGAAGTTTTAGTGTAGTTGTAGACTCTTAGCTTTATACTTCTTATTGTGTTCTGTGAAGAAAACGTCCCTTACCACCGTAGACTCATTGTATGTCACACTCCATCAGTATTCACATGAAGGCAGTGTACATGGTTTGGTTTACTAAAGAAAACATGTCCATAACTTGCTCTGGCTGCCAAGTCTGTGTTTGTTTGTTTTTTTTTTGTTTTTTTTTTCCAAATTAAAAAACAGGACATTATTGTCTAATTATAACAGACTTACCAATGTCTATGTATTTAAATTTATTGTATGTGTCTGTTTCCAGATATATTTGCCTATATAAATGTGCTCCTGTGTAGTACTGTAAATTCCCCGTGCCTTAATCAAATGCTGATTGGCTGACAAGTGGGCTGGAAAAGGGAAGGGAATGGTAGTGGAGTTCATAAGGAATGGGAGAAGTGTGAAAAAAATGCCAAAGATAAAAAAAACAAACAAAAAAAATCTAGACAGCGGCTGCAGTGGAAACCTTTCATTATTTTTAAACATTTTTTTGTCACCTTTTTAATTTCAGTTCCGTTCTCTATACTGTATGTTATAAATTCACTTTTGTGCACCGCAGACGAGAGTAAGAAACCAACCAGTTGATGACATATTTTTGACACTGCTCCCAGCTGATCACAGACACTGTCTGCAGGTTCAAAACTCCCCATAGACCCTCATTGCCCTACCACTGCTGAACTATGATTTAACCAATATCCAGAGCTAAACTAAAATCACAATTTTTAAAGCGATATTTCAGAAATTAAAAAAAATCACATAGCAGTTGAACAAGCAGCACTTAATTTTAAATACAACATATTTGGCAGCATTCCAGCATTGTCTCATCCACGCCTGGTGAAGGCACATCGTTTAGAAATCTCCATGCATTCTTCTACTTATCCAACCCAAGCGTCCTGGGGGGGCTGGAGCCTGTCTCAGCTGTCATAGGTCAAGAGGCAGGATACACCTATAGGACACACTGCTAATCTGTGGCTGGGCTAAAACATACAGACAGCAACCATTCACACTCACATCCACACCTATGCTAAATGTAGAATCTCAAATAACCAAACCCCATGCATGTCTGTGGACGGTATGCCAGGACCCTGGCATAAGTTCCCAGGCGGTCTAGGTGTTGCAGGATGTAATGCAGCCCCATGTTCACTGCATCACCCACTGACCTGTTTACCCGGTAAGCAAACTGCAGAGGGTCCAACTGGTGGCCTGTAATGTCCTTCAGATGGGCTAACACCAGTCGCTCAAAGGATTTCATGACCACAGACGTCAAGGCGACAGGACTGTAGTCATTCAGTCCTGTAATGGTGGGTTTCTTGGGAACAGGGATGATGGTGGAGCGTTTGAAGCAGGAGTGAACTTCGCACAACTCCAGAGATCTGTTGAAGATGCGGGTAAAGATGGGAGCCAGCTGTTCAGCGCAGCGCAATCAATCAACTCAATATGGAAGATGATAAACGCATATTGGCCCTCTCGATGGGAAATTTGATTATTAAAAATATAACAAGACGGAACAGTCGACCGACATAAAGTATTATGCACATTATGCAAGAAGGAATTTTCTTTTCACCGAAGCACTTCCAGCTTAAAATATCACATTGACGCAAAGCATACATTAGCCGAGGATGCTGCTAGGACTTTGGCTAACGCATCACCCAGCTTGCGACAAACCACTCACAGAGCATCGGGGACTCAGTAAGACTACCTCGGACATATTGACCGACAGATTTGCTAAGTGGATTGCAACAAACAGCAGACCTATATCGTTGAGAACACGCTCTTTACATAGCTTTGGTTCCTCGTTTCAAGGACTTGAGGTGCCTCCCCAAGGGTGACAGAGAGAGAGAGTGGATAAATTTTTACAGAGTTTTTTGTTAACATGAATGTGCAAGAAATATGTTAAGTGCGTATATTTTTTACTAGTCTGTTTGCTCATGCAAAATGCAAAGCAATTAATATAGAATAAAAATGAATGATATTTAATCGTGATTAATCAAAAATTAATCCACAATAACCCTGTGATGAATCTGATTAAACATTTTAATTGTTTGACAGCACAAATACATATTACATATTAGTGGATGCTTATATACACTAATATATATATATATATATATATATATATATATATATATATATATATATATATATATATATAGATATATAGATAGATAGATAGATAGATAGATAGATAGATAGATAGATAGATAGATAGATATAGGGAGTGCAGAATTATTAGGCAAGTTGTATTTTTGAGGAATAATTTTATTATTGAACAACAACCATGTTCTCAATGAACCCAAAAAACTCATTAATATCAAAGCTGAATGTTTTTGGAAGTAGTTTTTAGTTTGTTTTTAGTTTTAGCTATTTTAGGGGGATATCTGTGTGTGCAGGTGACTATTACTGTGCATAATTATTAGGCAACTTAACAAAAAACAAATATATACCCATTTCAATTATTTATTTTTACCAGTGAAACCAATATAACATCTCCACATTCACAAATATACATTTCTGACATTCAAAAACAAAACAAAAACAAATCAGCGACCAATATAGCCACCTTTCTTTGCAAGGACACTCAAAAGCCTGCCGTTCATGGATCCTGTCAGTGTTTTGATCTGTTCACCATCAACATTGCGTGCAGCAGCAACCACAGCCTCCCAGACACTGTTCAGAGAGGTGTACTGTTTTCCCTCCTTGTAAATCTCACATTTGATGATGGACCACAGGTTCTCAATGGGGTTCAGGTGAACAAGGTGGCCATGTCATTAGTTTTACTTCTTTTATACCCTTTCTTGCCAGCCACGCTGTGGAGTACTTGGACGCGTGTGATGGAGCATTGTCCTGCATGAAAATCATGTTTTTCTTGAAGGATGCAGACTTCTTCCTGTACCACTGCTCGAAGAAGGTGTCTTCCAGAAACTGGCAGCAGGACTGGGAGTTGAGCTTGACTCCATCCTCAACCCAAAAAGGCCCCACAAGCTCATCTTTGATTATACCAGCCCAAACCAGTACTCCACCTCCACCTTGCTGGCATCTGAGTCGGCCTGGAGCTCTCTGCCCTTTACCAATCCAGCCACGGGCCCATCCATCTGGCCCATCAAGACTCACTCTCATTTCATCAGTCCATAAAACCTTAGAAAAATCAGTCTTGAGATATTTCTTGGCCCAGTCTTGACGTTTCAGCTTGTGTGTCTTTCAGCCTTTCTTACCTTGGCCATGTCTCTGAGTATTGCACACCTTGTGCTTTTGGGCACTCCAGTGATGTTGCAGCTCTGAAATATGGCCAAACTGGTGGCAAGTGGCATCTTGGCAGCTGCACGCTTGACTTTTCTCAGTTCATGGGCAGTTATTTTGCGCCTTGGTTTTTCCACACGCTTCTTGCGACCCTGTTGACTATTTTGAATGAAACGCTTGATTGTTCGATGATCACGCTTCAGAAGCTTTGCAATTTTGAGACTGCTGCATCCCTCTGCAAGATATCTCACTATTTTTGACTTTTCTGAGCCTGTCAAGTCCTTCTTTTGACCCATTTTGCCAAAGGAAAGGACGTTGCCTAATAATTATGCACACCTGATATAGGGTGTTGATGTCATTAGACCACACCCCTTCTCATTACAGAGATGCACATCACCTAATATGCTTAATTGGTAGTAGGCTTTCGAGCCTATACAGCTTGGAGTAAGACAACATGCATGAAGAGGATGATGTGGACAAAATACTCATTTGCCTAATAATTCTGCACTCCCTGTATATATAGATACATCAGGGGTGCAACGATACACAAAATTCACGGTTCGGTTCGATACTTTGGTGTCACGGTTCGATATTTTTTTGATACAAAAAAAATGCTCATGCCTTTTTAATTTGTCATTTATTAAAATTATAAATATATATTTTAACTCAAAAGTACAGTTTTTAAATTTAATGTTGCTGAAACAAAAAAGTAATAAAAAATATATATATATATCTCAGGGCTCGCAAAATTTCAAAATCCCTGGTAGCCCTTCGGGCAGGGACTCTTCAGTTTTTGGTAGCCCAAAATAAATTTAAGTAGCCCGAATAAAAAAAAAGAGCAATTTTTTGATTGATGTTTTGTTTCCTGTTTTGTTTCCTTTACAATATTATACTTTAATGTATAATATTGTAAAGGAAACAAAACATTAATCAAAAAATTGTTGAAACACAAATTACAACATTGTATAAAAATTACAATCATCAACTCAAATACTTGGTTCTAATTGAACAGAAATTTCTATGAACTTGTAAGAACTTGTAAGAAAGCTCTAGGACATGAATCAGTCTGTGTCAGATCCTGAATTTGAAATTTCCACTGAAGTCACAGGTAAGAGGCAAGTGGAACCAAGATCGAGGCCATTTGCTTTTTGAAGTTTGCAAAGACTGCTAAATTTTGCCAATGGTAGTTCACTCTTTGCAACATAGTAAGCTGTTTTAAACTGATTTTCAGGTTTATTTTTAGTATGTTATTTGCAATTGGTGTTTGTTCTGGGAAAGATATTGCAGACTGAGCAATAGTGCATTTCTTTCATTTCTCATGGGTTCTAATGGGGGCCTTTCTTAAAATGACTGGTCCCAGTAACAAAGGCGCTTGTCGACTCAGAAATCGAGAGAAAACCAACAACACACCCGGCAGAACATTTACACGGGTGCATATAAGTGGTCCGCATGTGCGCATTCGCTGTCAAAATAAAAGACGCGCACCAGATAAGAAGTTGCAACGCGCGTTTGCGTCCATATAAAAGGCAGTGTTTTTGTCCGCTAGAGTGGGATTTTCACGGCACATTCTGCACCACATCTCTGTGCGTTCATCATTTGTTTGAAGCCAGCTCACCTCCTGCAACCACTTTTCCGAGAATACACGCTTCTTTTGCGGTTCGGACTCCTTCTGACATTTCTTTGGAGGTGGAGGAACACCAAAGTAATTGCTTAAAGGAGCTTCTTCAACGTCTTTAAGAGTTCTAAACAAATGTCTGTCCTCCTGAAAATCTTATGTACGCAAACACGCGTTGCAACTTCTTATCTTGTGTGCGTTTTTTATTTTGACAGCGAATGCGCACCTGCGGACCACTTATGTGCACCCCTGGTTATATAGCTTGTCATTCTTTTGTCCATGAAACGATAAAGCTACACTTTCTTTTTGCCTTATAGTCTGATTTGTCATAACTTTTCCATTTTGTGGTAAGCTTTTCTTTGGCTGTCACTTCTTCACCCTGACCTGTCTTATTTGGCTCAGCAGAACTAAAATATATATCCTGCTGCTTTTACACACGCACTCACATAACGCTCAGCGATTCTCTGCGCGATCAACCTCTCATATGTTTAAGCTTGCTGCGGGAGATTTCACTTGTCATGTTTGCATAGTAAGCTAACGATTGATAAGACGATGTCAGAGGAATTGGTGCGCAAATTATCGTCACTCACCAATCAGTACTGTCGCTCTCTATACACAGTTCGCGCAATTGCAAAGTGAAAGCAAAAAACAAGCGCAAATTCAAACGCGATTTCAATATGTCACATATTGACAGTGGCTCACCGATGCCAATGACATAATTACCCAGCTACATTTCCGAAAGAATGCAAAAGCACTGACATATATTTTTCCTTCCTACGATAGCCCAACGGGCAGGGCAGAGATAGATTTTGGTAGCCCGACTGGAAAAATCACTAGCCCCAGGATGTCGGGCTAGCGATTTTGCGAGCCCTGTATCTGACTGAGGAATCACTCATCTTTGGAAAAGAGAGTTTATTACAGAGAAATGTCTCTTTCCAAAATAAAAGTTATACTATACGCTTCTTCTGGGCTATATTCTCAGGAGCATATTAAACATATCAGGTCCCCATAAGGAGAATCATGTGCTAACGGCTGTCTAAATGACTCGGGTAAAGTTTGTAGCATGCGTGCTTGTTATTTTTGTCTGCTTCCACTTGTCTTTGCACTAGGATGCTGTCGGAGTAAATGTGCAGTCATATTCGTTGTGTTCCCACTAGTGCTGTCAGCGTTAATCTCGTTGAAATGACGTTAACGCCACAACACGGCAAGTCTTCGTTAACGAGCTACCGCGGATCGCCCCGTGCGTGGGGCTGGACGGCCAACACGTTAACGAGCTAACTGCGCTAACACACTAGTTCCTACCCATGTAATTGAGCATTGCATGGCACATCCAACATACTGTTTTACTTTAGTCCATGACGCGCTTACCTTCAGGGTCATACGTCACATGAAAACCAAAATAGTTCCAAACGCCACATCTGAATGAGGGTGGGGGAGGTTCAATTTGCCATGTTGCAAGGAGAGCTTACAGTTTTTTCTGATGGCTTTAACCCTAACTGTGATTCTTATAGCACAATTCCTAAAACTATTGATACTTATAGCAAAACCACTCACTGAGTTTGCAAAACTAAAAGCACAAACACTGCTTTGCACTCAGTTTGCAATTTTGTAACACACACTTTGCAAAACTGTAGGCACAATTCACTGCACAACACTCTTTTTGCAGAACTTTAAACACAACTCACTGCTTACACTCAATTACCAAATTTCCAACACACTCCTAGCAAAATTATACACATGTATGGCTATCATTAACACTATTTTGCCAACTGTCTGGCACACTTTCACATGTGAAAACTGCTTTAGATAATTAGTCCACTTTGCAATCAGCCTAAGTACTATAAACAGGCCACAGGTAAGCTGTCTATGTGGAGTACAATGGAAGGAGCAGTAAGAGTGAGAAGAGTGAGAATCAGAGGAGGCCGAGGGAGAGGACGTGGAGGTGAAGAAGTTGGAGGAAGAGGACGTGGAGGTGAAGAAGTTGGTGGAAGAGGACGTGGAGGTGAAGAAGTTGGAGGAAGAGGACGTGGAGGTGAAAAAGCAAGAGGGTTAGAGGAAGTTAGAGGAAGAGGACAAGGAGGAGCAAGAAGAGGACGAGGAGGGGAAAGAGGAAGGGTAAGAAGAGTAAGAAACAGAATAACTGATGACATCAGAGCTACAATAGTGGACCATGTCATCAACCATGGGATGACCCTGAGGGAAGCTGGCCAACGGGTTCAGCCTAAACTGAGCCGCTACACTGTGGCAAGCATCATTAGGACATTTCGAAATGAGAATCGGTAAGTACTTTGTAGCACTGCCATACTCTACTGAGAAACACAACAGTACCATACATGCAAAAATACTGAAATTGTTACTTTACAGAGTTGCTAGACGTCCAGATGTTGGGGGCAGAGGCAGAATGTTCACTCCAGAGCAAGAGACCCATATAGTGAACATGGTGACTGCCAATAATGCAATAAGACTGCGCGAAATAAAGCAGCGCATAATTGATAATGACACCATCTTTCAAAATATACACAGTGCAAGCATTTCTGCACTAAGTCATGTACTTGCGCGCCACAGAATAAAAATGAAGCAAATTTACAGAGTTCCTTTCGAGAGAAACACAGAACGTGTAAAGCAACTGCGATATGACTATGTGCAGGTAAGCTAGTGTCATTGGTTCTGAATTTGGAAGTGCATACTGTAGTGCTGTGCATGGGCCTGATGTGTTGCATTTGTTTTGTCTTGTCCAGAGAGTGATGGAACTAGAAGCAGATGCAATGGGACATGAGCTACTTTTTGTAGATGAGGCCGGTTTTAACCTCAGTAAAACCAGGAGACGTGGCAGGAACATTATTGGATACCGTGCCATCATCAATGTCCCAGGACAACGTGGTGGTAACATAACCATGTGTGCAGCTATAAGCCAAAATGGTGTTGTTCACCATCGTGCAACCATAGGTCCATACAACACTGCACACATTATTGCATTCCTGGACACCTTGCATGACATGCTCACTGTTCAGAGACCAGAGCAGACCCGATATGTCATCATATGGGACAATGTTAGTTTCCATAGGGCTGCTTCGGTCCGCAACTGGTTTACAGACCACCCATCCTTCATGGCACTCAACCTCCCTCCATACTCTCCATTCTTAAATCCCATCGAGGAGTTCTTGTGTTTTTAAAGGGATGCCAAATGCTGTCATTTTTCTGTAAAGCAAATTTACCTTGCCTTTGGGTATAAATAAAGTTACCTTGACCTTGACCTTCTCTGCCTGGCGCTGGAAAGTGTACGACCGTCATCCTCATCAACAGGTAGCCCTTTTACAGGCAATGGAGGAGGCATGTGGAGATATTGACTAGGCATCATGTCAGGCCTGGATACGGCATTCAAGGAGATATTTTCCCCGGTGCCTTGGACTGGAGGATATCGCATGCGATGTGGACGAAATTTTGTGGCCGGACCCAGAAAGACGACATGAATGTAGGCTGATTGTCTTTTTTTTTCCCCTTTTTTTTTGTGAAATTCCTATTCTGTGTTCTGACTTTGTCTTGGTTTTGATGAGTGTGAATAAACACCAATACTTGAAGTTTGGATCCTTGTATGTTTACATGACACTATGACAAAAGTGTGACCTCAAATTGACATCTGTACACAGAGAAAGCAAAAGCCAGATGTGTTTTGTATTCATACCATCAGTGTGCAGTTGGCGCATTGTTTGCTTAGTAGATGATGGCTTGTGTGTACTGTTTGATACAAAAACACCATTTTTACAAAGGTGTGAAGAGTTAATCTAGCTGTGTTCACTTTTGCAAGAGAACTACAATGTTTTGATAATTGGGTGACAGGTTTTCTTATTTGTGTGTAGAGTTTTGCAAAAATAGCCAATAGTTACAAAAAATGTGCTTAAGCAATCAGAAAAAACTGTAACTTCTGTCTCGCTAGCTTGCCCTGCGCTCAGTGAATCTGCGTTCGACTACTCCGCCTAGGCTGCACTGTCGAGCGCAGATCCACTGAGCTCTCAACACAGACAGCATCGTCAGAAGGAAAGTTGATAAAATAAATTAAAAATTTTGTATTGTTCGATACATATGCGTACCGAACCGAAAGCACTGTATTCTTCAATATCAATACGAGTATCGTTGCACCCCTAATATATATATATATATATATATATACATACATACTTATAGGTTTTTTTAAAAAGTTGTATTTCGCAGGAACCTGTGCTAAAAGATTGACAAAATCTATTCAAATTCTCTTTGAATTTAAGCATTATTGAAAATGTGTATATGTGCGTATGTGTATATACGTATGTATGGATAGATAGAAACATATATGTGTATATAAAAAAAAAATACACATGACATATAATGTAATTGCAAGGAGGTATTTCTGTAGTCTATTGATACTAGATAGTGGAAAAGGGGTGGGATTAAATAAGCTTATGCTTCTTCCTGCTCCTTTTTGAACATGAAAGTTATTTGGAGTTGGGGTTGCTCGTTTTCCTTTTGTTTTGCTTTGTTCATTTGTCTCTTTTAATTCTATTTTGTTGTGCTTTTTCAACATGTTCAAAATAAAGATTCAATCAATCAATCAAGCATACATTCTTTGTGTTTATTCTGCATTTACTTCATTATATTGCATAAATGTCAGTTACAAGCTTAAATATAAAGTTGAAAAAATTTAATTGCAACCGGGCTATTGATCAAGTAATTGCAATTAATCGCAATTAATTACAGAAAATTGTGAGATTAATTAGTTAATCTTTTTTAATCTATTGACAACACTAATTTACATATATATCTTTATCATTGCTAAAGATGGAGCACAGCTCAGCCAGGATTTCTGTATATCAATTGAGTGACAGTCACAAATAACAAAGAAATGCATAGGTCTTTGTCAAAAAAATGCACCAAAGACTCATTTTAGGCCATGTGTAGGTTCGTCTGGAAATTCTGTGTACCATCTCGACCTTCTGTATAGCAGTAGTTTTTATGTGTGTGCATGTGAATTGCATGTCTTTGGACATTTCAAAAGTTCAAACTGTTGTTTTCTTCTCACTTGGCGCCCTTTTCCCAATTCATTTATTCGTTCCTTCATTCCCATGTGAGATTCAGGAATGTATTTTATTGATTGCAAAATAGCCACATGGGGACATTTCCTGAGGCATTTTTACACCTTCTGTACAAGAACACTGTGTTTGTCCGTTCCTCCTTTTATGCAAAGGAGCAGAAATGAGGAAACACAAGCTAAAACACTTAATTCTCTGGATTGTAATGCTGAGCAGTGCAGAGGCAGTCATGATGATGTTTGGAGACGGATTACTGTCTAGAAAGTAGGCATTTTCTTCAACCACATCTTCCCTTAATTTGAAAAAATAACCCAACTTTTTCACCAATGTGTAGCAGAGGAAATCAGGTTCTCTCAGAGGAACACTAAACTGCACTCCCGTGTATGCACCACATTACAAATTCAAGGCATTATTCAATAGAGAGAAAGGCTATTAACTCTGCTGCTTTCTGGGATGCAGTCCAAGTCAGATCAGAATTCTGGTGTGGTTAAATCCCCATAAGGGTTCCTGAGACGGGGCTGGTGCTTTCTTCCCATCGACAAGCCGAGGACACGAGCATAATGACTTTAGGCACGGTGGTCCTGTTTGGATGCTTGTTTGTTTAACAGCATATTCATTGGCTGTTTGCTGATAAAACTAGTGAGCACCATTGCAAAGCCACTGCTGATGAATTGGTACAGAGGTTTTTTTGGTGATCTCTATTGCTTGTTTCTCCTGACTGGGAGAAACAAGGCCTCTCATCAGGAAGGGTAAAACTGTCTTTGAAAAGCAGGATAAGGCTGGTGTCAGAGGACAGCCCGCGGTTCCCTTCATTGCATTATGTAACCAAAAGTCTGCTTTTGATGGAAAAGAGGAGATTTGTACAACTCCTGTTAAAACATATGGGCGTTTTGTAAAGACAGATAAAGATATAACACATATTAAAATGACAGTAATTGTCAAAATCTGCTTGTGTTCAAATACAATATTAACAATTACGATTGCTACTTACACAAATGAAATCAGCTCTTTGATTAAGCGCTTCTCTATTCATGGCGTACATCTGATTCTGTTTTTGAACTATTTTCCTTGTGTGTGTGTGTGTGTGTGTGTGTGTGTGTGGGGTGGGGGGGGGGGGGGGGGGGGGTGTTAAGGAGAAAATAAAACATTACACCGAGACTAATTTCCTCAGGGACATTGAATCATCTTTCATGAATTCTGTGGATGGCTGTCTTCGTCTGTGACTGGGAATCTTCGACAACCATTATTATTGTACATCAATACCAATTCCTACTTGATGAAACAAAAGCAGTATTCATGGTGTGTCATTCATGGATTTTCTTTGCCTTTTTGATTGATTCGATTGCACCATAACCCATGCAGCTCATCTTTGTAATCTTCAGGTGTTCCTCTGTAGGTTTATAACAAAATAGGCTACCAGAGCTTAAACGTTCCAATATAAAAGAGGACACCAATAGATTAGGTGCTATTCTGTCAGCTTACTGACAAAAAGTCTAGGGATCTATAATTCCACATCAGGAAGGCTGAAAAAACAGCAGGAGACAGATGGTCAAAATGGTCAAAATAGAAGCTAGAAAGACTGAAACAGAACACTAGATCTTACACCCTCCCATAATGCAACTGGACAGGTCATTTGACCCTCTTTATCTGTGACTTTCAGACTGTTCACTGCTGGTTTGTATTAAATTCCGGTTCTTTAGTATTCTTTACGGCCAAGAAAGACACAGGGCTCAAAGTGGTCCTTTTACTTTAAAAATTATCTTTATTTTACATATCCGGATATAAAGACCTGAAGACAAAACACACAACCCCAGGTCTGAAGCACAAACAGAAGCCTAGTTATTTATATACTTGCCCTCTACGTCACAACACACTTTAAGTTTCGATCAAACAGCCTAGTTGGTTTCAGTTTCTAGCTGCAAAAGCACGCTCCGCAAAAGCATGTAATTTCCTGTCAGCCTGCAACCTAGTTTTACACTGAAGTCTGGGCCTCTCTTATATAAACCAATATAATCAGCATATAAGCATTTAAGATTATATATTTATTACCTAACAGACCCCCTCTTTAACTAATTCTATTAGAATGCAGAAACTGGCTTCAAGCCCAAGGCAACATACCTCTCTGATCACTTTTCTATCACTTGAACAGTGAATAAATTATTTTCACTGGTGGAGTTAAACGTTCACTAACTAAAATGACTTGCTGCTCTTTAGTTTCTTTAACTAGTATTTTAGAAACATTAGTTTTTTTTTAACAGGACTGTAAACAGCACCAAATGAAGACACACATTGAAACTGCTTCTCCAGAGTTACTGTAGATGCCTGCCATAGAGTGGCAGCAATCAAACAGCAGATATATTGAGTGTTAGAGAACTTACACTCACTGAATCAAGCAAATGAGTCTCTCTCTCTTATGTCAGAGCCAACAGACATCCTCTTTTATATTTAATAGCTTTGAATTTCTGATATTAATGTATGGGCAAGTTATGGAGTAAGATGTTAATTGTGTAGTTGGGTTGAATCCCAAGCCTCCATCTGCACAAAAGTGAGCAAAGAAATCTGCTTTTGGTCTGATTACCAACCAGCTGTTGTTGGCCTGTAGCAATAAGAAATGTCCAAATGCAAGACCTAGTGTCTTACAGTGGGGCAAAAAAGTATTTAGTCAGCCACCGATTGTGCAAGTTCCCCCACCTAAAATGATGACAGAGGTCAGTAATTTGCACCAGAGGTACACTTCAACTGTGAGAGACCGAATGTGAAAAAAAAAATCCATGAATCCACATGGTAGGATTTGTAAAGAATTTATTCGTAAATCAGGGTGGAAAATAAGTATTTGGTCAATAACAAAAATACAACTCAATACTTTGTAACATAACCTTTGTTGGCAATAACAGAGGTCAAACGTTTACTATAGGTCTTTACCAGGTTTGCACACACAGTAGCTGGTATTTTGGCCCATTCCTCCATGCAGATCTTCTCGAGAGCAGTGATGTTTTGGGGCTGTCGCCGAGCAACACGGACTTTCAACTCCCGCCACAGATTTTCTATGGGGTTGAGGTCTGGAGACTTGGCTAGGCCACTCCAGGACTTTCAAATGCTTCTTACGGAGCCACTCTTTTGTTGCCCGGGCGGTGTGTTTTGGATCATTGTCATGTTGGAAGACCCAGCCTCGTTTCATCTTCAAAGTTCTCACTGATGGAAGGAGGTTTTGGCTCAAAATCTCACGATACATGGCCCCATTCATTCTGTCCTTAACACGGATCAGTCGTCCTGTCCCCTTGGCAAAAAAACAGCCCCATAGCATGATGTTTCCACCCCCATGCTTCACAGTAGGTATGGTGTTCTTGGGATGCAACTCAGTATTCTTCTTCCTCCAAACACGACGAGTTGAGTTTATACCAAAAAGTTCTACTTTGGTTTCATCTGACCACATGACATTCTCCCAATCCTCTGCTGTATCATCCATGTGCTCTCTGGCAAACTTCAGACGGGCCTGGACATGCACTGGCTTCAGCAGCGGAACACAGTCTGGCACTGCGGGATTTGATTCCCTGCCGTTGTAGTGTGTTACTGATGGTGACCTTTGTTACTTTGGTCCCAGCTCTCTGCAGGTCATTCACCAGGTCCCCCCGTGTGGTTCTGGGATCTTTGCTCACCGTTCTCATGATCATTTTGACCCCACGGGATGAGATCTTGCGTGGAGCCCCAGATCGAGGGAGATTATCAGTGGTCTTGTATGTCTTCCATTTTCTGATGATTGCTCCCACAGTTGATCTTTTCACACCAAGCTGCTTGCCTATTGTAGATTCACTCTTCCCAGTCTGGTGCAGGTCTACAATACTTTTCCTGGTGTCCTTCGAAAGCTCTTTGGTCTTGGCCATGGCGGAGTTTGGAGTCTGACTGTTTGAGGCTGTGGACAGGTGTCTTTTATACAGATGATGAGTTCAAACAGGTGCCATTCATACAGGTAACGAGTGGGGGACAGAAAAGCTTCTTACAGAAGACGTTACAGGTCTGTGAGAGCCAGAGATTTTCCTTGTTTGAGGTGACCAAATACTTATTTTCCACCCTAATTTACGAATAAATTCTTTACAAATCCTACCATGTGAATTCATGGATTTTTTTTTCACATTCTGTCTCTCACAGTTGAAGTGTACCTCTGGTGCAAATTACTGACCTCTGTCATCATTTTAAGTGGGGGAACTTGCACAATCGGTGGCTGACTAAATACTTTTTTGCCCCACTGTATGTTTCAGAGCAACCAGGTGGTCATAAAGTGTAAGCAGTTTCATAACAGTCCTCTCAAAGATATAGTACTTACATTATATCATCCCCCAACACGCGCACACAGCACAAACACACACACACACACACACACACACACACACACACACACACACACACACACACACACACACTTAATTAAATCCTGAATGATCTGATCCTGAATCCATAATGAACTGCATTTGGCCTCTGAGTTCAATTTTACTGGCCACACCCATGCTTGATTACTTCCAGAATTATTAATTAAATTATTAAATCAAGCAATAACTTAAAAATCAGCTGTTAGTTAACTGAGTGTTCCTCATGTATCATCTTTGGAATTAAAGTCAACCAAATTGACAGCCCTTATCCACAACTGGAGAAAAAATATACAACAGTGGTGAACCACCATATGAATGGCCTACCATCATCACTCAAAGAGCACATTAACATCTCATCCACACAGTCACAAAAGAATCCTGGGCAACATGTTAAGAACTGCAGGCCTCACTTGCCTCAGTTAAGGTCAGTGTTCATCATTCAACAATAAGAAAGAGGCTAGGCAAAAAGGACATAAATGGGAAAATTACACAGTGAAAACCACTGCTGACCAAAAAGAAAAGGTCTATCTCCCATAGTTTGTGTCCTGTTTTATTTGGCATTAAACTAACACAGCATTTCACAAAAATGCATTACACCAAAAATCAAACATGGTAGTGTGTTGGTCTCAAGCTGGTTTGCTGCTTCATGAACTGAATGACTTGGATCCAGCAGGAGAATCTCCGGTCATCGGTTGAGCACTTAGATTATGCAGCAGGACAATAATCCAAAACCCAACTGCAAGTCTAACTCTGAACGACTCAAAAACAAAAGAGGGTTTGGAGTGGCCTAGTCAAAGTCCAATGAAAGACTCACTCACAGGCAGACTCTGTTATCACAAACACTTGATTGCAGTTTTTGCTGCCAAGTCGGTGGCGCAAGTTATTAGATTTACAGGGTAATTAGTTTTTAAAATGCAATTACTTTTTCTTCATAGCACTGTACTAGCACAGTTGTATGTTCTGATTAATGGCAATTCCGCAGCTGCCCAATGTCATCCAATACCACAAAGGCCCAATATTTGAGAAACTGTCAAGTTGAAATCCTGTTACAAGAAAAACAGCAAACACATCAATGAGAGTTTTTAGGTTTCCTGTGATGCAAAATTCAACAGTACAAGCTGTGCAGAACCTGGAAATTGGGGAAGCCTTTTGTCCTGATGTCTTCCTCCTTGGTGGCAACAGCAGGCCATCTCCCTTTCTGCCTGACTGAGGAGGCTGTGAAAACTGTCATATCCATGGCCCGTTTCCATGAGATAACACAACTTTAATAGTTGATTGTGGAAGTCCCTGACACCCTTAATGAAAGAAGTTGACATAGCAACATGAATGTGACAAGCAAGCAACAGTTCCAGCAGGGAATTATACAGAAACACCTGAATAAGAAATAATGCACATTCTCTTTGACTATTCAACAGCCCACTGACACAAAGGACTTTGATGTCCCCTTAACTGTGTTAGCCCTGACAAAATCTTGTCATTTGGTAAGAGTTCAAGTGCACCAGCAGGCATGGACCATGAAGTGTTTGATTTCATCAAAAAAGTGTCTTCTGGGGCAAAAGAGTCACTTTTCATCTCTGGACCAAATGCTTCAATCCGTTAGTGATGCCAGCTGCCCTGCTGGATAAACCCTAAAAGGTTTGAAGCCAATCTCTTGGGGTGGGGAGCGCTGGTGAATACTCATTGTTTTGCCTGAACTCTGCTGTGTGAAAGAGTTGGGGTTGAAGGGGAGCAGGAACATCAAGCCAATCGTCTGTCACATCAGTCAGGGAGATGTTCATCCAGCAGTCAGTCAGTGAGCTGGTGGTGGCATGGGCATCAATAAGGCTGGCTGACAGCTGGCTTGGAGAGACAGTAACAGTTGTCTTCCTCTTGGAGTGTGCCATGAACACACAGATATTAGAGAGACTGACAACACAGTTTTAATCAATATCCCACAATAGCTCACAATTCTACAATTCATATTTTTATGCAAGTCTTGAAAAGGGGTTTGGATGAAGCCCTGGCTCTGTGGGAGGATTCTTTTTGTTTTGTATTTACTATTGTCAGACAGTTTTGTTTCTTTTCTAAGATCAACTAATAAGAAATATTAACTATCCTTCATAGTTCAGGAATCAACTTGAGGATGGCTGCTGTATACCAAATGATTTAACAGTAAGACTTTGAAAGCCTACCTGTTTGACGTGGCACAAAGTTTGTGATTTAATGATCATTACTGATAGTTGCTGTGCCCTCTATGTAATTAATGACACAAATCTGGAGCCTATGAAACTGCAAATATTTCATAAAACAACAACTTCAACTCATGTTTCATGTCTTCAAAGCTGGGCTGGACACATGAATTTCATTCATAACCTCTGACAGTTTTTGTCTATGCAACACGTGTAAACTATCTCTTGTGCTCACTCTGTGATGGACCAGTATTGGTGGTGAAATGTGGGAAAAGTCTAAACATCTTTATATTTCCATGAAGGAGAGTGTTTAAACCTGGCATAAGATTTTGTTTAAAGCAACGTGAAAGCATAAAACTTAAAACCAAAGTGTCTGTCATTAAATTGCAGACTTGTGTTGGAAAACCAGTTTGCTAAAACATTAGTCAACTTTATAACAGATAAATTTATTGATTTATGTATAATGTGATTGCATTTTCACACTTACTTAAAGTAGCTAACTTTAGACACTTATTACTGCTTCACTTTATTGGTTCGTCTATGGCTTGTTGGTAATCTTGGTAATGTAGTATTATTTTTACATCTGTTTGGATGTATGTTCAGATATTGTAAGCAGACTGCAACAGGACATGACACAGTGGGGGTCCCCTGAACATCAGTGAGTGAACCCTCTATTCAGAAAAGAATCCTCTATAGATGTTTAATTTTTTTACTGTTTATTTTTGCCAGAATTGTTTTATTGAGTCTATGTAGAAATGTGATGATTTTCATGGATGAACCCCTTAAAATACCTCTGAAGAAAATATCGTGCAAAAAGAATGTTTCCAGAAAGAGAACAACTGCTGCTGAAATGAAAAAATCACCAGGTCTTTTCTTATCTATCAGTTCAACTCTGTCTCCATAGTCCTCCCTATATAGCAAGGTGCCAACTCCATGTCTTATATTCAAATCAAGTCACGAATCTCAGTGGGAGTCCCATTGAGGACAAAAGCAAGGGGACCTGGACCATGAAAAGAGATTACCATTTCACAGATTTAAATTCTGAGCAGCCGCAGCTGCTGTTTCTAACTAAGCAGATGAAGTGTTTGTTTACTTATTGTTTCAATACTGATTAAAATAATAGTAACCTATGAGGAATTGACAAGGCATTACAGTGGCTTTGCCAGTCACGTGCCACGAGTTAGGAGCTCTTTAAGAGAAATATTCACTGACAATTCAGTTCAGAACTGACAGTTTAAAAGGCTGCATGTTCCTGGAAATTGTCCAGATGCTGACAGCTGGTAGTCTCCCTGGTAGTTGCACAAAATAGAGTATAACATTTATTCTGTTCTTCATCTGTCCAGCTGGACTGTATAATTGTTGCATTTATGGTGATTTGATCTATATCATCAACAGGGGTACAGTCAAAAAGCCCATTTCTTTTCGTGCAAGTACAGTCTGTACAAATGGATGGGAATAATCTGGCCTCTTATTATTGGACCTTAAGGTAACTATGTCCAAGATAAAGATGCATGTGGAGATGTTTAGCACCAAAAGTAAGTTTAATATACAGTGAGTTTACTACCCTTTATAACAATGAGAAAGAAAAATGGAGAAATTCAATGTTTATGTTGTTATTGAATTACGAGACAGATACAACTCTTAACAACTCTCTAAAATAAAAGCAGTGTGCAATAAGGAACATTTTCAATACAATCTGAATGCTTTTGTAAATTGGATTATTAGATTAGACTGTTTTTTCTTTTCTGAAAATGTATTTTAACTATATTTTCATTAGTAATTAATGACAGATTGATGGACAAATGTACAATTTCATCCACAAGCTAAATTCACATATATGTAAATTTTTAGCCAGACTAAGTTCCATTAAGACCAGTTCCAGAGTTTTTCCTCCCACATACCTGCCATTCATTTGTTTGTTTGTGCAAGAAAAAGAAAGAAGAATAGTAAGTTTACTCTAGATTTTAAGGTTTTATCATTTCATTATTTCTTCAAGTTAAATGCAAAGGATTCAGTACTACTTGTCCGGTATTTTGCACACTGGTAAGAAGAAAACAGTGTGTTTTCACAGGAAGAAGGTTCTGGGTTAAAATCTTCTTAGCATGATCCTGGTGGGGTTTTTTGGTCTAACTCCCCCCCACAGTTCACAGCCATGTACAGGGTGGGCCATTTATATGGATGCACTGTAATAACATGGGAATGGTTGGTGATATTAAAGTCCTGTTTGTGGCACATTAGTATATGTGAGGGGGCAAACTCCTCAAGATGGGTGGTGACCATGGTGGCCATTTAGAAGTCGGCCATCTTGGATACAACTTTTGTTTTTTCAATAGGAAGAGGGCCATGTGACACATCAAACTTATTGGTAATGTCACAAGAAAAACAATGGTGTGCTTGGTTTCAACGTAACTTTATTCTTTCATGAGTTATTTACAAGTTTCTCTTTGTTCACAGCCATTGACATGTCGAAGAGGTTAACACGTGAGGAGCGGATAGAATTTGTGTTGATATCTGGTGAACACAGTAGCCGGGTCATTGCAGCAGATTTCAATGCAAGACACCCTACGAGACCACCCATCTCCCATGCTACAGTTAGCAAACTGCTTACTAAGTTTCGTGAAACTGGTTCAGTGTTGGATTTGCCAAAATGTGGACGCAAGAAAACTGTCACTGATGAAGAAACATCAGTGGCTGTCCTAGCTTCATTCAGCAAGAGCCCACAGCGTAGGGGCTCTTGTTTCTTCCTATTGAAAAAACAAAAGTTGTATCCAAGATGGCCGACTTCTAAATGGCCACCATGGTCACCACCCATCTTGAGGAGTTTGCCCCCTCACATATACTAATGTGCCACAAACAGGACTTTAATATCACCAACTGTTCCCATGTCATTACGGTGTATCCATATAAATGGCCCACCCTGTACATTAAGTTAATTGCTGATACTAGATACAATAATATGGGTATTTCATCATGGGTATGCATCATTTCAAAAGGCTTTTGTTTCTTTCTGTCTTTTGATCGTTGTATTAGGTCTAAATTTTTACCCAATCTCAGCCTGGTCTCTGTTGGGTAAAAACCAAAAGGGAAACAAATAAGTATTGCTTTCAGGAGTACACTTCAGTACAAAGCATAAGTGTTGTAGAAATGTTTTATAAACATCAGCTTAAGCTTGCATCCCTTTATAACTTTGTGGATGTCAGATGAAGAAAGTAAACATCGATTTATTTACCTGCTGCTCAAGGCAGATGCTATTCTTACACTCAAATTAAAGCTTAATAAAGTGTGCAAACCATCAAAGAGTCTGAATGCTTTTGTAAAAAAGTTCAATTTTTTGATTCTAAACATTTATTCTAATTATTGAGCAGAGATCAACAGGAAAACTGGCAATTTTATGAAAACACAAAAACAGGGCATAAAAAAGCAAACAATGGATTTAAAATGAAGCAATTAAGATGAAACTAAATGCCGGTTCCTAGAAAAAAATACCCCAAGAAAGTGCATGTATTGTTATATAGAGTTTCTTTTTCTGGGGCTGAAACTACAACTGACTCATTTTAGGCATGAGTCAACCTTAGTCTTCCAAAACAAACGAAGAGTGAAAACATTAGTGACCAAAGCAAAGATTTGGTAGACTGAGGGAAAAAAGAACTCACGGTGAGCTAAGCAAAGAAAAATACCCACAGAAGCCAACAGGGATGGATGGTCATAGGGAAATCCCACTTGATAATATTCAGCCAAGTGAAGAACACTTAACATTAGTGTTTTTACAATTACAACTCAGTATAATGCCGTTTTCCCCAGGATTGGATGTCCAAGCAAACTCACCCCAAGGTCAGACTGTTCAGTGCTCAGAGAAATTGCAGGGAGCCCAAATCCTGCATGTCAGACTCCACAGGCCTCAGTTAGAATGTTCAAAAGACTAAACATGTATAGATGCATTGAGCCCTGTGCAAACATGATCACATGACACTAATCAGTGCCAGTTAGGAAAATCGTAATTGATTTCCACGTCTTTTATAAATCCTGGGAGAAACAAAGATAATATCACAGGACTTTGCACTTTGTTACATTCTGCTTTGGCTAATCTTTTTTGGAGTGTTTAAAGAAGTTTATATAGTTTATACATATAAGTTTACATATAAGTTTATATGGTGATGTCTATTTCTGTAACCTTTAGATTAATTTTAAGTTGTGCCAGCTTTTCTAACTCAACCAAGCGTGGCAAAGTTTTTCTCAATATTTTTGCATTTTTGTGATTTCCTTTCTGGTCTTTAAAACACAAACGCAGACTTTGCATGCAAAGTGATGGAAATGTGTATTGGATCAGAACACTTAGTTGTGAATTTTTATTGAAGAGAAATACAACATTTGAAATCAGGTTTCAGGGGTTTTAAAAAAAACATTTCTATGCTATCAGCCACAAAACCAAATTACTATTAAAAGTCATTGTACTAGGGTGCAGGTAGAAATTTTAGGCAAATCCAGATGGATAGCGTTTGGGGGTAGTGAAGCACAAGACTGAACACAAAGCACTGTTTCTAAAAGGTGCAAAGACATGCTTTCTCATGCTAACTCAAGCTCCTCTTAATTACGTTATTCAAACTCCCTCCTGTGTGCAGAAGCATTTTCTTCACTTTTAGTCGAGCATGCTTTTGCTCAGTTTACCTAATGTAAACTTTAAAGATAAGAATAGGGATACTTGCAGAGACGATATTCATTTGGTCAGCTGTATTGAAAAAAACCTTTAGAAAGATTTTACAATGTGAAGAAGACTGATTGCTAAGTGACTGGGAAACATCACAGGAGGGGAGTGACAGGTGCCCCGCCAAAGACACTATGCTGTCCCATCCATCGTGTGCCCCGGTCAGTCAGCTTAAAGGCCCCTTCATCAAGTTCTGTCAGTGGGACAGAACTGCTCACTGTTTGAATGCACTGCACCGAGAAAGAAGTGAATCCTCCATCCATCTGTTGTACTATTGAGCTGTTAAAGCCTGTATGACTCATACAGCACAGGTTTAATGAAAACAACAGGAAATAACAAACAAGGAGAAAAATAATTGTCTTTAATTTAATAGACAAGATGTAAATCTGTGTCCTTGTATGGATTGGTTTCATTGGATGTAGTATAGGTGTAGTTAGCATATCAGGTTAAGGTTGAAGTGTGAAGTTGTTAGTGAGTCTGGGTGTATGACCTGTATGAGGTGCTTACCAGAGGCCAGCAGGTCAAACAGGTGGAGGGTGAGGTGCAAGGGGTCTCCTGTGATGGTCCTAGTTTTCTTAAGATGGGAGGATCTGGTGATGGCCTACAGAGGTGGCAGAGCGCAGCCAATGATTTTTTGCAGCAGGGAGCTGAAAGAAAAGTATGTTCCTATACCGGGAGTCGAACCCGAATCCTAGCTGCTAGACCATATAAGATGTGCACATTCTGGAAGCTTCTTAAAAAAAACTTCTGTCACCGAGAAATTTGGTAGTTTTCTGTAATAGATCTTGGTTGGTTTAGTTAGCAGTTGGCAGCACAAATATAACTTGATCACAACTAGGCCACAACTGTAAATCCATGGTTAAGATCAGGGCGTTATGCTCCATGACAAGCCACCATGACTGTTTGGTAAGAGGAAATGACAGCCCAAGATAGCACCTGTTAAAATCTGTTAAGTGGCCAAAATGTTACTACATCCATCCATTTACCCATCTACTCCATTCTCCTTCCACTCATCAATGAGACCCTGAGATATACAACCTCTTCTGTTTGTGAGAAAATCTCACATGTATCTTCTAACAAGACACAAAGGGCCCACCAAGTCAGTGCTTTGTGGATATGGCAGCAGTTAGAAGCCTTAATGTTCTGATCCCTGCCTGTTGTCTTTTCCATTGCATTAAGGCAGGCCCTGTAGGGTTTTTGTGGGGGAAATGCAAGGCAACCAGTTACTCTTGGACTGGCAGAACATAATAAGCCAGCAGACCATCAGGAGCAACACAATAACTGCTACATGTGCGATTTAAACAAACTTGTTACTTCCATTCTCAATGAGTAAATCAAGTCTCAAAGGTTGGAGGCATATTTCCGAATCCTTCACAAGTCCCAGTGTATTTTTTGTGTTGTAATTTCTTTAGAACCCACTTGGGTAACACCTGTCCTCTAATCTCCTCCCTAATTGTTAGAAACACGCAGAGCTTCATCTTGCAACTCATTTGGGAGACATTTTCGGAGAATTACTTGTGTGGGATGTTGTAACGCAATTATATC
Organism: Simochromis diagramma; assembly: GCF_900408965.1. Taxonomy (NCBI): domain Eukaryota; kingdom Metazoa; phylum Chordata; class Actinopteri; order Cichliformes; family Cichlidae; genus Simochromis; species Simochromis diagramma. The sequence goes on along the minus strand of NW_024386757.1, from coordinate 2,258,501 downwards.
TCAGCACGCAATGTTGCTCAGGGCTGCTGGAACAACATTAGATTTGATGGATACAGCTATTGAACCCATTTTCATGATTGTCATGTGGCAGTCAGTAACAGCCAACAAATATCCTCCCACGTATTTCTGTGTCCCAAAAGGAAGCTATTACATTCACTTTACACTTTCTGTATTATAAGTGACAGACCATTTTAATAAGGTAAATAAAGCAGAAAACTACCATGATAAATATTTGTATGCCTTCTGCTGTGTCATAATGAAAACAATAAATCAGATGAACAAAACCTCATCTCCTGTATCTTAATAAACTAAATTGACACTAATTATCAAGTGTGATTCAATGACTCCTTGCTCTTTGACAACTTTCAGTTTTTACTGCAACTATTGAAATTACCTCAAATTATCATCTCACACTCATTCACATTTTGCTTCCAGCTACAATATTTTATGTTGTTAGTCCTGTTTTTATTGCATTTTTAACTCCTTTTGTAATATTATTGAATTTGTCTATATATTTACAATTATGTCCGGAGGGATGCTTGTTTTTTTTAAATGGAGCTATTCTATAGATATTTGAACTTCCCCTTGATGATAAATAAGGCATCTATCTGTCTGTCAGTTCTCCTATAGCTGCTAATATTTTCATAGGCAGCTCTCAAAATTTTCACCAAGAGTTTGATGACAAGTTATTCCACATTGTCTGTGTTTATGGAAGAGCAGTTCAAGACAGCTGTTTTGCAAACTCAGTGCTTTCCTCAGGCACTATGGGAGGTTTGTCCACAGAGGCTGAGATGTTTGCATGCACTCACGGGTCCTTTTTGAAGTTCTGATTCCTATGCACCCATGCACACACACACACACACACGCACACACACACACACACACACACACACACACACACACACACACACACACACACACACTCCCCCTCTCTCTCTCTCTCTCTCTCTCTCTCTCTCTTTTTAGGGTCACATTCAAACACATAAAAGGCTGATATCATTATAATTGATTTGGGTGGTTTGGTGAGTAGGGTTTTCTGGCACTATTACACTCCCTGCTCAAGCCATCATTTTTTGTTTCATGTACAACAGAGCTGGAACCACAGAACATAACAAAGAATAAAACTATTTCACAGTCTTCTCTTTGTTACCAAATCCCAATGAAAAAAATCCAAATGACTCCCATTAATAGCACTGTGTTTTTATCCAAAGCTCCCTTCTGTTGTACAAAGACAGAATATCCAGACAGTGAAGTAGAGGAAAAAGCTCTTATCTAAGCACTGTAATAGAGATTTAGAGCTTTAAAACATTTAGGAAATGTCTACATTAACATGTTGTACACACTAGGACCGTGTGTGTCCAGTGAATGCTACTTCAGTGGGCAGATCTTCCTAGGACTGGATTGGACCCAGTTTGTTTCAGAACTGCCTTAATTCCTGGTCACATCGATTTAATGAGGTCCTCAGAGATTTTGATCCATATTGACATGATAGTATCACAGAGTTACTGAGAATTTGTCAGCTGATGTGAATCCTACAACTTCCCAAGACATTTTAGTGGATGTGGTGCCTGTGGAGGCCATTTGAACTTTTGAGTGCAGATATGAAGCCAGGGTTATAGAAATACAAAGATCCACTGATAACTTCAGATATGTTATTATGAGAAAAAAAAATTAGAAGGTAATTCCATTGCACTTTCAGTAAACCTTCTTCAGAACATGAAGCTGTAAATGTCATTTCAACTTGCACACTGTCAGGAAAAAATAATAATAATAACTGTTATTAATTTTCTATCCACATTTTGTGATATATCCTACAACAAGGATATAACACAGCTTTTTTCCAAAAAATTCAAATTTTGGAAAAAACCTGCTAATATAGGAAACTAATTTCAATTTCCTTTTTTTTCTAATTCAAAACGTTCAGCAAATTGCTCTTTATGTTTTAACATTTGCTGAACTTTAGATAATGCCTGTCCCAAGCCCAGATAAAATGAGGGTTGCATCAGGAAGGACATCCAGCCTAAATTCTTTTCCAATTCAAATGTTCAGATCATGAATGACTGAGATTTCCATGTCAGATCACTTTGGCCCCATGCTATCAACAACTGCCTCTGTTGATCAGCAGGGTGCCAGTGGAAACTGTGCTACTGTTGTCCAAGAGAGGAAAGGGAGAGGAAACGGGGAAAGCATGTCAGGAGGCAGTGGGAGAGAAGGAAAAGCAGGACAATGAAGGTGAGAGTAGGAACTAAATGTTGAGACTGTAATTGGTAAAAGAAGAGAGGTATCTGATATGATGGAGAGAAGGAAGGTAGATATATTATGTGTCAGGTGGAAGGGATGCAGGCGAGGAACATGGGAGGAAGATTCAAGGTGGTCTACCATGGTGTATATAAAAAGAGAGATGGAGTTGGGGTAATCTTGAAAGAAGCATTTGTGAACAGTGTTGTGGAGGTGAAGAAAGAAACTGGAAATCGAAGAGGTGATGTTGAATGTTATTATTGTGTATGCCTCAAAGATTGGATGCCAGTAAGACGATATAAAGTAATTCTAAAGTAAACTGGATGAACTGGAGACAGGAATACCAGGAGGGTAGGCTTAAAACAAAGACAGTGGTGTCAAACACTAAGTAAAAAGCTTATAGTGACCTGCATGTGAGGCTGGATACCAAGGAAGGAGAAAAGGAATTCTATCGATTAGCTAGGTAAGATTGAGTTGATTGCAGCAGGTTAGGGTGATTAAGGATAGAGGTAGAAATGTACTAACTAATGAAGAGAATGTTTTGAGATGATAGGAGTAGTTTGAGCAGCTCAAGAATGAAGAAAATGACAGCAAGAGGAGGATGGGTGGAATACAGTTAGTGAATCAGGAATTGCAGAGGATTAGTAAGGAGGAAGTAATGGTAGCTGAGAAGAGCATGCAGAGTGGAAAGCCATAACTTTGAGGGTATGGAGATGTCTAGGAGAGAGGACAATGGACATTTTAGCCAGATTGTTTAACACACTCTTCGAGAGTAAAACAGTGCCTGAGGAATGGAAGAGTGTACTCCTAACAGTTTTTTCAGTAACAAGTACAAATCCATCTATCTATCCATTCTCTTCTGCTTATCCTTGTCAAAGTCGTGGAGGGCTGGACCTATCCCAGCTACCTTAGGACGACAGGCAGCGTACACCCTGGACAGGTCGCCAGTCTGTCACAGACCGTTTGCAATCACATTCAAAGCTATGGGCAATTTAGAATGACCAGTTAACCTAACCCCACTAACTCCATGTGTTTTCACTGTGGGAGGGAGCCAGAATACCTGGAGAGAACCCATGCAAACACAGGGAGAACATGCAAATTCCACGAAGAAAGGCTCCAGCCAGGTAGCGGGATCAAACTCAGGAGTGTGAGGCAACAATGCTAATCACCATATACTGAAAGATAGTTAATTCTAAAGTTTTATAGCACAAAACTCTATTTTTTAGAGTGACATGACAACTAACATATACAAGTATTATTACCTAGAGAAACTGAAAAAAAAATCCTTGAAATATGATGGAGCAATTTTGTTGTGAACATTACACATTCGATTTCCAAATATGTAATCCACCATCACTGAAATATTTAACCATGTTCATCTACAGAAGTCATTAACTCCAACAAAATGAACAGTATAAATACACTGAACTGTGGATTGAGAGTCTGCATTACACTCATCAAGTCTCTGACACTGCAATGAATATTGCATTTAAAGACTTTGCTATATGATGTGAAGTTTGGACAGAATGCTGTGAGTGTTGATATGCAGGAAATGCAGTCCTCTTAATTAAATACAGTCATATTGGTTGGACTTTACTGGTTGAGATGTAGTTAATGACAAAATAGCTGAATCCATCAGTGAGCAATGTGTCAAGAATCAGAATCAGAATCAGAAAGGGTTTTATTGCCAAATGTTGAGCAGGTTTACAACATTAGGAAATTGCTGCGGTGCTTAGTGCAAACATACTGTCATAAACGCTTAAATAGATATAAAAATAAAAATAAGAATAAGAATTAAAAGTGCTAAGTAGATAGATATATACATGAGTGCAGGTGGTGATCAATGCCAAACATGGAATGATGCAGTGAACACAGCGTAGGGTCATGTGTTAGTGGTGGGAACAGTCATACGGTTATTGTTCATGTGTCCAACAGCAGAGGGGAAGAAACTGTTCTTATGGCGAGAGGTTCTGGTGCGAATGGACCGGAGCCTCCTGCCTGAGGGGAGCAGGTCAAACAGACTGTGTCCAGGGTGAGAAGGGTCAGCTGAGATCTGCGCTGCACGCCCCAGTGTCCTGGTGGTGTACAGGTCCTGCAGAGATGGGAGTCTGCAGCCAATCACCTTCTCAGCAGAGCGCACAACACGCTGCAGTCTCTGTTTGTCCCTGATAGTGGCTCCAGCGTACCACACGGTGATGGAGGAGGTGAGGATGGACTCGATGATTGCAGTGTAGAATTGCATCATCGCCCGTGTTGGCAGGTTGAATTTCTTCAGCTGCCTCAGAAAGTACATCCTCTGCTGGGCTTTCTTAATGACGGAGGTGATGGTGGGCTCCCACTTCAGGTCCTGGGTGATGGTGGTACCCAGGAAGCGGAATGAGTCCACAGTGGTGATGAGGGTGTCAGTCAGGATGATGGGGGGGAGTGGGGCTGTGTGCTTCCTGAAGTCCACAATAATCTCCACTGTCTTCTGGGCATTCAGCACCAGGTTGTTGTGGCTGCACCAGGACACCAGACGTTCAACTAGGCAGACTCATCCCCTTCCGAGATGAGTCCAATAACAGTGGTGTCATCTGCAAACTTGATTAGCTTGACAGACTGGTGGGTGGAGGTGCGTCCAAGGTAGCCAAAGACTTCAGCCAGAATACCCAAGTCATACACAGATAGAAGCACTTCATGATTATTGTACTACAAAACTCTCAAATTAGTCCATTTTGAGCATAAGTCACACTGGTTTGTCCTAACTTTGTTCTGTTTTTATATGGGTATTTAGGGGTTATTTGCTCCCATTAAAAGAGAAAAATCCGTGACATGTGCAAACCAACCAGTAATGCCAACCTCCTCCAGGATGTTAAGAGAGATGGAGGCAGATGACCTGCTGTGGCAATCCAGAAAGAGATCAGCAAAAAGAAGAAGAAAGTATATTTCAAAGTATAAAAAGGTCAACACTTCTGCTACCAAAGGCAGCTTATTCTCTTTCAGTTTTCAATGCATTTTCAGAAGACAAAATGAGGAGGCATGTCTGCATAAGGGCTTTGTGAAAGGACGAGAGAAACATACAACTTGTTTCACAGAAACTAAAAACAGTGAAAGTTGTGTAAAACTCTCTAACAGATTTTTTTTTGTCTCTGTTGTTTTAAGAAAATTTGGTTTTCAAGGTTCAGCACTAGAAATGAAGCAGACCTTTGAAGAATTTTTTTTAAATATTTTTTTTATAGTGATAAACACGCGATATGCTGTGTGTGGAAAGTCATTTTCCCCCCTTTCCCTGTAAAAGCCAACATTATGAGGCGCTTTGAGCTGCAACTATAAAGCTTTCATGAATTGGTTAAATTGTGTTTTATGTTTCACAAAGAGCAGTAAAATTGGAATGTGTTTATTAGCAAATGTCCCAGATTGTTGCTACAAATTCCCTTAACAACCTACAATTGGAAATGAAGGCTACACAGAGCAGCAGCTTCTCTGCACTGTGCAGCTGCCAGTAGCGGCTGACTCCCAACAGTCCTGCCAACTGCTGTTTGTCCCCTCTCTCTGGCAGACACATCTTTTTAAGGCCTCTTGTGACTACAGCCTTTGAATGCAGGACTGGCTGTGGGATACGCTGAAATGAAAAGATAAACACTACACACATTAAAATGTCACAAAAATTATTTCCTGCTTTTTCATATTTTGAAAGGCTTGTTACTTTCATGTGTGGAGTGTTATTTTTATACAGAACAGCATTTCAGTTCATTCTTGAAAAATGTCTCCGTTGCTCATAAAAACAAGCCGGCCTTTTTTGCTGGACTTGTTGCATTTTGATCAATACCATCGTTATGTCTTTGATCACTGAGCAAGTCTGCATTTAAGTGATTTCACAGATATTGCCAGCGGGTGGATCTGAACTCTGAGAGAACATATGGAGTCAATTAGGCAGAGTTTGCTTCTGGATGAGGTTCAACTGATCCACAATGGGGACCTGCAGAATAGGTGGTCTCAGGCCATTTGGCAAGTCAATTGTGGGCAGCCGGCGAGTTAGTGACATGAAAGTATCAGGTGTTAGCCAGCAAATGATCCAGGAAAGGTGAGGCTGGGATAGCATATTGGTTGCCTTGGTCTGGGGAGAGGAGGGTAACCATGCGTGATGCACTGTTCTTTGTACACACTCTATACGCTTTCTCAATGGTCCATTTAAAAATCCCAATATTGTGCTTACCAGATTTATTCTGGGAAACTATCAGTGTTGCTTTAGTTATTTTCAATCATCCATTTATTTAATGCAGAAAATGCAAAATATTGCTGTTAATATACAACTGAAATGACCTCAGCAGGATGCCATGTGATTCACGTCTTTTATTTGAACAGCAAAGGCTGAAATAATAAAGACAGGACATTTGATGGTTTTGTTTGTGATGGTGTAGGTGTTAGTAGATGGCTCAATATGACCAAAGCCCACTTCCAACAAATAATGTATGTAGTTTTATTATCTAACGAGTTAAGTCTAAATAACATAAATTTTCAACTTGTAATGAGAGATGAAAGACAGGCTAAGTGTAAAACTCTTTCAAGACAAGTGGGCAGAAGAGCAAAGTTATGACATGCAAAGTGTTAAAAACATTGAAAGGTGTGGACTGCAGCCACTGTCTGTGATTTTCATATCATGGTTTAGGATCTTTTAAGTCTTTTTTTTGTGCTTCTCTCATTCCCGGTGAAATCTGCTGTCAAGCAGTCAGCATTCAGCAGATGTATACGTCATCCAGTTCCAACAACACACTTTTAGGATCTAGGAGGACTGGAGGGGAATGTGTCTCCGGTGGGTAACCCCTCCCAACTGAACCGAATGGATACAAAATGGATATGCAGTGATACACATTTGCAGGACCATAAATTACCCTTAAGACGGAGAAACAGATAACAACTCAAGCTCACACACACACACACACACACACACACACACACACCTGTGGCTGTTTAAGAATTACCAATTAATCTAACATGCATGTCTTTGGACTGAGGGAGACAGCCAGAGTACCTAGGAAGAACCCACGAAGGCAGAGGGAAACCATCCAAACTCTACATAGAAGGTCTCCAGCATAAACAAGCTAAGTATAGCTATATAATGTAACCTGAAACAACCTAGTCACTAAATAAATGTGAGGTTAGCGCATTAAAAAAAACTGTATTAGTCTTAAAAACCTAATTTTAAACATTATTAAAACTGTGTTCACTTTCTTTCTGCTTGTAATTTAAATGCATAATTCTTTTCTTCAACAAATACAAAATTTGTCTGTATAACAAGTTAATGTTTGTTGTCCCTTGTCTGGTTAGTATTTAAAAATAGCATTTAGGGTATTATCCTCATTTTTCTTTTCTCAATACCTTCATCATATTTTGGGGGCAGCAGCCTAAGCAGAGAAGCACAGTCCTCCCTCTCCCTAGCCACTTCCTTCAACAGTTCATAATAACTGATAACTAATATTACTTAAAACAAACAAAATCTTGGACACATATAAGTTCTTGGATCTTTATTGACCTAAAGTCTGGTTGAAAAACCAAACTGCACAGTCCTGTTTGTAAATACTATGGCCTTCATTTGAAGCGTTTATACTTATACATCCTTTTAGTTTATGACTTTTCTGATGTTGAGAATTGGATCTTTGCTTTCATCACATAAAGGGATTCAGAACCACAGTTTATAGTTGTCAGCAAAGCTACCCTTCAGAAAAATGAAACCAGGGTTTGAGCTTTTCAAATATTCACTTTGGTCTGCAGGGTGAAGTCACTAGTTGTCTCCATGTTGTGTAAATTCGGACATCAGAGTGGAAAATGGGCAAGGATTAAAAAAAATAAAATAAAAACAGCTGCACAGCAGAATCAAGGGGTGTCCAAGCAATGTGAAAAAAGCAGGAAGGTCTTGTATGTTGAACACTATGAAAAATAATGGAGATGATCCTCTGGAGGAGTATGATTCTTCTATAAACACGTAATCTTTGCAAACTTTGGATCCTGGCATTTATGTCGATTTTACTTTTATGTTGTTTTCCAAACGCAGTTTCCCCACACAGCAGGATGATGTGCTATACCACACTCCAGGCACTAAAACAACATGCCAGCATGTCAGAGCTAATGTGGTTAAATAATAAAATGAGTATAAAAAGAACATCACAGGCGGGTTGTCAGATGATACAATCACATGACTCAAAACCAAAAGGCAAGTGTGTGGGGCTTGTTCACCTTTTCTGTCACTGTTCACTTGGGTTAAAGGATTAAAAGTACTTATACGTTGATTTGAGTGATAAAAAACTTCTAGCTGCTAGTGTTAGCAATTTGTCTTTGTATACTGTTGATGTCATATTATGAGCATTTATTAGAGGTACTTTCTTCCTTTTGTGCAATGAAAATGAAAGCACAGTAATCATTATATTTACACTCCTAGAAAGTATTGTAGACTACTGTATTGTTTTTCTCCCATATCCACATAAACTGAAGTTAACTCATATTAACAATATGTTCATCAAAAAATATTATGATTTTTCTATTTATATTTAGTGTGATTGTGTTACAGAATATAGTACTAAATTAGGTGTTGCAGACAATTCTAATGTGATTGCAATAAGATATTTCTCTATATATCACAAGAAACAAAGATATGATATATTACCATATGGATATTTTGTCCCACCCCTGTCTACAACTGTGACCTATTAAATGGGCTTATAGTGTTATCTCTCTCATGGAGAACACAGCATGTGAATAATGTCCTACATTCAACAAACACATTTAACTTTTAGTGAGAGCTGGCATTTTACAAGCAGACCTATGAAGAAAAAAACAAAAAAAAACAAAAAAAAATTCAGTGTCCTGTGCAACAAAATTGCTTTCTCTTTATTTTAGGGTTGACATTTTTGTCCTCATGCATCATTTATATGCCCTGCAGAAAAAAAGGACGATGAAAAAGGAGAAGGGGGGGTGAAACTGTAAAATACCCTGTTTGGATTAAAGCTTCTGTTTTAGTGTGCCGATATGGATAGGTATCACTCTTGTCTGACTATAGCTGAGTAAATTTGTATGTGATGTATTTGTACAACGTAAGGGAATTTGGGTTGCATCTGAGACGCATCACACATGAATGGAAACAGTAGGGCGTTCCAGGCAGTTTTGCAGGTCTGGGGGATAATTCTTCCTTTCAGCTGCTTCCTATTTATTTCATAGTTGCAGCACTGTCATTTCACCCTGGTCAAGATGAAAAGCATCGTTGTGTAAAGAAATTGAAATGAAAATCCTTCTGGACCCAGCAGGATGGGGGGTCGGGGTTGTATTATCTATGACTCAATGGCACTTCTCTGGGATAAGATCTAATTCGGGGAGGAAAATTTCTTTATATGGCCACCTGCTGTTGTCAGCTTTGTCCCAGGATCACAAGTTATTCTGGGTGACCGGTCTCAGGACATGGCGAGAGGAATGCACTCAGCTTCCCGCTGACATTTAGATCTCCTTATTTTCTCTTTCATTCAGCCTGGAGAAAGATTGAGGGTGTGAGAGGGGGCTGTGAAGAGAGGGAGGCTGGGGGTCCTGGACGAGGAGTGTGAGGGGCAGAAGGGGCGGGATTGGATAGGACTGCAGCACCACAAACACTTCAGCAACAACATGAATGCCAAGGCAGGCCACCTCAACCAGTCCACAACTACTGCTTTAAAAACAAAAATCCCCTTTCCTCTCAAATGCCAAGTATCCACAGTAGTGGATTATTCATTCAAAAATCAGGAAAATCTTTCTCAATAGGATGTCTTTGCAAAGAGCTGCAAAGACAGATCTCTTCGAAATACACCTTTTGTTCCCCTCAAATTAAATCTGCTGCTCTAGGGCACATAATTAATGGCCAGATGTATGTATGTCTCTCCTTTTTCCCTTAACTACTTGGAAACTTTATTGCTGCCATTTGTCTTTCCCATGCACTACAAAACAGGCGCCCTGAAAAGTTTTTCCTCATAGTTAATCATGCTGATGTAGTTGATAGATATGATATTACTGAGTGACAAACAATATCAATATACTATATATAAACCAAACTACTGCTAGGTAGAAAAGAATACCAGCTGATTCCAGCCATAAACAATTACTAGCCAATAACACTTCTCAGACTCCTAGTAAATGCATCTATGATATAAATTTAAAGAATTCTCAAGATTTTCAGAAAATTTAACCTCTGGTCATTGAGATTTAAACTCATCTGAGATTTTTAGTACTTTCACCTATGGGATGTATTTCAAAATCCTACCTCAACTCATTCTAAAGATTTTTAGAATACTTGACCTCTGCCCTTGAGGTCAAAGTATCTGAGAATGGAACTCATCTGAGACTTTTACTAGAAGCACCTACAGTATGAATTTGGACATGCTACATGGCCTCGTTCTCAAGTTATTGCATTCACAAGATATTCAAAGGACTTGACCTCTGACATTGAATTTGAGGTCAAGGTCACTGAAATTGAAACTTGTCTGAGATCTTATGCAGATGCACATATGGTATATGCACATATGCTGGTTGCTCAACACAAGACACAGAATTGTTAAACTGGGCAATATGTGAACCGATGTATACCAAATGATCAAGCTCATCATTCTCTCTCTCTCAAGGTCCATTTAGTACCAACAAAACACAAAATGCTAAAAGTTAATTTAGAAGTTAGATGTTTGAAGAACTAACCTCATGCTGTCATAACCAATGAGTCAGGCCAGACTAAACCACAATACTTGCGATCCGATTCAGCTTATTTACAGTGCTTGTGAAAAGTAACTATTTACAAAATATTGATGAAGGAACAAATCCAGTCTCTATTTACAAGGTCCTTTGGAGTAAAAGTCCATTATTGAGTTCTGTGCTCCAATACCACACGAACAGGAACAGAATCTCCTCCATCATGCTGTCGTACATAGATTGCTCTCACTAGGGAAATGATGCAGCTTCTGCACAGAAGAGATGAAAGCTAAGTAATCTGCGAGGTAGACAGGCAACAGACTTACTAATTAGAGCTGGTCTCACTAACATGTACTGTAAGAAAAAGTCCTAATATAAAAGTATTTTACTGTGTATTTTACAGTTTTGTTCTGTTCTTCTAGAATATCATTACATAAATAGACTGTGATTTCACCTTTCAAATGAAAATTAATGTAAAATCACTGTAATGTAATAAAACATAATTTCCTTGTTTTTTAAATGTATCTGTCTGTACATATGCATATTTAGATTGTTAAAATACATCCACAAATGTATCATGATTGCACAAATATTTGTCCGTTATGTGAAGGATTGAACTGCTAAATTAAAATGTAATGCTATGGAGAAATATATAACATGATTCCTATAAATTCTGTTTACATCAAATAATTATTACTATTATTGCTATTTAGGGCGATCGTGGCTCAAGAGTTGGCAGTTCACCTTGTGATCAGAAGGTTGCCGGTTCGCGCCCCGGCTCGGACACTCTCGGTCGTTGTGTCCTGTGACCTACTGGTGATGGTCAGAGGGGCCGATGGTGCGATATGGCAGCCTCGCCTCTGTCAGTCTGTCCCAGGGCATGCAATCCATTATTATTTAAACCAACTGTTAACTGTATATTTCTGTACATTTAAGTATTATTATTCATATTGCCACATTCATTGACCTTGTTTACAGGTAATTTCATTGTTTGATCACATAAAAATGTTCCTAATTCAATGTTTAAAAGCCCTTGAAAAAGGCAAAATCCCATGTAAAATTACGGCAACAAACTGTATTGTCATTACTGAAAATAACCGTATTTTTATGGGAAAGTTATTTTCTGTTATTTCATGGTATTATTTTGGCGCCCCAGCTGCCGGAATATTACTGTTTTTCTAGGATTGTGGTTATTTCAACGCTCAGGCAAAGAATGAAGGCTCTCTCCCACTATAGGTAGCGGCAATTTGATCAGCATGGTGAAGGTGCATACTTTTAAAGATTTAACTGACATATGAAAGTCAGTTGTGGCAATAGGTGGCAAAGTTACAGACACTAGTGTTAAAAATACTCTAGTAAAAGTTGAAGTACAACTTCTTTACTCAAGCCTTTTTTTTTTTTTTTTTAACTTAAGGCGCTGAAAGGTACTCAAAGTAAGAAAGTTAAAAGTAGCTGTTTGGAGAACATTTCAATTCAGTTCAATTCAATTATTTATATAGTAATTATATGAAATGACCTGCCACATCATGTTACTCCCTTTATCCTCACTCGTCTTCTGTAGAGCTACAGCTAAATGCTAAAGTATTGCTTTGGAAACGTATGGACACCTGCAGTCGTTCCAGTGTTCTCCCCAAAAAATAAACAAATAAAATAAAGACAAAGGCCCACTTCAAGGCCTGACTATGACACAGCTTGTCTCTTTCATGTCTTTTTTTTTTTGGTATCACGTCCTCTGATGATTAATACATTCACAGGACTGCATTTCATGTGTTACTCTTCAGGCTCAAATTGGTATATGTACTTTGTTGCTACCCACCTCTGCTTGTGGCCAATACAATTTTGTCATACGTGTGAATACACCTATGCTGAGGCCCCCAAATGTGTAAAGTATGTACATACTTACATGGATGACACAACTGCAGTGTGCAGTAGAACACAAAATAACAGAAACAACTGAATCAGGATCAAAATCTTTGCAGCTCTGACCATAAGAGTACTCTCTGAGCCAGTTCTGTTGAAGGATTGTCCAATTGTTGGGGTTTGCGCTTTAATATTTCTACATTAAGCTCTTTGTGGTGACTATTGTTCTGAATTGGTAAACTAAACTGCACTCCAGTTACAGTTACTAGTTCCTCATTTCAAAATATCCAGCTCATACCTGCAACAGCATGGCAGTTCAGATTTGGTTGAACCATTTATGTATTAATCCTCCTCAAAGCTATTGCCAGTTGTCTGTCACTAACCGATATTGAAGCCTCTGGTTCACTTTGTCAATATTAAAGCGATGCAGGAGGACGCTAACAAAATGGGACTGTATTACATGGTAGGATGAGAATGCATTACTGACAATCACAGTTGCCCCGATTTATCAATCACTCTGTTTCTCACTCCTCTTTTTCGCTCTGCAGTCTTAGTTCACCTTCTCCTTGTCCTAGCCTGTCTTTTTGTCTAATATTACAATATTCATTGCTCTCAAGCTCTGACTGGTGAGTAAACTCATTCTTGAAAAGTGTTTTCACATGTGTCAGTTTGGAAAGGCAGTGGGGAAATACTGAGAACATTGTTTAGTTTTACTTGGAGAATATTATAAAATGTCAAAGAGAGTGTTAAGCACTAATTTGTGTTTAGATTTTTCAGGAACAGCGCATCATAAAATTACAGACAGATTGTAAAGCACAGAACGTACAGTTTGGTGCGCTTGGTAAATGCATTGTTACAAGCAGAAATTTCAAATAGTGAACTCAGTGTTTGTGTTCAAGCACTTAGAAAATTACAGGAAAGAAGAAGAGGGAGAAGAACAAAATAAAAATTGGAAACAGAGATCAATCAATGAGGGGATCTTTGTTGTGTATCAGACTGTAAACATGTTTTTATAGGCTGTGAAGTAATATGTGGTCTGTCTGGGTATTATATGGGAAATTACTCTCTTTTTGAGCCAGCCCCTTTGTGTTGGCTTAATTTTTCAGTCCCTGAGCTTGTTGCATGTGTTACCCACACATAGCAGACTTCAAGTCATACTTTCCATATTGCCTATAGCTCAGGACAGTATCATGAAAATTATACAAATAAACTACTGTATGTATTTCCAGGTAATTATCACATTTCGAGTTTGCTTTAATTTGTTGTTAACATGGAATTAAATAGAAACAGGCAGTTTTGCATGTTGCAAATCCTAATTATTATAAAAACTGTCACACATGCTCAGGTAATACAACATAAGCATAATATTTATACTGCTGCATTCACACAATGATGAATTCTGAGGACATAAGCTAAGATTAATGTCAGCATTTTAATGCACTGACATGCAATATCATGCAGTATTACTATATTATTATGAGTTTATTACCACAAGTCAGCATATAAAGTTCCTTATGCAGAGGTATTAGTATTTTATTGTTGCCAGGTTATCATATTGTTGCCAAAACATAAATATAGTGCTGTACCATAACCATAACATTGCACTTGTAAATGAAACTCTAGCTGAGGATAACTGACTGCTGTTATGAAGCAAAGCAGCACATTTGCTGCTAAGTTCACACAATACTATTTATGTATACTTTATGTATAATTCAGTAAACTGCAGTAAACAGAAAAACTCAAATTTACATCACGCTTGTATAATGTACTGTAGAAGCAAAACATAAACCGATTTTATCCAACCATCTCCTCAGTTTTCTGCATTTCTTCTGCATGTGATGACTGTGTGTCATATGTCCAACATTGAAGAGAAGTAGCATTCTACATCATGAACACAGACATGGTTAAAACCACATATTCAAGTACTTGAGTACTTGGTCATTGTATGGATGACCTTTGTGCTAAAATACTCTAATGTGCACACATCATATAATGTTGTGAATGTTGTGAAGAACTCCACATACTGTTTTGAGATATGATGATGTCATTTTAGACTGACAGTAGAAGACTCTTGTATGACCTTTGAATTGAAAAAAAAACTGTTTGCATATTTATATGTAGACTTGTCAGTGATGGAGGAAGCATAGAGTTATCATTATACATCTTTAAGCATGCCTGCAGGGGAATCTTTAAATTCACAGTTAAGAAGGTTTTAACCCTGCAGATGCACCCAGCATGTTTTATTTATAACAGTGTAACTGTATTCATATTATTATGTAGAGACAAACTAATGAAAACACAAAGTGTTTTAGAGAAAATAATTTACAACTTTGTTTCAGAACTATGTTCAGTAATTAAGACTTTCATTTATTTGATCATACTTTATATCATCAGGCTGCCTTAGTGTTTTAGTTATTATTTGGTCCGTGGTATATTTGCTCAAACTGCTTTCGCAACCCTGGACTGTTGTGATGAACTTGATTAACAAAGACAAAATAGAAAAGCCAAAACTGATCTATGAACAAAGTCAGTGTAGTAAAAACTTAGAGAGAAAAGTTTTAGAATATATATATATATATATATATATATATATATATATACACAAAAATATGAATGAGTAGTATTTGATTTTGAAATATAATTTTGGTGGCAAATATGGACAAAGGGGAAGAAAGAATGAAATTAAGCAAATAATCTTTTCAAGAAACTCTCAATTACTGAAATTAAAACAATGAAAACATAATATAATACAAAGAAAAAAGGGACTGGAAAAGAATAAAACTATATTTTTTCAATGAGATGTTATCGGAAAGAACACGTGATAAGATAACAGTTCAATTAAAATGGCAGAAAAGATATGAAAGGTAAGAAAAGTACCAAAGAACAGGTTGAGATGAAAAAAGAAGCAATATTAAAAAAGAAACGAGCTGAGGAGAAAAGTAAAGAAAATACAAGTGACGAGGGTATAAAAAGGAACAGAAAAGACTAATAAAAAGATAAGAAATGAAAATCAAATGAGAAAAAAACAGAGTAGACAAAAGGAAATGGCATTCATGAGCAAAGAAACAGATTCAAGAGGAAAAAGAATGGATGAGATAAAATAAGAAAAAGTAAAATGAGACTTTATTCATCCACTGATGGCACATTCACAACATTATGTTATAATTAAAAACTCACACAGCCTCAAACAGACAACTCTCTTTCTGCCAATGTCTACGTCCTCATGCAAAACTTTGTTCCTTTCAGTAGCTCCACTGTCATGGCAGTACAATGGTAGGTTAGCTGGTTCTTATTTAATGCTTTTCTACTCTACTCGAGCTCTCTCAGAGCCCTTTATATAACATGTCTCTGGAATAAAGAGGTGTTTCTCAGGGAATGGAAGCAGTGGCCTGCAGCCATGGTCATTAATGGGATTACCTTACCCTGTACAGTTCAGCTTTGTTATTGGATCTCCTTGGGCTTAAGGACAAGAACATCATCTGAACATTAATGAATGCAAGATGTCCAATCAGTGCTATGTTTGGTCATCTTGGGCTGCCTCATCAGCTCTCCTTCATAGATGCTGTGGCAATGAGACAGGAGAGGCCCCTCTGTGATGATCTCATGAGCAGGCATGTTCATGGCTTTTCTCACCTGAACTGCTTGCTTCAGGTCCTTACACAATATTTCTCTTTGTTTGGCTGCTGTAAAACAAATCCTTTTCTGTTATTTTCATTCTTTGCCAGTAAACATTTCCCAGTAACTTTACCTTTCTGTATTATTAATATTCTCTTAAGATTCAGTTCACAGACATCATGACATTTTCACTTACAAATTGCTGGTAGATGTAGGCTAACATCGTCACCACTTTAATGCAGTTATGTCCTCTGTCATTCTTTGGTTTTGGAAATCAAACATTTTTTTGGTTAGGGTTAAAACAAACCCTTTCACAAGAGTGCAGCCCTGTGCATTCACAAATTACATGTTGGAAGTGAAAGGGCAAAAAATGAGTACTTGAAACAACTTGAAACAGGACATAAAAACCATAAGATTAGAACCAGTTCTTTTTGATTTTTATCGTACTGTCCAGCCTAAATGTAATAAATGCATGAAGTACTTTTTCTAATTTTAGAGATTATTGTGCAAATACAAAAAAACAGTTCTACATATTTGTTTAATGTGTGCATTGAAGGACATATCCTGCTCAAAAATGACTCCAGGATTCCTCATAACACAAATAAAATTGGGTCCAGCACTGAACTCTGTGCAACTCCATAATTAATCTTAGTGTGTGAAGAGGACTTCCTCTTTATTTGAAAAATATTGAATCTATTAGATAGATATGATTCAAACCATTGAAGCACAATACTTTTAATAGCTATGGTGTGTTGGAATCTCTGTAGTAAAATATCATGATCAACAATAGCAAACCCGGCACTAAAGTCTAGGAGGACAAGCACTGAGATGAATCCACCATCAGAAACCATTAGAGGATCAGCCGTAAACTTCACTAGTGCTAATTCTGTATTGTGATGAATTCTCACCCCAGTGCTTATGATCAGTTAATATCTAGTCTTTCAAGAATTTTAGAAATTGAAGGAAGTTTAGACATTGACCAGTAATTGCCTAAGACAGCTGGGCCAAGTAATGGCTTTTTAAGTTTAATTACCTGAAAACCTGTACATTAAGATTGAAGAATTAAATAATAGTAGGCCCTATTTGAGCAGTCTTGTAGGAATAAGGTCTAATAGGCATGTTATTGGTTTGGAGGAAGTAATTACTGAAGTTAACTCTGAATGGTCAATCTGAGAGACAGTCTAAATAATTAACAGTAGTTCTGAAACTTGGTTATGAATATTTTTTCTCTAATGGTTACATGTATACTTCATTTGTGAAGAAATTTATGAATTTATTACAACTTAAGTTTAAGGGACTGCTTGGCTCAACATACTCTTTGTCATCCCCACTAGAACAGGTCAGCTACAATACCAAAAAAAAAAAAAAAAAAACTGAAGCTTTTCTCATCTTTTTTTCAAATAGTGAAGAGTTAGATCTTCTACCTACCTGTTTTTATAGAGCAACAAACATTTTTTTCCATGCTAAACAAAGATCTTCTAAATTTGTGAGATGCTGCTGCCTCTGCAACTTAACGGGTTCTGTCCTTTCAGGCGCATAATTGTGAGATATACCAGGGAGTCAAGCATTTCTGATTTGAGACTTTCCTTTTCAGTGGAGTTACAGTATCCAAGGTTGTACACAGTGAGGATGTAACAGTATTAACAATGTAATCAGTGTGTGAGTTGAGTTTAGGTAGCTGCATTCCATTGGCACATGTCATTGAAGAAGATAACAGTGGTGAAATCACATCCTTAAACTAGGTTAAAGCACTTTCAGAAAGACATCTACTGAAATGACATTTATTCCTCACTGCTCTGTAATCTGTTATTTAATATTTAAATGTTTTTAAGAAATGATCAAGCAATAGAATGTCATCAGGGAACACTGTTAAATATTATGTTAAGCTAGGAGGTGTATCCTGGGCACATATGCAGAGCACAGAATTGGCTGAGGAGAAACTTCAGCTTCTTGTAGCGAGAGTTTAATTGGCTCATCAACCTGCATGTGAGTCATTGGATTCCTAACTCAGGCTTTATAGTTCACCGGGGCAGAGAACTCCGCCTCTGAAAGACAAAGCAGAACTGCCACACATATACACGCAAACCGACAGAGGAGGAATGCGAGAGCAGGAGACAGAGAGAAAGAGAGGGGTATTCAGTATCTATCAACCCCCCAGAATCAGCCCAAAGACAATCCAATCCAGCCCACTGGATGGGTTAGGAAAATGGATCCACACACACAAAAAAGGACATTTTCTGTGAATTAACAAACACTTTGTTTTAGAATTAGTCTGGGCCAGGGGTGGGGAAATCCAGGCCTCAGGGGCTGGTGTCCTGCAGGTTTTAGATATCATCCATGGTCAACACACCTGAATCAAATGATTAGTTTATTGCCAGGCCTCTGGAGAACTTCAAGACATGTTGAGGAGGTTATTTAGCCATTTAACCCTTTCACACATAGTGGTCACTACAGTGGACAGCTATTCAAAGGCTGTTTTCTTGCATTTGTGTCAGTGTTGATGGTATAGTGGGCACATAAACCACTACATTGGGCACTGATGTTTCACTCCATACTCATCAGTTGTCCACCTAATTGGTTGTCTACCTAAGTGGGCATGCAAAAAACTCTTTGAAATGTACATGTTATAAAAAATGAAGTTAATTTTTTTTTCCATGCCTGAAGATGAATAAAAATACTTAAGAAAAAAATCCTGATCGAGGTTTTCATAATTCATGCATGAAAGGGTTAAATCAGCTGTGTTGCATCAAGGACACAAATTTAACATTGTGAAGTCAAGTCTCTAATTTATTAAGCTTGACTTCCAAACATTTCAAACATGCTACATTTCTGAAAAGTATCATTATTGCTAAACGAGGCCAAGGACTAATTAAACATTTGAGACATTGAAATGGGGCAGATGAAGAAGCCATGCTGTTAAGAGCTAGGCTACTGGCTATGCTAAGCTAGCAAATCTCCACAGACACCGTCTGTTAATATTATGAATATAATATGCCGTTGATCCACAGAAAGTGTGCTTGTAACACAGCATGTGAAGCATACTCTATGAAATACGTTACATAAAAGTTTGAAAAGTTAATCAAACTACACAGATTAACCTACAGAAAAATACCACTGTGCATAACAACAGAAACAGGAAATGATAGATGCAGTAGTGATACAAAAGCATGCCATCACTGGTGGAGCATTGCTTTTGATATGAATTTGAAAAATGTTGTGGGCTGACGTCCCTTTGATCTCTCATACTTGCTCCAGATTTTGAAGATTCCTGTAGGTAGTGCATCACTGGCGGAATATTTCATTCGTAGCCCAGATGTTTGCCTTTTCTTTTTTTTAGCTTAGACATGAGAATAAAGGCATCTTAATTTTTATTGAAAAAAGGGACTTGGAATGTTTTTTGTCACACTATATATTACAACTTAGATGATTCAACAAGTACACCATAAATCTAGTTCTGCAAAAGATTAACCCCTGTCTTTGAAATGATATATCATATATCTCAAGCTTGTTCATCCAATAACCTTTCAGTAATACATACGCTTTTAAATCTTAACAGTTGATGTTGAGGTTTTTATGTAGATAGAGGTTTCAAAATGTTATTATTTCATCATAAAGTGAGACTACTTTTCTACTTTATTACTGCTAAAAAAGTACTCTAAATCCTTCCAAAGCTAGTTGACAAAAAAAAAGAAGAAACACACTTGATTGTTTTGTTTCCAAAACTGAGATGAGAAGGTTAAATCAGTTGAGTTTCTTCATTATACACAGATCTGTCATATCCGAGTGACTGTAATTATCAGTTTCACACATGTAAACAGTGTTCATCACAATAGCTTTGATGAGTTAAAAACAGACACACAAAAATGGCAGTCATTCTCACATCATAAACTCAGGATTTTTTTCCCATAATTTATTTTTACCCCCCCAAATGACATTAATGGACCATTAGCCAGGCAAAGCATGAAAAATAGGAATACAGGAGAGGGACTCTTTCCTGAGTTTCAAAATACACTTACTGACATCTCTGGAGCTCATTTATGTTTATTTAAGTAAAATAATTGTCAAGATTTAATTTGATTAAACAAGGACGAGGAACTCATTTGGGATTGAATTGGGATTTTTAAGGAGGGGCTGCTTTTGTTCATTGAGGTCACAGCTCACAGGTCATACTGTGGAAAGAATAAATACAAATTTCATTCTCCTCTATTGTTTTGGGGAAATGTTAGTGTTGGCTGTCTCAAATTACATTTATCTAAATAGTCAGATGCCACCATGGAAAATCTAGAATCTCTTCTGTTTTTTGTGTATTTTCTGTATTTCTGTATAATTTGGGTGAAGATGAAAAGTTCCAAGGGACAAAGAGTATCCCATATTCACATCCAGGCATGTGCAGAAGTGTGTGTGTGTGTGTGTGTGTGTGTGTGTGTGTGTGTGCGTGTGTGTGTGTGTGTGCGTGTGTGTGTGTGTTGAGGGGGGGGGCTGAGTTAGGAATCCAATGACTCACATGCAGGTTGATGAGCCAATTAAACTCTCGCTACAAGAAGCTGAAGTTTCTCCTCAGCCAATTCTGTGCTCTGCATATGTGCCCAGGATACACCTCCTAGCTTAACACAATATTTAACAGTGTTCCCTGATAACATTGACCTGCCGCTTCCCTCTTGGATGCCCCAAGTGCCCTTTTTTAAATGTATTTTTATTTATAATCACAATTTTGCTAAATAAATCAATCTGGCTTGCATCAGTCACATGATAACCATTATCATACCATGATCATCCTTGATGGCAGAGCGCACTGGTTACGAGCTGAGAACCAGCTCACAAAGAGCACACGCATTCTTTGCTGCCTGGGCAGTGCGGAGCTGTAGGGGAAACACACAAATTAACTGGGAGACGCAGACTGATGCAACTGAAACCAGTAAGTAGGGTGTACAGCGTACACTATATTAGGTTATCATGTGTACGTTGGTAAGTTGCCTGCTGTGTACGCCACAGTGACAAACATTACCTGTCCTTTTGTTCACTGGTGCTTGGTCATTAACTGCTGGTTGACTGGGTAAGGGTGTCATGGGTCTGTAGCTCTGTCCCCTGTTTTAGGGAACATATTTCACCTAAAGTTACAGGACTTTTCCCTGCCTTATATTTCACTACAAACAATCTAATATGCATATCCACATAATTATGGATTATGAAACATGATATTAAAAACAACATGCTGTATTTTAAAGACAATCAAATGTGACAAATTGCTGCTTTTACAGCAGGAAAATTATTGTTTCTGTAAAGTTTAAATATTTAATAAACTTAAATATTGGCATAAAATGTAACTGTATGTGTGTGTTTTATGTGTATAGATTTATTTTTAATTATTACTCAAGTATAACACAATATAGCGCAATTGCAATGTTTTGGTTCATTAAACATTTTCTGTCATTGCACCTAATATTATGGATTAGGTGCAAGTGATTTTAAGTATGGATAATTACATAATAGATTAATGCAACAGCAAATTGTGCCTTGTTCTCAGATGGACAGTGGAGAGTGATAGATGAGATTAAGGAGGAAGAGAAGGAAAGAGTGAGTCACAGGCAGAGCCTAGTTCATTTCCAGTGTTTTTAATCTAGTGCCTTAATGGTTCCAAGCACTGTCACCAATCCTTGCATTTTATTGTTATCTCATAACACTTGTTTAATCAGCTACCATCTATCCTGTGGACTTTTTAATGTCTACAGTCTCAGATCAACACAGCCCTGCCCTCCAGCACTATCAGCAGCAGGAGCAGCAGTAACCCCTCAACAGCAACATTGTACCCATCAGGTAAAACATAGCTACGTTTGCTTTGCATTGTCCCCACCTGATGACAAAGATGCAATTCCATATTAGATTCTTGATGAATGTGGGTTGTTGTTATTCAGCCTGGATCTCTGTGCCCCTTTTTAACTTTGAGCACCCGCCCCATTAAACTTCTCTGCACAGGGCTGTGCACATCTATTCACAGATACACTGTGGTTTGAGCATTCTTTCAACATTTTCTTTTCAGCAATTGAATTCACATTTACACACTGGCATTCCTGCTGATGAGTTTCAGGCTGTCATTATTGGACTGACTGTCTGTTACCTTACAAGGCAACACTGTGATGCAGTGGGTAACTCTGCCACTTCATTGGGAGACGTTTATCAGTTCAAAAGCCCTGGACTGTACGGAATTTGTTTTCCCTGTGCCTGTATGGTTCCTCCATTAACTCTGATGTCTTCACGTAGTCCAAAGTCATGCATGTTTATTTATTTGCTGACACCAACTAGCTGATCGATGGTTATTATTTGCAGTCATTTAATAAATTTTAACCTACTATTCCTCATGGTGAGAATGCTCATGGTAGTTTCTTCTTTCCCTGCTCTGAGTCTCACTGTCAGTGCTCATGCTGACAAACACATACCTTCCATGAGGTGAAGTAATATTAATCAAGTTGACAGCAACACGTGATGTTACATGTGTTACAGCGAACATTACGAGAGGAAGTGTGAGAGCGAGCATGCAGGGAAGAGAAAAGGTGACAGGGAAAGCATTGCTCAACACAGATTTGCAGTTGTGAAGTCAAAAACCACATGCAAAGGAACGCTGTAGGTGTAGTTCCAAACTGCTGACCCTTGCTACTAGATTCCTCTATTTTATGTAACTTGTCTACTAATCCACAGTTCTACTGCTTACCAGAATGTCTTATAGACATGCGTGATATAAGAGCCTACAGGCTTATGACCCACACATACATACCTATACTTATGACCCTAAGTATAGGTAGAGAAAATCCAAAATAAATTCAGACTTGATGAATCCTTTTTACTTAACAGCAAGAGTCTAGATTTGAATCTCCTGATCTTCAGACCAGTTTGAATGCCCTCTCGGGCCTGCCAAAGACAGCCATGCTAGGTTAAACAATTGTTCTAAATTACTGTAGGTGTGAATAAAAGGCAATAAAATATATAATAACTAAATAATGAAAAGGTCAAATGTAGTGTAGTGCTTTGAGCAGTGAATAGCACTAGAAAAGTCTATTTAAATGCCAGTCAGTTCCATAAAATCAGCCTTAAACTTCCAACTTCCACATCATAATGCTTAAATGGAAACTCTGTGGAATCTTGACTTAATAGAATAGTTTGCTATAATTAAGTCCTTTCCATTTGCTCATTTCTAAGGTATTTGTTTGCTAGCTAACATATAAGACAAGTGAAATCGAAGTGAAAGCACTGCCAACATGGTGATTGAGTAAACTGGGTCCACCAGTGTTAACACCAATTATCAGCTTCCAAATATATTCCCATCATAACAGAGGACTGAAACAAAATGGATCTCATGTGCCAGAATCCGTAACTCTGGCTTTTGACTCATATGACTGTTGAGTTTGAGGACTTGTTGGTTCCCTTCCACCTTTCCACAAAGGCTCCAGGCTATTTTTATTGAACCACAAACAGTGTGAATTCTACAAAGTATCTCCAGCAGCAGATTGAGACAGAATTTCTGCTCTGGCAGCTGTCATGGATCATGTGTGAACACAGACCGCAGACGGGCTTATGTTCTGCTTTACATGTGACAAGCTCTTTTTTTCTTCCCTCCTGTTTCTCTCTTACCTGCAGGTCTACACTGTGGAATGTCACCATTGAAAAGCAGACTGTGCACTTTATCAAGAATCTCCTTTAATCTTGTTCTCTGGCATGTGACAGCTATATTCATATTCTCTTTAACTGCTTTTTATTTTCACATAACTGTTTCTTTTAAACTAAAGTGGGAGCAGTCATATAAGATGAGGGCCAATTATACAATAGCAGCTGAAAAAACAAATAGTATATCTTGAATGTGTGTACACAGAAATGCTGCCCGTGAACATGGCATATTAATAGTAATAATAATATTGCTAGAGAATGGCACTTCCTGATAAGATTGAGAAAGCTTACTTCTCTCAAGAGAGGAGTCATGATTTACAAGGCAGCCACATGGCACATTCATGCCTACTGCAGTGAAAAAGACATGTATCATTTCTCCCAAAAGTCTTTGCAGCGTGTCGGAGGCTCTGAATAAAATATCAGCCTGCAAAGAAACTGTTGTCTGCGGCATACATTCACAGCTACAGACCCAATTCCAAATCAAATAGATATTTTTTCAGTGTCCCTATGGCAATTTCTTTTCTTCATTTGAATATTACACACAGAGAGGTCTTTCTTTCCAGAAGGGAAAACATGAACAAAAAACACAAACCGGCAGGCATTTCTTAACCGGCCAGGTAATCTGTAAACAGTAGCAGGGCACTGAAAAATAGATATGCACTTGCAGTGAAAGGATGCCAATGGGAGAGTCAATCTCACACATTCCTTCCACCTGATTATGGAGTGAAGGAGACCATCAGCACAACACATAGCCTCTCCTACTCAGGTTAGCTTCTATATTAATCACCAGAGCTCCAGCCAAACCAAGTATAAGAATACAGAATCTTTTGAACTTAAGCACACGTCCCCATTTCTAGAGCCAGACTCTGATCACATCCAGCATGCCTGGCCTTTCCTCCCAAAATCAGCTTAATGCCTTTGGCTTTCTGAGATATTATTAATTAATAAAACATCAAATTGGAGCTGATTTCTATGGGTGGTTTGCATGCTTCTGTCATGCTGCATCAGCTTCTCCACGCATTGCCTTTTAATTTGTTTAGTGATGTCACCACCTTGTAATTTCACACAGTTGCCAGATAGTCAATTCTAGGGGGACTCGTGCATAGTTTGACTTTTATTGTTCAGACTTTGAGCTGCCTCCACTCCAGCATAGTCCAATAAAATGAGTCCATGCAGTGAAATTTGTAATTAGTTGGATAGTTTGTGTACAAACAAGAAAATCTGTAGCTCAGGAGGTAGAGGTCATCCACTAATTGGAAGGTTGGCGGTTCGATCCCTGGCTGCGCCAGTCTGCATGCCAAGTTATCCTTGGGCAAGATACTAAACCCCTACTGATATTCCTCCGCATTCTAGCAAGTTAGAAATATCAACAAAACATCTACCTTTGCTTTTAAGGCTCTGTAATGTCCTTCAGCCTGTCCAGTCTGCATTGCCCTACCTGTACCTGGAACAGGCTAAAGCCTGAAAATAACAGACTCAAACATGTCACAACATTAGGGTTATAAAAAGATTCATTATGAAGCATAATCATTTTGTAGTTTTCACAAGTTTCTTTTTTAAAGTTCATTTAAATTTTTGTCCTCAATTTATTTCAGTTAGTTTGTTAAAAAGGTTCAGATTTTATTATCTTCTCTTGGGGGGATTTAATGAACATTTGAAGGCATTTATTTTACCTTTTTTTTTAAACAAATCTTTACTTAGTTTCCAGAGCGGGTGTGTTTGCTTTAGGCTAGTTTTTATTGGTTGTTAATCTTGTTTGTTTTTTAAATTCTATCATGAATGTTATTGTAGAGGTTCGGGACATCTATCATAACGCAACCACTTTGGCTATGACTGTAAATAAGCCTGCTATACTATACTACTGTAGTTCCTATTTTAGTTTGGTTAGTTTTATAAGTATTGCCTCAGTTATTTCTTTATCTTGTCAAGTTTAGTTTGAATATTTTAGGACGCCGTAGTGGTGCAGAGTTTAAGAAGGCTCTGGATTTGAACCACTGGCTGGCTGTGGGGGCCTTGGATCTTATTTAGGTTCTCTGTGGGTATTCCTGTTTTGTCCCACAATCCCAGGACCTGCCCTTTAGGTTAATTGGTGACTCTAAAATGGCAGCAGGTTGGAACATACGTTTGAACAATAGTCTGTCTCTCTGTTAGCTTTGCAACGCTGAATTGGACAAGTGTTTAAAGAGGATGGATAGCTTGTTTTTATCTAACAGCTAGTTTTAAGTTTTTGCGATATATAGCTTTAATAACTTTGTCGATGGCCTTCAGAGACAAGACAAGCAACAGTTATTCTCCCAATCACCTCATAATAGAAGTGTGTAGACATCACAATCCAATACAATTCATTAACACAAATCTGAGTTTATTTCCAGTCCCCATATGTCAATTTAATTAATGTATTACTTAACATTTTATAGACGTTTATGCAAGTACATGAAAAAAATTTTGGTTCAGTGATTAAACTTTCTAGTGACAGCTCATCAAGTTACAGCTTATTCATTACAGTGTGCAAATGCATTTAGGGGAGGAAAGATAAACTTTTTTTTGTTTGCAGTTCAGGGCTTTTAGTACTTTTGAAGTGCAAACTTCACAGACAATAAATTGCCTGTTATTTTAAACTCCTGTGTCCGTTTAGCTTTGGGTCAGCAAGTGTGAATACTGGAATGCTGTCTGAGCCTTGCTGGTCAGTGGTTTTGCTACTGATGATATTTGTTTGTGATTTGAAGTAAATGACCGCTTAAGAGGAAACATGAGAAACAGATTATAACTTCTGTAGTTTATATGCTTTAGTGGCATATTTAAAAATACATATTATAATAGTTACTGGTGTAAATATATGCTAATTTATTTACACCAGTAAGTAAAAGTGGGCATCTTCCTCATGTATTCGCAGTCGCTCCGTGTTTCCTCCTGGATTGTGGCTCTGCAACCATAAAGTGCTGCTGTGGATCTGCAGATGTGATTTGGTGCTGTATAATTACAACTGAAATGAACTGAATTGAAATCTAAACCTATGGTCTGAAATATGAAAACATTTAATCATTTCCTTTTCATTTGAGCTAAAACGTATCTTTCATAGCTTTATTTTCATGCCTTTGTTCTTCCCTGGTTAAGTGAAAGTGTCACCAAACATCGACAACCCTTTGCTCTCAGGGATGTCCACTCTCCACTGTGTATAAACTACCTGTTTGCTCATGCTTGTTTGTTAATGCTAAATCACACTGTGACTCTGTTGCACCTGAGACTCAAGGAGATCCTGTTACCTTTCAGACAGATGATGCAACTTTAATGGCTTTGTTAGAGTTTACATTTGTGGTGCTACAGACTGGTGTGGGAGGGTGGGGGTGAAGGTGGGTCACAGCATCCAATATTTCAAAGATTTGAATGGGTCTGTGTCTGTATGTGAGTGTGAGTGTGTGTGGATGTGGATGTGTATGGGGTGGGGGTAGGGGTGGCAAGGGGGTGGGGGTTGTTACAAAGCAGGCTTTAAAGTCAACAAGGCAGCTGTGTTTACACAAATGCCTTCAGGAGTGAGGGCCAGTGCTGGGCAGGGGAGTCAGGTGGGGGCTGGAGCAGGAACAACATGTGGTAATAAAGAGGCTCTGACACCCTAACTCCCAAATACAGGGAGGGAAAAAGAAAAAGAGAAAAGATGCTCTAAATTATTGTACTACTCAGCTGTCTGCATCTCCTCTGGGATCTCCTTTACCTCGATGTGTGGAATGAATAATGGCGTACAGATCTGAACAATACAGAGCTCAAATTCTACATTCACGTCTGCACTCTGGAGATCAGCTTCGGTTTTCTTTGTCCCAATAAAATAAGACCTCGTGGATAGTCTTTGTACATAAGAAGCCTAATATCTGTATCACTGTCTGTTAGCACAAGCAGCTACCACACAAAGTGTGCGGACTCTTTAACAACAAGAAACGCAGAGAGTTCCCAGAGATGGGGCTTACTTGAGTAGAAAAAAAGATTTTATTTTCACATAATATTATGTTCTTTTGGGGGGATTTAACAAACATTAAAAGGCATTTTATTTTTGCCAGTCTTTTTTTAACCAATCTGAACTGATGAGTTACTCTCAGCAGTAGTGTTTGATGCACCGCTGCTGAGAGTAACTAAAGACATGCAGTTAAATGGTAGCAGTGAAACAAGAATAATGAATAATGTTATTTTTGTGGCTGGTGTTATTGCATATGTTACATTAGACCACCGAATTAAAGCAACAGCTTAAGGCTTAAAATGTGATTGACTGGGATTTGATTTCATGAGCTCTAAGCCAACTATTGTCCTTGATGTAAATATGTAAAAATTGTGTATGTTTCTGTTCTGTGTCTTGTGTACTGTTTGTTTGTATATGTGTCTTTCTTGCTGCTGTTACACCCAAATTTACCCTTGTGGGAAAATTAAAGGATTATGCTATTCTATTCTATCAAAAAAAAAAAAAAAAAAAAAGACTTGGCACATTTGGTACAACACAGGAATTTTAGGTTTAAATATGTGCTGTTTTATCTTTAACAAAGATTTTATAAATTGCTCTTGTTTTAAATACAGCAGAAACAAAATAAATTGTTTTAAAAAGGAACAAAATATTAGTAATGGATCAGTTACATGCCAAGCACTTACATCATTATATTTAACTTATTTTTATAATTAGGCTAATTTAAAGTACAAGGTTCCCCAAATCCCCAAATACACTGTAAATTGTAATTAGTTCCCAGAACTCA
Organism: Simochromis diagramma; assembly: GCF_900408965.1. Classification (NCBI taxonomy): domain Eukaryota; kingdom Metazoa; phylum Chordata; class Actinopteri; order Cichliformes; family Cichlidae; genus Simochromis; species Simochromis diagramma. The sequence continues at coordinate 2,229,726 of NW_024386757.1, read as the reverse complement.
AAAAAACTAAGGAAACTCATTGCCTCAAAAAAAATTGAGTAAAGCTTAGCTAAAAATGACTAAATTAGGACAACTTATTTATTTTGAGTAGTCTGTACAAGCTCATTTGTTCCCAGAACTCAAAAAAATTGGATCAAGTTTATGTAAGATGACCAAGTTAAGGCAACTTATTCATTTTGAGTACACCACACAACCTCATTAGTTCCTAGAAAAAAACTAAGGAAACTCGTTGCCTCAAAAAAACTAAGTAAAGCTTACTTAAAATGACTGTTAGGACAACTTATTCATTGCAAGTCTGCAGTATTAAGAATAACTTGATATTTCTGACTGTACAATACTAATTGTTTACCTACTGACAAATATTTCAAGTTCAACTAAATGAAAAAACAATTTGTGGTAACCTGAATATGATTAAAAATAATTAACAACACTTTTTGTAATGATGTTAAAATCAGCCCAACTTTTATTTTCAAATGCAAAAAAGTATAACAACCAACATACTGGACACTGTTCTGCTGAACAACAAACAATTATATTGCCATCACTGTTATAATCTTACAATGAAACAAAGTCTCAGATGTAATTATTCTGAAAATAAGTTTAGGCCTACCTCAAGTTTGTTTTGTACTTACATTACTTATATCAGCGGTCCCCAACCTTTTTTGCGCCACGGACCGGTTTGTGCCCGACAATATTTTTACGGACCGGCCTTTAAGGTGTCGCGGATAAATACAGCAAAATAAAACTAGTACCGGTACCGAAAAAAAGAAGACTTATTCATAACACACGTGAAAAGACCAAGGAAAACCGAGTTAACGAAAAAAAGCGATAACAAAATAACGCTAAAAACCGATAAAAACCCTGAAAACCATACATTTCACACCCGAATCTCACTCTCGTGGCCCGGTACCAACTGACTCACGGACCGGTACCGGTCCGTGGCCCGGGGGTTGGGGACCGCTAACTTATATGATCAAAATAAAATATATTTATTGTTCTGTCACAAGTGCAGTCTCTAATTTAAACAACACATTTGTTTTGCATTCCAACACATGAGCTGGAATGTTGTATTATTTTAAGGATGGCTTGTTTCCAGTCGAGGCATTACTGCCTAAATGACTATCATGGATCAAGGTGATCCAAATGTAAGTGCAGAAGAAAGTCTTTAACTTCCCTTAAGTACAGTGGCAGTGGATGTGGGTTGGAGATGCAATGAGTTTGAACCTGCAGGCGACTCATCTCTCCTGGTGTCCTGCAAGCAAACAATCATATTTTTTGGAACATGAACTTAATTGCTTTCTTAAAACATTTTTTTCTGTATTTGGCATAAAACAGACTCCAATTTAGACAATCTCAGGCTCCCTCCCCACCGGAGAGGTGACATTCAATGTCCCAATTGTCAGTCTGGATAGCCCTGACCACCACCCAACACACAATAATGTCATGAAAGCATCATTTTAAAAAGGGCTATGCAAACATGGCCAATAACTTTCATTCTAATGATGTGCAAAATGATTTGGGCACAAAACAAATTTTGCTGTTAGAAAACTTGCAGACTTCACTAAATACAGTGTAGACCCTCTAAACTAAGTTTGGGGGATGTGATCTTTCAAGAAATGCAGACCAAACTGTTGTTGTTTGTTTACTTACACAGCACGTCTTGTAGAATTAACTGGAGTCACCAGCAACAGCATAGTGCAGTCATATCTCAAGTCTAATAACAGAAGACAGGAAAAGATCAGTAAAGAAACAACTTCCCCAAACCAAAGCACAAATAAAACAATAAGTAAAACAGGCTGATCTAAAGTATGATTAAAGTTCAGCCTGATTAATATAAATGTCACTGACAGTTGCTAATATATTGGAAAACCAAAATACTTACAACTGAGTTGATGTCTTTCTGTCCAACAGCAGGAGTGCTGGTCCCGAGCCTCAAAGACAGTAAGAAGCAAGCAGAGGGAGAAAAAACTGAAAAAACTGAAACTGATTTGATCCTTAATGGCGGTGCAATCATTGTAACATATAGTTTGCTTATGTTGTTAAATAAAGTCTAGACTTGACATTAGATATAGATGCCACAGATGTTCAAAAGCTGCCACAAAGCATGAAAAAAATGGACGTCTCCGAAAACGTCGAAGCATTTTTGCAAATATGTGATGTCTTGATAAATCGAACAGATATTTGAACTTTACACAGCTACATTCTCGCCTGAAAATATCTTAAAAGTTTATTTTGTGACCCAGTTTTTTAGCCACGCTCCTCCGCCATTGCCGCGCTTACAAGTACACAGGCTCCGACAACCACTGCCGACAAATGCGATCCTCCTTTTCCCCAGACTACCCTTTCTGGGTCACAAAATAACCTTTTAAGATATTTTCAGGTGAGAATGTAGCTGTGTAATGCTCAAATATCTACTTAATTTATCAAAATATCACATATTTGCAAAAGTGCTTCCACGTTTTCGGAGAGCTCTGCTATCCACCAGCGGGATAGCTGACCGGGAGGTCAAGGCTTGATAGAGTCCGCGAGCACAGCTAACTCCTGGAGTATCGTTTTCCATCCCCCTGCAGTCTTTTGCTACTCAGGTTAAACATGATGTATATAGTTAGTTAGTTATGGCTATGGATTGAAAATACCCCCCACACCACACTACACCCTTAACGGCTGCACCGGCCGAAGAATTTTGTCTGGGCTCTTATCTCACTTTTTTTATTTCAAACAATCAACAGAATTATATAAGGTTTTTAAGGCTGTGGTGTTAATTTTTAAGTAACATGAGGCCAGCGGCAGCAGCAACACTAGGCTAACACTAACTAGCTAGCAAGACTATAAACCTGGTGCTAAACTAAGAGAAGCCACAAAATCAGTTTGAATGAGTAAACATTTACTCACCAAGTCAGTGTATCAGGTAACGATCCACAGCAATGACAATAATATATTGAGCTGAAGCTTCTCCAGGTTTGCTCAACATATTCCATAAAAATGCTGGCACCATGAACATGCGGACTGATCCGAGAGGGAGGAGGACGGTAGTGAAGTGGCATTTTCAAAACACATCTTTCATCCTTCCGCACTGAGAAGCAAAACTTCCAGCTTATGTAGTTGTTCTAAGTTAAGACAACTCAAATAAATTGAGTTTACCAGCGGTTTTTGCATAAAAAGTACTGGTAACTTATTTAAATCGAGTTCTAATAACAAATTGATAAAAATTGAGTTCAGCCTATTTAATATTTTTAATTAAGCACAATATTACATTTTACAGTGATACATGTTTACATCATAAGCAACAACTAAACTTCAAAATAGATAACATTTGATATACTTGGCCATTTCTCTCCATTTAAAATATAACTTTAAACAAATAGCTTTAATAAAACTTCAGCTAAATTTAACTAAATAGCTAATAAAGATAATAACTAATAATCTTCATATTCCATTAACTGGCATTTTAATACACTCAAGCTAAAGAACACAATTATGGCTAATTTGTTGAAACTGGGCACATGTTTAAAAACCTGTTTATCTACAAGTAGCTCCAGTTTCGACATGTTGATGGTGCTGGGGGGCTGACATTAAAGTGCTGACATTAAACAAAATAGATAGATGGCTCCCAATAAGTCTGTCACTGTTATGGGATGCAGATCTTTTATTGCATTAACTGGAAGAACAGTAAGAAATAAATAATACATTTGTGAAGCTTTTTAATGGAAGACCACCCGTGGCTTTTACTTTTATCTTTTCCAGAAACAAAGTCTTTATCTGCATGCATTGTGTAATGCTTACTTCAACAGCTGGATTAAAATCTACTATCAAAATGAGCAGTAAACATTTATTCCTGTCAAATGTTTCTAATAGGTAAGGACCACCAGAAAAACACATTATTGTGGAGAGGTTAATGAAACACCACATGAGACATGTCTTAAAAGAAAAAAAACACTACATAGAATGTCTTTGTCAAAACAAATGGAGCATAACACACCATAAAATTCACCGTACAAGAATTGAGAGGACCATCTGTTGTTTGAAAGATGCTGGCTGTAAAACTGTTAGCGATTTCCTTTCCTGAGAGAGACAACAAACCCAGAGAATAGCCTGCACCCTCATTAAATCACAGTTATACTTTGTCCAACTAACTACATGTACACCATGAAGAAAAGAAAAAGAGTCCTGCTCTTTTTAGACACTTACATATCTGCCTGTAGTCAGGCTGTGTGTGAGACCTTTATAGCTGCAAAGAGGAGTAAAGCCTGAAACTCTGTCATGAAAAGACAGTTGACAGTTATTCAATAAGATGACAGCGAGGGGTGGTAAAGATTTTACCGGGAAGGGATTTTCACTGAGGGCAGGGCACATAAATCTGGACAAACAGGCACCCGGCCTGTTCGAGTGACACAAATCGCCGCCTCGTTAGGATCAATAAAGTAAAACACAATGCTGAAAAAGCACAAGTGCAAACTGTGAGGCTCCAGAGGATTCAATAGATTCAAAGAATGCGTGGGAATGGGGAGCTCAGGTTAGAGGAGAGCTTCAATCCCACCAACTCTGCCACAAAATTGAAAGGGAGAGAGCAATTGACCCATGAACTGGGCTGAAAGAGGAATCGCTTGTTCTCGTAATGACTGCCTTCCACATCGGCAGAGAACTGGCAGATATGTGGCTTGCAGTTGGGCAACTGTGCTGAAAGAGACGACGAATAGAAGAGAGGTTTGTCCAGCTCCTACTGGTCTCCAGCTGGTGCGCAGAATGATGATCAACCTCTTCTACACTCACCGCAGCCCCCCCTTCCCTATCCAAACAAGTGCTATCAGATAAACACAAACACGGCTGCATCTTGTAAAACTGAATCTGAGACAAATTAGCCAGCTCATTAGACAGCTGAGGTGAGTTTCCTGAATGAATTGCTGGGTTGGGAGGGTTTATTCAGCCTCTTGTTTATTTACAGAGAACAGCCCGCTCATTTGCATTCTCAGCTCCAAGTACAGGAAGACTGAAGTGGGTGCTTATGTCTTCTGTGATAGGAGAGCTTATCCGGCTCTTTGGGGAGCATCTGTGGGACACTGTGTTCCAAAACATTCCTCGCTACCCGATGCAGATCGCCTCAGCTCCAGACCCAACTTGTGCTTATGTAGGTGGAGCAAAAAGAAAAAACAGAACCTTCCAGTTCGGTTTACGGAGTCCAAGAACTATTGAAACATCTCCAAGTTTCAATTTGACTTTTCTTTAAAAAACACTATTCTATTTCCATCGCCAGAGTAATTCTCCTGTCTAATGTGGGTATTTAAAATTGAATTAAAGAGTTCAACCTTCAACAGTGTCACCGTGCTCTTGATAAGGAGCATTAATTCCCTTTCATGACCCCGCAACATTCCCTCACTCGTGCAAACGACTCCCAACCCATGTGTTATTCATCCCTGGTTGTTCCAGTTGAGAGGACAAATAGGAACGACTTGCCCGTGCTGCCTTTAACACTAATACCACCCCCTGAGTATCTGCTGTGGAATTGTGTTCCTTCTTGGTGACAGCCCCTTCAAAATGTCTCTTTGATGGTCAGATATCTGTCTCCGAAATCCCATCCCCGCTCACACACAGATTTCTCCTGGTTCAAATCTATATGATGGCATATTTTCATGGAACTCTCTCTCTTACCAGCAAGTCTTTCAAGGGGGCGGCATGACTGAGAATCTGATGGCCTGAGGATATTTTTAGAGCTGCGAAAATAGAAAACTACCAGGGAGGCCTGAGTAAGAAAGGTTGGAAGCTGACAGTTGAAATGCCCAAGAAAATGTTGCAAAAATGTTTATGGTCTCAGACACGTTAGGGAGTCACATTAGATAAAGGAGGAATCCATCACAGAGCCATAATTTCTGTGTTTCAGTAAAAGCCTATGAATTTTAAAACAATTGTAAAAATATATACAGCTCTCCTGGAGAATGGAATAATTTATTGGAAAGGTGGTGAAATGGACTTTCCATGTAGTGTAAATACATCCATGTATGCTACCAGTGGAAAGCCTAAAAAAGCAAAACTACTTAGCACTGTTGATAACATAATACATTTTTTTTTAATTATTATTATTCCAACTGAAGCTGATGACAACTTTTAAGTTTTCCATTATTATGTCTCAGCCGGGTTTTAATGCAGCCTGCTGGTAAAGCAGAAGCTTGACGCTATTCAGGAATGTCCCTGACAAAGACGTCAGCGTTTGACAGTTTAACCAAGACAGAGGATGAGGAGAAAAGAATATATCAGCCAGTGCAAATATTGACCTGTTACAATGATTGCAAAGTAGTTGCACAATTCAGATTGACAATGACAGCCTCTAATCTGCTCATTTCAGTAACCTCCCCCACCCCTTGTTAAATTCTTTCTCTGCATAGTGAAGTCAAAGCTATTCTGATGCTCATTGTAAATTCTAATTTTGATTTCAAATTCAAACAAATGTCTGGATGAGCTCTACCTTTATGTTCATTTATTATGTTTTGATTAACTTGAAGAAACTTTTGCATCTCCATATATATATATATATATATATATATATATATATATATGTATGTGTGTGTGTGTATATATATGTATATGCCAAATCACTTGTATTTATATTGTAAGATAGACCCTACAATAATATACAGACATATATATGGTCAGACAGGCAGGTTTTGTTTTGTGTACATTCTCTGCAGCTCTGCTTTGGTGAAACCTAAAGACTGGAATGCACTGTGTATTCACTGGTTTGTTTGCTTGTAGATATGACTGGCCACGGAGAGGACAGAATGTCAGACTCTCTGGGGGAGAGCCTCCAAGAATAATTCGGAAAAGATGGTTAGATTTCACTCAAGATAAGTTGAAAGGGAAGAAGAGGTCAGGGGTCAGGGAGGATGTATAATCAATTAAAGGGGAATTACAAACGTTACACTTATTTGCAAACAGTATAAGTTCCCTGATTGAATCTGGCAGCTGGAGAATGCCTTCTAGTGAGGAGGCATGTGCCTTTTATTTGAACTAAATATGAGTACTGAATATGAACAGCGTTGCTTCACAAAGAGCAATGGATCTGTGACGAGGATAAAATTGCACATTTTAATTGAATGTTGGGTCTGCTATGCAGCACACTGCCCCTTTCAATTGCTCACACATGACTTATGAGTCACAGTTTTCAATAGGTTCGTTTTGCACGTTTAAATTGCTTCTTTTGTTGTGTGTCCTCCGTTTGCTCCAAGCTAGCCACTCCAGCCTATCAAGTTAAATATTAATTGCGTTCCTCGGGAGGATCGTCTGTCGGGCTGAAATCAAACACTGGTCACAACAAAAAAGTGCCTTTTCTGCACTGGGATTGTTTTCTTTCAAGCATTTTTTAAACAGCGCCGCACGAGGAGCATATGTGTGGGATGATATAATGAGAAGGTTTTTTCACAGGGTAGAATTTGAGACTAGTGAAATTCTGAAAATAAGTTTCCACTAACAGCTATTTTACTGCAGACGAGAACACATGATGGGCATTTTTCCTTTGTTTTTGTGTCCTCGGAAGTGAAATGGAGGAAAAAGAAGAGGAATAATGAGAAATCTGTATTAGTATATAATTGTAAACATTATAATTAATGTAACTACTATTTATTCCTATATTTGGGCATTTTATTACAGTAGCTGAAAAAGCAATATATTATTCATTTAATTCATTTATTAAAATAAGTATTATAGAGCATGTTTTATATCAGAGTTATTACATGTGGTATAAAAGACAGATTCAACATGATAAGATGTTCTAGCCTCCAGCAAACCTGCTTTAAACTTTATTCCAGCCTTGGTGGGATTTTTGTGCAGAGTTTCCTTTTAGCCTATGTGGGAGATTGCAGGGTCAAGAAGGTCAAGGAGTTTGTGATATCACTGGGATGAAATGTGCATAATGAAACCTCTGCTACCAGGGTGGCCTGGTAAACACATGGTGACACACAAATGCGCTCACGCATGTACTTGCACGCACACACACACACACACACACACACACACACACACACACACACACACACACACACACAAATACAGGGAATGAAGGAGACAGAGACATATCTATAGTAATACACCTACATAATACAGCTATACATATAACACTTGTATAGTTTTTTCTGAATTCGGTGAAAAACATGTTGTATTGGGATTTTGTAGTTAGTGATATAGTGACATAGCGATGTTGATTTTTAAAAATATGCATACGATGATCAGACATTTAGAGTTTTAAACTGAATAATAGACTGACATTAATTTATGCTAACTAACTAATAGCAGACCTAATAACTCAGTGGAACATAAGGAGACTAAAAATAGGTTTATGGTGGTGATTTATGCACTGCCCCTGGTTCCAACAATCAGTTTTCTATTAAGAAATTAAAGATAAACTCTTCACTTTCACTCTCTGTCTCCCAACCACTCAGTGGTTCTTCATTGTTCGACTAGCCCAGGGGTCGGCAACCTGCGGCTCCGGAGCCGCATGCGGCTCTTTAGGCCTTATAATGCGGCTCCGCGTGGTTTGGGAAAATAAATTAGTAGTATTTAGCTGAAGTGTATTTTATTTATGTTAGTTATTTTTTTCAACTTGTAGTTCTAAATTGGAAGATTATTGTGATATTGAAATATAGAAATAAAATTACATTCTATTATTTTTTCATCGCTCAAAATAAGCGTCACACTCGCGGAAGCCGGTATACCCGCCTAAACGCCGTGCATTTATCGAGACTTTCAACCCCAGGTAGGCCAATTATGGATCTTCGGATCCACATTATGTCAGCAGCTATTTTCCACCGCTCGCGCCTCACAGATGACAGCTTACAGTCCTGCGTAAAGATGAAGTGACTTCATACAGCCCTGATTTGCAGACGCTGTGCGCAGAGGTTCAGGAGCAGAAGTCCCATTGTACTACGGTACACCCGACGATGTTTGCATGAACACGCTTTTCACACACGGTGCTTTTTTTCCAGTTATTTTTTAAAAGTCAGGTCAAGGCTCCAAAAGCCCAAAAGCAATATGAGGGTGGCGGCTCACAACAGTTTTTGGTTGCTACATGGATCATTTTAGTTCAGCTGGGTGTCTTTCCTTTTGTTATATTTCTTTAAGAGTTCAAAATGTGTTAATTACATAAATAAAATGTTATTTTATCTGTAGGACTTCATGGATTTCATAAGCAACACACCTTAGTTGTTCACAAAAAGCATAAAGGTAAAAAAACAATATATACAGTGTTATCTTCATTTTAGATGTCAAAAAGTATTTGCGGCTCCCAGTGTTTTCTTTTTCGTGGAAACCGGGTCCAAATGGCTCTTTGGGTGTTAAAGGTTGCTGACCCCTGGACTAGCTACGCAAAAATGGGAAATTCTAGCTGTTAGCTGTGACGCTGTGTACTGGCACAAGATGGCGCTAAACATGTTCTAAAAACGCTTATTTCTTAAATGCACTTTCACTGACGATGTTACATCTATGTCAGTTTTAGCTATACGTGTAGTGTTTCATGTCCACTTTAAGCCTGAATATGGATTGGACACAAAAGGCTAAGGAGCAAAGGAAAAAGCTATTGTGAAATGGCAAACAACAGGATAACACTAATCTGAGACTGATCGAGTTCCAGACTGGCTGATTTTATATACTGACAGTACATGTCAGTAGTAGGTAATTATAAGCTGAGTGTGTCACGTGGATCTCCACAGGGCTCCAATGTTGCATTTCACCCACACTATGGTTGTATATTCTGAGGACAGAACAATAAGGTGGGCTTGTCAAAAAGCACATGTCCATCTGGCATACCAGGGTATGAGGGGGGCATACCAAAGCTTCCTGAACCTGAGCCTCTCGCTGGTCGATTGAGAAAACTTCAGTGTCGTTCATGCTCCACCGACTTTCTGTCTGCTTCCTCAAGAGTCATTCTGTGATTGAGTGTGGCTGGAAGAGGAAAAACTACGTGCATGTCTGGGCCACAAGAAACATGAAAGTTTGCACTCAGGGTTGTGTTCCTGTTTCAAACCTGATACTGTTGATGTGCTACTTGGTGATTTCAGCCATTCCCTTCCCTGTCTGCCTGTCCCCCCTGTACCTGCCTACACATGTCAAACTCTGACTTGGGAAGCATATGTTTATGTTTCTCCTAAATCCCTTCATCCAAGCAAAGAGAATATAGATCAGCTTTGGCTGCCCCTCACCAGTTTTGTTTTACACTGACTAAACAGGTAATGCAAACATATATTTCCGTAAATTAAAAAAAAAAAAAAAACAGAATTATTGTGAGACAACAGAGAGGATAAATCACTGTTTTCCAAAATGACAGCACAGTTTGAGGCTTGTCTGATATATAAACTATGTAACCTATTCAAGCTTTGAGATGTATTGGCTGTTATTTTCTTTCCAAATCTAAGCACTGAAATTTCCCCAGAAACATTTATACCTTTAAAATATAAGAATTACAAAGAGGATACTCAACCACGTAAACTCTAAAAGCCTTGGTTTATCACGCCACATTTATCAAGAGTCTGGAAGCTCTTGCTAACAATTTGCATCACTGACAGCTCTTTATTGTTTGTTTGAACTGCCTGTTTTCTCCCTTCATCCATTTCATCACCTGGCAGAGAGTCGGCACATGAAAAGACAGCATATTTGTGTTAAATTACACTGTAGTAGAAAAGCCTGTCACGGCTCTTCATCAAATCAATCACCAGTGTGACTGAAGTTAGTGGGTGCACATGCTGCTTGCTCTGTTAATTTATAGTGTAAGAATCCTCACTGATGTGTCTTTGAGCATTGTTTTGCTCTGGGGAGCCCACCAGGGCAACCCTGACCTGTGACCTCCCCTGTGGAAGGGAAAGGAACATTTCCTCCTAGGACTTAGCAATGAATCATACCACACCATTAAACAGCCATTTACCTTGACATTATAAGCCTTTATGTCTTCTGACCATGTGCCAGTTATGCTTTGCTTCCTTGACAATTGGTAATTCCTTCAGGCAAGAAATGCAAACATATTAACATCCACCAAATGCCTGGTGACCTGTTTACAGTTATGGTAATGCTGACATCTACTCCTTGATATAGAATTTTAAGGTATTTGGCATAGGAAATGCTGGCCTCATCATGTAAGTTATTAAAGGATCAGTTTGGTGTAATAAACAAATATTAATTTTATTTTCATAGCTTTCCCATCTGTCAAGAGCAGAAATTCACTTCATCTTCAAAAAAAACTAAACATGAACATTAACCTATCAGTTAGTCTTCAGCTTTTTGTGGAAGCTAGAACTGAGGGCCAAGACACTACATCACACTCCCTGAACTCGAGTCCTGGAGCCTCATGAGGGATGTGTATTATCTCCTTGACATTACTCACTATGTCTAATATGCTTGAAAGGCAAGTGAAAAAAAAGTACACTCACATTCCTTCCATAGGACCCCTTCCTATCCTGGCCAAAAAAAACAACAACCCAAAAGCTACAGTTCTGACACTACTTGTTACCATGTTAAATTAATGATATTACAATAGCAAAAAGAATAAAAAAAAAAACATGGCTTCTTGAGAAAATCTCTCCTTTGGTATCATGGTTTGCAAAGTTGCATTTGAAAAAATAACAGAACTTCTGGAACAAATTTTCATTGTATTATTGTAAGGTCTTTGTCTTACAATATAAAGCTCCTCAAGGTGATTACTGTTGTGACCTGGTTCTATATAAATCAAAATGAATTGAATTGAATGTTCTTTGGACAGATGACAGTTATATTTGGCCATAACATGCACCATCATCTTTGGCAAAAACCAAAACTCAGATGTCAGCTCACCTGAGACATCACAACTCTTGCTACAAAGTTTAATAAGCTGAACATTCTCCTTATTCTCTTTCACACAATTACATATATCTAAACATGAGTTAATTTGCATAGTTCTCAGAAGATAAATCTGAACACTGGAGTCCTCACCTGCACTTCAGTTCAGGACACCTGTGATAATTAACTCACCTCTGATCATCCTGGCTAGTAATTAAAGAGAAGGAAGACCTTCATTTGATATTGGATTGTTAATCAGGAAACAGTCCTTTTTTGCTTTGGAGTGTTTTCCCTCATGCTTCTGCTTTACCTGTTTATTCTCATCTGTGCAGGATTCTTGTATCAACTCGTGATGTGATTTACTGAGAGAGAGACAATATCTTCCTGGATTGCCTGAGCTCGAGCCTTGTGACCAAATAATACTATTCCGTCACTTTCATTTATCACTGAGCAATCACTATAAATACACACACTGAATGTCAGCTTTATATACAGTATATACTGTATATACTGTATATGTGTGTGTGTATGTATGTATGTATGTATATGGTCTATCCTTCAAGCCTGTGTCCTCCACCTGGAAGCTTGAGCGTCCTGCGCAGTATCTTAGCTGTTCCTAGGACTGCGCTCTTTTGGACAGAGATCACCTAGTGCTCCGATTACCAGTGGTCCCACTGTTACATTCACCCTCCACAGCCTTGGTACTTGTCCAGTTTCTTGTGTTCCTTCTTCCTGATGTTGCTGTCATTCGGAACCACTACATTGATCCCTACGGCCGTCTTCTTCTGTTTTTCTACCACCACTATGTCCGGTTGCCAGACAATGTCTCAGGGGCGTCTTTGCACAGCCTGCACCTGGGATCTTGCCTGGTGTGATAGACCCCAGCCTCTATGGATCTTGTACTCAGAGCATGTTCCTGTGCTGCCATGATTAGTCCTTCTGTGCTGTCTTTCAGTCCAGCCACTGGTAGGATTTCTGGATGTCAGCCACTTACTCTCTCTGCAAGTGGTACATACCATGCAGGGGCTTGTCCTTCCATGATGCTTCCTCCTCCTCTTTCTTGGGTTTCTGCTGCCTGAGGTATTCACTGAGCACGCGGTCAGTTGGGGCCATCTTCCTGATGTATTCTTGGATGTTCGTCTCATCCTGGACTTTGGTGCTGACACTGGTCATGTCCATATTCATGGGCTGTATCCTCCTGAGGACACATTTGTAGACCATTTGTACGGTGGGTCACAAAGGACACATACGACCCATCCTTCAAATTCGAGGAAAAAGAGGACGCGTTTTTTGGCTGCATTCAGGGGAATCTACGAATTTGGACAGCCTTCGACGCGTCGCTCTGACGTAATCGGTCTACAAATGCATCCTCAGGAGGATGCAGCCCATGAATTTGGACACGACTACTCACTAGTCCCCGGCCTCCTTCCTTCCACTTAGCATACAGCCTCAGGGCGCTGGACTTGGGGTGAAACCCTCCATGCATTTTCAGGAGTTTCCTGGTCTTGATGTCAGTGGCTTCTATCTCCTCCTTTGGCCAACTTATTATCCCAGCGGGGTACCTGATCATGGGTTGATAGCCCGGATCTTGTTCTTACCATTCAGCTGACACCTCTGGACTTGCCTGACACTCTGTAGGTACTTGGTGGTTGCAGCTTTCCTGGCAGCCTCTTCATGGTTCCCATTTGCCTGTGGGATCCCCAGGTAGTTGTAGCTGTTCTCGATGTCTAAAATGCTCCCTTCTGGTAGTTTGATCCCCTAAGTTCTGACTACCTTCCCTCTCTTTGTTATCATCTGACAACACTTCTCCAGTCCAAACGACATTCCGATGTCATTGCTGTATATCCTGGTGGTGTGGATCAGTGAATCGATGTCTCGTTCACTCTTGGGATACAGCTTGATGTCATCCATGTACAGGAGGTGGCTGATAACTGCTCCATTCCGTAGTCAGTATCTGTAGCCAGTCTTGTCAATGATTTCACTGAGGGGGTTCAGGCCTATGCAGAACAGCAGGGGGGGACAGAGCATCTCTGATGGTGACTTGTGCTATGGGCTTGAATTTGGCCTCTAGTGTTGTATGCCACATCCCCACTATGTTTCTGATGAAGGCTCTTGGGGTCCTGTTTATCTTGTACAATTCTAGCCATTCCAGAATCCAGGTGTGGGGCATCAAGTCATAGGGTTTCCTTTAATCAATCCAGGCAGTGCAGAGGTTGGTGACCCTGGTCTTGCAGTCTCAGGCAACTGCTTTGTCTACCAGTAGCTGGTGTTTCGCTCTTCTGGTATTCTTGCCAATTCCTTTCTATGCCTTCTCATGTACTTAGCCCTGTGCCTGTTCATCTTAGCCGCTATGATGCCTGGCCTCAGACCAGTCCCTTCTGAGGGTCCTTGGGGATCAGGACTGTCCAGCCTTCAGTCATTCTGGGTTTCTCTCATCGACTAGCAGCTGATTCATTTGTACTGCCAGACCCTCATAGCATGCAGTCAGCTTCTTCAGCCAGTAGGTGTGTACCATGTCGTGGCCTGATGTTGTCCAACTCTTCATATGTGAATTATACTTTTATGGTAATTCCATTTATCCTTAGCCAGCAGTTTCAGGTTTCCCTCAGTGTCCCCTGCTCTGCCCCCTCAAAGCCAATTTACTATGGTTGCTGGTTTCACTATATTCACATGTTTCAAAACAAAATTGCCTATCACCAGAGTTTGTTCCCTCTGCAGGTGTGTCACCGAGTGGGGAAAAACAATTAGCGCTATATAAATGCAATCCATTATTATTATTATTATTATGATGCAGATGATAAAATTTTCATTATCTTTAGATTTCTGTTAACATAAACAAATGTTCAAAGATAAAAAAAAAAAAAAAAAGTCCTTTGAAGTGATCTTGGTATATCTCTTTGGTATTTAAAAATGTGACTTTTCCCCCACTGTGGTAGTGCCTGTACATAAACCAACCCACACTGGTTACAAAAAACAACACAATTTTTCCAAGGTTGCTAGGTGTGGTGCATCCACTGAAGAGGCGTATAGCTATGACTAAACCTGAACTAGCAGTTGTCTTTTGTTTTATTACTGTACATTTGGTCAATGTACTTCTCAAGCCACCAACTTAACCAAATGGTGTTTGGACTACCATTACGAATGCAGTGTGTTTGTTTTTGTGAGTGAATGACTACTAAAGGAATAATGAACAGACGAACCAGTAGCAAAATGTATCAATAAATTATGTGTTTGTCATATGGTGTACTTCTCCAAGCCCTTCTCTTGATTGTGGTGCTGTGATGAGGAATAACCGGGGACGGTAACTAAGATATTGACAACGCCACCTGGGGGCGGGCGTTACACCCCAGGAAAGATTTCTCTAGCCAATGTACGTATTGCACTGGCTACCAAAGCCCACAGACTCGTTATTAACGGCAGAGGTGAGACAAAGAAAGTTTACAAATCAAAATTTATTAAGAGGAACTACTAAAAACATATAACTATAAAATCAGGAAGGCACCTAGGGTAGCAGGGTTGAGACGGCAAAATAGTTAATTAAAACACTTTTCCCTAGAGGGACTAACCTGGGGGATGTGGCCATGACCTGGTTAGGAGCTCTGGGGCTCTTGGATGGTGTTTCCTTGTTTTCCTCGCTGCGTACAGCGGAGATGGGGGAGGGTCTGTGCTGGCGGACGTTGGTTACTGGCCTGGTACCCTGGCTGCCCCTGGGAGGGTCCGGGACGGGCGTGGAGGCTTGGGGGTCTGGGGGTGCTCCGCCCCCCGGTCTGGGGTGCTGGCCGGGCCTTGGGGGCTTGGGTCCTGGCTGTTGTGTCGCCGGAGCAGTGGGCGGGTGGGTGCAGGGGGGCTCAGCCCCAGTACAGGGGACCTCTGGTGCATCGGCCCTACTAGGGGGCTCTCTAACTGGTGGGGAGGTTGTTATATCTTTGCAGGTGGTCTCCTCACTACAGGAGCTCACTCTGCTGGTGGGGGGAGAGATATAGGAGAGGTGGAGAATGAACTCAACCTCGGTGTCTATTGTCTTGTGTAGTTTGGGAGATGATTGGATGATGGGGTGGGTGCAGTTTTCTCTGGGGTGGAGTCGGGTGGGCTGCCCCGGACTCTGTGGGGCTGGGCGGTGCTGCTGCTGCGGGCCCCAGTCCGGATGGGCCTGGGCCCCCTTGCCCTGGTGGGTTCCAGAGTGTGGGGGTGCCTACTGGGGTCAGCGGGGGAGCTGGCCCCAGGGAGGGGCCGCTTGCCCCTCCCTTTCTTCCCTCCCCATCCTCAGCTGCCTCCCTATTCCCGCTCTACCACACCCACTCAGGGCTTGGGGTGCAGGTATGTCACCAGGGTGCAGGGGAGGCACTCCCCCTCTGTCCCCTTCTGGCCGCCTGTGCCTCAATTTTATTCTGCAACCTAGACATCCACATTACTCACACTCTCACATAACACATACAATAGGGCCTTGGGGGTGGGCACGTTTTACAGCATCCAGAGGATGGTCGGTGTACTCCAACCCACCTCTGGCGCTGGCGCCCTACCCTCAATTTTAAATGCATTTAGACACCAAGGGTTTTCGGGAAGAGCCATGCTGCTCTCTGAGAGGAAGCTAGTACCATGCTCTCCTGAGTTTTAAATGCACTTTAGAACAGCACACAGCAACACTACATATGAGTGGGCGTAGGGAGGTTTGAGGTCTTCATTCACCCCGGTTCTGTTAGCCGTCAGGGCTGGGGGGCTGGGAGGAGGTGCTAGCCGTCAGACTGGGGTCTGGGATGCGGGGCCTCCCTTCTACTGCAGATAAGGAGGTGGTCCGCTTGCCTCCACCCCAGAGAGAAGGGTTACATCTCCTGGGTCTAGGTGCGGCTTGCCCCTATGGGGGCGGGGGTACCTGGACCTGGGATATAGAGTGTGTTTGGGGAGTGTGACAGTCTGTGCAGTGTCTATTTGTGTCTGTCTACACGTTGGGTGAGTGCCGAGTATTTCGTTGTGTATATGGGGTGGGAAGGCACGTTTGTGTCCGCGTGCGCCTGTTCGTCTGTGTCTATATGTCAGCTTGGGTCTTAGACTCAACCTCTCTGGGTACATCTCAGGCCCTCTAAAGTACGGAGGCCTATCTCCCCTCACCACACTCCCTGCCGGTGGCTGATGCCCTCAGACGGAGTGTTGGTGGTCCTTGTCGTCTGGGGCTGGGCGCTCATGTATGTACCGGCTCACTCCTGGTGGCCGATTGGCAGGGCCTGGTGCCTGTGGCCCGGCTGGGCCCCTTCCGGGGGGTGGGATGCCCTCAGGCCTCTGGCCTCTGGGCCTGAAGCTCGGTCCTCTCTGGCACAGCTGGCTGCCGGCAGAGCCCGCGGGCACGCCACTGCAACCCCCTCTGGCCTCTGCTCCGTAGCTGTGGGGTGACCTCTCCTTTGGGGCTCTACTCAGCTCTTCCCAGGAGGGTGGCACGGTTCCCCCCCCTTTGGTGGTCCTCCTCGGGTCCTTGTACTCTGGGGCCTCTGGATATCTGGGGCCTGGATCTCCTCCATACCTGCTTCATACCCTGGTGGACGGGGCTATGGCTCCCCACACTCCCTAGCAGATCGTTACATGGAGAAACCTTTGGAATACAAGCATGCTGATCCACACAGGTATGCACACAGGTGTACACACGGGTGTTCACAGACACAAACTTCACCTTTCTTGGTTGCTGCCTCAAAGCACATTGTGCGCTGTCTATCTTGCGTGCTGCACAATATCGTTTATTATTTAGTATCTACTGTTATCTACTGCTAGCTAGTTTATTGTGATGGTGCTGTTTTGTTTTTTTTTATTATGTTGCTCTTTGTTGTTTGCTTTCTCTTCTGTTTTTTTTCCTCCATACAGGTGATCCAGGTGTTTTGTTTGTTTTTTGTTTTTTGTTTTTTGGTTTTTTTCTCTCTTCTTTCTTCCCCCCCTTCTCACCATCTCTTCTCCCCTTTGGTTTTCTTTCTCTCCCTCTCTTTCTTTCATTCTTTCTCCCTGTGTTATCCCCCAGTCATGTCTGTCCCGTTTGTAGCAACTGAAAATAAAATAAATTCATAATTATAATAAAAGGTCAATCAAATGGACCAATATGGCAAGGCCATGATGATCCACTTGGTAAAATAAATCCGCTTGGCATCTTTCTTGGCCTTAAGACAACAATTCTGATGGCTAAAGATCCAAACGGGACACAAAAATAATAATAAAATAAAACACTTTATTAACAAACGATGATTAAAATGACCAGACTCCCTACCACGATGCTACCCTAAAACAATCACAGCATGATAAAAGAATAACCAACAACAAAAGAGGGAAACAGTTGTCAAAGTCCACCCTACTATATGCCACGTTATGATGAACACTAGAGTCCCACTTACCACTCTCTAAAGGGCAATACTAAACTGAGTAGCTTTCCTTGAGAGATCTGCAGCGCTTTGCTGCCTAATGCTCTCAGCCACCTTGGATGGACAAGACTGCCAAATGCCTGCGTCTGGTAGTGAAGCCCAGCTGTTTCTTATAAGCCTGCTAATTATCGGCTGGGAAGGTATGGATGTCAGTGGTGCGTTTGTGGACATCATGTAAAATCCTACCCCAGAATCTACTTCACTACATTATATTACTCTTTCTCTGTATAAAACAAAGTTGAATTATAATTATTGATGGTGAAATCTTAGATGACAATATTTTGTGACACAGCAGCAAGCACATGTGTCACTAAGCTGGAATATTTTCTTTCACATGCGAGCATATATTTGCCTGTATTCATGTAGACCTTTGGGACTGTTCATTTTCATCTTACCATTTTTTTTATTTTTTTTTCTTCTGATAGATATTGAAAAATAGAAAATTAAATAGGCTTTAATGGGTAATAGCAAATATTTCCTTGCCAGTAAAGTTCTCTTGTCTTTTTATTCAGTGTAGTTGGATGCTGTGGGCCCAGCAGAGGTGACCTGCTGCCATGCTGCAGCATAGTGTTGGTGGAGAAGGCGGGTGCGGTGCCAGGGGCATCTCTCTGACAAACAGAGCAGATGCCTTACACTAACAAACAGCCCAGCAGGGCTTGGGTGGGCCTCCCCGTCAACTCTTCGCTGCTACATCAACTCAAAGTGCTGAGACTGCAGTGGCTGGAGCAAAGACTTTCTGCCCTTACCACTCATGACCAGAGCTGACACGCAAAGAAGCCCAAAAGCTTTATTTGTCTGTTGTCAGCTGCTGCTTCTGTCACCTGCAGCCTTGACACTTGATATGATTGTATTATTAGTCCTGGGCAAAAGACTATTGTGAATATGCAGCCTGTGTTTATCTACACAAAGGGACTATTGTCAAAAGCCTATCCAGACATTAAAGTTAAGCTGTTTATGCACTGTGGCCTGTAGTGGCTATAATCTCAACTGACTGGAGAAAAGTGCAGAGAGATTCTGATTTCACTGTTTTAAACTCAAGCACTCGGTTGGCCTTTATTTGACCAAAAAGATTTAAAGAGGGTGGCCTTCTCTTTTATTTAAATATCACATTGCCCACATGGAGAATGTTTGTTGCTTTAATGGTTGGGTCAATCCCAACTTCAAACAAGGACACCCACCCTCTCAACCTCACATGAACAAAACCCCCAAACATATTTAGTAAATCCACATGCATACAACGCATAATTGATGCCAATGCAGAAGCTGAAATGAATTCTCATTATCGGGAATTCTGGGTTCGGCCAAAGTGCACAAAAGCGCCTTGGGCTTTGAAATAAGATGCAAACAGACATTTCATTAATCTATCATGAATTTTTCAAAGTTACACCTCTTTAAAGCAGGATTATTATTATTATTTAGTGTCTTGGGTTATGGATAAATTATGAAGAGAAACTGGTGCAGCTACCATGCATTTTAATTAATCTCAGACTGCGGGGGAAGTAAAAAATGACTTTTTATCTGCTGCCAAGTCAAGGACCACCTCCAGCAGTGGAGCAACAACTGCAGGGTTGAGTGTTGCGCTGTCTCTAACTGGGTAAAGATAGTGAGACTGTGCAAAACCTGCCTGGCATGGGAAGATGAACATGTTTTCAAAGAAATAACACAGTGCATTTCCTATATTGTCACCCTTTCCACAAAACATGGTTAGTAACTGTAGTTCCATACACATTAGGGATAAACCCTGCAATTACTCCAGTACCATGTACTTTATAGAGCTGTCATTCCGATCTTAGCACAAGGGATCACTGCAGTATTTTCACCATAGAGACCAAAACATTGTACACACCAGCAATCAATTAATCCATTACTAAATGAATGCAACATGCCTCATTCACCCACTGAGGCTTGTATCAAACATTTAAACTGGGGCAAATCAGGGTTCAGTATCTTGTCCAAGAATACTTTGGACTAACCTTCTGATTAGTAGATGATCTCCTCTGTTACCGGAATATCAGAGGACTGTTAATGCTGAAAATCTGCTTTTCTGTCTAACATGATTTCTTGGAATAGACACAAGCCCCGGGTTCTTTTTAATGTTTTTAGCTATGTTGTGCAACATATTATCAAAAAGAAACATCTTAATTAGAATATCTATTTTTAACTACATACCATTATCTGAACCAACTTTTATGTCCAAAAGAATGGAAAAACGTTTTAACATTTTAACATAGTCAATCCCGGGATTCTTTTGTCAAAACACAAACACATTGTTATTGGTTGTAAAGGCACAGTTTTGTCATTATTTAACTTATATTTGTCAAAGAGGTCTTTTTCTGTAGCCACAGGGAATGCTCCACTTCATCTGCCTCTATTTGTTGTAGTGTCATGGATCCAATTTTTAGGAAATAAAGTATTCCCTTTCATGGTTATGCTGATGGTAAAAATGGTAAATGGCCTCTATTTGTATAGCGCTTTTACTAGTCCCGCTATAGGGACCCCAAAGCGCTTTACACACCCAGTCATCCACACACTGGTGGAGGCAAGCTACAGTTGTAGCCACAGCTACCCTGGGGCAGACTGACAGAAGCGAGGCTGCCATATAGCGCCATCGGCCCTTCTGGCTGACACCAGTAGGCGGTAGGTGAAGTGTCTTGCCCAAGGACACAACGACCGGGACTGTCCGAGCCAGGGCTCGAACCGGCAACCTTCCGATTACAAGGCGAACGCCCAACTCTTGAGCCACGATCACCCCTTATGACATCCAAATTCACTTCTGTCTTGAAAAGTATGCTTAAAGAAACAGCTGACTATATCAAATACTCATTAAATCAAAATGTTGTTATCCTTCATTTTGAAAGTTGTATGCCTTTGGATGGGTTAACTGATATCTTTGACCCTCTTGTTTCTTATTGTCCCCCCACTGTTAGAAATCATGAAGTGTTTTTAGATAGTACTCCTAAATTAGAGAAGGATGTACCACAGATGCTGACACCAGTTTTTATCAGTTATATGGAATTTCAATTCAATTCACTTTTATTTATATAGCGTCAAATCACAACAGCAGTTGCCTCAAGGTGTTTTATATTGTAAGCTAGACCCTACAATAATACATATGATTATTGGTTTTTTTTTCTGTATATACAGAAAAAAAAACCCAATAATCATATGACCCCTGTTGCAAGCACTTTGGTGACAGTGGGACTAAAGCAATTCTTTGCATTTGGGTCTTGAGCACCTGTCTCTCCATCGCTTGCAGATAATCCAAAATGATGCTGCATGTCTTTTAATATGTATTAGAAGGGCACATCACTTCAGTTTTAGCAGGTTTGCCTGTCCATTTTCATATTGATTATAATATTCACTCAGCTATTTGACAAAGCTCTTCAATGTATATAACCCCAAAAGAGCACTTAGATCATCGGCCCAGATACTGTTAGTCCTTCACATTTTTATCTTGGCTTTTAATTTAAGTTCAGTTTGATTCCCACCGGGTTTTGTATATTGTGGTCTGTTGTTAATTTAATTTCTTTTTCTAGTTCTTCTTTTTCTAGTAACTAACTTGTAAATCCCTTTGGTCAACCTTGTTGCTTTGGTCTACCTCACTCTTTTTGAGCTCTCCAGTAGCTTCCCATAGTCTGCTTTTTATGCTTGTCTCTATCCTTTTATTGTTTTGTTTTTGTTTAGGCTGCTGGGGCTTCCCATGATAAACTGAGCATTTCTTCTTCACTCATCTCTTTACACTCTTCAAATTTAATCATTTAATCATTAATCATTAGTTATTATTCATCTCAAGCTTTTTCCCTTGTGTACTATTTCCACTTTTGTTTGTAAATAAAGTCTTGTTACACATGATTCCTGCGGCCCTGTCTGTTTCTGCATTTGGAAACGTGGGAGTTTTTCCTTCCCACTGTCACCATCTGTGACATTATTGGGGTTTTCTCTCTGTTATCTTATAACATAAACTGCCTCTAGGCGAATGCTGTGATGGAGATGGAGCTTAAACTATAGGCTCTCATGCAGGTCTAAAAAGAAGTAACTGTGATGATCCAATGCTTTGCATTGCTCCAAACTGTGACACTACACTGCACAGCAGAAGAATCACTACAGCTGCTCTGCAAAGGAATGTATCCTGATGTGATGGATGTGAAGTGTCAGAATATCTGCCTGTGTCTCCCTTTGCTCCATTTGGCCACTGAAGAGACATAAAAAAATCTGATCAGTCTGTAACCTTAGCTGAACATAATAGACTTATTTCAGGTAAATTACCCTCTATGGTGTTCATACCACTTAAGTATGCTTAAAGAAACAGCTGACTACATCAGTCAAAGCAAGGATTACAATAAGGCCCTTTTGTTACGTTCAGTAGCAACTGAGAGCTATCACATGGCAGTCTTTATCCTTTTATATTCACGAAAGGCACCCTTTTCTCATCTGAAAGACAGACTTTCCCAAGTTACAGAGGCAATGTGTAGTGAGGCATCCATAGTAGCAGCATAAACTAAATCTGATAAATCTGAAAATACCTCCTGCATTACCTTTTTGTTAGTGATGAGCGATGAGTAAGTGCGGTAGTGTTCCTATTACTATGTCTCTCAACTGGTATCAACATATCGTATTGACTAATTGTTAGTAATAAATCAAACTAATGTTAGGTTATGGCTCTTAAGCTAGCATAATAGCATTAGGTGCAACTGCTGAATTAAATTCTTAAACTTTTAACTAAGGGGTTACTATTTTCTGAAAAAAAGAAAAGAAAAAAGAAAAAACTACCACTACCACTTACCACATCAACTAGAACATCTTATAATTTTGTAGGCCCATACATAGATCACTGGAGTGCTAATTCATCAGCTAATGCTAGCAAGCTCAGTTTGCGTTTCAGCCATACACTGTACATGCACAACACACACACAGAGCTATTAAATGGGTCCTAATTGATTTAAAAAAATACTAAAAAACTGCAGCATAAACTTCTTGAATAGTTGAGAAATCAATTTCATTGATTCAAATAAGCTGAAGTAAAGTTTTAAATGTACTTCTAGTATTTTCAGATATCTCTTTTCTTCTACATGCGTACATGCATAGAAAAATGTACACAGCAGTTTTAATATTGTAGTGACAGTGGTTCTAATGTTTGTCCTAGATCAACATTGCATCTGACCAGTCGCGTTTTTTCCAAGTTGCAAAGCTAACTCTAACAAACTGCTGATGTCCATGCAGGAAAAAATACAAAAAATGGGGTGGGTAGTATTGGGTGGTTAGGGTTTGGCTCTGTAGGTAGGGTTTGGAATATGGGGTTAGGGTTACGGTTTGGTGAGTGGTGTGGTGTGGTGGCTTTTCCATGTCGCCAAACTATGACATCACTACAATTTAACTGGTCACTTGCGGTGTTGAATCTGGACATGCATGAGATTTGTTGATCCAGGAACAACACCTGCACTACCATATCAGATTGTACATGACAGTGTCAACCCCTTGTTAGGATAGTAAAGATGAACATAAGTGCACTGCTCCTTTTTGCGGGGAGAGCTACTGTGTCCATAATGTTAATTTAAATGCTGCTTTTTTATTGTTGGACTCTGAATTGAGCCATTAATGATGCCATCATGTTGTGTATCTATATGTGTAGGGAAACAAAAAACAAACAAACAAACAAAAACTCAACTAAGCCCTATTTAAGGAAGAGGCACCAAATGTTTAAACTTTGCATCAGATTTTTACTAATGAATTAATACATAGAGTTTTTATGACTCAGTGATCATTGTAGTTACAGTTTTGGCTTTCTCCCAGGTCAGTTAAATAGGACCTTCAAAATAACTGCCCGAATAACTGTCTTGAGGCATTATCAATATGGCAGTAGAATAGTATGGCTTGGTGTGGGATCAACCTTAGAACCAAGGTGTAAATCTAAAACATTCAAATTTAGCTTGGGCAGCCAGATTTATGTCAAAGTGAAATAACCATTCGAAGTGGTTTGGGAAGTTGAGGAGCTGTGCAGAGGGATGTTTGGACTTTGGTCAGCCTGGTGCCTTAACTTGATAAGCAGCAGAAAATAAGGGGTTGATGGATGGCTCTTCTGACAAAGAAAACATAATCTGAAGGGTATGTTCTATTTCATTCTGAGAAAACTAACTTGTTCTCCCCTAAGATCTCAACAGCTGATCTCACCAGCTGGATCAGCACAGTTATCAGTCGAGAGAGTATTTAATCAGAGGAGCACTTATCAGTCATAATTTATTCAGTTAAAAGTTCATGTAAAACTCTTTTTTTGGTTTGTGTTATTTGGCATTATTGAATTATGCAATTCTTTTCCAGACCACAATGAGAAAAGATAAATTTGTGCTCTCCACACGCAAGGCTAGAGGTAAGGGAAAGGAGTGAAATAAGCTTTAGAATCCCCAATTCCCTGCACTGACAAATTGCAGGCTGTGAGCTCAAACTGCATTGTTCTAATCTGCCCAAATGAACCCTGATGAGAAAACGGTTCCAGAGTCTGAACAAACCCAAGCTGGGGGCAAATATACTTTCACCAAAAAGATAAGCAAATACCATTTTATAGCGGTACTTGTTTCATTTACACATTTAGCTGTCAGCAGTCCTACATGTCAGCATTTCAAAATGACAAACTAATCAAGTACCATGGGAACAGGGAAACCTGCGAGCCATCTGTAGCTATATGGAGATCAGGTCTGGTAGACTAGGAAAGATACTCTCCGTGCCTCACTCTGTTTCTAATAAGTCATCAAGTACCGTCCTACAGGCCTCCTGAGTTGTTAAGCTCTTGCTCAAACATGATCCTTGCCATGTTGGTGATTTGCAGGACAATTGGTCCACCAGGGATGTGAAAAGGTCAGGCTGAGGTGCTTGTTCGGTCCCATGTGCTAAAGCTGTCACACAAGCAGCTCTAATCTCCCTCTAACCATGCTACTGGCCACCTAGCCAGGAAACAAATTTTACTTCACTTTTTCCCAGAAGACATGTGAAAACTCCTGCTTGGCTTGGTTTGAACTGCAGTGAGACACAAAACTCGAAATGACTATCTCAGTATTTAAAACCGCATGCAGTTTGCTGTGTTGACAAAAAAAAGTTCCTAATTGTTTATTTGTTGACAAAAGACAGCAGGAAATCAGTTATTATATCTGGTACTTAAGCAACATGGCCGCTGTGTTTCAGACTTGTTTAACTACTAAACTGTTGGAAGACCTCATTTGAAAGCTCAACATAGATGTCCTTGTGCTCTGGTAACACAGTCTCATGGCAATCAAGAGCTATTGAGTCTGTTGAATTATTTTGCTCAAAATAAATTCATCCCAATCCCCTGTTTTGTTCTTGTTTGTTTGTTTGTTTGTTAATTTATCAGGTTTCACTGAATAAAATGTACTGATACTTGTCAGGGACAGAACGACATCTTTCTGGGTTAAAAGGCAACAAAAATAAATTATGTTTAGAGGCTGGAGTAGTTGGTGGTCATTTTTTCATTCTCCTTAGAGTTTAACTTGAAGCCAATTATTTTTTGTCAGGAATTGGACACTTTAGGTGGAAATTTAACGCTTCATCACTAATAGCAGTCCGAGTGCTATGAGAGAGAAAAAATTCTAGGCAATCTGAAAAACTTGAAGACTTCAATCATGGTTAACTTAGTGGCTCCAATAGTTATTAGTAGAAAATAGAAATTAGAAAAGTTAGGTATTGGTGCTATATAAAAAAATAAAAAAAAATCAGGGAAAATCATCTTTTCCCCATAAATCTGTGATCTTTTCGCAGTGCACACATCATGAGTCTACCAGCAGAACCTAAGGAAGGGAAAATTAAAGATGTTTACCCAGCTCAGTAGTTGGAGATGTACAGCCTAATGCCTGCAGCTTTTCATCTAACAGCTTACTTTGGCTGTTCCTTGTTGTTCCATGACCACCTTTAATGTTACTGTAGCTGGAAGCTCACTGGCAGGAATTACCCTATTTGCATGCTGGTCTTAGACTGAAGGATGTTTGAAGCCTTCACCTCAAGCTTCATCACAGTGCAGCACTCACTCAGATAAGGGGTTTTAGCAGGATTCAGCTTGTATGACATAAAGCAAATGTATAGAGCTTTTAGCAAATTTCATACAGGAATATGTGCCAAATATATAGCCAAGTATATAAATGTTACTATTTTTTACTATTATGTAAAAACAAATAAGCAATAGGCACTGTTGGACATTGTTTTACAAGTTTTATTTTACCAATTGATAGCTATTCTAGTCCAGAGAGTAGGCCTACAAATGACACTGATTGTGCATAAGTAACACACAGAACTCAAGAAAACGTATCACTTTTCGCACAGTTCTTAAATTTTACCCATTCACACTTAAACAGGTGATTTCAATTAAATTTAACATATTTTCCATACACAAATTACACAGAGCTTAGCATCTGTCTTGGAGCAATTGATGAGTGATTGATCAGTGTATGTGTGAATTTAATCATGCTACAGTTTTAGACAGAAACTGCAGGTACACATATACAAATACTGTATATACAATCAATAGTAGTGACTCACCCATCCAAATGATTGAATTCAGCGTTCCAATCACTTCCATGACCACAAGTCAATAAAATCAAGCAGGTAGGCATGCAGACTGTCACTCTCAGGAGCTCAGTGAATTCCAGTGTGGTACTCTGATAAGATACCACCTGTGCAACAAGTCCAGTTGTAAAATTTCCTCACTACTAAGTATTCCACAGTCAATCCCTTAATCTGCTTGCTGCAGAACATGCCACTGTTGTAACCATTACAGCGCAGACGAAACATGTATTGTTTTCCACTATAATGTAAACATGTAAAGGTAATTTCAACATATAATGCACCAAAAGTAGTGCTATTGCAAAATTGGATGATTACCCCTTTTTACCTCTGATTAGCATTGATAAAGAAATTACTGACAGACTGCTGCCTCAAAATAATTTTGTTTTCAGGCAGTTTTCCAAAACATACATGTAAGCTAAAATTTACTCCATATGGATTATTTGGCTGGAACAAAGTGTAATATATTCTAAAGATGTCAAATATTTACCACCACGGTAAGAAAAGTGCATGTTGTGATGAATTACATCTTGAACGACAGCTGACTGTGTAAGAAACATAAAAAGACTGTGATGTAAACATTCATGTCATTTCGGCTTCACTGACAGCATGTCTGCCTTTTCACAGGATGAACTACAGTTTCTCCTCATGTGTTTTATAGGCTGCCATAACTATTAATACCCACTATGACTATTTTGGCTATGTTTTGTTTCTTGGGGAAAAAACACACACCGGCACCTGCAGGGCTACAGATGAGTTTCCTGATGTAAGGAGGCTGGATGTCCCCAACCTTCATATGACCAGGCATGACCCCCAGTGTCTTTTCCCCTTGCCCATACATTTTGAGTGAGGGATGATAGGTTCTTATTTGGCAAGCCCGTTTAGCTCCCGCAAAGCCGCTACTGGCCTTTGGCTGGAGGAACCTCTAAAACACAAGCCCTTCTGAACAGGGGTCTGCGTATTAAAGCGCAGGTTTTGCAGGAGGCATCCCTTTTTCTGTGACAGTCCCTGCCCTAGAGCTTGACGTGGTGTCAAGCCCAGGTGCCTCGGTGGCTCAGCTCCTCTCTGCATTCCAGACAGGTCAGATCCAGGCTCTGACAGGCTCGGTCTGTGGGGAGAGGCTGAGTCCAGACGCTGCTTTGACCCTGCTGCCCTTCTGTATGTTGTTTACCTTCAGGTGTTGGCACCTGCTGAAGGGAAAAAATAAAACAGGGATGTCTGTTTCTAGCTTTCCCAGACAGGAATCAGAAATTGACAATCCTGGGGCTCAAAGCACCTCAGCCAGACAATGTGGGCCCTGTGGGGCTGCCAAGAACTGACTGGAGCTTGACCATAGCTTAAGCAGGTTCTCAAGGCCAAAGACCCCTGGATCCATTTTTTTTTATTGGGCCAAGAAAAAGAATATTTTAATCAGTTGAATTATCTCTTTTGAAGCTTTAAGAAAAAGAAAAACACATTTGACAAAGTGTAATCTTAAACTTGTGTTTTAATTCACATGTTTTTCAAGTGTATACTGAGCAGCTGTCAGGTCAGGCAGCATTTTAATTAACTTGAGCTACAAACAAACCTTCAATTACTTGGAGAAATAAAAAGCTAAGAACCCTGCTGTGGTAGTGATCTCTGCAAGCTCACTCTATAACTCTCTGTGCGGGAAAGCCCAAACTGCCACCTTGTTCCACCTTACTTTGTTGCTTTTTTTTAAAAAAAAATGTTATCTTTATTTGATATAATTTTATAGCATTTTGTCTAACAATATGGCATCTAAATGAGATGGAAAATACAATGCAGATTTAAATACATTTGGCCTCTCAAATGGAAGGTTATAGAGACTGGACAGCAATTGCAGAAAACATACTTCCTTTACTGCTCACGGCTTCTTTCTTACCAAGAATTAGTGCATGAGTAATTATGGTACAGTAGCGTAATTATGCATAGTCTTTTAAATGACGGACAAATCTGTTGCATTATGTTCATTGTTTTGCAAATGCGGTTGATGATTCTGTTATCTGTCTCTTGCTCTGCAACACCTGTTTTGTATACTTAAAACAAACTGTGACATCGGATTATGAGTGTGGCAATCAGCTGAATTATGAATGCTATTCAACCTCTGAAAACAGTCAGCTAATGGCTGTCCAAGGGTGATTTTTACTTTTCATAGGCATAGGCTGAATGTCAGCTATGTGGGTGGCTCACGCCAAACCAGATCTAAGTGTGGATTTTGACTTTATTACTCTCTGACTTTGGTGTGCAATGAAGTACTGTAAGAATATTCACAAAACAGAGATATTCTATTCATAATGCTTTATACTATGCTCCTAATTAATGACAGTAAATAGATATTTGCAGTGTAGTTTAGAACCTAGTTTTCACATCATTTTTATGGTGACATTCATCATCACATTAGTGTGGTTTTACTTTTTTAGCTAATGCTCAGATA
Organism: Simochromis diagramma; assembly: GCF_900408965.1. Classification (NCBI taxonomy): domain Eukaryota; kingdom Metazoa; phylum Chordata; class Actinopteri; order Cichliformes; family Cichlidae; genus Simochromis; species Simochromis diagramma. The sequence continues at coordinate 2,200,548 of NW_024386757.1, read as the reverse complement.
CAACCATGACACTCAGGAGGAAGATGTTTGAATTTTACTTTAATCTATTAATCGGCAAATATACCAGTTCACATGGTTAGCAGTGACAGCTTTATAACACTATAACACTATTGCTGTTATTGTCTTTTAGGGTGATGTTTATTACTATTACAGACCTCGGCAGGCACCATTATTACAGTATGACTGAGAAAAATCACCCATGCTTTACTGCTGGGTACGTGTAAAAACCACCATAAAAGGGCCAGAATGCCTTGTCTCTTACATCCTCTCACAATTTGGAGTAAATTATTGTCAAAGCTAACATGCAGAAGTAGGGAATAAGCTGTGTCTCTACCATTATATACTTGTAAAAGCCACTGTGTAGTCTTCTCCAACAAACTGGCCCAATAGCACTTGTGTCATAGTCTTAAACAAAGACCAAAGGTGAGAAAGTAGAGCTGTTCTTGGATTATTCTCTTTCTTTTGTTGTGGTTCAAAAAACAAAACTATCCTATCTCAGCAAACATATTCATCCTGGAGTCAAAGTCAATAACCCATTAAATGTATTAAAATAGCCTCTTCACTCGTTCACTGTTCTCTTATAGATAGAAAATAGCTCCTTAGTTTTATTTATTGGTTTCTATCAGAAAGTAGTTGGTATGTGTCAAAGTATTTTTTTCCCTAACATATACTCCTACACAGAACAAGAACCATGTTATACGCCAAGCATTGGATGTCATGACTCACAAAGAGAAAGAAAAGGAGAAAAATCCCATCTAGAAAGAAATATTAAGCAGATGCATAGAATCAGGAAAATCCCCCAGGATGAGCCGTTATGGTGTGAAAAGCTCTCTATGGTTATGAGCTGAGAACACACTGCCTTTATTAAACATGGGTTTCATCTATGGCAGATCTAGAAAGGTATTTCAGAGATGCGCCACGGGTTACATCTCACTCAGATCCTCCTTTACAAGATATTCATTGCTTTTAAACCGTCGCAGAGGAGAAGTTGTGCTCTAAATCTTGCCCTTAGTATTCCAAGTTCATGTTTGATGTCATATTTACTACTTGATATGTGGTCAGTGCACACCTGAGCTCTAACAGGCTTACATTTCTCACCAATGTCACAGCCGCTGAATCCAAGAGTCTCTTTGAGCAAAAGTAAGGTAAGTGTACGTGAATCCTCAGTTTCCTCTGTGAAACTGTGAATATTGCACTTTTCCAAGGAATTCACTTTATCTGCTTTATTACAACTTAAATTTTGACTAGTTATTCAAGGCAGTAATTCCTATTATATCTGCTGACTAAGGCCCATATAAATAATCTGATATGACCACAGTACGAATAATATTTTAAGGTACACTAGGTACAGAAAAAGTCAGACTGTTTATCATCTGCTTGGATCAGGGCTGAAATATGTTACCAACTACTGAAAGGTTTGGTCTGAAATTTGTGTCTGTAATGCAGAATTCAATCTGTAGTTCCTAGTGGTGCCTCAGAAGTTATACTTTTTCCATCCAATCTGAAATGTACCATCTGTACATTTTAAAAGGTCTTTGTGAAAGACACAAGAAACCAAAAGCTATTTTTGTGTGCGTAATAGAAAATATGCTGCATGTATTTATAGCTCCACAGCTCCTTACAGGTGTGACTGGTCAACAAAACCAGTAAGGCGCCCAAAAAATGCAGTTCATTTGCTCTAATTTTTCTCTATCACTTCTGGAAAAATGACATTGTGGGTTCAGAGTACATGGATGGATGGGTGAAATTCTCCTGGTCCTTTCTCGATAAGTTACTTTTTAAGTATTAAAGTGATTTCCAGTAACATTAAACAGAACTAGTCAAGGTCTGGTTTACAGCAAACAATCTTGCAACAAAAGGGAAATAGTCCATATCAAATTATTAGTTATATTTAACGATCAAATTCAAATCCAGCAAAAAAATTGGAAAACACAGAATTCATTCAGTCAGAAGCTTTTGACTGCTAATATCAGACCATAAAGACATTAGTCTTGCTCTTAATGATCATTGTGAAATCCTTGTGTAACTTAATCCGTGAGTGGGTTATTGTGATATGCCAAACTTCTGCTATAGGGCTCAGACACTCCAGTGGAACTATTGTTTTTAGATCCCTTCCTGGAAGTCTTGCAATGACATAGTTACTCTTTGTACTCCATAGGTTAACCACAAACCTCACATAAACATCAATTCTTATTTGAAACTTACCTGTGTTTCCTGTGTGAAAAGCATCACTAGACACGAGACATGGTTTGCTTCTATGACTGAGCAGTTTTCCTCAGTTTTCAGTTGGAAAGGCCAGAACTTTGTAGCAAGGTGAACAGACATCTTGAGATGTCTGAGGGCAAATATGAATTCACCAGCACAGAGCGTATTAAAGATGCACAAGGTTTTTTTTGCTTGTTTTTTTTTGTCCACATCATTTTGTCCCTGTTCAGCCTTATTCACCAATTTGCCTCCCTGTGACTACATCCACTTCCCAAATATTACACTCAAGCTGAAGGATGACTGTTATCCATAATAAATCATAGTATTGGATGACACATTTAACCTTACTGTTTTGTAATGTGATTTTAACTACTGTTTCTGCTGTAAATGAATCTGTTTTGCATTGCTTTGATGACATGATGACATGACAGTGCTTTGATGTCATATCCTGCCATTATGTGTCATATTCTTGTCATAACATGTCACACGTAATACCACCCTACGTGTGCACCACTCAGGCAGTACCTAAAACAAATTATTAATATACAATTGTGAGAAAATGGCTGATGCAAACTATTGTTTAAAGCTATTATTATTTACACTTTGTAGTCCATATTTTCATTGACAGCAGCTCTCTGATGTCTGTTTGTCTGTTTCTTTTAAAATGTCACTTCCTTGCAAATTGTCCTGAAAGTTATTTAAACACTTTAAAACTTTTGCTTATAAGCCCATGTATTCTATATTATTTTATGCTGAATAAGGACAGGCTGGTTGTTAGATGTTACATTGTGAGAAGTTTTGGAGAGGTGACAAAACTTTTGTTTTTCGCCCCTAATTATACCTAAGTGAGAGCTTTCAGACCACCTAGTATTATCCTCCAACTCTGTATCAAAGCACAATAAGTTCACCATAAACATGTCTCTATTTGAATTCTCCCTTGCTCCAAGCACAACCTCAGCAAGCCCTGACTTGGCTTTTTGAAAGCTATACAGGGACTTTGGGACTGCTGCATCTAGTCTGGTCTGTAAGAGCTTACGGAAGAACTACTGTATCCAATCTCAGCTAACCCTGCGGTTTCGCCAATATGTGCAGATGACCTCGGGATTTAATATCCTTATTTGCCTATTTAGTTCAAGACATGCAGCCAACGCCAAAGTTGTTAAGGCAAAGCAGTGATTTATTTAACCAATTAAACTTGGGGATAATTAGGTGGAGACAATGAGGGAGCTGTGTTGGGAATTTGTCCAGTATGCAGAGGTTAATGATAATCCTCTCTGAGATAAGTGCTATGTGACCAATGGGAGTTCATAGTGGAGTGCCTGTTCCAGCAGACATCACTGGGGTCTCTGAAGTGCATAAATTAGTATTGGCCAACCCTTTGACTTATATAATGTAACTCCCAGATGACATGCTCATTACTGTAATATCTTCTCTACACGACAATACACCCTTCTTATTTGATCGTGTTTATTTCAACCTGAATAGCTCTGGTGTTTTTCTTTCCGTTTTGCACCAAATTGTGAATAATGGAACATGAAAATGCAATTATTCTCTCAGCGCACATGGTGAGTATGAATTCATTCAATACAGAGAAATGAGGCCTTCAGTAACTAAACATCACTGATTTGCTTTTGCAGAGTTTAACATTATTGACAGAAATGTGTGCAAAATTATTAGTGTTCTTTTTTCTGCATTTGTTCTTTCCACAGAATTTTGGGTAATCACATTTAGTGAAATAATAATATCAAATGCAATCCCATTCAGAGAACTGTGTCAAAGTTTAAGTTACTCTTATATAATCAGAATTAAAAGCCAATTATAGTATTTAAAATAATTGTGGGTAATTTAATTCATTAGCTGACAAATGCGCAACATCCTTACAGTTGTATATTATCACTGCTGCAGTGAGCTGAAAGCCTGGCATGCTTTATTTGGATTGCAACAACCCTGTTTAGTTTGACGGTGATTCATTTTTGACATTGTGTAAATGGCATAAAAATCATCAAATCAGCATGCAGGCTCTTAAATTGTTAGCATGTTGGCACAGAGTCACTTTTGTTTTGTAGTTTAAAATCATCCTTCTCAGCATTATGTTTATTAGTGAGCCCCTTGTGTCTGCTTGAACATGTGTCCCTTATATTATGTAACTGAGCTGTCCATGAATGTTCTTTATGCAGTGTTGTGTACTGTCATCATGCACAACAAAAAGCAGCTAGTATGCCCAATGCCCACATGGGGAATAAAAATGATGTTAAAAATAAACCATATTTATTTTTACCTTATAACTACAGTAACAAAAGGTATATACTTTAAGAATAGTAAGAGGATGCAGGCTGTTGGGCAGCCTTGAATTCCACGGCTCTCTACACGTATCCTGTGAATCCAGTTTATTTGTCTCGCTATGAATGGTTTGAAAAGCAGACATGGTGGATCGTTCCCACCTGCTTGGAAAGTGATTTGCTGCCCAATGTGTAGAAGCTCAAGTATTTCAAATTGTTGTTTACAACTAAGGGTAAAATATAACATTGACAGGCAGACTGATGGAGTGTCACCAGTAGTGATGGCACTCAACACTGTGGCAGACTTGCAAAGCTTTCAATTTGCCCTTCGATCTACCTCACATCCTTTACCTATGGTAATGAGCTTTGTGTTTTGAAGGAAAGAATAGGATTGTAAATACATGGAGCCAAATACATCAACCTTAAAGATAAAAAAGGAGATGAACCCCAGAACTGCTTTAGTTCCTTTCCTCATGAAGTGATGCAGGTATTGAAATGTATACTGAGGACTAAACAGAGCTGCCACCAGTATTCATGCAATGTTAGTTGTTGGCATTTTTGGAAGTCTTGGAATCTTGAAAATCCTTTGAACTAAGTATAGCAAACTGTATTGCTGATTGACATATGAGGGAGTGGTGAATACAGCCATGTGAAAAAGAGTCTTTCACTGGACTTTGCATAGACTCCTATCAAGGCTAAGTACATCCTTACTATGTACTCTGGAATTAAGAGGTTAAGTAGTAGTTGTGTACTACTAATCAAATGCACTTAATTAATTGATCATCAGCAAGTTTGACCACCTTCATAAAAGCAAACATTTTTATATTTTGCTAATCTGGTACATCCTACTGTGTGTTAACAGAATGCTACAATCTTCCCAGTAGCAGATGTCCCAGTAAATTTACCTCAAGGTCAGACTGTGTAATGATCAGAGAAATCGCCAACTCCTGGCTCTAATGCTGATGGGATGTGCCAAAAAATGAGAGTGACTCAACTTTCTATTGTATTTTAAAATAAAATGGTGGTTATTAGAATGTATTTTAGCACTTAAAAACCTCCTTACTAGGCCTAAACAAGCAGTAGCCATAGCTTTATCAATAAGAACCTTTAATGGTTAAGAACCAATAACTGATTTTTATTATACTTCCCTGTGAATAAGCTTCAAATGAGGCTATCATTTGAAATACAGTGTGGTGTCATTAGGCTTTTTGAAACAAAGAATAAGAATAAGAATAATAGAATAAGAATACTGAACTACTGAACAATACTGAATATATGAAGAGCATAAAAGCTGATTTGTAGACTTGTAGTCAAGGCCTCCTAATCCAAGACCAAGACAAGAGCAAGACCAAGACAGACTGAGTCAAGACCAAGGCTGAACCAAAAAAAGTCTTTAAACTGCAGCCAGATGCTGCTTCGTTTATGGGTGTCAGGCATATTTATGTGTTTTTGTGATGCACTCGCACAGCCCTCCTCACCGCTGTCTACTGTCTCACTCACTTACTGAGATGACAGACGCATGCTCCACTTGACTGTCGCGTCTCTCACCCTCTCTGTTTTTCACATAATGATATTATCCTATATCCTTGCATGTGATTTGCCACAATATGGAGGGATTGGAGCATAGCTGAGCCACTGTGTGAGAGCTGAGCAGCGAAAGGAAATTAAGTGAGGAGCCGGCTCTCGCTCAATGGGAGTCGTGTCATGGATACTGTTGACTCCAAATCTCCCGACCACTATGCTGATCTGAGACAGCAAGACAGCAAGACAGAGACAGCGAGACCAAGACAAGACCAAGACCACGGAAAAGTGGTCTCAAGACTGGTCTCAAGACCGGTCTTGAGACATCCAACTCTACTGATCTGTTGGGTGCAGTAGATAATTATTACCAAACTATTATTACAGTTGCATTGCTGTTGCTACAACTATAACACTTAGTTACCCACTGAATTATTGTATTATTGTTGTACAGTTTATGATTTTTTTAACCATCACCGGTCGTAACTCTGCGCAGAGCGCTGTCAAGGCTTCTCCAAGGTGTCTGGAACACGTCATTAATTACAGTCTCTCGTTGTCCCCACCTTAGCAGTGAAATACCATTATGTGCTAATGACTAAGCAAACATGTCAATACCTTGTCCCAGCTGTTGAGGATCTACAGTATTAACACCTCTGCAACCTAAGTGGTGAGTCACATCTTGAACCAAATGAAGGAAGTGTCCGCCCTGATTTCCTGTTACAGACTTTACAAACAAGGATAAACACCACTTAAAAGCAACAGATGGACTTGAGTCAGAGCAGACAAGTGAGTAAGGGTGTAGAGATGCATCACAAGTGAATCAACCACTGTTACATTTCAAATACAGGTTTGGACTGGTCTAAAATAAAGCAGGGATCATGACATCATGGCGTTTTGCATTACTCAGATAAACAGGGTGCACCAGTCTGCTCATGATGACAGGTTATGTGATGCTCTGCTGAGTACTGATTCTTAACAGACACACTCCAAGTAGTATATTTAAATATACTACTGTATCCACAGGGCGCACACACATGGATATGGCGGAAGGAGCGGAAACCACAGGTAAAAAGAGCAGTGAACTGGGATAAATAACTAGGTGTGCATTAAGCTGTGAAAATGTTCCACATTATCATTTTCAGGTCAACTGAAAACGGCTGCATCTTCTCTTTTTTGTCCTATTTACAGGCAAACAACAAAGCTGCAGCTCAGTAAACATCTGGTAAGGTGTGAAAAAGAACAAAATCTTATTTCATGGTTCGGATGTTGCCTGACAGTACAATGTTTATAATGCATACTTACACATCCATATGCTGTAAATATCTCAGTTCCTACTTTGGCAACTTCTTTGAAAGAAAAGGATAACAATAACAGAGAGAGAGAGAATTTTTTTTTTTAGTAGTTGCCCGATCATTTGATCATGATTAGATCATAAACAAAAACTAAATCCATCAATCTGAGATGTTTCAGTTCTTGTCTGAACATGCAGACACTGCAGCTTTCATCAGACTAGTATGCGTCTGCAATGCAGTTTTGCCAGCATAGCAGTTTTTGTCTTAGTTTCAGGATTGCAGAGTTGGCAAAAGTGTAGACGTTATATACTTAAGTATAAATACAAATACTAAAATTAATATAAATATAAAACTTTTTTACTCAAGTAAAGTTAAAAAAGGACAGACTCTGAACTGTACTCAAAGTAAGAAGCAAAAATGTAGCTCTTTGTAGCATGTTTCTACTAAGTTTTCTACTAAGTATAGTAGAAACAGAGTATTTTCATGCAATCTTTTAGTATCATAGTATACTTTAGTTTGTTTTGTAGTTAAAGTTCCATATTATTAAAAAAAATAATTTAAAAAAATAACTTCATATCATGCACAGAAGTAATATCTGATTATAATATAACTAGGTCATTACATGAGAGCTTCAACTTTTAAAACTCCAGTTTATTTATAAACCTAGCAGTTTAAATATAACCTCTGTTCTTCCATTCCTGCCTTGTGTTTCTTGCATTTTTTTCAATTTCTTAGTAAAGTTATCTCATATTCTTTTCTATACCGCAGCTATACCTTCAAGTAGTTAGAAATGTTGAGTTTAATATTACCTGCTACAACACTCACTTTATGGTCATGTGACCACAGCTTACAGACTTTTGCATTACCAGTACTGTTCCATATTGTTCAGACCCACTTTAATCAACTTTAATTTAATATAGCATTTTGAATTATGCATAAATTATATGGTTTTGGTCCTATTACCTCATTGCATGTGATAAACCCATGCAGAGCTGGGAAATAAAAAACTTCCAACAGAACCTAAAGTAACAACGCTGGTTGTTGTGGCCATCCTCAATATCATTAAGCTGCTTCTAAAACAGAATGTTGGCCCACAGTCAGGCATACTCAAGCTCTCCTGTTTTCAAATGCAGAAAGCAATAGTAGTTTGTCTTTTGCTCTGGAGATCCACTTTAAGGTTGATGGTCCCTCTACCTAGAAATGTTATGATCATTTAGGGCATGTCAGTCAAGAGAAATTCTTCCTTTCATGCTGTGTCTAGTTTACTGTGAAACACCAAGCTGATGTTTTTTTGGGTTTTTATTGTTTTTGGGGGTTTCTTTTTTTCAATTTGGGGAGACTGAATCTTAAAAATTGTGTTTTAAAAAAGTTCAGTTCTGAAAATCATTTTAGTTTGGGGGAGAAACTGAGGGGGGAAATGCATTTGCAAATTTACCCAGTTTAATGTGGATTTGCTTGGTAGGGAAGTCCTGGGAGAAGTGAACCTTTCCTTCACCTGCTGCAGAAAATGTTTCATAAACAGCTCTCGACCTTCAGGCGGCCAGTTTCTATAGGTCAGGCTGCACCAGCCCAAACAAACAAAGGAAGTGCTGTGGGAGGAGGAGCTGCATGCTTACTCTCAGACACACACAGGTTTCCTGACTGTAGGACTTCCTGAACACCTCACAGCAACAGGAATGTAGGCGAAGACATTTGAAAACATATAACTAGTCAGACTCCTTTTTAAAATCAGTAGATAAAGATGACTGACTAATGATAACTAATGTATTTATACATTATAGAAGAACAGGAAATTGCTGATGGAATGCTGTGATTTTGCAGGTGCCAGCTCACTCATTAATTCCAAGCACATTTGCAAAAAATAGCACGATCTGAATAAAAATGATTTGTCTGTTCCTTATGGCAGCAATTAAAAGAAATTAAATTATTGTAAGTCATAATCACCCAACAGTAGCTGGCCATGGTTATAATAGTCACTGACTTTCAACCCCCATTTTCTACCATCCACTGCATTTTTATTACTTAGTTTTTAGATTTGTAAGAACCAATCAAACCCATGAAAGCTAGCACTTTAGTAAATATCAAATTTGGATTGATTGATTTGTCTTATTTTGAAATGAAAGCACCGTTTAACTTGAGCCTCACTATGTGTTACACATATAAGAAGACTGATTCCCAGACCAATTTGATGATAGAGCTAAATTAACGCTATTAATGCATTAATAAAATTATCCATAGCCATAATGTAAAACAGCAATCAATAATCCATTGCATTAAAGCTCAAAACAACAACAACAACATAAAAGTATGTCATGTGATGTGGAGTGAGGAACCCAAAGGCAAACTTGTAAGGTGATCTTTTATTAAGGATGATTAAGTCAAAAACAATAAATCCAAAAACAAGGTAAACAATGACTAAAAGAAACACTGAACTCTGGGAGTTCCAGGAGTAACTACGGTGGCCACATAGAGAACACACTAGGAAAACCGAGCAGTATCAGAGACCTGCTCTGAGTATGATGTAATAAAGACCTGAGGCAAACTGAGGCTTTAAATACATTCTTGCAGTAATCAAAGTAAGTGGACACAGGAGGGTGGTGAAACAGAGCTGAAACTGATCAACACAAGACAAGGAAGTAAAATTAAACACAAGGCAAAAGAGATGAATGACTAACAGAGTAAAAGAGGAAGTGAACAGAATACAGAATATAGAGAATTTCATGCGGAACAAGAGCTCATAGAAGAAAAAATGTAACCAAGACTCAAAACCTGATAGGAACCTAAAATACAAAAAAAATAGTAAAAGACTCAACACCTGGAACTAAGAAACCATAGATACTAATGAATAAAAGGAAATTAAACCATGAGAAACAACCAAATTCAACTACAAACAGAAACTGAAACTAAGCACTAGTGATAACTACTAAGAAAAACAAAAAGATAAATTACACATAATACAAGGCATCAAACAGAATATGCGAAAAATAAGAACATACAATCAGAATAATAACTCCAAGAATTCAGAAATCCTGGGTTTAAGAGGCAAGACAGTATAAGCTGCAGGTTTTGTATTGTATAGCAAAGAACAAAACTAATATAGAATATGGCACATATTTTTCATTAAAACAGTACCTGGAGAATAAGAGATCAAATATTAATATTAACAAGGTAAATACAGTTAGAATATATGCATATAAATACATATAGAAATTACTTTTAGTTCTTTAAAGATTTAAAGCCAGGTATTTAGACTGTGACAGTTTACACAATTTTGTCTCTGCATGCCACCTCTGAGGGATTTGAAATAAATAAATCAACAATGGGGTTTTAACAAAAGCGGTTCATCAACTGACAGATTTTTTTATGTCTCTTTTTTCCCAAATGGTTCAAAAATTTCACATTTTGCTGACAAGTAAGTTAACGGCTAGGTGTGAGTTATTTCCCTGTTATTAACAAATTATAGTGCAGAAATAAAAGATCTGAATATCAATCAATTCCACCTGTTAAATTATCATTAGTGTTTGGCAGATTAACTGCAATGGCAGTTGCAGTTAATCTGCAACAGGCAATTCAAGCATTGTAAGTCTAAGAAAAGGAGGCTATTATTTGGCTGAAAAACAAAGAAAAATAGATGAGATGGAATAAGATACGTGGACATCCAGGTATTTGTATGGCTCCACCACATTAACATCCTGTCCCAGGAAAGATACAGAACTTGTAGCTGTCCTCTTCCTTCTGAAATCAATCATCATCTCTCTGGTCTTTGTAGGAAATAGTAAGATCATGAAATATCGCATTGTTTTAAGCACAATCTTAGTTCAGTACAGATGCTTATTAATTTATATTGTATTTACAAACCAAAATGTAATCAGTGAAATAAGCACAAATTATTAACCACATGGTGAACCTGCAACCTTTGGGCTCCATATTGTAGTGGATATCCCAGAGCTATTATAGCATTATGTCATATGTGTTACTATCCATATAATGAGAGTCAAGCACTTCAGATATCAGCAATCCACGCCAACCAACCACTAAATGTACATGAAGTGATACATAATATAGGATAGAATTAACAGAATGTTGGAGATTTTTGTCTACCTAAACTTTACAGTCAGTGGGCCAGAATAGAAAGTTTCTCATCAGATTACTGCTGGGAAAAGCCAGAGTCAATGAAGTCAAACAGTCATCATGCTGCGATAAGCCCCTCGGGGCTGACTCTCTGGGGAGCATGAATGTGCTCAGTAACATCTTATTATCTACTATAGAGTTACCTGATCGTGGTGCAAGGGTCGGGGGTATCAACATCACTGACAATGGTCCTCTGGGGATCGCTAAAAAGTCATATCATCTTTCATAGCAATCTGGTCTGTAGTTCTCTTGATGTTTGCTCAATCATCCCGGTAAGGAAAGCCTAAAAAGTTGATTCTATTCATCTGGACATAGGCTAGTCTGTAGTTAAGCGATACTGGAAGCAAAAGTTGGATGGACAGTACAGCTCATCAGGCAGCGGTGAGAAACATCCCTTTTCTTTAAATCTGTCCACTATTTTATATTTTCTCAGAGGCTATGTTAAAAAAAGGAAAAAAACACAAAAAACCCTGTCAAGATGGGTTTGGGGGAGGTTTATAGTGTTTAGAGAGTTAAAGCTAAATTGGGAACTACAGAAATTTTTGTCTTAGATATTCCAGCCAAATGGGCGACTAGGACACTGTTTACTACAACACATATATGCTGTCACAGTTTAGTTGTATTTTCTAAAAGTGATATTTGGAGACGAGGACAACCACACAATAACCTGCATGGAGATTCTGGACCTTGTGGCTCTATGTTTAAGTCGATAAACCTTTGAGTGAGTTTTTAGTGTTTTTCTTGAAAACATGATGTGGAATAAAATCCAATGGGTTAAAAAAAAAAAGGGAAGCTACAACATCAGCATCTGTGGGTGCTCTAATTCTAGTGATGACAAACTGGAGGTAGAAATAAAGTTGACAGGGATCTGATGGGATGTCTGTGCTGCTTAGTACTCTGAGACATCAAAAAGACGAATGATTGTGTGTGACAGATGTCGGTGTGGGATATGTAGTATTCTAAAAAAAATGAGTGTGCATTGCAATGGGAGATAAGTGGGGACAGAGTGAGGAGGAAAATGTGTCTGTTTGAGTTAATGCACTGGGTGGGTCGCAGAAGCTCACACTTCTGTGGCTGAGTTTCAGTGATGGGTCATGAAAGGAAAGAATGCTGAGAAAGATTCTTATCGGGATCTGAAAAGACATGCAATGATAACAACAAGTTATCATTGACTGAAAAGAACAACAATGGACAGCAACAGGTTTGGTTAAAAGGACTAGGAGGAAGTAAAACAAGTAGCAATAGGTTTATGAGACAAACAGGTGACAACAAAGTTGGAAATTATTAATAAAATTTTTTTTTTTGCTCTTGTATTTAAAACATCTATTACAAAGTTACCTCAAGCCACAATCCAGTTCCTGTTGTATGTAATGATAATGGTGAGAGAACACAAATAAATTAGGTGATGCAGAGTCACAAAGGTAGGAGGTGGGGGTGGGTGGAGGAGTCAATAAAACAGAAAAACTGTGTTTTTCCTCTTTCAGGTTCCTCTTTCAGTTTCCTCTTTAGTTCCGTTAACCACAATCATTTTATGACCTTGACCTTAGGTAACATCTTGGAATTGAGTACAGTGTTTTTGTAATGGCTAAGGCCAAAGCTGGCTCCTTCTTTACATAAACCAAAATGAGGGAAAAAATAGTATTTCTGTGTTACCAAAAAGGTCGGTAATACAAGAGACACTCATCAGGGTAATATTCATGTGGTAGAAACAAGAGGCAAGTGTGATTTTTCAGTCTGGAGGAATTGTTCTTCAGTCATCACTGTAGGTGCTTTTGGAACAAAGACTTCTGGGTAACTGCCTAACTGACTTGAGTGCTCCCCTGGGAGGTACATACATTAATGGCTTTGTGCTGCTAATAGCAACGCTAACATAACATATTATCAAGCCTACAGCTGGCATAGCAAAAAGTAGGCTACAACCCCAATAAGTGGGACGACACTATGAATGTAGCAGTGTGTTTGCAGTATGTTGTGACTTTCAAAATAACAACAAAGTTGTAAGGACACATTTTGTGTTCTTTTAAAATACGCTACCAGTCAAAAGTTTGGACACACCATCTCATTTAATGTTTTTTCTTTATTTTTACTACTTTCTACATTGTAGATACATAATGATGACATCAAATATATGAAGCAAGGTATATAGAATTATGTAGCAAAGATTTTAGACTTCAGAAAGTAGCCACCCTTTGCTTTGTTTACAGCACTGCAAACCCTTGGCCATCTCTCAGTGAGCTTCATGATGCAGTCACCTGAAATGGTTTTCACTTCACAGGTGTGCCTTGTCAGGGTTCATTTGTGGAATTTCTTGCCTTCTTAATAGGGTTGGGACCATCAGTTATGTTGTGCAGAAGTCAGGTTGGTATATAATAATAACTGAGTATGAGTCTGAGTCTTCATTAATCCCATGCAAACGTACACCCATTTGGAACAACCCTGACATACCACAGGTCCTGGTCCTACTTGGGCTCTCATGCTCTGGGGGGCCTCTAGATGTTTGGGGCCTGGATCTCCATGCCTGTTTCATGTCCTGGCCAGCAGGGCTATTGCTCCCCACACCCACTATTAGACACTTACATGGAGAAACCTTATGAATACAAACACGCTCACACACAGGTGTGCACATAGTTGTAACAGGTAAACAGGTACTCAGACACACACTATCTTGGTTGGCTGCTGCCTCTAAACATATTATGTATTATTAGTACTGCTCAGTAACAGTCAATATTTATTATTTAATGTAACTTGTGCTTATGTTGGTTGTTGCTGTGGTTTCCCAACTGTGTTGACTTCTTTTTTCACCAGGTGTAGATTTTCACTCTTTTCTCTCTATCCCTCTTCTCCTCTATTTTTCCTACCTTCTGCTTCTGTTAATTCTTTTCCCAACATCTCGTTCATTCTTCTTTCTCCACATCTCTACATCAACTGCTCAGAGGAGACTGTGTAAATCTAAGAAACCACTACTAAGGAAATGCAACAAGCAGAAGACATTTGTTTGGGCCAAGAAACTTAGAGACTTAGACTTAGAGCTTTTTATTGTCATTGTGCAGTTTCTTGCACAGCGAAATTGGGTAGCTGAACCACAAAGTTGCTAAAGTAAGAAGAAGAGAAACCAATGTACAACGAAGGTGGAAAATAAATAAATAATTAAATAAATAGAATAAAATAAAAAACAGTGTATATGTATACATATGTAAGTGGAACTATATACATGGTGTATGTGTAGGAAACATTGAAACAGACTGGGACCAAAATAATTGCACATGAGCCAAAAATATTGCACAGAACATGGAAAGACTGAGATATTGCACATAGATGATCAACAGCAGTGTCAGGGTGGATGTGTTGGGGAAGTCTTTACACACTCTTAGTTTGCATTAAGAGTTCTGACAGCCCACGGGAAGAAGCTGTTCTTTAGTCTGTTGGTTTTGCACCTGATGGATCTGAGCCTTTTTCCAAAGGGCAGGATGTTGAAGAGGTGGTGGTTAGGATGGAGGTGGTCCTTTATAATTGCCCTGGCTCTGGAGAGACATCTTGAGCTGGCAATTAAGTCCAGGGAGGGGAGTGGACAGCCGATCACCTTCTCTGCAGTTCTGATGACCTTCTGTAGTCTCTTCTTGTCAGCTGTTGTGCAACCAGTGTACCACACAGGGATGGCGTGCACCAGCACACTCTCGATAGTGGCACGGTAGAAGGACACTAGGAGTTCAGTCTGCAGCCTGTTCCATCGCAGAACCCTCAAGAAATGGAGGCGCTGCTGGGCTTTCTTCACTAGGGCTGATGTGTTTGTGGACCAGCATAGGTCCTTGGATATGTGGGTGCCGAGGAACTTAAAGGAGGACACCCTCTCCACATAGGCTACGTTCACACTGCAGGCGAAAGCGCATCAAATCCGATTTTTTGGACCCTATGCGACCCATATCCGATCATGGTATGACAGTGTGAACGGCACAAATCCGATATTTTCAAATCCGATCTGGGTCACTTTCGTATGTGGTACTGAATCTGATACATATCCGATGTTTTAGAAAGCGACTGCTGTTTGAACGGTCATGTCGCATTAAGTCCGTCTTTTACGTCACTGACACAAGACAGACGCCAATTATCAGCTCCGGAGAAGCGCCCGAGAAGACATCGCGAACGCTTCCTGGCCATCCAGTGTAGATGTTAGTGAATCTGTTGGGAAGACAACGTTGGGGAAACGTGAACATTTTATTTTCATGTATATTTTATGTACTGTATAATCTGCAGATTCTGACAGAAATCTGCAACTATCCTTTGAAGCTCCTCTAAAACAGCAATAAGGATAATTATTAGGTTATTTACATTATTATGTAAATAACAAAATAACTTAAAGCAAAAATTGGGAAACGTAAAGTCGGAAGTCTTTATATTAAGGGCCATCAGTCAAACAATATTGTTTGCTCTGGGTATAAACGGAGTGCGTTGTGTGTGACGTCTTCTTTTACGCATGCGGGCCGCTTTGAGCGTTCACACTAGAGCGTGTTTGCTGTCGCATTTTATTTGTAGTGTGAACAAGCAGACAAAAAAATCGGATTTGATCAAAAAATCGGAATTGAGCATTAAGACCTGCAGTGTGAACGTAGCCATAGTCACCTTTTATGGATAGGGGAGGGGGATCAGTTCTTGAAACACAACGAATGGACATTAGACCAGTGGAACTCTGTGCTTTGGTCTGATGAGTCCAAATTTGAGTTCTTTTGTTTCACCCGCCGTGTCTTTGTGCGATGCAGAAACTGATGATGAACGGATTTATGATGGTGTATCCTAAACCCAATGGAGATGGTTTTGGATGTGATGGACCGCAGAGGGAAGGCAAAAGGGCCAACAAGTGCTCACCATCTCTGAGAACTCTTTCAAGACTGTGTGAAAACCATTTCAGTTCACCTCATGAAGTTCATCTAGAGAACGCCGTAAGTGTGCAGTAATCAAAACAAAGAATCTAAAATATCAAACATGCTTTGAGTTATTTGACATTTTTGTGTCTACTACATAATTCCAAATGTGTTCATTCATAGTTTTGATGTTTTGATTAGTTTTTCAGTCATAAAAAAAGAAAAAAAAACATTAAATAAGAAGGCATGTCCAAACTTTTGACTGGTAGTGTGTACCATCTGCCATTAAACGTGATTAACTATGCTACATGTAGTGAAGTATAAGTGGAACCACAAATAGAGCCTTTCCCTGGCAGACTAGGATATCAGTAGAATTCAACTGAGAGGAGACCTTTATGGTTGGGACAGTACCCCCGAAGTCCATTCATTAAATTCACGCTGTAGAGAAGACCAGTTGTCCTAATGTGGATCCCTGCAGAACTCCTTTGAATTCTAGCAAAAAAGAGCCAGCAAAGTGGACACACAGTTGTAGCTGTCAAGTAATTTGAGAATCAACTCATGTCATTTACAAATTAGCCAGTGTTGTATCGTCTGTTTCCAAAGATGACAAGACAATATTTTTTGCATTCTATTACATCGATAATGTTATTTACCACTTTAAAGACACAATAGAAAGTTAAATGATGTCCGTAAAAAACAGTTTTTGTCAAACAATTTGTTATTTGTTTGCTAAGAAGTTTTTCAATAACTTTTTCTAAAATATACAATGTAGCTATTGAATCATGAACTGAATGATCACCTCAATTCAAAAGAGGGAAAATAAAGGCAGGTTTCAGATTAATTCTTACATACTGTTCAGGTTTGACGTTTGAAAGCAGGAAAAACACACTAAATGGTTTTTACTTTTCATTCACAGGTGCTACACATGAAGGTTTATTCACATGTGGGAAAGGCTGGGGACTTTCTTCATGTTTTCTTCACATCTCAGTTATTCTAAATTTGCCATGGCAGTGAGGAAGATGAAAAGCTTGAGGTGTATAGAATAAATTGGTGTATGAATATATATACAAAGTGTGACTTTTCGTGAGAAGCTCTTTAAGTTGTCAGCAATAGGCCTATCTTTTGGTGCTCGTGCTTTGCAACTGCAATCATAAATACCTACAATGTAAGAAAATAATCTAATGATAAACAGATGAAGATCTGTTTATTCTAAACTAGTTGGGATTATGGTAATTTAGAGTTAACTCAGATTAAAACACAGATCAAAAGGGGCTGACAGTCATAAGATTTGAATGGCAACTGAGTTGCTGTTTCAGTGAGTGTACGAAATATGTACAAATCCCACATACAAAAGTTTTCTTATCACCGTTTTGCAGGCACAGACTAGTTTGGAATAAACAAATTTTGTGCACCGTTTCATGATTGTAATGGTTATATGTGGTTATATAATAAAAAAGTTATATATTTTTTGTGCCATTTTCACTTTTAATAAAACATAATTAAATCTTTATAGCTGTTATGTTTTCATTAATTATGTAAAACAGGACATGAGTGTTAGCAAATTATTTTTCTCCAAACTACCTACAACCCTACAACCCTCGGAGTATGTGGCAGGGACTAAACACAATCGCAGACTTTAGAGGGAAACCCAGCACACCGCAGACCACAGCCTCTCTGTGTGAGGATCTAAACGTATTCTACGCTAGATTCGACACAGCGAACACCATGAGACCGGAGAGTGTGCGCACCGCGGATGACGTCAGTGCGCACACTGTGTCTGAGGAGGATGTGCGGAGGTGCTTCAGGAAGGTAAACGCGCGCAAAGCTACTGGTCCGGATGGGATTCCCGGCCGAGTCCTTAAGTCATGCGCGGCTCAGCTGGCTGGAGTGTTTACACACATCTTCAACCTTTCCCTCTCTCTGTCTGTAGTCCCAGCCTGCTTCAAAATGGCCACCATCGTCCCTGTACCCAAATCCTCCACCATCTCCTCATTGAATGACTGGCGACCTGTAGCCCTGACCCCCATCGTGAGCAAATGCTTCGAGAAGCTAGTCAGGGACTTCGTTTGCTCTGCACTACCCAACTCACTGGACCCTCTACAATTTGCATACCGCCACAACAGGTCCACTGATGATGCCATAGTCCTGACACTACATACTGCCCTGTCACACCTGGAGAAGAGAGACACGTATGTGAGAATGCTGTTTGTAGATTGCAGCTCAGCATTAAATACCATCGTTCCCTCGAAGCTGGACAGGAAACTGCAGGATCTAGGACTGAGCAGCTCCCTCTGCAGCTGGATCCTTAGCTTCCTGTCTGACAGACGCCAAGTGGTCAGATTCATCCCCCGTCACACTGAACACTGGTGCTCCACAGGGGTGTGTACTGAGCCCTCTCCTGTACTCACTCTACACCTACGACTGCACAGCCACTAGAAACTCCAACATCATTGTAAAGTTTGCAGATGACACTACAGTGGTGGGTCTTATCACCAACGGTGATGAGACGGCCTACAGGGAGGAGGTCAGCGCCCTGACCCACTGGTGTCAAGACAACCATCTCACCCTCAACGTCACAAAGGAGTTGATAGTGGACTTCCGGAGGTGCAGAGAAGTACACACCCCCATCACCATCAACGGCGCTGCTGTGGAGAGAGTGAGCAGCTTCCGCTTCCTTGGTGTACATCTGGCTGAGGATCTTACGTGGTCAGTACACACAAACAAAACAGTGAAGAAGGCGCAACAGCGCCTCTTCTTTCTCAGGAGACTGAAAAGATTCGGCATGAGCCCCTGCATCCTCAGGACCTTCTATCGCTGTGCCATTGAGAGCATCCTCACTGGATGCATCACCACCTGGTATGGCAACAGCCCCGCTTGCAACCGCAAAGCTCTCCAGAGAGTAGTGCGGTGCTCTGAACGGATAATTGGAGGTGTGCTTCCCTCCCTCCACAACATCTACAGGAAGCGGTGCCTGAGGAAAGCAGGGAGGATCATCAAGGACTCCAGTCACCCCAGCCATAAACTGTTCAGACTACTTCCATCAGGAAGGAGGTTCTGCAGTATCCGGTCCCGTACCAGCAGACTGAGAGACAGCTTTTTCCACCAGGCCATCAGACTGCTGAACACTTCATAGACACCTCACCTTCACTACTGGAACTTCAACATTATGCACTCCATACTGTATATAAATGCCACTTGTTTTGCACAATATCCAACTACCAACCTCTGTATATTTTATATATATATTTATTTTATTTTTACTCTATTTAATTTGTAAAATATGTATACACACACACACACATATACACACACACGTAGACATACATATTTAGTATACACATTCAGTAATATGCATACACTCTTATATTGTACATATATTTATTCATATAATTCTCAGATTTAGCCATTCTTATATTTGCTTGTTCATATGTTATTGTACTTTGCACACCTCTGTTGCTTGTGAAGCTCGCACACAAGAATATCACTCACATGTACTGTACCAGTGTACCTGCACATGTGATGTGACAATGAAAGTGATTTGATTCGATTTGATTTGACTACTGTCATAAAACCTACAAAATACATACTTAATGATGGCATTGTCTGGGTCGGTACTGACCCAGACAATTCTACCCAGACAGTACAGGGCTTAGCACACAACTTTGTGGGGAGTGAATATTAAGGCTAAGGATTGTCCCATTTTGGCTCGATGGAATTGATGGCCAGTAGTCCATTTCCCACCAGCGCCCTGGGTCCCCAGCGCTGGCGCATCGGCTGCCCCGGATGTGGTAGCATTGGTTGATAAAGCTGATCGTTGAGATTCCATTGGTTTCGAGCCAAGTTTTCCCAATTAATCGGTTCTGGTCGCCTTGGCAGGGCGACCACCCTCCTCCTTTCACAGCCGGGCTTGGGGTCGTCCTTGGGGTCGTCCTATTCCATCGTCTCACGCCCAAGACGCCGATCAACATTGCAGCGTGGAATGTTGGGCAGAAGGAGATCATCGCCCGTGAACTTTCAAAACTCAACATCTCGATAATCGGAACTTCGGCTGACTGGAACTGGCACCGTCCCCGTCGAAGTGCCAGCCATGGACGAAAAGATGACGTTGTATTACTCGGGCGGTGACAAAAGAGAAGCCGGAGTCGGCTTCATGGTACACCATCGGTTCTCTGCGAGCGTCGTCGCCTTCCAACCTATATCTGACCGTATCGCCGTCCTAACTGTCAACGGTACAATCAAGCTACACATCATTGCGGTCTATGCGTGACCAAAATGAACTCCGACGCGTCTAAAGATGATTTCTATGATCGCCTGCAAGACGTCCTGGACTCCCTACCTCAAATCGGCATGATCATGATCGCCGGCGACATGAACGCCCACGCTGGGAATTGACGATGGGAAAGTTCGGCCATGCAAAAATGAACGACAACGGGCTACGATTGTTGTCATTCGCCGCAGCCAATAAACTGGTACTCGGGAACACGCTATTCCAACACTCGCTTAAGCACCATCTGACATGGCGCAACCCAAGAGGAAACGACTCTGCGCTACTCCACTATGTGCTCATCAACACCCGGTTCCGATCATCCTTGCAAGATGTCCGGGCGATGCGCGGACCCGACTGCGGCTCTGATCACTATCTTGTCCGTGCCAGAGTGCACCTGAAGCTCCAACGAGTGAAGAAGCCGACACCCAAACCGCCCAGGCTGGGCTGGCGTCACCTCAACAACAATGACCGCCGTCAAGAATTCCAGATCGCATTATCGAACCGCTTCACCCTCCTCCCCCTGAGCGATGATGCCAACAAAGAAGAGCAAACAATATCGGAAGCCATCTTGGACTGCGCCAAGCCGCTGTGCCCACCCGCCCGGCGTCGCACACAATCGTGGATCTCGGACGAGTGTCTAGACCTGGTCGTTGAACGCAAGAAGGCCAAGCTAACCAACTTTGAAAAGTATCGTCGGATAAACCTTGAGGTGCGGCTGAAGATGAAAGCAGATCGTGAGGCATACTGGAAAAAAGTCACTGAGGAACTTGAAAATACAGCTGAACGACAAGACTACAGGGTGTTGTACCAGACCATGCGTAGTCTCAGTGGCAAGTGCAAGACGATGAATGATAACATCAGGAAGGTGGATGGCTCGTTTGTTAAGTCAACTGCGGAGCGCCTGCAACGGTGGAAAGAATACTTTGATGAACTCTACAATCATGATCCGCCCCAAGGTCCGGCCGCAGCGCCACCCATCATCGACCCTCCTGCGGTTCCGATGTCTGATGCAGAACCATTGGTAGAAGAAGTCAAACTCGCAATCCATTCGCTAAAGAACAACAAGGCCGCTGACCTTGATCATGTGGCGGCAGAAGCCCTCAAAGCTGGAGGAGAAGTCCTCGTCATACGTTTACACTCGTTATTCAGACTGATCTGGACATCAAATGTGATACCAGCAAATTGGAAGAAGGCAGTTGTCATTCCTATCCTAAAGAAAGGCGACAACCGAGAATGTAAAAACTACCGGGGCATCAGCTTACTGTCCATCGTCGGCAAGGTCTTTATGAAAATAATTCAATCACGCCTTCAAAAGCACCGTGAGATGACCAGCCGGGAAGACCTGGATTAGGTCGATCGGCGACCTAATCCAGCGCCGCCGACTCCGTTGGTTTGGCCACATTTGTCGAATGGACCCGAGCCGCTACCCCCATGGCCTACTCTGGTTGACCCACCCCACCGATTGGAGGGTGCATCGAAATGCACCAAAGAAGACATGGATGAAACAAATCCAGGATGATTTGAAGGCCCTTCGACTTGACCTCGAGCAGGCAAGAACCATCGCCTTAGATGGAAAAGCGTGGAAGATAATCGTTGGTCAAGCAAGAGAACCTGTGGCACCTAAAGCAGCGCACTGGTTGCGCGGCAGACCACCGCCGCTGGTCGCCCGCTAAGGACAAGAAGAAGATTTTGGCTCTCTGTATGTAGAAAGCCTCTAATCAAAGAGCAGGTGGTTAAAGGAAGTTTTACTGTAATTCTTTCTGGGAGTATTACCATAATAATCTGTTCATCTGTTAGCTCTGTATGGGAACTGAAGTGGGGGGGAGGCAGGACATGGTGTGGCATCAGACCAGTTTCTCAAAACACTTCATTATAACAGATATCTAGTCTTTTGGTAGGGTTAGGTTGGTAGTTCTTAAGGTGGCTAATGTTGGTCTTTTTGGGCAGTGGGATGACTGCGGTCGGTTTAAGGATGGTGGGATGAAGACCTGGGACAGTGATGCTCACCTCATGGTCCTGTACCATGAGACTTCAACTACTACAGTCTAGTGTACAAGTTGCAGCTTCCTTGGGTCTGTGCAAAGAAGCAGTTCAGCCTTTCTGTGTGTACAGAATCACGCTAACCCATCATGGTGTTACCAGCATTTATTCAAAAGTTCTCTGAAGATTTAGCAGTTGTTTATCTCATCACCAATGAGAACAACAGAAAGTATAAAAAATTGATCTATTTTTCTCATGGGTGTTCACCTGACCAATACACTGGACTGGACTATCAATACAAAAGCCATCTACAAAAAAGGATAGAGCAGGTTGTATCCTCTACAGTGGTGATGGTGTCTCTCCTAATGATGGGGATGTATGCAGGAATCTGGAAGGTGGCATGCTTATTTATAATTTTAATAAAAAAGTATTTCCACAGTTGTTCACTTAATAAGATAAATGCTATTCTAAACACAGTCCCATATATCATTTAAAAAAAAAAACCTTACCACAATGATTAAAACCTCATTTAAAAACTATTTAACATCTTCATTTTGGGAGCTTAGATTATCTGACAGTAGCTCCCACAAAGTGGTGACTGACTTCATCTGCAAAAACATTAATATGAGAATATTGAGTTGAGTATTGGTTAAAAATAAATCAATATTGATTATTTTTCTCAGCGTTTAAGATTTGGATGAGTTGGACTGTTAATCTTGTGTGACATTGGATGAATCGCAGACAACCAGTTTTAGATAAAATCTCCAGTCAAAATCTACTTAAATTAAAATCTAAGGTAGGTAGCTGGTTACTCCATAAAATTAAGGTCTCCCTGTTTGCTGAAGGAGGCTATAAACACCTATACTGACAACTGGATAATAGCATAGAATTTATTTTTTGCAACACCACCATCCTTTTCTGGGGCAGTCTCTATGAAAGTCATTATAACCAGTAATTGCAAAGTCTTTGTCTTTATACAATAAAGTATGTATAAAGTATGAACATCAGTATCTGATGCTTTCGCTGAAATTTTCCCTAAATGCAGTTTATGAGAAAATCTGACATTTAGATGGGAAATATCAAGGACAGATAGAGTTTTAAAATCACAATGAATACTCAAAACATTTATAATCGGCACCACAGGGTAGGTTGTACATTTCCAGATTTAAAAAAAAAAAAATGAACTGTTGGAGCATTTTTTTTTCATTGTTTTTTCTAGCAACACAGACTTATTTTTGGGAATGAATGTACAGGGAAATAAGCCAGTTGAATAAATAGGTAAGATGAGATCTCCACTGATATGTGTGATCAAGTTAGAAGAGTTTCTAGAAGATTTAAAATCCCAGTTCGTGCTGTTTGAAAGTAATAAAAAAAATATAGTCTTGTTCTCCAGGCTGTTTCTATATTTCACATGGAGAGGGAATAGCCAATAAAGACAATTAAAGAAGCAAATGTGCTGAAAGGCATGTAAATCGAGTGCACTCGAGTGCATGTTCGAGTGCACTTAATCTAGTCTGGTCCAGGATAGAATAGTCCAGATATTTTTTTAAATCTCATTCAACAACCTGACAAGAAAAGAGCAACCATTTTCAAAAGTGATACATTTTGTACTCGATTCATTTTCATAAATTGTATAATATATTTGATATTATGATATCAAAACATAAGACCTAATCTGAGTTCTGTAATACAAA
Source organism: Simochromis diagramma (assembly GCF_900408965.1). Lineage (NCBI taxonomy): Eukaryota > Metazoa > Chordata > Actinopteri > Cichliformes > Cichlidae > Simochromis > Simochromis diagramma. Next base: position 2,176,326 of record NW_024386757.1, on the reverse strand, counting down.
GTAGAAAGCCCTCTCTAGCAGTGGTCAGTGCTGACACTTTAGCTGCAGTATTAATAAACCACAGCACTGCTTTCACTACTACCTCAAGTAGTCGCATATTTGAGGCGCCAACATATTTCCTCTTCCATAAACTGTATAGCAAGGAAGTACTGCTGCTTGTATGAGACATGATATGCAGCTCTGTGTGATTACTGAATGCTATGTGGATGGATGCTGAATGGATTCAAACTTGTCTGACTGTTGCCTTAAGTCGCAAAAAAAAAGAAAAAAATGTAAATCTAGAAAGATCATCAAGCCCCGACAAGAAACCGGCAAGGCAATCCGCACATTTAAAAACACTGTATCTGCTGTTTCACATTCTGCATCAAAGTTTTGGGCTGTGTATCCGAGAGACTAATGGGATTATCATGAATATCATGTGGTGATGTGGCAGCTACACTGATGACTAGCCCAAGGGTGTGGAAAAACAATTATTTTGCAAAGCCACCAAGGGGAAAAAAGGAAGCATTTACAAAAGCAATGCCTATCGTCCCCCATTCATTTTCATAAACCAGTGTATAGAGTGATTCTTGGGAGCCACTGTGTTTTAATAGCTGCCGTGTGATGTCACTCATGTTTCAGCACTCCTGACGGCTCAAACATCATCCCTCGAGCCATAAAAGTGTTGAGCAGTGTTCGTGCTTGCAGTTACTGCAAAGCCGATGAGCTTTTAAGGGCCTATATTATGATTTCAGATGTCTTATCTTATATGTCAAAGGAATGGGATTTCAATTTAACGGCAAATATAACTTTACAGTATCCTCAGGCCATAAAGTGCATTTTTCACACTTCCTCAGTTATATGGTGGCTATTATTAAGGTAGGCTTCTGAAATGAGAAGTAGTTGCTCTCCTTGTTCTTTACAATTCCTTAATGTAGTAATATGTCTGGAAATAAAGTCTCTTCTCAGTCTTTTGTGTGCCAGATGATTAACTCCATATATGCAGTGTGGTGAAAATGATCTGCCCCCTTCCTGCTTTTTAAAAATTTTTCATATTTTTCATGCTTACGTCAAACAAAGTTTACCACCTTGCTGCCACCGTTGGCACCAAAACTACATTCAAGCATTTGTGATAACTGACAAAGAGCTTTTCACACAATGGTGGAGGAATTTTACCCTCTCTGACCCTGTGTGAAAAAGTAATTGACCCCCTTGTTTAATCATGAATTAATAGTGATTAACAACATTTTTTGGAAAGCTGAAATCAATTTCACTAGCCATAACCCGGCCTGATTACTGCCAGACCTGTTCATTAAAAAATCACTTAAAAGAAAATGTCTGAAGTAGACTTAAAAGAACAAAAACAAAAACAAAAAACAAAACATCATTCCACAATCTAAAGAAACTCAAGAACAGATGAGAAAGTCATTGGCATCTATCAGTCTGGAATGGGTAACAAAGCCATTTGTAAGGCTTTGAGACTCCAGCAAATAATGGTGAGAGACATTATCCTGGAGAAAACCTGGAGCAGTAGCGAGACTTCCCAGGAGTGGCTTGACTACCTAGTCCATAAATGACTCATCCAGGAGATCACAAAAGAACCCAGAACAACATCTAAATAACTTACATCAATTAAGGTCGGGGTGGCTGTAGCTCAGGAGGTAGAGCATCTACTGATCATCTACTGATTGTAAGGTTGGTGCTTTGATCCCTGGCTCCCCCAGTCTGTATGCCATGTACTTGGGCAAGATATAAATTCCAAGCTGCTCTCTGATTAATCCATTTGGAGTATGAATGTGTATAAAGTTAGTTAGAAAGCGCTTAAAAAAGCATAGAAAACAGTGCTTGTGTGAATGGCTGATCTTCTGTGGACTGATGAGTCAAAAGCTGAACATTTTGGAAGGTTTGGAGATGGATTGCAGATGGAGGTTACATCTGGTGTAAAACGCACACAGCATTTCATAAAAAGAGCATCATACCAACAGTCAAGTTGTGATGGTAGTGCAATGGGCTGGGACTGCTTTGCTGCTTCAGGACCTGGACATCTTTCCATAGCTGAGAATGCCCATCCATCAGTTTACACAATGAAGTTCAAACACACTTGGGCTTTGCAGTAAGACAATGATCAAACAAACAGACCAGCAAGTCCACCTCTGAAAGTCTAAAAAATAAAAAAATAAGAATGACTAAATAAATAAAACCAAAAGAAGGTTTTGGTGTAGCCTAATCAATGTCCAGACTTGGATGAGATGCTTTGGCATGATTTTAAACAGGAATATTATCCCGGAAAACCGCCCAGCGTGTCTGAATTAAAAAAATTCTGAAAAGAGTGGGCCAAAATTCCTCCACAATAATGTGAAAGAATCATTGTCAGTTATTGCAAATGCTCGATTGCAGTTCTGCCTGGCCAAGGGCAGGTAGGTAGGTTGGAAAGCTTTTTTTCTATTAATGAAATCAGTTTCAGATCATCAAACATATTTCAGAACTGTTTCAGAAATCAGGAAGGAGGGGATACATGGTACTGCAGAAAATGTGAAGATCAGGATTGTTTTGAGATTTAATTATCTGATACCATTGTATTAAGTATGGCTTTCCCATTTATTGTAAATTCAAGTGAATTGCTCTGTCTTGTTATTCTCAACCTGGTCGAGCTTTCTCAGCCTTCTCTGAGGATCTTTTGAATCATCCTCTGATCAATGTCTTTATCTCATCTTGTGCCTGCCATGCGCATTTTTATACTTATCCTCTTAGTCACAAATCACACAGAGACTTTTGTATTGCTTTTATCTTTTGATTGTATATTGTGTGCGCCCTTTCTTTGAAATACGACAATGATCTATATACTTGATCTGAGTCACACAGACAAGAGTTATTCATGCAATGTACACACGAGCAACCTCTCTGACCTACTGTGTATGCTACAGTTCTTGTGTTTGACTCTTTCAGAAGGGGTTGTTTAGAGATCTAAGGTTGCACAACCACTGTTACACATTAAACTACTTTTGAGAATATGTAAAAGATGCTACTATGGCTTATAGTAGAACGTAGAACCAAACAGCAGCTCCAAGTGGTGCCGGTTTTTCCAGATTTTGCTTATTCTTTTCACCACATGAACATTGACACCAGCGGTGATCACAACCACCAATGCTAGACACAGCATCATAATCACCAGCGCCAGACTATATGACCTCAGCTTGCTGTGGGCACCAGGAACTTGGATATTATAAGTGCAGTGCAAAGAAGATCTGAAAGCTAACTTTATTCAATATCTCTGCAACAAAAGCTAGTTAACTTGAGCGTTAACTTAATTGCCATAACTATTTAATCCTCACATTCTGTTGATAATTTTAATTATATCTTTGAATGGTTTTTTTTATGAACTGACAGTTTCATAAATGTTTCATAATTGTTACCAACCCATTTCAAGGTCTTTTTGAGTTGTCACAACTCCCCAAATGATGTCTAACAAGGGACAAACTGTACAGAAACCATGGAGGTGTGTATCATTCATTCTGCTCACTGATTAACCCAAAGTAACCCAGATGATGTAAGTGACCTCTTGCAGTTAGACGAGTAAGTGCATGTAAATTCTTGGATGGTGTATTTGAGGCCTGTATCATGTCAACATCTTCAATAGGCCTGTTAGTTCGCCTGAGCATGCCATGTCAATGTCAGGTTTTGCTTTAGTTAGGTGGCAAAAAAAAGAAAAAACAAAAGACATTTTGTCCAACGATTGTACCCAAACCTTTTTCTTCACCCTGTAAGCTGCTGACTTTCTGGAAACTGTACCACTGAATTTAACGGATGATGGACCCTTAAGATGCCTAATGCTCTTATTGGCTGTTCCAGGCAGCTTAATGAGGTGTTTACCTGCAGTCATGTGAAAATGAATACTTTTGGAAAACTGCTGTGAGCCCTTCACCCTGATATACATTTTTACGTGTAATTCTTAACACAGAGGCTGAGAGTGCAACTTTAGGACAGTTATGAGCTTTTGTTGCAACAATGGCTACTGTACGTGTGCATCATTTTAAAGGCCAAAACATTCAATTTCACCAGAATTTTTTATTTTGTATTTTAATTTCCTACCACACAACACAAACAGCTGTTTCTATATATTATAGGTATAGAGATAGTTTTATGTTCTGGAAATGTGATTTCTCATTATTTGCTTTTGTGCTAGAATGACTTCCTATATTACCTGTTAAATAGTGCCTATTAATATAATTTTATTGAATTTGAATACGAGGGTTAAATTGTGAATTGTTGTGATATTTCAAAGGACCACAACTTGGATCCTGGTTCTTAATTTGTATTTGTTTGTCTGATTTGTCTGAATCCTCCCTTAGTTATGCTGGAATAGGCGCAGGGTCCTGGGGGATTCCCATGATGCATTGAGTACTGTATTTCTTCTTCAGTCACCTTTCTCACTCACAATATGTTAATAGACCTCTCTGTATTGAATCATATTTGTTATTAATCTCTGGCTGTCTTCCACAGCATGTCTTTAATCCTGTCTTCCTTCTCTCACCCAAACCGGTCGCAGCAGTGAGTTTTTCCTTCCCACTGTCGCCAAAGTGCTTGCTCATGGGGAGTCAGGATTGTTGGGTTTTTCTCTGTATGTATTAGTAGGATCTACCTTCAATATAAAGTGCCTTGAGGCAACTGTTGTTGTTATTTAGCCTTTTGTTGACTTTTGAGAACTTGAGTTGATATTTTAAAACAATCAGTTCATTCATTTCATTTATTACATTATCGTATGTTCTACAAAGCTATAAAATGGTCACAGCTCCTTCCAGCATGGCCAAGGAATAGCCAGCCTTGGCAGACGCACAGCACACATAGCTCATGGTTTTTTTGTATTCCTGTTTATTAAAGAAATGACAGTAAAGAGCCAGAGATCCAGTACTGTCTCTATCTTCTAACTTAAAAGCCGAAGCACAACACATTGCCAGGCGTAACGCACACAAACTAGTTGCACTTGCACAAAATCTTAAAACATATCCAAGTGTTACCCAAAACCTATATTTTAGTTGTTGGAGACATTTTGCAATACTATGGATGAAGCCGATACATAAAATGATGAGTTTCCAATGTTATTCACAGCAGTTTGGAAATGGTCTAAAAGGTATCTATTCAATATAATTCACCACATAGATGAGAATAGGCATTATGTTCAGTTTGTGAGTCAGTCACAGCCCTGCTGTTTGCTGGAGAGGTTTCTTCTCACATAAGGTGGGTTTTTTCTGTCTGTGCCATGAATAGACGGGGTTACAAGGGACTCAGCATTTAAATGAAATTCTCACATTTCCATGCTGGATCAAACAAAGTGCTGCAATGTTCAAAAAGTGAATTTGGCATTTTAGATTAACAGTCTCAGTCTAACATTTTCCTTGTTCCCTGAGTGTCTGACTGAGTCTTCCTCCTTAGCATCGCATAACAGCCTTTAATAAACCCATTACAGGTTCCTCGTGAAATGCTTATTGGGATAGTGGAGGGATTTGTGCATGTAACATGGAAGGTTGTGCGGTTCACACTATTTCACACTGGATATGTTTGGTGACGGCGAGCTGTAATGGACTGAAAGGTGCAAATCCATAAGGATTTACTTTATGGTAGTAATAAAACTTATTGGCCTCTTATTTCTGGGGGAGTGTGTGTGGCCCAGCTCCAGACCCCGGCAGATGAACAGACATTTCTGTCTAAGTAAGATTTCACATAATCACAAATGTGCAGTTTCAATCCTCACCTTCTACAAAACACATTAAAAATGTGGCTGCAGGTTTTTCAGGTACACTTTAATATTTATCAGAAAGTTTCTCTTTTACTGTCATGAAGTTCATTTGTGTAACAAGTCTTTCTGTTAGTTTATCTTTTTGTCAATATTTTATTGACTATATAAAGACATCCATTCACACCTCCTCACTCATAAAGTGCTTATCACTTACCTCTTTTCAATCCCCCAAAATAATACATTATTATGCACATTATTTTTCTATCTTTTTAATGTTTCTCTTGGCTTTTTCTTGTTTATAGCTCAAAAAGACCATTCATGTTTCTGTTTCTCACCCACACTGTGTTCATTTCTTTGCTCCACTGCAAATGAAATAAACAAGCAAAGCTGCTAATTCCTATGACCCCTCTGCATTGCAATATGTGACTAGGGACCTCTTGCCTCAGTATAAAAGTAATTTACCATTACAAAATTCACTTCTGAAACATTATGTCAAGACCTGCAGCTCTGTCTGAAAACTGCAGCCTCTTAAGCTTTTATTGTGTCAGCCAAGGGCAAGCCATGTCCTATTTCATCACCTTTAATGTTTTACCCTTTCCTAACATTAATCAGCTTGAGCTCAGACCAACTCCTTATTGTGTCTTTAAGACTGTGTGAACACATCTGCTCCTCCTTTATCAGCATCACAGAAAAACAAACAAGTCTTGCTTCTGTGCTTCTGATGACCATACAGAAACCAAAGCCACCCAAGTTAACAAGTGGCATGTTTCTACATGCTATTTCCATTCAGATGTTAACATGGCCAACAGTGCTGAAACTGAATCCTCTACATTTTAATCAAAATTATGCACTGATCAATTTTTATATTTGTTTTCAGGGGTGAATGTTCCTAAAGGTCACTGTGGTCAGTTCAAGTCATCATTTCATAATAAACTCTAGAGTAAATTTCCTTATCTGTCAGGGTTTCTAAAAAATAAAGTTCTCTAACTCATGCAACAAATGTTACATTTGTAGGCTCAGTAAGCTAATTGTAGGCTTGTAGACTTGGTGCTGATTTGCTGAAACAGTGCCTAGCAGGACTCTCAGGAGTCCCAGAGGCTTCAGACACCAGAAAAAAAAAGGGGGGGGGGGGGCACATTGCCTATGTTGGTAATAATTTTAATAAACATGGACACAAGAGAAAGAGGAAGACTCCTTATAATGAGTTGAAACATTAACTTGTTATTTATTTATGCATATGCAGTTTTTGTCATTCATGTTGTGTCACTTTGTATGTCCCTTATGATTTCCAGTAGTCACACTCCTCTACGCCCCTGCACTGTTCTGTTTTTGGTGTGCCGCCCTAATATTTTTTGTGGCCCCCATATGGCTACCCCTATGAAAAAAACTGCTGGAGGCACCTCTGTCAATCTATTGTGGATACTACTTTTGAACCAAGCCTACCCAGACCATCACCACCACCAAACCAGTCAATCCAAACAATGTTACAAGAAGCCTAATGTTTTCCATGGCTTCTCCAGACCCTCCAGACGTCTGCTCACCTGCTCACAGCACAGGGCACCAGTGGTAGACCTGCCAATTCTGGTATTCTATGGCAAATACCAGTCAGGCTTCATGGTGCCAAGCAGTGAGCACAGAACACTCTAGACAATATTAGTTTCTCAGGTCATATCTTCTTTGCACAAAAGAGCAGATACAGCTCCTGCTGATGGATTAAGGGTCGTCTACCGCCCAGTCGAGCTCTCCTACAATAACTGCTTGTCTGCTGAAATCTCCTCCTTGCTCATCAGATTGTGCCAGGAGACATAGCAAACCTGTGGCTGTGGCATTTACTGATGTGCCTTCCTGGAGGAGTTGGACTAGCTGTGCAACCTCTGTAGGGTCCAGGTATCACCTCATGCTACCACTAACTGACACCGATCTTGATCAAGATACTGAACCCTGGGTTTCATACATCCATTCGCAAACCAAAAAAAGTACTTGTATGAAAGTGTTTGTGACTGGATAAATGAGGTTTGAACTTAGTTCAAGTTCAAACAAATAAATAGAATGTTTTGAGTTCTCAATTAGAGTAGAAAATTGCTCTATAAGTACTAGTCTATTTATCATAAATTACAATTCAGAATTTTACAAAATAAGTAAACTTAACCTTCCCCTAAAACAAATCATGACTTCAGACAACTGATTGTAATAGATGGCAGGTCTCAAGCAACTTGTCTAATAATAAGAAGGTTGGATGGTTTGATCCCTGACTCCTCCAATCTGTATGTTGAAGGCTCACAAATTGCCCCTGATACAGTCATGGCAGTGTAAATGCATGTGTGACAATCAAAAAGAATTTCAAAGCACTAAGTAAACCTGAAACTGCTTTGAGGGCTCAGAGTACAAATGTTGCATTACCATTATGCCAATGCCATACCAATTATTACCATTATGACTATAATTATGCTTAGTATTAAATAAGCAATGGGTTTCCCATATATTAGCTTGGTAGCTTTTGAATCTCGGGGAAATGATCCAACGTGTAGGAGCAGTTAGTAAAAGTGCTTATGTTAAATAGTTGAATATGCTAAAAATCAAGGTTTTAATTTTAACAGAAGGCACACAACTAGACCACAAACTCATATCTTCATCTACAAATCAAAGAGGGAATGGAGAAAGTTCAATAAGTAAGCAATCTTGCTGCTTCTGTCTGCTTTCTTGGACTTTATGCAAAGTTATTATTAAACTGTGCTCTGTTACCCCTCAGATGTCTGTCCCTTCCTTAAACTGTCTCCACTACAGGCTTCTTCCTGTTAAAAAGGAGATTTTTGTTCCCACTGTCGCCAAGTGCTTTTTCAAAGAGGTTCATCGGATTGTTGGGGTTTTCTCTGTATTACTGCAGGTTCTTTACGTTACATTTCCCTTTATTTACCAAGGCCTGTCAGTGGATTCATTTTACAGGCGCTTTTTAAATAACCAAAACTCCATTACAGTTTGTGCTCAAGACAAAATTCAAATGGTTTTGGAAGGAAGGTGAGCTTTATGGGGATATTTAGTGTTTCATGGTATCACGAGGTATTGCATGGTAGCACGAGAAGGTATTGCTGTCCGAACATGGACAGAAAGAATCAGCTCCATCTAGGTGCTACCATGTGTGCGTCAAATCACCATCCTCTTCAACCATGAGAGAAAATTCAGTTGAATCCTGAAAGATGAGAATTTTTTGTTTTTCATTTTCAGCCAAAATGAAAAAATAAATAAGTCCATTAAGTGTTTATGGTGAAAGCACCTTAAGGCAGCTCTTGTTGTTATTTGGTGCTACATAAATAAAACTGAGCTAAATTGAAATAATCTAGGCTAACAAAGAACAGACACTAGTTTTGCACTTAACTTATAGACCTATATTAATCAAATCAGTGGTGGTCCTAGCCTGTTTGGCACCCTGGGCGAACACTCCCTCTGGTGCCCCCCCTCCCCATTCCCCCCCCACACACACATAAAACATATTAAGGATTGTACATTAACATAAAACTGTTGTCGGAACCATACTGAATTTCACCAGAGAAACACACACACATATGAAGAGAGAGAGAGTATGCATTGTATGCAAACGGCTACCTAACAGCCATCATAATTCGTCATACAATGAGAACAGGACAAATCAACAATTGACAATGACTAATTAATATTAAAAGCTGTAACATAATGTATTGTTTAAGAGTTTAGTCTGTTACTGTTACTATTTTTACCATTTCTTTTTGGAGCAACTGTAATCCACATTATTTCCTTAGGGATTTTAATAAAGTATTCTGATTCTGATTGTTTCAGGATGACCTGCCATTATCCAATCACACATCTGCTTACCTGCATCTTTTGCTCGTTTCTCCTCCTCTTCTTTTCTCTTTTTTCTAAACTGAGCACCTGATGGCTTTGAACTTTTCTTGTCCATCTTCCATTGGTTTTAATTTTGCACTCCAGTATGAACACAAATCCCCCAACTCGAGGATTACCACAACATGACCTAATAGACCTACACCTTAGTTCACAGATTCACTTTGTCTAAGGTGTGTTTCTGGGATTTCTCACAACCCAGGATTCAGATCATGAATCCATAATGGGCTTGGATTTACATCATTATGAATGAAATGTGCTCTATTTGGAAGCACCTCCCCCCCCCTCCCTTTTCGACAGGTTGTGTGTGAGACTTTAAATCATCAAACTGTAAATTATACATTTTAAATTGTTATTGATCCCTTTACCCCGAGTCCTAGTGTAGATTTATTTTCTTACTCTTCTTATATTTATTGTTTGTTTACTTGCACTGCTGTAACTGGAGCCTCGTCGTCTCGTCTCTCTATATACTGGACTGTATGTAGCGGAGATGACAATAAAGTTTACTTTGACTTCAGCAGCGAGCAGGCGCACCGAGGGCTCTCACGCTCACTTTTCGTGTATAGAATTTCGAAAAGACATTGGTGCAAATTATAAGTCTGTATCATGATGTCTGGTGTTTTCGTGTTTGTTGTTTTGTTTTTATTTTGTTTTATTTTGCGAGTTGGTTAAGAGACGCTGCTCCAGCCAGCCAGAGAATCCCCCGCAGCCCCGCCCTCTCCTCCCTGTGCCGCAAGCAGCAGGCGCACCTCGCAAACGGAGGGCGCCCTTACTCCCAGCAAATGGGCGATAGAAAACCAATCGGTGCCTGTGCCATTCCCGATATGCGCTGGCTGATGTCGGGGCAGCATGAGTACGAGCAATTTTTTTTTTTTTTTTTTTTTGCCGATGCCCATAATGCCGCCCCCACCACGATGCCGCCCCGGGCAACCGCCCGTGTCGCCCCTATCAAAAACCGCTACTGAATCAAATTAATGATTTTTCTCATCCTGCTCTCTAAAAGATATTACATAATAAACCCACCCAATATTTGTTCCTTTAATTGAATTATTGCCACAACAGTGCTGCAAATGAGCTAAACAAAGCAGAAAAAACACTGTATGACAAATAGGTCACCAACTGCAAACTGTGTATATTTAAAGCCTAAAATTTTGAGGTACTCTTCTTAACTTTGTATGGGAGCTGCCATGCTTCAAAGCCATGATCCTAATCCTCCCTCCTCTGGCCAATAATTACCCCAATCAGATGATGAGAAGAAGTGGACTGTCTAGGGCAAGATGTGGGTTGATCCCTATAAAATTTACATAATCCCCTTTGTTTCCCTAAAGGGCAAAAAGAAATGCATGTGGAGTCAAAAGTGCACATTGGGTGTTTTAATGACAGAGAGGAGCAGAAAACTTTCGAGCTAGCCAGTGGCATCTCATTAATATATACACACAGGCTGGAGTCAGTGTTAAAGGATGGCTACCTGCTCCTATATTCCACCTCAGTCAGTCTTGATGTACTGCAGCTGAAATGAGTGGTGATGAGGAAGGCGTAGAAAGAGACAAGTGGCGATTGATGTTATAATGATAGTGGGTTTCCTCCCAGGGCTCCTGCCTCGCTGCAGCAAAGCTGTAGGCCTGGCAGAAACCTGCTGAGTACTACACACATTTTCTCTGACTTAGAAGATGAAGAAGGCTAAATTCCTCACATACCACTAACAGGCATGTAAAGTAATACGCAGGCGTAGTGCTTATACTAATATCATGGTAAAAACTCTTCAGTGAGTTTATTCTTTTGTGCATGCCTTGTTTAACCAGGTATTCATATCTAGCTTAGAATATAGTGATTTTTCTATTATATATATAAAGGATATTTAATTAATCCTGTTAATATCCACCAGCGACTCAATGACCTTTTTTTGGGTTCTGGTTACATGTAAGAACATACTTACAGTCCTAACCATTAGCTACCCTTTGTCTAGATTGTACCAAAGAGTTTTAGCTTAAACTCCAGACTTGTTGGAATAAGGATTAAGTTTAAGCACATCCTTAAACAGACCTATGCCTTTATAGATGTTTTTACTCTGTTTTTACTGTTTATCTTACCATGCTTAAAAATGATAAAGTCTTACATTTTCTTTTTTAAATGATTTTTTTTGGGGTAATATTTGTAGATGTGTATAGAGTCGAACAAACACAAGGCGTGAACTTTAGGTGTTTTTGATATTTGCAGAGATATTAATAAAGTTGCATGCCGTCAGCTATGGTAATTTTGTGCACAATGAAGTCATTTCAAAATGGCCTTTGTCTGCTAGATATTTCAGAGGAGAGACTAAAATTAACTTTTCATCCTGAGGAGAATTGCAGCAAAAAAAAAAAAAAATCACTTGGACATTAGACAACAGACTTGGACGCAGAATTTAATTTTCCCATACCAACAACAGCTTCAGCTGCATGTTAAACTGGTCAGCCTATTGTGCAGGCAGCTGATTAAAGAGCAATTGTAGGGGGGAAAAAAGAGGATGTCTATTTCTCAGGGGTGGTGAGTGCCAGACAGGCAGCATGGCGCATGGCTAAAGGCTGTGTCTTGGTGGAGAACAGCCGTTCGACAGACTGCCCTGGGGAGACGCGGGCCAAACTGGATGCTGTCAGCATTGCAGCACAGGCAGCTGGAGAAACAGTGAAATAAAACACTTTTCTGTTGCCCATCCTTCAGAATCATGGGGGCCACCTTCTTCTCTTTCATACCACTGGAAACCCTAACTGGCTCCAACACCCTGTACCCTGACGCTGGACTTCATTTACTGTAGGCACTTCAGTAACTTGACACTGCTGCTACATTTGGATGTCGGTGATATAGAGTATTCCTAACAGTCTAATGTGTTCAGTACCTGAGCAGGGTGATAGCAGCCCTATGGGGCCCTGTTAATCCTATTTCACATCATAAAAAGAGATTTATAGCTGAATGAGCAGCTGAAAAAGTCTTTTTGCTAAACTGTGTAGCCAGTATTCCAAAATGGCCATCTAAAACCTAAAAAAAAATGTAAAAAGTGATTACTGAAAGAAACTATATTGAGGTTTCTTTTGTTATTACCATCTGAAACCAACTATGTAAGAATTCCTGAAGGAAGATATACCTTAAAACAATATATCACTTAATCTGCCTGTTCTCTGGATTTCTAGGACACCTAATGGCTTTTTGAGCATAGAAAAAAAAAACCTGCAATTTGCACAAAGGATCTATAATTGTGTTTGTGCATGCAGACATAATGCAGTGGAGCAGGGTGTTTGACCAATACAGCAAATAGGTCACATTTAACATTAGAACTGCCAGAGCCCAGTGGGAAGGGGTGGGGGTTGTGCTAAGTTAGTTACCAAAAATCATGTCTAGATATAATAAGTAAATTAGCGAAATTTGATCAAGTGCTGTTGAGAGTTCATGGTCATATTTGCATCTGTTAAACTCAAAGCAATTAAAAACAATAGTAAATATTGCCATATATAAATGGTTGGTAGGCATGGATTAAGGATTGCAAAGAAACTATATAATATATATATATTTAAATTATGGGCAAGCAGTGCACGCCAACACTAATGCTCAGGTTTCTCTGTTTATTTTCAGACGTCTCAACTGCGGGACTGCGAGGAAGCTAAAGGGAAGCCTTTTTAATCACTCCTAAATAAACAAATGACATGATGATAGTGGAAGCACCAGTCTCGTCACACGTGCATGAATGATACGGAGTGAAAGCGTCCACATGTTTCTCGTGAATGCAGACGTCTGGATGTCTTCATTTGTCAAAGGCGATTTCAGCAAGCTCATAATTGTAATGAAAAGAGCACTGACACTGGCAGTGATCAGAGCAGCACACTGTGGTGTCTTTTTCACATTTCACTCGCTGAAAGTAATTTTCGCGTAAAGCCGTTGTATTTAAAGTGAATAAAAAGCTGTGATCTTGGGATAATTTGAAATTGGACCATAAAAACAGCTTCTTATGTCAGCAGGCTTGTTAATTAGCACTTTAATTAAATTCAGTTTCAATGATAATACCAAACTGAATTTAAAAGGGTTGTCTTTACATGTGGCTCAGTTTAATGTGGATATTTCAATTACTACAGTTGTGTTTTATGAATAGTGAGAACATTGAGTCATTTGAGGCTCCATTGGCCCTGTTTGTTTCTCATATTGCACTCTGGCTCTTGTTCTTCCTGTAATTAAAGAAAACTCATTTTTGCCACTGTACTGTGGCAAAAAATGAGTACTTGGTTCATTCTGAAGCTCCAATATCACACATGCTGTAACCCACTAACTAAGATGCAACACCTCAAACTTCTGCTCTATCTATGCAACCAAAACAATAGAGCAAGACAGAAATGCGCTTAACAAATAAAAGTCCAAACTTCTCTCTTTGAATCTCCTAATTGGATCACAAAGAAATGCAGATTTCTATTGTACTTCCTTGTTTCCTGATGAACCCATTTTCATAATTGTGACCCACGGCATCTCTGGGGGGTGGGGGGCTTGTGTGCAGTGATTTGCTTTTGATGATGCACTTTCTCTGGTGGTTTGCATTTTAAAAAGTTGACTACAGTCACAGACAGACTCCAGCTGGAATGTGATCATATCAACAAAAAGGTGTCAGGTGCAAATGGTTTTGAGCTGCTCCACAACAATACCAGCTGAATTTTCAACACTTGAGATTTCCTCCGAGAGAACTATTCCATATTACCGATCTATAAAAAGAAGCAAATTGCCTGCTTGCACAACCAAACTGCCATTTGACAGGGCCTCTGGGCTGCTTCTCATGGTCGCTATTAAAGCTCTGGGTGGTGTTTTCCTCTAGGGTCCTGACAGGCAGACTTCAGACTGCCCCCACCCAGCTTTCTCAATGCCAGGAGCAGACTGCTGCTGGATCTGGAAGGCTTGTTTGCTACTTACTGACAAAGCCTGAGAGGTGCACGGAAACAAGAGTGTACAGAAGTACCAACTTCTTTACACATCTCAGCAGTCTGTGTAAGATGTGTAATTCGAGCCTGGAGGGAGGAAACACTGGGAGAGGAGTTAAGTGCTGCCTGCTGATGAGGACGCTTGGCGAATGTTTAACAGATTTCTCTGGAATGGATACAGGTTGTGCTTTTATCCTTCATACACGTTTCCTCGCCTAATGTGATTTGGGGAATGAAAATAGCCTTAAACAATTTGGAACAATATGGGGCACTAAAACTTTCCACTGACCGCAGGTGTGAAAACATTGTTTATGGTTGGTTAACAATACCATGAAGCAGGTTATTGGTACCGTAGCACTTCAGATGTACAGTGTGAGGGATTAGAGCCAAGATTTTGAAAATATGTGTGTCAAAAATCCAAATACCAGTGTACTGCACCCACCCTGAGAGAAGTAATGGGCAATCACCCACTGAAAAAAAAAAGCTTTTTAATTTTTGTTTATATGCTTCAATAAAAAAATCAAAAATCAACAGTTGAAAGCAGTCCAAGACTGCATGCCTCCAAAGGCTGCATCTAGAAGGATATTTGAATCTGAATTATATGATATATCACTTAATTATTGTATATATCATCACTTTGAATTTTCCCATTTTTTGCTGGAAACACAGTAAATAATCACAATAATCCTTCAAAGCCTTCCAGCTCCAGTCGAGGTGGACAGTTATCCATTTGAATTACTCCTAAGATCTACTGAGTGATGCAGACGCTGAACTTCTACTTGTTGGCTTTTGTCTGACATTGCCTTTTATTCAGAACACTTTTCACAACTTTTACACATATATGTTTATTTATTTTCAGACAGACATGTTTACATTTGCCTTGAAATGACATCTATTTGACCGTAGCCCAGGAGGCAGATCAGGTCATCTACTAATCGGAAAGTTAACAGATGACCTGCTCCACTCGGGATGCAAAGTATCCTTGGGCAACATACTGAACCCTAAGCTGTTTTCCAGTGCATTCATGTGTGCCCGTCAGAGAAAACACACACAAAATGCTTGTGTGAATGGGTGAATGAGGTAAGCACTGAGTGCATAAGTGGAGTAGAAAATTGAACTTACTAGTTTTTAATCTCTGGCTCTCTTCCACAGCATGTCTTTTATCCTGTCTTCCTTCTCTCACACCAACCAGTCGCAGCAGATGGCCGCCCCTCCCTGAGCCTGGTTCTGCCCAAAGTTACTTCCTGTTAAAAGGGATTTTTTTCCTTCCCACTGTTGCCAAAGTGCTTGCTCATAGGGGGTCATATGATTGTTGGGTTTTTCTCTGTATGTATTATTGTAGGGTCTACCTTACAATATAAAGCACCTTGAGGTGACTGTTGTTGTGATTTGGCACTGTATAAATAAAACTGAATTGAATTGAATTAAATTAGAAAAGCACTATATCAGAACCAGTCCATTTACTCATTATGTAACTAACATCATATGATTTAAGACAGAAATGTCAGATGAAGAGCAGAGATGCTAAAACGTTGAGCCCAACAGAACATGAGCTGTATTAACTTTACTAATAATACATCGTGCACAGAGATAAAAACTCAGACATCCATTAGCCCAGCTGATCTCAATCAGCAGACTGCACTGTTGAATGATAGAAATTTAAGCCAGCACAGCAGATTTCACTGACACATTGTGTAATATTAATGTGTTTTCTGTTACCAGTTCACTGTCTTGTTATGCTACTACCCTGCAGAATCATATAATATATTATGCACATCTTTCCTATTTTCTGTTTAACTGCATAAGTTACATTGTTTTGTGTTTTTCCATGTGCAGACGTAATTGAATTGTCCTAATATATACGTACCTAAGACTCTTTCCAAAGGAGCACTGATACAGAGTGGCTCATCCTGTGCAACTTGATTAGGATAAGATAATTAGGATTATAGTGTTTCTCTAACCAGTCAAACACAGAGGAAACAAACAACAAAGAAGCATACTGAGGTTTAGCTCAATGTGAACTCTGCAACAGGTTGTTGTTGTTCAGTAGCCAAAAAAAGGTAAACCTGTTTGCTTCCCATGCCTTAAGTTGTATTCATTGCCATTAAAATATTTACAACTGTTAATACTATATCACAGAAAACACTGACTTCATTAGATTTGTCAGTCCACAGTCTGCAGCAGCAGTTTATCTCAGTACATCATGTTGCAACAGCTGTGTGTTCTTGCAGCCACTCCCTCCAACAAGTCATTGTTGCCTGTTGTGGCAGAGCACCTACTGAACCTAAATTAGTTTAAAAGGCTCTGCTGACAAAGAGCTGGTGCATGCAGTCACGCAAAGTCTCACAGCACTAACTGCCTCAGAATAACCTTTTGATTCGTCGCGGACGTTCACTTCTTTTCAGTTAGACTATGATTTTGTCAGAAACAAGGCCAGACAACAACAGCTTCATTACTGTCACATAATACATCTGATGCATAGTGTCACTTCCACTTGAGGATAACGGGAACCTTTTAATTAACAAACGCCATGGCAACAGTGAACATGCTTAGGTTAGGTACAATGAGGTGAAACAGACACCTTCCAGTTTAGGGAGATATATCTCATTAGTCAGGCTCTTGCAGTGTTGCATGCAGCTAGATAGCCAGACTGTTACAGCGAGACAAATGCATGCATCTGATTTCTAACTGTTACACTTCAAGCATGCCTTCAATTTTTAATGCAACTTAATATAACTTACATTCTTATCCCACAATCAGGTGGTGTACATGCCCCTTAACTGCAACTTCAAAAGATCAAGAAAAGTACAACGACTTTTAACTTTATTTCTGAGAGTGTACTCGGATCACACTTTAATATCTCATGATAAAAGTTTGAAAGTGGAAAGAATGACAAGCAGCTGCAGGATAATGAGCTCCCATCATGTCAGTCATTTTAGAACCCTAAACTTTTCTGGACATTACATAATGAAAGTGCTTAATAAAACACAAATGTCTCATGCTCAGAACGGACATCAGAAGACTTCCTGTCTTCCTCCCCTCACCCCCAACTAGTGAAGCAGATAGCCACGCCTCCCTGAGCCTGATTCTGCTCGAGGTTTCTTCCTGTTAAAAGGGACTTTTTCCTTCCCATAATCATTACAATATCAAGTGCCTTGAGGAATTTGTTGTTGTTATTTGGTGCTATATAAATAAAATAGAACTGAATGCAAATTAAAAGTATCATTTAAATTACATGATAATTAAGGATATTCACAAGACCTACCCCAATTATACAGTTGGATCTTAAGCATTGCGTTAAAATTTTGCTTTCGCTGTAAAACCAGCATAGGGTCTGTATCTATGTATAAAAACTGTAGGGAGAGAAAGAAGCATTGGCTTACACGCAGGAGGTAAGAAAAAGAACCCTGGGTTGGTGAATGGACATATTACACACTTCATGTTTTGTCACAGGTGGCCGCAGCTGCCATGTTTATGAACCTATCAGGTTCTAGAAGAATGTGATGCCAGATATCAACATATGGCTTTGCAGTATCTACAAGCAAGGCACAAGGTTTTTTAGTTTCCATGTGAACTCCCAATGGAATTTATCAATCACTCTGTGAGTGCCATAATGTAATGTTAATTTCATTTTAAGAAAAACTTTAAAAAAAAATCTATGTGTATTTAGAAATGATAGGAAATCTTATCCCAATTACTGACTGCTTCCAGCGGACATGCCAAGATACTGACGGCGCACACTGTGCTATGCCGGGATGGCTCAGATGAAAGATGGCCACAGTGAAAGATTCAGTTAGACTCACAAGGTGAAAGAGATTAAAAGTTAGCTGTGGTAATGTGATCAGTGTTTGTCTCTTAACATACTGTGTCTACAGCTTGTTTCTATGAACAGGAGTGCAGCATGAATCGACACGCTGCATTCTATAGGACATGGGACATCATTGAGATTCCCATGCAAATGAATTCATCAGTATATATAAATATATTTTCTCTTATTATAAAAGCACAAATGGATGGATTGTTGCCCAGTGTCACCTGGGATAGACTCCAGCCCACTCATGACCCTGGACTGAACATGAAAATGGATAATCATGAAGCAACTCCACTGATGCTGGTAAGTCAGCTACAGGGTCATCAGCTATGAGCCACATGACGCAGATGCTTGCAGATGTTTGGCCCCCTTTTGCAGCAATAGGGATTTTTGCTCTACTACTTCCTGCAGCTTGCTGTATAGATCCTTTCCTGTCCCACTTTGCATTTATTCCTGAGCCACAGCCAGAAACTGCCTTGTCCAGACTCTTTAGCCATTCTTTCACTGTCGTACTCTGCATGGCTCCGCTAATGCCAAGAGCCTTAGTTGTTGCATGGATTTTCCAGTGACACCTCTGTAGCCACTTTCCATTGGATAGGAGAAGGCGTTTCACCCTGCTTCTGTATCCCAAAAGCTTACCTGATTAAGTGACTCTGTGATTGGGATGTTGATGCACTGATGTTATTTAGTTCTGCTCTATGTGACTCCAAAACCTCTGCCAGCTTGCACAGAACCAATCATGATGTCATCTGTATCATACCTGATTTGTGCTCTATTATAAGAGTAAACTGGGGTTATGGATGCAGTTAATGGTGGCAGTTCATTTCTGAGTCACTCAAAAGATCAAATTTACATGGACTTAAGATACATAAATAGATACATTGCTCTATTAAGGAATCTCAGACTTTCTTGTTAAATCTTCCATATGTTGGCCCATGGCATGGCCCTGCTAGTAAATATACCTCAGGTTTATGTATTTTTTCTAATGCCACTGGCTTACAACTGTAATTGTGAACATCTCGTCCTCCATACTAGTGACTTCTGAGACCTCAAGTTGTTTCCTCTCATTTGTTTTGACTTTTGAGGAGTTGGAGCTCAGCTGAGCACAACACGTCTCCTGATAATAGCGTATGTTGGTTGATTCTAGTTGTAGTTGGAGAATGTGTTTTCCAAACAGGGCATGGAGGGAGAACTTACTTGCAGACATATTTGTTGGCATCAGGGTAAGCAGGTAGGACCAGAGCTTAATTTAACTGTGAAGGTCTTCAGTCTATTTTCTCCAGGCCTTCATAAAATTATGTAATGACTGAGGAAGTCATGTGCTTGGATGAGCGCTCCAAAGACTCTTCACTGGCTGCCCTATCAGCAGTGGGATCTTTTTCTTTTCACTGAAGAAGGAGATGTTATCAGTCCTGATCCCTTTCCTAACTGACAGGCCTGACTGGTTTGATTTTCATCCTTGCCCATCTAAGGTTCAGGAACCTTGTTGTGAAATGAGCTGTTTGCAGGGCTGTGGTGATGCTGTCCATGTTATCCATCTTATGGCTGGTAGATGCCTGATTGGGATTGCATTCCTTGAACATCAGTCAAGATTATTTTGAAAACTGCTGTGAATGAATAGATGGGCACAAAAGATGTTGAAATATAGTATGAGGATTCAGCCGCTAATATATGTAACTCTGTGTGTGTGTGTGTGTGTGTGTGTGTGTGTGTGTGTGTGTGTGTGTGTGTGTGTGTGTGTGTGTGTGTGTGTGTGTGTGTGTGTGTATAAAAAAGGTAACATTAATCCAGATGAATTCAAACAATCTTCTATGAAATACATACATGCAGGACTCCATTGTGTGTCAAGGACAAAATGGATTAGGTGCAATTTGCATAATAAACAAACAAAACAAACGTACAAAAAAAGCAAAAGTAAATAAACCTTGAAGTGAGTCCTTGTCTGCTTCCGTCCATTTTTATGTACACAGTTTATTAATCAATATTTGTGGGGCATAATTACAGTTGTTTTGCTTGTTGGGAGGTAATGGAGATTAATTAGTGACCTGCAACAAATGCTGTATGTATAAAGGGATAATGAGCGCCGCTTTATGCTTTAATTTTTAAGTGATATGCCAAGTCATCTGAGAAAGCGGGAAATTAACTTTAGACTTTTTAATTGTGTTTTATTCTTTGTTTATGGTTGTTTGTTACTTAAAGACCCCCGGTGGGTCCATCTTTAAGCTGAAAGTCTCTGAAGCACGGGAGCAGTAATGAAACAGGTCCTGTTGTGTGAGTGGCCTGTCTCTGTGGGACTTTCTTAAGGTGACCTTCCACAGATTAAAAACGCCATTTAATGTCTCTCCATCAAATGCTATATTTGGCTCAAACATTAAAGACTCCTTCACCTATAAGAACCCAGGAAACAATGGAAACCCACTTCCACTCAGCCTGAAACGCAACTTTTTAATTATACTTTGATTTTCTTTTAATCTAGTCATTCTGTTTTCCTTCTCCACATCTGTACATAGCACATTTATCAAAGCCTGGAAAAGCCACCCTCCCTCTGTTCTTTTGTTTATATTACAATTGTGGATGTTCTCAGTAATCATATCCAATGTTTAAAATAATGGGGTCAAAGCATGAACAAGGAAACACATGAACTAAAAGTTCAGAAATGCTCAGACAGCGTTTTTCTACTTTTGGCTGTGTATGATGTCACAGAGAACAGATATGCCCATATGGAAAAGATATATATAAATCTTATAAAATTTGTATCTGTCTTGTGTGAAACTTGTATGAAAAGCATACAAGAGTGAAAACAGATATAAGATCCCTTGAAGAATCATATAAATGAAACTTGTATGTTTTGGATACTTACTAAAACAATATATGAAAGTAATGAGAAAGTGGCCACTTTCATGAGTAAATCATATAAGCCTTATATGATTCACTATATGAAGCAAATCTGATGCAAGTCTTTTATAAGTTTTTTCTATTTCTTTTCCATATGGGTGGTCATCTTAGTCACGTGTGGAAGATGGAATTAAAACTAAATGTTTGGGGCAGAGGGTTAACTGATGGAGCTGTGCCCAGACCTATTATAAGACAGTCATAGAGGGTCTATTTTGAACTGTGGATCATGCAAAGCTTGTCTGGATAAGTCCAAAATTGAGAAATCTAGAGTTAAGAAGCAGACGTCCTCTTTGAGTTTAGCAGTACGAAACAGTAAATGGCCAAAAAATAAAATAATGATTCAGCCAGAGGTGCATTTAACAAAACACAGTAATATACAACAGATACCATATACAGTGCTGTTGGTTTAACATGTAAATTTGGCCACATCACACACACACAATGCTGAAGCCTTTTTGTGTTGCTTGTGATACATCCAGCATCCACATAGCCAGACGAAAATCTTGTTTGAACACAAATGTGGTGCTTTTAGACTCTAATAAAATTCTAACTGAATGAAGCTGAGCTGAAACAAAACATTGCAATCACATATAATTCACACACTAGGAAAAACCAGGAAAACCAACTTTAAAGAGACACACACTCTAACTGCATTATCTCATGGAAAAGGCATACAGTCATGCACTCGGATATATGGGCTAATCAATATACACAGCTGGAAATGAAAGCACACTGGGAAAGGCAATCTGTTGAAAATCAGTAACATAACAATTAAACTACATTATAAATACTCTTGACTTCGCCCACTTATCTTTTCTTCACTTGAATAACATCATGATGAAGGATTACTAGTACTTTAACACATTATGTGTCAGCACTTGCTGTGGTTGTTTCAGATATTTCTTTGTGGTGAGGTTGCTTCAGACCCAGGGAGAGCGATGAAATTCATTTTTAAGCATATTATTGTTTATAATTGAAATAAAGTAAGTAAGTAAATTTTGTTTGTATAGCACCGTTCGAGATAAAAATGACAAGTGCTTCACAGAAGCTAAAAAAACAACAACACAAAATAACAGTTTTTAATTGAAGGTGAAGATTTATTACAAGTTTACAGATTAGATGTTTGACTGTCTCCTCTCCACAGTGTCTGAACTGATTTCCAGAGGACCTTTAATTAAAAACAAAATCAACCGTGACATCATCCGAAAAATTAATAAAAGTTGAAATCACCAAACGCCGCGGACGTCTGTGTTTTTCACTAGAGCTGTATTGTGTGAGTGCGTGTAGAGTTCAGCTGAGACATCCACTATACTAAAAAATCCCTTGCCCTTTTCCTGACAACATTTCCACAGTCGTGGACCTCCAGTCTGCTCGTCCCCCTTAAACTCCACCTCCATCTTCGTATTGGCTCTCCATGTCTGTTGCGTTCCCTTCTTCGCGCTGCTGTTGGATAATGCCTCTGTCCGTCCGTCTAACTGACACGAGTGGAGCTTTAGTCTCCTCCCAGCGGCAGCAGACGATATTTGAGTGGAGACCAGTGGATTGTTGTACATAGAGCCGATTCAGTGTCGTCAATGGGAAGCACGCGAGACGGTGGCAAAGCTAGTTACGGTCTAGATTGAAATCCACAGCTGCACCATGCTCTCCAGGTCTCTCCCGTGTCTGTGGATTACGTTTTGCCTTCATTTATGCTTTTATGTAGACAGCGGTGAAGCACAGAATGCGAAGGAAGGTAAGTTCCTAAAGTTTTCCTCTCTTACACCCCACTGCAGTTGGAGACGACATTAACATAAATATGTCAAAAATCAGCACATCGCGTCCTGACATTGAAAGAAAAATATCTCTTTTTGCTTTTAGTTACTCGGAATTTTAATGTCAGGTGATAACTGAGCAGGGATAACAGAATTGTCTGCTACCAGGCTTTGGTGTAAGCGGTCTCTTGGTGTTTTTACGCACGGCAACTAAACGCTGTAGAATAGGCGCAGAGGCTCTAGTTTTTTTTTTTTTTTTTTTTTTTGTTCCAGCATCAGTGGGTAATCGGTACAAATAACCTGCTCGTTATAGATTAACGGTCTGTCAGGCATAAGTGGGTTTATATCTCAGCAGCAGTCTCGCCTCGCTGGAAGTGAGTAAGCCTTCTATCAGGACGCAGTTTCGGAGCGTTATTTCCTCCAAAGTGTCCTCGGCTTTTGACAGTCGTGTCTGTTCTTGTTTCCTGGAAGGAAAATCCAGTGGAACGATGCGGAGACATGATCTGCTTTAGACTTTCAAGTCGTCTAGAGTCAAGGCAATCGAAGACTAAAATGGAAGGGAATTCAGATACACGATAACAGCTAATAATTGGCGCCTTCATTTAGCCAGAATTGAGTTAAATGACATTTTACGATCGTGTTAGTAAAAGCATAAAGTCAGCCGCAGGAACTGGTGTTCGTAGCGGAAAGTACAGTGTAATAACCGTAGATGCTGGAATGGTGTGAGGAATGGTAAATCACAGGTGAATGCGGGATTTCGTAGACCTCCATCAGACGTTTGATTTATTTTTTTAAATATGCAAAAAATAAACAAATAAGTAAATATTCATTTTATTGATTGACTTTTCCCCCGGCGGTGCACCGTGCCCGCTTCCCGTCCCCTTCGTGATGTAGATGTCTGCTAATATTAAATACAATTGAAACAACTTCCTCCATTTTTCGGGAAGCCGCCGCGGTGCCGCTCTGCGCTCTCGCACGCGTCCCCACTGCCCTCTTCGTCGCCGCCGTCCTTTAAAATTGCGGAGACGCCGCATGTCACACATTGTTTCGCTGTAGTTTTGTGGCCGTCTGGAGCTCAAAATAGCCTTCATCTTTTTGCACTTGTAAGTCCAGGGTAATAAGAGCTACTTTCTTCGTAAGGCAACAACTTCCATGCTAAAATTACTTTTAATTTAAAAAAGGAAAATATATAAATTAGATACAAATGCTTATTTTTTTGTAGTGATTCCTATTACATATGTTTCGTTAGTGTTTTTCATAGTCAGCTAGAAAGTTCCAAGCATGAGGACCTGTCTGCTGCAGTGTATACCTTCCTTTCTGCGTTTCTATTTAGCTGCTGGCAGAAATTAGGTCGCGGGTTTGTGCTGTATAGATGTGTGGCCTATCAGTAATTCCAAGGCCCGATGCCCCGGTGAGATTTAACCACCTGCTTCTTGGTTTCCTGTCACTAGTGATTCTACTGGACTCCAAGGCACAGCAGACAGAACTGGAGTGGATCTCCTATCCTCCCAATGGGGTAAGTCTGCAGAACCGCATCGAGTGCATGCGGATGTGCTCCATATATCTGGATTTTTTCCCCTGCTATCTGTGATGTCTCACATATGTGATAGGAATAATAATATGTATGTGCTATAGTCCTCTGCTCAGAGAGGTCTGTCCTGAGGAAAGATGGAGCATGCAAGAGGCTGTTTTCTGCAGCTAAACTCTGCCGGCTTTTGGCATTCAGAGCACAAAGGCCTCAAGCAAACCACTTCTAACTTGCTGATTAAAAGTGTGTGTGTGTGGGGGGGGGGGGGGGAGGACTTTTTAAATAAATAATGTGAGCACAAGCAGATAAACTGAGCACCATCATTCTTTAAAGATGTGCTTGTGCGATAAACGGATAATCTACCTTCTCTGCAGTTTTTTGTATACAAAGCTGTCTGAAATGACTATATTTCATAAACCTTTGTCGTATTCGTTACAGTGTAATCACCTGCAGCTTAAGTTTCTTCATTAGACACCTATCTCTGTTATTGCTTTCACATTCAAGTTTGTTTCTGTGTGGATGCATTCATGTACAAATCTGTGTTGTGTTCTTTCAGTGGGAAGAGATAAGTGGCTTGGATGAGAACTATACACCCATCCGAACATACCAGGTTTGCCAAGTCATGGAACCCAATCAGAATAACTGGCTTCGGACTAACTGGATAGAGAAGGGCGATGCCCAGAGAATTTTTGTGGAGCTGAAATTCACCTTGAGGGATTGTAACAGCCTACCTGGTGTGGTGGGCACTTGCAAGGAGACATTCAACTTGTATTACCAGGAAACAGATTCAGAGGTAGGACGAAGCTTACGGGAGAACCAGTACGTGAAAATAGACACAATTGCAGCAGATGAAAGCTTCACTCAGGGTGACCTAGGCGAGAGGAAGATGAAGCTGAACACCGAAGTGCGCATAATTGGCCCCCTGTCCAGGCGGGGCTTCTACCTGGCCTTCCAGGATGTAGGAGCGTGCATCGCCCTGGTCTCTGTCAAAGTTTATTACAAGAAGTGTTGGTCTATCATCGAGAACCTGGCCACGTTCCCAGACACCGTGACGGGATCAGAGTTCTCCTCGCTGGTGGAGGTCGAGGGTATGTGCGTGAGCGATGCCGAGGAGGAAGCCGATAACTCTCCTAAGATGCACTGCAGTGCTGAGGGGGAATGGCTAGTGCCCATTGGGAAATGTATATGCAAAGCTGGATTTCATCAGAAGGGAGACGCATGTGAACGTGAGTCACTTTCACTCATTTATTGATTTATTTTTTATGTAATTTTTGGGAGAAATTCTCAGACTTTTTTTATTTAACAACATTTTATAAATAATTCAGTTCATTTTATAAATGAAAAAAAAAAAGAAAAAAAAAGGTAATGAACTTAATAGTATTTGTGATTAGATTATGCAAAACAGGTAAATGACAATTTAGGCACCAGTGGACGTATAGTTGTGTGTGATAGTAGGATTACATGAGCTGGTTTGACAGGAATAAACTTGCATAAAGTCTAATAATTTGATTTTGTATTAAGCGATTATGAGGGTTTTAATTTATTGACATGACTCTGTTGACACTGGGATTAAATTATATCTTGAGTTTAGCTCCGCAGTTCCCAACAATTCTCTCTGTGTTACTGGCTGGAAGCCAAGACAATCACTAGCAGAATATACAGGTCTAGAGGAAGTCCATCCAGTCACTCAGTATTCTCTGTGACCCGGCCAAATGACCCAGACAGAGTGGGAAAACAAATTGCCGCTGTACTGTGGCATTTCGGCCTCAGGATATTTATGAAGGGAGGCTGGTTTTTGGATTGTTGTGGTGCCGAGTGTTCCACTACAATTACCGATAATGTGCTTTCTGTCACTCTGAACTCCCAGAGGATTGCTTCCAGTAGACACCTGACTTGAGCGATAGAAATCACTGCAGATTAAAAGGGGGCGACTTAGGTACTTGGGTCACGGAACCTAAGCAGCGCCCCTTATTAGCCAAACTTTTTCTTTTTTGCAAAGCGAGCAACCTCAATCTAAGCAGCTTATAAGGAGCAGCAGCCAGTAATAATTGAACGGAATGCGTCTAAGAACAAATTAGTGTCCCTGGCAGACAAGCTTTTATGCCATGCTGTCATCCATTAGGGACCCCTCTGAGGGAGGTGTGCTAATGAAATATATTAGACCATGTAATTTAGAGCAACACAGCCTGCCTCAAGTTGTGCTAATGTTAGGAGGCTATCGCTTATCCGACCCCACAAAACCCCTTCTTATTGTTCTTTTGTTCTTATACGCACACATAAGATCCGATTGTGCACTCAGGTTGAAAGAAAGCACACAATTTATTTCCATGGGGAGTGTGGTGCAGCAGAACAACCAACTGCTCCGGGTTGTCAGAGTCATTTTAACTACCTTTTATTACATCTTGGTACAGAGTCCTCACAACAAAAGATGGTTGCATGTCTCTATTAATTAATCTGTTAATGTGTCAACTACAACAAATAACCTGCAGATGTGGGCAACAGCACAATGAGTCTATCCTTTAGTCGTTAAAAACCCGAGGGATGGAGGCACCTTAATGTGTGTGCCGATCAAGATTCCAGTCTTGACACTGCACCTTTATGAGCTTTATCTCTACTGAGGCATGAGATGCTTTTGTATTAAGGGGTAGTTAATCTAAATAAAATGAGAATCACAGTGCACCATCAGCACTTCTTCCAGTTGCTCCACTGACATCAAATTGTCCATTCAGTAGTTTCCACCTAGAACAATCTAAAAGCTATTCAAAGTATTTCTATCAGCTGAACAGCAGAGCAATAAGTCCAAGTATCTGTGACCGTAGGAAGAATAAGTGAGATCCTTGAACCAGTTTGTCTTAGTGCCGTAAAAGTAGCCTACTTTATCTTGTGACTTTATCTTTTTCTGTTGATATGTTAACTCCTGAACTTTTAATGTGAAGAGTTAAAATGAAGCATTGCCAACATATGTCTGTTTATACATTTGGTACATTGGAAAAATGTATTATACAGAGGGGCAAAGCACAGGGAAGTTTAGTATTTTCTGTGTTGTACTACTAATAGGTTCAGTTTTTGCTTTCCCAACTCCTGACAGAGCAAACATTTGAGTGCTCGTTCATTTTAGTGGTTTGGAAAGTTTTAATGATTTTTGCAAATCTAAATGATTCTGCAGTTTAGTGAAATACACTTTGCCTGTCAAGGTCAACCAGTCCTAATCCCGAACCCTGTAATCTCTGAAGATCTTTCTAGTTATTGTTTTTGGCTGAGATAAAGCCCTATTTGTGAAAAGGATACATGTTTGAAATAATGTTATCCTTCAATTAAAGTCTCATACATGTATTTTGGCTTTCCTTTTATTCTGCTATAATCTTTTCATTTGGGTATGTTAGATAGGGACAGATTGCATAAAAAGTGACTGACACTACACCTAACCGTTAATGGGTTGTTGACATTCTAGTTGTTCCTAACGGGTTAAAGCCACTTAAGGATCTAGCCAGGATTACAGTGGTCTTGTAAACACGTGAAAATAATTTCCATTACATTCAATCTTTGCTGAGCATGTGTTGCCTTGAATAATGACAACCAAAAGGTGACTTTGGTTTGTAGTTATCTGACAAGCACTTATTGTAAAGAAAACTGACTCCTTAACACACTTCTTAACTGGCCTGTTTTAGAATGAGCAACTGTGCTATGATTATAAAGCGGGCACTGGGAGGGTGGGGGTGGAGTAAGCGAGTTGAGCTGTCACTCATGTAATTTGAGGACCCTCTGTGTGGATGCAAAGGCCTTCTCCAAAAGTTGTTGTGATCCACTCATTCATCATCTCTGCCCCCCCCCCCCCCCCCATCCCACCCCACCCTCACCCACACCCACACACATACACACAAAATCCCCCCCCCCCCCTCTCGGTCCGTTGTTAACTCTTTTGTGGCAATCTGCGCCGTGTTCGTTCAGTGATCTCAGCGTAATGGCTGTTGAAAAAGGCCAGTTGAAGTGTCCCCGCAGCCTGCGAAGGCTTCATTTTGCAAAGAAGTGCGTGTTGTGAAAATAGCGCCCATTCATCTGCTGGTTCTGTTTAGCGCTGGCCACTGGTGGCAATGGAGCCACTGAGTCGTTTAAACAGAAAGAGGGCCCTTGTGGGAGGACACTGGTGTCTTTGTTTCACTCAATCCCGGGAATGTATGTTGTCCAATTTTGACACATCGCATCATTGTGGTACTAAGTAACCAGTGCCTGAGAAATGATTAACTGTTGACCCTGTCCCAGAAAAGGGAGAGACTGCTGTCTGGTGGAAAACAGATAAAACGGGCCATATCTCACTGCTATCGGTGCATGCTAACTAGAGAACTAATGAGAGGATACAGCATCCTGTAGATGCTGGCACCATCCATCTTGACTGTCAGGGAGTTAGACAGAAGTTAGTAGGAGACTGATTGATGATTAAACCCCCTGAGGGAAAGGGCTGGGATCTGACCGCGACAGCTTACGTGTATGGAAGCCACCAGGCAGCCAGGTCTAGCTCCAGGCTTGAAGAAAAGGCTGTATTTAGCATTTCAAATGAGGCCAAGAAGTCAGGAGGTCCTCATACATCTTGATGCTCCCTTGATTGATAAGGTGTGAATTTAATACACCAAATGGCTGTCTTTTGCCACTGCTCCGGAGCTTAATTATGCAAATGATAGGTATGTGTCGAATATCACAAGAGACCCAAATGGACCCAAATCACTCAAGATTGAAATAAATTGGTGATGGATGGGATTGCATGCTGTCACTGCCAGTGCCTGTTTCCTGTGAATAGTAGCATTCTTTCTCAGCCTCGGGCTTTTTCCTACTTGTTGTTTTGGCCTGGCAGGTAGCAGTCTGAGATAAGATGTATTATTTTCTGCTCAGAATGTTTCCACCAATCCTGTTGGCACTACCTTAAAAGTGATCACTTAGGGAAGGACCCCGAGACAAAAACAAAAGCGTTCAGCGCTGTGCCCAATAATAACGTAATAATTAAAGTCATTTATCAAGTAAAAAGCTAGACATCGATAGAATAGCTGATTTCATACAATCGCAGGTGGAGCCATTTCTGAACTTTTGATTGAAAAAGATTTTTTTTTTTTTAATGCAAGGTAATTTTGAAAAATGATCTAATAATTAAATTAGACCATGTCTGGAGGTGTTGTGCTTCTTACTTTAACCAAATTCATTGCATTTTTTTTTTTTTTTTTTTGCATGAACACTCTACTCCTCATTTCTATTTTCTAGCATTTTGAGGCTCTTCAGTATTACCTCCAAACTCTGCTTCTCTGTGCTTTATATAGGTGGAGAAAATTGTACAAATAGGAATTGCAGGTTCCGTAGAAAAGAAAACAGTGCGTTAGGTCAATAAAAAGGGCAATATTGTGCTACATTTCAGCTAAAGTTACACTGCTGAAAACAGATGTAGAATTTACTTCCTGACAATTCCTATGCAGATGTTCTGCTTTAATTCCTGCTTATTAGTAGAGACTAAACCACAGTTAAGGCATGAGTAAGGAAACTATGTTTGAAAATCGTGATTTGCCAAGCTGGAATAAATGGTACTTGTATAACTTTCATATCCAGAGCCTCATTTTTAAATATCCACTACAGCATGAGAAGTGAGAGCCTGGGTTAGTAAATATTAGTTTGAACATTAATATTCCGATTACTTAACTTATTCACACATCCTGAAAACTGAGTGCATGCATTAGACTCTTTGAGCAGCATTAAAAACAAGTTTCATGAAGATATTTAAGCTTTATAGATGCCCTGGGCAGTTTTTGTTTCGTTTCCATTCTTCTCAGCTCAGGTTCATGCCATTTTCACAGCTTGTCTTAGCTAGACATGCCATACATTTTTAGCCTAATTTAGTCTCTGTAGACACAGGACCAGATGGAATGCCAGTTGTACTCTACCACAGAAATTCAGACATTTTTCATGAACTGCTCATCCTAGAACATGTAAAGGTTATCAACACTTGGCAGGCAAACAACTGTGGGAAAGTGATAGATTGACACAAGAACAAGGAATTAATTAATTAATTAATTAGATCACATTGTTTCATTTAAAACGGATGCAGCTGGATCCCTTTTGATACTTCTTTTTTGTATTTACCTCTAGCTTTGATGCAAACAAGATGGATTTCTAGTTTTACTGGCTCACCATTCTGAATGGAAGACGTGTGATTATAAGTGCAAACTGGACCAACCGGCTATTTCATGTCGGCATGGGAAAAAAAAAAAATCTGACCTGCCAGTTCAAATTTGAGACCCTGCGTTGCACTGCATGAATAGAATCCGAGTAAACATTCCTCATTCTCACACAAACAAAAGCATATGGTCAGTTAAAGACTTTGTAACCACCAGAAAGGGAACGCTTTGTGATTTTGCGACAGATAGCGTTATTTCCAAGGTGACACTGGGGTCCACATTTGGCCATGCGTGAGGTCAGGGAATATTAACTTCATTTACACATGGCTGCAGACCAGCACAGCACCACAATGGAGGCCTGCCTGTTGTGTTTAGTAACGTGAGCACCCAGGCTGACAGGATCCTGTCAAGAAGAAGATGGATGTTTGCACAGTTGACCTCTGCTCACCAGCAGAGTCACCTCTCTGGCTTCCCTCCCCCCTGCATGGCAAAAGAGCCCCCCTTGCAGTGCAGCGGCCTTCATCTTTTCTCGCTCTTCCATGCTATTGTCCTGCTTATCTACCCAAACTGTGGCACAGATGTCTTTTTTTTGTAATTGCTTGGTGCTGACTGCTAGAGAGGGATGTGGTCAGACAGGAGAAGTCCATGTCAGAAGACATTGTCTTTGTTGTTCTCTGTTGTGTCCCCGTGGCATGAGGGTGAAAGTGATATGTGACGAGGCCTGGGGTCTTGCCATCTTAAGAGGCAGCAGGGAGGGTAGTGTTATCAGTGGGGCTGCTCCTCTGGGAGGCTTCAGACCACTGGCTCTTTGGTTCAGTCTCCCTTTAAGAGGAAAATCAATAACTTATTACATAACTTCTCACTTTTTCCCCCACTTACACCCAGAGGAAGAAGAACTTAAGATGTGCTGAGGATGGCTCTGTTTCAGGAAATTCAGCTGTTTCTTTTGGATCGTTGTCTGAAAATAAACCATTCTCTGTGAAACAGGAGTTGACATCTTTAGGAATGCAACTGCTAATTATGTTCATTACTAAATTATCTGATAATTACTCAGATTACCTGATTAATTGTGCGGTTTACAAAAAGAGTCAGAAAATAGTCGTGATTCATTTTCCAACTGTTGATACAAAAGTGAACCAGCCCTGTAGGAGCAGATCTGTACAAGCACTCATCTGAGGCCAAGCTACTCCCTTTCTGTTTCAAGGGAACGCTTTGGCCACAGACTAGTGTTTCATTCCTTTCTGTCATAGCTCTGGAATTGGAGAGGGGTGGGTGGGGGCAGGTTAGAACGGTAGATAATGCTCAGTTGCTGACTGGGGACATTTTCAGGGCTGATTTCGCTTGGGCTCCAGGGGGGCTTTCGATCGGTCAGACCTCTGGACCCCATGTATTCATCCTGAGAATGCAAAGTCTTGGTCTCATCTGCAGTGTCTTTTAGCAAGGCTCCTTTTTAGAGGTGGCCGCCTCCTTCGTAAAGGTAGCCTGCACGGCTGGGCTTAAGGACCCACTCTCTTGTTTCCATGTGAGTTAAATGAACTAAACAAAAGACGATTAGGCAGGGACATTTTCCATGTCACTGAGAATCCATTTCAAAAGCTCACTCCGCATGATAACTTAAAGAAGCAGAGGCCTCTTAGGAGGTCTGTGTGCAGACTCATGATGCAGGCCAGGCAGTTTGAGAGACCATTCACTGATGTAATGCGTTTAATCTTCAAATACTTTTTTTTCTACCAAGACCACGAAATAAATTAGCAGTTGCAATGAAGGAGAAAACAGGTGATTGAGTTTGTTGTTTGCCATTTGTATAGCTGTCGGTGAGGGCTCTGATGAAGTCAATTCCTCTGTGAGGTTCAGCTTAGAGTTAATCTGAAAATGTAATTCTATGTTTCCTTTTCAGCAAGACAAAACCAACTACATCCTTTCTATTTTGGGGATAAAAAAATAGACGTGCCCTGTCCTATAATATGACAACAAATGAATGTTATTTCTCGTGCTCAGCTGCTCAAAGGGGGAATTTTACTGAGAGTTATCTAAGCCAATTCTCCTACAGTGGCAATTAAAGGAATGCTTTTACAAAGTTTAAACTCATTAATATTTGTTTTAGATTTCTCCTGCACTTTTTAACTTTGATTTTTGTGACTTAATCAGCATCTGGCTTTGATCTTTGATGTGAACAACCAAAGCAGGCACTTTCTTCAGGTTTTCTCTGCTTTTGGAGGGCAAAGCTGCATGCCCTCCAACACAGCGTACGGCAGAGCTAATCTTCTTTTTGTTTCTCGTGGAAAGCTACTTATCTCCCACTAAGCACAGGTACCTCCGATGAATGGGCTGGTTGTGCAGATGTGTTGAGAGCAGCAGCAGCCAGACATAATCATTCCAAGTATGTCGGGGTGGGGAGGGTTGGTGGGGGAGAACCATCATAACATGACATCATATTCTTTAACCATTTTGTATGTGTTTTTATGTGGCTCCTATTCATTCTTTTTTGGCTCCGATTGTTGAATGCCCTTGCTTCCCTGCTTCCTCCAAAGCCTTTGGGAGGTGTCACTGTTGAAAATGAGCTTGTTTGAAAAGGGTTTGACATTGAAACTCTATCTCTGCCCCATGAAGAGATTATTTTTTTTTTTTTTTTACAAAAGACTTTGTTCTCATCCTTTTCTGTGTATTTCTGCCACTGTTTCCCCAGGCTGGGCAACTGCTTTGCCTCTCATAGGTGTGAGATTAACATGTCTGTGGGCAAAACCCAGCTGCTGAGCGTCTCTTTTTAACTTATAAATCACTGAGGTGTAGAGTGGTGCACTGGACTCAGAGGAAAGAAGAAAAAATTCAAGAAATGCTTGCTGCTCTGCTTGTTATTCCTGTGATCACACTCAAAACCAAAATCATGTTTGAACTGGGAAAAATACAATAAAATTACAGACCAAAAAAAATTGACAGTGTTTTATTAGAGGACTTTGGATACCTCATACCTAATAAATAACGTATGTCATCCTTGAAGGTGCACTCGATTTTTCCAAAATCTTTGCAGCTAAAAAAATCCACACATCACCTCTGCGATGAGATCAATTGAGCTGTCCTTTAGCTTTTAAAGTAGACGAAATATACTCGGCTTGGATTTTTCCAGGTCTGCATGTCTGCGTAGCTCTCAGATTACTCTAAAGATATACTGCCTCTTACATTGCGGCGGAAAACACCACAGGCTTTAGTCCATAAAAGAGATGCAGCCATAGTTCAGCATGCATAAAGCGCCTGATGAAAAACAGAGCCTGATGAATTCCACGTCGAGGCCTACTATTTATTGAGGCAAGGAACATAAGTCACATCTAATCACAACAATGCACGTAGACCCTGAGCTATATCAATGCATAAGAAATAAGCTCAGAGAAGGACGTCATCGGCCCACTCGGTTTTCCGAACATGTCATCATCCTAATTGCATGCCTCGAAAGTAAAACTTAAAAACGTGTAGTTGGATTTGGGTTTTTAAATAGTATTTTATGGTTCCCTGAATATGCAGCTGAAATAGCTGACAGACCATGTTTCTGACAGTATTAATGTTAGCAACAATAGTGCAGCGTAACAGAAGCGATCGAGAGAGAGAGAAGAAGAATTTGTTTTACAGGTGGCTCTTGGCATCGCGCCACCCAAAATATGGCGGTAGGACAAGGTTAGTCAGGGGATTCAGTGCCGGAAAAATGTCTTTTACTTAAAAAAATTTATTACATTACTTGTAGAGTTGGTAGTTTTTCATCAGCAAATATATTGTGTTTAGGGAACATTTAACATGTAAGCATGGGTAGATTAAACTGCCATGGAGAAAAAAAAAGAGCAGTCAGTCCTATATTAAAGCCAGGTCCTCACACTATCTGGGAAAACTGTCTGGTGTTTCTGTCCTTAAATATTTTAGCACACCCATTTAGGAGTACAAATCTTATGAAATAAGGGCCTTGAAAACAGATTTCAAGCCATATCCTTAAGAAAGAAGGTGTGAACAGACCACCTATTTAGGGTTAGGTTTACAATTATCCCCCAAACTCTGTAATCAGCTGCAGAATATAAATAAAACTTCCAGCAATACACAGCCTTGTGTGCCAACTGACAGTGAATGTCAGAATCATGCAGACAATGGAAAAGACACTGGGAGGAAACAGAGTCATAAACCAGAGGCGAAAGGCGCCACATATGGTACCATACCGTGCCTGTGTTTAGAGTCGATATTTATAAAGACATTTCCCTATCGCTGTGGCTTCGGCCACAGAAAACAGTGTTGTTTTTTTTTAAATAAGAAAATAAACAGTTTCCCTTATCACACTTGACCCGTTCCACCTGGCATTCATCAGTGGCTGTGCATGTTGGTCCTGTCGGCTGCTTTCCTCCCTCTGGGTCTTTTATCACTCTAATGGGGTGCTATCTCCAGGCTGCTCTCTCCGGGTCTCTGCAGCCCAGCTCGGCTCACTTCAGCATACATTCTTTCCACATCCATCCTGACACACGGGCGGATTTAACACATAATCAGGCCGGACGGGAGGGCAGTCGAAGAAGAAAGGGGGAAGGCCTGGCCCTGACAGGACTCATCATGCGAAGACTGTGGAGACAGAAAGGCCCGCACTAGTCATTCTCACTTTGGCTCTGGCAGTGTGCAAAAAACAGACAGAGTCTCCCACATTCCCACACTCCAGCTCACTTTTAGACCTGTCTGCAGGAATATTGAGACAGATGGGGGGGAAACTCAATATCCCAGCTGCCCTGTTTGGACCAAGTTGTCCCCTCTTTGCTCAGTAGGAACAAGGATTGTAACCTTAATTGGATTTGTGGGTTGTAAGCAAGTAAGAAGATCAGTTTCCAATTCTTTTAAGACAGACTATCATTGGCAGATTTTTCTAATACTGGCGGAAATATAAGATATTTTTGAAAGCAATCAAATATCACATATTATTGCATGGCATACATACAGTGGGGCAAAAAAGTATTTAGTCAGCCACCGATTGTGCAAGTTCCCCCACCTAAAATGATGACAGAGGTCAGTAATTTGCACCAGAGGTACACTTCAACTGTGAGAGACAGAATGTGAAAAAAAAATCCATGAATCCACATGGTAGGATTTGTAAAGAATTTATTCGTAAATCAGGGTGGAAAATAAGTATTTGGTCAATAACAAAAATACAACTCAATACTTTGTAACATAACCTTTGTTGGCAATAACAGAGGTCAAACGTTTACTATAGGTCTTTACCAGGTTTGCACACCAGTAGCTGGTATTTTGGCCCATTCCTCCATGCGATCTTCTCGAGAGCAGTGATGTTTTGGGCTGTCGCCGAGCAACACGGACTTTCAACTCCCGCCACAGATTTTCTATGGGGTTGAGGTCTGGAGACTGGCTAGGCCACTCCAGGACTTTCAAATGCTTCTTACGGAGCCACTCCTTTGTTGCCCGGGCGGTGTGTTTTGGATCATTGTCATGTTGGAAGACCCAGCCTCGTTTCATCTTCAAAGTTCTCACTGATGGAAGGAGGTTTTGGCTCAAAATCTCACGATACATGGCCCCATTCATTCTGTCCTTAACACGGATCAGTCGTCCTGTCCCCTTGGCAGAAAAACAGCCCCATAGCATGATGTTTCCACCCCCATGCTTCACAGTAGGTATGGTGTTCTTTGGATGCAACTCAGTATTCTTCTTCCTCCAAACACGACGAGTTGAGTTTATACCAAAAAGTTCTACTTTGGTTTCATCTGACCACATGACATTCTCCCAATCCTCTGCTGTATCATCCATGTGCTCTCTGGCAAACTTCAGACGGGCTTGGACATGCACTGGCTTCAGCAGCGGAACACGTCTGGCACTGCGGGATTTGATTCCCTGCCGTTGTAGTGTGTTACTGATGGTGACCTTCGTTACTTTGGTCCCAGCTCTCTGCAGGTCATTCACCAGGTCCCCCCGTGTGGTTCTGGGATCTTTGCTCACCGTTCTCATGATCATTTTGACCCCACGGGATGAGATCTTGCGTGGAGCCCCAGATCCTGTCATGGTGTCTGGTCCAGTTTAAAGGCACACCCAAACCATCATATGCAACAGTGTTTGAACTCTTGCACCACACTCTGCCTCTCTGTCTTCTTGTATAAATCCTCATTTCAGATCTGTTTTGCTCAGAATATTTTTTGTGCATCAATAATTAAACAATCACATGGGTTTTTGTACTTCATCCTAAATGAAACTCTGAGTGCCTGCATAGTAACACAACATGTATATAATTCTGCACTTCCAAAGTTACCTCAAACAAAACTCTGTCAGATTTTGACCAGCTGTTGATACTTTGCTCTTTTTAATTATTGATCTCAGAGACTCATTTCAGTTGGCACTTTACCAGTCAGCCAATGCAAACACAGCACAAAAGACAAACCCAGGAAAAGCACTAAAGGGCCGAATTTGAATTTCAGTTTGTCATCAAAGTCAGAAGATTAAGTGGAGAGAAAAATCCCCCCCCCCCCCCCCCCCCAAACAAGAAAATAACCATTTTCTATTTTGGCCAAAGAGGGATATGTCAGGCTGCCGAATAAGGAGCCACTACCACCCCCACACCCCCGTCTGTCACCCAGAGTGTCATGACACTGCTGAAGCCTGAGAAAAATTGGATGTAATTCAGGAATGTTAAGAAGCTCAACTTAAAGGGAAAAGGAATAAACTGAGAACTTTGAAAAATACAGAAATCTGTTCCCCTGTCTTCTCTTGTATATGTGTGTCTGAATAAGATAAGGAGACTTTGGTTTACTCTCTAGGCCAGTGTCTGCCCTGATAGAGACGCTAAAGTCACAAGAGTGTTTGATTATCTACACCCCACCTCTCCGAGGACCTTTCCTTTGTCATGCCCCTCTTCCTTGCTCTGTGTAAAATTGCTGACTGCAGCTTGCCCCCCCCCCCCCCCCCCAAATCACATCACTGAATGAAACTTCTTGACCACTGGATGGGAAATTACAGATGCTGGCTCTGTATACACCCGAGGAACCGACTGGAATGTAAGACTTTTCTCTCTCTCACTCTTTCTTTGTGCTAAACCTCAGCCCAGTTCTCTAAGGACTAGCTAATTTCTTAGAGTCGTAAATAGGCTTGCTGTTGTGTCTGCTGCTCAGCTTCTTTAACAGGCCCTGTGTCAAGCTGGCACTCAGCCTTTATCTGCGCAAGAAGAAAATCAGACTTACATAAATGGGCCCTTCCCCAAAGAGTCTCTCTAAAACACTTCATCCCTACAAATGTAATTACACGACGGACTGCGAGTCGCCTTGTCAAAGTCACTGCAAGTTGTAAAGTGAACAGAGTCCAGAGTTTGTGCAGTGTTTTTACATGTTTGGGTGTCAGTGTTTGCCACTAAGGTGTCAGTCACATTGTCAGTTAAGAAAGCTACTTGGTGAACAGACTCAGTATAATTGCTTCACAGCTATATCCTTCCAAAGAAAGTGTTGCTGGAGGGTCAGTGGAGAAAGAACGTCTCACTCACTATCTTCCCAAATAAGAATGTCTCTCTTTGGCATCTGGTGCCAGGAAAAAGGGAACTTGCCAGCAATGAGTCACCGTGCTGCTGCTGGGACAGGAAAGCTGGGATAGGATGGCTGTGTTTGTACTTGTCACTCATCTCGCTGCTAGTGATGGGAAGAGCTGCAGAACCACTTAGTTGCCCATGTCATACAGGCATTCGATTTTGAGGCCTCATTTGCTGCCTTGTTGCTTCTGTAAACGTTTATGGGTGCCAAACCCGGTCAGGCACACTGGTAAACACACGGGTTGTCACTGAAAAGAAACAAAAGCAGAGAAACCGAACCAAGTCCCGAGCACAAAATGTAAGTTGAGGTTATTACCGGTACAAAAAAGAAAAAAAATGGGAATTATTTTTGTAGTTTGATCAGGATCTCCTCTGTCCACATTTGACATACTTAAACCCTTTTACTGTTACTTTTTCATGTGGAGGATAGCGCTACAGAATTACTTGTTGAAGGCTGGTAAAAGCCCACATTAGGACCGTAGTGTCCATCTAAAATGTTAATGTCCTCTTCACATCCTGTAGTTGCTATTTTTAGAGTCTTGATTTGCTTCCTTGGTTAGGTAGTCCATTAGGTATGGGTAGAAATATACTCCCAACGAGTAAGGGAGAAGAGAAACTTTTTCTTGAGCATTAAGTCTCTATTTTCTAGTTTCTGTTAAGGTCAAGTTGGGCAATGCTGCATTGTACACAGTGCTACTAAAGGGAGGGGGTTATTGCAATGGACTTCAACATGAAGCAAAAAGAAATAAGAATTAAATCCAGAGAATTTAGAGATACATTAATGCATGATTTGGACGTCTGTCGGTGTCTACATTACCACTTAAATTGTACCCGGGAAGTCCTTTTAACCCTATGCCATAGCCTTCCACATAACCTGACATGCACCTCTTGAAAAATGTAACCACTTGTCAGGTCGATGCTGCCCGCAATGACTTGAATGGCGTACAGTGTAGCTGCAGCATAGGGTTAAAAAGGTGTTTCCAGTTACGCCATAGATTTCCTCCAGAAGTCTAGATCTAGCTTAACAGGCAGTTTATGCTTGCTGTTGTCATCAGTGCAGTGTGGTGCAGTGTCCCTTGGTATTGTTTTGCCTTGTGATGCACCTCTCAGTTTTTTGTAACCTGGCATACGCAGTGCAGATGGACTGGAGGCACAAGCGCTCAGGTCAGTCTCTATGGGAATTTCTATGATACAGTTGGAAAAGTGCCAGTGTGTTGACCATGGCATTTACTTAGAGGCCTTGATAAAACATTAATAAACCATTCAAAGAATATTAAGAAACAGACTTTTAAAACAAAACTTTCAGCTTTGATGGGCTGACATTTTTATACGGTGGTTCAGGAAAATGTTTGGAGTGTATTGTGAGGCATTTTGCTGTGAGTTTTGGAAGAAACCCAAACAGGTTAAGTGGTTTGTAAGTTTATATAAAATCTCATAATGAGGTTAAACATAGTTAAATGTTTAGATGTAAGTATAGAGGGAACACGTTATGGTTTTTGCTCACATTTGAGCTCCTCTCGCCTTTTTGTGCTTGTTTGCCTCTAACAGTTACAGCAGCTGAGTGAGACTGCTGCGCTCACAGACAGAGCTCTGCGCTTCACATGACTATATTTACGATAGCGCCTCTCTATGAAATCACACAGACTGAAGAGTCAGGGATTACTTTTACAATGGGCATTACGTATTACTCTTTCAGTATATAAATATATATGTCAGAAAATGTGGAAAAATACTGTTATAACCTCAGAACATGTTCAACTACCAACACCTTGAATTTGGGAACTAGAATCAGTAATAAATTCTAACTGATAAGAAACACTGTAACATTAACATGTGAGTCACGTTACAATAAACGAGTTATCCAGTGTTTAATTTTGAAAACTGTCCTCTTTGAAGGCCCGCATTGTTATTCTGTACTCTGGAGAGGAGGGAGGTGGCTGTGGGGGTCTCAGTCCAAGCTGGGTGTTTCCCCCTCTGCACACAGGCCACCCAGCAGTTGAGCTCTCAGAAACCAAAGGCAAACAGACACGCTGGCTTATCAGAATGTTAAAAATCCCAGCATGCTGAGCAAAGGCACTGAGATCTAGCAGTTTTGAACCTGCTGTAGAAAGCATCATTATCAGCATTTATGGGGAGTGTTTACACTGAGGATCAGGTACTAGACACGGTTTAGTCTGCTGTAAGTCAAGTGTTGTCACGAGAACAGTACATTAAAACAACATCAACAACAATGAAGAACTTACATATAAAGATTAAACACTTCCATTGATATGTTTTGCCCGGTCAGCATTAAAGGCCCACTGCTGACAGCCTTTTCATGGCTCTGTTTTCAATTACTGGCCAAAAAAGGTAAAGAAAAAAAGATTAAAGATAAAATCATGTTGTTTTTCATCTTGGGAAAACAAAAAAAAAAAACCCTTTGTTTCACAAAACTGTGGCACCTTGATAAATAGAGAATGACAGGGCTTTCATGTAGCTGAAATGGGGATACCCTGAGCCTTGGCCTCTTTTTCATGCTGCATTGGAAGTGTTAAAACCAGAAAACTCTGATTTATCTGTCTTCCTTATTACAAATCTGTCTCAAGAGACGTTGGCCAAAGGAAATTAAAAGAAAGAAAGAAAGAAAGAAAGAAAGAAAGAAAGAAAGAAAGAAAAAGCTAGCGGAACAGAATCAAGATTTGGAATAGGGGCAGCAAGCATGAAAATCATCGCTCATTTCCCCCCGTGGCTCATGAAAAATGCATTTT
The DNA here is from genome assembly GCF_900408965.1 of Simochromis diagramma. Classification (NCBI taxonomy): domain Eukaryota; kingdom Metazoa; phylum Chordata; class Actinopteri; order Cichliformes; family Cichlidae; genus Simochromis; species Simochromis diagramma. The sequence goes on along the minus strand of NW_024386757.1, from coordinate 2,135,394 downwards.
TAGTATAATTTCATAGTTTGTATGCAGAGCTGTATAGATTTCTTTCAGATTGTTTGTGAAGTCATGTGGCCCAGGTTGCAGTTTGTTCACCATGCTTTTGCTGCGTTTTGCACCCGCACAGCCAGCCAGTGTGGATTAGCTGAGTTCCAGGCTAAAATTGCATTTCCCTGAATAGAGATTTGACTCTTTGCTAGTCCTTAAACATTTACTGTGTGTTTCTCACTGGGTTGGTATGAGTCACTATATCTGGTGGCATTACTTGGAACCAGAAAATCATTTTGTATGTGTGAATTAGTTAGGGTTAGGAGCATCATTCTTAATACCCCACAACACAAATAGCGATCAGTCATATCAGCAGCCTTCTTTGCTTACCAGCTCGGTCAGAGGTGAAGCACTGAAATGATCAATTTGCTCGAGCTTGATACAGTACATGTGCTTATCTGTCTACTGAAGAATATTTCCTCTTACAAATATGAGCTGTTGTAAACAAGTGAAACCCTTCGCTGACCTGTGGATTCATCGGAATAAAAATGGTCTTGTTATTTCCCTCTCAGGTAGGAGTTCATCTCTGGGCAAAAGCTTCAACTTGAGATTTGCAGTGCCGTTTCACAGCTAAGCCTGCTTGATGAAGCCCGAGGGGGCAGGCTCGCTCAAATTCTGGCTGCATCGAGATGTGAACGCAGTGGTTTGTTCTGTCATGCCCCCTCCATGATGGGAATTCAGCTATGAAGCTAAGACTCTTTGAGGCTCTGTTTGCACAGGACTAATATCACCTCGAGACATTCAGTGATTTGTAATGACTGCTGAGATCATCAGTGAATATGATCCTGTGTGAACCTGGCTCAGCTGGGACATAGCAAATCAAATTCTGAGAATTTCAGAGAGCTGTCGACTTTATGGTTGGGGGATGGTGACAGGTTATATCTCATACCTTGTCTTTAATGGATCATGCAGTATGTTACTCAGGAGTTGTTTGCATTGTCAGACATATAATTGATTCTGTTAACTCTCAGAAGCCTAAGTCCCCCTAACCTTAATATGTATATAGTGCTGTATAAAAAGTAGTATCTATCTATCTATCTATCTATCTATCTATCTATCTATCTATCTATCTATCTATCTATCTGCCTGTCTATATTAGCACAATGCAGAATTATAGTTACTTGTCGCAGATGGTCATTTTAATGTCTTGTCTGGTGGTAATATAACTCAGTACTGTCAAGTTTGAATAATTATTCTATATTGGATATTACAACTGATCACACAACCTTGGTGATGACGGGTAAAAATCAATCACCTAATCCTAGACATAACTCTAAACTGGTATCTGTGATTCATATGGAAGTTTTTGAACTGCAAATATAGTTGGAAATCGGTCCGCTGAGGAGATCAGAGAGCAAAGCCCAGTCTTTTACATTAATGTGTAGCTACCTTTGCTTTCCAATCTTGGATATTAGATATCATATATCTAGTACTGCCTTGAAATACAATTTTATAGGCTTTGGAGCTTCAATAGTAATCTACAACGAATAATCAAACCTGCAAGTGAGGAAGGACGAAGAGGAGGGGAAGGGCGTTTCTATGTAAAATGATCATTCAGAGAAAAAAGTTAGAAGCAGCAGAAAACATTTCGCTTTTTCTTCTCCCACTGTCTACTCTGTCACACTCTGAAGCTTTACTGTTTGCTCACACAGCAGAGATGTATAGAGAGAGAGTGAGAGAGCTCTTCCAATCCAATGACAAAGACTGAAAAGATTATGAAAAAGGGCTGATTTTTGTAGCCAAGTGAGCAAAGATGCAGTATACTTATACTGTTCACAAAACATACTTATTAGAAACTAGTCTGAGCATTCAAAGCAAAGGTAGGAAACATTGCATGCGTGGGATTTGTGTGAGACATCTCAGGTGCAATTATCACTACCCCTCCCAAACCTAAAAATCTCTGGTTTAATCTCAATTAGCTCCGAAGGAAATGGATTATAAATTGTTTATTGTTACATTTTCTTACATCATCTGCTTGCATGTGCAAAGCACAGGCACAAACAGATAGGCACAGGCTGTACTTGCATTTATATAACACTTTTCTAATCTTACTGATGAGTCAGTCTCCATCCAGTCACCTGTTTTAGTTTGTTTGAAAGAGTTAAACATTATTAACTGTCAGCTGTTTAGATTACTCGTTATTTTTAAAGCCACATATTTGCTATCTATTTAAATGTGATGTGATAACAATACGCTCTGTTCTCTGTTTTTACTGCTGGTTGGACAAAATAAAACACCTGAAGCACTGCAGCTGTTGCCCTGCTGTTAAGACCTTTCTGAGCGTTTCCTGACATTCTGTACAGGAAATGCATTCATTAGTTTATGAAGAAAATAACCTGCACATCGCCAGACTTCTACACTTCACACTGTGTTTTTGATTCAGTGTTTTTTTCGCTTCCTTCCGCACAGCATGTGGTCGGGGTTTCTACAAGTCTTCCTCGCAGGACCTTCAGTGCTCTCGCTGTCCGGTGCATAGCTTCAATGACCGCGAAGGCTCCTGGCGCTGTGACTGTGAGGACGGCTACTACCGAGCACTCTCTGACCCTCCGTCTGTGGCGTGCACAAGTAAGTCTGCCATGCTGCTGTATAAATGCAGCGCAGATCACATGCATTTAAACAGCTACTAATGCAAGTGGAAAAACAACACACTCCAGAGCGTGATTTAGTCCTGTTCAGTCAGCCTGCAGTGGCCTCATGAAAGCCCCAGATGTGTTCCATAGCAGTTCCTCTGCAAATTATGTTTGCAAGCTTGCGTGTCTGTTTTGTGTCTTAGCTGGTTGCTAATGATGACAGGAGCAATTTGCCATTTCCCGTCTGAAAGATTGCAATTACGGTCGGCAGTGGCAGCCCATGCAGCAACCTGCATCTTCATTTGTCCTGGCCAGTGTAACAGCTCTGTGACAGCCATCGATGGCTTATTTACACAGGCTGGGGGATGCAGTTTGAATGGGTGGGGCTCATTTGCTTCCAGAGCTGTTCTCAAACATGTTTTTTTTTCCAAGTGCTACTGGATGTGTATTTATTTTCTTATTTTTTCTCCTTTGCTTTGAGCTACTGTGCATGGGAGAAGGCCATGTTAGCACTGTGCTTTATCTCTGGAGGTAAACTGGATCCCTAAACATAATCTGTGCACCTTATCTGTGTGCCTTCTTTCTGCTGATAATGTATCACTGCACAGGTTCACAGTCTTCTGGCTGTTAGACTTACACTTGTGCTGTTCTTCCTTTGCTGTTTCTATTAAGGAGACCTGATAAGTTAACATTTTAAAATGCTTTGTGCATGTGTTGGACAATTTGCATGCCCAGTCAACATCCTGAACAGCATTGCATTTTTGCTGCGCACCTAAAGTAGGCCAAGTCAGAATATCTAATATCTAAGTGTGTGTGTGTGTGTGTGTGTGTGTGAGTGTGAGAGAGAGAGAGAGAGAGAGAGATAGTTATTATGCAAATACAAAGAATTTTATACCATTGCATTGGCTTCTCTAGGCATTAAATCAGAGAATCAAAACAGGGATTTAAGGGATTGGAGTTAAGATTTAATGTTGCAAATTCCATATGACAAAAGGATTCTTTGTTATTTATGGGCGTCTTTAAAAGCTCAGGCTCATTGAGCAGAGCCTCTGTCTCTGCCTGCCGCGAAAGCCTTTCCATCTATTTCAACATACAGTACTGTATTTACATTGCCAAGAGGGTGTGTCTGAGTATGCAGTCCATATAGTAATATAGTGGTAATTAAGTGCACTTTCAAAAGCTAGAATACTCAAAAAAATCACATGTTAGATATTACTGGCTACAGCTGCTGCATACCACTCTTACTCTTGCACACTAAATTGGTGTGACACAAGCTACAACATCAACAACAAATGATACTGAGTCATTGATAAAAGAATTTGACGCACTTAAATTATAAATGGCTGCTTTTAAAGTTGCTGGTTTTATTAGTATGTGGCTCATGTCATTTCCAAGGATGATTTACTGCAATTGCCTCAGGACCCCAGAACTCCTAGAGACCCCCCATAAATCCCCGCTCTCAGTGTCTTGGATGTCAAACAATGAATAGCAAATTTGTTTTTGAGTACACACATCCAAATCCAACGACGGGGGTGGTGGGAACACGAGGTTAATAAGAGCCACAAGCAAATTTTTCCCTTATTCCCGTGTAAAAATGGGAATTGTCATTTCCTATTTGTTCAGAAAGGGAAATAACAATCACAGCTTGATTCTCAAAAAGAATTGGATACAAGAGGCTAACTGCTACAGAATACGAGGCAAAATGCACCTAAAATCTGCTGCTTACCTACCTACCTGCTGTCAAGTAAAATGTAAGGTTAAGACTGCACAATATTAACCTAATAATGGCCAAATCTGAAGTATGGTGTTGGTGGAGCTTGAGAACTAAACTAGGCATGTCATTGTAAATGCACTGTAAAGACAAGGACTTAACTCCAGACCACAAACCACCAATCTTTCCATGTAGCACGGAGGCAACCATATAGATCTTGTTCTAAAAGACAGGTCCATTACTCCATTCTCCAACCATCCTAATCGGACGTTAATGTTTCACTCTAACATCCCCGACTGAACCGATCGAGAGCAGGACACACAGAACAGGGGAAAGTTCCTACTTTTTTTGAGTGTCCTCTGGCTGTTCCCATTTGGGCAATCACCTTGGCCAAGTACCGAAGTAATTACTGAAGTTGCCTATTGCACACTTTCCATTATTCATTTTCATTAACTTTGGGTCTACACTTAGTGACCCCATACCATTATATGTAAATATGTATTTTTGACTTCCTCCTCCTCATTTACGCAGCACAATTTTTTTACAGCTTTGTACGTGCATTTCCTCATTCATTGTTGGATTAAGTCACTGTGACCAATAGTCACTGTGATTTTCTTTTTTCAAGCCTTATCCAGACCAGGAGTGAATAGTAATTGAAAATGAATTTGCACTGCCTGAATAAATAGCTTGATTGACAGATTTTTTTTTTTTATAATAAGAGTTTGCTTATAATAAGCTATCGTATTGTAGGCCTTGGTAAAACAGTGAGATGGATCTCTGGCACACAGAGATTAAGGATGTGTCTATGAGGATTTGAGAGGAAATGAGATAAAGATGTAATATGGGGACATGAAAAGCCAAATCCATGTTGAATAAAGATGAGGGAACAAGTTCCAAAAACACAGCTTCAAAAACACTGTTTCCCATGTGGTATTTGCTAAGAGGGGGGTGGTATAAAGACATGCTTTTGTTTGTTGAATATTTGTCCACGCTATTCATATGCAAATATACATATACGTGTGTGTGTATATATATACACATATATATACATATATATATATATACACATATATGTGTGTGTGTGTGTGTGTGTGTGTGTGTGTGTGTGTGTGTGTGTGTGTGGAAGACCATCAGGAGCCTTTTTCTCCAGAGGCATAGCACACAGTGGAGTTGTTGACAGGTCAGAGTACTGGGCATCAATCATGCAACAGCTGTGAGCGGTGCTGGTGCAAGCAGGGACTGAAAGGAGCATTTGTGACTCGTTTCCTTCTCCCACCCTTACCCCCCACCCACTCCTCTTAAATGTGACACCTCAACAAGTTGATTCCATCTGAGGATCCATTCTAAATAGAGTTGCTAGGGGACAGAGAAAGAGCTGTTACCTGATATAAACCTGGCATAAAGGCATTTAGTGGCATGGGGCTTTGGTAAAATGCCCTTCATTGTCATGTGTGCAATTTTGTCATTACTCAAAGAACAAAAGGTGAGAGATAATGAACTACACTTTTCATTTAATGCCGTTAGAACAGAGAGGATGATTTAAAAAAAATGTGTAGGATTGGAGTTGGATCTACTTCACTGAACCGATAACTCGGACCGAGACACACATCTAAATTCCGTGCCATTATTCACTTCTCTCATCCTGGCCCTGCACATGTAAATTCAATGTAAATCTCTGTATGTGTTTGGATCCATTTTGTAATTAGAGGAGGCTATGTAAATACAGCCTGTTTCCTTAAAACAATATTCTCAAACGCTACCACGTGTAAGGACATCTAAGAGAAAAGTTTGTCACCATTGTAGTCTCACAAAATGTTCAAGCTTTTTAGCAACTGAACAGTGAAATCCACAAACCCCGCATTTGTACATCTGAGACACACCAAAACATAAATTGTTATAACGTAGACTTAGTCATTTGTCATTCATGTTGACATGCCATCATACACTCTCCAGATACTTGAGCCAAAAAGGAGCAAATCCAATATTGAATTCTTGGCAGTGGAAGTCGGAGGCCCCAAAAAACCCTCCTCTCTTTTCCTCTTTAGCATGTCTTCCCTCAAACAGGTTCTACTGCAGCCGCATCATTAGATGGAAGGTCAGAAGGTCATAGCGCACATTTGTAGAGTGACGAATACCTCATGGGTGATTTGAATACCACTCACCCCTGCCGTTCCTCTCTCCTCAGCTCCCCAATTAGAGCACAGCCAGGTAATAGGCTGTGCTATTAGCTGTTGAGGGTTAAGTTAGCCCAGAGCACCTCTCAAGGCTGATAAGCGGAAGATTCTTCTCTCCTAAGCCCAGATTTACTTGGGTCTTACAACTCTCTCCGAGTGGAGATGAAACATGACCTAAATTCATCTAATACTATCCTGTGCTTTCTATATGGTAGTTTAATAGCTGTTGTAGACGCATTTTCACAACCGAAGCCTTTTTCCTCTTACAGCTTTTTAGAGTGAGCGGCTTTTGTTTATCCTATAAAATGTCAACTTCTGCTTTAAAATCTGTGCCATGTTGACATGCAAATGTTGTAGGAGGAAATGTAAAGTGTGCTTGTACATATTTATGTAGAACCCCCCCTCCCCCCCCCCCCAAAAAAGAAAAAAAAACCAGCAACAGAACAAGACACATGCACGCACTTACACAAACACTCTCACCGCTGCTTGGTCAGAGTTGGAGGGCAGCTAGCAAGTGATTGAGACATTTCAGGCTGTGGGGGCTGTGGCAGGCTAATCCGTGAAATGAAACTTGACTGGGAGGAGGGGTGAGAGGAGAGAACATGAAAAGATAAGACAGAGTGGGGGAGTGAGAGACAGAAAAAAAGAGTAAAAAGAAGAGGGAGAGTGACAAACCCCTGAGCTGTAAGGATGAGCAGACAGGCTGACAGTGGTGGGCTCTGTGCTGCAGGTGAAGCTGAGGCCAGAAGAGTTTGGTATTTCTGAGTGCAGACAGAGTACACTCAGAGAAACAAAGAGACGGCAGGGCAGATGAAGTAGAGCTGTTTCCAGGCCAGCCAAAGGAAGTTATCACTGGGTCTCCCCATAGAAGGCATGCTTGGTTCCGTAGCTCCGCACAGGCTGGCTGTTACAAAAGATTTACAGAATGTAGCCATTGAAAGGACAGTTTTAGTCACTGCTACTCGATTTGAAATATAGCAAGGTGTTTATAAGGGAAAGACAAAGCTCTTAGTGTAGTGTGCATCTGAACAAGACGACAAAACAGAAAGGTCACACAGATCCAGGGCGAGTCTGATCTAATTTCCTTTTGCTTGTTGTTGCTGAAAAAATCATCACTTGCACCTGAGACCTGAAAGAGAGTGGCACGAGCAAAATGAGATGTTATCATGGTAGAATAAAAGATCCCTGAGGACTGGTCTGGAGGAAGGTTGGGGAAGTGTGTTTGCATGCACATGTGAGGGGGTGTGCGTGCGTGAGTCACACCCCCTCCTTTTGTGCACAAGGAAGATTGAGAGTGTGGGTCGAGTGTCAGCGCCAAGGCTGAAGTCGAGTGGCACTATTGGCAGTCACTCCTCTCCACTTCACCTGCCACAGGTGGCTCTTTCATCTTCCCAGCCCATAGCCTGGTTCTTATCTCGCCTGATAATCATGAATATAGACGTCTCAGTCGAGCTGTTGATTCTAATGGGTAGAAAAAAGAAAAACAACCCAGTGCCGATTTAATAAGCTTGAATCTTGTGATGGTCCATAGGTTTTGCACTGAACGTATCCATTTTGTTAGGTAATGTCACAAATTGAATGAATTGAAGCGTCACCTAAGAAAACAGCACAGAATGAAGATGTTCACTAAAACATTCATAAACAAAGAATACAAGTTATATCATCTTTACTATGTCAGGGGGGATTTATTTATGTCAGCACCTGGGCCATAAAACCCAATAGTCTGGAATGTGAGAGGATGAAAGCAGCCGTTTGTTATTCATTGTTTTACAAGATGAGCTAATCTTTTCGCTTGTTATGTTAATATTTATGGGGAAATGGTCTGTGAGTGCTGCAGAGGTAGTCGTTATTCTAGTATATCAATTTGAATTGTATGCGACAGTTACAGGGTGGTAATAATCCAGGTTTAAATCTCGTTAATAAACGTTGTGGGTGAGTCAGGCTTCTTGAAAGCCACTACGTTTTATTGTGCTGCTGTCTATGTGATATAGTTTTTCAAAGGAAACCCTGGAAAGCCACTGTCTGCGGCTGGGATATTGGCTCCACAGCTTCTGATTTGCTGCTGAGTCTGAGGAGTAAACCATGCATCAATCATCAATCATGTCAGCAGCAGGTTTATGCTGTCACCAACAATCATTGTGTAATCAAAGCATTAACAGGGACAAATCACCAGCTATGAATGTGTGTTTTACAGCTAATACAGCTAATGCAGCTATACGACTTTAGGTTGATTCAAATTTAAAATAGGACAATTTGTTCATTGTGAACACATTGGCAACTTCAGAATGTTTGTAGCTTTTAACAATGGAAAGTGGTGAATACCTTGATTAATTATAATCAGACTTAATAGCAGTTATTTAAACAGAACTGGTTAAAGCGCAGTCACAAAATCTTTGGCACTTAAAATGCATATTCTCCTGAATATTTTGAGATAAAACACTGATAGTTTGAACTTCTGATATTGCCATTTTTATTTGATTGCTGGAGAACACAAAAGGAAGAGGAGACTTGAAACCCCCTCACAATCCCACAAAATAAACAACAAGCAAACAAACCCAAGAAAAACCCAGTGCTGTAATATATCCTGATCTATTTGGATTGATCAGGATTGGACTTGCCACTTCACAGAGTCAACAATGCTAATGAAATAATGAAATAAAAGTGAAGTAGGTGTGCGCTGCTGCCGGTGTAGTAAGGAAAAAAGGAAGACATAGAAATCTGTCAAACGATCGTCTGCTGCTTGGATTCTCACTGACCTGACCTTCACTTCCTTTCATTATACCTGAATGACTTTTTCTAGATCTGAGTCTTATTATAATTGAGTGTCAGTGTTTGGATCTGGGGCTGGAGCTGGCCGTCCTCTATTAGCTATTTTTTCAGAGAACAATTAAAGTACATATCCAGCGAGTACAAATGCTTGACTGTCACTTTCCTTGGCACTCACTTGCTTTCTTGGCGTCCACCTCTGACAGGACCTCCCTCTGCACCACAGAACCTGGTCTACAACATCAACCAGACCACAGTTAGCCTGGAGTGGAGCCCACCGGCTGACACCGGCGGTCGCAACGACGTCACCTACAGGGTTATATGTCGCCGCTGCAGCTGGGAACCCGAGGAGTGTGTTCCGTGTGGGCTAAATGTGGGGTACTCTCCCGCGCAGTCAGGATTAGTGGACACTTACGTGACCGCTGTGGATCTGCTCGCTCACGCCAACTACACTTTTGAGGTGGAGGCTGTCAACGGGGTGTCTGACCTCAGCCGCACGCAGAGGCTGTTTGCTGCAGTTAGCATTGCTACTGGCCAAGCAGGTAAAGAATTTTATTATTTATTTTTAATAATGCTGTCTTGCATTTAAACAACTTTGAACTGTGAGTTTTAATTGGTTAAAATTTTATGGAAATGCTGTGGAAAAAAATTTGTAGTGTTTCCTTTATTTAAAGATACACTCATCAAGCACCTAATTATGGGCTCAAAATGTGGTCATAAATATTTTGTACTTGTAAATCGGTTTTGTATGTGTATGTGTAAAAAAAATTTGTATGTGTAAAAAAGATTTGTGCGTGGACTTAGCCCAAAAAAACCCCTGCAAGTTACAAATACGAATTTTGACCCTATTTTTCTGCCTTTAAGCTGATTGGTCAATGTCATGTCAATCACAAATTAAACAATCCAATCAGAGAACAGATGGGTTTGGCTGTCGGAGGGGCACTTTTTTGAACTGCAGGTCCTTGAAGGGTAATTTCTATATAAATATCCGATAGCAGTTAGGTCCCCTTACTTTCAGCAGCTGTTGAAAGGATAAAGTTGTGGTATGTCAGTGGTTAGGAATACCATTATTACTTTAGGATTAGTTTAACACAAAGTCAGGGCTGACCCGGGACCATTGCTGTGAGTCACAGCGCGCAGCATAAAAGTCCTTTCACATCGGACGCAGGATGTGCTGCTAATGCTAATTGCTAACTAAAAGCAAAGGATCCAGAATTTGTTGCTGGCTGCTGGGCTCTGTGGGTTTTTGCAGCAGCTCTACCTGTACTAGATGCACCTGCTCCTTGTCGTTTTTATCGCTGACTTTATGTGAACTACAAGAGTTTCTGTTTTTTTTGCTAGTTCTTCAAATGTTCAATAAAAACATGTATGCTAATTCATAACGAAGAAAGCTTTGTAATGAAGACTGTCATTTCCAAAACACTTCCCCCCCCCCGCTGCGTCCGCAGCGCTGTTGAAAAGGCTGTGGAAGTCCCTGTATTAAACACGTAGTCCTGTGACACAAAAATCACCAAACTCGGACGACCACAGACTGTTTTCCTTCGTGGTGATGAAGGAAAACGCTGGGTTGGCATGTAAAAGGGCATTTATTCCCTTCAAAGACCTGCAGTTCAAAAAAAGCGCCCCTCCGACAGCCAAACCCATCTGTTCTCTGATTGGATTGTTACATTTGTGATTGACATGACATTCACCAATCAGATGAAAGGAAGAAAAATAGGGTCAAAATTCGTAGTTGTAACTTGCAGAGTTTTTTTGGCTAAGTCCACACACAAATCTTTTTTACGCACACACAAATCTTTTTTACACATACAAATCTTTTTTACACACATACAAATCTTTTTTACACACACACAAATCTTTTTTACACACGCACAAATCTTTTTTACACACACAAATCTTTTTTACGCATGCACAAATCTTTTTTACACATACAAATCTTTTTTACGCACGCACAAATTTTTTTTACACATACAAATCTTTTTTACAAGTACAAAACCGATTTACAAGTACAAAATATTTATGACCCCTTTTTAGCCCATACCTAATGCTTAAATATTGTATCTTGTTTGTTTATAGTCTGTTGACACACACAATAACAAGTAGAAACTTTGAAAAATCTTTGTTTTACAAATGGTCTGATTATTTTCCCAAAATGTGGAAACAATTTCTTTTAAACTCAAGTTAAAAGTGTTTGTCTTTCACTAGCACGGAGCTCAGCCTTTGCTCCTACTAAGAGTGCATTTGACATTAGTACCGTGACGATTGACAGTATTAATTCTGAAAACCTCTCAAATGCTAACTACGTTAATGATTCCCCATTAACATTAATGGGCCCAGTCTGATATAATCCATAATATTTTCCAGTATGCATATTACCAAGATTAATTTAATGTGTATATCAGCACTACAGTGGCAAACGCTATTAGCTTAGCAAGGATGCTGTCTCCCAGCGGTACCTAAAGAGCTAGTCGTGTCTTTGCAGCTCATTCTCAAGGGAATCAGCCGTAATTAAAATGCTGTGTTTTGTAGTGACAAACTCTTAAGCCTTTTTTATTCATTATTTTTATGGATCCACTCAACAAGATTCCTCTTTCATGCTCGAGCATCCGTGAAACACAGTTGGCCCAAAAAACTGTAGTAATAAAAAATAAGACTGCAAAGACAGTGTTGATGCTTTAGCTGCTAATATAACGTCTTTCTCTGGATAACTACACCTGCTGCTTTTAAATCACCATCATTTTAGTCGTTAGGAATGCTGCATATTTATCACTTCTCTCTTTGTAAATGCCTGCCTGCTGTTGTCTGCTATCAAAAGCAGAATATTTTCTCGTATACAAGCCCTAGTGACAGAGGTGATCAGCTGAACGCATATGCCCAGGTTTGTCAAAGAGACCTAAGCTAGAATGTGCCAGGGTGTTGAATGGCCAAGGACACGAGGACACCAGGAGGAGGATAATCACATGCTCCTTTGGACTTGCCCGTAATTATACGTGGCATGTTGACAACACACAATTACTCAGTTAACCTGGTGGAATATTAGGCCATTAGCTATTGTGAAAAAAGAGCAGTGTTCTTTGCCAAGATGTTGTCATGTTCATAATTTTGAGTAAGTAGCCACATTTAACATGCCTTAACTCTATAAACACAGCATTTGGGCTATATGAATCGACTTTTGTTGGTTAATTCCTTGATGTTTCAATATTTAATGCTTCTTTTGCCTTTGTTTTATGGCTTGGGTTTGGAAAAGTCTCTGAAATTTTATTTCAGCCATGACGCAATACTAAAAGTCTTCTTTGAAACCCAGACTAATCAAATTCATTCAGGGTTAGCAGTTCTTCATGGCAAGACGACCCTCTCCATCTGTTCAATGGTAGGACAGCAGGACAGAATAATACCTTTAATATGAAGGCTGGAATTACAGAAGACTGCGCTGAAAAGAATAAATTAAGTGTGCAGAGGAAAAATCAGCACTGGTTTAATGTGTTTTTTTTTTTCATTTACAGCATAACTGAGTGATGTATTTAATAAGAAGTCAGTATTTGTCCAACATTTATCTAACCCCAGATGACTTTTTTTCAACAAGTGTGCCAGAGTGATAGAATGACTGAGACTGAAGTTTGTTTGTGTCTCGTGACTTCATTTTACCATTGAAACACAACTATTTAACTCTTGTCTGGCCATTTTGTGAAGATTGGGGTAAGAAAATAGTATTTATTCTCTTAATCAGTATTAATTAAGGACATGAGTAAAGTTCATGTAGAAATTAGATCCTCTATGAGATTTATTGTCTCTGTGATGTTTAATGGAAGCTCTATTTTTGCTTGGTTTAATAGAAAGAGGGTCAAAACTTGCATTAGTTGAAGCCCGTCCTGTCAGCACTTGCTTTAACTGGGAGGCCTTATATAGATGTGATCGTTCTCATTTACACTCTTCAGCAGATGTTAGCTCCTTTTTGCCAGACTCGCAGTTCCACTGCTCTCTGGACTATTGGGGAATGCTTAAGATGTCAGAACTTCTTAAAATAACTGGCAAGCAGACATGGCCACTTATTAGAGAATCACTGCGATATTAGAGTCATTAGAGTATGAATCATCATTCAGAGTCGACTAAACTTTAGAGAAGGACCATATCAGTGAAAGAACCTTGAAAAGGAAACGGCCCTCTCTCCATCCCTCCCATTGCCTTCTGCTAAATGATAATCAGCAAGCACATAGACTCGTAGCTAGGGACTGGGGAAATGAACGAGTCTGTGAATACAGATGGTGATCCATCTGATGAGGAATTCACACCTCCCGTAATTATACCAAAGGAAGTGTCTGGAGCAAGGCTGGAGCTACATAAGATTCTGAGTGCTTATTGTTCCCAGAAACCTAATTGCCTCTCAGATCTGTCTTAAATGAGTTTAAGTAGAGGCTGTAAGTTAGTAAGCTTGATTTCTTCAGCTCCGTCTTTGCAGTTTCAATAGAAATTCTTCAAGTTGAGGATTTTTGCTATCGTTGCTGCCTGCTTTATGCTGAAAGTTAAGAGTGTGATTCAATCAGCACTCCATTGTGAGCTGACTGTGCTGCACAGCCAACCTCAGAGGCCCGCAGAGGTCCTTCGTGCCTTAGCTTTCCTCGAGCACACTTGTAAACAAGGCCTTTTGTTCTACCAGCCACTTGTAAGTTGGCCCTGTTCATAGAATTACCATTAATATTTATTCAAGCGAGGTGTTCGCATGTCTGAGCTAGAAAAATCCACAGTAGAGAGGGGCACAGAAATAGGATCGAAAATTGGTTATGGGAACGGCTGCAGGACCTGCGTTTGTGTGTACATGATGTGTACACCTGTTCAGCACAAGACCAGTGTAATGGGGTTTAGGTGCAATCAGTTACTTGTATAAACACTATGGAGTGGAAGGAAGAGCCCGTGGAAATTGATTTTAATGTCGAATGCTTGCCAGCAGCACAAAGCCTGTTACCCTCATACAGAAGCTGTTACAATAGTGCTCTAAACTACTGTATTCACAGGTTTATTCATAGCAGGGAACAGGGAATGCTACTTAATGCTGTAATCTTGACTGCCGTGATTTTACCTAGAAATCCTTTAATGCCATCTAATAAGAGACATTTCAAATATCTGGTGCAGATACAGACAAACATAATGATTAAGACATGTTATTTTGATGCTTGATAACATTTTATTTAGACATAAGTATTTGGTATTAATGCAGATTTAGAAGGGTTTTGTTTTTAGCATACCTCCTTAACAACAGAATGTCTTTACTTTGAAGTAAACTGCACGGAAAGCAAAGTAACAGTTTACCTTTTCTATATACGGGGCCCAGTGCTTACAGAAACCAGGTCCCAGCAGTATTAATGCATTAGTTTAAACGAATCAACACCTTCAAGTCATTCTGTCAAAATCCCTGAATCACAGGTTGAGGATGAGGAGTGGCTGCAATCTTTTACTCTAGCTTATCAGTCAGCCAAAGACCTGGACAGTTTTTAAAGCCTGACCGTTAAGGCCTTTACAGAAAATTGAAAATATTTTTTTCGGACTCCTCTGCTCTTAATGCAGCCATTTACACCAACTTCGTAATTTTACTGGACAGTAGAATTAACAGATATAACCAATCAGATTACTGAATTTGGCGACAAGTGTGCTTGTAATTCAAAAAATGTGCGCCAGTATTGTATACAGAATGAGATGGAAGTAGTAAAATAATCCTATTTTACTTCAGACACAGCTATATGCTGCTCCAGGTCAGTCAGCTCGGATGCAGTCCCTTCAAGGTAAACCGCTAAAGTTGAATCACATCATTATACAGCAGTGTTTTGTTCTACAGCTCAGTACAAAGGTCAGCTTATTAGGGGGGCTAATAATATTTTTTTTCGGAAAAAATTCTGCTATTGTGTGTATGCCTTCTGAAAAATGTGCGTTTCAAAAAGCTATGTTAAAAAAAAACACTTAATATTTCATATGGGTGTTCATAATTTTGTCCTCATCTTTAGATGGGAAAAGCAAGCACAGGCTTGTAAATAATAGCACTTAATTTTTATTAGGGTCAACTTTAACTTTGTATTTACCTGAATAAACCAAAGTCCTGCTTTGTAGTACACATCTCTGGAAGCAAATGCTAAGAATTAGCATTTTATAAAAGATATTAAAATTCAGTTTAAATCAAATTGAACTGGATGCTTGAAATCTTATGTTGCATACAACTTTAACTGTAAGAGTTCAACAAAACGAGGCATCCCTTGGGATCCCAATTGCTCTTTCTGCCAACTGTCCAGATAAAGATAAAGAAGACCACTCAGAATGCTTTACATTGATTATCAGACTTTATGTTTTCTCAATGAATAAAAACCGATACTTACGAATTGGTGTACTAAGCAATGCTACTAATTCCATGTCAAAAATGGCCTGTAATGAGGTGCAGGTGATGGGATTTCTGCTCTGTGCTCTAGTGATTGTAGTTCTGGCAGCATTGGGACGAAGCATGAAAACATCTGGGTGTTTTCTGCATTACGAACTAAATACAAACTAAATGTGAATTCTAGTGACTGTGCAGTGCACAATTTGCACTGTTATGGCTTTGCAGCTGGGCACAATGCATGGGATTTGCTCCAGTAAGTGGAAGAATTGATGGGTGGATGACACTTTTTGGGGCTGTGGCTCGGAGCCTGGCCTGGTTCGGCTGTGCATTAAGCATGGGTTGCCACAGTGATATAGCAGGGTGAAGGGACTGAAGGCTTTGTGACACTGAGGATTTTGACTTTCCGCTCGCCATGCTTGACTCATTGTTTTTAATTTGTTTTAACTGTGCTTATTTTTCTGTTTTGTAATCAATAATAATAATTATTATTATTATTATTATTGCTACTGTTGTTGCTTGAATGCCTTAAAAGAGCTTTGAGATTGACTTTGAATCCCTAGAATATTATGATCATCATTGCAAGACATCGGATGAGACTGACTCTTAACTTTTACAACAATCACACTTTTCTCATTACACGAGAAGCCGGGTTATCTTCTGTTTATTTTTAGCCATTCTTCGGTTCATTTGTTGTGCAACACTGTGTGAATGTAGGATGATGTTATAGTCCCCCTCATGTACAAACCTACTTAAACATTCAGAGAGAATAACAGGCTATTCCCTTTAGTACAGTCTCTCAGCACAAAAGGAAAAAGAAGAAGAATTGCAAAGAGGCACATAAGAATGTAAGCAGAGCATTTTACTTTGATCTGAAAAGGCTTTGTGCCTTTGCACTGCGTGAGAAGCAAATATTCCCTTTTAGTTTGGCCGTTTTCGTTAAAGTCTGATTCACTGTCCTCCAGCAGTTTAGAAAGGATGATAGCGTTGTTTTATACATGGTTTGATAATTGTTTACAGCTACGAGAGATGCTTCGTGTGCAAGGAATCGATACTCAATGGTAACCTATATGTCCATTTTATGTGCATTCAGTCATCACTAAAAGGATATTGTTCAGCGCATTTGTGAAAGTAACACTTGGGGAACAATAAGAGCATTGATTTATCCCTTTTTGTGTTCTAATCTGCCGTGGTGGCCTTAAACAGAAGGATTGATTGATTCTGAGGAGTCCCCACTGACCAGTGCCAGCCAGTGTAATTTTCTAGTTAAGCGGATCCCCCTTTGTAGCATTTGTCCCCGGTTTTACGTTACCTGGGAACCCATTCTTTTTAAACACGGCCCCTGCCCCCGCCCCTCAGCATCCAACATGCTTGCAGTAATTTGATGAGAGCCAGGCAAAGCACTAAGATTCAACAGCTGCAATAAAACTGCGGTGGTCTCAATGCAGCAGCTCAGAGCACTTAACCTGTAGCTTTTCTGTAAATGCCTCCTGATTTGTCTGTCACCCAATCCGTCAGCAATGAATAATTTTCATGGAAGGTGCACTTTAATTACTTTCCCATTTTAAATGGCATTATCGTGGCCTATCTAGGTAATTAATCTCACCGAGTATCCTGTTTCAGCCTTTTATTGCTGGCAGACGAGCTCCCTAAATCCCCCCCGAATCTGCTGTGCTTGAATGAGCCCTCCCTCACAGAAGCTGGCGTCGCCTCTTTCCCCTTCACTTGGTCCCTATCGGAAGCGTTGGACAGTTCTTTCTTTCGGAGCAGGCGGCCTGTCAGAGCAACTGGCTGTTTCGCCACCTTGGAAAGGACACAAACAGACACATCCATGCAGGGCTGCCGGAAAGAACTGGCCACAGTCACAACGGATTTAGTGAGCCGATTCAATTTTATGTTGGTATTCAGGATCCGTCAACAAATTGCGTGAAAACTCCCAACAATGAATATACCTTTTTAACAAGTCTCCTAAATCTTCCTTCTGTGTGTGACAGAATTTCACTTTTGTCTAAAACGAATAAAACCAAAT
The DNA here is from genome assembly GCF_900408965.1 of Simochromis diagramma. Classification (NCBI taxonomy): domain Eukaryota; kingdom Metazoa; phylum Chordata; class Actinopteri; order Cichliformes; family Cichlidae; genus Simochromis; species Simochromis diagramma. The sequence continues at coordinate 2,117,747 of NW_024386757.1, read as the reverse complement.
CATGGCAACATCTTTCTACATTACCTCGAATGCACAAATTGCACTCGATATGGACTATGTCTCACACAGCTTTAAGTATCCACTTAATCACCAAATATAGATTCTTGCGCAGCCAAAAGTAGTTCCTGCAATGTTTTTCCTTCTATTGGTGGTACCCAGGCATTTAAAGCAATGGTGGACTCAGGAAATGTAACGCATTGAGAGCAAGGCTAAAACAAGGAATCAGCTGAATATATAGAAATCTCTCTATAAAAGCTGGCTCATGGGTCTCAGATTATTGGAGGTGAGGCCTGGCATGCAGTTAGTGGTTGTCTTTTAATGCTTTTTTGTCAAAACTTTACTCCGAGTTAGAAAAAGTCTTCCCAGTTAAAGTGGATGTTTTGGTTTGACAGCATCATTAGAGGAAAGGTCACAGAGAGTCTGAAATAGAGAGGCTTTATTCCTTGGGGAACATTAGTGAATTTTAGAGAAACGCTGAATTTTGGGGAGTGACTAGAACTTAAATATAATGCGCACAGCCTTAGGTGTCCGCTTCTATTCCTGGCTAATGTCCTATCATTTTCTACATTCTCTGTTATAATAACATTTCAAAGAAAAACATACTGAAATTTCCTTTCTATATAGAAAGGAAATTTCAGTATGTTTTTCTTTGAAATGTTATTACTTTCTGTCGATTTTGTTTCCATACATGCTCTGTCTGCTTTTCTGTCTACTTTTGAATGCAGCATTATTAATTTGGTACATTTGCAGGGAGAGCGATGACTTCATCCTGAAAATTCTGATGTTTTAGGTTTAGCTGGAGTGCTGATTCACATTCATTTTCATCCTATAGGGTCCTTTCCCCTGGAGCAGACACAGAAACACCTTAAATTATTCAGGGCTATGCAAGGCACCAGAAAGAGATTGAGGCAATGTTTTTGTGTTTATTTTTTGGCAGTCTATCTGCGTTTACCTTCCACGACTTTCAGTTAGACCCTCACCTTTCTGGAATCACTTCTTTTCTTCTCACAGATGGCGGCTGCTCTCATTTATCCGCTGAAACATTTGACAGGTCTTTCTTGGCCACTAAACAACTTTCTGTACACTCGCACTTATCAATATTTAGGGAGCATTACGTTTTTGCTTCTGTAGTCTATGATATCTTAAACTCTTGTGCAAACAAAGATTTATCTGGCTGCATAAAGCAGGAAGTTTGGACGTGGAAGAATGTTTGACTAGACTCGGCTGCACATTTATATTCTGGCGACAGGCTGGCCAAATGACAGGCCCCAAAGTTAAAGGTTGTGAATCCAAGTCGCAGAATATTCTCTTGAAGTGCCTTTAACGGTTAATCTGCTCTCTTGCTGTGGATAATTGAGGCAAAGTATTCAAAGTGTCAGCAAGGCTCAGATTGTTATGGTCGCTGTGTCAGTAGCTCTGTCTTTATGTCAAGCAAATCTAATCTTCTCATGGGAAAAGAAAGATTCTTTGGCTTTGTTTTTGCATGTGAGATGCGACGTTTTTGGTATTTTAATTGCAAACAATTAGTTGATAAAGGAAGTTGATAATATGACCTTATTTGTGGGAAAACTATCTGTTTATATATATTTATTCCAGGGAAGAGGCAGATTTGGCATATGACATGGAAGCTATGATTTCTTGTTGAATTCAGTGTTTGCCGGGCATTTTTATCAAATGAAAGTACATGGAACATGGGAGTGATAGCAGCCATACTGAGAGATTGTACAGACCAGTCGTACCATCACTGGAAGTAGCCTTAGAAAACTCTGAATTTATGGAGGACTATGTTACTGTTAAGGCTGTGAGGATGACAATATCCAGTTCACCTTTTTTGGGGATGCATAAGAAAACTGATTTTTAATATAATGCTTCATTAAAGTGTAAAGTAAGTAATTCATTTAAACAAGCTTAAAGAAGCCTTATTTAGCATCAATAAGAGCAACAGAAATATGTTTCAGCCTGAATTTTCCAGATTAAGTCACCTCGGCCCTGTCTGTGCCACCTCCACCTCTGTGGTGACAGATCACGAGCAGAGTATTCTCTCTGTGAAATTACAGACCTGAGGGGCAGCTGATGAGAAATGTCACTGTCGACAAAAATGGAACTCTAATATATTCCATCACAGGTTTGTTGGACACTTATTAATGTCTCTCAGTGAGTGCTACTAATTAAGGCAGTCAGTCTGGTGCAGCAGATGAGGCGTGGGACAAATAACAGTGTGACCTGAGAACAAAAGAGCTGTGATGAGACTATACATATTTAGCAGAGCTATGAAGCACCCAGCGCACAGTGTTCAGGCTGACAAAAAAAGCCTTTTCCTGTGGTGGAGCAACACACCTGATATTCATAATCTGTCTTAAAACGTCGGTCTTTGTTAGATGTTTTCATTTTTTACGACCATTATTGTTTTTCCTCTCTTATTAAAGAGTTGTATTGCTACCACGTGTTACTGTTATTTCCTTTATTGTGATGAGATTTAGCTGCTTTAATGTGGTTTCAAATCTGAGATGCTGACACATCGGAATTAAAGAAAAGAGATGGGAAATTCATGGAAATTCACTTTCAGACAATGCTGGCTGCGGTTGCAGCGCTGGCCGGTTGCTGTGTGCATTATTTTTTATAGAAAGTTACAGATACTGCAAGTTCTAACATTACAGTTCTAACAATATTTTAAATTAATTCTGATAATATATTAAACATTTGAGCAAAGCCTAATTCTGGAAGACGTGTTGATTCACTGCTTTCCTTCTCTTTGATTTTATAGTGAAGCATATCTTCAGTGTTTACCCCACGGCCACATGCAGCAATCAATTTGTAGCTCACTCTAGGCTGAATCAACCTATGATTGAGGCTTTATAGACTAAACAGTTCATCAAGTAATCAGGAAAGAATTTGATTGGTTACTGGCAATGGTGCAGCCAACCAGTTTTAAAAATGTGAACTGGAGTTTCTATATTTAAAGCATCTGTGTTTTCGAGTGCTGATCAGCCAGTGAAGGCAGCCTGCTTTGACTGTGGAATGCAGCTGCCCTCTGTTTAGTGCCCGTGGGTTGCCATAATGCCTCGGTAACTTCCCAACTTTCCCTCTTTGTCTTTCTTTATCTACTCGCTTGCTTGCACTCTGTCTGTTCTCTCATATGTATTCTTGCTGAAGTGCACAAACCTATCACACACACCCAGTCAGCGTGCACCTGTGACTCCTCGAGCCTCTCTTTATATGGAACACATGCTCAGGAATGTCACAGCCCTGGCTGCAAATGGCTTCGGCACTTTGCGATAGAGCCATTTGAGTGTTTCATTTCCTGCCGAAGGAGTTAAAAGGACTTCCAAGGGTAATAAAAGCCAAGTGGGATTGCATGCCGTAGGTGCCCATAGCAGAGAATTCTCCTTACTGGACAAACACACAGCAGGAATCTTTCATCAACAACTAAACTTTGATCATAATGGCGAGGGGGGGGGCTTTTGTGTGTGTGTGTGTGTGTGGGGGGGGGGTTAGATTTTTTTGAGTGTTTACAACCTTTTATCTCATTCTTTTGATTCTCTACTGTACATTATCCCCCTACTATAAAGGCTGGCAGAAGAAGATGGCACATTTAACACCTGAAGAGTGATATATTTATTACCAAGATGTGTTGCTGAACAAAGCATGCAGTTTGTCGTTTGTCTGGCTTACTTTGAACAGAGTTATTTATCACCTGTAGGTATCACAGCTGTGGCAGAGAAACAAGAACCTCTGTAAATGTCAGTGTTTTGGGTTCCATAACAATAATAGAGAATCCACTTGAGCATATTTTTACATTTATTTTCAAAGTATGGCGTTACAGTAATAATCCAGCTATAGAGCATTCGGAAACATTTTGGAATATGTTAAAAATAAATGTTATGTGAATAGCTGAAGAATAATATGTCACTGAAACAATGAAAGAGACAATGGGATAGGAATAAATAGTGGAGCACTCGTTTGGGTCCGTAAGTAGGAATGAATAAACATAACCTTTGTAGAATCAGTTGATATTATTTTGAGATGCTGGGCATTTATATTTGTGTTGACTCCCTTCAACATGCTTGTTTTTCCTTCTTTCATAAAGTCTATGAAATAGTTTGCGGTTGCAGTGCTGGCAGAGGTCGGCATTGTGTAACACAGTCGTGCATTGTGGTTGCAGGGTGGGTGTGTGAGGATTTTTTTGGGGGGTCTGTGAGCATTGCTCACTGGTGCTTTGTGAGATAAAAAAGAATGGTGGGAGACTGACAGCTCGGCTTTTTTCCGTCTTTCATTGTCTCATCAGCATACTGTCTCCTGCAGTGAGGAAAACTAATTATGTCTTCAACCCCTGCTTCACCCCCCTCCCCTTTTATTCAGATCATCACACTTGGAAATCATAATGAGTTTGTGTCAGACCACTTTGCCTTTTAGAAAGGAAGAGGGGGAAAATTCCGAAAAGTCCATTTGCCTTCGCTCAAACAAGCTGCCGGCAATTACAGGCAACCTTTCAACCCTCCGAAGCTGTCGTCTCAAATTCTTTCAGGCCCCGACCAAAAAAGTTGTGGACTTGCACACCTGCTAGCTTCCTTGTCTGCGCTCGTACGCCTTTAAACCAGAGCTGTACCAAAAACCTTTTTGTTATCAAAGCAGAGGAAGTGTGTGACAGCCATCTGGTAGGCTGCTTTTAATTATTTATATAAAACAACAGGAAAAAAGATTATGGCAGCTGAGGATTTGAAAGGACGCTTGAGCTTCACATCTGGGTTATGGGAAGTAAGCGAGGGCAAGAGGGATGTTGTGTCCAAGAGCTTCCCAGTGCCTTTGACTCAGATGATTTCCTACTTCCTTGGACAGCTGAGACAAAGACTTTGTGAGAAGTCTTTGGCTCTGCCTGAGACAGAAGTCATAGTGCTGGGAGAAAATAATTGCTCATTCAACCTTGTGATTTCCAAGATTGAAACAGATCAGTCACCTTCAGAGAAACAGCACAGGGGCAGGTATTTAGGTAGAATATTTGCTTATAATACATTTGGACATTTTCCCAGGGCTACATCTTTGCCATTTGTAATACTTATTGGCTCTTTTCTTTAACCTGCTTTTTTACTTTTACCTCATTTAATGTATTCCTATCTTCCCACCACACTTAATTTGGTGTGTAGTTTAATGATCTATTAAGGCTATAATGAGTGTAGAAATAGATGTTTCTGCTGTTCTTGGATTTCTTCCCATAAAATTGAACGACGAGTCTAGAAACCCCCCTCGCACCTTTTGTTGATCATAATTTGGTTTTTAGGGTTTATGTTTGAGATTACTGAAGCATTTTCTTGTGTAATTGTATGGTTGGTTATTTATTTTTAAGGATAAGAAAAATAGAGCACTAAATAAAAAGGGACGAGGGCAGCCAGGCCTGTTTTTAACCATGTTAAACCTTCAGAAGTATATTTATCTTTTAATGAAGATTTATTTAGGGGTGGAACGGTGTAAGCATTCGTCAGTGCAAGACATTCAGTGTGGCAGACTTTTTCTTGGTTCACTACACCCTCTGAAGCAAATAATTACTGTCAAGTGAGCCCAATACACTCTAATTAGGCCAATTTCTTAGCACTTGTAGAACACAGTAGAGCTGCAGTTATTAGTTAATGAACAGATTAGTCAATCGACAGAAAATAATTAGGCAATAAATTGAAAAATGGATTCATTGTCGTCAAGTCCTTTTCTCTAAATCTGCAAAATGCAATCATCTGCTATTTTCTTTTGATTTCATAGTAAACTGAATGTATTTGGCTTTTTTGTTGTACAGAAGAGCAAAATAAAGAAAATCACTGATAAATGTATATTAGAAAGCCATGTGTTTTAATCATGCAACACGCGTTTTTTTTTCTTGTCTTTTTTTTGCCAATTAACTGAAGTTTTTGGTGAAACAACAACTGTCTGTGAAAAATGAAGAGTGTTGCCCATTCTGTTAGCACGCTCTCCACAAACCATAAATGTTGAATATCATCTTGAAACTTATTCTGTAACATTTCCTTTTTATTGTTTTATCTTATTTAAGTTACATTCACACCCCAACATCCACTTGTTTAGGGGTTTTGAAGATGCATTGGGTTAAAATACACCCTTTCAACAATGCACACATGCCTCGACAGCCCGCCTGGCAGAAAGCTTTCTTTATGTTGCATTTACACTCTCAGGAAGTGAGAAGCCACGTTCTATTTCTTGTCATCGGGTAGTAAAGACAGAGAAGAGCTCTTCTTCTGTGACAACTGTGTGCTGAAGTGTATTCTCAGAAGAAAGATTACATCTAAATGAAAGTTCGAAGAGCCTGTATCCTCAGAGACTGAGCTAATTAAATTTGTAAATTCCTCCCAAATCATCTCCCTATCACGTTGGTAACTCGATGCTGCCAAAAAGCGTGTCACAATGTGTTAAGACCAGTATACTGGCAGAAGATATTTAGATGAGAGATGAAATTAACGGCCTGCAGAGACCCCTGTTTTTCAGCAGGTTTGGCTTTTATAAAACGACTCCTTAAGAAGAGAGATACTCGCTTATTAATGTCACGGCATTATTTGATTTAGCCTGCTTTGCAAAATTAAATTACATCGAGCTTGTGAGATCCACTGATTTAATGCATTGAGTTGATGTATTTCAGCTGTATGGGGTTGTTAATCTGACATATTACAGATAACATCCTCTGCTTTCTAGCTGAAATGAAATCGCTGTTGATAACATGAGATGAATTCAGTCTGGAAGCTCTGAAAGTGTACAGCATCTGACAGCCACTGTAGACAAGTGCAAGCACCCCACGTACCGAGCGAGTACATGCATGGTGTGCTGCTGTAGGGGAAGACTTATTCCCAACACTGCTAACACAGTTTTTTTTTCGCCACCTTAAGCTAGCTAAAGGTGGCTCGCTTTTAATTGTATGAACACGATGGCATCTATTTTGGAATAACTCATTAACTCTCCAATTAACTGTGGACAGCGTGGGTGGAGGATCCCTAAGTAAACATGCCGGATGTCTGAGACAAAGAGGCAAAAGCCTTTGCAGTCTCTCATTGTCCCAGGAGTAATTGGGTTGGGGGTCTGGGAGAAGCTCGGCACCCTGAAAAGCAAACTCTTACCAGACCCTCCCACTAAGTCTTAAGCCTCGTCTCCCTGGCCTCCCTATCACACAGAAATCACCAATTACAGTAATGGCAAATCCAGCAGCCGATACACAAAAGCTGACAATGATGTGACACCTTGCTGGCCTTAATCAACATGTCAGGCTTCATCTCTCAATTTGCAGGGCCTCTGCCACTTGCTTTGCTGTGTGACTTTAAGCTGCTTTGGCCCAATTTCACATGGACCTATTATCTTCTCTGGGCTTTGTTAAGAGAGAAACTGCCCTAAAGACAGTATGGCTTTGTGTATTCACAGCTATTAACTCTGATTGTGTAAGTGTCATGTTAAAAACTTTTTTTTTTCTCTTGACATTTTTGTTCCTAAGTTTGCTGCCAAGTATTATTATTATTATTATTATTATTATTGGGCTCAATGTTAAATACTTTGGAGAAAGTATTTTAACCTCCTAAGGCCCGAACTCTTCCACAGCATGCATTTTTAATTTCTTTTTGATATTTGGGCTGATTGGGGCCTGATAAATGTAAAAACAAAGAATTAGGAGTTTGTTTGTTTTTTTACCTAATTTTAGTTTCTAAGAAAAATGAGAGCCACATATGAGGATATTCATTTAAAATTTCGATAGAACAGTGGCATTATAATATCCTCGTAAGTGACTATCAGGCCCTTGTAGAGCAAAATTGAGTGTTTTGGTCTAAATAACCCAAAATGTGATGTCCACATATGTGGACGCCAGGTCCTAGGAGGTTAAGGTATATTAAGGATTAGGGTATAGGGTGAGTGAGGTTTAGTGTAATGTAATTCATAACATTTTAGGGTGAAAATATAGTTTAAATAGAACTTTTATACATGCATACAATAAGCAACTGAACTGACATCAAAAAAGTATTTACAGTTTTTCCATAAAAAGGTTTTTGGTTTCTCTCTAAATCATACAGGCTTGGCAGCTGATGGGATTTAAGTGATAATGGCCTTGAATGGACCAAAAACAGAGGATTGGGTCTAATTTAAACGACTTATCATTTATCAAGATGTGCAGTACGTGTCACATGTCAGACATTGTCTCAGTTAAACTGTCCAAAATTGTTAAATGTATTATTTCAGTTGGTCAAAGAAAGAATGCAGGCTTATGAATTTGACCAGGAAATGATAGATTCATTTTGTACAGATTCCATTCTGAGCACCGATGGCCCATCTAAATTTACAGCAAGATTCACTCAGCCCTCTCATAGCTTTATTAATGCAGGCTGAGGCAGATTGGCATCTCTGCAGTTCGCTAAAACACTAAACCTCCTTCCATCACATCGGCTGGCTGATGTACGACTTATAGTACAAGGCCACGGGATAAAACGGCATACTGTATGAGCTGTGGCGTGTTGTCTGCGTGTTTGCGCTCTACACTGCCGGTGGTCCTTCTCTAGCAGGGAATCTGCATCACAAACAGCAAGCATGCTGCACCCCCACTCCCACCACCCCCACCGCCCCCTGCTGCTGCTTTCTGAGTTTGAATCCACACGTCTCCACTAAGCTACGGCACGGCTCAGCCGCCCCATATAGATATAAATGATCTCACCATTTATTCTCGAGTTTAATAGTGAAGGATTAAGGCAATTCAGGCAGATTACAAAGCTGGGCCAGCTTCTTTAATTGTCTCTGTGTGACTAATAGGAGTTGTATTAGGCCAGGCATTTTGAGAGACAACACAGTGCGTTCATGGAATTGACTGCTGATTATTTCCATGTGGAGGCTGAGATATTTATGTGACCGGAGCACTTTTTTTTTTTTTTACTGCGGGGACAGATTAAGAAATACCTTTCTTTTTCTTTTGTGCATAGATCTGCTCTGACAGCATCTCTTTACCCTGTACCTGTTTCTTTTCTCCCTTTCAACTAAAACAGAAATAAGATTACCAGCAAAAGAAAGAAAGCAGTTAGGGTGCAGACTGAGCTCTTTTTTTTCTTTGTGTCTGGCCAATCTTCAAACCTTAATCAGTGCGCCGACTTCAAGGAGGTACAGTGCTTTCCACGCAGACTTCTCCACCCAGTAGGGAGAGCAATTTGTCTGCTCTCAGTTTTTATGTGGCCATTCCCTGCTTCTATCATCTTAAGCAGCTGAGCTTACCACAAAGCCACGGAACAGCCAAATTGAGAAAACATTATACAGCTAATAGAGCTGTTGGAAAAACTACCTCGCTGGATTGCTTAATGCCATGAGGTGCCACCTTGAGTGCACTGGGAGCATTATGTTGCTTAGCTCATCGTAGTGTTTTGAAGTCCTTTTCAAATCACTGTTATTTTCTTCCCAGCTTCACTGATGATCTCTGACATCCCATTAGATTGTCTGTTATTTGTATTACCCTCACTGAGAAATTGTGGTGGAAATTGTGAATTAAATTTCTGTAACCATCCAAAGAAGAAGAGAGTCATTATCAAGTCCAATATACAGTTGGCAGCAAACAGGGAGACTTTGCTTGAAGGAGAAAGTACAAACTATGAGATTGTTTCCCAAGATACATTTTCAAGGCTAATTATCTTGCAATAATGACATCATTAAAATGATGGGAAGCCAGGGCTCAGGCTGTTGAAGAATGGAGCTTTGCTCGCACAATACTTACTCATACTTCCATGCACAAGAGTTTTAGTCTGCTGAAACCATATCATTAAACAGATAATGACTGAAAAAAAAACAGATTTCTAAATTTTGACATTAGAAAATATTCACCACTTTTTGGTTTTTTGGACATGGCTCAGACTAGTAGTTAACTTCACTTCCCAGACTTTTTGACAGCTCACTGAGAGCTTGTGAGAACTTTTTTGTTGTCAGCTGCAGGTTTTGTGCACAGGTGGAAAGAAAGAGTCAAGACAACGTAAGAGTCACGACCGCGACTGAAAAGTGACTGAAAGATTCTTGTATTCTTTTGTGGCTGGGGAGACTGGCATCCACTGCCTATTCCATTGCGGAATAGTGAAACAGTTATTTGTTAATGTGCATACTAGACCACTGTATTCTGTTTGAATAAGAAAACAAGCCATGGAACTACCGGAACACAAAGTTTCCTAGAGACAAGCCACTTGAAGTGCCCTGAAAAGAAATAAATGGGGAAATGGAATTTGTTCTAATATGTCCCCCCTTAACCCCATATTCACTGACCATAAACTGTATTAGAGTTGGACATGACTTCTAGATCTACATTTATGAAACTTGACATGAAACATGAAATTTTTCTAAGTAAACGGTTTGCTTAACGCTGACAGCACTAGTACATACTCAAGTACAGATAGCTGAAAATTCCACTTAGGTACAGTAACAAACTATATGGACTTCCCACTTCTGTTCACCGTCGTTATCAGACATATCTGTGTCCTGTACAGGATTACTTTTATGGATGTCTGAATTGATGGTGGACAATTCATATAAATAAGCTTTGTGTGGTTCAGACTACATTAAGTAAACTTCACACTGAGGGATGCAAGGCAGTGATTTAGGGAGCGCTTGATTTACTTTTGCTTTTCATTCCATTGGCGAAGCACACGTTTTCAGTATTGGTTGATCGTGTTCGTTTATTATGAGAAGCCAAAATCATGATTGCGATTAAAATTTGATCAGTTGTGCTGCTCTAATAAGCGTGAAGTCTCCTCGGTTTCCCCTCCCACCCCAAGGTCATGATGTTGATCTGTCACAGTTTGTGGGACTAGAGCAAGCGCGATATGCAGCTACTTAATGCGAGCTTGTTAGTGTTGTGAAACATTGCTCATATGTAGTAGCAATAATCCTATGGGATTAAAAAAGCTTTTTAAATTTTATCCTTGGTAAAGAACACAAATAAAACACATCTTTAAAACACACTTGACTGGTTATACATGCATGGGTTAGGGTCTTTCTCAGTTTTTACAAAGGTGCATGGTCTCATCAAAAGGACTACAGTATCACAAAATTTGCCTGTAAGGATTTTGATATAGTATGGTTTGCAATTTATCAAAATAGCTGGGGCCCCTTTGCATAAGCAGTCTCTCCTGCACATAAGGCTGATGTAGATGGGACAAAGGACAGTGTCCATGCCTTTGAAAGGCAAAGACAGAGAAGCTGGGGGCAGATCTGTGCCCAGTTCAGCTGGGCAACCTGAGAGCTGGCTTTGTTTCCACAAGCAGCCGATCACTCAGCGCAGTTTTGGTTGAAAGCTGTTCGAATGTTCAGGGTAGAGGGCAGTCTGGGAATATTCAGCTCTTCTTAGACTTTGCAACCTTTTAGTAGCACGAACGGCTTTAACATGACACTTGATAATATATCACAGTTATAAATTTGATTAAAACAAACTTTTAAATTGCTTTAAAAGCATGAAAACACACCCACATATAGTGTCTGTCTCTGTTCTTAGAAGTTATCAATCATAATGAATTAGCAGTTTTCATAAGATAACATAAAATGTAAAAGAAAAGTTGCTCAGGAGGTCAGCCATTGAAAAGATCAGCTCGTTCTGTGCGCTGTTGCACATGAGCAATTGGTTCAGAAATGACTCTTTCTGGACAAATATCCTTGGCATGCATTTTTGTTGAGCACAAAGTGACACGCCCAGCTGTAAGCATTCGTGCGCTGCCGTCTGGTTCCCTTAACATCCTGTCATTTGGTTTTTGTCTGAGCATAAAGAAGACATCAAGTGAGCTCATAGCAGACAGTTGAGTGATAGAACAGCTCATCCCGATGACAGACACAAAAAGCCAGTCCCTAAAACTGTAGTCAACTGCTAAGTAGGCCTTTGTGCAATCTTATTTTTTTCTTTCTCCCACATGCTGTCTGGCTGGAGGCCTGTGTAGAGTGTCTGGCCCGGGGGTTACTCATCATGAGTGTAGCTGCCAGCATCAGGCCGTCCCCTTGATTACAGGGCTGCTGCTGACTCGGTTGGGTGTTCCAGTCTTATCCCTTTATCACCAGGTGCATTTATGCAGGCTTTGCACCACTCGGTTTCCTTTAGATGCACTTGCTTGACTGAAACTGCGTGTGCAGGCAAATGAGTTCTGCATTTTCCACGTAAGGTTGTTGCCAGCATCCAGTGTCTGGTTGCTCACACAGAATTAGATGGCGCTACACAGACACGGCAGATGTAGACTGGATTACGTTAACATTAAATGCATATACTGGCATATTAAATGTGGCATCTATGCAGTAATAACTTCAGACACAAGGTAGTTCTAAAATAGAGACGTCAGTGACACGGGCATCAGGAGTCACTGCATCGTTAGAAATGTCAGTTTCTACTAATTTGTTATCATTTAGGATCTACTTTTTTTTTTACCCTGAAGGCTTTTCAATAATTCTGCTCCACATTGACTGGCTAATTCAAATATATTCCATATCCTTGTGAGCACAGTGTGTGAAATGGAATACATACTTTGGAGGGTTGCATATATGGATCAATATGTATATGTATACTCACTAGCTGGGCTCACATCCTCGTTTTAGGTTTGACAGATAAAGGCGAATGCCTTAAGCATGAATTGAGCTGCGGTTTGGGGAAGGCCTCGGAGGCGCCGGGTCCTGGGGCTGGCAGATCCCCATGTAGTAATGAAAAGGGAAGAAGTGTAAGAATTGCAAAAAGGGAGGGAGGGTGGAGCCCAAAAACGAGAAGGAACAGCTTGTAGACCTGGGGGTCATATATACATAAGAACCGGAAATTCAGATCATCTCCAACATATTGATCATATATGTATACATCAGTATCTATCAAATAATCTAAGCCCTATTTTCACCTTCACATGAAAAAAAGAACTGAGAAATAAGCTGCAGAGCTCCGCAACTTTTACATAGTTTATGTTGTTTTAAGAACCTAAAGATCTGTTTTTGTGTTTTTCCAATCTGTACTGAAATATTCAACCATTTACTATTATTATTACTACTACTATTATTATTTTCTCTCCTTGCAATACAAACCTTAGCTTATCAGCAAGACCTGACAACAGCAGTGCTTGTCGTACTTTACTTCGCACCATCATTGGCGACTTGGCAGTTACTGTACTTTGATACCCTTTAACACTGTCTTTAACAAAACATCTATGGGCAGTCCAGCTTGGCTTTGCATTACCGTTTCTCCTCGTATTGCTTCACCTCTCTCTCTCTGCTTTGTGGATTGGGTGAGCAATGGCAGTTTCATCTTTTTCAAAGCTGGAACCAGTGGTTAGATTTTTGGGAGGGGTGCGCATAGTCACATTTGGGACAGTGTGGGATGAGCAGCTGATCCCAGATGAGGACTTGATGCCTGTCGTGCTCCTGCCTTTTAAATTAAGAGCAAAAAGCCTGAAAATGTAAACTAAAAGCATCAATATTTCATGTTTACTGAACAACACTTAATAATTTAGAAAGATAAGTGTCAAAGCTAGACATGTCATAGTTACTTGGTTGACAACAAAAAACATTCAGTTAAATGGAAATGTGCAGACACATTCCCTTTATATCCACACTGTAATATATGGTATCATTGAGATATTCAAAGAAAATATGAGACATTTGTATAAGCTTGATTGCAGAGCTTGAGCTGAGGCGTTGGTGGAGTTAAAGAATTTAGGATTTGCCTATTTTTTCTATTTGTCCTGGTTGTTTTTTTTCTCACGATGAAGGTGATCCCCTTTGAATGACATGCATTAGCACTCATGTAGATTTGTTCCACTTGCTGTGTGGCACATTGTTTTTCTGTACTCTTGCAAAATAAAATATCCAAACAGAAGTCCAGTGCTGAAATACCCAGACATAAAATATGCATCTGTCACTTCATCTCGTGGAGTGCTGAACTTAAGGTTCTTGCACCAGGGGAGCACACATACACCCTACATTGCTGTCCATAACAGGGGGAGCAGGATCATTTTCACTTCTATTGCGCCGCATGCTAATTTAATTGTGTGGTGTCTTGAGGAACTGCAGACCTGGACTAGCTCCACTGGCAATCAGCAGTGTGTAGGGTGAGAGAGCGCCATATAAAAATTACAGAGGTGGCTGGAGGGGCCTTGGATGTGATTTCCCTCGGATGGTGCCTGTCCAAGACTGTGATTAAAGAGCACATGAGCACTGATTAATATGATCATTTTCCTAATGACAGATGTATTTCTATAATAGATGGATGTTTATGGTGCCAGCCCTGAGCGATCATATGTCCCCCCCCATTTTGCAAAACAGCAGCTGTGGGTCTAATTTGAAATTTTAATATTTCTCATTCTGGATGCCAAACATTTGGTTTATTTGCAGATGATAAGGAAATGAAAGCAGCGTTAGGAGCAGCTGCCTCTGTGTGAAACCACTGATAAGTGTGACTATAGGGGTTGCAACCTCAAAATAATAGCACAGCCTCAGGATTCTGACCCGGTGAGTGCCATCAGTCCACAGCACCATTTTTTTTTGTAATTTATCTCACTTATCAATTCCTGTGGAGCTCAGATGTCCAATCAGGCTTTCAGATTGGAGCGCAGGGCCCTCAGGCTGTGCTTTGACATTTAAGCAAGGCAAAGAGGTGGAAGGCCGTTTGGCTGCTTAGCAGCTCCAGTAAGCATCCAGATTCACCACGCTGTCTTTTCCCTCAGCAGCCTTTGTTTCATTAAGATAAATGATAAAAATACTGCGTATGCTAACGTGGATTTCTGTTTAGCCTGGTCATGTATTTGAAAAGACATGCCTTCCAGCCGCTTGTAGCAGAAAGGTCAGTGAGGCAGCGGAAAAGCAAAGCCAAGCTTGTACATTATAACGAGTACCAGTGCTTTCATTTCTCATCTGGCCTGTGCCTGTTTGTTTTACCGTATATTCTCACTGACAGTCCATGTACTGGGCTGGAGTTAGATAGCATCATTATAACACAGCTTACCAGCGAAAAGGGATTTGGACAAGCGTGGCATATTTTCATGACTTCATCAGGCTGTCTGGGCAATGAATTCTGCTGATCTCAGGAAATTCAACAATTAAGAATGAGAATATCAGGCTCTACATCACGCAGCCAGGCAGTTCCTGGGGATTTGTACTGATTAAGTGGTTTCAGATGGAAACAAAACTCTGAGCATTTCCTTCTGTTTTTGACCGTGTCGTGTCTTTCCAGCATCCTCCGAGAAACAAGCCTGCGTATCTTGAGTGTTCGTTTGCATCCTAACACTCCTCGCCACCTCACGTTACGTCACATTACATCCAGCACACACATGCGAGCCTGCTGTGTAATGTCACGATAATTGCAATTGCCAAAATAAGTCAACAAACATTCGTATTTGGCAGCCGGGGACAGTTATTACAAACGACCGGTCCCTGTGATTCTCATGTGAGCGGCTAAGGATTTGAAATCAAGCAGCACAGTTTTATGCCTGTGGTAAATACATGGTTTTGGCACAATCAAGCTGCAGTACACATTTAATTTATGTTCCATGTCAGTGTTCTCTGAGTCACACTGCCGTTTTCTTTCTTTCCAGCTAATCGTTATGGCTTTCTAAACATGACCTGATTTCTGTGAGGCAGAGGAGGAAATTACTGTTCACACCTGGCATTATTAAAACAAGTCTTGATTTGATTGCATGCGATCATATCTGCTTCACTGCTTATATTTTATATGGGAACTTATGGGGAAAAAGAAAGGAAATGCACACTTGTAGTTGCAGAGAGGATTGCTTTGGCTTTGCTAAATCTGGTCATATGTGTCCCTGAGAATTTGGCCTCAGCCTTTGAATCTGAATTAGTCCAGTGAGATTACAGCTATGAGGCATGAGAGGAGAGGTTTCTGACTCACTGGTTTGTTTTTCACTTTGAACTTTATTTTCTGCCACTGCCACTCGAAGTACCATTTGAAGTTTTCTTGACCCTCATGTAAACACCAGAAACAAGCTGAGGCTAC
The DNA here is from genome assembly GCF_900408965.1 of Simochromis diagramma. NCBI lineage: Eukaryota > Metazoa > Chordata > Actinopteri > Cichliformes > Cichlidae > Simochromis > Simochromis diagramma. Next base: position 2,101,792 of record NW_024386757.1, on the reverse strand, counting down.
TTCCACTTTGACAATCAAAACCTGTCATCTTTACAGAGTTTGAAGCTCTGTTTATAGTTAGCTGTTTAATAGCTATATTAATTATATTATTATATTATACATATTATATATGTATGTATGTATGTATATGTATATGTATATGTATGTATGTATGTATATATATATATATATATATATACATATATATATATATATATATATATATATATATATACATATGAACATGTATGTCCCACTCATGTATTGACCCATGTGCCTGTTCATGGCACATGGGTCAATACATGAGTGGGACACAGAAAGGAATTGGCAAGAATACCAGAGGCGCAAAACACCAGCTACTGCAAGACCAGACTGACCAACCTGTGCACTGCCTGGATTGATTACAAGAAGGCCTATGACTCAATGCCCCACAGCTGGATACTGGAATGCCTAGAATTGTACAAGATCAATGGGACCCTAAGAGCCTTCATCAGGAACTCAATGGGGATGTGGCGTACAACACTAGAGGCCAACTCCAAGCCCATAGCACAAGTCACCATCAAGTGCGGGATCTACCAAGGAGATGCTCTGTCCCCACTGCTGTTCTGCATAGGCCTGAACCCCCTCAGTGAGATCATTAACAAGACTGGCTACGGATACCGACTACGGAACGGAGCAGTTGTCAGCCACCTCCTGTACATGGATGACATCAAGCTGTATGCCAAGAGTGAACGAGACATCGATTCACTGATCCACACTACCAGGCTATACAGCAATGACATTGGAATGTCGTTCGGACTGGAGAAGTGTAGTCGGATGGTAACAAAGAGAGGGAAGGTAGTCAGAACTGAGGGGATTGAACTACCAGAAGGCAACATTGCAGACATAGAGGACAGTTACAAGTACCTGGGGATCCCGCAGGCAAATGGGAACCATGAAGAGGCCGCTAGAAAGGCTGCAACCACCAAGTACCTGCAGAGGGTCAGGCAAGTCCTGAGGAGTCAGCTGAATGGTAAGAACAAGATCCGGGCCATCAACACGTACGCCCTGCCCGTGATCAGGTACCCTGCTGGGGTAATAGGCTGGCCAAAGGAGGAGATAGAAGCCACTGACATAAAGACAAGAAAGCTCCTTACCATGCATGGAGGGTTTCACCCCAAGTCCAGCACCCTGAGGCTGTATGCTAAGCGGAAGGAAGGGGGCCGGGGACTGGTGAGTGTCAGCACCACAGTCCAGGATGAGACAACGAACATCCAAGAATACATTGGGAAGATGGCCCCAACTGACCGAGTGCTCAGTGAATACCTCAGGCAGCAGAAACCCAAGAAAGAGGAGGGAGACGAGGAACCATCATGGCAGGACAGGCCCCTGCATGGTATGTACCACCGGCAGATAGAGGAGGTGGCTGATATCCAGAAATCCTACCAGTGGCTGGACAAAGCTGGACTGAAAGACAGCACAGAGGCACTAATCATGGCAGCACAAGAACAAGCTCTGAGTACAAGATCCATAGAGGCTGGGGTCTATCACACCAGGCAAGACCCCAGGTGCAGGCTGTGTAAAGATGCCCCAGAGACAATCCAGCACATAACAGCAGGGTGCAAGATGCTAGCAGGCAAGGCATACATGGAACGCCATAACCAAGTGGCCGGCATAGTGTACAGGAACATCTGTGCCGAGTATAACCTGGAAGTCCCGAGGTCAAAATGGGAGATGCCCCCAAGGGTGGTGGAGAATGACCGAGCTAAGATCCTGTGGGACTTCCAGATACAGACGGACAAAATGGTGGTGGCTAACCAACCGGACATAGTGGTGGTAGACAAACAGAAGAAGACGGCCGTAGTGATCGATGTAGCGGTTCCGAATGACAGCAATATCAGGAAGAAGGAACACGAGAAGCTCGAGAAATACCAAGGGCTCAGAGAAGAGCTCGAGAGGATGTGGAGGGTGAAGGTAATGGTGGTCCCCGTGGTAATCGGAGCACTAGGTGCGGTGACTCCCAAGCTAGGCGAGTGGCTCCAGCAGATCCCGGGAATAACATCGGAGATCTCTGTCCAGAAGAGTGCAGTCCTGGGAACAGCTAAGATACTGCGCAGGACCCTCAAGCTCCCAGGCCTCTGGTAGAGGACCCGAGCTTGAAGGATAAACCGCCCGCAGGGGCGTGCTGGGTGTTTTATATATATATATATTTTTGTATGTATCGAACAATACAAAATTTGTAATTTATTTTATCAACTTTCCTTCTGACGATGCTGTCTGTGTTGAGCGCTCAGTGAATCTGCGTTCGACTACTCCGCCTAGGCTGCACTGTCGAGCCTAGGCGGAGTAGTCGAACGCAGATTCACTGAGCGCTCAACACAGACAGCATCGTCAGAAGGAAGAGCGCAGGGCAAGCTAGCAAGACAGAAGTTAAGCTCTCCTTGTAACATGGACCCTCATTCAGATCTGGCGTTTGGAATTATTTTGGTTTTCATGTGACGTATGACCCTGAAGGTAAGCGAGTCATGGACTAAAGTAAAACAGTATGTTGGATGTGCCACGCAATGCTCAATTACATGGGTGGGAACTAGTGTGTTAGCGCAGTTAGCTCGTTAACGTGTTGGCCGTCTAGCCCCATGCACGGGGCGATCGGCGGTAGCTCGTTAACGGAGATTTGCCGTGTTGTGGCGTTAAGGTCATTTCAACGAGATTAACCTGAAAGCACTAGTGGGAACACAACGAATATGACTGCACATTTACGCTGACATCATCCTAGTGCAAAGACAAAAACAACAAGCATGCTACTAACTTTAGCCGAGTCATTTAGACAGCTGTTAGCACATGATTCTCCTTATATATGTTTAATATGCTGCTGAGAATATAGCCCAGAAGAAGCGTATAGTATAGCTTTTATTTTGGAAAGAGACATTTCTCTGTAATAAACTCTCTTTTCCAAAGATGAGTGATTCCTCAATCAGATACAGGGCTTGCAATATCGCTAGCCCGACGTCCCGGGGCTAGCGGTCGGGCTACCAAAATCTATCGCTGCCCTGCCCATAGGAAGGAACAATATATGTCAATGCTTTTGCATTCTTTCAGAAATGTAGCTGGGTAATTATGTCATTGGCATCGGTGAGCCACTGTCAATATGTGACATATTGCAATCGCGTTTGAATTTGCGCTTATTTTTTTGCTTTCACTTTGCAATCGCGCGAACTGTGTATAGAGAGCGACAGCACTGATCTGTGAGTGATGATAATTTGTGCACCAATTCTTCTGACATCGTCTTATTAATCGTTAGCTTACTATGCAAACATGACAAGTGAAATCTCCCGCAGCAAGCTTAAACATGTGAGAGGTTGATCGCGCAGAGAATCGCTGAGCTTATGTGAGTGCGTGTATAAAAGCAGCAGGATATATATTTGACTACGATGACCTGGATGACTGAGAACCTTCACAGACAGATATATATTTTAGTTCTGCTGAGCCAAATAAGACAGGTCAGGGTGAAGAAGTGACAGCCAAAGAAAAGCTTACCACAAAACGGAGAAGTTATGACAAATCAGACTATAAGGCAAAAAGAAAGTGCAGCTTTATGGTTTCATGGACAAAAGAATTTCTGTGGCTGCAATATGATGAGCTAAATAACCAGGGCTGCACATAAGTGGTCCGCAGGTGCGCATTCGCTGTCAAAATAAAAAACACGCACAAGGGTTAGGGTTAAATTGTGTGGTGTGTGTGTGTGTGTGTGTGTGTATGTATGTGTGAACAGTGCAGACTGCATTATGTATTGACTTTTACCACCAAAATGTAGTCAAACCACTGAGGATGGCAGGACTTGTCGTTTTTTTAGCTGTAATTATCAGGCCCAGGCATCATATTAAATAACAGTCTCATTATTAGTAGCTAAGGTTTTTTAGACTTAAATATTGATTGGGTTCTGGCTGTAATGCAAAATATTATTTTAAAACAATGATCTTATCTAGTCTTATTTACAGTACGATTTAAGCCCAGTGTGTATGTGGGCTTGTAAAAGGATCACACCATGTGGCTAAGTTTGCCATTTCACCATTGCAAATGTACACTCATGCAAATTCCATACACAACACACTGGAGTGAAAATGACACTATTTTTGCCTTGCATGAGCAAAAATAAATATGGCTCTTGCAAACCGGATTCTAGCTGACTTGAAGAAATCATCAAGTGCTGTGAGCTGCTGATGATAGGCTGCCAGCCTTGCTCCCTAATTTGGACACTGACACAGGGAAGCTGAGTGCTTCTTCAATAAGCGGGGTCCCTGCTGGTTTAACAATTATGTAACAAAGCTGACCAATGATTTCTGCATCTGTTACACTACTGAATGGCATTTTGATATTATATGAGAGTGAGCAGCATGAAACTCCACTGTGGGTAAAAATGAACTCCCTGTCAGGAGGCACTGGAGGGGTAATCATGCACAGTGTGCCTTGTGTGTGCATGTCAGTGTAGCATGAATGCAATTTCCCCCACTGACCTTCCACTGCAATTCCGATTCTTGGCTTCACAGCAGCACATAGGGCTATACTTAAGCTGTTAGGGGTGTGTGATGCACTCAGTGACTCACACACTTAAAAAAAAAAAGAAAGAAAAATGTCTGAGTGCAGAGAGAATTCAAGAAGGGATTCTATTAAGTGAATAACTTCTCATTTAAAACAAAAGTGCTCACTTGATGGTCAAACACACCCAACATCATTTCACATCAGCTCTGTCTGTTACTTTTAAGAAAAAACATAGCTGTGAATATGATAGTGGCTCCTTGAACTGGGAAATAATTGTGCAGGTCAATATCACGATGGTTACTTGGACTATCAGCAGGGAATTCATCTGATGTTCCCATTGCTAATAATCCCTCTCTGTCAGAGCTGTCAGAGCCTAGGTCTCTTTCACATCAGGCCAAACTAACTGCTTTCAAACGGAGCATCCTTTGACCTCCCAGCATGGTCACTAAAAGGTGTCCCTACCTCAGCCAGCATTGTTATGCAGGGAACACTCTGTCCTCTTTAAAAGTGCTTTCAAACGCATTCGATTGAAGGGTACATTTTTACACCTTACCATCTGCGGTGAATAGGAATGATTGGACCATCAACATGTTCCCGAAATATGGTTAGCCAGTGATGAGTAACCATGCTGCAACTTTAATTATGTCAGACCAAAATCCAGATGATCTATGATAGGGAACCGAAATTAGGATAATGAGATGGAATAAAAGATTCCAGTTACCATTTAACCTTTAAACATCAATAAGGTGCTCAGCAGTGTGATTTGATTTAGATGCTGATGATTTCATTTGTTTTTTGTGGGCTTTTTTGGCATACCATTCATTCAACTTGAGTTTCTGAAGTTATTGTTGGCACTACCTCTAAACCACATTATTCTCCCCTAAATCTGTAGAGTATTCTAACTCCACCACTATGTGGTTTATCTGTGGTGTTGTGTATGCTAAGCAGTTGCAAAAAACAGAAACAGGAAAATCATCTGATAAGTTAGTCTATGGAGAAGTGACTTGGCAGCAGCTGGTGAAACTGACTCCTATGGTGGACCAGAGGTGGCTCGTTTGCTGTCCACGCCACACCAGGGACTGCGTCTGCAGTGAGTTTTGTTGTAAGATGGAGGCGCTGTAGAAAGTACTACAGCAGGGCAAGTCTGTGGGCAGTTGCAACATTACAACATTGGGCAGCTGACGATGTCATCAGCTGGGGTCGCATGAAATTAGGCAAAATTCAAATTGTGAACTTTTCTCAGGGAGAGGCAGACATTGTCCACCAGGAGAGGACACAGCCAGGAGCAAGTGGCAGAAGGCTGATGGAAAAACAGATCGGCAGAAATTGGGGCCCTCTTTCAGTGACCCGCGTACTATTCTCAATCGATGCAACCATTTTTTGTGCAGCCAGATGCCAGATTTAACCAAGAAGACAACTTGACCAGAAGGTTTAGCTCTGACCTTCAAGGAGAATTCCACTATATTTTAAAAAAAGGCTCCTATCTCATTCTAACTAGTATGTTGACATCTGGTAAAAACTAACTTACCCACAGATATTCATAAACAGCTAACTGTTTATAGGGATCAGAGTGATCTTAGTTTGTTTAGTTACAAACAGACAAAATAACACATGAAGACCTATGAGTTGTACTGAGTGATATGCTGAAGACTGTTAGTTAAGTACAGAGGGGAAAAAGTCAGACAACTCAACCAATCAAATACTTAAGATTTGTCTAAAAAGTCCAAATTAAGAATAGACTGAGAATAGACTGATGGAGAGTCCATATAAATTGGCTTTGGTTGTAAGTTTGTAAAAATAAGAATGTCATACTAACATCAGAGCTGAGGTGAGCTTAGCACTGACAGGCTGTTTCTGATGAGCTTACTCTTTGGACTTTAAGTCCAACTTAACTTTTTCAAGTTGCTGCATTAAAAAATCAGTGGAGATCAATGTTGTCCCTACTGCTGATAAAAAAGAATTCGACTCAGGGAAGGGACATATAAATGAAAAGAGAATGCATCCCCTCCAGCCAATCACACCTCAGATTATATATCACTATTCTCTGACACAGCCTACAAACAATATTCAATAAATGTGTGATTTGAGCTCAGCATTGTGATGACTTTGGCCACAGTAAAGCAATAGCTAGAGCCAACATTTATCTTAATGTGCAGTAATCCGATTTCAGATTAATGATTTGTATCAATAACAAGTAATCGACATATTTCTGATAATTTGCAAACATCAGCCCTTAAAAGCTGGTTTCTCTTTATCTGCTAATGTGTAACGGCACTCGCTTTTATCTCTGTTACGGGAGTCACAACATAAAGTAGAGTTAATCTTGATTATGTCATACCTCGTTAGTGTCGAACCAAACTGTGTCTGGTTATTTGTTCCCATGCTGCTGAGGATGAAGTGTTAAAAAGCCTTTGGTATAATAACAAGGCTGCCCTGTAAATATTTGTTTCTGCAGTGATGAAAAGGGAGACTGAATAGACCCACATATTGTGTTAAAGGCATCAGTTACTGCCAATGTGTGAAACACTTGACATGCTGGAGAATAGAGTCAGCTGAACTGTACTTTAAAGTATATGTCACATTGATTCCTAAGATTTCAAGGATGAAAAAATAACGTTACCCATGTGTAAATGCTTTTATTTAGCATTAGTTGGTGCACAAAGTTAAAAAAAAAAAAAGTCTTCTGTGGAATCAGGAAAAGACTTTTCCCTACAGACAACATTAGAATATCCAGTTCAAAAAAAAGAAAAACCTGCTGTAAACTTTTAAACACTGTTAAACACCAACAATCTCTTGCATTTCAACACAGATGGTGCCGTAGGCGTTAAGATACACAAGCACATCTTGAAAATGGCAGTAATTAATATATGAGTTTTTAGGATTGCTATGGTCCATGAGGCAAGCATAGAGGCAGATAAAGACGCTTATGTAATGAACTACCTCCACTCTGCTCTTTGCATCAGATTCAAAGTTAGATAGTGGAATGAAAGAAAAGGATATTAGAAATGCAATATCTAATGTATTCATAAGATGATTCAAATTCAGAGCATGGTGGTGACTGGCTTCTGGTTCAGTTACCTTCTCAGAAGGTGTTCAGGGTCACTAACACATTTTCTAATATTGCAAAATAAATGCACAAATGCTTTTCAAAATGGTCTCTTTAAGACTGGCATGACAATTATACAATTTTCCACTGTGCTAAGCAGCACAGGTAGGCTAAAAGTGTGAGAGTGGCTGGCTGGTTTGAGTCTCCATGATATCAAGTCAGTCATTAATGGCTGTCACACAGTGCCGCCTGACTGATTCGCGGGGGAGGCAGAGAGAGCCCGAGGAACATGTTTTTTTCCTTTAGAATTAACGTTCAACTGTGGTCTGGATTCATATCCCTGAGAAATGCAGAATGACTTCTTTTATCATTCAGAAAATCACCCTGGTGGAATGATTACCTTTAGCCCATGGAACATCACATTTGCTAATACTGTTCACTGATCTCATGATCTCTCGGGAAACATAAGGCCCCAGCTTTCTGTCACCCATGAAAGGGTAAAGGAGGAGGTGGGCTTGACCTGAGCAATTGCTAATACATCCACAGGCCAACAGGGCTAAATGGGGCAGATCTAGTGCCTGAGCTCACATCACATACTGGAGGGAGAAGAAGCTGTGAGGGAAAGTAGCTCATCATGCTTTATGTTAACTTTGTAGATCAGGCAGTATTACTGCCTTTGCATGAGAATAACAGCTCTCATACAAGTACACAGTTGAAGAAGAGAAGAATGCTTTGTCTCTCAGCAAGAACTGTATATTTTAAAAACTTAAGCACATGTTTGATATTTTGGTTACATATTACATATTTTGTACCCTCGGACAAGAGCCTGGTTTGCATAACCAAAACCATTATAAAGCTGCATAAGGAAAAGTGCATTTTAGAGAATATCCCTTTAGTAGAGGGAAAGTAAATAACATCTGATATTAAGAAAGGCCCAGTCTATCCTTGGAACAAATCTGAGTTTTGCACACGGTTGAACTATCCCAGGGGTCGACAACCTTCAACATCAAAAGAGCCATTTTAGCTCTCCTACAAAATGATGGACGAAAAAGATCCACACAAATGGGTGCTGATGATGGATGTAACTAAGACAGGAATTAATGCGTAGGGTGTATGTATTAATAAGGTCATTTATGGTTAACCCTAACCCGAGTCACATGTGACTCTTTATAGGTGATATCCTTTGCAGGCAGCCAATCAGATCCAGCTTGTCACCATTTTCCTGACCTTTCCTGACCTTTTGACATTTCATAAGTCCAACCAACTTGTAGAATACGAGTGAAGAAACTCTGCAGTAGCACATCTGTTTGGCCCTTTCAAGTAAAGTTGTGTAATAAACACTGGGAATTAAGGGATTCCAATTTATTTTTAGCTTACCTCAAAAGGATATCTCAGGATATTCAAAGCACAGAGTTTAAACATTTAAGACACCCGGTCTCTGTGGTGTAACTAGTGTATCATGAGAGTTATTAGGTCTGATGTTTTTGGACAGAGGTTTAGGGAATAACAATTGTGATTTTCTTTTGCCTCTCCAATTTTTATCACTGATGGATGTATTATCATCCAACAAAAAGTTTTCTCTATATTTGGAAGCCATACAGCAGCATGCCACCTGCAATACTGTCATGGATCATTGCTCATTTTCCAGTTTATTTCTCCAAATTGCATTTTTTCTTTGTTATTGATTGCATTTAAACATAAAAGTAAAACGAAAGTCACAGATAGTGTTACATTTCAAAATATCATAGAAAGAAATAAGCGCCATTAGAGGCACTTGAGATATGTCAAAAATAAAGACTTAAAACACTTGGGGATGAATCAAACAGGCAAGAAACAAAGTTTTAGACCTATACACCTGAACCAGAATTGGAATGGGGGGAGAGAAAGCAGCCAAGGCAGCAGTAACTGCTTGTTGTGACTTGTAAGAGAGAGCTCAGTCATCCCTTTGACTGGCTAACTGTGCTGAGAAAAGACACATTGTTTCTCTGTTTTGGGTGGATTATGAGGGAACATGTCACAACAGCAGGTTTTTGACAAGGTCTCGGGTGTTTGCTGTCTTGTGCATTACTGTTAGGAGCGCTGATGAGGCCTAATGAGGTTTTAATCCACCAAGAGTCATTAGTGGCAGGTCATCTTAAAACAATCTAAGGTCAGACTGTATTAAAGGTAGAGAGGTTCAACTCCCATGGGGTCACTGAGCATGACAGAGACACTTAGCAGCTTCTGTTTGTTCACAGGAAGAGACTGTCTCTACTGGGTTGACGCATTTTTTTACATATTACAAACAGCCAAAAGGCAAGGCAGTTGTTGTTTTTTGTTACATTTGTACATAAATAAAAAATTAAGTCAATAAGTACATTTCAGTTTGTATCTTTGTTCTTCATTCATACACTTTTCCTTCATTTCAAAGCTTGTTGCTGATCTAAAGACCAGGCAAAGAAATCCAACCACAGCTTTTGACAGGTGGCTTTTACCTTACAGTTCAAATCTTCCCCAGGGCAGCTTTCTCAAACTTGAAAAGATGTGTTAATTAATATGTTTTGCCCCTAGAGGAGTGTGAGTCATCAAGATTTTACCGTATGTTTACAGAAAGGATTTTGGGGCTGTTTAGAGTGCAGATTTGCAGAAAGCATATTTTTTGAAAGCATCATCTCCTCCGGGTGAAGCTTGCTAATCCAAAAAGCTTGCCCTCTTTTTTCCTCACTGGGGTCTTTATGAAAAGTGCTGTAAAATTACGGTGATTATAATCAAAATGATGATAATGATGTACTGTAAAGGTAATGGAAGCTGTAGGAGAAGCTGCAAACACAGCTGCTGAGCTAGAAGACGTTCGGCGTTACAGAGAACTTTGTTCAAAAGCTGATTCTACTGCAGTTTAATACCAGACAAGGAAAAGATGAAGTGGTCAGCGTGTGTTGATACGTCTTGCACAGCATATTTTACCCATCAACAGATCTAATGAAATGACGGTTCCAAAACCTGACCCAAACCCTTTTGGTTTTTTATGCTACATTTCAGCTGACTGGTTTGAGCTATGGTTTTATGAATTTTAAACCTGAAGGACAATAGCTGTAGATGAGGCCACAGCATTACTATATAGAAAGAGCAGGAGTACAGCAAATACACAGCCCAAAAGTTAGCTTAAAATCTGTCTACATATGTGTGTATCATTTATCCTTTGTTACTGGCATGAACAACTGAAAAAATGTCTGTGCACTGTTTAGCAAAACTAAATGTAGCAGCAGTAAGTGACAGCCAGACACTTAAAATAAGTCATGCAAAGAGCCCGAGATAATTGGTGTGCATAAGACTGGTGTCAGGAGGTTACAGGTACACCCCTCTCCCTCTGAGAGGCTTTCTGAACAGCTCTGTCATGAGGGATAGTAAGTGTCTGCTTGTTCCACTAGAAATGTTGGGAGTAATTGAACTAAACTGTCATTCACAAGCTACAAATCGTGGTTTTCTCCTGGCTGGAATAATGCCACCTTCTGCTGTTGGTGGTGTAATTGAAATTTTGACCATGAGGTGTAAACATTTAGAAGCGTCCATGTGAATATTCATCATGTACAGAGGGCCTGCGAGTGTTGGTGGAGGAGCTGGTGCGGCTCATTTGCGGCTGGCCTTATGCCTGTGCATGCTGAGAGGGTTTGCCCTGCACTTATTGACATGTTCTTCTCTAAACAGCTCCGTCCCAGGTCAGCGAGGTCATCAAAGAGAGAGTGCAGCAGCACAGCGTCCACCTCTCCTGGCAGGAGCCCCAGCAACCCAACGGTGTCATCACAGAATATGAGATCAAATATTATGAAAAAGTAAGTTTGCGCTACATTTGTTTGTCTTTGTCTCTTCCCGAAGCACCATTTCTTTTTTTGCCCACTCCAACTCATTTTGCATTCTGTTTGCACGTGGCTGTGAGTGGAATGCACAAGATTCTGCAAGTACCTTCTTTGTCTCATAATTGCAATAATGAATGAGATGCTCATAAGATTTTAATCAGGCTATAGTCCTTCACAGCCACCCCCACACACATGTTAGCACACGCGCAATCCATGGCTGCTGCTCTGCTAGAATTAGTAATCTGTTACTGTTATCTCCTTTCCCGTTCTGCATAGATTATGCTACTGTTTCACTGTGTTTCAAGTCTGAGCGCATCAGCTTTTTGCTGCGAGGTTTAACGAAGCGAATTTAACCCAGCAAATCAAAGGCAGAGTAGCAGAGCGCTGATGTCAGTCCTGCTGGCCGCAGTCTCTTGTGTACGCTAACGAATCAGTCTTCTGTGTCACGTACTATGGCTGTGGTCTGCCCAGCTGTAAAAGTGGAAAGTTGGAAGAAATGACCGCACCCGTAACAGAGCCTGGCATTCCATTTGGGCTTTTGCTGAGCAAAACATTTACAGATCAACAGCAAAGCACACAGCGCGTGCAGCCTGTGAATCCAAATGTATTCCTTGATGGAAAAGATATTTTCAGATGCCTTTATGTTCTCCTCGAGGCATGCTGCCTAATGGTAGATAATGATTTCAGTTAGAACTTTTTGTCTTCTAGAATCTACAATCAGAAAAATGTGATGTTCACCATTTTCGTGACATAAATTCTGAAAGTCGTAACAAAGGCCAGGCTAAAACTACAGTGATATAACTCAGTCACTGATTATTCTTATTAATAAGCTTCATTTGCCTTAACTTTGTCATTTTAAAAAGTTGTGACTCACGTAAATTTGAATGTAAATGTCATCAGCAGTAATGTGAAAGCATTTCAAAATGCTAATAAAGACAACTTATACTATATAAAATGGGTAAAATTACCTTTTTTTTTTCCTGTGCAGGATCAGAAGGACCGGATTTACTCTACTGTGAGGTCAAAGTCCACATCAGCTACGGTGAACAACCTAAAGCCCAGCACAGCCTATGTGTTCCAGATTAGGGCTTTCACAGAAGCAGGATATGGCACCTTTGGGCCTAGACTAGAGATAACCACCAAAGAAGAGGCCACAGGTAGGGCTTAGTGTTTCTGTCACCATGCTTTACAGTTTTATGCATTGTTGTAATAATCATTGCAAGTAGAAATAAAGGCTGTCCTCTATAACTTCCTTAGATTTCACCATATTCCTGAAGTATTAAGGCTGACCATATTTCACTTTTTGCGATACTCAAGTGTAGCAATTTAGAGTACCTGACTTCAAAACTTAGAATAAAACTTTCTGGCAGTTGATAACTTTTTTTTCTAGTTGGTAGGACTGCCCATTGCTTAATCAAGTCATCACAAGGACTAACACTCCAAGGCAGTGAATCTTTATAGAGTCTATGACCTAATTTATGTAAGCGGCCTAGTCATGGTCTTGTCCTGGTATTTTATGTGCTGAAACAAATATAATGCTTGGACTTTTTTCCTGCCTGGGTCCCCAATCTTTGTTTATGATTGTTTATGTCGTAGTTAGTTAGTTAGTACATTAATCGGGGGGGTGCCCATCACGTTATGTTGTGGTGGAGTTTGCGATTACGATAAAGCTATGGTGAAGTTTTCACCCTGAAGGATAAATCCTCACTATAAGACTACACCAATATTTTGGAGACAAGTAAACATGACTTTTTTCCTTTTGGAAACAATTTAAATAGTTGGTGATGTTTGTATCACTGGCTATTTTCCCTGATTGCCAAGACTTGGAAGAGCAATTATACAATAAAAAACACAAAAACTACATATTCTGATAGCATAGATTTAGCTTTAGGGCCCTCACCAATGAGGACTCTCATCTTCTCTGTGTTACTTTAGCAACATTTATAGGGTGATATAAGAATGTGATAAATGGCAATTAGGTTTGCACAATTTATTACTTTATTTTAGATCAAAATGAACCACATAGGGTGCCACAGTAGCTCACCTGGTTGATTAGGTGACCTACATACCAACAATTACTGCAGAGGCCTGGGTTTAAGCATGTGTCAGTCACCCACATTCTTTCTCTGTCAGCCCTCCTTTCCTGTATAACAAAGGTAAAAAAAAAAAATCAAATATTAAAAAGAATTAATTAATAAATTTACACTTAATTGTGGTTAAGCGTCGATCCATGTGGGCGGAAGCAGTATGTGGTTTAGTTAGGCGTAGCAGTATGACTCCAGTTTAACTGATGCTGGGCCACAGCAGTGCACTAACTGTAAACAAAAGATAGATTTTCAGTCTGAAGTGAAGGCGCTACGGAAGTGTGTGAAACCTGCATTCTCTCTAACGGCCAGCAGGGGGCAACTCCTGTCTTTTTGTTTTGGTAATGTTATACAGATTGTATGGAATTCTATAGTAAAAATGACCCTCAGCACCCTTTAATCTCTAGTTTCATGGTGAGTTTATGATTTTCTCTGATTAAGTCTGAGATCCCTATTAGAGTCAAAAAAGATGTTTTGGGTGTGTTGAACACACCTATTTCAAAACACCTAATGACGAAAATATTCAGCGTGAGCTTTATAAGATGGGACTCTGTGGCTGTAACACAGTTTTCCCCACTCAAATATTTAGGCACAACTTGTTAATATTTCCTTCTACTGTAGTAATAGCCCAGGGAAATTAGTTGCTTTCAAGCAATGCAAACACAAATTGCTTTGACTTTATGCTGACAACACATCGTGGGAAAAATCGCTAAGCACAAGGACAAACTGCTGTAGTGTCGAGAGGATAAACCCATTACATTAGCTCAGCCCTGAGTTTTAAAGTGTGTTATTGAAAGTCTGGCGTTATACAATTTTGTGAAAGACGTACACGAGGTAAGGTCGCAATCCCTCTGTTGACATAGAAACATTGCCGGGTTACTGTTAATGCCCATTTTTTTATTTATTTTTTTGTGATATTTATAAATTTACTATAATATTAAAGAACAAATGATATGCTTTTTAAACAGCAGCAGCAATAGTTTGGAAGTTATTAGCGGTTATGAATTTGAATAAATCTTTAATGAAGGAGTTGTTACGGAATAACACAATAAATGGATATTGGATCTTTAACGTGTTTTCCGAAATTAAGCAGGCACACTGTTCTTTCTGAGACTGCCAAAGGGATTTTTTGCGGCTTGGCAACCCAAATGTTGGAGTATGTAAATATTTATTTTATTTTTTTTAGCATTAATAAAGCTTGAATTGTTTCTTTTTTTTTTCCTTTGTTTTATTTTTTTTAAAAAGTACCCAAAACCAAAGTTTCAGCTTTTTCCGCATTTAATTATCTGTTTGCATTAATTTCTCTTTAGTTTTGAGATCTACCATCCAGCCTGTTCACCCAAAATTACACCCTTGCCCATTTTACATCCAACATTTCTGCATAAAAGGACACGTTAATTACTCATAACCACATGCCGAGTGTGTCCTATATCAAGGTTAGAAGTTTGCAGTCTAGGCATGGTTGTGATAGTGTCCTTGACCACAGCTTCCAGAGGAAAACCTGCAAGTGTGTAATATGACAGTAAAATTCTTCTCCAAATAGATGATTGCTAATATTGATTTTTGATTGGACAAAAGGCACATGACAGATTTTTTATAGCTTCCACTTTTTTCCTGATACTGCATTTCTCAGTATTTACACAGTGCCGAGAGGTGCCGAGGCACTTGATCTGAAATGCACAAGTATCCTCTTTTTACGATTGCACTCACCAGTTTGTCAGTGCAAACTGTCTGAGCACAGTGAGAGCTGTGCATGGGAAACAATTCAACCTGAATGTGTCTTTGTTTGAGATGAAGGGCATCGCTGTCGCCGTCTGGGACTATTAAGCCCACTTTCTGAAACAGTAGAGCCGTGTGTATAAGGACAGCTCAAAAATAGAAACGTCCCTCTTCCACTCTCTCAGAGGTTAGGAAAAGGGTGGGGGGTGGGGCACGTTATCAATCTCCATGCTACTC
This sequence comes from Simochromis diagramma, assembly GCF_900408965.1. Taxonomy (NCBI): domain Eukaryota; kingdom Metazoa; phylum Chordata; class Actinopteri; order Cichliformes; family Cichlidae; genus Simochromis; species Simochromis diagramma. Next base: position 2,086,376 of record NW_024386757.1, on the reverse strand, counting down.
AATGGGCTCAATTACCAAATGTCCTGCAGATTGTAGTCTGATGGGCTGAAGTTCACTCAAAGTGTTTCCGTTTTTCTTTGGTGTGTGTGTCCATTTCATCAGCTGCAATCGTCTCTAGTGAGCAGAACCCCGTCATCATCATTGCAGTGGTGGCCGTGGCGGGGACCATCATACTGGTGTTCATGGTGTTTGGCTTCATCATCGGGAGAAGGTACGCTCTCGCGGGCCCCATTGACTCTCCGCTCCTGTGAGTCTGCGCTTGTCAATTAGCTTTTCTGTCACTCACAAGGCCTCCACGCCAGTGGAGTCGTCACTCACTCACGCACGCACACACAGTGCACACGCATACACACACATCCACCTGTCATCTTGTGGCATGCTGTGCTAATGGGCTATGAGGCATCATTTTTCTTTTTTTTCCACTCTAAACAAAATTTAAGCTATTTTTTGCAGTACCATTATGAAACAAGCACTCAACAATGAGAAAGCTTTGGCTCTGCATTCCTGTGTGTGAGTGTATGAAAAATCCTGAGGGCAAAATGAAGTATGGTGCTGATGTTTTTTTCCACCATCACAAAGCACCCAGTCCACTGTCATTATCACCATTCCCTCACACATTTCATCTGTTTTCATCTATACAAGTGGAATTTCATCCATGATTCATGATGGATTCATCAGAATCGGAGCATTCTAATCCAAGGTGGGCTTTTTGTGTCAAAAAAAAAGTGGCTCAGCGCTCACAGGTAGAATCAGCATGATTTTACATGACATTAATAAAGTGAGCTCTGACTGTGGTAACATCACCCTTTCTGTGTGCATCACATTAGTGATGCAAATGAATTAAACCTTTAAATGATATTCATGAGAGCATCCCCCATTGCTTGCAAAACTAAAGGTTTCTTTTTAAAATATTTTTTTAATTATTATAACTTTGCTGGTCATACTATTAAGTACTAATGAAGTTAGTTCATACATCTTCAGTTGAGTCATATGTCATTATTTTAACTATATACAATATATGAAAACATACCGATGAGTAAGTCACATTGTTAGAAATATGTGTTTTACAAGATACAGAGCATAATTATTTTTTCCTTTTGCTTGTATAAGAAAAAGCATAAAAAATAAAATAAAATAAAATAAATACATAAATAATCGCTGCTTCAGGTCACTGTATAAAACACCATCTTCAGAGTTGTGTCTTTGCCACATGCTACCTAAAATATCATTATAGAGTTGTTGCAATTAATGAATTATTTAAAGTTTGAACTATTTGAGGAGCAGATAGTAACATAGGTCCCTACCTCCAAGTCTCTGAAACTTGATTTAAAAGGTACCAATGTTTATGTGTTGGAGCTCTAACTGTTGTTTTGGAAATTGTGTTGTTTTTTTTAGTAGTTGCCTGAAATGCAGCCTGACCGCTAGGCCTAAGAGGTTTGCTGTTAAATGCTAATTCAATTCAATTCAATTTTATTTATACAGCGCCAAATCACAACAACAGTCGCCTCAAGCGATCATATAACCCCTAATGAGCAAGCCCTTTGGCGGCAGTGGGAAGGAAAAACTCCCTTTTAACAGGAAGAAACCTCCGGCAGAACCAGGTTCAGGGAGGGGCAGCTATCTGCGTGCCCAGTTAGGGAGAGAGAAGGAAGGCAGGATAAAAGACATGATGTGGATGTGGAATGTTAAGTAGTGAAGTCTCCACAGGATTCTGCTGAACATGGCATGTGCACAACATAAATTGGTACTTTTACTTTGGGATGTTTTGTGTAAGCTCCTTCAATATCTCTTGTCTCAAAAAAGCAACAAACAATACAAGCTTTATGAGACTGCTAAGGCTCAGAATGTCCCATCAACATATGTCCTACTATGTATGTGTGACAAATAATTTCCACTTAAACCTACTCACAACATACATAACGTGAATAAGACCATCTAACACCATTTCTGAGTAGCATACTCCATTTCTGGATAAAGCATGTCAAAAAGATCAAAAGTCTTCCTTGAATTTGGAGACAGACGAACCAAAATACTTCACTTTAGACAGAAAAAAATTCTCGAATCTTAAAACATGTAGTAGAAACAAAAGAGACATGCTTTGCTACATACGTGAGCATTTTCATCCACAGTAAGTGCATGTCCATCATTTGTGGCTTATTTAATCTTCCTATGTCATTCACCTTTTTTCACAAAGACCAGCCTTGTCCAGCAAATCACTTGCTTAAGGGAACCTTCAACACGTTAATATTGCAAGACGTGTTGAAAAGTACTGCATGTATTATTGGATATCTTACATGATTAGATGCTTGAGCTACTTTTCCTAGTTGAGGCTGTTGGGTTCACAGCTCCTGCTGCTCAGCTGGGTTTCTTGAGGGATTTGTCTTGCATTAAAATTCTTGTAAATTAGGGCATTTATTTCCTCTGCACAATCAGTTGATTCTGCTGCTCTCTTCGTCTTCCGCTTGTACAGGCACTGCGGGTACAGCAAAGCTGATCAGGAGGGAGATGAGGAGCTCTACTTCCAGTGTGAGTGCCTGCATTCCTTATCCGCAAACACACTTACAGCACTTGTATGTAGATGGTATACACACACGCACGCACATACAAATATTGCATCGATGTCTAGGCCTTAAAATCTTTTAGCACTTCGAGGCATGTCTGTTTCATCCCAACTCATCTATCAAGCAAAATCTGTTGCTGATTTGCTAGACTCAGCCTGTTGAGATAAAGAAGTCAGGGGCCAAAAACACATGAATCTGACAGCTGCCAGGCAGGGATAAAAGGACTGACAAGCATACAAAAGGGAGTCCTTTAAAAATGTAACCATAAGGCAGGTGGTTTTAGTGGTTGACAGGGTTTTTGGTGTGCACACAGTTGTAGCTGCTGCTTTTATCATTTAGGTATTTTTTTTTAAAACTGATACACCACCCCTAATAATAACCCTGGAGCTCCAGCTGCAGACAGCTTTCCCAAGTGGAACCATAATGATCTGCGCTGTAGGCAAACTGCTGATTTGGAAACAAAGGGTCAGGGGTGTCACTAAGTGCATTGCTAGAGCAGAAGCAGTTCTAGGTTGGCTACTGCCAAGTATCTGATAGATCCACCTGAACAGATCACAGCTCAACCCAACCTGCCAGGGGAAAAAGCACTGGGAGAAAATACAAACAATGCTAGATTTGGGCTTAATGGACAGATCTGCTGTGCAATATCAAATGACGGGAGACTTCCAGGGTGACAGAGAAGCTAGATAGCACATAAATCCAACATGTAGACCCAATTTGTCTGCCATGAAGAGGCGAGGAAGTCATGATAAGACATCTCCTATCAGATCCCAGACGTCTTGGATGGACGAAGCAATTATCCGAGCAAGTCGAGGGAAATCTCAGCTGCTGGTGTCCCCTTGCCGGAGCACAATGCTTAAGCTGTATTTACACTGGTGCATTGAATAGACTGCTTTTCAGAGAATAATTGTCTCTCCGATTGAATGTGCTCGTTGTGCTGTTGTGTTGTTTTTGACCAGAGTCTTATAGCTGTAGTGTCTCATTAAATTTTTTAAGTTGACAGGTTATGTTGTTATCAGTGTAAATTTCAAATACACACTGTAACAACCCCCAAAAGTGGTCTGTTAACCTAATAGTGCATAATATTGTAATTTACTGTTAATTTGGAGAGCTGTTTGAAATAGTAACCCCCTCCCTGCCCCCGTCCTCTCCCTAACCTTGTTTTGTTTGATTTATTTCCAACAAACTGTTTTTGGTCTTACGTAATGGATATTCATGAACCGTTCCCTTATCACTGATGTTGGGAATTGCACAGAGTTCATTTTAAGACGTTCCCAAATGCCTAGGGTGCCAGAGTCTAACAAAAGTAGCAAACCTGTCTCAAAATCTCATTTAGCTTCATTCATTTCTTATGATGGAAAATGTTTCATTTGCATCAGTTCTTTACCATCTCATCTTTCCTTGATGTTCTTTTCTATTGTCTTTTTCAAAGCATGTCATTGTGCATTGTCAAATCAAAAAAAAATTGATCGACTGATTTTCCAGCCTAGAGACAAGTTGTCAGGGTAGCAGCAGAAATTCATTAAGACTGTTATAGGGAGAGACTATATAAGCAAAAGGTGATGAGCATTTTAAAAAATATATATATTTCAACAATTTTCATACTGTTAGAAGATCTCTACAGGTGGGCAGACTCATTCCAGAATATTAATACGTCTTTGTAGGTCTATTTTTGGTTTGGGTGACCTTTATATGGTATAGTTGCATTTGAAATGGGAACTTTATGATATGAAATTAGACAGCTCATAGCAAGCTAGTTTGAAACAACACATTATATGTAGTTTGATTTGACCTACTTGAAGACCCAGATATTTATTTCAAGTGGTCCAGTTTCAGTAACTTACCTAAGTATATTCTTTAAGTCCTGGTGGTAAGGGTTTAGATTTGGGTTATCATCCAAGTTCCTTAATCACCTGACGTACCTCTAAACCGAAGTACTTCTCTAAAAAATTGTTTAATAAATTTACCACAAAAACAAATTTATTTACATTTGTTTATAAAACATCCTTTATATTTCTAACATATGGTTTGGTAAGTTTACTGTTACTCTAATTATCAATGATGGCCCTAATCCCAAATCCTTAACTTGTGTTAGAATATGCAGTTTTTGGCCTTTAAGGGTGTTTAGGGATTAGGGCTATAATAGAGATATGTAGTGCTAAATCTAGACCTCAGTGTTAAATCCATTTGGTCATGGGTAAAGTCAATAAGATGTCGTTCAAAAATTTACAAAATTGAGATCCATCATAATTAAAGATTAAACGTTTTAACATGGATATCAGCATTAGGACAGTGATAGGTCTAAACAGAAGTGTCAGCAGCTAATAAGACAGACTTTAACAGACTTCAGTTAGTCCAGAGTAAGGCAGCCAGATTAGTGTTAGGATGTTCATGCTATACCAGTATTGGATCAAATGCATAATAAACTTTTTTTGCTTCCAGTACAAGCTGAATTACACTACGGCTTACTTTTATTTATAAAGAAAGCAACACTGTTAAACACACCACATTTTTTCTCTGCTCATCTGCAGTATCCAGATGAAATATACGATTTTTAACAAAAGCGCAATATAGTAATTCCTCAAGCCAAAAGTAACGTTTTGAAAAACTGTGATATTTAGAGCATCTTTTACGTGGAATAAACTGGCTTATGCAATTAGAGAACAAGCTACTATTCCTAATGTAAAAAAAATAAAATAAAGTCTATTTACACAGTTTTTAATTATTGTAAATATTGTAAGAGGCCAGTGTTGTGACCTGTTTTTGATTCTTGTGTATTGTGCCTAATATCAATAACATTGTAACATATATTTTTACAATTACAAAACCTCACTGTGGCTGTAAGAGCCAAATGATGTGGATATTTTTTCATCTACTTTTTTACTGTGTAATGCTGTATTAGATTATACTTCATCGCTTGGGCCCCAGAAAGACCACTATTGTGGAAGCTAATGGGGTTCCTTATAAATAAAATAAATACATAAATAAACACCTTTGCTTATCAGTCTGCAAATTATACAGTCCAAAATAAAGACACTTAAATTTCTTTGATAAATTCCTGAACCCTGAAAACCAATATCATTTAGTATAAGCAACTGCAGAACTTCAAAAATGGGTCAAAAAATTCAAATACATGCAAAACCCCCCAAAACAAAACGTGCTCACTGTTGGCTATAAAGCTTATTGTTGTGAGCAAACTGATGGGAGATTTAAGAGTGGGATAGCCCCGCACCCACTCAATCACACATAAAAATACCCCGCTATCCATAGAATGATATCATGGATAGAAAAGCACCGAGTTGAATACAGCCGGTAGGACAGATTATTTTTCAGGGAGTCTCTGCAAAGAGGTGAAATGTAACCGACAACCTCATAAAAAGCACAACACACAGGTTACTCAAATCTTAGCTTTCCTTTTTTGACACCAGCCGCTGACTGCTGCAATTCCCTCTGACTCACTGGCCTTACCAATCGTTTGCCTGTCAAGCACCCGCTGGTGCGCAGTGTGCATATTTAATCATTAACAGTAATCCTCTTACCTTTCTACAGTTAAATTTCCAGGCACCAAAACCTACATTGACCCCGAAACCTACGAGGACCCGAACAGGGCTGTCCATCAATTTGCCAAGGAGCTGGATGCCTCTTGCATTAAAATCGAGCGGGTTATTGGAGCAGGTGAGCCCATCCCATGTCTCTCAGCTCTTTGTGTTTAGCCAGTCGGTGCTCTCGTATATCACACTGACAACCAAATATTTACACCTTGAATGGGGACACAGCTTTATGCATCGTGTATTGATGGAGCAATTGCAAAGAGGGGAAAAAAGTTCATTGCAATTAATGTGTGGGCTACATTTGGTAGAGGCAATCACAGCGCTACCCACAGCTGAAAAATTGCTGCCACATGGGTTTTACAGAGGCGGTCAATGACAGTATCTATGCATCTCTAGCATGTCTTATTATAGGTGTGGGCTGCATTCCCCTGAGTATAACAAGGTGTCACACTCCAATTTGTATTCCTGCTCTGCACAGCTGCTTTGTCTCAAAATACACTAATAAATTTGTCATCTTGAAGTGCTGCTTCTTCGTTTTTTTGTACCCACTCTCCACCTCACTCATGAAGTTTCACCTCACGCAGGAGAGTTTGGAGAGGTGTGCAGTGGCCGACTGAAGCTGCCTGGAAAACGGGATGTGTCAGTTGCCATCAAGACACTCAAAGTGGGATACACTGAGAAGCAGAGGCGTGACTTTCTGTGTGAAGCCAGCATTATGGGACAATTTGACCATCCTAATGTCGTTCATCTGGAGGGAGTCGTGACGAGAGGTAAACATAATGTTTAAAACTCTAAATGAAGGAGTTCAAACATTCTGTAAGACCTGCATCATCAGAATAGATTTAGCTGGCAAAGTTCGACTGACGTACCACATGAAATTAGCCGCATTTCCTCATTTAGATGCAGTAATAAAAGGAGCAGATGGTGAGCTTTAATTAAATGCAATGAAATGTATGGTTAAAAATAACTGCTTTTTATTAGGGAGTATTTTGTGAGCAAATAAAATGTAGGTGTTAATTAATAATCCCCTTTCTTTTTTATTTCTCCAGGAAAACCAGTCATGATTGTCATCGAGTACATGGAGAACGGCTCATTAGATGCTTTCCTCAGGGTAAGTATAACCTTCGATGTGCAGGAGGCTCTGAGCGGCATCTTTTGTAACTTTTCCCTGCAGTTTGCTGGAAAGTGTCTCAGAGAGTGGGGAGTCTGCAGCAGAATTTGTGCAGTGCATAAATATCATAAATCTTGTGCTGAAGCTGCTGCAGTGCTGTGACCTACATTTCCATCATGGTCAGTGAAAATGGCTGACCTGTCTGTGTTTTACTGTGCCATGCAGAAACACGATGGCCAGTTCACAGTCATCCAGCTGGTGGGAATGTTGCGGGGTATAGCAGCGGGAATGAGATACCTTTCCGATATGGGATATGTCCATCGTGATCTGGCTGCACGGAATATCCTGGTCAACTGCAATCTCGTGTGTAAAGTGTCTGACTTCGGCCTGTCGAGGGTGATAGACGACGATCCCGAGGCTGTCTACACAACAACCGTGAGTCAATTAAAGCACTTGCTCTCCCCACCAAGAGCCCTGTCTGAATTCTCTAATCAAGTCACTGCTCGTGAATGTTAGAGTGAGCACCAGCCTACTCTACACCATTTTTAGTATGTGAAACTGTGTATTTTACCACAACTTCCTAACAGGACGGTCTTTTGGAATGCTTTAAAGGTGTAAGTCATTAAAATCGAATATTTAACAATGCTTTAGAGTTCAATTATAACTGTTATATATATGAAAATCATTAAAATGTCAGGAATTTTAAATGCTGTTATTAGTGGCCATCTGGCAAATTCACAACAGGGAACAACCTGAATTCTTCAATAATCAAGAGACCCTTAAAGTGAATCAGATTAATTTGTAAAATTGTAAAATGGCAACACTAAAAATGGATTTTACTCATTAGCATTATGGTGAAGGGAAGGACTGGAAATGTCCTCAAGAAAAAGAAAAAAATGTGTAATGTAATATTTAGGGTGGTTCGAATATATGATGGACATTCAATTGCAACTCCACAAAATACCAAGCCAGTACTTCAAGTGTGTAGTCTTTCAGCTGATATCGGTTTTGTAAGCAGCAAAACAGTAAAAATGGTGAAACATTAAGTTTGCATTACATTTATTTACATTGTAAAAAGAAGAATGGATGCACTTTCGTCAAGGTTCTCAGAAGCAAAAGAGCAAGACCAGCCAACTATTTACACTAAGCTTTATGACATTGATAAAGGATTTAGTAGCTATTAAATCCTATAGCTAATAACTAAAAGTCGGTAAAAGTCTGCTAAAGCTGTTTTGTGTCTTATGTGTATTTTTGCATATAACTGAAAAATGCATAAAAATCTTTTGATACTGTTTTACTGAACAGGGTGGAAAAATCCCCGTCCGGTGGACTGCACCAGAAGCTATCCAGTACCGTAAATTCACCTCTGCAAGTGACGTGTGGAGTTACGGTGTTGTCATGTGGGAGGTTATGTCGTATGGAGAACGGCCTTACTGGGACATGTCCAACCAAGATGTAAGTTACTTCTGGATGTACGTTCATAACATGACTGACAGGAAAACACATTCACTGTTTTCAACACTTGTAATAACAATAATAATGATAGTCACAATTAGATCTTATTAATGTAAGTGACCAAAATTATAAACCAGTGTTAAGGGTCTCAGTGCACTGAAGACTGTGCATTACTTCCAATCAGATTCTTGAATGAAAACTACTATTTCACAAAATATTATCTGAAGCCAGACACGAGTTGTCAGAGTATGACAATTTCCCCAGAAGTTCACCCTTAATTATGACTAATAAAGTCCTCCCATTAAAACATTGAAAAAAATCACAGACAGAAATTCTGGTTCGCAATTCTTTTTTGAGGTTTCTTACAAGATCCTCATGAGAGCAGCTCTGCGATGACAGTAACCTTGGGCTTAATTAGTTCAAGAAGTCTTGCTATAATCATGCTGCTTGAATCCATTTGAAGGAGAAACAAGCCTGAAGTGGGACATGCATTGAAATGAAGCCCTGAGAGCATGGATTTGGTAGTGTTATTAATATAAATAACAGGAGTGGAAAACACTTGTCATGCAGAATGCTTTTGATTCAAACATCTTTAAAGGTTTATAATGACTTATGGTAATGGGAACCAATGTGACTAGCAGTGTTGAACCAATTACACTGCAAACAAGTCATCAATGAGAGCAAAGACATTTGCTTTGCTTAAATTTTTAAGAACTCCTGCAAAAACATAAATGCCTATGCATCTCAGCAGTATTGCAACTACTGTGAAAACTGTTGTATTCTGTTTGCAGCAATACTTGGGTAGTTTGCCTTGTAGATGTCAACAAGTAATTTCAAGTAAGAGAGCTGAGCTGAAATGTAATATCTTCTGTACTTGAGAAGTGTGGGGCTAAAATAGAACCAACCAACTAAGTGGTTTGCTGGTGACCTGGTGGAAGTTATACATTCAGTCATCTGTCTGGGTTTCCTAAGTCCCCTGGTTATATTATACTGCAAACTCTGTAAATTAGTTGTTTTTGTAGTAAGATGATGACTTATTAGTGAGTGAATAGAAAAATATTGGCATAATAATAAATTCACAACACACACTGGTTCTTATATAGCACTTTTCTACTCGACTTAAGCACTCAATGTGCTTTATATAACATGTCTCATTCAAGTAAGCATGGTCTTTCTACATTTATTACCTGATCACACTCCAGTCATGAGCAACTCGGGGTTTAGTACCTTGTCACCCCAGACATTGAGTGTCTGTGACTCTGGCAGTCAATACAACACAAGTTTTAAAACTTGTGAATACAAGTTAAGGATCAATTTATCTATTGACGCCATGATTTTTAGATAAAAAGTTACTGCAATGGAATATAACAACCACTAAGACGACCTTTTCTCATCAAGCAGTGTATGCCTATGTCTATGAAGGTTCTCAGTCATCCAGGTCATCGTAGTCTAAGCAGCTTGGAAAGAAAAGCGTCTGGACTTCTTTAAGTTTCTTGAAGACGGGAGGGGGGGGTCAGTGACCTTCTTGGCGGACACTCCTATAGGGCTTAAAATCGGGGACTATCCACCATTTGCTCTTAGAACTGAAGACGGTTCTTGGATGAAACATCAAACGTCTTCAAGAAACCTAAAGAAGTCCGGACGCTTTTCTTTCCAAGCTTCGTAGACCAGTGTATGCCTAGAACACGGTGACAAAAGGAACTAAGGAAAAGCAACATCAAATGCGTAAAACAGCTGCTGCTGGACAGTCAAGTGTGCTTTCATAACCTGAAGTAGTGCCTGTTTATCAATCACTTTGTATTCTAATAATGTGATTTTGACTGTTCTTCTGAACTTTGTAACGTAGTAAATGTTTGTTTGTAATTGTTATGTTATGTTATGTAATTATTTTTGACACTTATTTGTTTCAGTTTTTTAATCCAAGCAGAAATACTTTTGCATCTTAAGTTTCCTTTGAATGTTTCAAATGTTATGGAGCAACCAGGAAAAACGAATGAAAATTAACCAATAAGGTTAAATCAAAGCACATTTATATGATGCACTGGTGTCCTCGTTAATTACTAAATGAGCACTGTACCTTTTTTAAAAAAAAAATCAAATAAATGTGAACATGAACACATTTGTAAGCATCCCAAAGTAAAAGAGGAAGTAGAGTAAAAAGATTTCTTTGCGCTGAAGCCACAAGAACTGCGGTCTAAAACGAAGGCTAATGTAATTCAACTCAGTGTCTCAGAGCTAAAGATCGCAAAGCTCTGTAGGGTACTCCTAACACATGTGTTTTTAAAGTGCAGAGGGATACCACTTACTTGACTCATGAACCAGAGACTTGTAATCATGATTCATTCTTTTACCCATCTTGCAGCCTCACCATCAAGTAAATTCCAAGTCATCTTCCTGACTCTGGACATTACCCACATTTTTCTACCTTTATGAACAAATTTGGGTTTTTTTTTTCAATCCCACTCTTCACTTTACAAATGTCACAAATTGCTATAATGACTGACTCACCCGCAGCTCTCTGAGTGCTGTTGCCTTCTTTCCTGCCAACTCCCACTGAGATAATCCAACAGTGCCAGACCATTTGAAGCTGTTCCTTATTCTCAGACACTTGACACATTTTGATTGATAGTGAAAGGCGAGTGAGTTCTGGCTTTAAGATTCCTATATGGCTTCCTGTTTTAGCACCCACAGCATCGTAGCTAAATATGATTAATATTCTGCTGCGTTCCAAAGCAGAGGCCTGCTGATTGAACAATCAGATGTTAGAAATGCTAAACAAGATGGCTGGGCGTGAAAGTGGGATATGTGGTGTTTTGACCGTCTGCTGCTTGACAGACATCAATGTCAGAATTTTTTTCACTTTGTCAAGATGTCAGCAAACATCCTCTAGGGATACAGGAAGAACATTATTTGCATTTTTCCCAACGGTTTCAGTGTTTTGACACTGGTTCCCTCCATGACTCATTCTTGTCTAAGCAGTCCTGACAAGAATAGCTGATGAATATATGCAGAGATATAAACATCTCAACACATTAAAGGAAGGAGAGCTTGTTGCATAATGCTCCTGTTGCACCTACAATTTTTAAAAACCTTGACTTTTTATTAACTCTGCATAAAACGATATGTGTAAATTAGGTCAAAAAACGTTGCAGAAGTTCTTCTCAGTTTATTGGTATATACTGTACAAGAGGTCTTTGTTTAGACATATGAGGAATAGTACTCATGAGTTGAATAAAATTATCCAGCACCCCCCACCCACCCTAATCGAAACCCAATCTGTGTGTGTGCTTGAATTATACATTAAATAGTTGTTTAGTATTGGTGCCATTGTGTCCATAGATTTCAGTTCAAACTGGTGAAAAATGTGACCAAGATAAGGCCAACTTTATTCAGTGGGTAATTAGTGAGTTTAGTATTAGACTTCCATAAAGTCGAGGGGGAGACAGACTGAAATAAATATAATCTTCCTTGATGCTTTAAAGGCCAAGATATCCCAGGTCCTACAAAAAGTTACATGCAAATATCTCCTAGTAATACACATACTAATTATGTAGCATCTTTGGTAAAGGTCAAGTCTATCTACAAGATGCCCATTGCTTTAAAAATCTTTGCTTTAAGTTTACGGTATCTTAGCTCTCAAGGTGGGTGACAGTCTTCTGCACATAAATTGAAAACACTTGGCCACAGATAGAATTTGAGATCATTAACCATTCCAGAAAGAGGTTATGTAGCAGAATGATGCTGCTTATAGCTTGTAGCTACTCTAAATTGTTCTGCATTAAATCCTCATGATCCCATTGACTGTAACAAAGCTGGCACATGATAGACAATTTTTTCTCAGGTCTAAGTGTTTTAGGTAACCATGACATAATTAAGGTACAATACTGCTATATACCAAGAGCTTAGTGAGCTTGGCTTGTGGTAATATTATACTATAGACTAATGCTAAAGGGTTGTGGGTTAGGGTTTAGAGTTAATGTGAAACTAAAACTGGACTCTGAAGGGTTTCAAATGATACTCAACACTGTTAGTGAGAGTGCAGGGCAGGAGGTTGGGATTAGGTTGATGCTAAAAGCTGGTGTTAAATGGCAAAAAGCTAGGCTGAGACTGAAGGGTTTGAGGTATGGGTTAGAGGTATTTTTTTTGTTTTTTTTTGGATTTAGGATGATACCAAAGGCTGATGCTACTTTCTTCGTCTGTTTTAAATTTTCCAGGTCATTAAGGCAATAGAGGAAGGATACCGTCTTCCAGCCCCCATGGACTGTCCGCCGGGTTTACATCAGCTAATGCTGGACTGCTGGCAGAAAGACCGAGCCGAACGCCCCAAATTTGATCAAATAGTTGGCATCCTTGATAAGATGATACGTAACCCTAACACACTGAAAACCCCAGTGGGAACGTGTACAAGGTATGGAAATAAGACCCCTAATGATTTATTATAAAATGTAGGCTTCATAAGCTATAGAACTTCAACTTATCACACTGGTAGATGATCTAGAGTGTCCAGTGGATGATTTAGCCTCTCAAGTTCAAAGATGAAAGATAAATCCAGGGGGATCGATAGCCCAAAGCAGCTTTCATGCCTTTATGGTCAATAGCAGGGCTTTTAAATCAATCTCTATAATGAGTTTCTAGTACTTTGGAGTGCAGTGGGAACTCCGGAGCTCACTCTGACGTTTGTCAAATGAATTCTTCTCGCAGTCAGAACATGCTTTCCACTGTGAGATGAGGCTCAGAGGTTATAACTGGTTAAAAAGCATTTTCTGTACAGAGACTGTACGGGGTATGTTCCTGGGAATGTATTCAGATCGAAAGGATATTGACAAAAACATTTTTCAGAAGCAGAGCATGGAATGCAACATCTATTTGTGATATTCTTATCGACCAAAGCCTCCAATCAGCAAGTTTTTCCCCTGCTTATAATTTACCGCACTGCTGGATGCCTTTGGTCACCGCTCTGTCTCATCTCTTGTTTGATTGTGTTTTCAGCCTAACGTTTCCTTTTTGCATAAGACTTAACCATTTTTCTGTGCTCATCCCACAGACCAATTAGTCCCCTGTTAGATCAGAGCACACCAGACTTCACTTCTTTCCGCTCAGTGGGAGAGTGGCTGGAAGCCATCAAGATGGAGCGATACAGAGACAACTTCACAGCAGCTGGCTACAGTTCCTTGGAATCTGTGGCCAGGATGTCAATCGAGTGAGTAGATAGGAAACCCGAAGGGGTTTAAGCATTAGTAGGGAACATTAAAACCAACTATGCTTAAACTGTGCTCTCCTCTACACTTTATTACTTGTCCTTGAGTAAAAGCTTCAGCTGTATTCAGAAGTAGAATTGTTGCTAGAATGTGTTTTGAGTTTCTGTAACCCACAATAAAGTGGCTAATACTAGCTTTTATTTCACCAAGAAAAACCAGTTCTTTTTCTGAACCACATTGTCTTGGGAATAAGCCTATTTATTTGTTTCCATATTGTTTACCTGTGATCTTGATAAACTCATTACCAAGTACATTTCCATAAAAAGAGCTCCAAACTTCCCAAAGGGGAAAAAAGACTACTTTAGATTATGGGTTTTGCTATCTCACCTTGTGAAAATTCATTATTAAGATTCATAAACAAGCCTGCTGTGTTTAGCTGTATACTCACAATAATGGAAAAGCTGAGGCTGTGATGGTGCACTGACTCATAATGTTGTCCTGTCTTCCAGGGATGTGATGAGCTTGGGGATCACTCTGGTGGGCCATCAGAAAAAGATCATGAGCAGCATACAGACTATGAGAGCCCAGATGCTGCACCTCCACGGCACAGGTGTCCAGGTGTGACGATCTCTGACGGGCTGCCTTCGGAGAGGGCGAGAACAAAACTTGACTTGGGACATAAATGGAATAATTGTCAAAGCAAACAGACGTATGATGTCTGACTCTTCTGGCTGTGCCTGGAGTGAAATCATTCCTTTGTTTCTCAGTGAATGATTGTGGTCCGCCTCTTTAAAGGGCACTAAAGAGAGGAAAAGGGCAAAAAACGGCAACAAAAAAGAAACTACCTGGATGAGACAAATGTATTTTTCCCTTCTTTTTGTAGAAGCGCGTACAAACTAAACCACATATCAAACAGCGCATTGGAAAGGAGTTTGCCGCTTATATTTCTCTTTATGTGCACACGTTGTCTAAGGATTTCCTTTATACGAACTACAACACCTTGAAGCGGTTTTAGTTGGGGTTTTTTTTTTTCATTTTTCTTTGTGTCTGCCACGATGACACGTTTTGGCACATATAAAAGTTCTTTTTCCTCTCCTCTTTGGATGTGACAACAGGGTAACTCTTTTATCCAAACAGAGACAGAACTTTTTAGGTGCAGATTTCAAAGTACTTTTTGTACTGGACTGTTTGCAATGACTTTTGTTTTCCTTCATGTGCTGTTGAAGTGAAAATATTATCCTCACACGCTTGTTTTGCAGCCTGTTGGAGTGGGTTCTTGACCTGGTTTCAAATTTTCAGCATTTTTTAGCAAACAATTTTCTGATGAGTGCAGCACAGATGGAGATGCAGGAAGCAAACTGTTACTTCTTTAAATCACCAGAATTTTTTTCTATCAGAGTAGCAATATCCTTCATCTATTCTTCCCTTAGTGTTCACTATGGGATACAGAGTTTCACTTGATTGTTGAGTAGAATGTGTCAGCACATTTGAAAGATTGTATTGGAGTTGCAGCTGTGCTTTGCCATCATTTTGCCTAAAATGTTTTACATAGTGGTTGTTTTGAAGAATTGTTTAGCTGCGAGTGCGTTCAAGAATTGACGAGACGTAAACTGCCTTAAAATGTGTTTAAGTATTGCCACTATTTTAGGCACTTCAATGGCATTGCTTTCTGTGGCTCATTTCAGTGGTGTACTACTTCCTTTTTTTGTGTGTTTGTTTTTAGCATGATGTCTTTTTATCTTGAACTTGTGTGCACAGCCTCTGCTTTATGCCACAAGTGACACAGTCAGTGAGAAAGAGTTGGACTAAAAAGAGCAATAATTACCAGGTAGAAATTGTCCTCGACTGGGACTTTTTAAGGTGCTAGATGACATAGAAAGCATGTGCTATTCTGAGACAAAACCTTTGGAAAGATTCAGTCACTGCTGCAAAAGGAAACAAATGTACCTCTTTGACCTGAAATGGTTTGGAAAAAATACCATGCCAACTCATCAAATGAAATAATCATGTTGTATTTTGCCGCTATGATATGTTAAACATGTGATGAGACTCTAACGTGGCATGAAAATGTTGCATTGAGTGACTGCAGAGATAAAACACTTAAATGGTGCCAATTAGCCATGCTGACATCATTTTCTGACAAAAAAAAAAATCAACAAGCCCCTTCAGGGTCTAGGTATGAAAATGCCAGACCAAACCATGGAGCTCCTCTGAGACACGGACTGTGTTGTTAAATCCCTCCGTCCCGGCTCTGCAGGCAGCCATGCAGCCTCCTTGTTTATTCATGCGTCTTTGCAGCTCATCACTCACAGGAGCAGATGTGACAGAACATGCATTAAAGTGTTTCTTAAGATTCCTCTTCTTTTCTTCCATACGGCTTTCTATGGAGAACAGAGAAGAGGGGGCTGTGCAGAGGATGTGCTAAAAGCCAATCAACCTATTTGGTGCCATCTGTCTCCACTTCAAAAACAAACAAACAAACAAAAAAGACTCCCAAAAAAAGGAAAAGTTTCAATGTTGAATTTGTTTTACTGCACTGTCCTTTGATACGAAAATGTAGGTATTCAGCTGTCACATAAAGGGAAGTGGTGTTCTTCTCTCACTGCTGCTGTGACCTTAAACATAACTCTGTGTTTTCAAAGCTTTACTTATTTTCTCACCATAGAAAAAAGTACAACCAAATCAGGAATCAACCTTGAGCTCGCTAACAGCCAGTAAAACCAACTGAAGCTTTCTTCATTTTTTCTCTGTCATCTTTGAAATGTCCACATTGGGCCACGAGCAGTAAAAAAGGGTTCTTTTTTTACCTTTTGTCCACCCTAAGCCTGTGACTGAAATTGGTTCAAAAATCTAGAAAAGACAACAAAAAAGGCCTCCACAGACATTATTGAATGCTGAGCCTCACCAAAAAAGGCTAAGATATAGTCTTGACAATGGACAACACACAGGGTTTAGAACTTCAGCTTCTGTAATCAATTAAGTCATTTCAAAGTCACATTTTTTCTGTACTTTCTCAACTGTTTGCTGTATTGCCACCTGTTAGTTTGACATATTCAAACCATGCTTGTGTGGATGAAAAATTCCTTCTCAGTTTGAAAAACATGCAGTTTAGTCCTAAAATGAACAACGTCATCTGGCTTAGTGTGGATGCACTGTTTAAATCCATTTTCACAGTGGGATTCACCTTGGGATGAGACGCCCAAAATTAGCCCTGACCAGCCCATTATGTCATACACAACCTCCCTTTATCCATACAGCAGACCTCAGCAATTGGGCCTTTGAATTGAATACTGGCATAAAGTCATTCAGTCAGCACAAAACTCCCCAGTTCACAGGCAGCGCTCTGTCTCTCACCATCAACTCCCTACACCCTGCTCTGATTTTCAAAGCAGATCCCCTGGAGAAGGCTCCTCACACCTACTGTAGGATGCCTCTGTCCCTCTTTTCTTTCTGTTCTGGGAAGACAGCAGTTTGAGCCAAACTGAGATTAAGGCCAGGATGCAATCAATACAATGTTTCAACTTGAATCATGCTGAACTTCAGGTTGCTCAACTCTGGAAAAAAAGGAGAAAAAAAGTTTAGTTGTGACTCTGTTTCATGGAGAAAAAAAAAAGTTTAAATGAAAAAAGGCAAAAAAAAAAAAAAAAAAAAAGGAACCTGCAGGGTATAGAGTGCTGGCTGAAATTTAGGAGTAGCAGATAGAATACAAACATATTTTTTAAATCTTGTGGTTCAGCAGTTGGAAATTTGTTTCTCCACTTTGGCAAGGTGGTGGATGCTTCCAAAGAGTGCAGCACTGTCAATTGTTTGAGAAAGAGCTGGGATTTGAGGACATCTTTGTATATGGTCTAATTGTAAAACTTGTACATTTTATTTATATTGATTTTCTTTGGTTTTTTACACATATTACTCAGTAGAGAGCTCTGGATACATTGAAAATGCACTATATTTTTCTATTTCACAGATGAACTATTGTCACCCACAAGATTTCAGTTGTACATATTTTGTTCATTTAGGACCAAAGACAGCTAATAGGATTCCCATCTTTCCTTTGACTGTTTTGATTTTGCCTTCTAGTTTATTGTACAGTAATATAAATGTTGATTCATTATTTATTTTTCTGTGATCAGAGTACTGAGAATATTCACTGGTCAAAAGTATTTTCCCCAAAAGCAGAACTGTAAGATCATTTAATTAGACAGTTTCTTGTTACATAGACAATTCTTTTTGCTTTGTAACCTTTGTAATAGACTGTACATATATTTTTGGAAATATAATACAATCTATATAATTTTCAAGTGTCCTTTGCAGTGTTTTTTTTTTTTCTTTATACGCCGTTTATCCTATCCTGTGTTATGTTTTTTTGCCATTTTTAGTTGTGGACACAGGTATTCAACACCATTGTTCTCTGTTGAGTCTTTATTTGATGGAAACACCAGGCATTTGTAGTCTTGTTTTACTTAAAGAACAAGGATCTCATCTTAAAGTGGCTTTGTGCAGCTCTTCTCTTTGTACTCTGGCTAAGACACAGTGTTTTTTAGTTCTTCCTTCAAACTTCCAGTCACAAACTTCTCCTCCAAAGCCACAGCTGTTAGCCTGAAATGACAATATTAGGGATATCTCCTGTCATGGGTATACACAGAGAGAGTATAACAAAATGAAAGAAAACTATTTCAATCTCCTCTGTGGTTTTACAGACCACTCAAGATTTCATTGAGGTTTGATCAACATTAAGAGAGAACAGTCAATGACCCCAGTAAAGTTTGAACCCAGAACCTCTTTACTATTAGTCTATAGTGCTAACCTCTACGCCATCATATTGACCATAGAGAGCCTTTAAAAAAAAGTGTAAAGCTAATATTTAATCTAGTAATAAAAAAAGTATGTATTTTGGCTCTGAAAATGTCACATGGTTCCTGCACTTGCAGTTTCCAAGGATCAAAAATGATGGGAACAAATTTTCAAAAGATATTGTTCAAAAAGATCTACTGATTTTTAGGGGTTCGGGTGGGGGCACTCACGAATTTTCCACGGAATATATAGAAAGACTTCTCTGAACTTTTTGAAAAGTTATATTTGTCAGTATGAAATTAAGTGCAACAGGTATTGAACCTTCCCAGTCCTGCTTCAGAATTACATTCCCACACAGGTCTTGTCCAGCACACTACACGCTGAGTCTAAACACAAACTTTTTTTTCCTTCTCTGATTTTGCTAAAAAGGACAGAGGGTACAGCTGGTTACAGGCCTTGAAAAGTGTGTTACTGCAACCCTTCTGACAGACACATCAGTTTTCCAAAACTCTGGATCCATCCAAAGCTATTTTTCTTTTTGATAATTCTCAGTATAATATCTGTGCATATTTCTCTTTGAAGTAGGACAAAGGTAAGGGTATCATTATGAAATATCTTGTGTTCAGGTTCAACTAGTCTACATTTCCTAATATTAGCTCAGAAAACTAAATATTCCGTTACAAAAAAGTTTGTGGTAGTTGCAAATAAACCATGGTTACAGATGATCATCCAAAATTCCATCCTTCCAGAGACTTTCTACTCCCATGCCACCAACAACCAAATAAAAAAAAATTTATAAAACACGGTTTAATTATAAAAACTCACAAAGAAAGCATAATATAACACTCTCAACTGCACATACAAGCAAATCAGTTAAATTTGGGACAATAGGTCGGTCTGTCTCAGTTAGTAACAAGTTTAATAACTGATCAGCATTATGGTTTAGTTTGCCTCGCCTAGTTAGAGGAGGATGAATATATTACTTTAAATGAATCAACACCCTCTATCAGAATACTCGAAGCACATGCCAAGGAGTTCCTGCAATCTTACTCTCTAGCTTGTCAATTAAAGAAAGACCTAGACTGACTTTTAATTCACTTGAAAACTTTTTGTATTTGTGTTTCTTTCTCTAATAATAGAGTATCTTTACCCAACACTATAAAATGCTTTGACAAGATTGTTCCTATGAATTGGTCCTATTTAACTGAATTTAATTAAATTGAATCAAATCAAGCTGAAATCAAACATTACAGTATCTGACATGGGCCACTTGAAGTCATAGTTTAATAAACTAGTTCCCCCCTTTTATCATTAATGCATGTTGGCATATGCAAAATTGTCAGTCATATATCAATAGAAATCCCTGAATACCATATATGGATAGATGCAGTAACACTGTAGCCCATTGTTGTGATCATCACAATTGCCGGACTTCTCAAATAAACAAAGGGGAAGCTTGTCTATGCATGTTCTGTGGTTCATGTGCCTACTACCATCTCCTTTGCACATTCTCATCCAGTTTTATGCTAGATAGCTATCAACATGCAGAGTACCTGGTGTCTCCAAGTAAATGGTGAATGGACTGGTTCTTACAAAGCGCTTTTCTACTTTGAGCACTCAGAGTGCTTTATAAAACTTGCCTAAGTCATCCATTCACACTCTGTGCCCTTTTTCTGTACTTTCTCTAGGTAAGTGCTTTCTATCTACATTCACTCTCTAATAGATACATTGGAGAGCAACTTGGGGTTAGTGTCTTGCCCAAGGATATTTGGTATGCAGACCAAACCACCAACCTTCTGATTAGTAGATGACTAGTCTTTCTCCTGAGCTACAGCCACTCCAAGACTGGGAGTCATAATATTACTCGATTAATTTATTAATCTACTAATAGTCCCCTATTTAAAAAGCAGAGGTAAATTCAGAAATTTATATTCAGACCCACCTTCCTACCTTAACCAAACAAATCTCCAAGGCTGAAAAATTAGGTCAATAGGAAAGTGCTAAAAACTGCAGCTTTTTTTATTGGAGACTTGAGGCTCTTTCCAAAAGCAAATGTAATCCCCACAGACTCCCTTGTTAAGATGTCCAACCCTAGTAACATAACAACACATTTTTAGTCTTTATACCTAAGTTCCATAACAACTCTACAGTGGAAGAACAGTGGATATTTTTTAACTTATACGCTTAGGTACTGTTAAGTCTTAAAAGTAAAGACCACATTGATTAACAGGTGTGCTGACACTAGTCATAGTAAGTGGCAGATCTTTGCTAGGCCTCACCTCTTTTAAATTCAAGTTATTGACATTGATATATTCTTTTGTTAGCTAGTTTAATGAAACTCCCTAAAAACTATTATATCTTACTGGGAAACATAGCCCATTTAAGTAGCACTTCCGTTTTTGTAAGTGAAATTCTAATGTATTAAAAGTCCGTTTCTCAGCACTATTTGGCGGTTTTTGCAGTTTATTTGCCCATGTACTTTATGGAGCTTGCTAGTATTGACTTACTAACTTAGCACATACTGTAGTTAAGGCTTCAGAGTCAATACCCTATTTTCTGACTTACCATACAACATACCACCACGTCTTGTGAAGGTCTACATTCATACCTCCCATCTGCTCATTCGTACCTAACACCTACAGAAAAAGACTGCCTCTCCAACCCCTCCCCTCTGACCCCTTTCACTAAATATTTGTGAGGAGGATGTGTGTCTGGTCTTCCAGAGACAGAAGACTAGGCGGGCTGCAGGACCTGATGGTCTGTGTCCCTCCTGCCTGAAAGTCTGTGCTGACCAACTGGCCCCCATCACAGGATTAAATGATTACAGGCCTGTCACTCTGACATCTGTGTTCTCCTTGCTGCTCCCCTCCCTCTACACTAATGACTGCACCTCAGGAGAATCATCTATGAAATCCCTGAAGTTCACGGATGACACCGCAGTCTGATACAGAACAATGACAAGTTTGCATACAGACAGGAGGTTGACCAACTTGTCCACTGGTGCAGTAAGAATCACCTTGAGCATAACCCGCTTAAGATTGTGGAGATGCCCTCCCACTATCCCCCTCCCACTATCCTCAACAATACAGTACCTACTCTAGATCACTTTAGATTCCTGGGATCCACCTTTTCACAGGATTTCAAGTGGTGCTCACATGTAGATTCTGTCTAGAAGAAAGTCCAGCAGAGGTTGTGCCTCCTGTGACTTGGATCTAAGGCAAACTTACACCCGCAGCCAGCCATGGTAGCCTCGATCCACGATGAGGACCCAGCCTCTGAAGCCCAGGCTCAAAGCCAAGCCTAAAGTACAAGCCTGCTCCCTGCTAGCTCCTGCCAAACCCTCGATTGTTGTCCAAGGGGATAGGAGATGGGGAAGAAAATTATCCTGGACTTCTTGGTAAGTAGCCAGACATCACAAAAGAGCTCAAGATGTCCAGAAACACCAATCAGAGCTACTCAAAAGAGACTTTGAACACTTATTCTGCTCACTAAATAGACCTGTGGGTCACATTTCCGTGTCTGGTCCCATCCCTCCCCTTCTGCCCACAGTGTCTCCTTCATCATCAATTTCCTTCTATTGGGAACACAGTCAACTAATCAGGTCCAAATTAACTTGGAACAAAACTTCTTTCCACAAACATCTCCTATGCCATTTTCCATTCTGCTACTCTCATTGCAGCAGGTGAAATCAGTTCAGCTCAGTCTATTCGGTCTGACCTGTCTCGCTACTACTGACATCACCTGGGTCCTTGACCTAATTGATCCCCACTAGCATTATAAAGTCATGAAGATAAAAATATAAAGATAAAATATAAAGTTTTCAACGTGTACACTACCATTATTGTCATCATGTGATGAAATTATTGATCACATTGCTCCTGTCAAAACTATTAATGTACGCCGTCCACCAAAAGCACTCTGGAGAAACAGCAATATGGTAAAGGTGGCAAAAAGACACTACAAAAATAAACTACAAATTCATTTTGAAATGTATAAACATGTACATTTACTGGTCCAAAAATGCAATCATCCAGACATCTCCCAACTGATCAACAATAACCAGTCTAATTCTACTTTTTTGTTTTTATCCATTCACAAAGTATTTAATCTCTCCAAAACCATAAAATTTGAATTTCAGTCTGAGCAACTAAGTGTAATGAATTAGCATCTTTCAAAAAGAGCAAAGTTTCTAATATTGGATGTAATATCTTAGCTTAAGTAGTCTACTAGAACTACTCACATAATGATCAAATTACAATGTCCATATTCTCACCTGTAATTTCAAAATATCTGGAAGACGTTATTTATCAGTTAAAGTCTTGTAACCCTGATCCCCACCAAACTATTTAAACTGTATCTCTTTGTTTTAGAAATCACTAATAAATCACTGATATATATATACCAGTCAGGGTTCAAAACCAACCATAGCACAGAAACAGCTCTTACTAACGTCATCCAACAGTGAGCCACAGAGAGTTTGAGTTTCAGTGCTTGACCTCACTGCTGATTTTAACACTGTTGACCATGACATTCTAATACAAAGGCTTTGTGACACAGTTGGTTCAACAGGTTAGATTCTTGACCGGCTGTCATTGTATCTAAGGGGTAGAAGTTTGAATGTTTCAATTAGCAGTTTTAGATCTGCACAAATAAAAATGTAATCGGGGTTCCTCAAGGGTCAATCCGTGGTCTATTACTGTATAACATCAACATGCTCCCACATAATGTCATAAAGAATCATAATATAACTTAGCATACTTGTGCAGATGGTACACAGGCGTACTTATCTCTTTCCTCGGATTATATCATAAACTGTATTGATAACATTAACTGCTGGATCTCTCAAAACATTTTAGAAATGAACAGAGGCAAGACAGAAATACTTGTTATTGGTCCAAAAAGTCAGAAACAGCAAATCTGTTCATACTTATCAACCACTTTGATTTGTGTGTGTAAGATGGGTTGAGAAACAGTGTGGACACACTTGCAAACTTGTTTGTATATGCATACATGATAAGACAGGCAAAATTCTCCAAACATTGCTGAAAACATTCCTTTTTTGTATCATAATCTTCCATAAATTCTAGTTATTTAAAGGAGATTGAATGGCTTTCTTCTGATCACATCTTCAGCAGTTCTAGTATTTATTTTGTTAAGTCCAGTAGTGGCTCACCATGCTGTCTCCAAGCCTGCTCGCCTGTGTCTGTGAGGTACAAGTCTGGATTTCATATGATTTTAGCATGCCTCTTTGTGTTTTTTGTGTGTGGCTATTTTTCAGTTCCCATGAATGTTATTCAGCTTCAGTGTTTAGGTCATTTTTAGAAATGTGGAGAGAAGAAAATCTAAAGAGGAATACTTTAGCGGATAAAAGACGTTTTCATCATCTGTGATCAAATGGGAGTCACTTTGGTCAGTAGTCCCACTCTTCTCATTTTTTTCCACTGTCTAAAACTTTCAGGGACAGTTTAATGGCTGACAAGCTACAGCTTGGGTGAAGCCAATTTGGATCTTTCTTGTAAGTTATCAATGACATAAAATAATGTACAATGAGAAACAGATTCAAATAACCAAAAAACTGAGAAATGAAGAATAGTACTAACCAAAGAAACAATATGCTCATGGTGACTGTGACATTGGTGTGGGGTGGTGAGCTATTGTGTCACCAACACTCCCAATGCCACTGCTGTGCTAAGCCTGGTGCTTTATGGGGGGAGAGGGATGAGGTCCACTCAGATCATAGTCACCCCCATAATGCATGATATATTGAATCTTTATATTTCAGACTACAAAATGTCTTTATCTACATTTCTCAATACACTGACATACTGCCATAAAGAAATGGAGGAAACTGGCAGACAGCCAGAGAAAGATAAGACCGTAAGAAATCTTTTGTATTTGGCAATTCTGCAATATTCCTGAGCTCTGCTTCATCATTATTACAGTATCTGACATTTTGCATCTAATATAGAAGTCAAACGTGGATATGGTGATGAATGGTCTTAAACTG
Organism: Simochromis diagramma; assembly: GCF_900408965.1. Lineage (NCBI taxonomy): Eukaryota > Metazoa > Chordata > Actinopteri > Cichliformes > Cichlidae > Simochromis > Simochromis diagramma. Next base: position 2,061,702 of record NW_024386757.1, on the reverse strand, counting down.
TATAAATTGATTAGAGGATGAAAGTGCAGGCCTGCCTTATGGTTTACCTGCTGGACTCCACAAGGATAATACATCACAAACCATTTGCAAAACATAAGCTTTGCTTTTCACAGTTTAGGTATAGCCTTTAGGGAAATATTATGTGGTATTTACAGATGCAACAACATAGACTTCTCATGCCTAATTTGCTGCTCTTTTCTTGAAGAAAAATTGAGGTAATTTCTGGGAAAGGTGCCCTGTTTCCTAAAAAAGTGAGTACTTCATCAAAGTTTATTCATGACCTTAGCACTAGGAAAAGATCACTCCATTCTCATTATGTTCATTTGTATTATGTAGAAAGTGATTTTGCTGATCAGACCACATTGCAAATACTTTGTGCACTTTTCAGATAAGAAAAATACATCCTCACCATCTGGACCATACAACTCTAAGAGCAAACCTATATAGAGAAATCAGACTTGTCACGGTGTCATAGTATAGCACAACATCATGTAGTGCACATAGTAAAATATAAAAAAAGAACAAATCAAAACAATATGAAACTCAAATGTGCTTGAGACTCAAGCACATTTGAGTTTTGCAGCTGGACAATGATTTTGGCACGGTCAGCTATACACCTTACTGGGTAATTACCTTTTTTTTGTCACATCGCCAGGATGCTTTGGTTAACTTTTTTCCCTTAATAAATTAAATCATTATTTAAAAATGCATTTTGCATTTACTCGGGTTACCGTTGCCTAATATTAAATATTAAAATAATATATTGTTTGATGATCTGTGTGACAAATATGCAATAAACTAAGAAATCAGGAATACTTTTTAATGGCAGTATAAGTGATACTGAATAAAGAGCTACTCAGGTACTCAGTATCAGATGTCAAAAGATAGTCTGACAAGCAAACATACTGTCTCATTTGAATCTTCTTTCTGGTTTTGTATTACTTGAACACTAAAGTGACCCTCCAATGAGATGACAGTGTTTGCAGTGGCCCACAGCTCATTTAAGTTTGAGAATCCTGATTTAAAGGGTAAACAGTTTCAGCAAAAAGTACTTTTCTCTGAAACTTTGAGGAGCATCTCTCTGAAACTGCTCCTGATCAACAAATTGGGATAAACATTTATTTTGGAGGTGACTAACGAGCCTGAGTAACAGCTTGAAGACCACCTGAGCAGCAACTGCTTTTATTATTGTAGGGTATACCTTACTATATAAAGCACCTTGAGGTGACTGTTGTTGTGATTTGGCGCTGTATAAATAAATTTAATTGAAATTAAGAAAAACTGAGTGAATAATGAGCATTGGAGACACATCATCAAATACAGTCTTGCAAAAAGAAGTTATCAGTTACCACATAAGCTATAAAATTATTTCTAATAAATAGAAAATTGCTATATTTTAATGTCCGGACAACCAATACTATACGGATCATATGGTAAAAAGTACCTGTATTTTGAGATTAGCCAATTATTTTATTTCTTTATTCTTATTTTTACGTGGAATTAGATTAGATTAGATTAGACTGATAATCAGATAGGTGTGGTAAGACTTACCTTTTACTAACTAAATCCATGGCTTGAGTATAATGCCTTTTCGACTATGCTCATGCTGGACTGGCCATCGGGCATACCGGGCATTTGCCCGGTGGGCCGATGGTGATTTTTCATTTTTATTGGCAGATGATTTTTTTTTATTATTTTTATTTTTATAACAGTATAAACAATGAAAGGTGGTGGATTGGCCAGATGCCGGCCCATGTGTAAAAATAACTCAGTTGTTTGGTGGTGGCTTTGGCAGAGCTGCCACAAGAGGCCAGGTGGATGAGGGAAAAGGGAGGCAGGAGGAGCAGAGACCCGAGGCAGCCGCCGGTCCGAGTGTCAGGTGAACTGAACTTCAGGTAAAAAGTTATGACCTGCAGTCTATCTGTGTCAGATATAAACCAAGTTTAGGTGGAGTTTATTTTCGTTGTGCTGACTTTTTACCGTCAGTTACAATAACTCGTACTGCGTGCTAGCTAGCATGACGGAGTTTCTATACAGCTGTTCGGTTGTTATGATGTTACTGATAGTGAACTTTATTTTATTCATAAGGTTAGTTAGTAGAGATGCCAACCGTCCCCTAAAAAACGGAATCGTATTGAGGTGAAAAGGAGCACAGTTTGTCCCGTACTTCAGCTAGAATGGAAAAAAAGACACAAAGGTGGATTTATTCTGTGTCTTTACGCTGTCAGCTGCCTCTTCTTCTCTCATTCAATCATGAAACTGATCAATGATCAGCTGATCTGCTTTTTTCTCGTTTGTTTATTGCCCACTTTGCACCAGAAAGAGGAAACCAGCGAATGTCACGCTAAACAACAGCAGCACGTTTAAGCTTGATCAGCTGTTGTTAGAATTTATTTATTATTAATTTCTAGTATCAGCTGATGTTTGCTGGAGCCACAGCTGTAAAGCTGCTGGTCATGATGCCGGTTTGGATATGTGGTGAGAGGGAAACATGAAGATGAAACCAGGAGATGCCCTTACTGAATCATTAGAGCTCAACAGGTGATGGAGAAACAGGTTTACATTTTAGGTGACATGAATGAGTTGAAGGGAAGTTATGAACTGTTTCTGAGAGACAAATAACACCAGGATCCTTTTTTATGTAGCTGACAGCTGGTAACTGTGCAGGGGCGGGTCTAGCAAAGTTTTGCCAGGGGGCCAGGTACGGCATTAACAGGGAAAGGGGGGCACAAAGAAATACTTTTCTTTCATATTCTCATTTAAAATGTCTAGCTTTTATTAAATAATTATCTGAATCTTACAACCAAAGTTTTTATCTGATGTAAAATGTATAGAAATCATTCATATACCAACAAGACAGTGTACATCACTGTCACAACAGCGTTTGTTTTCATTCAAAGGCTTTATGGTTTTTTCCTATAATACCTGGTGGGCCAGTCTCTAGTCAAAATGCCCGGGCCGATTTTTTGTCCCAGTCCAGCCCTGACTATGCTGCTATGACAAATAAGAACAACGTACAGCAAGTTTCTTGTTTAAGGACCAGGTATACTTTTAAAATGTCTTCATTAATTTATCTTAAACTATTTCAGTTGCAGGGAAACTTTTTTTCTCTTTTTGAATTTGGTAAAGAATTGATTGGTGAATACATGTAAGTTATGATAATGATCATGTAAATAAAGTCTATGTGTATCCATCTACAGTAACACAATTGTTTCCCATGAGTAAATTTCACAAGTTGTTGACAAGTTGATGACATTTGTTTCTATCAAGTCAAATGTTAATGTGTTTCTACTGCAACTCTGAGCTTCTTACCTTAAAGAAAACTAAGTTTGTATCCAACTTTTCTACTGAAAAAAAAGAAAAAGAAAAACACCCAAAGAAATCCTGATCCTGATTAAGTGTTGCATTTGGAGTCAGATTAATCAAATGTCTGCATTGAGAGTGTCTCAAGACACTTTTGGCTGATTGAGAGTGGCCTAGCCCTGTGGATTCATGGAGTTCTTTTTTATAATCAGGCCTATGGCACCTTCCTGCATTAAGTAGGGAGGCAGTAAAATATGGCTCCCCCAGCTGTGGGCCGCAATCCCCTAGGTAGATGATCAGTTTCACAGGCTGGCAAATGCCTTTGTGGGAAAGGTTGATGGATTTGGCAGATACAATGGTTTCTTCAAAGACACAGTGGAGCAGAATGAGTGATGGTGCTACTGCCATTTGCTCACTGTTTGCTGAGAGCAGCAGTGAGCTTGATTTCCTGCTCAAAACCTCATCTCAACTGCTCCCTTAGTCATAAGAGGCCACCACTACAACAAATTACAAAAGAGCTACTCTGTTTCCAGATTCATAAAGGCTCATTCTTAAAAATCAAAACAAAAAGAAAACAAAGGAAACTTTAATTTCTTCTGTGGAAACCAAAGTTTCTTTTTGTTGGAGGCCACTCAAGCAACACTAAAAGGAGTCACATGAAATAAAGCAAAAGTGTTTTAGCAGAGGAATAGCACCACAAAATAACAATATTGAGGGCCTCTAAAGGCAAAGACATTAGTGCAAATTAGCAGTGAGACCAATTGAACATTAAGTCTAGATGTATTGTCAGCATGTACACCAGTCCTTGTCGACTGCTTTCATCTTTGTTCTTTTCCAACAGCTTGCATGGCAGCAGTCTGTATTAATGATCTGATTTAATGACTAATTGACTTTTGTACTACCATGGAGCAATATTTGGAAAAGTTCCACAGATTACGGGATGGCAGTAAGACACTGACAGTTAGGAAAACTAAATAGTTATTGTGTTGATATATTCAGTATAATTAAGAGTGCTCGGTGTGTGGTTTGATTTTAACTTAAAGTGGGGATGAATGGGTTTTGGAAAAAACCTCTTCACATCCTAACACACTGGCACCGGCACTGTCACGAGAAATAGGCCAGGCTGAATGGAATACACAGAAACGCAAGAAAAAAGTAATGAGTGAACACCTGAGACCTGGTCAAATAATCCCTGAGAAGGTATTGTTAAAATATTCCAACACTCCTGTAGGTGAATAATTATCTAATATCTTTTTTTTTATGCCTGGAAAAATGACTCATCCTACATTGTCCATTTTAGCTGTTCAGAGCCTTAAAACCCTAAAGGCTCCATTCTTAGTGGCAATTTACAAATGAAGTAAGTATGTTTCAACCATATCTGAAAAACTGGAGTTGGACCATTAGTTTTAAGCCATTACTGGTTCTTTGGCCGATAAATGAAAAGTACTTTATCAACCATTACAGGAATTAGTATGCAAGTATTCTTACTTAGTCCAATGACTACGGTTATCATTCCCAGGTAAACATAATATGACAACACTGGCACTATCATTAAGTACAGCTTTATAAATCAGTAGACTCCCAGGGCTCTGTGTAAACTATGCAAATGTGATTATAAGTTCAAACCATCTTGAGACAGTAGGAGAGGCCCAGTTAACAGGACATTTTAGGGCATATTACAGTGCAAAGTGAACAGATTGTAAATGTGGACAGAGGCCACTGACATCTTTTTCCCTCGTGTCTTTTGATTTGGCTATTGTTGTAACTTTATGCAGTGTTGCTCCAACTGCCCGTGTAGCGTGGGTTGTGGTCAATAATAACTTTAGACCAAGCACAGAGGACTGAGACGAGGCTATGGTGGAGGTCCGGACTTTTTACTCCATAAGCTCAGAACACATACAATAACACTGCACCACCTACAGGTGGGAGGTAGTAATAGCTGCTGCTAGTTACAGTATACCACATCCCTCTTTTCCGAGATAAAGATAACACTTCTTAACTCTGCTATACTGTAACATGAATGTACCTTTTAAATCGTAGGAACATTAGCGACATTATATTCTTGCAACATTAAATAAAGCACACCTCAGATTGCTTGTCACTTGAGCAATGCAAATACACATCAGTGTAGTGTTTTGAAACAGATGAACACATGACAGATTAGATAAGACATGTCAAAATGAACATATGAAACATGACATCTTTTCGTTCTTTTCCAACAAGACATCGATCTAACTCGTCTAGAACAATTCAGATACAGGGAAGAGTGACGTTAGGCTCCGTGATCACTCAGTTTCTATACCTGGCAGGGCTTATTACTGCTCGGCCACTGCGTGTGTAACATGTGGGTGTGTTGTCCATACTTGCAGGACTAGAGTTTTGTGGGGTGTCACTTGCTGGTGGCACAACCGGCTCTTGGGTGTGAACGGACAGTTCATCTGGGTCCATGGGTGTGTCCTTGAACAGACTTGGGTGTATTTTCCTCAGATGTCTCCTGTTCCTCCTGAGCACTTTACCATCTGGTGTTTGCACAGTGTAGGAGCGTGGTTCCTCTCGCCGATGAGTTACAACAGCTGGCTCCCAACCGCGCCTTGTTTGCATGTGCACAGTCTCGCCTGGGGTCAGAACAGGCAATGGTCTTGCGTGCTGATCATAGTGGCGTTTCCGCTTTGATTGCAACCCACGCACTTTGTCGTGAATGTTCTGTGGGGTTGACTGCCTCAACACAGCACTGGTGCATGGCAGGGTGCTGCGGAGAACCCGTCCCATCAACATTTGTGCAGGTGACACATTCAGTCCTGTGACTGGAGTGTTCCTCAAAGACAACAGCACTAGATGTGGGTCTGTTCCAGTCCATGCGGCTTTCTTAAGTGCATGTTTGACAGTCTTTATGGCTCGCTCCGCCATGCCATTCGAAGAAGGAAAGCCGGGACTGGAGAAAGTTAGCTTTATCTCCCAGGATGCTGCAAACGATCTCATCTCGTGGCTGGCGAACGGAACATGATCGCTCACTATCTCTTTGGGAATTCCATGTCTTGCGAAGACTGATTTCATCTTCTGAATCACAGAGTGTGCCGTTTTGTCAGGTAAGTTAAGAACTTCTGGATATTTTGATAAATAATCCACTAACAAAAGATATGGATGATCATTTAGTTCGAAGATGTCTGCTCCGATTTTCATCCATGGCAGCTCTGGAATCTGGTGTGGAATAAGCGGTTCAGCCTGGTTCTTTGGCTGCATTTGCTGGCATTGTTCACACTTTTCAAGCATGTCGCGTGACATGCCAGGCCAGTACAGCACTCTTCTTGCTTTGGCTTTTGTGCGCTGCACGCCTTGGTGGGCAAGGTGCAGCTTCTCCAGGATCACACACCTGAAGCTTTGGGGTATTACGATCTTGTCCCCGATCATAATGATGTCATCGTGGAAACTGATATCGTGTCTCATAGGCCAGTAGCTGTGGAGTGTTTTGTCTAAACTCTTCCTTCTGGGCGGCCATCCGTTGAAGTGCCTTTCGCGCACGGCTTGTAGTAGGCTGTCTGCTGCCACTGCTTTTTTCAGGTCACACAGTGTTTTCTCGCTCAATGCTGCTGTGGCCTCCAGAGCATACACAACTCTTTCATCATTTGCGTTTTCACTCACGTTTCCATCGTCACTGGTAGTTGTGGCACGTGAGAGTGCGTCGGCTATGAACATGTCTTTGCCGGGGGTGTACGTGACGGTGAGATCATATCTCTGTAGTTGTAGCAGCATTCCTTGTAGCCTCGCTGGTGCCTTGCATAGCGGTTTGCGCACTATCGCCTCCAGGGGTTTATGATCAGATTGCACTGTCACTGGTCTTCCATAGACATACTGGTGGAATCGTTTAGCGGCAAACACAATGGCTAGCAACTCTTTTTCTATTTGTGCATACCTTTTTTCTGTGTCTGTGAGTGCTCGTGACGCGTAACACACAGGTTGCCCTTCTTGTAATAGGCATGCGCCCAGCCCATCTTTTGAAGAATCGGCCTGCAGTGTTAGTGGTTTCTTGTGGTCATAAAATCTCAACACTGGCGCTTGTGTGAGCGTCGACTTGAGCGTCTGTAACGCTACTGTGTGATGTGGCTGCCACTGCCACACTGTGTCCTTCTTGAGTAGCTGTCTCAAAGGTGCTGTGAGCGATGCTTCATTTTGGATGTACTGTGCCAAAAACTTCGTCATTCCCAGCAGGCGCTGAAGGCTTTGTTTGTCTTCTGGAGTCGGCATGTCGACAATAGCTTTGATCTTTGAAACATCTGCTTTCTGCCCTGCTGCTGTGATGATATGGCCCATGTATTTCACCGTGTCAACTTTGAACTGAATTTTGTCCTTGTTAAACTTCAGGTTAGCTGCTCTTGCTTTCTCCATGACCTTCTGCAGGATTTCATCGTGTTCGTGCTCTGATGTAGCTGCAATTATCATATCATCTGCAATGATAAATATACCAGGAATGTTGCCGAAAGTCTCACAATTCTTTTGTTGAAAGACCTCGCTGGCTGATTTGATCCCAAATGGGAGTCATAGGAAGCGATATCGGCCCCAAGGTGTATTGAAGGTACAGAGCTTTGATGACGGCTCGTCCAGCTTGATCTGCCAGTATCCATCTTTTTCATCCAATATGGTGAAGATGGATTTTCCTGCTAGCTTGCTGCGAACGTCCTCGTGTGTGGGAATGGAGTAGTGCTGGCGTTTAACTGCTTGGTTCAGATGACAAGGGTCCAAACACACCCTTAGTGTTCCGTTCTTCTTCTGTGTGGCGACAAGACTGTTGACCCAATCTGTAGGCTCATTGACAGGCGTTATGACATCTCTGTTTTGTAAGTCCTGTAGCGTCTTCTTCAGCGCATCCATTATGGAGAGTGGCACGTTCCTGCATGCGTGAATCACAGGTGTTGCATTTGGGTCAGTGTGTATGTGGTGAACTCCAGGGAACTCACCTAAGCCTGTGAACACATCAGCGTACATCTCCACAAGTTCTTCTGAGGTAGAAGGTGGTTTGGCTGATTTCGGTACAGAGGATGTCATGGCAAGGGTCTCAACTCGTTGCACCAGATGGAGCTCTTCACAAGCTTGTCCACCTAGGATCGGTTTATCTGCATGGCTTGATACAAGAAAGTCAAACACAGCCTTGTGCTTCCGTGCTTCACACTCAAGAGACACCACACCATCTGCACGAATGCGGGCTCCACCAAAAGCTATGAGTACAGTCTTTGTGGGCTGTAACCGAGGCATATCTGGTAACTCGTCATAAACTGATCTGGGGAGCACATTTGCGTCCGCGCCTGTGTCTAGCTTGAAGGTGAGTGGTACGTCTCCGATTGTCACACTTTCATGCCATTTTCCAGTCTTGTGCTTGTCGCTGGATACCATGCCGATGTATAGTGAATCGCCATCAGTTTCAATGTTGTTAATAGTTTTTGTTTTCTTGAAGTGTCTACTCTTCTCTGCGCTAGCTCTGCACACTTTTGAGAAGTGGTTATTTTTCCCACACTTGTGACATGTTGCCCCATAGGCTGGACACTGTCGGAATGCGTGTTTGTTGCCGCATTTGTGACAAACTGTTTGCTTGTCGTTGCTCAGTTTGTTTTTACTGTGTCCTGATTTAATGTATCCTGGCATTTTTCTTAATGCGTCCACTGACGTGTCTTGGGCTGCAGTTATTGACTGCATGGCCTGAATCTGTGACTTGGCCACTTCTGCTGATCTGCATATTTCTATCGTCTTGCGCAGTGTGAGGTCGTTGTCACGAAGCAATCTCTCTTTTAGTCTTGCGTCACTTATGCTGAACACCAATTTATCCCTGATCATGTCGTCCTCATTGATCCCAAATTCACAACTTTTACTTCTCTGACGGAGTTCCGTGACATATCTGTCCACTGTTATATCCGCCGACATTGGGTATGACCAGAACTTGTGGCGTTCAAAAACAACGTTCTTTCGTGGACTACAGTATTCCTTAAACGTTTTCAAAATGTCCGCCATTGTCAGTGCGTCTCCGGTCGGGGTCACTGTGAGCGTGTTGTACACTTCAAGCGCTTCTTCGCCGATAGTGTGGAGAAGAATGGCTATTTTAACCTTTTCATCCTTCTCCAACGCACCCGTAGCAGTCATATACAGTCCGAATCTTTGTTCCCATCTGCGCCAGGTCTCAGATAAATTGCCTGTGAGCAGTAGCGGTGATGGTGGCTTGAATTGCTCCATGCCGTTAGCAATGGCTACTGTTAGCTAATCTACGGCTAGCTTACTCACGTCGCGGTCCCTGTTCACACGGTCTTGTCGACTTCTGACACCATGTTGTAACTTTATGCAGTGTTGCTCCAACTGCCCGTGTAGCATGGGTTGTGGTCAATAATAACTTTAGACCAAGCACAGAGGACTGAGACGTGGCTATGGTGGAGGTCCGGACTTTTTACTCCATAAGCTCAGAACACATACAATAACACTGCACCACCTACAGGTGGGAGGTAGTAATAGCTGCTGCTAGTTACAGTATACCACAGGTATGACCAGCGTTACAACTGATAGTCAGAGACAAGACCTGTACCCTACAGATTCTGTACAAGTGGTCCTTCTCAATCAGAAAAAGACTTCATGATGGTGGTCTGAATGTCATGGTCCGGGTGAGTACGGGGTTTTTCCACTCCGCTGGGCTCCACCTTCAGGCAGAGACTCCAATCAGCTTCCACACCTGGTTCCAATCAAGTCACCAGCATATAAGAAAAGCATTCACAACAGACCTCTGCCAGATCTTCTGCTAACTCACGTTAGTGCTAGGCCGCCAAGCCCTTGTGAGAGCCCTTAACTACTGCTTTTCTCCTCACCGTGTTTTCTTTGTCATAGGACCCACCTGGCAGTCGCACTTCCCAAGCTAAACTACTCACATCCAGAACCTGGACGCTGGTTCTGTCATCTGGTTGCTTCCTTTCCATCATTGGACTACACCTGCCTGCCTCCCTGCCAAGTCCCTCACTCCAAGTATATTCTAGACCCTCTCTGGACACTCCTCACCCGGAACCCCTTGGACACCCCCTCCTCGCATGACTCTTTAACCTGCAACACGTAAGCCCTAACCACCATAGTCTAATCCTTCAGCTGTGATTCACTAGACTGCCACTGACTACTTGTCTCCTCTCATTATAGTGACTGCGTATCTCCATCCAAGCCGCTGCACCCTAGTCATAGCACTCAGAGTTTCATGTTCATAGTTTGACCTCATAGTTCTCAGTTCATAGCTTCCACGGTTCATAGCATTCTTCGTTCATAGCATGCATAGTTTCCTGCTTTGTAAGTTAACTAGGCACTGTAAATAAAGCACTGTGTTCACGCCCGTTTTGCCTCCCTCTGTGTCTGCATTTGAGTCCACACCCACAGCCTGGCCCTCTCGGCTGTAACACTGAAGGCCTGATGTCTAGTGCTAATTGCACAAAAATGAGGACAAATGGAGAGTCCTCTTCACACACTAAGGTTAATTATGGAGTTAACAGGGTTCTGTGCTAGGACCAATTCTGTTTACATTATACATGCTTCCAGTACCATCAGAAGGCATAGCATCAATTTTCACAGATATGCAGATGACACACAACTTTATCTATCCATGACGCCAGATAACACACACCAATTACTTAAACTGCAGGGTGGAAGACCTGGATGACCTCTAATTTTCTGTTTCTAAATTCAGATAAAACTGAGGTTATTGTACTCAGCCCAGAAAATCTTAGTAATATGGTATCTAACCAGATTATCCTAAATGGGCATTCTTAAAGTCAGCAAAGAGGCACAGAAAAGAAGATCAGACACCAGCGAGGGAGGATAAGAAGGACAGACGCAACAACATTGTCATCCCCTAATGTAGCCGGTGTATCAGAAAAACTCAGGAGGGTTTTCTCCAAGCATGACATCCCGGTGCATTTCAGACCCAGCAACACGCTCAGACAAAAACTGGTTCACCCGAAAGACAAAACTCCAAAACACAGACTTAACAATGTGGTGTATGCTGTACAGTGCAGTGAGGAATGCCCAGACCTCTACATTGGAGAGACCAAACAGCCACTTCACAAGCGCATGGCACAACATAGAAGAGCCACCTCCACAGGACAAGACTCAGCTGTCCATCTGCATCTTAAGGATAAAGGACACTCTTTCGAGGACGCCAATGTTCACATTTTGGACAGAGAGGACAGATGGTTTGAAAGAGGAGTGAAAGAAGCCATCTATGTCCACTGTGAGCGACCATCTTTGAACAGAGACGGTGGTTTACGACACCAACTCTCTGCCATCTATAATCCAGTTTTGAGTTCCCTCCCCAGATGCCTTAACGCCCACTCACATCCTGGGCCATCTGACCTCAGGAATTTGCATGATAAGGTGGGGCCAGGTTTCACAATAAACTCACCCGAAACTCTGGCTGATTGGGACCCACACTCAGTTTCACACCTTAGCTCAGGCGATTAGAGGATCATCAGGGGGTGTAACATGGTAGACTAATGTGCCTGTGTTAATTCAGCTCCATATTATTGTGTGAAGTTGCACTGGGTTGGGAGTGGTTTTGTGTGTGTCACATTTTTGGTGAGCCAATGGCTGGAATGGGGTTGGACTAATTAGAGGCAGGTGTACTTGATTGCACTGATACATTGGTCTACTTATAGCCCACACTACAAACACTGCTGTGTCGTTTTGTCTCTGTGTGCAGGTATGTAATGTGATGAAATTAGATATGTTTGGGCTGGATGGGTTTTGCGCTATGAATTTTATACTGAAGGTGTCGTTTTGTCTCTCTGTGCAGGCCAGGGCCTATTATATGCCACAGCCTAAAGGCAGCAGAGTTGCAGAGGCTGGAGTGACCACTGGCTATATGCTTGCAGGGTGGTGGGTCTCCAAGGACAACTTCTAACCCTGTTAAAGGCAACACGTGGAGTGCAACTGGCCGTGTGGCATAGCTGGCTCTGGCCTTGGGACTGTGTGTTTTTTATACGATTCATAAATGGGACACTGGACTGTTTTATCTTTTATCTCTTGATATATTTTTTTGTCAATAAATTATCTTTTAGAATTTTATTGACTGTCATCTTTTTGCCCACGACGGAGACGGTTGGTCAGACCTAGAATCTTTCTTTGGGTGTGTTACATAAACATTTTCTTGTCTGGCAACACTGTGTGCATCAAGTCCTTTCTGTTACATTAACCAAAAAAAATCCAAAAATACAATTGTAACCTGGACACAGATTACAGCGAAAATATTCCACATTGTATTCCTCTCAGAAAGCCTAATACCCTGGCAACAACTGGACACAGAAAAACAAACAAACAAACAAACAACCAATGCAGATTTAGATGTCACAAAGCAGACCACACAGTCATGACAAAAAAGGCAGAGGAACACAAATGCCAATTAAAACAAAAGCTGTTTATTTTACAGGAGAGAACTTAAAGTCAAAGGAGCTTGCAAAGAAAAGCGTCTGGACTTCTTTAGTTGCTTGAAGACGTTTCACCTCTCATCCGAGAAGCTTCTTCAGTTCTTAGGTCAAATGGTGGGGAGTCCCAGATTTACACCCCGTGAGAGTATCCCCCCGCAGAGGGACAAAAGGACCCCCTGATTATCCTCTAATCGCCTGAGCCAAGGTGTGAAACTGGGTGTGGGTCCCAACCAGCCACTCACATCCTGGGCCATCTGACCTCAGGAATTCGCATGATAAGGTGGGGCCAGGTTTCACAATGAGCTCACCCAAAACCCTGGCTGATTGGGACCCACACCCAGTTTCACACCTTGGCTCAGGCGATTAGAGGATCATCAGGGGGTCCTTTTGTCCCTCTGTGGGGGGATACTCCCACTAGGTTTAAATCTGGGACTCCCCACCATTTGACCTTAGAACTGAAGAAGCTTCTCGGATGAGAGGTGAAACGTCTTCAAGCAACTAAAGAAGTCCAGACGCTTTTCTTTGCAAGATTCTTTGACTACGATGACCTGGATGACTGAGAACCTTCACAGTCAGAGAGAACTTAAAGTAACCATGATGTGTGTAATCAGTACAATTAGTAGTGTAAATGAGTGAAAAAATATATGCAGTGTTGTTTAGTGCAGAAAACTACAGTTGGGACACTTAATACTGACATTTCAACACTCAAATGTACAAAGTGCAGATGTTTCGAAACACTGCTCCATAGTGTTTTGGTTAATTGATGTTTTGACACATTTCATCTCAATTTTGGCATGTGGCTTACCTGGTGCTTCTAGACCAATGTGGTGGCAGGATTCCCAGTTTGGACAGACCAGAGTAAATTGTGCTGACAGTTAATGAGTTAATGTTCTTGCACTACACTTGCACATTACACTCAGTATCACTTTTGCTGTGGACTGTGAAGATCAACAGGCTATTCATTAACATAAACACTGAGTTACCATGTGTAATTAAATAAATACTGTCATATATAGAGAGAAGATACATTCCGTTTTGTTTATTTAAAAAAAAAAAAATATATATATATATATATATATATATATATAGAATATATATATATATATATATATATTTGGAATGCCCTTTAGGAAAATATATATTATATTCCAACCAAAGTCTGAATATATAGAATGAAACTTGATAATTATACAATGATCTTTTGAATAATACAATGAATCTTGAATATATACAATGAAACTTGAATATATATACAATGATCTTTTGAATATATACAATGAAACTTGAATATATACAATGAAACTTGAATATATACAATGAAACTTGAATATATAGAATGATCTTTTGAATATATAGAATGAAACTTGAATATATAGAATGAAACTTGAATATATAGAATGAAACTTGAATATATAGAATGAAACTTGAATATATAGAATGTATGAACCTCATTTTTAGAGATGATGTGTTTCTGAATTCTCTGCCTTTACAAAATGGCATCAGCTGAACTATTTCAGTACTTTTTAGAGCTTGACAACTGTTTTGCGACAGCTGTTCAAATTGCAAATTTCCATAGTCCACTAAACCTAGTTGTATCCTGTGGTTGTACAGTGTTCGAACATTTACTGACAACATTTGAGATATGGCCATCCAACTAAACCCCAAGTCTCGCATGTCAGTCAGCTGAGTAGCTGGTATGTTGTACCTAAAAGAGTTAGAAACAAAAGAAGAAATATGTTAACTTCTTTCTTATTTCTTGCATTCATTATCTTGTTTGCCATCTCTTGACTCTTTCAAGTACCATACACATTATGAATGAATTTGTTTCCATTTTTATCACTTACCTTGGCCTTCCTCTTTGTGATGTAGAATGATATAATGAGCCCATAACATGTGCTTCAGCTTCTGCTCGAAGTGTTAGCTCAGTTGACATCTCCATCAGTGATTGATAAATTCCCTCAAGAAGTGTGCATAATCTTCTCCCAGAAACATTTTATTGAACATTATTCATGAGCACTAGAAATGTTGCAATAATGAAAACGTGTTCTTCAAGGTGACGCAGTATAAATTCCAAATTATTTCTACCATTTGCAATTTGAACAGCTGTCGCAAAACAGTTGTCAAGCTCTAAAAAGTACTGAAATAGTTCAGCTGATGCCATTTTGTAAAGGCAGAGAATTCAGAAACACATCATCTCTAAAAATGAGGTTCATACATTCTATATATTCAAGTTTCATTCTATATATTCAAGCTTCATTCTATATATTCAAGTTTCATTCTATATATTCAAAAGATCATTCTATATATTCAAGCTTCATTCTATATATTCAAGCTTCATTCTATATATTCAAAAGATCATTCTATATATTCAAATTTCATTCTATATATTCAAGTTTCATTAGATATATTCAAGCTTCATTCTATATATTCAAGTTTCATTAGATATATTCAAGCTTCATTCTATTATTCAAGTTTCATGGTAATATTCAAAGATCATTCTAATATTCAAGTTTCATTGTATATATTCAAGTTTCATTCTATATATCAAAGATCATTGTATATATTCAAAAGATCATTGTATATATTCAAAAGATCATTCTATATATCAAGTTTCATTCTATATTCAAAGATCATTCTATATATTCAAGTTTCATTCTATATATTCAAGTTTCATTCTATATATTCAAGTTTCATTCTATATATTCAAAAGATCATTGTATATATTCAAAAGATCATTCTATATATTCAAAATCATTTATATATTCACGTTTCACTCTATATTTCAAGTTTCATTCTATATATCAAAAGATCATTCTATATATTCAAGTTTCATTCTATATATTCAAGTTTCATTCTATATATTCAAGTTTCATTCTATATTCAAAAGATCATTGTATTATTCAAAGATCATTCTATATATTCAAGTTCATTCTATATATTCAAGTTTCATTCTATATATTCAAGTTTCATTCTATATATTCAAAGATCATTCTATATTCAAGTTTCATTGTATATATTCAAAAGATCATTCTATATATTCAAGTGTCATTCTATATTCAAGTTTCATTCTATATATCCAAAAGATCATTCTATATATTCAAAAGATCATTCTATATATTCAGACTTTGGTTGGAATATATATATAATATTTTCCTAAAGGGCATTCCATAATATATATATATATATATATATATATATATATATTAAATTAATTGAAAGGAAAACCTATACTTCTCACTGGAAATTACTTCTCACAGACCTTCAGACTGGACTTGTGTGTCAAGTGGATGGGCCCTGGCCATATAGGCCCAAACACAAACACCACAGCAGCTAGTTTTCCTTTGACAGTTTGTAGAACAAATATGATGTTACTAACTCCAAGATAGCTTAAAAGTTGACCAAACACATCCAAACTTTGAGCGTTTTTTCCCCCCCAACGCTAGGGAGGTAGCTTGTAAAACCTGCAAAACCTCCCAAGCATTCTTGACACTGGGTGTCAAGCAT
Organism: Simochromis diagramma; assembly: GCF_900408965.1. Lineage (NCBI taxonomy): Eukaryota > Metazoa > Chordata > Actinopteri > Cichliformes > Cichlidae > Simochromis > Simochromis diagramma. Next base: position 2,045,467 of record NW_024386757.1, on the reverse strand, counting down.
TCTTGACACTGGGTGTCCAGTGTCCATTCTTCTACAATTGGTGTGGACTCTGCTGGACCACTTGTGTAGAAGTTATGTTAGATGTAGCTGTTATCTGTTGTTTTCTATCTTTCCTTTCCTTCACTAACAGCTGTTAGTGAAGGAAGCCCACTAACAGGCCTACATTAGTTAGGCTTTAAAAAAAAAATGGCCGCAGCATTTATTTCACCTTACTCTATTTAGGAGCATTAAGTACACAGAAGAAACAAGATTAAGATTTACAGATATATATTTAATTTTTAAGATATAGTTTTTGTTAAAAGCTTGGTTGTGCTTTTTGGTGTCTCTATTTGTTTTTCAGTAATTTTGGATTTCGTTTGAATGTGTAGTTCTTAGTGCAATGGGCCTATGTATAGATGTTGTCTTTAGTCTTTATGTTTACGTTCAGTTTTAACACAGCAGAAGAGCTAAAGAAATATATTGTGTGTTGATTCTAAGCATGGATTCACATGTTTGTAACAGGATTTCAGCAACAATGCAATTAGAGAGTATTATGTTCCCTGGGCTTTGAAGACCCTTGTCCTCCATGAAAATGCAGTAGCCCTAACGGCAAGTAAAAGCTGTAAAAGAACTGTCAGCTACAGCTTAATCAAGTTTGTTAATACAGTGATTACCAGCTGGCACGTAGCTTTTCAGGTTCAGATTCAAGTCAATTTCAATTCTATTTATAGAGTGCAAAAAATCAAATCTCAGACATACGCTATGAAAAATGTCTGAATCTTTTTTGTGCTTTAGAGAAAGAAACATTTACATTCCAGGTCTACAAAAACCCAGGTTCAAAACATATGAAAAGCTGAAATGTGTGTTTTATTGTGTTAATTACTTATTGTGGAAAGTAACAATCAATGATATAGTAGTGATTAAAATGTGTTCAGAATTTGCAAATTGAGAACTCATCTCATAAGTCATGGCAAACTACTCTCCCCCAATTAGCTGCCTGAGTAACTTCAGCAATACTGGCCCTGTATTTGCTTTGTATTGGATCGATACCAAAATCTGTAGCACTAGTGTAAATGAGGAAAAATGTGAATGTTAAATGTTTTTGTTGAAATGTCCAGGCAAGTATGTATATATTAAATGACAAAATGACAAGATGTACGTGTTCAAATAGCATCAATTAAACAACTTCAGTTTTTTTTTTAATTTCTAGATGATAATTCTTTATAATTAAACAATAAGAACAAATAGTCTGATGTCCGGATAGCCCTGTTTTCAAAAGATGGCGCCAGTGTGTTCGGCAGCCCGTCTCCACTGCTCTCTGCTGCTTCTTACCTTTCTGCTAATATGCTATTCAGGTGGCTCTGCATTGCTAACTTATGACCGGCTTACTCTTCTAAGTCTCCGGCCACCCTATACTTACGGGTCATACTTCCATGGATTGGACCCGTGGTGGAATTTAGAAGATACCACTCTGCTGCGGACGGATCACCTCTCAGGAACGTACCGCCGATCTCCGCTTCCTCCGCTTCCTTTGCACAGGAGACGCTACAGGAAAAGGGGTAAACGGAGTGGTGTCCTTGTCCGCATTAAGACTTACCTAAAGGCACGGTATGTGGCTGGCTTCGACATCAATGTGGATGCTCTCCACCTTCCCCCAACTTTCTGGGAGCACTTTACCTTTAGATTGTTTAGGCATCGATGGATTCGCCATGCTGAGTTGCAGGCCCGCCCTGCCGCCACAGTGGTTTACTCGCCGGCTCGATGTTGGATTAAGCCCCCTAAAGGCGGCGTGTGCTATGGCAACCTATGCCGCCCGAGACGTGCTTCCAACTGCGACTCGGTGTCTTCTACTCGGATGGTGCTATTAAATGTTAGGTTGCTGACGAATAAGACTTTTATTGTAAGCGATTTTTTTACTGCTACAGGACTGGATTTACTATTCATGACGGAAACTTGGATTCGTCCCGGTGAGTCTTTCCCTTTCTCAGAGCTCCTTCCTCCGAATTGTGCCTTTTGTAACTCACTGAGACCTTCGGGCAGGGGTGGAGGACTGGCAGTGGTCTTTAGGAATAAATTCCGAGTACGACACCTGCCTTCCCCTATGTTCCCTAGCTTTGAAGCTCAGCTGCTGGAACTTGCTGGTCCCCCCTTGACTCTCTGTGTTGTGATTTACCGTCCCCCGAAATATAATAAGACTTTCATTAACAACTTTGGTGACTTTTTAGCATCTCTTTACCTAAATTATGATTGTGTTCTTATCACTGGCGATTTTAACATTCACATTTGTTGTAAAGATGATGTGTTTGCCAAGGATTTTCTAGCCTTAGTTGACTCTTTTAATCTTATCCAGTGGGTTAATGCACCTACCCACCTTAAAGGACATACCCTTAATTAGATTTTTTCTTATGGACTGGACATTAGTATCAGGGACATCAGCAACATTGGAATCTCCGATCATTTCCCAGGCATCTTTGATGCTGAGTTATGCAAATTGGACCAGAACTTTGAGGGTCCTCGACGTCTTGTGCGCATAATCAATCCTGGGACTTCTTGGGAATTTTTGGCTGCTTTCTCTAAATCTGTTCTCCCTGACTTTGATCGTTCTACACCCTCTTCAGTTGATGATTTTGCTAACTCCTTTCTCTCTACCTGCTCCTCTTTACTGGACGTTGTGGCCCCTATGAAAGTAGAACGGCCTTGAAGCTGCTCTCAGCCATGGCTAAATAACTCATTTTACAGGCAGAATCTTATCTCTAAGAGTCTCACACCCCCCTGTGATGAGTCAGGCCCCAGCATTACGATGCTCTACTAACCTCAATCAGTTTGATCCAGATTCGCTCCCTACTCGTAAGGGTATAATTGATCACCTAAAAAACTCAAATGCTGCTCATGACATCCTTCCATCTTGCATTATTAAATATGGGTTTAACATTATTGGGCCCTGTATTTTGTCATTAATTAACCTGTCACTGTTATCGGGTTGTGTTCCGGCTGCTTTTAAACAAGTTGTAGTGCAACCTATACTTAAAGAGTTCCCTTGATCAGAATGACCTCGCTAACTTTCGACCCATTTCCAAACTCCTGTTTCTGTCTAAAATCCTAGAGAAGATTGTTCATTCCCAACTTCAAACTTATTTGGATGCAAATAACATTGGGGAAAAATTTCAGTCGGGGTTTAAGCCACGCCATAGCATGGAAACTGCATTACTGAGAGTCTTTAATGATCTTCTCTCAGTTGCTGACTCAGGGCGCCCTGTGGTGTTAATTTTGCTTGATTTGTCCTCTGCTTTTGATTTGGTGGACCATAATGTCCTTTTAATGAGGCTTGAGCCTTGCCCTTAGCTGGTTTAAATCCTATCTCTCAGAAAGGTCCTTTTCTGTCACCATGGGTACCTACGCCTCCTCCATTGCCCCTGTTACCTCTGGTGTCCCCCAGGGGTCTGTGCTGGGTCCCATGCTGTTCTCTTTATACTTGTTACCCTTGGGCCGAACAAATCAAATGTGTGATCATGTATAAGTTGTATAGTTTTAATGTTTTATTTGGGAACAGAATGGTGTGTATGTGTAAGTTTGGTGATGGAGTTTTTATTATGAATGAATGATGAATTTTTATGAATTATTATGTCTATTTTTATGCTTAAGGACAACAGATGGAAATTAGCCCTTGGCTATAATCTGGTATGTTTACATTCATGTAATTTTTTTTTTTACATTTATGTTCATTAACATGCACTGTCCTAAATAAATAAATAAAATGAAGTTAAAATCTGGCTACTGAGCAATTCCCTCATTCTAAATGATAAGAAGACTGAAATTGTAATCTTTGATACTCCCTTCTCTCGGGCTGAACTAATTGGTATTTTTGGGCCCTTTGCTGACTCCCTTTCTGACACTGTGAGGAACCTGGGTGTTGTCTTGGACAGTTCCTTCAAGTTGGACAAACATGTGTCCTCTGTAGTTAAATCGAGTTTCAGTCAATTACGTCTAATCTCTAAGGCCAAGCCCTACTTACCACGTAAGGACCTGGAGAAACTTATCCATGCCTTTGTTACATCAAGATTAGATTACTGTAATTCCCTTTATACTGGTCTCCATTCTGCCCTTGTTCACAAACTGCAGCTCGTTCAAAATGCGGCTGCGCGTCTTTTAACTGGAACTGGCAGGTTTGAGTCTATTACTCCAGTTCTTTCCGACCTGCACTGGCTCCCTATTAAATTTTGTATTGATTTTAAAATCTTATTGCTCACTTTTAAAATCATAAATAACACCGCGCCCAGCTATCTTACGGATCTCCTCAGCTTTTATACCCCTGGGAGATCGCTTAGATCAGCAGGCCAAATCCTCCTGGTGCAACCTAGATCTCGGCTCAAGACCAGAGGTGACCGCGCATTCGCCGCTGTCGCACCCTACCTCTGGAATAACCTCCCTCTAGCTATTGGGCGTCTGATTCAATTCAATCTTTTAAATCTCGATTAAAAACTTATTTGTTTAGCCTTGCTTTCCCCGCCTCCTAGAGCCCGCATTTTTGGTGTACTGTAAGTTATCTTTTTCGCTTTATTAATATTTATAATGTTTTAACCTTCAGCCTTTCGGGTTGTGCCTACTATGCCTGGTTAGTTATGTCACCCGCCTGTTAGTATATTTTATTTGTATTTTGTATTTTGTGTTTGTATTTATTATTGCTCTAACTTGTTCTGTGAAGCACTTTGGCATACCTGTGTTTTTTTAAATGTGCTATATAAATAAAATTGTATTGTATTGTATTGTCCTGTAATCATTATGAAGCTGTAATTTGAAATACAATAAAACAATACGTTTTTGTACAAATTATCGGTATCGGATCAGTATCATCGATACCACCCTGAATTTTACTTGGCATTGGATCGGAAAGGAAGATTAGTGGTATCGCACATCACTACTATGCAGATAAGCTACACAAAAACACCACTATGTGTTGGTGTAACGGAGTTAAAAATACATCTGAAAAACATGCACTTACCTGTTCTTAATTATTATTTTAAGTGTGAATTTTATCATTTTTTTATATTGTATTTTATTTTGAAAACCCAGTAACCGGATCTCACTCTAGCGTTTAGAAGCTGCTAAGGCTTCCACTCCTCACAGCGCACGTTTGCACTGTGAGGGTAAGTTCTGTAATGAAAGGCTCTGGCATTTTTATGGTTTCTGGTGTGAATGTTGTTACATAAGTTGTACATGTCGATGTATATAGGTTCATATTGATGTTAGAAAGTTTCTGTGTAACCGAAACAAAGGCTGGTTGCTGTTAACCAGTGTTTCTGCCATATTTATGCTCTTTGGCAGTAAGCTTTTGTCAGCCCCCTAGTGGTTGCTGCGCATAGCAGGAAATGTGTTTGGATTTACTGTTTTTCTGTGCTTTTTGTGATGTTGTTTTACATTGTAGGAGCTACAATTGCTGGTACCATCAGAAGACACCTGTTGAGTGTGTTTTATGTCTTCTGCAGGTACGTGAGCTTGTTAACAGTCATTTTGTCTGTAAAGCACAAGCAAGTGAAAATGTAATGCACTACTGTTAATTTCAGAATCAGAATCAGAATCAGAAAGGGGGTTTATTGCCAAATGTTGAGCAGATTTACAACATTAGGAAATTGCTGCGGTGCTTCAGTGCAAACATAGTGTCATAAATAGCACTTAAATAGACATGAAAAAATAAAAGTAGGAATAAGAATTAAAAGTGCTACGTAGAAAGATATGTGCATGAGATATACATGAGATATATACATGAGAATAAGAATTAAGAGTGCTACGTAGATAGATATATACATGAGTCCAGGTGGTGATCAGTGCCAAACATGGAATGATGCAGTGACACAGTGTAGGGTCATGTGTTAGTGGCGGGGACAGTCATATGGTTATTGTTCATGTGTCCAACAGCAGAGGGGAAGAAACTGTTCTTATGGCGAGAGGTTCTGGTGCGAATGGACCGGAGCCTCCTGCCTGAGGGTAGCAGGTCAAACAGACTGTGTCCAGGGTGAGAAGGGTCAGCTGAGATCCGAGCTGCACGCCGCAATGTCCTGGAGGTGTACAGGTCCTGCAAAGCTGGGAGTCTGCAGCCAATCACCTTCTCAGCAGAGCGCACAACACGCTGCAGTCTCTGTTTGTCCCTGATAGTGGCTCCAGCGTACCACACGGTGATGGAGGAGGTGAGGATGGACTCGATGATTGCAGTGTAGAACTGCATCATCGTCCGTGTTGGCAGGTTGAATTTCTTCAGCTGCCTCAGGAAGTACATCCTCTGCTGGGCTTTCTTGATGACGGAGGTGATGGTGGGCTCCCACTTCAGGTCCTGGGTGATGGTGGTACCCAGGAAGTCCGAGGTGATGGGTTCAGTCAGGATGATGGGGGAGTGGGGCGTGTCTTCTATCCATATCCTGTCTTCTGGGCATTCAGCACCAGGTTGTTGTGGCTGCACCAGGACACCAGACGTTCAACCTCCCTCCTGTAGGCAGACTCATCCCCGTCCGAGATGAGCCCAATAACGGTGGTGTCATCTGCAAACTTGATTAGCTTGACAGACTGGTGGGTGGAGGTGCAGCAGTTGGTGTACAGGGAGAAGAGCAGAGGAGAAAGAACACAGCCCTGAGGGGAGCCGGTGCTGATGGTCCGGGAGTCCGAGACATTCTTTCCCAGCCTCACATGCTGCTTCCTGTCCGTCAGGAAGTCAGTGATCCACCGGCAGATGGGATCAGGCACATTCATCTGGGAAAGCTTGCCTCGGAGATGGTCTGGAAGGATGGTGTTGAAGGCAGAGCTGAAGTCCACAAACAGGATCCTGGCGTAGGTTCCTGGGGAGTCCAGATGCTGCAGGATGAAGTGTAGGGCCATGTTGATGGCATCGTCTACAGACCTGTTGGCTCTATATGCAAACTGCAGGGGGTCCAGGAGGGGGGCCGTGAGGGTCTTGAGATGGGAGAGAACTAGGCGCTCAAATGACTTCATGACCACAGATGTCAGAGCCACGGGTCTGTAGTCATTTAGTCCAGTGATCCTAGGTTTCTTGGGGACAGGGATTATGGTAGAGGACTTGAAGCAGGCAGGCACATGACATGCCTGCAGTGAGGAGTTGAAAATGCCAGAAAACACTGGGGCCAGCTCGTTTGCACAGTGTCTGAGGGTGGCAGGAGACACGCCGTCTGGGCCAGGAGCTTTCCGAGCATTCAGGTTCTTAAACTGCTTCCTCACATCTGCTTCATGAATATGAAGAGTTGTGGTGGGAGGAGGTGGTGTGAAATCCTCTTTTGTGTGGGGTGAGGAGGGGGTGTTGTAGGTGAATTTGTCCACTAGAGGGAAATGTTTAGTCGGTGATACTTCTGTTATCCTGTTATTTTGTTTTATAAGATTGTGAAATGTATTTTATTAGTCATAAGATTTCTTTTTGTATACAAGTTCAGTGTGACAGACTGTAAAATGGGAGAAATTATTATTTTCCATCTTTTCTTTATAAAAAAATTAATTGTAAGTCTGTCAAGACAGCGCGCGTTTGCACTGTGAGGGAACTACAATTGCTGGTACCATCAGAAGATACCTGTTGAGTGTGTTTTATGTCTTCTGCAGGAATAAACTGTGAAAAGCCAACCTTTCTGAGTGTCTGTGATTTATGAAGAGCTGGAAGCGTTACATTGGAACAGGAACAGGAAGTGATATTCTACCTCAGAGAGAGTGAACACCAAGTGACAGCGCCACCCTAAAGAATGTTACTGTGAACTGGAAATTCCCAGCACTCTTGGCCAGTCTGTTGGAGGATTTAAGAGCAGATAGAGAATTTAAAATCTTTAAATGTAAAACTAAAATTTACGTTTTCAGCCAATCCTCTGGCTGAGTATGCACTATAGACAACACTTTAGCTTTGTTATTAGAAAAAAACATTTTAAAAAATGGTTGTGTTATTTATAGGTTTTATACTTGGGAGGTAAAGTGGGCTGGTACTAGTGCAGATGTCCCTAAGCTGTGTTCACGGTACTTCAGTTTTTTTAAGTGGCAAAATTTCTGTCATCTCAGCAAACACACAACCTGTTTGTGTGCAGTTTGTCGCAGTGTGTTGCTAGCTAAAGGTCCAGCTGCTTATTTCACAGGGAGAGAAAAGAAAGAGAGCTAACTTTAGATGGAGAAAGATGTAATAAAAGACAGGAGAGGAAAAAAGATGTTAGATTTAAAAGTAAGCTCACCCGAAACCCTGGCTGATTGTGACCCACACCCGTTTTCATACCTTGGCTCATGCGATTAGGTAGAGGATCATCAGGGGTCCTTTTGTCCCTCTTTGGGGGGATACTCCCACGGGGTTTAAATCTGGGACTCTCCACCATTTGACCCTAGAACTGAAGAAGCTTCTCGGATGAGAGGTGAAACGTCTTCAAGCAACCTAAAGAAGTCCAGATGCTTTTCTTTCCAAGCTCCTTTGACTACGATGACCTGGATGACTGAGAACCTTCACAGACATTTAAAAGTAAGGACTGCAAGTTTCATAATTTTGTAACATATCAGGAATTCCTGTAAAACACAATCAGCTATATTAACTTTGTGTTATTCATATGCAGCATGAAAATACTCAGTAGTTTATATGGGATAAAGAGATTAGCTTGCTGTACTGTGGTAAATTTATTGTAAGGCACCGTGTTGGACTGGTGCACAATGGCTGTGCCCATGGTCAGTGTTTGTTTACATTAACTGCAGTAGACTAATTTACATCTAAGATGCTGATTGTTAGATTCATTCACTAAATTTCACCTTTATACCAATTGTATACTGTGTTGTATAAAGACAATACACAGTATATTATCAGTGTAGCAAATGGAAATCAGCCAGGATAGCTGTGAAACATCTGTTGACATCTAGTTAAATTCAGTTATGTAAATACACAAAGAGCAGTAAGTCAGCTGGTCACAGCATCTACACATAAGAAAATCTATTGGAGCTCTCAATAGAAATTATTGCGTTGTGGGTTTTTTTCCATGCTGAGACACTACACAGATCTTAGGGTTCCCTCACCTGCTGAATCCCAATGTAACCTTTGATTGTACTCATTTTTACTATTTATGTCACGATCCTGGGTCTTATGACCCAGTGTTTTGAGTTTTAGCTCATTTTGATGTTTATAGTATGTTTAAGCTCATTAGGTTTCCTATGTTCATTTGCTTATTAGTTCCCCCTTGTGTTTTCAACCCCTGTGAAGTCTCCCTTGCCCTTCATGTGTTTCATGTCTGTGTGTCTTATGTTGTCAAGTTCGTGTTGTCATGTCTGCATCTCATTATGTTTCCTGTTTTATTTTGAAGGGGTCCTGTGTTCCTATGTTCAATGTTTTTAGTTTTACTACATGGGGCGATCGTGGCTCAAGAGTTGGGAGTTTGCCTTGTAATGGGAAGGTTGCCGGTTTGAGCCCCGGCTCGGACAGTCTCGGTCGTTGTGTCCTTGGGCAAGACACTTCACCTGTTGCCTACTGGTGGTGGTCAGAAAGCCCGGTGGCGCCAGTGTCCGGCAGCCTTGCCTCTGTCAGTGTGCTCCAGGGTGGCTGTGGCTACAATGTAGCTTGCCATCACCAGTGTGTGAATGTGTGTGTGAATGGGTGGATGACTGGTTGTGTAAAGCGCTTTGGGGTCCTTAGGGACTAGAAAAGCGCTATACAAATACAGGCCATTTACTCTCTTGTTGTGACGTCGTTATGTTCGTGTGTGTCAGCTGTTTCCCCATGTGTTTCCGTTTCCCTCATTATCCTCCTGTGTGTATTTAGTCCGTGTGTCTTCAGTCATTCCTTGTCAGGTTGGCTGCTCATCCACGTCACGACTTCAGGTATCCATGTCAGTTCACCATGTTTAAGGTTTTTTCATGTTTAGTTTTAGTTCACCCAGTTTAAGTTATTGTTTAGTTTCACCTATGCCCTTTGTTTGTACCTTGTTTCCTAGCCTCAAACGGCTTGTTTTTTGTTAAATCCACGTCACGTTCAGTTTTTGGTTTGCGTTTGAGTCCTCTCTTGCAAACACATACAGTCTGCCTCAGCCAGACTGTGACAATTTAGCCATGGAGGCAAAGTCACCCTGTACAATGTGGACAACAAAACTTCTCAAAAATTCTCTTTCGCTGCTTGTGTCCCACATTCATTAGAAATGGTACATAATACAAATATTTTAATCTAAATTCTAATATTACTTTATTATGCTATTGATATAATGCAAGGTTCAGTTACCTGAAAAAAATGGTTAGCACAATTGTCCTTCAACAAGCTACTTCTTACTTTCTTATTTTTCCTCTTTATTTTATTCTTCTGTACTTTTTCACTTTTACTTGAGTAAAAAAGTTGCTTTTTGGAGTATTTCTCAACATGAGTATCTGTACTTCTAATTAAATCAATAAAAAAGTCTGTACTTTTGCCACCTCTGACTATAATACATGAGTAGAAAAAGAATGCACATTTAGAGGATGGAGTTTGATGGAGAGGGGTGGCATTAGACTAAGGGCCCATAGGATCATTGTTTCCAAGCTAGACCCAATGAGGCTTCCTAATGAGGGTTATATTACTCCTAGCACTGCAAGAAAGGGTGAGCTACTGACCCCTTGTTTCACAAAGGTGAATTAATATAGTAAATAATCTTGATATAGTATGGCAGCTGAGAAGTTTCCTTCTTAAAAGGAGGAGGAGTCTGTGACTACTTCCCTCTACCTCAGAGTAAGTGCACACAGCAAACAGCTATGATATATAGTCTACATGTCTCCTAATGACCTTGATGTGGTATATTGAATGTAAACTAGCTTCCTGAATGTGCTTGCACATAAAGTATGGCAGATAAAGCTAAAGAGGTCATCCTCAGTCTTATGACTAGATAAACAGGCAGCTCGTGTAGCTCAGGCTTGGGCAACAAAGATGTGGTGTAGTCGGGGTTACTTAAGACGTATTTAGAGCTATGTCCAGTGCGAGTGCAGAAAGTGATAAGCAATATAGGACAGTACCCATTCGTTTCCAAAAATGTCAGGTCAGTGTGCAAAATGGAAATAAAAACTGTAAATAGTGATTTGCAAATCACTCAAAGCCCAGATTTAATTGGAAAATAGTACAAAGAAAGTTCAATTACCACTGAAATTTCAGAGGCTGCCCAGGTCTAGCTGAAGATCCTCGGATTGTACGAGGAACAAAACTTAAGGCCACAGCCAGTTCTACATCCTACATTGGGCCTACTGATAATTGGACTGTAGTAGGTAAAAGGAAGCACAATGGGAGGTGATATTGTCACTATTAACATCAACTGTGAATCCAGCTTAAAAAAAACCTCCATGATGACCATGAATTCACCCCACTGACTCACCCACTCACTCAGCTGCACCCTAGTTATCTTAACATCTGCATCTTCATTGTGTCAGATTCTACAACCAACAAAGTATTGATGAAAATCTTTTCTGGCCTTTCTTCCTTTCTCCAGCTTGCCTGCTAGTTCACCTCTCAGAGTTAGTCTCCTTCTGGACATCCGTCTCCCCGTCCGCCCGCATTGCACCCAACCCGCACTTATCTCACCACAGCCACCAGCTCCTCACACCCCCGCCCGAGCCTTTAAACAAACTTGTGACAAGTAAGCTCTCCAATTCTCTTACCTCACATTACTTTTGTCCTCCTCTTGCCATGTCACTACACTAATCACTGCCCTCTTTTCTTCTCCAGATTTGCCTGATTTGGTTACACTTACCCAGATGACCTCTACAGGCATTGATACTTTACATCACACAACAATACTGCTCCAACTAAGACTAGTGCCACCTCTCCAAGAAATACACTATTTCTATATTAACTCTCTCTAATATAGGTTTTCTTAATAGTGTTCAGCATAGAACACACACATATACACATGTAAAATATACAGATAAACTCACTGCCAATAACAGGCCATTTGCTTGCCTGCCTCGATCATATTATAGACCAAATGATTCCATTTCAGATAATCCAGTAGAGATTAATACACTGCCTCCTGAGACAACTGATACCTTCACTGCAATCATTCCTACTGAAATGACCTCTCTGCACAATTTCAAAAACAAAGTCTTGGATTATTAGATTTACATCTCAGAAGATAACTCTTTATTGTCATTGCACAGTCATACACAGTACAATAGTACAATGAAACTGAAAAACTGTCTCACATCGGCACTACGTACAACACAACACAACAGAGTAACTTAAGTAATAAAAAGAAGAATAAGTGTATGTTTATTGCACATTGATATTATTGCATATTATTATTGCACCTTGTGCATGTGGAGTGCTGATCTATAATAAAGATTAATTTCAGGCTTCTTTAGTCACTGCAGCATGTCTACCAAAAAAATTTGAATATTATTGTTATTGATGTCAGTCCTGGAGGTAATGATCACTTTACTGTAATTGCAATTTATCATCCTCCTCCTGCAAATTGTGATGCACTGGAAACAAATGCTATATTAATTTCCTCATCTGTTAGTTTTGAGGTTGGTTGGTTGAGGCTAAATTAGATTTCTAAAAGCTCGGCCACACTGACAGATCTTAGAGCTTAACTTACATTAATTGATTTCTAGCCCTGTTAGACCACACAAACACATTGCTTTTAAATCCACCTTAACAGATCTCATTTTAAAACTAATAATTTACTACTACAGTCTTCCCTGTAGACATCAGTGACCATTGCCCAAAAGCATGTGTCAGAAATATTCACAACCTTCAGACTAACAACTACACATTTAGTGAAGAATAGAAATTTTTTAACTGTAGAAGTCCTCATCTAAAAGAAGTTGCAAACATTTACAATCCCGAGAAAGCTATTAAATTCATGATCTGTGTGTGAGTCTTGCCATATAACATTTTTATTTCTCAAAAAGTGTGCTTTTCTGCACAATTTTTGAGAATAAATCAGAACAAACTGTCACAGCAGGATTCACCAATGTGTTTGGCACAAGACACCAACACAGATGCAGAAAGGTATAGCTGGTTTCAACACAAAGCAAGCCTTTATTTGGGCTGAAGGTAGTTACATGAAACTATGAACAAACTATTAAAAACTATGAACAATATGACAAAACTATGAAAAAACTATGACTGCCTCTGAAAACTGTGACGAGTATAACAGGCGACCTGACAAGGAGTGAACAGAAACACACAGACTAAATACACACAAGGGGTGATTAGGGGAAGAGAAAACACACCAGGAAACAGCTGATACACATGAACCTAATGACGCTACTGGGAAGAGAAACTAAATACAATGACAACGGCACAATAGACTCCTCCAAAATAAAACAGGAAACATGAGACATAGAAATGACAACAGAAGCTTGACAATAGGGAACACACGGACCTGAAACGCATAACAAACTAGACAAGAAACAAAACACCAAAACATATGAGACAGATAATAATAATGATAAATCAAAACTCAACTAAACCCTAAATAAGAATAACAAAGGAACTTATCATCACAACCTTAACATAAGGGTCTCAAAATTACAAAATAAAGCACAAAATGCTGGATCAGAGACCCAGATACACCACCTCTTTTTTGGTGGTGTATCTGATATCCCCGTGTTGGACTTGTTTTTGCATAATATCATATCATAATAATGTTGGTCCAGGGGTCCGTTCTTCGTACCTCGCTTACTACATCCAAGATCAAATGACACATCCAAGATCAAATCATCGCGCCAACTTTGAGCTCGCTATTCCGGTTCTCCGAACACACCTGTTGTTGACGATTAGTACAGCTGGATGAAGTAATGTGAGATCACTGGGTGGCTTAAAAGGGGCTACGCATCGATAGTAGAAACATTGATCGGCAACCCTTTGATTGGTCGGCGAAAATGTCGAAGGCGCGCGCTCAGTATTTTTCAGCAGCAGAGCAAGAACTCTTGATTGAGGGATTTCAGGAGTCTCAGAGTTTAATTAAAACGCAAGGGAACACTGCAAAGGCTGCAAAAGCAAGGAGAGAGGGCTGGCAGAAAGTTGCTGACAAATTAAACTCGTAAGTAATTTATTATATTATATTATGTTACATTATATCATATTATATTATATTATATCATATTATATTATATTACATTATATCCTCTTTCACATTAGAGCCACAACAGGACCCACTAGAACATGGGAACAAGTAAAAGTGAAATATAAGAATATTCTACAGAATGGTAATATTTATCACTTATATTGCTTTTAGTCTCTTGAAAAGAGACCCTGAAATAATCTGTTTGTTTGTTTATAACAGCAACCAAGAAAAGGGCAGAGCAAAAAAAGACAGGTGGTGGTCCTGCACCCCCTCGTCACACCCCGGCAGAGGAGCTGGCCCTAGGGTTGAATGCCACCAGACCCATTGTTGAGGGCATCCCTGGGGGCAGCTCTTCCTTAGACCAGCAGCCAGGGTGCAGTAGCAGCAGCACCTTCATAACTGGTAAATGAGCTCATAATTCTATTTGTACAATGTAAAATATTTGGTTGTTGCCTTAATTAAAATGCTTTTTGTACTTTGACATTTATTGAAATTGTGGGTTTTTTTGTGTGTAGTTTTACATAACACTCCATCACTTTTACCTGTCCCCTTGCAACAGTGACTGAAGCATGCACAGTAAGTTGCACCATTTTGTTTCCATTGCACAGGACAGTGAAGCAACCCTGTCAGATGACTGTGGTTTGGAGGAAGTCCCTGCAAGTGCATGCATAATTTGCAAAGAGGCCGGCAGAGAGGCCTGATACAGAGGTGGGCAGTCTTGTAATTAATTTTACTTCCTATATGACATGTATTGACCGTTACATGTTGTCTCTACAATTGAAACAGGGTGACATTCGTTTGCTCTATAAGAGAAGTCTCCAGCAAAAAATGGAGTATACTGAGCTAAAGAAACAAAAGCTTCTAGGTGAAATCGAACTTCAAGCTCTAATGAAGCAAAAAGTTCAACTAGAAATCGAGTTGCTTCAAAAGGAACTTCAGAGTAAGTAAAAATACACTTTCATACAGAGCACTATTGATGACCTTGCGTGATACAGTATATATGATATTTTTCCTGGCAAATGATGACTGGCTTTTTTTTTTGATGAGACAGAAAAAGATGCTCAAATAAATTTCAATGAAAAACATGTTTTGTCATGTTTTTAATATTCGAAATTGTGTTGCACAATTCTGTCCCGTGCAGCTCTGCCACTAGGTTGGTCCAAGTGCACTGGCTGGAGGTCATCATCAGGCTGCACCTCCACCACAGAAGTCCTCTCCTTTCTGATGGTGGCAATGTTGTGCAGTACGGCACATGCAACAATAATGTCACATGCCCTGTCAGGTGCAACCCTCAGACTTTTCAGACACTGAAATCTTCCGTTTATTTGCCCAAAGGTCATTTCAATGCGTGCCCTTGTCCTGACTAGAGCTGCATTGTAGCGGGTTTGTGGCCCAGGGTTGGGGCCAGGGAACGGTGTCATGAAGTACTGCCTGCATGCATAACCCCTGTCTCCAAGGAGAATCCCATCGTAGGCCCCTGTGTAATGGAGAAATGCTGTTATGTTAGGCCCAAAATAAGTATGAAATATCAAAATAAGTCTCTTTTTCTTACCACGCTCAAATAATGTGCATAACCCTGACTCTCTGAAAATTCTTGAGTCATGCACTGATCCGGGCCATTTAGCTTCCACATTTGTGATATGGCACATAGAGTCACACACCATCTAAGAGATTTCATTATATGTGAACACACTCCTTTTCATTATATATTACCATCTAAAATATTAGTATTACTCACCTGCACATTTATACTGTGAACCCCCTTTCGATTGACAAAATCCCCTTCATTGGGGCCTGGGGGGGCCTTGATCGCAATGTGTGTGCAGTCTATGGTACCAATCACATTAGGGAAGCCTGCGGACAATCGAGCTATAGTTACAGACATAGGTCATGATTGCATCACATTCATTATCGAATTTAATGTACCTGCAATAGAAAAAAAAAGTCCTGTTTGACAACCTGTGGTCTTAAGTGGCTTGGAAAAACCACAAACACACCCAGGAAATGCTTGAGTGCCAGGTATACTTTGCGAATGGAACGGCAGACAGCACTTTTGCCAATGTTCTATGCGTCTCCAACAGCGTACAGAAACGTGCCACTCGCAAAGAAACGCAAGGCAATGCACACAGTTTGTGCAGTTGTTAATGCCCGACTACGGTGAGTGGAACTCTTAACATAGGGATCCAACAAGTTGGTTAAGTAAATAATACCCTCACGGGAAAATCGATATCTATGAGCACACTGTCGCGCTGAGCTAAAGGATCCTGTCTATCCCGCAATATACGCTGAATTCTGAAAACTCTCCTTATCAATCTTGCACCTTCCGCAATGGGTTGCTCGCGTACAAACGGACAGGACATGGCTGCGACAGACTTTCCAAATCCACCTTCGCTTTTATAGCCGTGGTCTCATCTTGATTACACGAAGTTATTTACTATTACTACTCTAAAATATGAATTACATCTGAAATAATCAAATACATGAAATAGAATGATTAATAGTACATTTCCCTTTTTTTAGGAAATGACCTGTATGTATCTGTATGAAATCAATAAAAGAATCAAATACTGCATTATCTTTAGTTACATTGATAATATTTATTTATGGAAAAACAGTGGAAAAATATCGCTGTTGCTTTCGTATAAATGAAGCGGACATACCTGAGTGGCCGCGATCTAATCCTGTTTACATAAAGTAAGCCTGCTCCCAAGCAGGTTTACGCTTACGGATCTGTTGCTATGACAGCAAGTCCCGGATGAGCTTCGGAGAACCGAACGATCCAAGATCACGCGAAATCGTCAACAATCAAATTCAGCTAACTTACTTAGCGAGGTACGAAGAACGGACCCCTGGATCATCATCGCAGTTGTTTATTTATCAAAAGAATCAGATTCAGTAGATACTGACATTTTATTAGAAATATTATTCTTATTTGGTTATGATGAGCAGTTCCTCAAATGATTTCATGATTACCTTTCTAATATTAATCATGAAATCCATAGTTTCCCAAGGTTTCAGAACATTTTTACAGGTGTTCCACAAGGATCCATACTTGGATATCTTTTATTCACTGTTAAAATATTATTATAATAATAATAATTATGGTGATTATGATTCTTATTATTAAACTGTGATCTTACATTCCTAAGGCAGCATTGCATTAAAAGTAGATGATTCTCTAATGGAAACACTGGTATTTAGAGGCAGCAACAATGCTGAAGAATATATACACATTTTGGATCAACATATGCTGCTTTCACGGAAAGAAAGCAAGTCAATACGAAACCGTGTTCAGCACATATAACAGTAGCATGCCTTTTTATTTTTTAAGTATGAATATAAAAAATAATTATCTTATACCAGTCCCTTTTATATAAGCTGTTTTTGTCATCTTTGCAGAATTGTTGTAATTCAGCCACGAACTGCGTTTATAAGGTCATCCCACATCATCTCAATCGGATTCAGGTCAGGACTTTCTCTAAGCCACCCCAAAGTCTTCATTTAGTTTTTCTTAGGGTATTCATAGGTAGTGTGTTTTAGATTATTGTCCTGCTGCAAAACCCAAGTGCGCTTCAGCTTGAGGTCACGAGCAGATGGCTGGACATTCTCACGAGCAGATGGCTGGACATTCTCCTTCGGGATGTTTTGGTAGAAAGCAAGATTCATGGTTCCATTTACCTCAGCAGTCTTCCAGGTCGTGAGTCACCAAAACAGCCCCAGACCATCACACTAACACCACCATATTTTACTGTTGGTACGAAGTTCCTTTTCTCAGATGTTGTGTTAATTTTACACCAGATGATGCTGGTGAGGCGCGAGATATGTGAAGACTTATCAAAGTGTCTGAAATGTAACATTCCAACTTCCCCCTTAGTGTGTTTGTTGGGCAGCTTAGATAATGTCACTTCAGAAAAGAATATAGCCCATATGGTTTTCACTGCCCTATGCATAGCCAAGAAAACAGTCCTCATGAACTGGAAAAATAAAAATAATCTTAATTCTAACCAATATAGAAATGATCTATTAGATTACATTAGTCTTGATACAGCCTCTGCCACCACATCAGATCAATTGCTCTGGGCTCCTTTGCTCAGCTCCATCACCTAGTGGGGGTGGGGGGGTCATAGTTTGGTCCCACCTTCACTGTTGTGATTGGTGTGGGGGTAGGGACAGGCTTAGGGCGTCGGGGGGTTCCCCGGAGGCATCTTCCTTGGGGGGCTCAACCCGGGGTAGCGGTCATGGCCAATTAGGGGCTCTGTTGGCTCTTAGGTGACGGTTTCCTCGTGGCTGCGTGCAGCGGGGCTAGGGGAGGGTCTGTGCTGACGGACGTGGGTTACTGACCTGGTAGCCTGGCTGCCCCTGGGTGGGTCCGGGATGGGCGTGAGGTTCTGGGGGCGCTCCGGCTCTGGGTTGGGGCCCTGGCCGGGCCTCGGGGGCTTGGGGCTTGGGTCCTGGTTGGTGTGTTGCCGGGGTTGTGGGCGGGTGGGTGTATGGGGGCCCAGCCCTGGCGCAGGGTGCCGCTGGTGCGTCAAGCCACCTGGGGGGCTCTTCACCTGGTGGGGGAGGTTGTCACATCTTGCAGGAGCTTTCCTCTCTTCAGGGACTCTCTCTGCAGGAGGGGGAGATATAGGAGAGGTGGAGGAAGATCTCAGCCTGGGCGTCTATTGTCTTATGTAGTCTGAAAGAAGAGTGGATGGTGGGGTGGGTGCAGTTTTCTCTGTGGTGGGGTTGGGTGGACTGTCCCGGGCTCTGTGGGGCCGGGCGGCGCTGCTGCACTGGGCCCCGGTCCGGGTGGGCCTGGGCCCCCTTTCCCTGGCGGGTCGCGGAGTATGGGGGTGCCTACTGGGGTCAGCGGGGGCGCTGGCCCCAGGGAGGGGTCACTTGCCCCTCCCTTCCTTCCTTCCTTCCTTCCCTCCCCATCTCCAGCTGCCTCCCTCTTCCCGCTCCACCACAACCACCCACACATGCAGGGCCTTGGAGTAGGGGTGTGTCACCAGGGTGCAGAGGAGGCTACCCCCCCATTCCCTTCTGGCTGCCTCTGCCTCAATTTTATCCCACAACTTAGACATTCACATTACTCACACTCTCATTACACATACATATAGGATCTTGGGGGTGGGCACGCTACACAGAATCCAAATTACCATCAGGGTGTACACCTCACCCCTGGCGTCGTTGCCCACCTTTCAATTTTAAATACACGTAGACATTGAGGGCTAGCAGGAGGGACTATGCGCTTACCTGCTGCTCTCTGGCAGGTAGCTCCATGCCCTCCTGGGTTTTAAATGCACCTTAGAGCACACATGCATCAACACTACAATGAGCGGGTGGAGGGAGGTTTGGAGTCTTCTCTCACCCCCGTTCTCTGCGGCCTGCTGGAGCGGGGGGCTAGGAGGAGGAGTTGGCCATCCGACTGGGGTCTGGAGTGTGGGGCCTCCCTGCTGCTGCGGAGTCGGGGCGGTCTGCTTCTCCCCACCGCAGGGAAAAGGGTAACACCACCTGGGTCTGGGTGCAGTTCCCCCCTCCAGGGGCAAGGGTACCTAGACCCGGTTCGTAGAGTACGCTTGGGGATAGTGATTGTGTGTACAGCGTCTCTTTATGTCTGTCTCCACGTTGGTTGAGTGTGGAGTAAGTGCATATGAGAGCATGAGGGTGGGAATGGATGTTTGTATCTGTGTGTGCCTGTATGTCTGTGTCTATATGTCAGGTTGGGTATCAGACGCCACCTCTCTGGGGACATCTCAGGCCCTCCAAGGTTTGGAGGCCTATCTCCCCCCACCACCACTTCCCCTGCCGGTGGCGGACTCCCTCAGACATCGGTGCGTTGGTGGTTCTTTGTGTCTGGGGATGGGCGTGCAGGTACACACCGGCTCACTCCTTGGTGGCCGCTTATCGGGGCCTGGAGCCTGGGGCTCGCTCGGGCCACTTCGGAGGTGGGGTGCCCCCGGCCTCTCGGCCTGGGGCTCGGTCACTCAGGCACAGCTGGCTGCCGGCGGAGCTCACGGGCGCGTCACTGCAACTCCCCCTGGCTTCTGCTCCGCGGCTGCTGAGTGAGCCCCTCATCTGGGACTCTCCTCAGCTCTTTCTGGGACAGTGGCGCGGCTGCCCCTCTGTTGGTCTTCCTTGGTCTCTTGTGTTCTGGGGGCCTCTGGATGTCTGGAGTTTTGATCTCCTCCATACCTGCTTCATACCCTGGAGTGGCACCCCCACACCCTCTAGCAGATCATTACATGCAGGAACCTTTTAAAAAAAACAAGCGCGCTCATGCTCACAGGTGTACACACGGGTGATCACACCCACAAACTACACCCTTTTTGGCTCCTGCCTCAAAGCACACTGTTCTGTCAATCTTACGTGCTGCACAATAGTGATTAATATTTAGTATTTACTGTCATATTCCCATATATCATTGTGATGTTGTTTATTCTATTACTCTTGTTTTCTTCTGCTTGTTTTCTTTTTTCTTTCTCAACAGGTGATCGATATATGCATTTTTTTTCTCTGCTCATTCTGTTGTTTTTTGTTTTTTGCCCTTCTCCCCCGTCCCTCTTCTCAGCTGTTTCTCTTTCCCTCTTTCTTTCTCCCCTTCTTTCCCCCAGTCAAGTCTGTCCTGTATTCAGCAAGTGAAAATAAAATAAACAATAAAAGGTGAATCAAATGGACCATTACGGCAAGGCTGGGATGGTCAATTTGGTAAAGTAAATCCGTTGGGCATCTTTCTTTGCCTTTAGACAATAATTCTGATGGCAAAAGAGCCAAACGGGACAGACAAAAAAAATAAATAAATAAATAAATTTTACACCAGATGCAAGGGGACACATGCCTTTCAAAAAGTTTAACTTTGGTCTCGTCAGTCCACAGAGTATTTTCCCAAAATTCTTGGGGATCATTAAGATGTTTTCTGGCAAATGTGGGATGAGCCGTTGTGTTCTTTTTGGTCAGCACCGATTTTCTTCTTGAATTCTAAAATGGATGCCATTTTTGCCCAGTCTCTTTCTTAGTGTTGAATCATGAACTCTGACCTTAACTTAGACATGGGAAGCCTGTGGTTCTTTAATGTTGGTATGGAGCCTGTTGTCACCTTCATGTGCTCCTGGAGTAATTTTGGTAGACCGGTCACTCCTGGGAAAGTTCATCACTGTTCCATGTTTTCTCCGTAGTGTCTCACCATGGTTCACTGGAGTCCCAAAGCCTTTGAAATGGCTTTGTAACCCTTTCAGACTGATAGACGTCAGGTCAGGAACGTTGTTTCTCAGCATTTTTTTTTAGATTGTGGCATACTTTTTGAGATCTTTTAGCCATCTTCACTTTGTCAGACACGTTCTATTTAAGTGAATTCTTGATTTATCTTAGTATTTCACATTCCTTTTTTTCCACTGTCATAATTTATAACAGCTATATTTACTGCATTCACTGATTAGCAAATTAACCCTTATATCAATATTCAAACATAATTGTTAACAAGATATGTTTGCTGACAATTGCTCATTCTGTTTCAGCCACTATTGCAGCTGTCAGCTGTGGTGCACATTTGCAAGGAAACTAAATTTATGGGACTAAGAAGCAGCAAGCATATAGATGCTTTCCAAAATGAGAGTCCTACTCTGCAGCATGTAAAAAAGTTTGTGGAACTTTAGATGATATCACCCAGCTATGATATATGAGAAACGTTAACTAAATTCATGATAAAATGATCATCATCAAGTTCTTTTCTGCTGATGTTTAGTGCGTTGACTAAGGTTAGCAAAAGCTTAATTTTTTTCATATTCTAAGACTGACTCAGTCAACCTTACTGCCTAAATATTATTATTATTATTAATAATAACAATAATAATAATAATTATTATTATTGTTAAATCTTTTTTTTTTAAAGTTTTATAACTATCTAAATCAAGTGACTATAAGATAAGAAATATCCTACATCGGCACGTAAAGTCTATAAAATCAGTCAAATGTGCAATAAAAGAGACCCCCTCAGAATCAGCTGTTTTTTCAGTAACATTTTATAATAATGACACACAATTAACCATTAGTAAGTTGTTAGTAAGTTATTATTGCTTAATTCATCATCAGAGTAGTACACCTTAGTATGTAATTTATGCGACTAGAAATGTTTATCCCTGATTCAGCTCATATATTATATAAGTATTTCACAGAGCTTCACAAACAACTCATATTAAACTGATTCCCATCATATTAAACTGATAATGCAAATGTCGGGTGAGTCCCCACGTCCTCAAGGCCTGTTCCACCCAGCTTTGTGGAGTCTTTCATAAACTGTTCAGGTTGAGTCTGAGTCTGCAGAGAAAGACAGAAAGAGTTGTTCCCGTCGTACCCAGACTATGCTTCCTCCACAGAAGACGGGTCATAGGAAGTTCTCGAAATATTCAAGTATTTCCTCATGAATTAATAAAGTAGTCTGATTCTGATATTCCTTCCACCGTCCAACAATGTTCTCAAAGTCAGCAGCGCTCCACCCCCACTATACACAGTGTAGGTAGAACACCACTTTCCCCTCCTGCATCACCTGATGGTTTGCCAGAAAATCTTTGAAAAGTCTTTTTCCATGGCCTCTCTGAACTCTTCGCACACCCAAGTTTTTGCTTTAGCCAGTGCCCAAGTCGTGTTCCGATTGGCCTGCCGGTACCTATAGGCTGCCCCTAAAGTTCCACAGGCTAACCAAGCCTGAGAAGACTCCTCCTTCAGCCTGATGGCTCCCTTCACCTCTGGTATCCATTTGGTTTGGGGGTTACCACCACGACAGGCACCAACCACCTTTTATTTATACAGTGCCACATTACAACAACAGTCGCCTCAAGGTGCTTTATATTGTAAGGTAGGCCCTACAATAATACATACAGAGAAAAAACCCACCAATCATATGACCCCCAATGAGCAAGAACTTTAGTGACAGTGGGAAGGAAAATCTCCCTTTTAACTGTAAGAAATCTCCGGCAAACCCAGGCTGAGGGAGGTGCAGCCATCTGCCGCAACCGGTGGGGAGGATAGAAAGAACACAGGACAAAATACATGCTGTGGAAAAGAGCCAGCGATTAATAACAAGTATGATTCAGTGCAGAGAGGTCTATTAACACATAGTGAGTGAGAAAGGTGACCGAAGAAGGAATACTCGATGCATCATGGGAATCCCCCAGTAGCCTACACCTACTGCAGCATAACTAAAGGAGGATTCAGGGTCACCTGATCCAGCCATAACTATATACTTTGGCAAAAAGGAAAGTTTTGAACTAGTGATATCAGCGTTAATCTTGTTAAAATGACATTAACACCATAACCGCATTAACACGGTAATTCTCCGTAAGCGAGTTAACGTGGTCAGCGTGGGTAGCTCATTAACACGTTAGCGCCGTGTTGCCCCTCGCATGGGGCGATCCGCGTTAACTCACTAATGGAGATTTGCCACATTAATGCAGTAATGCCGTTAATGTCAATTTAACGAGATTAACGCTGACAGCACTATTTTAAACCTAATCTTAAAAGTAGATATAGTGTCTGTCTCCTGAATCAAAACTGGAAGAAGGGTCCGCAGAAGAGGGGCCTGAAAACTGAAGGCTCTCCCTCCCGTTCTACTTTTAAATGCTCTAGGAACAACAAGTAAGCCGTGTGAGCAGTGTGAGAGCAAAGTGCTCCAATGGGGTGATATGGTACTATCAGGTCATTAAGATAAGATGGGGCCTGATTATTTACGACCTTGTACGTGAGGAGCAGGATTTTGAATTCAATTCTGGATTTAACAGGGGGCCAATGAAGGGAAGCCGATACAGGAGAAATATGCTCACTCTTTGTAGTCCCCGTCAGTACTCTTGCTGCAGCTTTTTGAATTAACTGAAGTCTTTTCAGGGAGTTTTTAGGACATCTTGATGATAATAATAAATTATAGTAGTCCAGCCTAGAAGTAATAAATGCATGAAGTTTTTCAGCATCACTCTGAGACAGGATTTTTCTAATTTTAGAGATATTGCACAAATGGAAGGAAGCAGTTCAACATATTTGTTTAATATGTGCATTGAAGGACATGTCTTGGTCAAAAAGGACTCCAAGGTTCCTCACAGTGTTACTGGAGGCCAAGGTAAGTTCTCCTGTCCTGTCTTTCTTATCTTTCTCCATCTATGAGTGAAGTGAGTTCTCTTTCTTTCCTTTCTCTATAAAATACAGCAGCTGGAACTTTACTAGTATCACACACTGCACACAAACAGTTGTGTATGTGTTTGCTGGCGTTTGTTGAGCTGAACGAAACATTGCATAATATCCGCCACACAAAAAATGTTACTCCCTTTATGCTCGCTCCTCATTTATGGCTATAGCTAGACGGCTGAAGCACCATAACCATAACTTTGGACATCTGCACTCATTTCTGTGTTGTGCCAAAACAAACAAAGAAACAACAGCAAAATAACACCCTGATTATTCCACACAGTTTTTCCAGTTTTTCTTCTCTTTTTCTGCAACATCCCCTGATGATTAATACTTGAATAAGACTGCCTTTCATGTGTTAAGGTTTAGGTTCCAATCGATTAGATTTTTGAAGGCCTACAGTAATGTGAAATAATAACTGTTTTCTGTTATCAAACTGTTCTCCCACTAGGAGCTCAGTCTGAGTGGAGTTTTTTTTCTCCTCCTCTTACCTCATGTTATGTATTTTCGTTGTTTTTTTCCTATCAGCCTACCTTTCTGACATGTTTCCCCAATGTGATGTTTGTGTAAAGTTGGTCAGAAGGTTCCTTTGTAAGTGCACATGCGCCATTAGCGTGCTGCCTGCTGTAACCCTAATTTCCTTCGGGATTAATAAAGTATTCTGATTCTGATGATAACTCCCCTCAAAAAGGATAAAACCAATCAGCAGGGAGTAAAAAGTTGTCAGAAAAGTAACTACTTATGTAAAATACAGAGAAATGAAAATTACAACTGTATTCTAGTACAGTAACAAAGAGTTTGTACTTCATTACTCCCCACTTCTGATTATTTACCATAAATATTTTTTTAAAACACTTTTGGTCGTCTGAGTTTTCTCTAATATTAAAAACACTAAGGTATGTGCATAAATATGCAGCTGATTACCATAAGGAAATGTGTAAGAATAGATTTTTAAAAAATAAATCAATTAAGTGCTACATTCCCTAAAAAGCCTCTGGTTGTATATGAACAAATAAAGACCTAAACTATTTGCATCTAATTTCCTTCGGGATTAATAAAGTATTCTGATTCTGATTCTGATTCTGATTATCAAGCAGAAGTCAGATTTCACATGGAAAGCTGAACTGGAATTGCAGTTAGATGAAAACAATTAAATCATGCCCCATATATGTAGCATTCATCACACACAAAGCGTAGGAGAAGATGGATTAAGTGTTCACAGGAGCAAAAGGAAACAGGCTTGATCTGTATGTCACACATTCAGAAGAGGTGAGGGATGGAAGCAATTAACACTGTGTCATTGGTAACATTATCATAAATATTGCAAGGTGAGGGGTAATTTGTATGATTGATAGGAGTCTCTGACCAAAGACTCCTCCAAATATTAGTTTTTATATGGTTTTCTCTCCTAAAGGCTGATGGTAGATAAACAACAAAACACTCCAAAAATATCTCAAATATCACTCAAGATTTCCTACCATTGTTAGAAACTTGACACTGGCATGAGATAACAAATGTTACTATAATATTTCACAATATTAACCAGAAGCCGGTACAGCTTTACCGCTTACCTAAAAATAACACTGCCTTTATAAGTATTCATGATGTAAGGTACTTATTGTGTAAGTGCCATGGAGTGCCTCAAGGTCAGTATTAGTTACTTGTAATAGAAGAAGTTTCTTCACCCCAACAGATGGCTGCCCCTTCCTGAGCCTGGTTTCCAAGTTTCTTCTTGTTGCACTGCCACCAAGTGCGTGGGGTTCTTGCAAAGAATGTTCTTTGATAGGAATCTAGCAAATGCTCACCAAATCACATATGGTAGCATTCAAAGGAACTTACTGATCCTAGTAGTGACTTATGAAATAAGTTAATTTTTGTTTGTTATTATGTTTTTGTTGCTGCAAGTGCTTTTTATGCAAATTTTGCAAAGCCATATGTGGAAGGAAACTGTGACCTAGGACAAGCTGATGGTATAAGATGTAAGTACAACTCCACCGGTTTCATATGCAAAAAAAATTATTGCGCTAGCTTACGTGGTTGCAGTGCTACTGGGATTTAAAAATAGTTACGCAAAACGGAGCGTGCCCACTCCGACCGGCTTTAAAGGGTTAATAATCTCTGTGTACATGCTGCAAAACTGTGATTCCATACGTGAAAATTAACAGGTCATTACGATTCATGCTGAAGCTGTAAACTATAAAATAAGCCTGTTTCATAGAAATATAATCTTGGTCTCTATCTGTAAATGGTATAATCATATTCAAATTTGCTCAATTGATTTCATCATTCAGTAGCACCTACATGTTCCACCTGTATTATTTGCCTAACACACACACACATAGGGGTTTTTCATAATTACCAAGTGGGAAGCATTGTGGCCTTTCTGTGTTACGTTTGCATGTTTTCTCTGTGTCTAAGTAGATTCTCTCTGGGTAGTGTCTCTCTCTTTGTTAGCCTTGCGACACACTAGCAATCTATCCAGGGTGTACCCCCATCTTTCGCCCGATGGCAGCCTGCTCCACCCACCCTGTTGCTGTGGATAAACTGAAGAAAATGGATGGATGGATTTCATTCTTCTGTAGCACCCACATCACTAGTGACTGTCTTTTTAAAAATTGTCTAGGGCTGAGAACAGATATGACCTTGCCTGGAAGAAGCTGTTCACCCATTGTCAGATTTTATATTCAAGGTCTCTCCAGTGGTAGAAACAGGATCAATTGTATTCATGTCATTTCTGCTGACACTGCTGTCTTATCGTGGGTCAGGTCACTCACTCACTCAACCTATCATCACACACTACCACAGCCTATGTGGAAGCATTGCGTACATCTTCATCCAGACAATTCTGCTCTTGCCACTTACTTGTTTAACATAACCACCATAATCTTCTGCTTTATATAAAGTATTTCAGCACATATTTCTTTTTTTCCTCTCTAACATGAAGAAGACTCTACTACACCCACACAATTCAAAGTCAATGCCATCTCCTCTTTTAAGTATGAGTTTACAGGGCACACTTTATTTATAGTATCTATTCACATATGTCCAAATTCCACAAAAAAATGGGCCCCAAAACAAGAGCGGCAATGATAATTTTGTTTGTGCCTTCTTAATAATCAAGTAATTATTACATTAGCCTTCAAGACTATAGGGCATATCTAAGAGGAAGAGGAAGATCTAATACATAAAATATGTGAGCTGACCCCTGAAAAAGAAGATGAGAAAAGAAGATGCCTCTCACAATCATAGTTTAATAGTAAGTCACTGACCAGAGCAGAGCAGCCAAGGCTCAAGAACAATTTTGCTGAGGGATGTGCCAGAAGACAGTAGTGGAGCATCTGTTTGGGATAAAGCCATTCTCTGCAATAGACAGGGGAAAATCTGCTAAAGGTTGTGTAATGATTCTAAGACACAAACTATTTCATGGCATGCATTTTTAATTTTTCTTTGCTATTTGGGCTGATTGGGACCTGATGAATGTAGAAACAACGAATTATCTTTTTACCTGATTTTGCTCTACAAGGTCCGGATATCCACATATGAGGACATTTATTTTAAATTTCGAAAGAACCGTGGCACTATAATGTCCTCGTAAGAGATATCAGGCCCTTATAGAGCAAAATTTTGTATTGTAGTCTAGACAACCAAAATGTGATGTCCACATATGTGGACGCCAGGTCGTAGGAGGTTAAGAAAGCCCAGTATTCATGTGTTTAAAGAAATATATTGAGCTATCATTAGGCTCTGCAATATGTTTTGTGGTCAGAAATTCACTGGGTCATCTGGCAGATAACGCCAGCCCTAACTAAAATTACCTTGTGTTGCCATCAAATCATATGCTCAACCAAGCAAAGAGCAGGCACTCAGTGGTTCAACTGGTACTGTAAGGGTGAGCCTCTGTTTTTTTGTGTCCCGTTTGGATCTTTAGCCATCAGAATTGTTGTGTTAAGGCCAAGAAAGATGCCAAGCGGATTTATTTTACCAAGTGGATCATCATGGCCTTGCCATATTGTTCCATTTGATTGACCTTTATTATAATTATGTATTTATTTTATTTTCGGTTGCTACAAACGGGACAGACATGACTGAGGGATAGGACAGGGAGAAAGAATAAAAGAAAGAGAGGGAGAGAAAGAAAAACAGAGGGGAGAAGAGACGGTGAGAAAGGGGGGAAGAAAGAGAGAAAAACAAACAAAACACCTGGATAACCTGTATGGAGAAAAAAAAAAAACAGAAGACAAAGCAAACAAAAAAAGAGCAACATAATAAATACAGCACCATCACAATAAACTAGCTAGCAGTAGATAACGGTATATACTAAATATTAAACGCTATTGTGCAGCACACAAGATAGACGGCGCACAATGTGCTTTGAGGCAGCAGCCAAGAAAGGTGTAGTCCGCGTCTGTGAACACCCGTGTGTACACCTGTGTGCACACCTGTGTGGATCAGCATGCTTGTATTCCAAAGGTTTCTCCATGTAACAATCTGCTAGGGAGTGTGGGGAGCCATAGCCCCGTCCCCCAGGGTATGAAGCAGGTATGGAGGAGATCCAGGCCCCAGACATCCAGAGGTCCCAGAGTATGAGGACCCGAGGAGGACCACCAAAAGGGGGGGAACCGTGCCACCCTCCTGGGAAGAGCTGAGTAGAGCCCCAAACGAGAGGTCACCCAGCAGCTACAGAGCAGAGGCCAGAGGGGGTTGCAGTGGCGTGCCCGCGGGCTCTGCTGGCAGCCAGCTGTGCCAGAGAGGACCGAGCTTCAGGCCCAGAGGCCAGAGGCCTGAGGGCACCCCACCCCCCGGAAGGGGCCCAGCCGGGCCACAGGCGCGAGCCGGTACATACATGAGCGCCCAGCCCCAGTCGACAAGAACCACCAACACACCAATGTCTGAGGGCATCAGCCACCGGCAGGGAGTGTGGTGAGGGGAGATAGGCCTCCGTACTTAGGAGGGCCTGAGATGTACTCAGAGAGGTTGAGTCTAAGACCCAACCTGACATATAGACACAGACGCACAGGTGCACGCGGACACAAACGTGCATTCCCACCCCCATATACACAACCAAATACTTGGCACTCACCCAACGTGTAGACAGACACAAATAGACACTGCACAGACAGTCACACTCCCCAAACATACTCTATATCCCAGGTCCAGGTACCCCGGCCCCCATAGGGGCAAGCTGCACCTAGACCCAGGAGATGTAACCCTTCTCTCTGGGGTGGAGGCAAGCGGACCACCTCCTTATCTGCAGTAGCAGGGAGGCCCCACATCCCAGACCCCAGTCTGACGGCCAGCACCTCCTTCCAGCCCCCCAGCCCTGACAGCTAACAGAACCGGGGTGAATGAAGACCCCAAACCTCCCTACGCCCGCTCATATGTAGTGTTGCTGTGTGCTGTTCTAAAGTGCATTTAAAACAGAGAGCAGCACGGCTCCTCCCGAAAACCCTTAGTGTCTATATGCATTTAAAATTGAGGGTAGGGCACCAGCGCCAGAGGTGGGTTGGAATACACCGACCATCCTCTGGATGCTGTAAAACGTGCCCACCCCCAAGGCCCTATATGTATGTGTTATGTAAGAGTGTGAGTAATGTGGATGTCTAGGTTGCAGAATAAAATTGAGGCACAGGCGACCAGAAGGGGACAGAGGGGGAGTGCCTCCCCTGCACCCTGGTGACATACCTGCACCCCAAGCCCTGCGTGTGTGGGTGGGTGTGGTAGAGCGGGAATAGGGAGACAGCTGAGGATGGGGAGGGAAGAAAGGGAGGGGCAAGCGGCCCCTGCCTGGGGCCAGCTCCCCCGCTGACCCCAGTAGGCACTCCCACACTCTGGAACCCACCAGGGCAAGGGGGCCCAGGCCCATCCGGACCAGGGCCCGCAGCAGCAGCAACGTCCAGCCCAGCCCCACAGAGTCCGGGGCAGCCCACCCGACTCCACCCCAGAGAAAACTGCACCCACCCCATCATCCAATCATCTCCCAAACTACACAAGACAATAGACACCCAGGTTGAGTTCATTCTCTACCTCTCCTATATCTCTCCCCCCACCTGCAGAGTGAGCTCCTGTAGAGAGGAGACCACCTCCCCACCAGTTAGAAAGCCCCCTAGTAGGGCCGATGCACCAGAGGTCCCCTGCATTGGGGCTGAGCCCCCCTGCACCCACCCGCCCACAGCTCCAGTGACACAACAGCCAGGACCCAAGCCCCCAAGGCCCAACCAGCACCCCAGACCGGGGGCGGAGCACCCCCAGACCCCCAACCCTCCACGCCCGTCCCGGGCCCACCCAGGGGCAGCCAGGCTACCAGGCCAGTAACCAACGTCCGCCAGCACAGACCCTCCCCCATCTCCGCTGTACGTAGCCACAAGGAAAACACCATCTAAGAGCCACCAGAGCCCCTAACCAGGTCATGGCCACATCCCTCAGGTTAGGCCCTCCAGGGAAAACGTCCCTAGGGACTCCCCAGAGGCCGTCCCTACCCCCATATCAACCACAATAGCGAAGGCAGAACCAAACCATGACCCCCCACCCCCACTAGGTGATGAAGCCGATCAAAGGAGCCCAAAGGGATTGATCAAATGTGATGGCAGAGGCTGTATCAAGACTAATGTGATCTATTAGATGGTTTTTATATTGGTTAGAATTAAGATTATTTTTATTTTTCCAGTTAATGAGGACCATTTTCTTGGCAATGCATAGGGCCGTAAAAACAACATGGGCTGTGTTTATTTCTGCAGTGACCTCTTTCAAGTTGCCCAGCAAGCATACTAAAGGGGACGCTGGAATGTTACATTTCAGACACTTTGATAAGCCTTCACATATCTCACGCCAAAACTTCTGAACTGGTGGACAGAACCAAATAGCGTGGATGTAATTGTCCGGTGTATTTGCTGTGCAGTGTGAGCAGTTGTTGGAAGGCGTATAGCCCATCTTGAACATCCTATGACCAGTATAGTGCACTCTATGTAATATTTTGTATTGTATTAATTGCAAACTGGGATTTCTGATCCATTGAAAGGTTTTTAAGCATATCTGAGACCAAAGGTTTTGGTCTAAGCTGATCGATAAATCTGCTTCCCATTTTGCAATTGGAAGGGATATTGATTCATCTATTTTAGAAAGTGTTCCTTCACTGTTTGCAATTTTTATTGAACCACTAGCAGCAGCAATTAGACAGAATTCAGTAATTAAGGGCATAAAATGCAAGAACGTGGAACATAAAATCAGCCTTTATGCGGATGATGTGTTACTTTTTCTCCAAAACTCACACACCAATATCTCTGGGATGATTGAATTGATAAACTCTTTTGCAAGAATATCAGATTACTCAATTAACTGGTCAAAATCTACAGTCCTTCTGATTAATTGCTCCTTCCATAATTCGTCTTCTACACCACTGCAATCAGGAAATATAAAATATTTAGGTATTAATGTTTCTCCCAAGCTTGCAGATCTAACTAAATTAAACCATATCCCACTTTTAAAGAAAGTAGAAGGCGATCTGGCTAGATGGAAATGTTTACCCATATCACTCATGGGAAGGGTTGCCACTATAAAAATGATGGTCTTACCAAAAATAAATTATTTATTCTCAATGATCCCAACTAAACCGCCACAAGATTGGTTCAGATCTCTATTTTCTCTCAGATCTATATTTGTCCAAATTCCTTTGGAAAAATAAACCCCCACGTATAAGCTTAAAAACACTACAAAAGACCAAGGATAAAGGAGGATTAGAACTACCTAACTTTCAGCACTACTTCTTAGCCAACAGGCTTCAATTTATCTCAGGATGGCTAAAACACACCCTCTTAGATGAGCCTTGGCTAGATGCAGAACAAGCACTTTGCAATAATCTAGAGATTTCAGACCTACCATTTATCAGCTCAAACATCCAACGACATGAATGCTTCAAAAGCGTCAGCATCAGCTCTTCTCTGACAGCATGGTGGGAGTTTCTAAAATTGACGGAGTCTTCATTAATCCCATGCAAACGTACACCTATATGATAAACTTTCCAGATTGGAGTGGTAAAGGAATCAAATATTTAGAACATATATTAGAAGGAACAGAATTTATTCCATTTGACAGACTAGTTACACAACATGGGATCAACAAGAAAAGATTTTTAGAATATCAACAAATTAAATCCATAGTAAAAAAGAAATTTAAACCAGGTCAAGTTTAACTGCAAACACCACCATTTAATTAGAAATCCCAGTCTTCAATTAATTCAATACAAAATACTACATAGAGTACACTATACAGGTCATCGGATGTTCAAGATGGGCTTTAGGTCTACCAACAACTGCTCACACTGCCAAACCAATTCACTGGACAATTATATCCATGCTCTTTGGTTCTGTCCACCAGTTCAGAAATTTTGGTGCGAGATATGTGAGGACCAGTGTTGGGTAAGTTACTTTAAATTAGTAACTTAGTTACATTACTAGTTACTTCTATCAAAAGTAACTCAGTTACTTCAAGTTACTCGTTACTTTCAGAGTAACTAGTTACTTTGGAAAGTAACTTTGGTTTTACTCAGAATTCTCTTGTTAATGTGTTGCTTCCGTAACTGGATACCCAGCAAGATTGCCAGTCTTCTAGCTTGCTTACTTGCCACAAGTGCACTGTGCCACCTATAGAAAGGAAAAAATAATGTGCACATTTCCACGAGAGAAATCCCACACCTGATTCTATCCAAGCCTGCTTTTTACATCCAACACAAAAACTGCAGTCGAGGTGCTTTCGATTGTACTCAGAACTCGGAAATTCTGCCTTCTGAATAGGAAGATGTAGGTAACACCAGACTGCAGATGAGCTGCATACAGAGCTGGACTGGGACCAAAAAATCGTCCCAGGCATTTTGACTAGAGACTGGCCCACCATTATAGGAAAAATCATAAAGCCTTTGAATGAAAATAAACGCTGTTGTGACAGTGATGTACACTGTTCTGATGGTATATATGTATCAATCTATCAATTGTTTGTTGTAAGACTCAGATAATTATTTTTTTAAAAGTGAGACATTTTAAATGAGAATAAGAAAGTATTTCCTTGTGCCCCCCTTTCCCTTTTAATGCCCTACATGGACCCCTGGCAAAACTTTGCTAGATCCGCCCCTGCACAGTTACCAGCTGTCAGCTACTTAGAAAAGGATCCTGGTGTTATTTGTCTCTCAGAAACAGTTCATAACTTCCCTTCAACTCATTCATGTGACCTAAAAGGTAAACCTGTTTCTCCATCACAGCTCTGATGATTCAGTCAGGACATCTCCTGGTTTCATCTTCATGTTTCCCTCTCACCAGATAACCAAACCGACATCATGACCAGCAGGTTTACAGCTGTGGCTCCAGCAAACATCAGCTGATAGTAGAAAGTAATATTAAATAAATTCTAACAACAGCTGATCAAGCTTAAAAGTGCTGCTGTTGTTTAGCGCAACATCCGCTGGTTTCCTCTTTCTGGCGCAAAGTGGGCGATAAATAAACGAGAGAGAAAAGCCAATCAGCTGATCATTGATCAGTTTCATGATTGAAGTAGAAACAGGAAAGGGAGGGTGAGAGAATGAGAGGAGAAGAGGCAGCTGACAGCGTAAAGATGCAGAAAAACTCCAGCTTTGTGTCTTTTTCCATTCTAGCTGAAATCCGGGACAAACTGTGTTCCTTTTCACCTCAATACGAAACGCGTAATATTTTCTCTGAATACGAGACGATTCAGTTTTTTACGGGACGGTTGGCAACTCTAATAATTAACCTTATGAACAAAATAAAGTTCAACATTAGTAACATAGCACCCACCCAGCTGTATAGAAACTCCGTCATGCTAGCTAGCACACAGTACGAAAAGTCAGCATAACGAAAATAAACTCCACCTAAACTTGGTTCATATCTGACCCAGATGGACTGCAGGTTATAACTTCTTACCTGAAGTTCAGTTCACCTGACACTCTCGGACCAGCGGCCGCTTCGTGTCTCTCCTCTTGCCTCCGTTTTCCTTCATCCACCTGCTCGCCTCCAACACTTGCTAATGTTATTGAATCTGTGGAAGCTCCGCGATAGCCACCACATGAAGTAACGAATAACGAGCCTATTTAAATCCCAGTAACGAGTAACGCGTTCCCAGTTTTGGCATAATAACTAGTTACCGTGCTCGTTACCACAATAATAACGTAGTTACTGTAACGCGTTACTTAATAACGCGTTAGTCCCAACACTGGTGAGGACTTATCGAAGTGTCGTAAATGTAACATTCCAACTTCCCCTTTAGTGTGTTTGTTGGGCAGATTAGATAATGTCACTACAGAAAATAATATAGCCCATATGGTTTTCACTGCCCTATGCATTGCCAAGAAAACAGTCCTCATGAACTGGAAAAATAATCTTAAAAATAATCTTAATTCTAACCAATATAGAAATGATCTATTAGATTACATTAGTCTTGATACAGCCTCTGCCACCACATCAGATCAATTGCTCTGGGCTCCTTTGATCAACTCCATCACCTAGTGGGGGTGGGGGGTCATAGTTTGGTCCCACCTTCGCTGTTGTGATTGGTGTGGGGGTAGGGACAGGCTTGGGGCTCAACCCGGGGTTGCGGTCATGGCCTATTAAGGGCTCTGTTGGCTCTTAGATGACGGTTTCCTCGTGGCTGCGTGCAGCGGGGCTAGGGGAGGGTCTGTGCTGACGGACGTGGGTTACTGACCTGGTAGCCTGGCTGCCCCTGGGTGGGTCCGGGATGGGCGTGGGGTTCTGGGGGCGCTCCGTCTCTGGGCTGGGGCCCTGGCTGGGCCTTGGGGGCTTTTGTCCTGGTTGGTGTGTTGCTGGGGTTGTGGGCGAGTGGGTGTATGGGGGCCCAGCCCTGGCGCAGGGTGCCGCCAGTGCATCGAGCCACCTGGGGGGCTCTTCAACTGGTGGGGGAGGCTGTTACATCTTGCAGGAGGTCTCCTCTCTTCAGGAACTCACTCTGCAGGAGGGGGAGATATAGGAGAGGTGGACACCCTTTTTGGCTCCTACCTCAAAGCACACTGTGCGCTGTTGATCTTACGTGCTGCACAATAATGCTTAATATTTAGTATTCACTGTTATATTTTCATAGATCATCGTGATGTTGTTTATTATACCGCTCTCTTTTTCTTCTGCTTGTTTTCTCTTTTTTCTTTCTAAACAGGTGATCCAGGTGATCGATATATGTAATGTTTGTCTGCTTATTTTAATAATAATAATAATAATAATAATAATAATAATAATAATAATGGATTGCATTTATATAGCACTTTTCGGGGCCCTCAAAGCGCTGTACAATTCCACTATTCATTCACTCTCACATTCACACACTGGTGATGGCAAGCTACAGTTGTAGCCACAGCTGCCCTGGGGCAGACTGACAGAAGCGAGGCTGCCATATCGTGCCATCGGCCCCTCTGGCCATCACCAGTAGGCGGTAGGTGAAGTGTCTTGCCCAAGGACACAACGACTGAGACTGTCCGAGCCGGGGCTCGAACCGGCAACCTTCCGGTTACAAGATGAACTGCCAACTCTTTGAGCCACGATCGCCCCATCAATCATTTTGTTGGTTTTTGTTTTTTGCCCTTTATCCCCGTCCCTCTTCTCCGCTGTTTTTCTTTCCCTCTTTCTTTCTCCCCTTTCTTTTCCCCAGTCAAGTCTGTCCCGTATTTAGCAAGTGAAAATAAAATAAAATGAACAATAAAAGGCGAATCAAATAGACCATTACGGCAAGGCTGGGATGGTCCATTTGGTAAAGTAAATCCGTTGGGCATCTTTCTTCACCTTTAGACAATAATTCTGATGGCAAAAGAGCCATCAGGCAAGACAGGCAAAAAAACCTAAAAAAAACCAGTTCTGCTCTGAGTCAAACTCCCGAGTGACCAATCTCCTCAACCTGTATCTATCGCTGAAAATAGACACTCTCTGGGGAAAGCTCATTCCCATTGCTTGTATCTGCATCCATGCAAGTTCCTTTTAGTAAATTATTTAATAATTGATCAACTATTTATTTATTATGCTGTACAGGAACCTGCTTAGAGAAGGATGAATACATTAGTTTAAATGAATCAACACCCCTAAGTTATACTCCCTGTCAGAATCCTAGAAGCAAAGACCAAGGAGGATGAGTGGGTGCAGTTTTTCACTCTAGCTTTTCAGTCAAGCAAGGACCTACATACTGTTATAACTCATTTGAAAGCCTGACCCCTTGCCTTGTTCACCCTAATAGGAAGAGTCAAAAAACAGTTTTAGTTGTAATCATCTTTCTGGCACTTACTCAGAGTTTCAGTCTGATTGATCAGACTTTTTTGGCAGATTTTGAGCTCAGACAAGGATTCCACGTAGATGTGAAAAAAGACATGAACTGGCTTCTCTCAAATTGTAAATGATCCTTCTCATCATTTTGATTACTCAGAGGCTGTGGCAAGGGAAACAAACCATTACAGACTACAAGCCCACACTACAGACTGCTGTCCGTTCCGAGGACTGTGCTGCAGAACTTACAGATGTCTTCACAGACATCTTTAATACATCACTGAGCCAGGATGTCGTTCCCACATGCCTCAAAGCCATCATTTCTGTACTAAATAAGTCATCAACCCTCCCACTTTAATGACTACTGTCCTGTCACACTCAACTCCATCATTATGAACTGCTTTGAATGGTTAGTCATGCATCAAATCAAAAAATCTCTTCTCCCCAAACTGGATCCATTTCAGTTTGCAAACCAGTCAAACCACTCTACCAAATTTCAACTGCCCTTCACTCAGCCCTCACACATCTGGATACTAGTGACTCATGCTGACTTCAGATCAGAATTCAACAAGATCATTCCCCAAGCAACTCATTCACAAAACTGGATCTGCTGGGGATCAGCACCTTGCTGAATTTCCTGATAGGATGACAGCACCAGCATAAGAACACTGAATATGGAGGCTCCCCGTGGATATGTGTTAAGCCCCCTTCTCTTCACTCTGCTGACCCATGACTGCACACCATCACAAAGCTCCAACCAATTCATCAAATTTGCAGATGGCACAACTGTGGTAGGTCACATCAGCAACTATGATGAGACCTACTACAGGAGTAAAGTTAACCATCTGGTCGAGTGTTGCAGCAACAACAACCTGTCCATGAATGTGAAAAAGACCAAAGAGATCATCATAGACTTCAGGAGGATTCATTCCCTGCACACCCCACCAACCATCAATGGTGCTGCTGTTGAGAGGGTAAGCAGCACCAAGTTCCTGGGTGTGCACATCTCAGAAGAGATCTCCTGGTCAAAAAACACAACATCACTGGTCAATAAAGCCCAACTGCGACTCTACTTCCTCCGCAAACTGAGGAGAGCAAGAGCCTTAACCCCCATTAAAAGCACCTTCTACAGATGCACCGTTGAGAGTATCCTTACCAGCTGCATCACTGTGTGGTATGGCTCCTGCACTGGGACCTACTGGTAAAAGTTACTACTGCATCTGCTTCTGCATAAAAAAAAGCCCTCTGCATTCACCTGTTCCCTCTAAACCCCCACCCCCCAGACATACAAAACTCTGAACCTCCAACATCGTCCTTTCACTGACTCCCGTACCCCACTTGCACACGAGCTTCTTACCCTTTTTATCTTTATGTTGTTTCGTGTACACTGAGGGCCGCGAGAGCACTGCAATTTCAAATTCCTGTGTATGAGCGGTTTTTGACAAGAAAGCTGACTTTGATCACATGCTGCATCTTGTCCTGCACAGAAACTAAACATTTGACAGTATTTCCTGAACACCTCCTTTTGTTTATACTTTTTGATAACATTCACTTTTACAATAACGAAGTTCACAGCACTGGACAATAAATTTACTTACATTAAATGTCTTTCTGAAAGTGCTGTACCTACGTTACAGAAGCAATTCCTCCACTGTTGTCATCTTCAGTGCAGAACAGCAACTTAAACTCTCACATAGGATAATTATCTTGTTAACAGAGTCGTAAAGATGCATACGACTCTGGGTACTGCAGCTTCTATTAAAAAGCTATTCATTACTAATCAAAGAATATGACCACAAGTTTGTTTTCAGCACTGTTGCGGATAGGGATGGGTACCGGTGTCCGGTGCCATGATGGCACCGGTTCTGACATAAACGGTAGTAACCAGACCGAAAAGCAGCGCACATTTCGGTGCTTTATTTCGGTGCTTTTTTTTCCTGAGCTGTGATACACTTCTAGCCAATAATTTTACGTTTCCGAGGATAGTAGGCGGGTCCAG
The DNA here is from genome assembly GCF_900408965.1 of Simochromis diagramma. Taxonomy (NCBI): domain Eukaryota; kingdom Metazoa; phylum Chordata; class Actinopteri; order Cichliformes; family Cichlidae; genus Simochromis; species Simochromis diagramma. The sequence goes on along the minus strand of NW_024386757.1, from coordinate 2,007,050 downwards.
GTACGTGCGTTCTTTTAGAGCAGAGCTACAGATTAAAAATGCCCAAGGCGAAGCGGTCAAAAGTCTGGCTGTACTTCACAGCAAAATATGCAAACTCAGCAGCCTGCAACAAGTGCTTTAAGCTGATACTGTGATACTGTCAAAGGAGGTAACACCTCAAATCCGATGAAACACCTGGCGACGCATAGCGTTTTTTTTTTAAAAGCCCAGAAATGCGCTGTATTTGATAGCTTGCTGCGAGACCTCACACCGAGCACATCTACTGTGCGTGGGTTGCCTGTTATCGGACCCGGAGTTAGCAATATCCCCCAAAAACACGAAGAGGAGAGTCCTGGCCCCTAGCCCTGTCAGTGTAGCAGAAATGATGACGGATGATGATGCAGCAGCAGCCGTTCTTCTCTGTGTGAGTAGCTTAATGTTGTTCGCGTGTAATTTACGTTTAGTAGGCTAACCACGTTATTACATTAGTGCATGTAAGGTGAACTAGCAAACACCATCATAGCTACATGCGGCTGTCTTCTTGTTTGATGGCAGATACTCCCTTCACCCTGGCCAAAAAGGCTAAAATGACCAAAGAAAAAGTGGAAAACAGCTAAACATGAGAGGTTTTTGGACAAAGTTTGTGTTTTTTCCCATTGATTAAGCACTGCTTCCAGCCAAGAGTGATACCATATATGCCCCATAGCTGCAGAAAAGGCTAACATTGTTATCTTTTTACAAAAAACCAGCTGAACATGAGAGGTTTTTGGACCAATTTTGTGTTCTCCAGTCTTTAAGCACCGGTTTGAGCACCGTTTAAGCACCGGCACCGTTTCAAAAGTACCGATTTGGCACCGGTATCGGATAAAACCTAAACGATACCCATCCCTAGTTGCGGAGCTGTCAAAATTTCACAAGTACTCCTTTTACCATAACTAGCAATGACTTTATGATTTTCTTCACAAATACAATTTTAACCATTGGAGAAAACATTATTCACAACTGTCCCACAGAGCTATCATAAGCATAGCAACTTAAATAACCGCTGACATTTACTGACTCTTTCTCTCTTTATGTTAAGAAAGTTAACTTCAAATAATTTCTTCCTCCAAACTGTCAATGTGTCTTTTAGACACCATTTCTAAAAGACTGCTCAAAGAAGTTCACCATTAATAAATGTTTCAAATTTTAATACAAATAATCTCTCTTTATTAACAGGTTTAATACCACATGCTTTTAAGGTAGAAATAATTACACCATTACTTAGAAAGCTCTTACTTAGTCCAGCTATCTTAACTAATCATACACTGATTTCTAACCTTTCTTCTATTCCAAAAATGCTTGAAAGAGTAGTTTCCAAACAAGGAAATGATGATTTGCAAAATAATGGTTTGTTTAAACAGTTTCAGTATCCTGGTCTGTGTGCAACAGGCAGGAATGGAGGACCCAAGTGCAGGACTCAAGACGGCAAAATTATACTCAGAACTCAACTTTATTAGTTGGACAGCAAAAAGACCTGAAAACCAAATAGACTGGGAACTATAACAAGGCTTAACAGACAGGCAGACAGAACAGACAGCTGGGTATGAGGGTACGACGCAACACAAAGCAAGGGCTTAAATAAACACTGGAGCAATCAGGAAATGGGAGATAGGAGGGAAACACAACTGGGACAAATCAGACCTAACGAGACAAGGGAAGCAGAACCAGACACACCGCACAAAAGTCAGGGACTATCAAAATAAAACAGGAAACACATGACAAAGCACAGAGGCATGGATTTGACACTTAACAAAGGGAACACAGACACAAAACCTAAGGACTAGAAATCACAGAAAAGAGAACTACTAGAGCTAGAAATACAGAACCATAAACCAAAAGACTAGTAACGATAAACCATGATGAAATCAAAGCTCAACAATAATACAAAAATCAAAACACTGGGTCACTGATCCAGGAAAGTAACATTCAGTCAGGGTTTATAATGTATTTTAGCACAGAAACAGCTCTAGTTAGGACCTTCTTAAGTCTCTGACAGTCGTTGTTCGCGCTTGTTCTGCTCAGTGCAGCAGGAGTGGTATTGCTGCCCAGGTTAGTGCATGCAAGGTAGTGATGTCAGTTCTCCTTCTCATGTTTAGCATGAACATGCTGTTTACATGCTGTCTGGAGCATACACACACACAGGCATTATACTGCCCAGCTTACACACACATAGATACGCACACACACCACTGACAAAATGACAAAGTCATAAAAAACTGAAATGATAGAACACCTGTCAGACATGACATAACTCTGGGGTTGGTAGAATGGGGTTTAATTTTGACTCTGCAATATGTACATTCTGTTAGGTGATGGCAGAAATTCACACATAAAATATCACACATAAAAATTAAACCGATCAATTCAAATTAATCTGTGAAGTATGTCTGTTTCATAGACTGCCATAAGAAAGCCTTAATATCAGTCATAACTAAGTTGACTGTTCCCAACATTTTTTGTTACCAAGCTAAGGTTAACTAGTCTGGATATTAAAGCTTTACCAGCAGACACATAAAACTGCTCTTAAGCTTGAGAAGAGGAAGATTGTCAAAGATGGTCTGTCTGCTGGCCTGTGTAAAGTTAATCCATTTTTTATGAGATTACAATACTGGCAGCTCAATCAGCATGCAGCACAGCATGCAGGAATGCAGGCTGCTGATCATGCTGCTATTTCTGCTTTTGTGATGCATCTAAAGCTGGCTTTCTAAAGAACACTATATGTTTTGTTTACGTCTCTGGCAGTATTGACTGATAACGTGTTCAAGCGTATTAAATCCAGTGACAGTTCCTGAGGTCAAGGGTTGGAGAATTCACTGCATCCTTGTCAGAGTGGATGATAACCATTTTAAAACTAATATGTTCCAACAGTATGTTGGCATGCAAGTGTTGTGGATAGGTTTGTTACTGAACAAAGCAATGCCATGAACAACATCAAGGAATGTTTGCAAACTAAAGAGAAATCAAGTCTGACTTACTTTGCGGTGTAGGGGTAGTTTTATCTAAAGAACTTCTCTACCCTGCTGTACTGTTTAAGGAGTCAGTATATGTTGCTTTAATAGACTCCCATTAAAGGCAGAGCAGTTTCATTCAAAGTAAGTGCTAAAATACTGCGAGGCTAGTGTGCCAAAAAGACTTCTGGAGATATAGTGAAAAGGAATCTGTCATTTTTTTTCTCAAAGACCTTCATTGGATGCACATGATTTGTTCTGGTTACAAATGCTAATTGCATTTTAATGTGTCATTAAAAATAAACCCATAGATCAAATAGTAGGATAGTAATTGGGGTTTAGAGACTTAGTGGCCCCTTAGGATACATAATCTGACTTTCAGAAGTAAGGATGGAGCGTTCTTAACAGTGCTGGATTTTAGTACAAACACTGATAAAAGACTAGTGTTTTCTGTCTAACCACAGTATATCTAGTCAGGTTCTATTCAGCTCAGAGGTCTCAAGCTTATGAAGGCAATACATGATGCAAGCAGAACAGAGGGGATGCAGGATCCTCTGTGACTAAATGCGGACAATAAGAATGCTTCCACTAGTGGAGGTGAGCCAAAATTGTAAGAGCTTTGAGTTAAAATATGAATGCAATCTGTTAAACCAACAGAGCATGTGCAGGTTAAGCTGGGCAGTATAAGCTCTGCGGGTGTGTGTGTACATGTTTCGACATCTTTCTGAGGACAGAAAATTGGCATGCTACTATATTTGTGGGGACCAACAGTCACTTATGGGAACAAAGTGCCCGTGTTTGAAGGCAATTTTGAGGCTTAAAATGTGGTTTTATTGTCAGGTTTACAATTAGGTTATGGTTAGGTTTAGGAAGTGAGGACTGAGCCTGTCTCCAGCCGGAGACAGGAAGGGCACTGTCCGTGCCCCCAATGGGTTGCCCCGTCAAAACCCCAGAAAAAGTTCTGGGAAGAGTTCTTCCCTTGGCAGACCGTGGTCCACTGTGAGGCGCTCATCTCCTCCTGATGAGCCCTGTTTTTCGTTAGTTTTTGTATTGTGTTGTTTCTTGTAGACTTTAGGGTGAGGGCTAGGGTTAGGATTAGGCATTCATTTTTGATGGTTAGGGTTAAGGTAAGTGGCTAGGGAAAGCATTATGTCAATGACATGCCTTCACTAATATATGAAAATGAGTGCGTGTGTGTGTGTGTGCTGGTGATGCAGGACAGAACTAAGTCTGCAGTGTCAGATTTGCTTGCTTCAGTATCAAAGAGATCTACAGGTAACCACCGATTAGGTACAAAATAATTTATAATAATACTATAATAAAAAAAAAAAAGTTATACTATTTGATTTTGAAAAGAAGCATCAGAGCTAAAACATAGTCATGACCCCTGACCTTTTTAACATTTTCAAGCAAACATACATGTTATGATACTGTCACAAACTCATGCTGTAAATCAACAATTAATGACTAGGCTTGGTTTAATCTCAAGGCCTTCTCCCTTGTACTTGTATTTGAGTCTGATCCCTGAGTTCGAATAACTCTATTTGCCCTGTTAAATATGTTACATGTTAACACTGTGGTAATGTATGTATGTATTGTCACAGATAGGGGGCAGGTGTCAATAAGAATTTATTCTTCTTCCTGCTCCTTTTCATGCATGGAAACAGTGTTACTTTAATTGAAAGGAAGGTTGTGTATGGGAAATGAATTACTGCTGTACCATGCGTGAAACAAAATAAATAAATGAAATGAAATGTTATTTTGCCAATGAGCGGCTGGACTAACCCAGAAGTCATCACCCAGCTCATCTAATAGTAATGGATGAAATTACTATTAGAAAGGAATTAACAAATAGCTGGAAAAGACACTTCAGTTTTTCACAGCTGTTGATGGAGTGTGTTGTTCACTGTAATCAGAAGGTCAGTGATTTGATCCTTGGTTTCTCCTGTTCATATCCAAGAGAATTCTTACACAAAATATCCCTAAATTGTTCCTGATGCATCAACCAAAATTTGAATGTGTATGACAATTCAAAAAAGCACTTAAAGCCATACTAAAATAATGACTTGGTCAATTTGGTGTAGCAAACATGTTTTGAGTATTTAGTTCAGAGTACCAAAGAACTAATATCAGTCAGTTTGTTTTTTAGATAAAGAAATCAAAAACGTCACCAGAAATGAATGGAATGAACACTAAAATGCTCTGTGTCCAGTATACATGTGAACAGACCATTCTTTTTTTAAAGTTACGGAAATATAATAAATTTACACTTTGACAGTATCTAAGTCTGATGTCACAGTCACATTATTTGCCTGACAAAGAAAACAAAAGATATGTATGAGTCACCTGCAGCTGAGTACTGACTAAACAGAGTATTCCTTAAAGAAACTCCCACAGAAAAGCATGTAAACTGAACTGAATGTATGCAGTACTTTCAGACACCATACACAAGTGTTCACAAACAGACATACATAATCAAAAAATCCCGTATAGAGAAGAATATATTTTTTCTTTTGCTGGAAAGGTGGGAGATAAGCTTCTGAAATCTTCCCGTCAGACGTGGCTGCCCTGATCTGTTGTTTTAACAGAATTAGGAGGATCTGAGGTGGATTATTGTTGGGGCTGAACCAACACTGTGTAGGACTGCTGGGCTGTACTTAGATGTTCCATGCACTTTATACTGTTGTCAGAGTGATGTGACAGGCTATGAAAGGCTTTTCTGTGCACACAGGCTGAGATGTGGGGAGGAGGAATGCAGCTTGCTATTGAACTCTGCTGGAGACACAATGATTAAGGAAAAGACATATTACTATTCGCCCTATGAATCCAGGATTAAATAAATTCCAAACTGATTACATTTTGGCAAGAGAAACTTTTTCACCAAAAACTCATGTTCTGTCAATGCCAAGTTGAACTAACTCTGTCATGCAACTGTTGACTGATTGGTCACACAGAGTTTATTTGACAGGGTTGAAATGGAATTAAAACTTTATCCAACAACTTACCTCTTTTTCACACAGATACTTACATTCTGCTGGAACTAAAGGAAAACTCTCCACAAGGGAGTTGTGCTGCTCTTACAAACAGCAAATTGGGAGCCGGCTTTCGGCTCCCAACCGGCTCTTCAGGTTGTTTTGTTGCTTTAATTAATTTATTATTAACAATAATATAAAATTATGCACAAAAGGAATTACTAATGTAAAAAAAAAAAAGTGGTTTTATTTATATATGTTTATATAAATATATGCGGTGGCCCCTAGAGACAAAACACGTACAAACTCCAAAAAGCACATTCAAATTCCAAAGCATGTACAAACATGTGTACAAACACATTTCTAGCATTAACTTAACTTCCAAAACAGAGCTACCTAGATCACTTAAATTACACAATTGAAAGCATATGTGTATTGTTTGTTTATTTATACACAAGCACTCATATATATTCAAATAATTAAAAAGAAATCTTCATTTACCTGCCAACTTTTTGATCGTGGCTCAAAGAGTTGGCAGTTCGTCTTGTAACCGGAAGGTTGCCAGTTCGAGCCCCGGCTCGGACAGTCGCGGTCGTTGTGTCCTTGGGCAAGACACTTCACCTACTGCCTACTGGTGATGGCCAGAGGGGCCGATGGCACGATATGGCAGCCTCGCTTCTGTCAGTCTGCCCCAGGGCAGCTGTGGCTACAACTGTAGCTTGCCTCCACCAGTGTGTGAATGCGAGAGTGAATGAATAGTGGCATTGTAAAGCGCTTTGAGGGCCCCGAAAAGTGCTATATAAATGCAATCCATTATTATTATTATTATTATTATTATTACTACCACACACCAAATCTGGTCGTTGGTACTGGCTGGCTTGTGTAGCCACTAGGTAACAAAAGCTCAACACTGCGCCTAGCATTCTGGTCTTTTGTACATGTTTTAAGTTTTTATGTGCTTCTGATTTTTTACGTGTTTTGGAGTTTGTATGTGCTATGGACTTTTTACGTGTTTTGGAGATTTTACGTGTTTTGGAGTTTGAAGCACGTACAGACCCAGAAGCACATACAAACCCTGAAGCACGTACTTTTACAAATTTAAAGTGAAACAACACAAAACACTGCAAACCACAACACAATACAATATAAATTAAAATATGAAAACAAAAAGAACATTCATATTCTCTGTCATATGGGCCTGCATGAATAAACTTTCTGAATCCTTTATCATCTGCAACTGAAAATAGTTGTGGATGATTACTATACCTTTCTAATGTGACGTTGTTGGCCCTGGCTCTCTTTCTCTGTTTCTCCCTCCCACTCTGTTCCTGTGCTACTGCGAGTGTAACTACCGCTCCTCCCCCCTCTTCCCAGCGCAAAGCACGAGGCTCACATGCGGAGTGAAGCAGAAAAAATGTGCGAGAGAGAGGGTGAGAGAAAGAAAAAAACAAACAAACCCACGGCTCGCGATAAGGAGCTGGCTCGCATCGTTCACGTCAAAGATCCGGCTCTAAGAGCCATTTTATTCGCAACTGACACATCACTACTAGTGAGCCTTGAACCCCGGCTAGCTATCGAGCTGGTGGGTAACAGACGCGTTTGGAAATATGTGGTGTCTTGATAAACTGAGCAGATATTTGAAGTTTACACAGCTACATTCTCGCCTGAAAACATGTCAAACGTTTATTTTGTGACCCAGAAAGAATAATAAGAGTAATATTAAAACTAACTAGCTGCCCGCCATTGTTGGAAACTGAGCAGGGCCACGCCATGAATTCTGGGATAGGTTGGGCCACGAAGTATACACCCGACCCATCCTTCAAATCTGGGGAAACAAAGGGTGCATTTGTCGGAGTCTTCGAATACAAATGCGGGCACAGGAGGATGCGGTTCCTGAATTTGGACACAGCTACAATACTGGACACTGCTTCTTCTTCTTCGGTGTTTAATGACAGCTGGCATCCTTGTACATGCAGTGCTGCCATCTTCTGTTTCAGTCTGTTTTTACATTTTTAAATCCTACTACTTATTCCTGCGTCTTTTGGGATCTTACAAAGCTTCAAACGACATGTCGACTATTAAATTAGTCGTCGACGATTTTGATAGTCGACGTAACCGTGACTAGTTGACTAATCGTGGCAGCCCTACTGTAGTTGGTATTGGTATGGCGAGTAGCCTTCAGTAATAGTAATAAATCACACAGCAATAGTACATTCATGTGGTTGTAAAAAAGCATGAAAATACAGTATATTAAGTAATCCAATGTATTCAGAATACCTTACTCTCATTGAGTAACGGAACGGAACACATTACAAAATACGTTTTGGGGCATGTATTGTGTAATGGAATACATTTTAAAAGTAACCTTCCCAAAACTGGTATTGTGTATATGTTGCAGAAATAAATGAACTCTGGCCTGAGCAAGACGCTAACTTCGGTGTCCTCTCTATTAATCCACAGTTTGTTCAAACTTGGCTACGCAGTGCTCTCTAGCCTGTGTGCCACTTGCTGCCGGTCCAGATTCCCGTAGGTCTGGTGCCGGTAACATCAGCAACAGCCCTCAAGCCATATGAAGCATTTTTGGTCCTCCCATTAATAGATGGCTGTATGGCTGTATTCATCCTTGATTAACTGCTGGCATCAGTCAAACTGATCCTATTTGAAAAGACTCATGTTCATGTAGGTACTCTGTGGCCTCATTTACAACTGTTATGTGTGAATGCACTACAGTCATGGCCAAAAGTTTTGGCAGTGGCAAAAAGTTTGTTTTTCATGTATTTTGCTGCTTCTTTTTCCATTTCCATTTTAATCGTTTTTACATGCTTCTGTGACATAGTGAAAACAATCACAATGATTTCGTATGTTTAAAGAAAATTGTTTTAGTTTTGTCACAGCCAGAGAAATGGCAGTGATGTACTGCCTACACAAAAGTTGGGAACTTTTAAATCAGACTTAAGGGGAAAATGTGTGCACCTAGAGAGAAGACATCCCATCTGATTGCTGTAAATATATAAATGCTCCACTGACAATAATGCGTAATGCTGCATGACAGGTTTGCATGCATAGCCAGAGAAACTAATTGGAAAAGTCACTAATCAGGTTAAATTCTACATTAGGGGTTTTGCATTGACCATTCATATGAGTGTGTTAAGGGTAGGGTATGAGGATGATCAACATTTTCAGTTAGACTGGGAATGGGGGCTGTTTCCTGCAAATGTATCCAGTAATGGTAAACTTAGAAGTTCCTGTTTTTTAATGTGAGCAAATTCCTTATAACACCGCATAAGTTAATATACATATTATATATAACAGGGCTCTAGACTAACTTTTTGACATGGGCGCACCGGTACGCCTAACTTTAAAAATTAGGGGTACCGGCACAAAAGTTAGGCACACTCAAATTTTTCAACTGCATCGCTTATCACTGCAGTTTTACATGTGCACTTTCTTTGGGGGGGAAGTCCATACAGACAATATTCATTTCTAAATTATTAAGTAACAAACTTGTTTTTTTTTTGGTTTTTTTTGTTTTTTTGCCTGTCCCGTTTGGCTCTTTTGCCATCAGAATTGTTGTCTAAAGGCAAAGAAAGATGCCCAACGGATTTACTTTACCAAATTGACCATCCCAGCCTTGCCGTAATGGTCCATTTGATTCATCTTTTATTGTTTATTTTATTTTCACTTACTGAATACGGGACAGACTTGACTGGGGGAAAGAAGGGGAGAAAGAAAGAGGGAAAGAGAAACAGCTGAGAAGAGGGACGGGGGAGAAGGGCAAAAGACAAAAACCAACAGAATGAGCAGAAAAAAAAATGCATATATCAATCACCTGGATCACCTGCTGAGAAAGAAAAAAGAAAACAAACAGAAGAGAACAAGAGTAATAGAATAAACAACATCACAATGATATATGGGAATATGACAGTAAATACTAAATATTAAACATTATTGTGCAGCACGTAAGATCAACAGAACACAGTGTGCTTTGAGGTAGGAGCCAAAAAGGGTGTAGTTTGTGGGTGTGATCACCTGTGTGTACACCTGTGAGCATGGACGCGCTTGTTTTTTTTGTTTTTTTTTAAAGGTTCCTTCATGTAATGATCTGCTAGAGGGTGTGGGGGGGCCACAGCCCCGTCCTCCAGGGCATGAAGCAGGTATGGAGGAGATCAAAACTCCAGCCATCCAGAGGCCCCCAGAACACAAGAGACCAAGGAAGACCAACAGAGGGGCAGCTGCGCCACTATCCCAGAAAGAGCTGAGGAGAGTCCCAGATGAGGGGTCACTCAGCAGCCGCGGAGCAGAAGCCAGGGGGAGTTGCAGTGACGCGCCCGTGAGCTCCGCCGGCAGCCAGCCGTGCCTGAATGACCGAGCCCCAGGCCGAGAGGCCGGGGGCACCCCACCTCCGAAGTGGCCCGAGCGAGCCCCAGGCTCCAGGCCCCGATAAGCGGCCGCCAAGGAGTGAGCCGGTGTGTACCTGGACGCCCATCCCCGGACACAAAGAACCACCAACGCACCGATGTCTGAGGGAGTCCGCCACTGGCAGGGGAAGTGGTGGTAGGGGGAGATAGGCCTCCAAACCTTGGAGGGCCTAAGATGTCCCCAGAGAGGTGGCGCCTGACACCCAACCTGACATATAGACACAGAAATACAGGCACACACATATACAAACATCCATTCCCACCCTCATGCTCTCATATGCACTTACTCCACACTCAACCAACGTGGAGATAAGTAACAAACTTGTGCTTAAAGTGCTTTGTCAATATTGTAGAAAATGTTAAACTTAATCATCATCTCGGCATCCTCTGACGACCTGTTTGCTGCTGTCTGTTGCTGAAAGGCATTGGGGAGAGGTGACACTTGGGCAGTGCATTTATTGCAGCATATAATGTGTTTTCTGGATATACTGTGCTTTTTCAGCATTCAAAGATTGATGGCACTGTGTCAGAGCACTGGCTATGAATTTCAGACGGTTCAGGGCTTAACTTAACAAAAAAGTTATCAATCGTTCTTTTCTCATTACCCACAGCTACATCCACTTCTGTCAGGCGTAGGCTGCTCACTAGGGTTGGGTATCATCACTGATTTCTATAATCCATTCGATTGCGGTTCTCAAAGTCCTGATTCGATTCAATTTAGCCTCAGACAGTCAGAAATATTATAATTCTGATCATTTATCGGTACTGAGACTGAGACTTCATCAGAATTGTGAACATCACAGCAGATGCCTTTGTGTGAAAGTAACTGAGAATAAAACACAGAAAAACATGAAGGAGATTTTCCTGGTCTGGCTTTTTATAGCAGATAACCTTAAAAATATTCTGCAATATTCTGCAATTTTGCATAATTTCAAGAAGTTTAAATTTCTTCAGTATTGAACAGCAAAAATTAGGCTTTCTTGTCCCGAGGTCATTTAAGTGAAAAAAGAAAAAGACAGCGCTATAAACAACGGTAGACTGGTGGGTAATAAGCGAATGAATAATGCAGAAAACAGATTTGAGACAGGACACTGTTCTTGAAGTACACACAGAGAGCTGTGTATGAAGTGTAATTTTTATCGTGGTGGAAGCAAAACCGCAATAGTCAGAGGGAATTCATGACGACATTGATCAAATGTGAAGCGCAGTTTGCTGCTTCTTTTGCTGCTGGCTCTGCGAATTTTGGTTGGAGAGAGACAAAACCTGCAGCTCAGTGTGTCCGTGTCCGGGCTGTCGGGTGAGAAAGCCGAGAAAGACAAAGCTGATTCTGATGCGTCGGGTCCGCTCTGTGTTTACGTCTTTGTGTGGAATCCGTTAATGAATTGATATCGCCTTATTCAAACTACTCACCTCTCTCTTCCACCTGCACTTTCAACTGCAATCAGAGAAGTCCCGCCCCTGACTATCTCTGATTGGTTTAGTCCACGATAGGGGCATAATGTGTGTCTGTTGTTGACCACACGGAGAGTTGCAGAGATTTTTTTTTTTTTTGTTACCCGAACAGTTGGTCGCACAGGTGCGACCAAATATTTTTTTTTTAGTCGCACCACTGAAAAATTTGGTCGCACTCTAGAGCCCTGTATAATACTATAGAATTTATTTGCACTTGTAAATTGTTGGTTCAGTGTTGTTGTTTGGTACTATGTCTTTGTCTAGTGATGATATAAAATGTCTTAATTTGGTAAGTTCCAGTGCAAGTTTACCCATAGTTAATAGTGGTTGTAGTTTGTTAATATGCGACAAAATAAGGCTTGTAAATTAGAATTTTATGTTTCATTAAATTCACAATTATATGCATTTGGAAAGGCAGGCTATCTAAAAGAGACAATGCGATTGCACTAGTATTTAGTCTAGTTCTTCTCTCTATTCAATTACCAAGCATCATTTGAAGCCGATACTCAGTGCTGTGTAGCAGATGACACTTTGAAAGTAACCTTCCCAACCCTCATTGTGACTGTTGTCTTAAATAGAAGAACCCAGGTAATGTGAGTCTTTAATTTGCAGTGTTACTTTACTTCTAGTCATGTCTAGTGGTGAGATTATTTCAAAGAGTGGAATATAACCTCAATAAAGAGCATTTGGATAATGTAATGATCAATAATTGGAGAATTTATGGAGGGTGAATGAGTGAAAAGTAGTTTTCCCTGAAAGAAAATCAGGCAAATTATGTCTGTGAGAGGAAACGAGGATGGAATAATTCACACAGACAGACCCTTAATGTCAGTCCCTTTATGTGATTTCCTTTCTTCTCCACTTATTTATGTAAAATCAAGTGAGAGCAAAGTGACTCAAAGGAGCTGGTGAGGATAAGAGCGAGAGGGAAGGGATAATAGTGGGAATAGACAAAGTGTGTTTTAAAATTCTAGTCATTTTTGTTGTCATCGCATAGCAATGTGTCACTGTCAAATGCTTTATCTGTCAGCTGCACTCTTGCCCGTGGACAGCCCTGGGCCCTGTGGGAGACTTCACAGTGGCTTTTTCCCCCCTCTTTCCATCCACATCTGCCTGTGGCAGGTGTGGAGTGGTATGGCGTCATCACAACTCTATTACTCTGTCTCTGGCTACACTCACAAACACATACAAATATACATACATACATACATACATATTAGTGCTGAAAAAATACTAGAATTTTGCTAGGCACACTTCTTTAATGGTACTGGTCACAACAGAAGCCACAATATTAGTCAGATAATTCAATGAAAATATTTCACTTTCCTTCCCTTTCCTAAATTACGGAGCCTCACAATGGACATTGGGGGAAAAAAGAAGTACTTTGGAGCAATCCTGGAAAGGTTTGCCAGACCCTGAGAAAGATTTTTTCCCCTGCATTTATCATACTTCCATCTGAAACCTGTGAAGCTGTCCAGGGTACTGCAGCTGGTTGTCACTGAATTCAACCAAAACCACCATGTCAGAGTACGCCTTCCATGAGTGTGTCCCCTTACACCAAGAACGCTCTTCTGATGTCTGTCACTTATGTAAAAACCATTTGCACTGCAAAACATTGTTTCAATGTCTTTATACTTCAGGCCAAGCTCAAAATAAAAATCTATGAATCTCTCCCGCAGGTGAGCTATGGTTGTTTCGAGGGTTGTACTAGGACAAAAAATGGCCTTGGGCTTGACGTTTTTGGTCCAGATGACCCACTATGATTGATCAAATAAATAAACAACATGTCGGTTAATTTGACACATTTTCTGGATTTATTTTTTGTTTCTTTTTCTCTTTTAGCTTTTCAGCATCACCTTTTTATCACTTCTTCCACATTAAACAGTGTTCCCTTGCAGGGCTCCTTATTAAATTATTAAATACATATTTGAAAGTAAAAAAATCATAAAAAGTTGTTATGAAGAGAAATACTATCCACAAAAGCTTATCTTTAATAATGTTTAGTTTGTTTTAACTAAAAGGGTGCTTTTGTTTCTTTCTAGTTAGTGTTTTGTTTTTTTGTTTTTTGTTTTTTGTTATGTACCTGAGGTGGTTGGGGGGGGGGGGGGGGGGTTGAAGCTCATCTAGTAATTGGAAGGTTTGAGGTTCAATTCCTGGCTGCTCCAGTCTGCATGCAAAAGTATCTTTGGGCAATATATTGTTCCCCCAGTTGTTCTCTGATTAAGTCATTAGAGTCTCATGGTTAGACTGCATTAAGGGTTAGAAAAAAAAGAGCTTGTGTAAAATGATGCAAGTTTTAAAGAGTGATCAAGTAGAATAGAAATGTGCAATATAAGAACTAGTCCATTTACCTTGCCTTACCCTTGTGTTTCTGTCTTGCTCTGGTCAGTAGCAATGTGTTGGTCGCGAACGAAACGGATCTTCGACGTGAACGACGCGAGCCGGCTCCTTATTGGGAGCCATGTTTTTTTTTTTTCCTTTCTCTCACCCTCTCTCTCGCACATTTTTTTACTTCACTCCGCACGTGAGCCTTGTGCTTGCGCTGAGCAGAGGGGGGAGGGAAAGAGAGAGAAAGAGAGCCAGGGACAACAACAAGAGACAACATCGTCACATTAGAAAGGTATAGTAATCTACAACTGTTTTTAGTTGAAGATGATAAAGGATTCAGAAAGTTTATTCATGCAGTGAATCCTATGTATGCAATTCCAAGCAGGAAAACATTCCCCAGGGCTCACAAAATCGCTAGCCCGACGTCCTGGGGCTAGCGATTTTTCCAGTCGGGCTACCAAAATCTATCTCTGCCCTGCCCGTCGGGCTATCGTAGGAAGGAAAAATATATGTCAATGCTTTTGCATTCTTTCGGAAATGTAGCTGGATAATTATGTCATTGGTATCGGTGAGCCACTGTCAATATATTTTTTGCTTTCACTTTGCAATCGCGCGAACTGTGTATAGAGAGCGACAGCACTGATTGGTGAGTGACGATAATTGTGAAATTGTGAAGACAAGTGAAATCTCCCGCAGCAAGCTTAAACATGTGAGAGGTTGATCGCGCAGAGGATCGCTGAGCGTTATGTGAGTCCGTGTGTAAAAGCAGCAGGATATATATTTTAGTTCTGCTGAGCCAAATAAGACAGGTCAGGGTGAAGAAGGGACAGCCAAAGAAAAGCTTACCACAAAACGGAAAAGTTATGACAAATCAGACTATAAGGGAAAAAGAAAGTGCAGCTTTATGGTTTCATGGACAAAAGAATTTCTGTGGCTGCAATATGACGAGCTATATAACCAGGGGTGCACATAAGTGGTCAGCAGGTGCGCATTCGCTGTCAAAATAAAAAACGCGCACAAGATAAGAAGATGCAACGCGTGTTTGCGTACATAGGATTATTGGAGGAGGACAGACATTTGTTTAGAACTGTTAAAGATGTCGAAGAAGCAAGCTCCTCTAAGCAATTACTTTGGTTTTCCTCCACCTCCAAAGAAATGTCAGAAGGAGTCCGAACCACAAAAGAAGCGCGTATTTTGGGAAAAATGGTTGCAGGAGGTAAGCTGGCTTCAAACAAATGATGAACGCATCGAGATGTGGTGCAGAATGTGCAATGAAAATCCCACTCTAGCGGACAAAAACAGTGCCTTTTATATGGACGCAAACAAGCGTTGCAACTTCTTATCTTGTAGGCGTTTTTTATTTTGACAGCGAATGCGCACATGCGGACCACTTATGTGCACCCGTGTAAATAACATAATGTTCTGCCAGGTGTGTTGTTGGTTTTCCCTCGATTTCTGAGTCGACAAGCGCCTTTGTTACTGGGACCAGTAATTTTAAGAAAGGCCCCCATTAGAACCCATGAGAAATGCAAGAAATGCATTATTGCACAGTCTGCAACAAACACCAATTGCAAATAACATACTAAAAATAAACCTGAAAAATCTGTTTAGAACAGCGTACTATGTTGCAAAGAGTGAACTACCACTGGCAAAATTTAGCAGTCTTTGCAAACTTCAAAAAGCAAATGGCCTAGATCTTGGTTCCACTTGCCTCTTACCCGTGACTTCAGTGGAAATTTCAAATTCAGGATCTGACAGACTGATTCATGTTCTACACAGTTCTTACAAGTTCATAGAAATGTCTGTTCAAGTAGAACCAAGTATTTGAGTTGATGATTGTAATTTTTATACAATGTTGTAATTTGTGTTTCAACAATTTTTTGATTAATGTTTTGTTTCCTTTACAATATTATACTTTAATGTATAATATTGTAAAGGAAACAAAACAGGAAACAAAACATCAATCAAAAAATTGCTCTCTTTTTTATTCGGGCTACTTAAATTTATTTTGGGCAACCAAATACTGAAGAGTCCCTGCCCGAAGGGCTACCAGGGATTGTGAAACTTTGCGAGCCCTGCTCCCAAAAAATCATCCCAGGCTATATGACAGAGAATGTGCACCTTCTTTTTGTTTTGCATATTTTAATTTATATTGTATTGTGTTGTGGTTTGCAGTGTTTTGTGTTGTTTCACTTTAAATTTGTTTAAAAGGAAAAAGCTGAAAATTTAAATAGTTAAAAGTTGAAATGTAAATTGTTGGTTTGCAGGGTTTTATAGTTTATTTATTACATTTTATGTGGAGTGAATAAATAAAAGTATATTTACAGTGGCCCCTTGAGACAAAACACGTACAAACTCCGAAGCACAACAGAAGTGCTCCAGGATGCTAGGGGCAGTGTTGAGCTTTTGTTACCTAGTGGCTACAGAAGCCAGGAGGTACCAACGACAGGATTTGGTGTGTAGTAGTCAGAGATGGGCAGTAATGCGTTACTTGTAACACGTTACTGTAATCCGATTACTTTTTTCAAGTAACGAGTAAAGTAAGGGATTACTATTGCAAAAACGGTAATTAGATTACCATTACTTTCCCGTAGGAACGCTCCGTTACTGCGTTACTAAAACCGTGTTTTTTTGCGAGATTGTCTCATGACAGTGACGTAAGCGAGTGCGCCATTCATGATAACAGCTGTGTGCAGATCAACAGTGGATCATATATCGAGTGCGGGAGAGAGTATGAGCATGCAGCGTTTAAAGCGTGGAAGTACTGACCTTACTTTAAGTTTGATTCCATAAAAAGTGACAAAAACATTAGCGTCCATTAGCGTTGTGCGTGGGAAGAAAACTTATTTTTACAGCGAAAAAAAACCCCTAAAACTTCCAAGCAAGCACCGAGTGCGCTATGACGTAATGGGAAATTCACAGAGAAACTCGCGGATTCTTCCACTGACCGCTGCAGCACACCTGCACCAGAGCACACCTCCGCCTACGCCACTCCTGCTATACAGGTGAAAATAGAGCAACAGGACCGCTAGTCTTTGACTTTATTTATTTTCTGTTGTGTTTTACTTGCATCTATTTGAAAGAGTGTAAACACACAAAAAAAAATATTTTATGTGCTGGAATGTGCAGAAAATAGGTTTAAATATTAAACAAATTTCTTCCAGTCAGAGAATGTTGCATATAATTAAATGTTTACTTGATGCATAAAGTTAAAAGATTAAAACTAATAAAACAAGTTTGAAAAAGGGACTTTTCCATTGGATTACATTTTGTATGATGGATTATATGTAGAAAAAGTAGAATTGGGCTGAAAGATCTATCGCTTTATCACCTATTCAGGTTGTAAATCGTGTTTTTAAAAAGTAACTAAGTAATTAATTACTTTTGAAAATAAGTAATCAGTAAAGTAACGGGATTACTTTTTTGGGGAAGTAATCAGTAATTAGTTACTGATTACTTTTTTCAAGTAACTTGACCAACACTGGTAGTAGTAACAGGTAAATGAGGATTTTTTTTTAAAATTATTTGAATATATATATGAGTGTTTGTGTATAAATACACCAACAATAGACATATACTTTCAATTGTGTAATTTAAGTGATCTAGGTAGCTCTGTTTTGGAAGTTCAGTTAACGCTGGCAATGTGTTTTGGAGTTTGTACGTGCTTTGTCTCTAGGGGCCACCGTATATATTTATATATATAAACATATATAAATAAAACCACCCTTTTTTTTTACATTAGTAATTTCTTTTGTGCATATTTTTATATTGTTGTTGATAATAAATTAACTAAAGCGACAAGTGAGCCGAGCCAAAAGAGCTGGTTCTCTAAAAAGAGCCGGAATTCCCATCACTAATTCCTGTCATAGGGTCAAGAAGAAGGATACACTATGGACAGGTCACCAGTCTGTCACTTGGCCAACACACAGAAAACAGATAATCCTTCATGCTCACATTCATATCTCCCGACCTCCTTGGACCTTCTTGCTTTGACTTGATACTGTTAACCAGCGTACTATCTTACTGCCCCTAACATACTTTATTTTTACCTTTTGGAAATAGTTTCATCCTTTTGGGTAAAATAAAAATAATTTCAAATATTTCTCTTGTGTTGTGAATGTCTCATGAGCTCAGTCACTCTCGTAGCTGAAAAGTGGCTGTAAAAAGGATCATAAACAATTGTGAATTATTGAGACAGATGTGCATTATCCAGTTTTGTAAGCCATCCTCAGCAGAAATATGGACAGCAATTTTAATATTAACGTAAATAGGTCTCTTGTAATTTTGCTCCCTGAAAATGTGCCCACTGACGGTGTTTCGGAATTTTGTGTAAAAAAGCAGCACCAAAGTTACTGAAACTTCCTCACCGCTACTGATACTACCCACCTCTAAGCACAGTACTTCATTCCCCACCCATTCAAGAATCACATTAAGGTAGAGGAAGGCTGTTTTATTGCTTTTAGCTTTTCAATTAGGGTTGGATAATTTGTGTCCACCTCTTTTAGATTAGATTTTAAATGAGAAACATTGTGTGCCATTAATTATCACGATTCACATTTGTGGATAAAACTATTTGATGTCTTGCTGAAAAAGGAAAACAAAGTGGAAAAGAATGTCGAGAGATGGAAAGCTGATCAACAGCATAGTGGAGCGCTAGGTGGTGGACAGGCTAAGTGATTAGCACAGTAACGGCGAGAAGAGCTATGACAGTGACATGCCTTCAGAGAGTACACTGCTGGGCCCAGCAGTGCGTCTGTCAGACTATCTGACACCCCGACGTTTTCCATGCCGAGCTCAGATGTGGTTGCACATGTGTTTGGATGTGACCTGAGGGGATGTTGGTGAACTACAGACGACATTTGTTCCTTTATCCAGCACTCAGCACCCCTTCTTCCCATCCAGATGAGAAGCAAACACTGCACTCCCACTCAGTTCTAAAAGTGGGTCAGTCTATGCAGCTTCTGCTGCTGCTGCAGTTTGCAGCAGGATGTGCTTCTGCAGCAAAATGCACCTGAGATAATGCAGACAGGTATACAAGCAGACTCTCTACTCGTTATACATATTTATAATGTGTGTTTTTGGATCAAAATCTAGAAAGGACTTAACTGGAAATGAGTAGAGGAAAAAGCGAATGAAACTTTATGAGTTAACTTCTGTTATCACTTTCTCCAAACCATCACATGTCTTTTAGACTCCATTCCTACAAGACTGTTTGAGTCATACCGTTAATTTATGCTTCAATATTAAATATGATGAATGCAGCTTCAGAACTCACCACAGTACAGAAACAACATTGGAAAAAGTCACAAATAAGGTTTTTAAGGCCTCTAACAGTGGACAAATCTCTGTACTTGTCTTGCTAGACCTCTGTGCAGCATTAAATTCTGTTGACTATATTATTTTTAAACCATTTTTACCAATCCTGCAGTTTAACCAATTAGTTAAACTTCAGAAATGTCTTAAAGACATTTCTTGCTTCTAAATTTAGAAACATGGTGCCTAACCAGATACTTGTGTTCCAGTAACACTGTGAGCCAATCTGGGTGAGCACCTCCTATTACCAGTAGTGATGTGCGGATCGATACTGAAATATCGATTCCTCCGATACCAGTCATTTATGTTCTGGAATCGATTCTCACATTAAAATATCGATATTTTAGTAATTTAGGGTAAATTTGTAGTTTATCATTAACAGGAACACAGTGGAAAGAAACTATGTCATTCGGATTGTCTACATTGGAAGGAACTACTTCCTCTTCCACCTTTCATAGTCATGTGCAAAATACGGCTGTATAAATGTGTCGCAGCCCCTTGGCATGCGCACTCACAACAATGGCTGAGCGTAATTGGAGTCATGTGCTGACGTAGTTTACATCCACAAACAGCCGAGACGTGGTTTGCAATACATGTGGCAAGAAAGTGAGGTGTTGTGGCAACACCACTAACCTTGTCAAACATCTCAGAGTAAATCATATCACAGAAAATGACAAGCGTATGTTGAGGTGAACTGAAGAGGAGGAGTGGACAGGGACAGTGTCATGGTCCTGGGTCGTGCGACCCAGTGTTTTGTGTTTAGTCTATTCTGATGTTTATTGTTTGTTTAGGTTCATTAAGTTATTCCAGCTCATTTGTAATTATATTACCCTTGTATTAAGCCTCCCTTGCCCTTCATGTGTTTATGTCTGTGTGTCTTGTGTTGTCAAGTTCATGCTGTCGCTTCTGTCATCTTCCCCTGTACTCCGTCTCCCTGGTTCGTGCGTCTACCTGTCATGAGTCATGTCTGCATGGTTATGTTTAGTTCATGTCATGTCTAATCTCCATGTTTCCTGTTTTACTTTGAAAGTCTGTATTCAATGTCAGTGTATTTAGTTTCACCTCTCCTGTCCTGTCGTTAGGTTCATGTGTGTCAGCTGTGCTCCCATGTGTGGCCACTTCCCCTGATCATCGCTCATGTGTATTTAGTCTCTGTGTTTCTTGTAGTCTGTGTCGCGTCGTCTGTGTTCTCACCTCCATGTTTTCACGGTCAGTCTTTTCAGTGATCATCTTAGTCTCTGAGTTTTCTTAGTTTGTCACAGTATTAGTTTTCCCAGTTTAGTTATAGTCTAGTCACGCTATCCCTGCTTTGTTTGTACACTTTGTCTTCAGCCATAATAAAGGCTCGCTTTCTGTTAAGTTCACTCCCGTCTACTCACTTGTGTACGCACCTGGGTCCATTACACACACCACCGCACGGCCTGTCTCTGCAGACCGTGACAGACAGGTGCTGCTAGGGCGAGACAGACGTCTCTCACGGAGTCCTTTAGTGCTGCAGGCAGGCAACATGCTCAAATAGCGCACAACTTCAGTTTTTTTATTTCTATATGATGAATTCTGCATTAAGTGATAAGAACAAGTAATCTGATGTCCTGTAATCATTATGATGCTACAATTTGAGATACAATAAAAGATACTTTGTACAAAAACTTATTTTATTTGTATTGTATCGGATCAGTATCATTGATACCACCATGAATTTTACTTGGTATCGGATCGGAAAGGAAATCAGTGGTATCGCACATCACTAATTATTGCTCTATTTGTGCTGCCATCATCACAGGGTTACTGTGGATTAATCACAATTAAAAATAATTCATTTTTAATCTATATCAATCACATTTTATTTAGCATGAGCAAACAGACTCGGAAAAAAGGGAAAATATACGCACTTAACATGCTTATTGAACATTATGGTAAGAACAAATCAGCTAAGTAAAGCAAAACAAAAGTCCATCATTACTTTAAGAACTGAAGGTCAGTCAGTCCAGAAAATTGCTAAAACTTTGAAGTGCTTTGAAGTACAGGTGCAAAAACCATCAAGCGCCACGACAAAATTGCTCACATGAGGACCGCCCCAGGAAAGGAAGACCAAGACTTACCTCTGCTGCTGAGGATAAATTCATCCAAGTCACAAGCCTTAGAAATTACAAGTTAACAGCAGCTCAGATTAGATGGCTTAATCTGCGTTAACACAGATATGTACAAGGTGGGCCATTTATATGGATACACCGTAATAAAATGGGAATGGTTGGTGATATTAAAGTCCTGTTTGTGGCACATTAGTATATGTGAGGGGGCACTGATAGCAACACCGCAGGAGAAATGCCAGCACAGGCATCCCGTATCCGTAGTTTCAGGTGCTGCACATCTCGTATCTTCACACCATAGACAATTGCCTTCAGATGACCCCAAAGATAAATGTCTAAGGGGGTCAGATCGGGAGACCTTGGGGGCCATTCAACTGGCCCACGACGACCAATCCACTTTCCAGGAAACTGTTCATCTAGGAATGCTCGGACCTGGCACCCATAATGTGGTGGTGCACCATCTTGCTGGAAAAACTCAGGGAACGTGCCAGCTTCAGTGCATAAAGAGGGAAACACATCATCATGTAGCAATTTCAAATATCCAGTGGCCTTGAGGTTTCCATTGATGAAGAATGGACCCACTATCATTGTACCCCATATAGGGCTTTGGAGCGAGATGTCACGGGGGTGGGCATGAAAAGGATTTTGGCCCGATCCGCCATTTTGGGGGTCTAAACAAAGCGCAAGCGAAAAAGGAGCGAAGGCACACACAACAGCCATGGTTCGTATTTGCTGTGTGGTCTGCTGCAATGTTCGATCGCAGCAAGAAAATAAGCTTGAAAAAGGTTTGTCTTTTCATTCTTTCCCAACCTGGAAGCAACATGAGGCAGCTCGTGTATCGATGTTACCAAACGAAGGCGTCTAGCCTGGATAGCAGCTGTGAGATGAGCTGATATCCAGTTCTCTTCCATCTCCTAATATCTGTTGGTGCTCCAGACATTTTCATTCCGGTAAGTTCTAAATATGTTCATATCACTCTTTATAGCCTGTTAGTCTTATTTTCGATGCGCTCTGAGCTCATAGCAAATTAGAACAAACATCCTACTGAGTGATTTTGCAGAACTACCTTCTATTTATAGAGTTGCTAATTATTTAGCATTATTGCAGCAAACCAGCCTATGAAATGGATGAAACATCATGACTGGGTTCCAGCACTACACAAGGGACCTGCTTCAAACATACCACCATGCCAATCAGATTACCGTAATTGTCGGGCTATAAGCTACTTTTTGCACAAGCTTTGAACCCTGCGGCTTTTAGTCAGGTGCGGCTTTTCTATGGATTGTCCATGATTTTTGTCATATCGTAAGACGATTTGTTTTATTTGTTCCGCTGTTGTACGGCACTACGTTGCCTGGCGGAAGGGCATGTGATCAGACAAACAGTATCGGGGTTCAAGAGTGGTATGTTGGTCACATGTCCATCCGCCAGGCAACATAGTGCCGTACAAGTAGCACGAAAAACAAACTTCAAAGTAGCACTACGCGTTCAGCAGGAGGCGTGGATGATGAGCGGCGATAAACTTGCGAAAAGCAAGTTATGCTCAACTCCACCGGTGGAATCTGACAGCGTGGAAAAGTGTGAAAACATCCATGATCACCAATGGATTTTGAAGGGCTGGACTGCTGCATGATGGAGAGGAGGACACCACCTTCAGAGGGTGTACGACTCTGACACTGACAACCAGGATTTGTTTGGTTTTGAAAGTGACAACGAAGGAAAGAAGCTGAGAGTGAATGACGAAGCCACCCTGAGCCTGTTCGTATCCGACACTGGAGAAGAGGTCTTTGGTGGTTTTAGTGTGGAGGAAGAAGAGAAAGATGGTGGTGAATGACTGACTTTTCTTCTTGTTAAAGCCGTGTCACTGCACCTGAGCCTAAAAGGTAGTCCGAATCTATTTTTCTGGTGTGCTGTAGGTTATTGTTATGTACTATATTTGTTACTCATTTATGAAGCACAGTACATGTTTTGTACTTGTAATTACCGGTACTTGTACATATACCTAAAAAGTTATGCAAATATGTACCCATAACTTGTTTTTCAAAATATTAATAAAAGGGGTGTGTCTCCAAACAGCCATCTCTTTCCTGACAATTCGCTTTGTGCATATTCTCTTACATATGATAAGTCAACATTGAAACACCTGCGGCTTTTAGTCAGGTGCGGCTAATGTATGTACAAAACAGGATTTTCCCCTGATTTTAGCTTGTGCGGCTAATATTCAGGTGCGCTTTGTAGTCCGGGAAATACGGTACTTCTTCCATGTGAGGGTGAAGAGGTGACCCTTCAGGATAAGATGGTGAAGGTTTGCTGCGTTTGGTGAACAGTGTGATAATAAAACCAGGGAAAAATGAAACCTGTTCCTGTTAAATATTCTTAAGTCTTTTGCTGTATAAATAGCGGTATTTTTTTTTCCAAAAGATACAGTAAATAAAGTAATGTTAGTAGTGGGTGATATCATGTAAACACTGTCATGATTTTATGTAAACATTTTGTCTTTTATAAACTATAAATGACATGGATTCTACACTGTAACTGATGTGATGTTCTATAAAGTGGTTTTAATAAAAAAAAAAAAGAGGCAAAAATTAGTTTGTTTCTTTATTCAACTTTTGAACAGTGGTACTCAGTCAGTACATATTCAGTAAATGCAAATTATTTATACGGCAGTGCACTACAGGCATAAATCTAGACCCCTAGATAAAACATGATGGCATTATAGCAGTGACAACTCCTCCACTGTAGCAGGTGGGATTTTTCTTTTTTGAGGACGGCTCCTTTTACCTTTCAATACGGATGGTCTGTTTATGTTTTGATCGAGAGCCTTTTTTTTGGGCAGCTGAAGAGGAGACGTCTATCTTATGGCCAACCTCTGGCTGTATCTTGGTCACATTACCCAGCAAAACCCAGTATGCAGGTTCATCTGTAACAGTCCTTGTGCCACAGATCAACACTGTTGCTTCTACATTAAACAGAAGAGCAGTGACGTGGGTGCAGGTCTCCGCAACTCCGGCCTTACAGGTGCAGTGGGCGGCTTCAACCTTCCCTGTGATGCTCACAGTGACCCATGGCTGCAATGCTGTTTCATTCAGTCTTTAAGAGTGCAGGACCTGAAACACACACAAAGTTCCTTTAAAGACAAGAACTATGAGCCAAGGCCGACATAAATGTGTTTTATCTACTTTATCATAAATGTAACAAAGTGTTTAGAAAGTTAGCACATACATGTAATTTTTCATTTCTTTATGTGTCCATCGCTGCATGTTATAGTGTAAATCTGCCTGTTCTCTGTCAGAAACCTGCCTGCAGAAAATGAACCTAAAGTATGTAATGCAAGGATGTCATCACTTTAGAGATGGAGAAAGCATAAAGTGACAATTATGAATCACTTAATATGATAAGGAGATTCTGCAGGTCATTGATCAATGTATAAAACTAAAATAAAATGTATTTTTAGTGACGCAAGATACAAATATGGAAGCAAGATGTATAATTAGAATTATTTATAATAAATATGAATAAATCATTGCAATTTCTTTAACCATAAAGAATAACTAAATCCTTCAGGACAATGTCACATCAATGCACTGAACTCACTATGTTATCCACCTAACAGCCTCCACATGTTCTCATTGTAATTTCCCCTCATGAATGAATTTATGCTGCACTAATGTGAATGTTTGCAGGGAAATCAAACGCATTTCACACGCAGTACTCGAGCTGACTTACCTTTGTTTGAATGACGACTTGTACGGCGCAGATTCCACAGATAAGGTACGAAAATATGTCAGGCTACGTCAATAGCGGTTGGTCTTCAGGGTTTCTACTCCACTGCCGTATTTCATACGGGTTTCATACATTTTATTACGGTGTATCCATATAAATGGCCCACCCTGTATATCTCAGCAATCTCCCTGAACAGGGACCAGTATCGATCACAGTGTCAGACATCCAAGAAAGGGTCTCCAGTATGAGGAGTTGGACAGCCCCCAGCCCCGACATGGTTCACGCCTACTGGCTGAAGAAGCTGACTGCACTTCATCAGCGTCTGGCAGCACAAACGAATCAGCTGCTAGTAGATGAGAGACACCCAGAATTAGGAATGGGGATCATACAGATTCAGTATTTGTACAGGGAGTGCAGAATTATTAGGCAAGTTGTATTTTTGAGGAATAATTTTATAATAATAATTTTATTATTGAACAACAACCATGTTCTCAAGCTTGTGTGTCTTGTTCAGTGGTGGTCGTCTTTCAGCCTTTCTTACCTTGGCCATGTCTCTGAGTATTGCACACCTTGTGCTTTTGGGCACTCCAGTGATGTTGCAGCTCTGAAATATGGCCAAACTGGTGGCAAGTGGCATCTTGGCAGCTGCACGCTTGACTTTTCTCAGTTCATGGGCAGTTATTTTGCGCCTTGGTTTTTCCACACGCTTCTTGCGACCCTGTTGACTATTTTGAATGAAACGCTTGATTGTTCGATGATCACGCTTCAGAAGCTTTGCAATTTTGAGACTGCTGCATCCCTCTGCAAGATATCTCACTATTTTTGACTTTTCTGAGCCTGTCAAGTCCTTCTTTTGACCCATTTTGCCAAAGGAAAGGATGTTGCCTAATAATTATGCACACCTGATATAGGGTGTTGATGTCATTAGACCACACCCCTTCTCATTACAGAGATGCACATCACCTAATATGCTTAATTGGTAGTAGGCTTTCGAGCCTATACAGTAAGACAACATGCATGAAGAGGATGATGTGGACAAAATACTCATTTGCCTAATAATTCTGCACTCCCTGTATAGTGGTGTGATATGACATCCTGATCCAAATCCACCATGTGAGCAAGCTCATGCAGTCTCCCAACATGCAATGTGGATGTAGCGGTCAGTCTCCTCAAAAAGACAGAGAGAGGTCTCCACAACTACAGTGCAACAGGCTTTGCATCTGCACAAATATCAGCCAAGTATATGTATGAGGACATGAACGTAGAGGCTGTTCTGAAACAGAAAAGACTGAGATCTACAAAACGGCACTTCTCTTTATGTATCATTTGATGAGCCATTGAGTGATGCCCCAAAGAAGCTGGACGTTACCTTTTTTAATGTTGTTGTTGATACTGCAGTGTTTTCCATCCAAGAGAGATTCACCACGTTGGAAAATGTGGGAGTACTGACACATATCTCTTAAATGATAACCTCACTGAACAGTGCAAGGCCCTCAGTGCTACTTTGCTTTTTCAGGACCAATCCGACTGGGATGCCAGAGAGTTTGCACAGGAGAATTTGCCTGACTTGCCATCAAAATCTATGACCCCTCTGGAACTGCTGAGCTTTGTGTGTGACAGTGAACTCTCAGAAATATAGCCACATTTGTGGACTGCTCTGAGAATTTCAGTCACTCTACCTGCAACTGTGGCTTCAGCAGAGAGGAGCTTTTCAAAGCTGAAACTTGTGAAGAGATATCTGAGGTCCACTATGTCTCAAGAAACGCCTCAGTGGCCTTGCCATCATCAGCATCAATCATGCAATTGCTGGCCAGATTTCATATGATGACATTATTGATGACTTTGGATCAACGGAGGCAAGAAAAGTCCTGCTTCTGACTTAGCAGCTGGATAGTATAGTGGTAAGACTACACATCTTTAGAGCTGGAGTTGTAAGTTCAATTCTCTCCTGGTATCCAGTGAGGGTCCTGGCTAGACCCCCTCATACTAAAAACCAAGCCCAAGCATTTCATTATATATAAGTTGTACAATCATGTTAATTCTGCAATTTAGGAATGCCTTATTTTAATTGTATATTCCTTTTATACTTATTTAATATAATAATTGTTATATGTATGTCTTATTTTGACTTCTATTACTTGTTTTATATTTGAAGTTCTATTTTTTCCAAATTATATGTAAGTTACTATGTTGTTCCTTTGTACACAGACGAGATTAATGCTGACAGCACTAATACATCGGTCATCCGACACCGAAACATTGTGCAAGAACGAATTTTCTTTTCACCGAAGCACTTCCAGCTTAAAATATAACATTGATGCGAAGCATACGTTAGTTGGGGATGCTGCTAGCACTTTGGCTAACGCGTCACCCAGCTTGCTACAAACCACTCACGGAGCATCGGGGGCTCAGTAAGTCTAACTCGGACATATTGACTGACACAATTGCCAAGTGGATTACAACAAACTGCAGACCTATTAATATCGTTGAGAACACGCGGTTTACATAGCTTTGGTTCCGTGCTTCAAGGACTTGAAGTGCCTCCCCATAAGTGACAGAGAGAGAGTGGATAAATGTTTACAGAGTTTTTGTTAACATGAATGTACAAAATGTTCAATAAACATGTTAAGTGCGTATATTTTCCTTTTTTCTTGAGTCTGTTTGCTCATGCAAAATGAAATGTGATTGATATAGAATAAAAATGAATGATATTTAATTGTGATTAATCCACAGTAAACCTGTGATGAATCTGATTAAACATTTTAATTGTTTGACAGCACTAATATATTATTGTATACTTATCTATTAGTATATAGATTTTTTAAAAAGTTGTATTTCACAGGAGAAAACCTGTGTTAAAAGTTTGAAGAAAACTAATCAAATTCTCTTTGAATTTAAGCATACATTCTTTGTGTTTATTAATTACAGATTAATTATAGAAAATTGTGAGATGAATTAGTTAATTTTTTTAATCTATTGACAGCACTAATATATATATAACAGTTGATGGAGAGATGTGTCTGCTACTGTCTGGTATTTATCTGGGCTCTAATCTGAAGTGCTTTTAACTTGTAATTTCTGAGGCTGGTGACTTGGATGAATTTATCCTCAGCAGCAGAGGTGACTCTTGTATGGGCAGAAATCTGTGCCATCAGAAACTGAAATTGAATAAGTTAAATTTGAATTTGAATTGCTTAGATTGAATCTGAATTGTAGCTTGAATAAATGCTTTTGAAAACTGAATTTGAATTAGTCTAATTTGAAATTGAATTTATGGTTTGAAAATGATCATCACTAAATTGAAATTGAATTTTATATTTTGAAAATGAATTTGTTTGCTTTGAAACTGCATTTTATCCTTTAAAAATTCAGCTCTCGAATAATTTCAGTTTCACTTCTCACCATTCAGTTTCAGTTCTACAATTCAATTTCAGTTCCAAAATTCAGTTTTTTGGAACTTACATCCGGTTCCAGTTCTTGCGTAATCGCGCGCAGAGTAATCGAACTTCGTTTTACTAGCGGACCGCAAGTGGCAATCTACGACATCTTGAGCTGGAGCTGGAGCTGGAGTAATTCTCCTGAAGACATTCGTGATGTCAAATGACCAGTTGAGAAACGCTCAGGTTGGTAATAAATGTATTACATGTATAAGAACAAGCGTCATGTTAACAAATAATACCCGTACAGTAACGTTTATGCGTGTTGTAGCTGTTAGCTAAAAACGCTAATTTAGCGTAGATTGCCCTGGGTTCAGCGTTGACAAACAAATATGAAAGACAGCTTTCAATAGAATCCCAAAGTTGTCATCTTGTAGCCCTCCGGAGTCCTCCACACTTGCAGAGGCCCCTACAGTAGGAAAACGTGCAAAAGAATGTCAAAACCATTGCCATTTGGGTTTACTTATGTCTCACACAGCATCCCAAGTCTTTAGCTTACTTAAAACCCTTAGCTACAGTGTATATTTAGTCCAACACTCATCAGTGTCTGGATCATTACTGATCACTTCGGTGTGATATGATATATAACTTTTCTGTTACATAGTGTATGATTAAATACACAGTACTCTTAACATACTCCTCAATTCTTGTGTTTGACAGGCAGACAGTTCAGAAATTGTCAGGTCAGCAAGACACCTGCTAAATTTACTAACTTCTACCACTGTTCGGCCCAGTGTTCAGACTCACCAAGAGCCTCCCAGGTTTTGTGAAGCTAGACACAAACAACACATGCACAGATTACCAAATGACGTTTGAATCATTTGACATGTGTTTTATTGTTGTACTATATTAATTAGTTAGCATAAAATGATGTGATGCATCTTCTGAATATTGTGTCATTCTAGCAGACAGGAAACGAGTCAGGAGAGAGGGAGAGATGGCCGACCAAGTGTCCACACAGAAATGACTAGGTTCCTTGTTGTATTTGTTCCTTTGTCAGACTTGTTGTTCCTTATACTTACTCATTTAAGTTCTCAATACCCATAACTTGTTCAGATGTACAATTGTATTATTTTATATCAACTTATAACATGTCTTCACAGGTCTTTTCCTGCTCTTTATGGAAACAAAGCAAAGCGCCGGTGCTTTCGAGGGCCTGCCAACCAATTCACACCAGTTAAAGAGATACAACTTAATTTTTATCTCTTACCCAAGCTTGTTCAGTCTACTCCAAAAGGCAGTGAAGAATTTGTCCATCTGCAAGCTGGTTTGGGACGTAGGTCTACACTGATACCTGACAGCTACAGTCATGATGAGGTAAGGTCAGTGTTGGGGAGTAACGGAATACATGTACCGCCGTTACGTATTTAAAATACAAAATATGAGTAACTGTATTCCGTTACAGTTACCGTTTAAAAAGGTGGTATTCAGAATACAGTTACTTTGTTGAAATAAATGGATTACACTGCGGTACTTTCCTGTTTCATTTTGTCGCGGGTCAGGACTGTTTGGGTTTTGTTTGACAGCTATGTTCTTTTGTTCCAGGCGGCAGGGTTACGGTTGCCATGGTTACAGGGCGACGCTCTCTCTCTCTCTGCGACTGTATGTTTCCTGGGTGAGAGAGCGCTTTTTCGTTGTTGTTGTTGTTGTTGTTGTGCTAAGCTAACAGGCAGAATGCTACAAGCATAGCTCTAAAGAATGTAGCATCATGGGCAGTGTAGTCCGTGTTGCAGGGAGAATGGACTGCCATACCCGTTATGGGTCTGTGAGCGCGAAGAGGGAGAAAAAGGGGAGTGGAAAGGTACGAGTTGTCATCGAGGAAAAACGGGAGCTGGAAGCATGTAAATATAATAATAACCACTGCAGCCAAGAAGAGTGCCTGACGAGCCCAGTTGTAAGTAAGCTATTAAGACTCGACTGTACACCGTGTTTGTGTTTTCCTCCGAAACAATAAGTTCCGTTGGAGCAGCCTTTCAACGCCTCTCTCTGTCTCTCGCAAGAAAAGTTGACCCACACAACAAAGTAAAGCTATTTTTCGGCTACGAGCCGACAGGGACCCCGCTGTATTAGTCAGAGGTCCCTTTACTACAGTTCGGAGTCGTGGACCTTCAGTAATAGTAATAAATCACACAGCAATAGTACATTCACGTTGTTGTAAAAAACATGATAATATATTAAGTAATCCAAAGTATTCAGAATACGTTACTGTCATTGAGTAACGTAACGGAATACGTTACAGAATACATTTTGGGGCATGTATTCTGTATTCTGTAATGGAATACATTTTAAAAGTAACCTTCCCAACACTAGGGTAAGGTATTGCTCCACATTGACAGGAAAATATATTTGTTGTAAGTTAACGATCAAAAAGTGTTTGTCTTTATTCAGAGTCAATTAATTTGGTGGCCGATGGTTTATTTCAAAGGTATGTTCAAGACTCAAAGATCTGTATCCAAAACTGGAAAGTGTTTCTGGGGGCTGGCTGATTTACAAAGGAGCAGGTAGAAAAAACCTCTTAATGGCCATTCCAACTTTTGAATTGATAGTTATAGAAGAATTTTGATGATATCATGACCATGAATGCACTGCAATGTGTACTGCCACATTTTGAATAGTACTGAGTCACTCACTTTTCTCGACAGGTGGATGGGGTTCTCGGAAACTAAATATGGTGCCTCCTGAGGACAGTGGATATACTGGGTCACTGCTAAAAAATGCAAGTGCTGGGGGAAAGACCGTCCTTTACATTGCTCCAATCCAGGAAGAGCTAGACACTCAGCCGCTGCCTTCTGACTCTAGCTCCTTCTCCAATATGCCAAAAGCGATGTGCCACTCGTGTCAAACCAGCTACCCACTTCAACTCTTAGCACTGCATGTTGAAACATGTCAGCCTTCAGATACTAATGCACAGGAGGTGTGTACAGTCCCGTTGCATGGATGAGTCTGGGAGATCACATTACACGTAGCTTTGTCCTATAAAACTACGTAATGACTGAAACGTGTTTTGAAAATGTTTTTATCAGTCAGGAGCTTCATGTTCAATGTTGTGGATGTCACTACACTTGCTTGTGTTTCTGTAGGTAATTTATTAAGTTTGTACTTGCTATTCTCCTTTATCAGACTTGTAATGAAGACATAGAGGACGCACCACATCCCATACCACATACAGAAGACGATCAACTTAACTCACATCTAAAGGTGAAGTTTTGTACCCCTTTAACCTTTATCTATTTGACTGCATGACAAAGACAGGAACATAAATATGATGCCTTACATTGAATGGGGAGAAAGTTGAGTTTGATTAAAGTGTCCTACAATAGCCAAGTTGAAGAGGTTCATTATTAGAGGTTGGATTTATTCCTTATATTTAAAGTGGGTAGCCCATGTAAGCTGTATTTGTAATGAAAGTTGACAGATAAGCAACAATCAGATGTATGGAATCACATCACAATTCCATTCTTTTAAAGTTGCTGGTTTTTTCCCCCTTTCTTTGCTTGTCTTGACAGGATGTGGAGGAAGATGTCATTATTTTGTCCTCAACTGCAAAGGTAATGTTGAGTGCAACGTGTTTAATGTCTGTCTTTGAGGCATTATTGATTCTATCGTTGATATTGTTTCCTGTTACAGATTGTGTGCCCTGTCTGCGGTGAGACATTTCCTCAGAATGAGGTGGAGGCACATGTAAGCGAGTGTTGTGAGAGGTAATGCGGTCTTTTAATATGGCTTCCAACGTATGTTTGAGAATTTCCCTACAATCCTTTTGCTTTCCACCTATTAATTTATATTTTGATAGACAGCATTTTATGCTTTGTTAGTGATTGTGCCATGTTTGTTATACTTTGGTTTTGATCCTTATAAAAATTTTTTTTTTTTGCATTAGGTTTTGTCATTGTTGCCATAACACTTTTAATTGTTTAAGTCTTACAGAAGTTATTACAACACAGTTGAAGAAGCTCTCTTTTAAGTTTTTAAGTTTTAAAGGTATTGTTTTATTTGTTGCTTTTGTACAGTACATGTTTGAGGTCAAGTGATGTGGTTTTTACTCTGGCATTTTTTCATTACAGCAATGCAAACCTACCTTCACAACAAAGGATGGGCATTTCTAGGTTTGTACACATCAGTAGTCTTTCTTCAACGCTCTGTACAGTGGTTTTCAAACAATTTCTGCCAAGTACCCTTTGTGTAAAGGAATCCAGCTACCTAAAGGCTTAGCCTGTCCACTGCATTTTCTTCTTCTGTTAGGTCAAAGTCACATACTGCTAGTGGTGACACAATTCAGTTTGAAAACCTAAAAGACATTAACGAATACACATGAATACACACAACATGGTTTCCAGTATCATGTTTGTAATTGCGAGTTTTTCTCCATTAGCCTGGATGAAATCCTGCAGGCCATAAGTACTGCTGTGAATACAGAGGAAGAATTCCATATCACTGTCTCAAGATCCAATATGGTGGAGCGGGGACTTGCACAGTGGAAGAAGCAAAAAAAGGCATTGCCTACAAATCAGCTGAGGGTCACATTCATCGGAGAGGCAGGAATTGATACAGGGGCATTACGGAAAGAATTCCTCACAGGTACTCGTATTTAAAATGTGATCTAAATTGATAGGAGTGAAAATGGCTACTTAACCGGAATAACTATTTGTGTTAAAAGAAATGGTTGCAGGCTTGGAGCAACGGCTATTTGAGGGTGACCAGACTGGGAAGGCTCCTAAATATTCATTGCTGGATCTCGATCTAGGAAACTTCCGGTAGGCCTTTCTCACATGCATTGGGGTCCGCAGTTGTGTGTACACACACACGCATTGGAAATTACCTGATTGATGTTATTTATCTCTTCTCCTCTCACAGTAGTGCTGGTGAAATTTGGGCAGTTAGTCTGGCGCAAGGTGGGCCACCACCCTGCTGCCTCAAAGATTGGTGTTACCAGTACTTGTTTAGTGGAGAGCTGCAGATTGAGAACATTAGAAAAGAGGATGTCTGTGATGTTCATTATACTTCTGTTATCTCCCAGGTATGAAGTCTTAAAGGTTTCACTGCTCTACAGTGTTTTGAATTACATGTTTAGCACAGATTGTACCATCTCTTATGTTATTTGCAAATTATAAGACTCTGGAATTGGTCATGTTATTGTGTATGTTTGTGTCCTTTAAGGTTGATTCGGCCACAGAAGATAAAATGACAGAACTCAATGATGAAATTTTGAGTTGTGGCTATCATGGACCTGTTAATGTCGAAAAGAAAGAAGAAATTGTTCGGTAAAACTGTTTTACTGTTTCCCCCCAAAAAAAAGTTTTTTTATTTTTTTTTTCATTTAGCAGCATGCTACTTTTTCTTCCTTTCTGCATTTCAGTGCTGTTGTTCTTCACGCCACACTTCGGTTGGTGCCTCTTCCCTCCCAGCTACGTGATGGTCTAAAACTTCATGGTCGTACTGATCTGCTGAGCCAGTACCCAAACATCTGCCAATCACTGTTTGTCCCTGGGGTGGAAGTTAAGGTGAGTAAATGTTGACTTTAGAAGGGAAACCACTTGTAATTGTGAATAGCAGTTCAAAGTGCTCTTTATCTTTACTTTACAGTATATACTTTAAGTCCTATAGTAGAAAATGTAATTAATGGTGGCACTGGAAAAAGAATATTCAAAATTGTCTTAAGTTGCTTAATATTCCTGAACTGTTTAGAGCAAACACAAGGCATCAGGAGCAATGAAAAAATCCCTTTTAACAAGGAGTATTTACATGTAACCTACAGAGTTATAAAGAGACTTGATCTATACAAAGTTATAAGATTAAATGAGAAGAACTAGAATAGAATAGAATAGAATTCAACTTTATTGTCATTGCACATGCACAGGTACAGGTCAACGAAATGTAGTTTGCATCCATCCAGAAGTGCTTTAGTGATATAGATATATTACAATATATATTAGCAATAATATAGATATGTGAGTATAATACAGAAATGGGTCTATTATGGAATGTTATAATGTACACGGTATGAAGTATGTTGTGAATATTCTATAACTATAAGTATGTACAGGCTGTAGTGAGTACAAGCTATGTACAGGATATGAACAGGATATAAATATGAAAAACTATACAGAATATGAAATAAATAACTTTACAGAATCTGAGATATACAGCTATACAGAAATGGGAACTATGCAAGTTGTAAACAGTTGTAGGATTAAAGATTATCGAATGTACAGAATGATTATTTACACAGAGCTATACAGTAGTGCAGTTAAGATAAGTGAGGGTGTAGATAGTTTCTACAGAGGCTATATAAAGTGCTAGTGGTTGTGAGTGGTGGTTCAGTCCATGTTATTATTGTGTGTTTGAGGGTACAGTTGTCCATTGTGGGTGTGTGTATGTTCAGTCCATGAGTTTAACGTGGGTCAGATGTCAGGAGGCAGAGTTCAGGAGTCTGACAGCTGTGGGGAAGAAGCTGTTCCGGTACCTGGTGGTCTTAGTCCGGAGGCTCCTGTAGCGCCTCCCAGAGGGCAGGAGGGTGAAGAGTCCATGTGATGGGTGACTGGGGTCTTTGATGATTTTCCCAGCCCTTTTCAGACACCGCTTCCTGTAGATGTCTTTTATGGCAGGAAGTGGTGCTCCGGCGATGCGCTGGGCAGTTTTCACGACCCTCTGCAACGCCTTCCGGTCCGAGGCAGAGCAGTTCCCGTACCAGACTGTTATACAGTTGGTCAGGATGCTCTCGATGGTGCAGCGATAGAAGTTCACCAGGATGTCTGAGGACAGGTGGTTCTTCCTCAGAGTCCTCAAGAAGAAGAGGCGCTGGTGAGCCTTCTTGACCAGCTTGGAGCAGTTGGTCGTCCAGGTGAGATCCTCGGAGATGTGGACTCCCAGGAACTTGAAGCTGCTCACACGCTCCACAGCCGTCCCCTTAATGTGGATGGGTGGATGTGGGTCAGCATTCCTCCTGTAGTCCACGATGAGCTCCTTGGTCTTCTCGGTGTTAAGCAGCAGGTTGTTTGTGTCGCACCACTCAGCCAGACGATCCACCTCCTCCCTGTAGGCGGCCTCATCGTTGTCACTGATGAGGCCAAGCTAGCAGCATGAGACAGACGTTTAAGTCCCTGTCTTTATGTGTGACAAAAGAATACAATTACTTAGAATAAAGACAAAATAATAGGTCCTTGATCTCAATTACAATTAAGTCTTGATTCATATAAAGTCACAATTTTCTTTGTCTTTCTTACCAGGCTGATGCTGACTTCGTTTTTGCAACATGCCATCCTGAGTTCAGCGAGAAGGGCTCCAACAAAGAACGGGTGGAAATGAGGATTATGAACCATCTACAGGACTTCTTGCAAGAGCTGGAATCACGTAAGTGCACATGTAGTTTACTGTCAATGTATTTTGTCTTTCTGTGTTAAACTTGGAATCATAATTTTATGTAAGGAATGGCTAAACTTTTAGAGAACGGCCAGTCTTGGTTTTCATGGAGTTTGCCGCTTTAGTGTTTTTAGATCTTTTTGTCCGACGTTTCTGGAGTACACTTCAGAAAACGTTTTACAAAAAGATATAAAAAAACAAAAGCAGCAAAATGTGTGAAAACAATTCTTATTCTGTAAACCTTTGGCCACAGCTGTAGATTACACTATGAGTGCTTGTTCACTCTTTGTCAGTAATTAAATTTTTAAGTTGTGTTTGTGAAGTTACAGGTAAACAGTATCTAATATTTTATCTAAATGACTGCTTTGTCTTTTTTTTTAAAAAAAGGTGAAGAGCCTGAGACCAGTGACCTGAAAGGGACGGAGTTTTGGACCCAGATTACTGTGCGAGGCTCCTGACTACAGTAGCCGTAATGCTCCGACAATCCAGTCATCCTTTCCCCAAGTTCATTCTTACAGTGACTCACAGGACAAGGCCACATTCCTGTCCTGCCAGATGAGAAGATGAACTTCAAAGTCTCTGTGCAGTTCAACCACTCATGCCATATTCAGTATGGCGCTCATGAAGTTTGCTACCCAACCGTTACAGCATGTAGTAATACAGTCAAGCTACCTGTTCAGCATATGCAAACTTATGAAGAGTTCAAGCATGTGATGCCAAACGCGTTCCACTATGGTCAGGCATTTCTTCATATTTAGGAGCATGATCAGCCAGCCAGACATCTTGATTGTTCCATGAAATGTTAGTAAAACAAAGAAATCGACATGTGTTGCTTGATGTTTTTTTTTTATTATTTTTTTACAGTTTAAGCATTCTGTTTATTGCCATTGAAATTATTATAAAAAAAAGTTTTTGTCAATATAGTCCTTGCTGATCTCATTCCCTCCTCCATTTGACTGTGTCAGCTTGTGAGTATCGATTTGGGTTCATGAGTGTAACAGAAAGTAAGAAAATGAAAATTACCATTAAAACAAGGAGAGGTTCTTATTCTTCTTAGAAAAAGGGATTATTTAAAAGAAAAACTATCACTAGCAGTTTGTAAAATAACATGTTCTTATAATTTTACTCTCTGATGGGCCAAGCTGCAACTTTCATGGATAGTGATGTAGGTGAAGAGCATGTGAGAGTGTGGTCAGGTAAATGTCTCTTCCAAAACTACATGAAGGCACAAGAGGATCTATGGAAAGGCGTAGAGATTCAATATCTTCAGCATTCAGTGGACATTCCATTTCTGGCACCAAAACACCTGGGTTGTTATGATGGGATAGCCCTGCACTCTCCCAATGAATGCTCTCAATTTGGATTTCCTGAAATAAAGCAGCATATGTAAATGATTTTAAAAATCTACATATAGCACTCAATAAAACCAAAACATTGCCATTATTACTCAACTGCCAAATTTTCTTCATATCTCTGTGGCTCTCTGATGGGGTGCTGCAGCATCCCAAGTTCCCACAGCTGGTTTGGTGAAAGGCTATGCTCTGTCCTGATGGAATGATCATTCCAGCCAGCAGAAAACTTGGCCAAATCCCCCTTGAGTCTTGGGAGGAAGGTGTAATGGGCACAGAAGAGATGAAGACTATCTGAGATGTTAAGAAATCCATCTTCCTCCAAGCTGTGTAGTACATCATAATAAATGTGTGTCACCCCTGTCCAAACGTCCCTCCATAGGCGCTCAATTCTACATTTGAAAAAAAATACAGAAAAGGTCTGAAAGGTCAATCAAAAACTAACAAAGGACAGCCAAACAGCAATTCAGCTGGAGTCATTCATGATGAAATAACAATGTTATGCCATTTAGATCTTACAAGCATTACCTCTGGTTGTGCACGCTTTTTCCACTTATGAAGCTTCCACATCCTGTGCCTCTCACAATGAACATCATTTCAGCAATCTTGACATTTTCAACTCCTTGGTCATCTCTCACTCTGTACCATATAAGATTGTGAAAATAAGTATTGAAACAACAAAATACACAAAAAAATTATTCAAATACATGATTGACACACTTGCAAATTTATATACAGCACTGAAATCCTGATCATTTCATGGTTAAACATGGCAAACACAAATCATGAGACAAACTCCAGAATAAATTTAACAAAGAATTACTCACTTGTAAGGCCATCCAAATCTTCTCACTCCGTCCAGAAAAAAATCAAGTGCAGTGCTGGCTGTGTTGTTACATGCAGCATTAAGGTACATAATCTAAACCGGGGGGAAAATTGATTAACACCACCACATTAAAAATTCATACATATATACAAAATATTTATAGGAGGACATGTGACAAGAGTGTGCAAACTGTCATAATACACAATATGATCAAAATATGTGAGCTGTATAATTACATAAGCGGAGAGAGAAAAGATAACAAGATGTGAGAAAGTCTTTGTGGATTTAATAATATGTGCTGTATTTGGGTACGCAACTTACCTTCCTAGAGTAGCCATCTATGCCGCCAAATATCACTATGTTGTATCTGGTGAAAAAAAGACAAGCAAAGCATAAAGCATCTGATGGATAAAATTATTCAGAATTATGTTAGTCATTTAATTTTCTATGCCAAAACAAACCTAATTAATTTATGATTGGTGTCAATGTGCTGTAGGAAATGTGGGCCTTGAACAGAGTACTTTCGCCGAACCACACAGCCCAAAGTTGACATTCTTGTTAAGATGCCCTCTGTATCAACTCTGTGCATTGATGCCTTTAGTCTGTTCCACTGTACACGGTGGCCCGCAGCTTGAAGGCAACCCTTGACAATCTGATATCCAGCATGAGGTAGTCTGGATTTAATGTCTCTCACTTTGGCATCAAGAGCGTCATTAGATATGGTAGAGTAAAGACTCCTAACTGACATGTTGTACTCCTGCATTCTCCTGTACATGGTACGTCTTGAGACACCAAGAAGGTCTGCTACACATGTGGCAGGTAGACCAAGCTGAAGAAGACTTTGGAGGTGATTCTCTGTGACCTGAAGCCTAAAACGCCCATAAGGACCAATAATCTGTACCACAGAGTTGAAGGGGGGAGGGTTGTTTCGCTGGGGTAACAAGCTGCTCAGTTCTTCTATAGCTTCGCAGACATCAGCAGGAAGGTCAGCATTCTCCAGTGCATTCATGAAAGTCCTCTCTTGGGTCACAATGTACTCCAGAAAATCAAGGTCAAGAGGGTCATTGTTGAGGACATACTCCAGCCTTTGCCTAAATCTGGACAAGCACTCCTGCACGAATATATTCTGAAAAAGGAAATGCAATACAATGTCATTTAGTATTAAGATAACTGTTAATAATAAGTGTCACTTAAGGCCATTACAAACCATCAGCGTTGCCTTCACATTTTAAATCCACAAGAATTTAACAATAATAAGCACAGTTTCATGGATTTCAAGCACTTTAATTAATTAATAGTGCTTTTCAGGAAACCTGCAACTTCCTCACACCTGAAACTAGCCTGTAAATTTTCCTTCATCCTACTGTAGGGGCCTCTGCAAGTGTGGAGGACTCCGGAGGGCTACAAGATGACAACTTTGGGATTCTATTGAAAGGAGTCTTTCATATTTGTTTGTCAACGCTGAACCCAGGGCAATCTATGCTAAATTAGCGTTTTTAGCTAACAGCTACAACACGCATAAACGATACTGTACGGGTATTATTTGTTAACATGACGCTTGTTCTTATACATGTAATACATTTATTACCAACCTGAGAGTTTCTCAACTGGTCATTTGACATCACGAATGTCTTCAGAAGAATTACTCCAGCTCCAGCTCAAGATGTCGTAGATTGCCACTTGCGGTCCGCTAGTAAAACGAAGTTCGATTACTCTGCGCGCGATTACGCAAGAACCGGAACCGGATGTAAGTACCAAAAAACTGAATTTTGGAACTGAAATTGAATTGTAGAACTGAAACTGAATGGTGAGAAGTGAAACTGAAATTATTCGAGAGCTGAATTTTTAAAGGATAAAATGCAGTTTCAAAGCAAACAAATTCATTTTCAAAATATAAAATTCAATTTCAATTTAGTGATGATCATTTTCAAACCATAAATTCAATTTCAAATTAGACTAATTCAAATTCAGTTTTCAAAAGCATTTGTTCAAGTTACAATTCAGATTCAATCTAAGCAATTCAAATTCAAATTTAACTTATTCAATTTCAGTTTCTGATGGCACAGATTTCTGCCCATACTCTTGGTCTTCCTTTCCTGGGGTGGTCCTCATGTGAGCAGTTTTGTTGTGGCACTTGATGGT
Organism: Simochromis diagramma; assembly: GCF_900408965.1. Lineage (NCBI taxonomy): Eukaryota > Metazoa > Chordata > Actinopteri > Cichliformes > Cichlidae > Simochromis > Simochromis diagramma. The sequence continues at coordinate 1,966,669 of NW_024386757.1, read as the reverse complement.
TTTTGCATCTGCACTTCAGAGTTTTAGCAATTTTCTGGACTGACTGACCTTCAGTTCTTAAAGTAATGATGGACTGTCGTTTCTCTTTACTTAGCTGATTTGTTCTTACCATAATATGAATTCTAACGGTGTGTTCACACCGAACGCGATGGACGCAAACAAAACGCCCCAAACGCCCCAAATTTGACGCGTGCACATTCGCGTCTCAACGCGTGTCCAAGAAAAATCCACCGCGCCTCAAAATTGCATATTTTGACGCGCGTGAACCGTCAAAATATGATTGGAAGTTAGAACTGTGATATTATACTGTGCTAGCGTAAACGGAGTCCATTTATTGGAGAGCAAGAGCTTAAGGACGCCTCAAGGGGGGGGGGGGGGGGGGAGGGGGCCGCGGGCTGTATCTTGTGTCGGCTCCAGGTCCTTCAGACGGGGCGGTGAGCAGTTTGGTTGAGTTTCACCCGACTGTGCTCTCCTGCTAGGCTTCGCCTCCTTGGATGACGGCTGATTCCAGCGTCTAATGCGGACCAGTTGGCCCAGTTTTGAGTACTGCTTTCCTCTCGTCACGGGTCCCGCGCAGGGTCGGCCCTGCCTACACGCAGATTAAGAGTCGCTCAATCCCCCTTGCACAGCGCACTGTCCAAATGCTAGCCTGAGTGTTAGTGTAAAAGTTTTAATACGGTAGTCCTTTTGATACCTGTTGCTAAATAGCTAAACCATCCATTTATACACTGCATCAACATGGATTTGCTATGGCTAACAGTGATGCTGTTGTGTTGTGTTACTGATAGGCAAACTGTGGTACAGAGACGACTGTTATATAAATTCTAGTCATACGACGAAGCTCTCATCAAGTCCCGATTTAATTCGATTTATGCTGTTATCAGTGTTTGCAATGATAGCATGGCTGTGGTATCATATCAATGTATGCTCTCGGTGTTTGCTGATATCAAACTGTAGCATTAGGACCACTGAGTTAACCTTTGTAGTGATACTCACTCCTTTTTATTTAGACCTGGTTTGATTCTGGGATAGTTGAATATTTGTATATAATCCCTGCAGCTGTCAGACTCTATAGCAGGGGTCACCAGCCTTTATTAAAACAGAGTTAGATAAAACTGTGAACAGTTTGGTTCATCTTTAGTTACATGGTTCTATCTTGATAAGCTATGTCTTATCACAGATTAATTTTTCAAAAATATTAATGATTTAAGCAAGGAAAGGGCTACATGTCAACATACAACTCTTTATTTCTATTAATGTCTTACTTCATTCCTACCTGATTGACATGTTTAGGAATTGTGAGTGATTGGCTCACTGTAGTTGTAAAAGTTGCTACCAATCAAATTATGATATGTTAAAGTTAAAACAAAACACAACTGTTTTAGATATTATCTAATATACATTTTGTAATTATCCTTATAATTACAAAATGTTTTATGTAAGATTTAAGTTTCGTGATTTAAATCTGACATCACAAAAGTACTTTGGAATTTGAATAATGTATTTTGTAACTGCAGTACACATAATACTGATTTTGAACAATTTTGTCCAGGTTCCTTGCCACCGGGGACTCCTTCACGACCAAGCATTCAGTTACAGAGTCGGTGTGTCCACGGTGAGCCAGATCACCCCCCAGGCAGCGACGGCCATCTGGGACTGTCTAGTGGACAACTTCATGGCTGCGCCTTCACCTGGAGACTGGCGGTCCATCACAGAGGGATTCCAGGAGCGCTGGAACTTTCCTCTGTGCTGTGCAGCTCTGGATGGGAAGCACATCCAGACAAAGGCACCCCATATATCATATAGGAGACACACACATTGATATACACTAAATATTTATTTCATTTCTTTTTTGTGGTGCCCAAATTTATGCACCTGCTTGATTTTGTTTAAACAATTATTGCACACTTTCTGTAAATCCAGTAAACTTCTTTTCACTTCTCAAATATCACTGTGTGTCTCTCCTGTATGATATTTAACTGACATTTTTTATTGTAACAACCAAGGATTTATACAGGAAAATAATGGCTATTAACAAGGTTGCCCAAACTTTTGCATCCCACTGTATTAGTATATTTTGTCATTAGTATAATATGAAATAAATTCTACATGTGTCAAGTCGTGTGCCAACATTTGCTGTGTAGTAGAACTGAGACATTAGTCATTATAAAAATTTATTTGAAATAATATTAAAATTCTCAAACAGAAAAACATTAAACATAAATATATAAAATATAAGAATTTACAGAGAGACAGGAATAAAAAGGACCAGCTGCTCTCCAGAGCAGGAACAAGGCTGAGGCGGAAATGCTCCATTGGAGACTGGTGTGGCCTCTTCAGGGACACCAGGATGGCCAGCTCCACCGCCGATGGACCGTCCTGGGACCCGTCCCTCATCTGCCTCGGAGCCGTCCTCCCCTGTGGGCCTGTAAAACAGCACAAAACACAAAGAAATGAGAAGACTGCTACTAGATTTTAATTTCAACATTGAAAAAAAAAACAAAAACAGGATATAATCAGATTGGTTGTAGATATTTAGTAAAGGTGATCACAAGGCAATCCCACCGACTAAAAAGGTATTAGTGCTTGCTGTACATATCTGTGGGTGCAGCAGCAGGAGCTCAGGGACTGGGGATGCTCTGCTGCAGAATCAGTTGGTTCTATCAATACAGTATTAAATGTTAACAGGTTGAATATAATAATCATAGAGTAGACAGTGGTCCCTCATTTATTGCAGCAGGGGTTCTCAGAATAACTAGCCCCTGGTCATGCACTTTATACACTGTTTTCCCCACACTCATGAACATTGGTCACAGTTCTCACAATTGATTCTCAAAGTGCAAACCTTTGTAGATTGCAAAACGTAAAAGTATTATTATGCCGCGGTTTGTCTTCATCTGCCTGCCACTTTCGTGCGCCTTTTTCCCTCGCGGTGCAGGTGTCTATTTCCGAATGAGGGTCATAGTTATGGGTGTTTTTGTGCTGTTTTTTCTATTGAACGTGATGGTTATCAAAACCAAACGTGATAAATTTGGCAAGCGCAGGCGACACGACACGGAGCAGATTTGTCAATCAGGCTGCAGAATGCAATGCTGTACTGTGCAATAAAAAATCAGCGAAAAAGCGACGCAGTGACGGATGAACAGCGGGACCACTGTGTGCTGTTTATTAATAAACAATAAAATATATTCCTATATGACAACATGCATAAAAGCAGAACGGTATTTGTACGTCAGTGGGAAAATAGCGGTGGCTTGCTAGCTTATGTGCGGCTTCCCCGGGTCAGTAAAAACTTTCAAAAGAGAAATGAATGAACTTACCAGGTTGCCCGATCTCTTCACATATCTTCCTCCAAGCTCCGTCCTTTTTATTCCTGTCTCGGTACAGAAAGCAGCTGGTGTCGTACAGCTCCGAGTTGTTTGCTACCGCATTGATTAGCCTTCCCCTCCATTGAAGTATGAAAGGCTTTGGCTGGACCTGCCCCTTTGACCTAGGTAACAGCCACGTCACCAGGCTCCTGATTGGTTGTCGCGGCGCAATTTGACGCTGGAGTTCAGATTTTTCCAACTCGAGCAGTAGACGCGAAACGCGCGTATGCACAAAATGCAACACAAAAACTGACGCGCGTGGTTTTATTTGCGCGTCAAACGCGCCAGACACGCTACACCGACGCGTGTTTCACGCGTTTTCGCGACGCAAATCTGCTTCCGAATTTTCGCGGGACCCGCAATCGCGTGTCATCGCGCCTTTCCATTGACTTTACATGTAAACCTGACGCTCTATTCGCGTCCATCGCGTTCGGTGTGAACACACCGTAAGAGTTGTCAAATAGGGCTGCCAGCTGTATACCAACCTGACTTCTGCACAGCTGATGGTCCCAACTCCATTAAGGCAAGAAATTCCACAAATGAACCCTGACAAGGCAAACCTGAAGTGAAAACCATTTCAGGTGACTACAATTAGCAATTTGGATATTTGTGAGCTTGACTGACATATTGACTCATATTGGACATATTGTGGTTTTACAGCATGCTTCATAGTAAATAGGCATGTACATGTACAGCTAAAGTCAACAGCAGACTGTCCGTCCAACTCACTACAGATTTATGGCACCCAGAGTTCTTTGTCCCACATCCACTACTATAGCAAGGACTATGAATTTGAATTTGGAGGGGTAATGTGAGAAGTGAAACATGGGTCTAACTACTGTTTCTTGTAGGCAGAGTCAGGTGGGTTTTTTTTTATATTTATAAGCACAGGTGCAGGTAATTATCTCTTCTTTTTGATTGAACATCAAACTGTGTGTGGCAGTTCCTGCAGAGTGGTGTACTGAACCTTTTTTTTTTCTAAAGGCAGATTGTAACGATCAGTGTCGTAGCCCCCTCTTGAAAAGACATCCACCTAGAGAAAAATATTTTACTTTGGTCAATGTGGACTTTGATACTGAGGGTTGTTTTTAACCTGTAAGAGATTTATGCGTTAGAAGCTTGTAGTAGACCTTGTCAACTGTTCTTGTGATACCGAGCATCGGCCCATACTTTGGAGACAAGTAACTAAAAATCTGTCTGGTAAAGTCTGGTAAAGTGAGATATTCTAGGACAGATAACCAAGGAAGCATTTTCATTTAGTATATTTATGACTTGCTTTGGCAATGGAAGCGAGAAAGGTGTGGGGGTTGGATGAGGTGCTCTGGATTAGGGGTGCCACAAATGATTATTTTGATAGTTGACTAGTCACCGATTATTTTTGCGATTAGTCGACTAATCAGATCATGCATCCACTGGACGTAAAACGTACACCTTATTGCACTAGCATGCATCTGTACTTATATAAATATCATTAGCTTACAGCTTGAAGTGTTTAAGGTATGTGCTAACTAAAAATAAAGACAAGATGATAGTTTATTAAATTTTTAATAAAATTTGTAGATTGTCTCGCTGGAGTTTAATAAACACAGCCGTCCGCTCCTTGCTATCTAAAATATAACATACAGGACACTGGAGTAAATTCTCGACCATCTCAGACTTATGTTTAGTCAGTTTTCTGTGTGACGTTTATTCAGCTGTGTGAAAACAATAACTTTAATATCACCCAAACCGATTTACTCAGAAACAAATAAAACACCGAAAAAAGGCAAACAATAACATGTTTAAGTTATCTAAGTGACTTATATATCATGTTTAACCTGAGTAGCCAAAGACCGCGGAGGTCTGAAAACAATTTGCCAGGAGTTCGCTGTTCTTGCCGGCTCTAGTGAGCCTTGAACCCCCGGCTAGCTATTGAGCTGGTGGGTAACAGACGTCTCTGAAAACGTCGGAGCACTTTTGCACATATGTGATGTCTTGATAAATCGAGCAGATATTTGAAGTTTACACAGTTACATTCTTGCCTGAAAATATCTTGAAAGTTTATTTTGTGGACCAGAAAGAGTAATGTTGATGCGGCCCCTAAATTTGGACACAGCTACGATACCGGAGACCGCTTCTTCTTCTTTGGCATTTAACGGCAGTTGGCATCCTTGTACATGCATTGCTGCCATCTTTTTTTTTTAGTCCCTTATTACACTCTTAAATCCTACTACTTATTCCTCATCTTTCAGGATCTTACTAAGCTTCAAACAACGCGCCGTCTATTAAATTAGCCATTGCTGATTTTTATAGTCGACGTAATCGTGAATATTGGACTAATTGTGGCTGCCCTACTCTGGATAACTGTTTTTGTCATGTAACTGGATTACAATTTTTTAGGCCACTACCCTAAGACCTGACAAACTTCGGTATCCCACCTGAAGGCTAGGCTTCTGCTGGTCTAGCTTTTATGGTCACTAAGGCACGCAAACCCCCTGACCAATGGCAATCCCTCAGGGGGAAAACAGAAAAGCAAAAAAAATTAAACATACAAATAATAAAATGAAATATTGCTAATCACATTCTAACAATTAAAAACGGAACATTTACCTTGATTGGATAGCCTATACCGAATATATTCAAAACCAACAATAACACTTCTCACTATTGCAAATATTAACAAAACTAAAAAGAATAGGCCCAGTTATTTAAAAATGAGAATTTACAAAGTCTTGAAAAATAAAACTGAAAAATAGAAATAAACAATAAAAGAAAATATCCATCCAGATCTTTACAACCAACAATATAAAATCTATCTCAACTGGATGGAATATTCAAATAAATTTGCAAAATGAAGTAAGAATAAAATGCGACCTCTCAATATAACCAATACATACATAGCTAAAAAGGGTTGGTATAGTAATAAAAAGCAACAACAACCTGTTTATCGCGGTTTCATGGAAAATCAAATTAACAGAGAGACATTAAACGCACCTCATCACCTGTCGTAGCTAAACGGGAGAAAGTATGTTGGCTGGATAATGGTTGGCTGGATTCTTATGTATGCATAAGGAGCATATGGAGCATGAAGCTAATGTCATCCACACTTGACTTTTCTCATGACCCCTGGGTGAAGAAGCAAAGGGATATTTGTACAAACTGACCACAAGAGCACTTACAATGAACCAAACACTACTGATTATACCAGCAGCTTTAGACAGATCGGGCCAGTTGTATCTGAGAGACAGTTTTATGGCTCCCTTTGCTCCTATCAAGAGCTCAAGCAATTTAATCCTTGTTTTGTAGCTTTTGTAATTCAGCTTCCACTCAAACACCCCAAGATACTTGTAATTACTGACAATAATTGAGTTTGTGTCGATGCGAAACACAGCTTGGGCTGGACGGGACTGGGAGAAGAGTGCATTTGTTGTGCTTGTTTGGCAAGACGACAGTGATCCAAAGCTACAAAGACAACAAGAATAGTACCCATTTAAATGTTTGGTAAAGTGAAATTGAATGTGACACAATGAGAGGAAAGGGGAGTGGACCCCACAGCCTCCTCAGAGGCTGTTATAATTAACTCATGTGCGACAGATACAGAACTGCTACATAGCAGTTTTTATGACAGTGCTGCAAACATCACAGTGCCACATTTTCATCACTTAGTAATGTGTAACTTCTTTCTATTTGTTAGTTGTTGTTTTTTTACCTGCCTGCTTTTGATTAGAAAAGTTTACCACAGAACATTCCCTGATGGCAGACTGTGTACCCCAAGTGTTATTTGCATGCACTAGGGCAATATTTGTCAACCAGAAATATCTTATAGGACAATGATTGTATAATGCATCATTTTTAATTTCCTAAAGCAGCAGAAGCTTGAAGATTAAGTAGTATCTGATCAAATGATTGCTGGTTTAATTCCCTAGGATCACAATCTGGGTTGTGAAGGAGTTCTCCTTTATAAAAAGAAAATAAGCCTCCAACTGCTCCGGTGAAAACTATAAAATAGGGAAACTCTAAAGCAGTGGCTATGGCAGCCAGTTCCCTGGTGTAATTTGTACTACAAAGTGAGTATCTGAAGAAAATAAATCAGAAGTTTGTGCTCAGCAAACTTAGTTTTTGTACAAATAATAATAATAATATATCAGAGTACAGTTAAGTGCTATCTGTTGTTGTTTTATAGAATTATATTTACAGTATGTTTGAGAGGATCTGCTCTGCTGCAGTACAACAGCTCTTGGATGGTTGCCTAGGCTGCAAATACACAAGTACAGTGCAGTGAAGCCTGCAGCAGAAAGTTTTGGTTGACCACAGTATAAATCCTGAAGTCCTCTAGAGTCATTCAGCTATGCAAATGAGCAGTGGAGCACGACAGCCAACAACCAAATACACACAGGTATCGTAGGCAATGTCCATATTTTGGTTGTGGTTATTTATTTTAAGGCTTTGTCTCAGCTAGTTTCTTTTGCCATGTGACTGTGTGATACTGTGCTGCAAACAGCGCTCTTTGGAGTCACCGGTCAAAGTGTGCTCAAGCTTACCCATATGGAAAAGATATATATAAATCTTATAAAGTTTGTATCTGTCTTGTGTGAAACTTGTATGAAAAGCATACAAGAGGGAAAACAGATATAAGATCCCTACAAAACTTATATAAGGAAACTTGTATGTTTTGGATACTTACTGAAACAATAAATGAAAGTAATGAGAAAGTGGCCACTTTCATGAGTAAATCATGTAAGCCTTATATGATTTACTCATGAAAGTGGCCGCTTTCATGAGTAAATCATATAAGTTTTTACTATTTCTTTTCCATATGGGTAGATTTGATCCAAAAGGTGAAGATTAAATCTAAATTTGACTGTGAGATATACAGTCACTTCTTAAAACGCTCCCTACATTAATATTTTTGAATTGCTTTTATTTATAATTGCTTTCTTGCTTTTCTTAATATTCTGCTTTGGGTTAGGGTTAGGGTTACCTTACATCCTGCAGCAACTAGTAAAGTTAGTTTTCTTCCTCTGTTTCTTTGTCTTGATTGTGCTATAGGAATAAAAGTTATTACAACAGAGATAAATCTAATTCAAATGACGATTGAGAAAAATTCAGTTGAACAAATGTATAAATTCAACAAGCAGTAATACATTTAAACTCAAAAACACCAAATACCAAAATTACAATAAAACTTTGTGACATGCGTTGTAGAAAATCATTTCAAATTTTTTTTTTAAAAAAAAAGCATTCTGTCAATAAAACTGAATCTGATCATTTTTCTTGTTAATTACTGGCAGCATTTGAAATCCCTTTATGTGATCCTCAAGGGCCAAGAATTACATAGGGGCCTGATATTTATAGTTCTTAAGTACAAGTTATTAATCCTCATTATGTTGTACTGAGGCTCTAATCAACTGCTCTGAGATCTTAAAATTGGGGAGGCATGACATTTGTTTTCAGAGTTGTGAAACGTGGCCCAATTTTGTCCCGGGAGAGAATTCACCCAGAAGAGATTGGAAACACACTAATTCCAGTAGAGATGTCTCATCCATATAGCTGTAAAGTTCAGTTCAGTCTGCTGACATTCAGGTCATTCTGTTGCATCTTCAGCATCACTCAGCAGTTTTGTGGATAGGCACTCATGTTTTCAGTGAAGAACAAACAACTAGAACAATAAATAAATAAATAAAATTACAGTTGTGGGTACCTGAGTATTTGGAAAGTGAAGCAGATTTTTACATGGTCTCTATACACCACCACAGTTTAGTTTTAAGAACTCCAAATCTTGTTCATGTATGTATTTTATTGTCATATACTGACTATAAGACTGTAGTGGAGAATAAATAAAGAAAATAACATATATAGAGAAATGCTTGACATTTATTATTTATTATGTTAATATAGGTTACATTGACGTGCTGAACCAACGCTACTTTATTTCCATCCCATATGAAGAATGCAAAAAGAGGAGGTGCTCAAGAAACTACCTGGTACCAGACCCACCTGGCCTTTTTGATGGCCACGTCTGGCCCATGTACCTGAAACACAAGAACATCCTTAACCCTCTGGGGTCCAGGGTATAATTGGCCGTTTTTACCTACTTTTGATTTTACCTCTATATTTCACCTTTAACTATTTACTTTGCCTTGTTTGGCATCTTTTTTTCAGCACAACCTCACGTGTCTGAATTTACAGTTAGTTTTTCATTTTGAATAACTGTATTGGCACAATTGATATAAAATCAGACAAAAAATAAAATAAAATCCGAGTAGGAAAAAAGTGATATTTTTTATTGTAAAAACCACAAACATGTTTAACGAATGATTTTCAGAACTTAAAATGCAAATATAAATAGTAAACTTTAAAAACCTATGTACAATTTTTGAAACAACAAACTTATATGGAACTATTTGCCTAAAAATGCAGCCAATGCCTCAGGTGTTTTTCTCCATCTATTTACAAGATGACCAGGTGTCACAAAAAGACTTCACACAAATAATTTGTGCCATTCAAGAAAACAGTTCCTGTCCACCACAAGACACAGGGGCACACCACAGGCTTGACACTTCCAGGGTGTGTCACTCCTCCTGTTGTCCTCCTGGAGACAGCGCTTACATTTGAGTCTGCCTTTAGTGGCTTTCTGGACAGCATCTGTGTCTGTGAGAATGGGAACAGGAATGTGTTCAGCTCTCCTGCTGTGGCGAACACCTGTCTTATCCATGCCACAAAGCTCACACACCAGCTCCACCATGAAATCTTTGTGTGCCATGGGCTGAACCTGCTTGGCACTGCACATCTCATGATGCATGATAAATACATTTGTGGTTGCAATGTCCAAAAAATGCAGCAACATGGTCCTGTACCAGCGGGCAGTTTTTCTGTGAGTGGAATAATACTGAATGAGCTGGTCAGACAGGTCAACCCCGCCCATATTTTTGTTATATGCCATGATTGGAGTGGGACAGGGGATTTCTCTCGTAGCCCAGTGTCCATCTCTATCCTTCACCTTTCTTCTCACCGTCTCCCCTGAAAATGCAGGATGGATGGTGGAGCACACAGACACCTCCCGTGTGTCTATCCACTTCACAAAAACAAGTGGGCCCTCCCTGATCCATCTCACAGATCCCCTTGGACATTTTCTGTTCAGAGCATTTGCCCTGTCTTTGGGACACCCTTTTCTGTTTTCCCTGTAGGTGCCACATACACCAAATCTCATGCTTGTCAGGTCCAGGAACAGTCTGGGACTTGTATAAAAATTGTCCATGTAAATATGGTATCCAGTGCCAAGACAGGAAGGCTGAATAAGATTCATCACTACATCATAGGCCAGCCCATGCTCACTTGCAGATTGATTCTTGCCAGTGTATATGGTAAAGCTGATGGTGTAGCCACTTCTCGATTCAGCCAATATAAACATTTTCATCCCCCATTTAGTCGGTTTGTCTTTCATATATTGTGTCATCCCAGTTTTTGCTTTGGTTGCCACCATCCTTTCATTTACTGACAACTCCCTCCTTGGGTGGTAATAAGCCTGGCAGGTACTGAGGATCTCATCATACAGAGGCCTGATTCTAAAAAGCTTGTCATGGCCTGGTGTTCCCTTCTTTGCGTCATTTTTTAGATCCTCCTCAGGATCACTGAGGTGGATGTTCCATAATATGCTGCGGAACCTGTCTCTCATCCTCACTTTGGATGGAAGGGGCACAAACAAGATATGATTCTGCCTCCAGTAATCTCTGAAACTTGGAAGTGACACAAGTGACATGTAAATCAGGAGACCAAAAAACTGATAGAAATGTTCTGTCTCTACACCAGTCCATTTGTATTTTTTGCCTAAATGCTGATTTTTTTGTAGCATTTTTGTTTGTGTTTGCACAAATTGTACTGACTGTGTCAGTAACAAAAAACAATAAGAAAAGATATTTTGGGCTTTGGGGACAAAGTGTCTCTATCTGGACTCCTGGTGTTCTCCGTGGCTGAAACCTGCTAAATTCTACTTTAATGTCAGCATCCCCTTCTGACTTTCAGGGCTCAGAGCTGAGATGTGGCTCTGCTGCCTCAGGCAGTGGAGCTCTGTACCTGGTGGGCGTGTCACGCCTTCCCTGTCTCTCTGCAGACCTCCTACTAACACTCTGTGTATATGTCAGAGGCTGCTCTTCCTCTCCTTTCTCTTTACCTCTTCTAGAACAAAAAGTGGATCATCCACTTCATCGTCACACTCGTCACTCTCCAGCTCAGAGTCTGGCTCCACATCTTCTTCCAGCTCAAAAAAGAGTTTCAGTGCCTGATCCACATTTAGTAGCTGTCTCATTGTTTTGATATGTGACATGTCAAACAACAACAAATAAACAACTACAGAAGACACTAACTACACACTCCAAAACCGCTAAATATCCTAAATTTCTCAAATTTTCACAACTCAAAATCAATATCGCTGTCAATCGCTTGCCGCCTTAACTCCCACAATCTTCCTCTCAGCCTCAGCAACCAAATGTTGCGGGGTTTCCATGTCTTTTTTTGATTGGTTGATGTGGTTAATTTTTCCACCAATAGGAAAGGGGATGCTGTGATGTTGGGTGGGGTGTGGATGGGTGCGGATTCGCTTGCAATGCGAGCTCTGTCTTTGGAAAATCCGTTGTTTATCTGCTCGTCTTGCAGTAAATGTGACAACAGTGCTTGGGAAAAAGTATGCCGAATATAATTAATCGATAATTCATCTTTAATCGCTGACATCAATTTGAAGAGCCGGCGCGTCGGTCGACCCCAAAGGGTTAAACTTCTTTCAAAAGCTTGTGTGTTTCTCAAAGTAAATTTTTACTACTTATAGGTAAAATATTTTAAACTGTCATTACAGGATTTATTAGCAGAGATGGGCAGTAATGCATTACAACTAACGCGTTACTGTAATACGATTTCTTTTTTCAAGTAATGAGTAATCTAAGGGATTACTATTGCAAAAAAGTAATTAGATTACTGTTACTTTCCGATAAGCACGCTGCGTTTCTGCATTACTAAAACATCGTGATTTTGTTTCTGAGAGTGTCTCATGGCTACGACGTCTGAGCGTGTGATGACTGTGGCAGCAACAGGCGTGTGTAGATCAACAGTGGATAATATGGAGTGCGGGAGAGAGTACGACCATGCAGCATTTAACGATTGGAAGTACTGACATTACTTTAAGTTTTATTCCATAAAAAGTGACAAAAACATTAGCGTCCGCTGTACACGCTGCGTGAGAAGAGAAAAATTTAATTTCCAATCTGAGCAAGCACCTAGCATGCTACAACGGGAATGTGAAATTCAAAGAAAAACCTCCGGATCCCCCCACTGACATGACCACTGTGGCACTGGACAAACCACCACCGGCACCACTTCTACTAAATAGGTAACAATAGATTTAAGAGTGACAAGACTTGGTGCAGCTGAATCTTTGATTTTATTTATTTTTTGGTTTGTTTTACTTACATCTATTTGAAAGAGTGAGTATAAACACAAAACATTATTTTATATGCTGGAATATGCAGCAAATATGTTTAAATGTTAAACAATTTCTTCAAGTCAAAGACAGTTGCATATAATTAAATTTTTGCTTAATGCAATGTGCATAATGTTAAAAGATTAAAACTAATAAAACAATTTTTAAAAAGAGGCTTCCCATTTGATTCAACTTTATATGATGGATTATGCATAAAAAATAGAATTGGGCTGAAAGGTCTATTGATTTATTACATATTCAGGTTGTGTATCATGTTTTTAAAAGTAACAAAGTAATAAGTAGCTAATTACTTTTGAAAATAAGTAATCAGTAATGTAACAGGATTACTTTCTTGGAGAAGTAATCAGTAACTAATTACTTTTTTCAAGTAACTTGACCAACACTGCTTATTATTTTATGTCATATTCATGAGAATTTACCCACATACATTTCTACCGATAAAATGTCTGCTGACCATACATGTTTTGGACCAAATCCCTCCAAATCATGTATGTTTTTGTTATATGTAATAACTAAAGTGAAAGTGTGCAAAGACAGCAAGGCATGGAGATTAGGATGCTTCTGCCACTGTGATCTCCATGATCAGGCCAATGCAGTTTTTGAGAAAATGAAAACATCTAAGTTTTTATTATTATTAATTCTTATTATTATTATACAGTTTATACAGTTTGCTGGTTGCCTGCATACCATATCTTCATGTGATTGTGAAAATCTGCTCATTTTATATTCACATCAGTATGATAAGATAGACAGCAGCTTAGCAGAGACCAGAGGATGAGGCTGCAGTTTCAGAGAGGAGGATGCTGCAGATAAAACTGCCCAAATAATTACTATAATATCATGGTTTGTGAACTAGCTTTCCAAAAACCCTTTTAATTCTTGCTTAGTGTAAAACTGCTGGCTTGCACAATTTATTAAAGTGACATTGATATGTCATTTAGCGATAGGTTGCTTTTACATTAATGATACTGATGTAATGAGCCCTAACATGTACATATTTCTATGTGCAATATTAGTCTGCAGTGGTATATAATGCCTCAGATTTGATTTTCCTTAATTTGGCAGCTGTATTTTGATAGCTACCTTGGTAATTGCATACTGTAGGAAATGGATTAAACAGTTTTTTAACTGTTACTTATAAATGCCTTATCACTTGTCACTGCCATTTGCTGTTACATCCTGCTTGCTTCTGTCTCTGTTTGAGGGATAATTTATTAGAAATTATCTAGTAGCTATTGAATAGTTGCATTTGATTTGATTCTCAAGAAAAGTAAGTACATGTTTATTGATTGTGCACAGGGGGTGACACGGGTTCCTTGCTGAGGGAATTTGTCATTGCTACTGCCGTTTGAATGCAGTTTGAGTCAACACACTGGGTGGATTCCTCTGTCAGCTGATGCAGAAGTCACCCAAATGACTGTGTCTGTGGTAAATGGCTGTGGATAATTAATGGAGCTTGACCACTCTCTGCACCACTTACTGGACATGCAATTTCTTTAACATCTGTTTCAGCTCAAAATTTTTACTACATCATACCATAATACCTACTACATTCATTTTATAATTGAGCTCCTTATCATAGTAGGTTTTCCTTGATCAAGCTCCCCACTTGTTTGTATAGTTTCTATTTAGTTGGCTACTGTTCCACAGTGTTTTCCAAAGACTCCAAATTGGAGTCTTATATTGATTCTAATTTCTTATTTATTGTATGGGAAATAACATTGCCTGTAAAACGACTCTGTCCTTCACTGATTAGAATATAATGTTCCAGTGAAAAGACATGAGCTTTTAGGTTGGATCCAACTAAAAATTCACAAATATGACTACATAGGCACAAATAAATACCCACAAAAGATTTTTTTTAAATGGTAGTACCTTAATTACCTTAATTAATTGTATTAATATAATTATAAATCTCTTCTGACAAAAACAAATTTTGTCACAAAGGCTCAAGGAGTACCTGCATATAAGTGATCACCACTGATGGCTCCAAGAACAACCTTAAGGAGAACAATGAGAAACTGAAGAAAAAAATTAAAAGGGTGCATGTGGCATGTAGTTAATGTATGCATTTATGTGGCATATAACTAACATAGTAATAACTTTAAAATAAGGCTTATTAGACATGTACCTATATTATCTGAGCAGCATTTCTTTAATATATTATACTTGACTTTGTTAGCATTGGTCAAAAATCAAAGCTAATCAAGTTTAAGAGTGTTAATTTTAAAAGGTATTATGTAGCATGTAAGCTCACACAGTCAGTAATGCCAATCATGCTCATTATAGCAGGGCACATATGTATCTATAATTGAACATAATTCAGTTTTTCTTCGTTAATTATAAACTTGACTGCAATTTCAGAGATCACAGTTGATAGGTGTCACCTCATTTAATAACATTAAGAGTCTTTATTACAGTTACAGTACTGTACATAGGTTTGCATTATGACTAAAAAAGAAAAGAAAATTCCACAGTTTCAGCCATACAGGTTTAATGACACACAGTGAATTTACAGTATTGTACTTCACATTGAATGACAGTAATGATATGTAAAACATACGAAATGTAACTTTTTCAGATTCATGATTTATTTTGATCATTGACATGTTTTAATATTTTAAGTATAATGGTCACAACCAAAAAATAAAATAAATAAATGCAGCCTAGAAACACCACCAAGAGGTCGCAAGCATGTTTACCCACAGCACAATGAATTAGGTGACATGAATCTAAATATTAATAAGATCTCAAATAGTTGCCAACAATTATATAGTGTAACTTTAAAGAATAATCGCTGCCATTCTTGTAAAAACTTATTAATCTCTGAGATCCATAGCCAGTGAAAGTGTACTCCTGCACCTAAATGAGTGCAACCATATTTATTTACAGTCGCAGTTCTAGGAATGAGTACAAACCATTTTCCATGATGTAGAGCAAGACGACTGTGAGGAATGAGTTAGACATCTGACAGAAATGGGAGTGGATTTCATCTGTGGGCTCCGATTTAACAAAGAAGCACAACTGATTCATTAAGGAAAGACATCACAACAGTCAGTTTTGCCGAATGGTACAGAAGGGGAAAGACAAATGACAGGGTTGCAGCAAAAGTTTTTGAGGGAGAGAATAGTTATGCTGATGGGCATCCTCCAGGCCTGCAAATTAAAGTTACTATCACATTAAATATGGGCAAAATTTTTAAAATTTTTAGAGAGCCACCCCTCTTCATTACCCAATTTATACAGTTAAAGATTCTTATCATTAAGTGCTAGCATCATCTTCAGATCCTGAGGCATCCCTCTCTGACACCCTTCAGCTATATCTGCAGTTTAGCCTTTACATTACACACAATGCAGTACTGCAGATAAGCCAAGAATCTTTCTTTAATTCGTTTGAACAAGATATAAGTGCCACCGAAAGCAGCTAGAGAAAAACAATGATTTATCACCTGAAGAACAGCTAAAAATTGACATTTTCCATACCAGGAACATTGAAAGAAAAAAGATCCTTCATTTCAGACCAAAGTATGCCACAATGGCACACAGCCATCACCTTATGAAATGTCTTCTTCTTAAAGAGAATGCCAACACCGCCTTCAATTTAAAAAAGAAAAATACACACACACATACACAAGACACTTATTACTTGCTATGAAATTATCTTCACTGACAGCACACTTAACTAAACAATAGGAAAACTGCCACAGGAAACCATAACTATTGTCTGTTGCTTCTACCATGACATAATATCCATTTAGGAGAGAAAACAATGTTGTTTTTGCCTCTCTAGTTCATTGCCATAATGTCTTCTGCCATTTGCTGGTGTTCAAGGAAAAATATGCAAACAAACACACACACACACAAACTGAGAACGAGAAAGAGAGAGAGCAAAAAACAATAAAATACAACTGGAAAGCGAAAATTTCATAAGAAATTTTAAGTGTGCCTATGCCGCTGCTAATCAGTGTAGTTTGCCATTCATATGGCTACAGAGAGAAAAACTCAGCAGAGCAGCCATTCTCCACCTTGAACTATGGTAAAAACAAACACCGCTCACGCCTCACAGATGACAGCTTAGTTTTGTGTAAAGATGAGGTGACTTCGTACAACCCCGATTTGCAGACGCTGTGCACAGAGGTTCATGAGCAGAAGTCCCATTGTACCACGGCAGACCCGACAATGTTTGCATGAACACGCTTTGAAGCATTGCATTATGGACCACTTTTCACACATGGTTGGTGTACCCACACAGCCAGCTGTAGCTTTTCATCTCACAGCCCGACACACACCCAAAAAACAGCCGAGAGAGCACAGACTTTACGCCCGAGAGGCGTGATTGCAGATGCCGCTCAGGTGGATCCACCTCCCCTGGAGCGGCACTGCAGGCCACACCCCGCCACACACATCAAACACGTAAAATAAATATTTATGCACGTTTGCATTCACTTTGTTATTTTTACACAGTGTTCTAAATGAATAACAATGGTCTACAGCCAGTCTTGTGTATTATTATACAAACTTTGGTTGTAAGATTCAGATAACTATTTAATAAAAGCTAAATATTTTATATGAGAGTAACGGTGTGTTCACACCGAACGCGATAGACGCGAACAGAGTGTCCCGCAATCGCGGGAGCCGGAAGCAGATTTGCGTCGCGAAAACGCCAAAACACCTGAAACGCGCGTCAGTCTAGCGCGTTTGCCGCGTTTGACTCGTGAAAAACAACGTGCGTGAGTTTTTGTGTTGCATTTTGTGCATACGCGCGTTTCGCATCTACCGCTCGAGTTGGATAAATCTGAACTCCAGCGTGAAATCGCGCCGCGACAACCAATCAGGAGCCTGGTGACGTGGCTCTGACCTAGGTCAAAGGGGCAGATCCAGCCAAAGCCCTTCATTCTTCAATGGAGGGAAGGCTAATAAACGCCGTAGCAAACATCCCGGAGCTGTACGACACCAGCTGTACCGAGACAGGAATATAAAGGACGGAGCTTGGAGGAAGATATGTGAAGAGATCGGGCAACCTGGTAAGTTCATTCATTTCTCTTTTGAAAGTTTTCACTGACCCGGGGAAGCCGCACAAAAGCTAGCAAGCCACCGCTATTTTCCCACTGACGTACAAATACCGTTCTGCTTTTATGCATGTTGTCATATAGGAATATATTTTGTTTATTAATAAACAGCACACAGTGGTCCCGCTGTTCATTCGTCACTGTTTCGCTTTTTCACTGATTTTCTTTTTCTTTTCTTTTTTTTGCACAGTACAGCATTGCATTCTGCAGCCTGATTGACAAATCTCCTGTGTGTCGTGTCGCCTGCGCTTGCCAAATTTATCATGTTTGGTTTTGATAACCATCACGTCCAATAGAAAAAACAGCACAAAAACACCCATAACTATGGCCCTCATTCGGAAATACACACCTGCACCGCGAGGGAAAAAGGCGCACGAAAGTGGCAGGCAGATGAAGACAAAACGTGGCATAATAATACTTTTACGTTTTGCAATCTACAAAGGTTTGCACTTTGAGAATCAATTGTGAGAACTGTGACCAATGTTCATGAGTGTGGGGAAAACAGTGTATAAAGTGCGTGGCCAGGGGCTAGTTATTCTGAGAACCCCTGCTGCAATAAATGAGGGACCACTGTATATACTTTCTCTGATTATTATATTCAACCTGTTAACATTTAATACTGTATTGATAGAACCAACTGATTCTGCAGCAGCGCATCCCCTGTTGCTTCTCCTGGCTCCCCAGTCCCTGAGCTCCTGCTGCTGCACCCACAGGTATGTACAGCAAGCACTAATACCTTTTTAGTCGGTGGGATTGCCTTGTGATCACCTTTACTAAATATCTACAACCAATCTGATTATATCCTGTTTTTTGTTTTTTTGTTTTTGTTTTTTTTTTCAATGTTGAAATTAAAATCTAGTAGCAGCCATCTCATTTCTTTGTGTTTTGTGCTGTTTTACAGGCCCACAGAGGAGGACGGCTCCGAGGCAGATGAGGGACGGGTCCCAGGACGGTCCATCGGTGGTGGAGCTGGCCATCCTGGAGTCCCTGAAGAAGCCACACCAGTCTCCAATGGAGCATTTCCACCTCAGCCTTGTTCCTGCTCTGGAGAGCAGCTGGGTCCTTTTTATTCCTGTCTCTCTGTAAATACTTATATTTTATATATTTATGTTTAATGTTTTTCTGTTTGAGAATTTTAATATTATTTCAAATAAATTTTTATAATGACTAATGTCTCAGTTCTACTACACAGCAAATGTTGGCACACGACTTGACACATGTAGAATTTATTTCATATTATACTAATGACAAAATATACTAATACAGTGGGATGCAAAAGTTTAGGCAACATTGTTAATAGCCATCATTTTTCTGTATAAATCGTTGGTTGTTACAATAAAACATGTCAGTTAAATATATCATACAGGAGACACACACAGTGATATTTGAGAAGTGAAAAGAAGTTTACTGGATTTACAGAAAGTGTGCCGTTTAAACAAAATCAAGCAGGTGCATAAATTTGGGCACCACAAAAAAAGAAATGAAATAAATATTTAGTGTACATCAATGTGTGTGTCTCCTATATGATATATGGGGTGCCTTTGTCGGGACGTGCTTCCCAGCCAGAGCTGCACAGCACAGAGGAAAGTTCCAGCGCTCCTGGAATCCCTCTGTGATGGACCGCCAGTCTCCAGGTGAAGGCACAGCCATAAAGTCGTCCACTAGACAGTCCCAGATGGCCGTCGCTACCTGGGGGGTGATCTGCTACACCTTGGACACACCGACTCTGTAACTGAACGCTTGGTCCTGAAGGAGTCCCCGGTGGCAAGGAACCTGGACAAAATTGTTCAAAATTAGTATTATGTGTACTGCAGTTACAAAATACATTATTCAAATTCCAAAATACTTTTGTGATGTCAGATTTAAATTACAAAACATTAATCTTACATAAAACATTTTGTAATTATAAGGATAATTACAAAATGTATATTAGATAATATCTAAAACATTTGTGTTTTGTTTTAACTTTAACATATCGTAATTTGATTGGTAGCAACTTTTACAACTACAGTGTGCCAATCACTCACAATTCCTAAACATGTCAATCATGTAGGAATGAAGTAAGACATTAATAGAAAGAAAGAGTTATATGTTGACATTTAGCCCTTTCCTTGCTTATATCATTGTTAATATTTTTGAAAAATTAACCTGTGATAGGACAGCTTATCAAGATAGAACCATATAACTAAAGATATATATATATATATAAACTTTTCACAGTTTTATCTAGCTCTCAGTTTTAAGAAAGGCTGGTGACCCCTGTTATAGAGTCTGACAGCTGCGAGGATTATATACAAATATTCATCTATCCCAGAATTAAACCAGGTCTAAATAAAAAGGAGTGAGTATCACAACAAAGATTAACCCACAGTGGTCCTCGTACCATTTGATATCAGCAAACACCGAGAGCATACATTGATATGATACCACAGCCATGCTATCATTGCAAACACTGATAACAGCATAAATTGAATTAAATCGGGACTTGATGAGACCTTTTGAGTATCACTAGAAATATTATAAACACTCGTCTCCATACCACAGTTTGCTATCAGTAAACACCGATGGCATTCATTGATAGCATAGCACATCCATGTTAGCAGTCTATAAACGATAGTTTAGCATATATTAGCACAGGTATCAATAAAGGACTACCGTATTAAACACTTTTACTAACCTCAGGCAGATGGACAGGCGCTCTGCAGGTGGGATTGAGCGCCTGTAGTTGGTGTCTAGGCGGGCGATGCTTGGACCGACGCGGGACAGCAGGTCCTCAAACTGGGCGAGGGAAAGACGGCGATATCGCTGGAATCAGCCGTCATCCAGGCGCAGCTCCTGGAGCAAGTGGTGAAACTCACCAAACTGCTCACGCGTCTGAAGGACCTGATGGACCCAGGTACAGCGAGGACGTCCTTAACGCCGCTGCTCTGCTCTCCACAGTAAATAGAGAAGGGAGACTCTCGCTTCAAGCGCTAGCTCGACAGCTGCCATCTAGCAAAGATACCGTCTGGCACAACTTCCTCCCACTTCCCTTCCACATTTACGGTTCACGCGCGTCAAAATATGCAATTTTGAGGCGCGGTGGATTTTTCTTGGACACGCGTTGAGGTGCGAATGTGCACGCGTCAAATTAGGGGCGTTTGGGGCGTTTTCGCTCGCGTCTATCGTATTCGGTGTGAACAGAAAGAAAGAAAAGTATATCTTTGTGCCCCCCTTTCCCTGTTAATGCCCTACCTGGCCCCCTGGCAAAGGCTTTGCTAGATCCGCCCCTGCACAATTACCAGCTGTCAGCTACACAGAAAAGGATCTTGGTGTTATTTGTCTCTCAGAAACAGTTCATAACTTCCCTTCAACTCATTCATGTCACCTAAAAGGTAAACCTGTTTCTCCATCACCAGATCAGCTCTGATGATTCAGTAAAGAATTCTGATGATACAGCTGTGGCTCCAGCAAACATCAGCTGATACTAGAAATTAAAATCAAATGAATTCTAACAACAGCTGATCAGCTTAAACATGCTTCTGTTGTTTAACGTGATAAACAAACAAGAGAGAAAAGCCGATCATTGATCAGTTTCATGATTGAAGTTGTAACAGGCCAGAGAATGACAGGGGAGGCTGTGTAACAACAGAATAAATCCAGCTTTGTGTCTTCTTCCGTTCTACCTGAAGTACGTGACAAACTGTGTTCCTTTTCAGCTCAATACGAAACGCGTAATATTTTCTCTGAATGCAGGACGATTCTGTTTGTACGGAACGGTTAGCAACTCTACGAACTAACCCTTATGAATAAAATAAAGTTCAACATCAGTAACTTAGCGCGCACACAGCTGTATAGAAACTCCGTCATGCTAGCTAGCACGCAGTACGAGTTATTGTAACTGATTGTAAAAAGTCAGCACAACGAAAATAAACTACACCTAAACTCGGTTTATATCTGACCCAAATAGAGTGCAATTCATAACTTCTTACCTGAAATTCAGTTAACCTGACGCTCTGACCGGCAGCCGCCTTGGGTCTGCAACTCCTCTGTTTGAGCTCCGCGTTAGCCACGTATCGGCGGCCGCCTCGTATGTCTCTTTTTCCTGCATGTCCTTTCTGTCATACACCGGTGGCTAGCTGCCCTCTGTTGTAGCTCCGCGTTAGCCACCACCAAACAACTCAGTTATTTTTTCCACATTGACCAGCATCATCGGCCCATATAAACTAAAAATAAGTCCAGCTGAGACACAGACTCTTTGCGAGCGATCGGGGGGTGAAAGGAGTGTGAGCCGCCTCACTGTAAGCCAAGCCCGGGTGCTTTTTAGCGAAGCAGCACTAGCCGCGCTAGCTAGCCGTGCTTGCTAGCTAACCGGCTAGCAGCAACATCGTAAGAGAACTGTTGCTAATATGGGATGTCTTGATAAAACGAGCAGATATTTGACGTTTACACAGCTACATTCTCGCCTGAAAATGTCTTAAAAGTTTATCTTGTGACCTAGAAACACTAATAAAAGACATATAAAACGAAGTGGTGGCCGCCATTGTTTGACTCTGTAGAAGCGTGCTATGAATTGTGGGATATGGAGTTTTCCACCAAGCATACACCCTTTCGGCCGTACTACTCCCGGTATACCACTAGAGAGAGCCAACACACCACAAATGAAGTCTGTTTCTATGGGGCCAAAAGATGAATCTTTCCCATGGGCCTAGAAATGGGCCAAAATTTGCACTAAAATCTAAATATTTAAAAAACTATAAAAGTCATAAACACCAAAAGTCATAGCATACTAGTCCAGGTCCAGCCGCACAAAATGATATAACATATGTAACCCTTGTCTCAATACTGTGCGGCAGATAAGCGCGGGAAAATTTGCACTAAAATATTAATATTTAAAAAACTATAAAAGTCATAAACACCAAAAGTCATAGCACACCATTCCAGATCCAGCCGCACAAAATGATATAGGCTGACAGATAAAATAATTTCATGGTGAGACCTGAAGGAGTCAACTGTGCCAAAATGAATTAATTAAATACACTGTTCTGTCCCAAGTAAAAGATTAAAAAATGGTTCATAATAATTTAGTGATAAAATGTCATATTTCATCTGTGGTAATTTATGTTAAAAAAGAGAGTCATTTAGTTAAAAATATGTTCTATACAGTCAGCATTAGTTTTTCTGTATCTTATTTTGAAGGAGTAATCTGTGTTCGCAATGCATTGTGGGAAGCAGACGCTGCAGTCAGTTGGGAAAAAGCATTGTACAGAAAACCTGCCTATCTGTGTTTAAACTTCATCTCCTGTGGCCTGAATCTTTATATACACCATCGAAAGCAATGGCTGTAAGTTTATTACATGTTCTGGTTGTTTTATATGTTTATAACAGCTGATTTAGATATCGTTTTGTGAATGTGTTTGTACCAGGAATTAGCCTTATCCCAGAAGCGGATTTTTCTTAGAGCATGGTCTATTAACATAGCAATGATGCTAGCAATCTAATTTACATATCAGAGGATTGCTAAAACTACTGTTTGTCATTACTTAGTAGCTAAGACTAACTTTGATACATGTTTTCTGTCACTAACTATTTCTTTTGTGCATTTATTTCACAATGTCAAAGAGCTAAAGGATATTTTATTTTCTGGTTTATTTTTTAGTTTCACTCAACACTTTCATCGAGCTATTCAAGCCACAGTTGTAAAATATTGTAAGCCGTTGAGAAGACTGTAGTAAAGGAGCAAGACGCTCAGTTTCCTGGCTCATGAAAATTGAGTTTGGCTTGCTGTTGACCTGCGTTAACATACACAGTGTATCCAACACGTAGTGATAACAGTATAACACCATTAAATAATTATTTAAATGTGGCAATAATTAATTAAAATGTGAAATAAATAAATAATTAATTACCGTATTTTCACGACCATAAGGCGCACTTAAAAGTCTTAGATTTTCTTCAAAAAGTACGGCGCGCCCTATAGCGCAGTGCGCCCTGTGTGTTGTAAGGAGGACGTGGTAGAGAACACCATGAGAACGCTAAAGGGTGAAGTGTGGGCGTTGATCGTATATACCGGACAATCGCACATACCTGTATAAAAGGACAGGTATGTGCATTATGTGGAACATCGTTGTTTTAACAACCCTGAAAATGGCAAAGAGACACGCTTATGAAGCACAGTTTAAACTGAAGGCCATCAGCTACGCGGAGGAACATGGAAATCGAGCAGCGGCGAGAGAATTTAAGATTAACGAATCAATGGTTTGCAAATGGAGGAAGCTAGAAAACAAGCTCCGGCAGGTCAAGAAAACGCAGCTGAGTTTCCGCGGACATAAGGCGAGGTGGCCCGAGTTGGAGGAAAGACTCGAGCGGTGGATCATCGAGCAAAGAACGAGCGGGAGAAGCGTTTCGACGGTCACCATTCGGCTAAAAGCAGTTTCACTAGCTGAAGAGATGAACATTGAACATTTCCAAGGAGGTCCGTCTTGGTGCTTTCGTTTTATGAAACGGTGCCATTTTTCCATCCGGACCAGGCCTACGGTAGCGCAGCAACTTCCAGCGGATTATAAGGAAAAGCTGGCCATCTTCCGCTCCTACTGCAGCAAACACATCGGCGACAAAAACATCCAGCCCAGCCACATCACAAACATGAACGAGGTCCCGCTCACTCTTGACATCCCGGTGAGTCACACTGTGGAGAAGAAGGGGACCAGCACGGTAGCGATACGCACAACGGGGTATGAAAAGTCTTCTTTTACTGTTGTGCTTGGCTGCCATGCTAATGGACAGAAGCTGCCGCCTATGGTGATTTTTAAGCGAAAGACTTTGCCTAAAGAGAAGTTTCCAGCAGGAATCATCATTAAGGCAAATGAAAAGGGCTGGATGGATGAGGAAATGATGAAAGAGTGGCTGAGGGAGGTGTATGTAAGGAGACCAGGTGGGTTTTTCCACGCATCACCATCGCTCTTAATCTGTGACTCTATGCGTGCCCATCTCACAGCCGATGTGAAAAAACTAGTGAAACAAATGAACTGTGAGCTTGCTGTCATTCCGGGAGGCCTGACAAAGGAACTCCAACCGCTGGACATCGGTGTGAACCGCCCGTTCAAAGTAAGGCTGCGAGCGGCCTGGGAGCGATGGATGACCGATGGAGACCAGTTTCACCAAGAGTGGAAGGCAGCGCCGGGCGAGTTACGCCACAATTTGCCAATGGATTGTAGATGCTTGGGCTAACATGTCTGCTGGCACTGTTGTTCGAGCTTTCGCAAAAGCCGGCATCATTTCCGAGGAGCCGCACGGCACGGAAAGTGACTCTGACGGTGAAGAAAGTGAACTTGGCATGTTTGATGGAGATTTAGCGCAGCTGTTCAATTCAGACACAGAGGATGAGGACTTCGATGGGTTTGATTGATGATAAAAATGTGAGTACCAAACTTTGTTTTGCTCCTGCTTTATTTTTAAATAAGCACACTTGTATGCTTGTGTGTTGTTGATGATGACGATTACTGGTAATAAAAATGTGAGTAAGGTACCGAACTCAGGTTTGCTCCCGCTTTATTTTTAAATACGCATACGGTACTTGT
Organism: Simochromis diagramma; assembly: GCF_900408965.1. Taxonomy (NCBI): domain Eukaryota; kingdom Metazoa; phylum Chordata; class Actinopteri; order Cichliformes; family Cichlidae; genus Simochromis; species Simochromis diagramma. The sequence continues at coordinate 1,941,205 of NW_024386757.1, read as the reverse complement.
ATGTGCCCTATAATCCAGTGCGCCTTATGTGTGTGTTAAATACAGTAATGGCACACATAACTGAGACTGCGCCTTTTAGTACAGTGCGTCTTATGGTCGTGAAAATACGGTAAATGTGTCAATAATTAATTAAATGTGTCATTAATTAATTAAATATGGCAATAATTAATTAAATGTGTCAATAATTAATTAATCACATGTGTCATAAATATTTATGTAATTAATTATTTCCGACTTTAATTAATTATTGCCTCATTTAATTAATTATTTAATGGTGTATTTAATTAATTCATTATGGCAGTCCTGGCGTTCCATACTAGGCTGGTGCTTGATACAAAAATAAAGGTCTTTGTCTAGAACGTCTGAACATCATGAACCCAACAGTGTGTCTGCATGTCAAATGACAATTCTGACTTTAAGGCTCTCCTTGACTTTTTCCAAATTCTCAAAAGACTGAACATGTAAAAATTATACATTTAGATAGTTTTTTTTCCACCTTCATGTAAGTGTGTGCGCAGAGATTAACTTTATCTGGTGGAATCTTGAAAGCATGCAGAGCATTTTGTGCTCTTTCATTTTTATCCATGCCATTCACTGTAATGTCAGCTTTTGTGTATGTGCAAGGAGACCAAAAGATGAAAGCTGATTTGTTTCCATGTTTCCACTTGATCTAAAAACATTTGAATGTAATGCAGTAAAAGACATTGTTAATATAAGAATGTAATTTGAAACATAAGGAACTTATCCCAGCCTTCTTGTTGGTCACTGGTTAAGCGTCTTCCTTCACTGTTTCTGTTCCAGTTGTGCTGACAAGGCTGAGACATACTTTCAGTGAAGCTGTTGCCATTCAGTAGTGTAGTTTCCAAATTCGATGTAGCTCACCATATAACACAGATACACACACACAGACAGTGAGAGAGAGAGCAATAACTGGAGAGATAGAAATACACAGGGATGAATAGAATAACAAAGTTAAAGTTTGGAAAGGAACAAAATAAACTGTAATAGAAAAGAGTAGATCAGAGCAGCTCTTGAAAGAGCCTTAGGATTTGCTTCTAAAGAGCAGCAACTCTGTAGTTTGTAATAAGGTTGTAAGCGGGGTGGGAGAAGAGCTGAAAATAAAATTGTCCCCCATCCATTCATCGATCCAACTTTTTCCACTTATTCAATTTAATTCAATTTTATTTATATAGCGCCAAATCACAACAACAGTCGCCTCAAGGTGCTTTATATTGTATGGTAGATCGTACAATAATAGTTACAGAGAAAAACCCAACAATCATATGACCCCCTATGAGCAAGCACTTTGGCGACAGTGGGAAGGAAAAACTCCCTTTTAACAGGAAGAAACCTCCGGCAGAACCAGGCTCAGGGAGGGGCGGCCATCTGCTGCGACTGGTTGCGGTGAGATAAGGAAGACAGGATGAAAGACATGCTGTGGAAGAGAGACAGAGATTAATAACAGGTATGATTCAATGCAGAGAAGTCTATTAACACATAGTGAGTGAGAAAGGTGACTGGAAAGGAAAAACTCAATGCATCATGGGAATCCCCCGGCAGCCTACGTCTATTGCAGCATAACTAAGGACATGTCTTGGTCAAAAATTACTCCAAGGTTCCTCACAGGGAAGCATGTATAATGTAAACAGAATTGGTCCTAGCATTGAACCCTGTGGAACACAATTGACCTTAGTGTGTGAAGAGGATTCTCCATTTACATGAACAAATTGGAGTCTACTAGATAGATATGATACAAACCACTGCAGCGCAGTACCTGTAATACCTACAGCATGTTCTAATTGCTGTAATAGGATATTATGGTCAACAGTATCGAACGCTGCACTAAGGTCTAGCAGGACAAACACAGAGATGAGTCCAATGTCAGAGGCCATAAGATCACTAAAGCTGTTTCTGTGCTGTGATGAGCTCTGAAACCTGACTGAAACTCTTCAAATAAGCCATTCCTCTGCAGGTGATCTGTTAGCTGTTTGACAACTACGCTATGAAAGGAAGGTTGGAGATTGGCCTATAATTAGCTAAGACAGATGGGTCTAGGCATGGCTTTTTAAGTAAAGGTTTAACTACAGCCAGCTTGAAGGCCTGTGGTACATAGCCGATTATTAGAGGTAGGTTGATCATATTTAAGATTGAAGCATTAATTAATGGCAGGACTTCTTTGAGCAGTTTTGTAGGCATGGGGTCTAAAAGACATGTTGATGGTTTGGAGGAAGTAATTATTGAAGTTAACTCAGAAAGATCAATTGGAGAAAAAGAGTCTAAATGAATATCAATGGTACTGAAAGTAGCTGTAGATAATATTACATCTGTGGGATAATTATTGGTAATTTTTTCTCTAATGATAAAAAAGAAATTTTGTGAAGAAGTTTATGAAGTCATTACTACCCATATGGAAAAGATATATATAAATCTTATAAAGTTTGTATCTGTCTTGTGTGAAACTTGTAAGAAAAGCATATAAGAGTGAAAACAGATATAAGATCCCTTGAAAAATTATATAATGAAACTTGTATGTTTTGGATACTTACTAAATAAATATATGAAAGTAATGAGAAAGTGGCCACTTTCATGAGTAAATCATCTAAGCCTTATATGATTTACTCATGAAAGTGGCCACTTTCATGGGTAATCACATATAAGTTTTTACTATTTCTTTTCCATATGGGTAGGGCTGTTCGATATAACGATATATATCGGATGACGATATAAAAACGTCTATCGTTTCATTTTACGCTATCGTTTGTTTCGTGGTGTCGCAAAATAAACTGTTTACGGCAATATTTTTTCATCGTTTTGATGGTCACTGTAGTGGCTATCCGATCGTTCAGTCTGACGTCACTAGCCGTGTCTGGGCCTAAACTCTGCTGCAGGTCCATATATCAAATGATCACTGTGGCATTACTGAGAGTTAAATAACTGTCTAAAGTCTTTCATCTTTAATAAAATGATCAGCGTTCTGCTCTACCAGGTGTAACAATTGAGTTTAACATCCAGGCATCCATGAAAACGGAATTTATGACATTTAACGGAGTTAGAAGTTAGCAGGAAGTTAGCTCACTAGCTTCCATCTAAATACAATATAGCATGTCCTGACTGCGGGGGTTTGGAAACAAATTAAAACGTACAGCTCTGTTATCACTCCCAACATAAATTAAGACAGAAAACTAAACAGCAGTGACGTTTGTAGGGTTACTGAATTTGGCTAGCTGGTATACAGCTATGTTAGCATAATATAAACAAGCTAACTTTTTTTCCACTCGATAAAAGTTAACGTGAGTGTTCTCAGTTGTCAGGAACAAATGTAATCGCATGGCAGGATGCTGTAAACGGACCAAACTTCAGCCAGGAGAACAACTGAGATAATCCATCCACAATACGAGGTTAGTCATTCATATACTGCTGCATGGGCTGTGCAGTAGTTACATCGTAAGGTTTTAAAACTGAGCTTAAATAAATGACTAGCGGTAATAAAAGCCGAGGGAGGTCAGCGGGGATCACTGTCTGTTTTTAGGCGCTTTTTGAGATTAAATAGAAGAAAATACAAAGCATTAAACATGTTAACAACACAAAAGCCATATTAAACGCAGACTACTTTAGGCCCGGAAGTAGGATTCGTCACGTCATCACTTAATAATCGGATATTAATTTCTTAAAGTTCTCTCTTTCTCTTATATTTAATATAACCACACTACGAACGGACAAGGGCCTGTTTTTATGCGTTGTGGTTAGCAACAACGACGGTAACACCATCGTGTGTCCGCTTGTTTATGTTCCACATAAACCTTTCACAATAAAGCTCAAGATCCTGTTGAGACTTTTCAAAATAAACTGAATCACGTGAAAGAGCAGATTATTTACAGATGAGAAGTAAAAAAAGAGCCGCCAGGTGCTAAAAAATAAACCTTAGACTCAAACTTTAGAACAGGCTTTTTTCCGCAGCACGCCGTGTAATAAATACTCACAAAGAAAACGGCGGCTGTTACAACTTATATCTAAAAATGTATAGTTTTATGCATCCGTTAAAACACTCTACTCCAGCTACATGATGCACAGCTGGAAACACTTCCCGCAAGTCGAGCTGCCCGAGATTCACAGAATTTACAGAAAATGTTACATTTATGTGATTTATATCGTTATCGGGACGATTAAATTCTTATATCGGGATATGAGATTTTGGTCATATCACACAGCCCTAGTCATTACTAGTTAACGTTAAAGGGATGGTTGGCTCAATAGAGCTCTGACTTTTTGTCAGCCTGGCTACAGTGCTGAAGAGAAACCTAGGGTTGTTCTTATTTTCTTCAATCAGTGATGAATAGTAAGATGTTCTGGCTTTGCGGAGGGCTTTCTTATAAAGCAACAATCTATTTCTCCAGGCTAAATGATGATCTTCTAAATTTGTGACATGCCATTTCCTCTCCAGCTTACGAGTTATCTGCTTTAGGCTACTTGTTTGAGAATTATGCCATGGAGTCAGGTACTTCTGATTTGAGGCCTTAGTTTTCACTGGAGCTGCAGTATCCAGAGTCGTACGAAGTGAGGAGGTAAAATTATTTACAAGATGGTTGACCTCTGTTGGAGTAGCGTTCAGATAGCTGCTCTGCTCTATGTTGGTACAGGGCATTGAAGATGATAACAGTGGGTGGATTATATTCTTAAACTTAGTTACAGCACTTTCAGAAAGACATCTACTGTGATGAAGTCTACTCTCCACTGCTGTGTAATCAATTATTGTAAATGTTATCAGGAAATGATCAGACAGCGGAGGGTTTTCAGGAAGCACTGTTAAATGTTCAGTTTCTATGCCATATGTTAAAACAAGATCTAGAGTGTGATTAAAGTGGTGGGTGGGTTCTTTTACATTTTGAGAAAAGCCAATTGAGTCTAATAACAGATTAAATGCCATGTTGAGGCTGTCCTTTTTAGCATCTACATAAATGTTAAAATCACCCACAATAATTTTTTTTTTTTTTTTTGCCTGTCCCGTTTGGCTCTTTTGCCATCAGAATCATTGTCTAAATGTAGGTCCTTGCTTGACTGAAAAGCTAGAGTGAAAAACTGCACCCACTCATCCTCCTTGGTCTTTGCTTCTAGGATTCTGACCGGGAGTATAACTTAGGGGTGTTGATTCATTTAAACTAATGTATTCATCCTTCTCTAAGCAGGTTCCTGTACAGCATAATAAATAAATAGTTGATCAATTATTAAATAATTTACTAAAAGGAACTTGCATGGATGCAGATACAAGCAATGGGAATGAGCTTTCCCCAGAGAGTGTCTATTTTCAGCGATAGATACAGGTTGAGGAGATTGGTCACTCAGGAGTTTGACTCAGAGCAGAACTGGTTTTTTTGGGTTTTTTTGCCTGTCTTGCCTGATGGCTCTTTTGCCATCAGAATTATTGTCTAAAGGTGAAGAAAGATGCCCAACGGATTTACTTTACCAAATTGACCATCCCAGCCTTGCCATAATGGTCCATTTGATTCACCTTTTATTGTTTATTTTATTTTCACTTGCTGAATACGGGACAGACTTGACTGGAGGAAAGAGGGGGAGAAAGAAAGAGGGAAAGAGAAACAGCTGAGAAGAGGGACGGGGGAGAAGGGCAAAAAACAAAAACCAACAGAATGGGCAGGAAAAAAAAAAGAAAAGAAAAAAAAATGCATATATCGATCACCTGGATCACCTGTTGAGAAAGAAAAAAGAAAACAAGCAGAAGAGAACAAGAGTAATAGAATAAACAACATCACAATGATATATAGGAATATGACAGTAAATACTAAATATTAAACATTATTGTGCAGCACATAAGATCAACAGAACACAGTGTGCTTTGAGGTAGGAGCCAAAAAGGGTGTAGTTTGTGGGTGTGATCACCCGTGTGTACACCTGTGAGCATGGATGCGCTTGTTTTTTTAAAAGGTTCCTTCATGTAATGATCTGCTAGAGGGTGTGGGGGGGCCACAGCCCCGTCCTCCAGGGCATGAAGCAGGTATGGAGGAGATCAAAACTCCAGACATCCAGAGGCCCCCAGAACACAAGAGACCAAGGAAGACCAACAGAGGGGCAGCCGCACCACTGTCCCAGAAAGAGCTGAGGAGAGTCCCAGATGAGGGGTCACTCAGCAACCGCGGAGCAGAAGCCAGGGGGGGTTGCAGTGGGTGACGCGCCCATGAGCTCCGCCGGCAGCCAGCTGTGCCTGAGTGACCCAGCCCCAGGCCAAGAGGCCGGGGGCACCCCACCTCCGAAGTGGCCCGAGCGAGCCCCAGGCTCCAGGCCCCGATAAGCGGCCGCCAAGGAGTGAGCCGGTGAGTACCTGGATGCCCATCCCCAGACACAAAGAACCACCAACGCACCGATGTCTGAGGGAGTCTGCCACTGGCAGGGGAAGTGGTGGTGGGGGGAGATAGGCCTCCAAACCTTGGAAGGCCTGAGAGGTGGCGTCTGATACCCAACCTGACATATAGACACAGACATACAGGCACACACAGATACAAACATCCATTCCCACCCTCATGCTCTCATATGCACTTACTCAACACTCAACCAACGTGGAGACAAACATAAAGAGACGCTGTCACCTCAAGATGGCGCGGCCACGTCCAGACGCCTTCCTGACCGCTCCGCTCCGACTATCCACTTTTCTTGTTTTTTACCTATTTTTTGCTCTGGTTTACATCCCAAAATCCTCTAGTCTTATAGTATACGACAGCGGATCACTTGTGAACATCGGTGCCAAGGTTGCACATCTAATCTTGGACACTTTTAAACCTGACCCTTCCTGGTCGCCAGAGATTCTACGCGGCGCGGAGAACAACAAAGGACGGGCCGCTCATCCGAGGCACAGAACAAAGAAGCGCCGGGGAAAACGCGCTGGTATTAGGAACAGACTGAGACAGCAGGCGCATCGCGCACCACTGCCCAGTATCCTACTGGCCAATGTACAATCCATGGAGAACAAGCTCGATGACCTAAGAGCAAGGGTCACCTTCCAACGTGACATGAGGGACTGCAACATTCTGTGCTTCATGGAGACATGGCTGACCCCCACCGTGCCGGACCAGGCCGTAACTCCGTCGGATTCATTCTTTGTGCTCCGCGCGGACAGAACGGCAGAGTCAAACAAAACCAAAGGTGGGGGAGTGTGTTTCATGGTAAACAGAAAGTGGTGTGATGCCAGGAGCATTTCTACTCTCTCCAGCGGCTGCTCGCCACATCTGGAGTTCCTGAGCATTAAGTGCCGCCCTTTCTATCTGCCCCGTGAGTTCACCTCAGTCATCGCCACGGCGGTCTACATCCCACCCCAAGCGGACACAGGTATGGCTTTGTCCGAATTACATGATGTGCTGAGCTCGCTTCAAAACAAGGACCCGGGCGCAGCCCTCATTGTAGCAGGAGACTTTAACAAAGCGAACCTCAGACAAGTCATGCCAAACTTTTACCAGCATGTCTCGTGTCCAACGAGAGGGGATCGGATTTTGGATCACTGCTACACGCCATACAAGCAGGGCTACAAAGCTGTCTCACACCCGGCTTTTGGGAAGTCTGACCACAACGCCATCTTCCTCATTCCCCAGTATAAACAAAGCATACGGAGGGAAGACGTGACCAAGAGGGAGGTAAAACGGTGGACTGCCCAATCAGAAGCTACGCTACAGGACGCACTCAACGACGTAGACTGGGACATGTTCAGAGCATGCGCAGTCGACATCAACGAGTTTACGGAAGTAGCAGTATGCTTCGTCAATATGCTAGCGGAGGAGATTATCCCCACTGCGAGAGTCACCACATTCCCAAACCAGAAACCGTGGATGAACAGATCGATCCGCACTGCAGTAAACGCCAGGACCGCCTCCTACAACGCGGGTCTCGCCACTGGCGATATGAGCGCCTACAAAGCAGCCTCATACGGCGTGCGGCGCGCGGTGAGAGATGCCAAACGCAGGTACCGGGAACGTGTGGAGTCCCGCTTCCACCAGGGCGACACACGGAGTATGTGGCACGGACTACGCACCATTACAGACTACAAAGCCAGGGACACTGCGCCGATCAACGCCGACTCTGCATTCACCAACGAGCTGAATCAGTTCTACGCCCGTTTCGAGGTTAGCCAGGCGGCTAATGCTATCTACCGCCTGACTACCGAGGACAGTGACGTCATCAGCGAGAGCCCGGTGACCAGCATCGCGGAGCATGACGTCCGAGCGGCACTGAGGAGAGTGAACACAAGGAAAGCGGCGGGGCCAGACGGCATCACCGGCCGTCTGCTGCGCTGCTGTGCTGACCAGCTAGCAGGTGTGTTCACTTACATCTTCAACGAGTCCCTGGCGAAGTCTGTGGTCCCCACATGCTTCAAAAGATCCACCATCATCCCTGTGCCCAAGAACAGCAAACCCTCATTACTGAACGATTACCGGCCAGTTGCACTGACCTCGGTAGTAATGAAGGTGTTTGAGAGGCTGCTGAAGAACATCATCTCCTCCTCCATCCCAGACACCACAGATCCGCTGCAGTTCGCCTACAGATCCAACAGATCCACAGAGGATGCCATCGCCCACGTCCTACACACCACTCTCAGCCACGTGGACAAGAAACAGGGTAACTATGTGAGAATGCTGTTTGTTGATTACAGTTCAGCGTTTAACACAATAGTGCCCTGCAGACTGTTCACAAAGCTGAGGGATCTGGGACTTAACAGCCGTCTGTGTGAGTGGGTGTTGGACTTCCTCACTGGCAGAACTCAGGTGGTGAGGGTGGGCAGGTGCTTCTCCAACAGCATCACCATCAACACAGGAGCACCTCAGGGATGTGTCCTCTCGCCACTGCTCTACTCCCTCTACACTTCAGACTGTGTGGCCACCCATGGCTCCAACACCATTGTGAAGTTTGCTGACGACACAGTGGTTTTGGGTGCCATCTCCAACAACGATGAGGCGGCCTACATGGATGAAGTGAAGAATCTGGCATCGTGGTGCCAGGACAACCACCTCCAGCTGAACGTCAGCAAGACCAAGGAGCTGGTGGTGGACTTCAGAAGGGGTCAGCACAGAGACTACAAGCCCATCATCATCAATGGAGCTCCAGTGGAGAGGGTGCAGTCCTTCAAGTATCTTGGTGTCCACATCTCCTCAGACCTGACATGGGCTGCCCACATTCAGGTCCAGACCAAAAAGGCTAGGCAGCGCCTGTATCACCTACGACAACTGAGGAAGTTCAGGGTCTCTCCAAAGATCCTCAGGATTTTCTATACAGGCGCTGTGGAGAGCATCCTCACACAGAACATGACATCGTGGTTTGGGAACAGCTGTGTGAAGGACCAAAAAGCTCTCCAGAGAGTGATCCGTACAGCAGAACGCTGCTGCAGGATTGCTCTCCCCCCGCTTCAGGACACCTACACCAGGAGATGCCGGACTAGAGCAGCGCAGATACTGAAGGACCCGTCCCATCCAGGCAACAAACTGTTCCAACTTCTGCAATCTGGTAGAAGGTTCCGCATCTTCCAGGCAAGGACAGAGAGACTCAAGAGGAGCTTCTATCCCCAAGCCATCCGTGCCCTAAACACACACACCCCCGCCCTCTCACATCATCTATAATTGACTGAGACAGGACTCTCTTCCAGACACTCTAAACCAAGGCACAATGTACATTTCAATTCCTTTAATTTTAAATATGTTTATATTGTCTATCCTGTAAAATAGTCAGATGTCTATTCATATTAATGTACAGAATTCACCTGCTTGCTGCTACTACTGCACATTCACCCAGTGTATATACTAAATGTCTGTATATATATATATAATGTTCTTCCTCTACACCCCCCCAATTTTTGCACATGTCGAGGAGCGTGTCAGGCTACATTTCACTGTGTGTTATACTTGTATAACCATGCATGTGACAAATAAAGAACCTTGAACCTTGAACCTTGTACACACGATCACACTCCCCAAGCGTACTCTACGAACCGGGTCTAGGTACCCTTGCCCCTGGAGGGGGGAACTGCACCCAGACCCAGGTGGTGTTACCCTTTTCCCTGCGGTGGGGAGAGGCAGACCGCCCCGACTCCGCAGCAGCAGGGAGGCCCCACACTCCAGACTGCAGTCGGACGGCCAACTCCTCCTCCTAGCCCCCCCGCTCCAGCAGGCCGCAGAGAATAGGGATGAGAGAAGACTCCAAACCTCCCTCCACCCACTCATTGTAGTGTTGATGCATGTGTGTTCTAAGGTGCATTTAAAACCCAGGAGGGCATGGAGCTACCTGCCAGAGAGCAGCAGGTAAGCGCATAGTCCCTCCTGCTAGCCCTCAATGTCTATGTGTATTTAAAATTGAGAGGTGGGCAACGACGCCAGGGGTGAAGTGTACACCCTGATGGTAATTTGGATTCTGTGTATCGTGCCCACCCCCAAGATCCTATATGTATGTGTAATGAGAGTGTGAGTAATGTGAATGTCTAAGTTGTGAGATAAAATTGAGGCAGAGGCAGCCAGAAGGGGACAGAGGGGGAGAGGAGGGGGGGGGGTAGCCTCCTCTGCACCCTGGTGACATACCCCTACTCCAAGGCCCTGCATGTGTGGGTGGTTGTGGTGGAGCGGAAAGAGGGAGGCAGCTGGAGATGGGGAGGGAAGGAAGGGAGGGGCAAGTGACCCCTCCCTGGGGCCAGCTCCCCCGCTGACCCCAGTAGGCACCCCCATACTCTGCAACCCGCCAGGGAAAGGGGGCCCAGGCCCATCCAGACCGGGGCCCAGTGCAGCAGCGCCTCTCGGCCCCACAGAGCCCGGGACAGTCCACCCAATCCCACCAAAGAGAAAACTGCACCCACCCCACCATCCACTCATCTTCCAGACTACATAAGACAATAGACACCCAGGCTGAGATCTTCCTCCACCTCTCCTATATCTCCCCCTCCTGCAGAGAGAGTTCCTGAAGAGAGGAAAGCTCCTGCAAGATGTGACTATCTCCCCCACCAGTTGAAGAGCCCCCCAGGTGGCTCGACGCACCGGCGGCACTCTGCGCCAGGGCTGGGCCCCCATGCACCCACCCGCCCACAACCCCGGCAACACACCAACCAGGACCCAAGCCCCCGAGGCCTGGCCAGGGCCCCAGCCCAGAGACGGAGCGCCCCCAGAACCTCACGCCCATCCCGGACCCACCCAGGGGCAGCCAGGCTACCAGGTCAGTAACCCACGTCCGTCAGCACAGACCCTCCCCTAGCCCCGCTGCACGCAGCCACGAGGAAACAGTCACCTGAGAGCCAACAGAGCCCCTAACTGGACATGACCGCTACCCCGGGTTGAGCCCCCCAAGGAAGATGCCTCCGGGGAACCCCCCGACGCCCTAAGCCTGTCCCTACCCCCACACCAATCACAACAGTGAAGGCGGGACCAAACTATGACCCCCCACCCCCACTAGGTGATGGAGCTGATCAAAGGAGCCCAGAGCAATTGATCTGATGTGGTGGCAGAGGCTGTATCAAGACTAATGTAATCTAATAGATCATTTCTATATTGGTTAGAATTAAGATTATTTTTATTTTTCCAGTTCATGAGGACTGTTTTCTTGGCTATGCATAGGGCAGTGAATACCATATGGGCTATATTCTTATCTGTAGTGACATTATCTAAGCTGCCCAACAAACACACTAAAGGGGAAGTTGGAATGTTACATTTCAGACACTTTGATAAGTCTTCACATATCTCGCGCCAAAACTTCTGAACTGGTGGACAGAACCAAAGAGCGTGGATATAATTGTCCGGTGAATTGGTTTGGCAGTGTGAGCAGTTGTTGGTAGACGTAAAGCCCATCTTGAACATCCGATGACCTGTATAGTGCACTCTATGTAATATTTTGTATTGAATTAATTGAAGACTGGGATTTCTGATTAGATGAAAGGTTTTTAAGCAAATCTGAGACCAGAAGTTTAGGTCTAAGTTAACTGATAAATCCGCTTCCCATTTTGCAATAGGAAGTGATATTGATTCATCTGTTTTAGAAAGCATTCTGTATATTTTGGATAGTAATTTGGGGGTTTTAAGAGTAAGAAATTGAACCACACTTGGTGGTGTTTGTAGCTAAACTTGACCCGGTTTAAATTTCTTTTTTACTATGGATTTAATTTGTTGATATTCTAAAAATCTTTGCTTGTTGATCCCATATTGTGTAACTAGTCCGTCAAATGAAATAAATTCTGTTCCTTCTAGTATATGTTCTAAATATTTGATTCCTTTACCACTCCAATCTGAAAAGTTTATCATATTATTGTTTTGTAATATGTCAGGGTTGTTCCAGATAGGTGTACGTTTGCATGGGATTAATGAAGACTCCGTCAATTTTAGAAACTCCCACCATGCTGTCAGAGAAGAGCTGATGTTGATGCTTTTAAAGCATTCATGTCGTTGGATGTTTGAGCTGATAAATGGTAGGTCTGAGATCTCTAGATTATTGCAAAGTGCTTGTTCTACATCTAGCCAAGGTTCATCTAAGAGGGTATGTTTTAGCCATCCTGAGATAAACTGAAGCCTGTTGGCTAAGAAGTAGTGCTGAAAGTTAGGCAGTTCTAATCCTCCTTTATCCTTGGTCTTTTGTAGTGTTTTTAAGCTTATACGTGGGGGTTTATTTACATACAGCTACTTCCGTGCAACTGATATAAGATTCGGTAAGCTAAACACAGCTTCAACCGTCTGTTTGTTGAAAAATATTAACGCGACCGCACCGCATTTTCTTGTTAGTAATGGTAACGGCGTTGTAACGATAGGAATAGTAATTAGTTAGATTACTCGTTACTGAAAAAAGTAACGCCGTTAGTAACGCTGTTACTTGTAAGGTCGTTATTCCCATCACTGAGCATAGATGATAAGAAGTAAGACTGGTTTCTGAGTTTTACAGCTGGGGTGGACAAGGCTAAGCATCAGGCTTTCAAATGAATTAAAAGTCTGTCTTGGTCTTTCGTTGATTAATAGGCTGGTGTGAAAAAATTGCTGCCACACCGCCTGTGCTTCGAGGTTTCTGGTAATTACAATGACTTGAGGTGTTGATTCATTTAAACTAACATAATCACCCTGCTGCAACCAGGTTTCTGTAAGGCAGAGTAAATCGATTTGTTGATCAATTAATAAGTCATGTACTAACAGAGACTTGGAGGAGAGAGACGTAATATTTAATAATCCACATTTCACTGTTTTACTCTTTGGTTCAGATGTGTATACTGTTGTTCTTTCTTTGTGAGTTTTTTATGTTTAAGTCGTTTATTGATTGTTTTTAGTTTGTTTTTTGTCTGTTTGGGAGCTGACACAGTCTGAGTGGAAATGGGGTTTTGGGGGGGGGTAACAGGAGGAGAGAAGCTGCAGAGAGGCGTGTAAGACTGCAACTCTTCTTCATGGTCCCAACTCTGGATAGTCATATAATTTGGGGGGTTTAATACATTTGTCCATATTTCTAGAAATGCGAGCTGCTCCATCCGAAGTGGGATAGATGCCATCTTTCCTAACAAAACCAGGTTTCCTCCAGAAGGTTTGCCAATTATCTATGAAGCCCACATCGTTTTTTGGACACCACTCAGACAGCCAGGAATTTAACCCTTTAAGACCTACCATAGAACCAAGTCCGCCAGAGCTTATATTATATTTTTACATGCTGTAGTGCCATTTTTGGGCGCATTTCAAGTTGATATACATCAATACAACCATTATAGCCCAAATTTTAATAATATGTATCCATTAAGTGCATAGTAACTACATAAATTGCAGAAAAGTGCAATAAACTACAAAAAAATTTAAAATCGTTTTTGTTTTTTTAACATATATTTCTAGTTAGAGAAATTTAAGAGGCCTACCCCTCAAAACTGTAAATACAAAAAAGTTGCACAAAATAGTTTCCCACCACAGGAAGTCTTCTTATTTTTTATTTTTGAAATACACCAATTTTTATATACTGCAGGAAAAACGAAAATAAATATTATAATGCAAATTTGCAAAAAAACAGATATGGATCAAAATAAACTATTTCCAGCAGTGCAATATGAGTCCTAAGTATTACCGCGGAAGCACTAGCTGGTAGTCGGGCCGTACGCGTGTCTTAGTGCAGTTGAACATAGTCCACAAAGTCCGCTTGTAGTCGAAAAACAAACAGGCAAACATTTCCACAGCTTTGAAATACAGTGATCCATTTGAATGTTCCAGTACACTGCAAACACGGTAAGAAACAGTTTTTCTCCACAGCTAGTTAAAGCCCCCGTAGCTCCACACTGCCTGTCGCGAACCCACCCCCCGTGCACAGTTACCGTGTGTTAAAGGAACAGTACGTAAAATTAAATAAGGCAAGAAAATACAATTTAACTGTAAATCTTATGCTAAACAAATTATAAAGTAAAAACTGAAATTCCCCATTATCTTACACTTATCCTTATCCAAAATGATTCAAATTATTAACAAATATACACTCTGTGCAATCTGAGTAAACTAAGAGATGATTAGACCTTTATCCTATACACTAAGCATCCCAGAAACGACACAGAAAGTCATAAAGTCAAACATAACTTTTAAAATACAACTATAGGCTCATAAGGCCCTGATGGTAAAAAAAAACTACATTTCTGCAAAATGACGTCACTTCCGGATTCGGGCAGGTCATGAAGGACATGCGATAGTTCGAGCTGATGGACGTAGGAAGTGTTACGAACAGCTGATAGGATCGGCAAAGCGTGTTTCTGGAATGTTTTTATTGCTGCAAGTGCTTTTTAGACTGACAGACCTGGGCATCAGTTCCCTCATCTGCAAATGGTTACTGGACTTCCTGACCAACCGCCCCCAACATGTCCGGCTGGATAACCACTGCTCATCTACAATCACGATGAACACCGGTGTACCACAAGGCTGTGTGATGAGCCCTTTCCTCTACTCCCTCTTCACCCACGACTGCAGACCTGCTGATGGTTCCAACACCATCATTAAGTTTGCAGATGACACCACGGTGATTGGCCTCATCAGTGACAACGATGAGGCCGCCTACAGGGAGGAGGTGGATCGTCTGGCTGAGTGGTGCGACACAAACAACCTGTTGCTTAACACCGAGAAGACCAAGGAGCTCATCGTGGACTACAGGAGGAATGCTGACCCACATCCACCCATCCACATTAAGGGGACGGCTGTGGAGCGTGTGAGCAGCTTCAAGTTCCTGGGAGTCCACATCTCCGAGGATCTCACCTGGACGACCAACTGCTCCAAGCTGGTCAAGAAGGCTCACCAGCGCCTCTTCTTCTTGAGGACTCTGAGGAAGAACCACCTGTCCTCAGACATCCTGGTGAACTTCTATTGTTGCACCATCGAGAGCATCCTGACCAACTGTATAACAGTCTGGTACGGGAACTGCTCTGCCTCGGACCGGAAGGCGTTGCAGAGGGTCGTGAAAACTGCCCAGCGCATCGCCGGAGCACCACTTCCTGCCATAAAAGACATCTACAGGAAGCGGTGTCTGAAAAGGGCTGGGAAAATCATCAAAGACCCCAGTCACCCATCACATGGACTCTTCACCCTCCTGCCCTCTGGGAGGCGCTACAGGAGCCTCCGGACTAAGACCACCAGGTACCGGAACAGCTTCTTCCCCACAGCTGTCAGACTCCTGAACTCTGCCTCCTGACATCTGACCCACGTTAACACATGGACTGAACATACACACACCCAAAATGGACAAATGTACCCTCAAACACACAATAATAACATGGACTGAACCACCACTCACAACCACTAGCACTTTATATAGCCTCTGTAGAAATTATATCTCACTTATCTTAACTGCACTACTGTATAGCTCTGTGTAAATAATCATTCTGTACATTCGATAATTTTTAACCCTACAACTGTTTACAACTTGCATAGTTCCCATTTCTGTATAGCTGTATATCTCAGATTTCTGTAAAGTTATTTATTTCATATTCTGTATAGTTTTTCATATTTATATCCTGTTCATAGCCTGTTCATAGCTTGTACTCACTACAGCCTGTACATACTTATAGTTATAGAATATTCACAACATAATTCATACCGTGTACATTATAACATACCATAATAGACCCATTTCTGTAATATACTCACATATCTATATTATTGCTAATATATATTGTAATATATCTATATCACTAAAGCACTTCTGGATGGATGCAAACTGCATTTCGTTGCCCTGTACCTGTGCATGTGCAATGACAATAAAGTTGAATTCTATTCTATGCAGTTTTTGCAAAGCTATATGTGGAAGGAAACTGTGACCTAGATCAAGCTGATGGCATAAGATGTAAGTACAACTCCTCCGGTTTGCCAAAAAATGCCAAAAAATTTATTGCGCTAGCTTACGTGGTTGCAGTTCTACCAGGATTTAAAAATAGTTACGCATGGGGCTTCTGTTTAAGACTATGCTTCCTCCTCACCGTCACCCAGCTGCCCTCTTTCCCCAGCTGCTTGGGGTCTGCCAGGAAACAGCTAGCGGGGCCTACACTATCTTCGGCTGAACCAGCTACAGAGGCCTGGCTAGCTACGGGTGAATGAAGGGTGTGAAGCTGAGTCTCCAATTCAGTAATCCTGGCCTCCTGAGCTGCAAATATGCTACATTTGTTACAAGTATCATTACTGCTAAAGGAGGCCGAGGAGTAACTAAACATCTGACACAATGAGCAGGAAAGTGCAGGAGGGACAGGTGAAGTAGCCATGGTGCTAGCGAGTCGGCTACGTGCTAAGCTAAGCTAGCGAAACAGTAAAGACATGGTGAGTGAATACTTTGGCTATAAATTAGGTAGTGATTACATAGAAAGTGTGCTTCGGAAGAAGCACGTGAAGATTATACTATGAAAAAAGAATGTATCTAAAAGTTTTTAATTAAATTGCTAAGCAGAAAAGCTACTCAAAAACACCACTGTGTTTGAGCAGAAACAGGAAGTGATACTCTACCGCAGAGAGAGCGAACACCAAGCGACAGCGCCACCAAGAGTCAGCAATCTTTTTCCACTTATCAAATTCACAGTTGTGGTGAGCTGAAGCCTAAAAGGTAAAGGGTTTAGAACTCCCGTGAAGAAGAGTTTCTTTGAATTTTGTCAATATTGGAGCCCTGGACCACAACTCACAATCACTGTTGTTATCATAATTGACCTTTGCTTCACAGTAAATAAATGCACTGTTATTAAACCAGTTCTAACTACTAAGTACTTTAGTTATCTTTGTTTCCTAAAATAGACAGAGTCACAATTTATATTGATCCAAACTTATTTAAACAAAGGTCTGAGACAAATTAAAAACTAGATGTTGCAGTACTTGGCTCATTCTTCTTCTCCTTAGTGGGCCTCACCACCACTGGTGCAGGGCCATTAGCTTGCAGCTACTTTTTCAAAATTTGAAGCAGAGCATCTTAGCAGCTGACATTTAAGATTACCTTTGGACAAAATAATGCAAATGCTTACACACTGCCATAGAGCTGCCTGACCTGACTGACAAAACCACAGAACTGGATACCCACCTCTATGGATCTAAGAGGGTGTCAGGGGAAGGCAAAACATTGCAAATGTCCTTATTTTTTCTTTTGTGAAGGTATCAAAATTTTAACACTTAAAATTTTAACACACTTAAAAAATGAAATATCTCATTAATGAATAGCAAGTATGTTTATTGTATCACTGAAAAAGCAAGATTCAGGTTTTCATTTGTCTTACATAGGCCAAGTTCAGAAGCCAGTGGTCCTGTGTATTAAAAGTGCACCAAGCACATGGAGAAAGCAATATTTTTGAAGCAATCATACTTTTGTCATTCACTCAATCAATCATTCACACAGGGAAAAAATTCTCTCTACCTTTCTCTTTGCTGTTAACATGCAGAGTGTGGGGAAAAAACACAAATAAGTGTTTTGTGTTTTGTCAGGCTAGATTTTGAATTCCATCACAGATTACTCTGCTTGTGTTCATCCTTGTTAGGAAGTAGAAAAAAAATGAAGATTTTTACAAATGAAAGGTGACACCTGTCTATAATGAGATAGAGAGAGAGATGAGTGATGAGTAATAAATGATTGCCACAGTATCCAATTTCCCAAACAAGCTTATATGGATGCATCATGAGAAAAGCAATGGCTGGGTTTTATTTCTAGCCAGCGCATGACTGATATGCATGGCTTACTTTTGTAATTGTCTAGGTGCATTGGACCCAAAGACGGACATAGCAATCTTTTCAGCCTAATAATGTAGTATTTGCTAAAATGGCTTCAGAAGTGAATTATCACTTTGGTCTCTGGCACAGGGATTCAGTCCTCTCTAGAGATGAACATTGTAGTCACTTTACTTCTAATGCATCATGGAAGGCACTAAATAGTATGGACATATAATACATTCTCAGAATGTGAGACAGCATGATGAAGGGCAACCTCCTGTTTAAGCCGACCGTCCTGTAAGTAGAAGGTCACTTTTACCTCTCTGGGGAAATGGGTACAGCTACATGTGTCTCTCTGGGACCTGTGATTGAACAAATTCCTAATTATTTTGTGCAGTAATGGCATTGAAAGCCCTCTACAGTCCAGCATGGGTGTCATCACTAGTGTAGCAATGGTGTTTTTGAACCACATAAAGAGCAACTTTGCTGGGGCACCTTATCACATCTATTCAAATGAATTAGGTTGTTCACTTAAAATGAAACACTTGCCAATATGTGCCCTAAATGGTCTCACTGGTTGGAGATTCCATAGGCTGCCTCTCCAGTGTCTTTTAAATTTTGACACAATGAATTGTGCAAATGGGGATAAAGGGGTTGTGGACTTGTTTGTGGACATGAAAAATGACTTGTATGCAGTCTCAAAACAGACTTGAGAGTAAAGTTAAAAAAAATGTTAAAATCTAATATTTAGAATTCCACAGCCAGAGTCATTATTGTTGCTGTTTATACCTCTGATGTCTACTTCGATCAGAGTAATGCTCCATATGTAGAAAAAGCAAAAGTCATGACAAAGTGGGTTCATGAGTGCACGAGTGAGTTCAGTGGCCTTTGTTGACCTTTCCAAATCTGAATCAGTAGAAAATGACATTTCTGACCCCGAATGTGTAATTGAAAAAGCTACAGATGTATCATAATTTATCATGATTACAGTGGTCCCTCGCTATAACGCTGTTCACTTTTCGCAGCCTCGCTGATTTTTTTTGTGCAATTTTCCTTTTTTTTTTTTTTTTTTTTACAGTGCATTGTGTTCTGCGTCCTGATTGGCTGTAGACCATTGTCAATCAATCTCGTGCCGTGTCTCCTGTACAGTACAGAATGCGTTCAGCTTGTCAAATTTATATAAATCTTTGATCACTAGCTGTGTGACTCTGAAGTGCTGTACTGTATGTTTTTAAGTTTTCTCCCCAATGAACACAACAAGGTCGATGAAACGTTTTACACCTTCAAAGGCAACCGTGGGTGCCTTTGGTTTCATTCTATAATACTGGACTTATTTTTCTACCAAGGTTGAACTGTGAGAGTGTTTAAACAAGAGAGAAAATTGTGAAAATGTTTG
Source organism: Simochromis diagramma (assembly GCF_900408965.1). Lineage (NCBI taxonomy): Eukaryota > Metazoa > Chordata > Actinopteri > Cichliformes > Cichlidae > Simochromis > Simochromis diagramma. The sequence goes on along the minus strand of NW_024386757.1, from coordinate 1,921,681 downwards.
TGTCTGTCTGAGAAAAGTGTATAAAGTGTGTAGTGAGGGGTTTTACAGCCTTAAAACATCTATAATAATTGTAAAAAAAAAAAAAAAAGTTGGCTACTTCGCGGATTTTACCTAATGTAACTCCCGTGATAAACGAGGGACCACTGTACATCAAAGTGAATCTGAAAGGCATGTTCACTCTATCTTGTTGAATTCAACTCACTTATCTGTGTGTGTTTTAGCAATATGGCAGCCTCGCTTCTGTCAGTCTGCCCCAGGGCAGCTGTGGCTACAACTGTAGCTTGCCTCCACCAGTGTATGAATGTGAGAGTGAATGAATAGTGGTATTGTAAAGCGCTTTGGGTGCCTTGAAAAAGCGCTATATAAATCCAATCCATTATTATTATTATTATTATTATTTTCAGACTAAAAGAATGATCAGTGCAGTCTAGTCTCAGTGTGGTGTTCCACAGAGACATCATGGCTTTATTAACAAGTTAATAACCAGGTGAGATGACTCTTCTTCATTGGCCATTGTCTGTCAAATCACCTAGATTTTTAAAAATAATTTCTGTGGGCTGTCAGTAAATATGACAGCCCACATTATAAGGGGTTAGTATTTTGCTGGTATTTTGCATTTGATTGGCTGACTGGAATTTTCACCAAGTTGTGCTAGCACTGCTTAAACATTTTTCTTTCTTTTGTTTTTTGATTTTGGATGAACATGACTTCCCTTCCATGTTAAAGTTATGGATAAGGATTACAGTAATGAACAGCACGCAGGCAGTAGTACATTAGTAAGGTCAGACACTGAATGTGTCAACATTGTCATTGGAGTATGTCTGTGAAGGTTCTCAGTCATCCAGGTCATCGTAGTCTAAGGAGATTGGAAAGAAAAGCGTCTGGACTTCTATAACCCTTTAAGACCTACCATAGAACCAAGTCCGCCAGAGCTTATCTTTATATTTTTACATCCTGTAGTGCCATTTGTGGGAGCATTTCAAGTTGCTATACACATCAATACAACTGTTATAGCCCAAATTTTAATAATATGTCTGCATTAAGTACATAGTAACTACATAAATTGCAAAAAAGTGCAATAAACTACAAAAAAATTGAAAATCATTTTTTACATTTTTTTTTCACATATATTTCTATTTAGAGAAATTTAAGAGGCTTATACCTCAAAACTGTAAATACAAAAAAGTTGCACAGAATAGTTTCCAACAACAGGAAATTTGTTTTGAGTGTCTTTATAGTTTTATTTTTGAGATACACCAATTTTTATATACTGCAGGAAAACCGAAAATAAATATTATAATGCAAATTTGCAAAAAAAAAAAAAACCAGCATGTGCATCAAAATAAACTATTTCCAGCAGTGCAATTTGAATTCTAAGCATCCATGAAACTATGAAGAAAAGCATAAAGTCAAACATAACTTTTAAAAACACCAGCATAGGCTTATGTGCCTTCGGTTTCAAGCAGGTAATGGCGGACATGCGATAGTTCGCGAAGTACAACTCCTCCGGTTTCATATGCAAAAAAAATATTGCGCTAGCTTACGTGGTTCCAGTTCTACAGTGAATTAAAAATAGTTACGCAAAAGGGAGCGTGCCTGCTCCAACCGGTTTTAAAGGGTTAAGTTGCTTGAAGACGTTTCACCTCTCATCCGAGAAGCTTCTTCTGTTCTAGGGTCAAACGGTGGAAAGTCCCAGATTTAAACCCTGTGGGAATATCCCCCCAAAGAGGGGCAAAAGACCCCTGCCCGGTTGTGTAGGGTCCTAATTACTCCAAGAAGTGGAATTCTTCACTGTGCACATTAACCCCGTGGATAAAAACATCAGGTTTACCAGGGAAGACACAAAGGATAACTGTTTGCCTTTCCTGGACTGCGCTGTGCACATTGAAGAGAATGGGAAATTCAACATTGAAGTTTACCGGAAGCCCACACACACGGACCAGTACCTCCTCTTTGACTCCCACCCCCCTCTGGAACACAAATTTGGAGTAATTAGGACCCTACACCACCAGGCAGAGAGTGTTCCCTCTAAGCCTGAAGGGAAAAAGAAGGAACACACACTTGTAAAGGAAGCACTTAAAACATGCGGTTATCCTAACTGGGCGTTTATAAAGTCAGCAAAGATGCACAGAAAAGAAGATCAGACACATGCTTGGGAGGATAAGAAAGACAAACGCAACAACATTGTCATCCCCTATGTAGCCGGTGTATCAGGGAAACTCAGGAGAGTTTTCTCCAACCACGACATCCCAGTGTATTTCAGACCCAGCAACACACTCAGACAAAAGCTGGTTCATCCGAAAGACAAAACTCCAAAACACAAACTTAACAATGTAGTGTATTCTGTACAGTGCAGTGAGGAATGCCCAGACCTCTACATTGGAGAGACCAAACAGCCACTTCACAAGCGCATTGCACAACATAGACGAGCCACCTTTACAGGACAAGACTCAGCAGTCCATCTGCATCTAAAGGACAAAGGTCACTCTTTCGAGGATGCCAATGTTCACATTTGGACAGAGAAGACAGATGGTTTGAAAGAGGAGTGAAAGAGGCCATTCACGTCCACTGTGAGCGACCATCTTTGAACAGAGGCGGTGGCTTACGACACCAACTGTCTGCCATCTATAATCCAGTTTTGAGATCCCTTCCCAGACGCCTTAACACCCACTCACAACCTGGGCCATCTGACCTCAGGAAATCACGATAGGGTAGGGCTAGATTTCACAATGAGCTCATCCAAAACCTTGGCTGATTGTGACCTACACTCGCTTTCATGCCTTGGCTCATGTGATTACAGGGAGTGCAGAATTATTAGGCAAGTTGTATTTTTGAGGAATAATTTTATTATTGAACAACAACCATGTTCTCAATGAACCCAAAAAACCCATTAATATCAAAGCTGAATGTTTTTGGAAGTAGTTTTTGGTTTGTTTTTAGTTTTAGCTATTTTAGGGGGATATCTGTGTGTGCAGGTGACTATTACTGTGCATAATTATTAGGCAACTTAACAAAGATTATTATTTAAGCTGTGAATTTCATTTATCACTATCCCGGGTCTCTGACCCAGCATTTTGTTTACGTTTTGAATTTTTAAGTTAGCCCTTTAATTATGTTGTATAATAGGATTATCTTTTGGTTGCCCTAAGTTTAGTATAGTTCAGTTATGTTTCACTTTGGTCTTCTGTGTTAGTCTGCCATGTTTCTTGTCTTCTTGTCCATGTTGTCAAGTTCACATTGTCATGTCTGTGTTCCATGCTGTTTCCTGTTTTATTGTGAAAGTCCCTGTCCTATGTGCACTGTGTCTAGTTTTTCTTCCCCTTGTCTCGTTAGGTCTGATTTGTCCCAGCTGTGTTCCCACCTGTTCTCCATCCCCTCATTATCCCTCTGTGTACTTAAGTCCTCTGTCCTCCTATGTTCAATGTCAGGTTGTCTGTTGTCCTTTGTGCCACGTTTCCAGGTTCCAGGTATCTTTGGATCCACGTCAGGTTTCATGTTTTTTTTGTTTTTAATAGTTTATCTTTAGTTTCCCCAGTTTAGGTCATTGTTTAGCTTCGCCTCTGCCTTGTGTTTTGTAATGTTTTACCAGCCTTAATAAATGGCTCACTTTCTTTAAATATTCAAGTTTTCGTCCTCGTTCCATCGTGTCTGCATTTTGGGTGCTCTTCGTCACTCCATATAGTCTGCCTCTGCCAGACTGTGATATCACTGCTATAACTTTGACATCATTTAATACTGGATACCCATATTTATCCAGTATTATACCCAAAACACCATTTCTGCACACCTCTTGTACCATGCCTCTCTATTTTCAGTTCTGTCTCAGTCCATGCCAGATAGTGGTCACTCCCCACCATTATCTCTTTGACTACCTGCCATGAACAAACACCCGCCAATGAATCTGATACTAATGTGAGATCAATTGGTGATTCTGTACCATCCCTAGTACTGATTCTTGTACTGTTTCCATCATTTAGGCATAGCAAATTTTTAACTTCCATTAACTCTTCAATTACTGCTTCATTTTGGTCTTTGTAATCTCCCCATAATGTGCTATGAGCATTAAAGTCCCACACCAAATTACTTTCCCCCCTAAGTGTACCCCAAGTTCTTGATGCTTCCATTTTCTGTCCAAGTTTCAACTACAGTATACTCCAACTGTGTTCCTTCTCCCAAAGCTTTATACTAAATTCTTTGTTTCATAAATATAACACAACCTCCTCCTCTACCCTTCCTTCTACCACTCCAAACACTCTCATACCCTTTAATAACAAAGTCCAAACTCAACAAAACTCATGCACCCTATTTTAACAGAGGAACCTGGAAGAAACGGTTCTTGGAATTCCAGCATTACAGACAGTCTATCAACTCTTTCCCCACTGACTGTTCTCAGCAGTCTTTTAATCCTGCTGACATCACTGCCAGAAATACTTTGTGTGATTTTTTTTTTTCTAGATCTCCCTCTACTGGTACCTTTGATTACTCCCCACACCACCTTAAACTCCCCCAATGTTTTCCTTTCTCTGACACACTTTTTGCAAGTACTCTCACAATTTAACACTTTATTTTTCTGCGCTTCCGTCTTAATGGCTATGAACAAACTTCATATTCTAACATACTCCCATCCTCTCTTACTCTTCTTCCTCTATCTGACCCTGTCCTATAACCGGCTTCCAGTCTCCTAAATCCATGTCATCATCGTCCTCTACCTGTGTGCCATTCTAGTCCAGTCACACACCAACTTATGCCAATCGCCAAAATTCGTGATCCAAATCTGTATTCCAAAGCCAAAACTAAACAATCCACTCAAACAGTCTTCCGATAATCCACAAAACCTCCACGTGCTGCTTCCACCCGACAACTGCCAACCACTTCACAGCAGGCCTAGCTGGCTAGGAAGCTGCCCTTTTGTAATGATCCATGGCAAGGGATTGGCTTACAGTGTCGAGATCAGCCAATACACATGTGCCAATTAACTGTGAATGGGCCAATAGGTGGAGGCTTGACACCTGAAAAACAAGAGCAACAGAAAAAAAGCAGTGCCACTCATCGTGGGATGTAACACCCTAAAATGTTAATACCGCAAAGTACTCATGTGGGTATAATTTCCTTTTGCTTTTCCCCCCCTTTAATATACACCACCTTGTATGTGTTATATTTCTTTATGAAGGATGTAGACATTAAATGCCAGTGCACTTAGAAATAATAAACAATCCACTATTCCTTTGGATTCCTTGGAACAGCAGCCATTCAGCTCTCATCAGCTTAAGTTTTGTTTGTATGAAATTATTTCAGGAACATTACTGCTTAGTTTCTTTTATTACTTTCCACTAGTCTGACTCTGTCCTCAGGGGTAAGAGCTGGCAGAAAGAGCCTACTCTAGATTATGTTTGTCCTTTAAAATTGATAAGTGAATCAAAAGAGTATTACATATTAATAATTAATTTCACAATGTGAGGTAGAAAAAAAGGGTGCTGGATCAAACTTGCTTAAGTGAAACAGAATGCCTCAGCAAAAATGCAGCAGTGCAGCTCTGGCATGCTAATAGAATGATTTAAGAAATCACCAACTGCAAATAAAGTGATCCTCGCTGAACTCCACTCTGCTTACTTGTCACCTAATGGCCCAATACATCAGTTAATAAGGACTATCACAGCTGCATAGAGACTTATCCAACAAACATTACAAAAAACCCCCAAACATGTCAGGACCAAAGTCAGAATGTGAGGTGGACCCAAAAACAGACTCAAAACGGAGGCTCAAAATTATGTGAACAAGAACTTTATTTACAGTGACGCTGTGACAACAATATTTACAAGTGTTAAAGCTAGAAATGAGGCTAAGGCAAATGAACGTCAACTATGAAATATCAGATTACGTGAGTATGATGCTATGAACATGAACTATGGAACTAGAAAAAGTTGCATTTCCTGCAAAAATGCAGTGTGAATGCCGAGTAGTGGAATCTGTTTAAACAGCTGAAGAAGTAGAACTATCTGCTGAAAAGAGGTGAAGAAACTGAAAATTCTGCTGAAAACAGGTGAAGAAGCTGAAATTTGTACCGAAAAGAGGTGAAAAAGTTGAACTGTCTGCTGAAAAGAAATGTTGCCATGAGCAGGGTTCGAACTGGGGCCTCCTGATCTCAAGGCTACTGATCTCACTGAGCCAAACTGGATCTCAGGTAACTGAAAAGAGGTGAAAAAGCTGGAAATTCCGCTAAAAAGAGGTGAACTTTTGAACTTTCTGCTGAAGAGAGGTGAAGAAACTGAACTTTCTGCTGAAAAGAGGTGAACTTTGTCGAACGTTCTGCTAAAAAGAGATGAAAAAACAGAAAATTCAGCTGAAAACAGGCCAAGAACCTGAAAATTCTGCTGAAAAGGGGTAAAGAAGCAGAACATTGCGCTGAAAAGAGGTAATGAAGCTAAAGTTTAAGCTGAAAACAGCTGAAGAATCTGGAATTTTTGCTGAAAAGGGGTGAAGAAGCTGAAGTTTGTGCTGAAAAGAGGTTAAAAAGTTAAACTGTTAACTGAAAAAAATGTTGCTATAAGCAGGATTCGAACCCAGGCCTTCCGCTCAGAGAATGGCTCCTTATCTCACTGAGCTAGGTTGTGATCAGATCTGCCCAGAGGAGGGAGAGGTGAACTGTATGCCTCTTCTGTGTTGGCGTACAGTGAGTCCAGTGTTCTATTGTCTCTGGTTGGGCATGTTACATACTGGGTGAAGGTGGGCAGTGTGGAGTCCAGTGAGACATGATTAAAGTCCCCTGATATTAGGAGAAGGGCTCTCAGAGATTGTGTTTGCAGTCTGCTGACTACGGAGTGGAGAGACTCATAGGCTGTATCCGCGTTGGCCGAGGGGGGGGGGGGGGGCATACGCTGTTATCGCAATAACTTGCCAGAATTCCCTGGCGATGTAGTACGGATGCATGCTAATGGCTAACAGCTCAATGTCTCTGCTGCAGAGTTGTTCTTTCACAGTGATGTGCCCAGGGTTACACCATCTGTCGTTCACAAACACTGCCAGTCCCCCTCATTTCCTCTTACTGCGTTCTTTCATCCTGTCCGCCCACAGCAGCTGGAATCCAGGTAGCGTCACACTCGTGTCCGGAGTTAGCGGTGTTAGCCAGGAACCCATTAGCATCATGATGCTATATTGCCGGTACGCCCTCTGTGACCAGGTTAGCGACGTGAGCTCATCCATCTTATTGGGTAGCGATCTTACATTTCCAGTGATTACAGAAGGAAGAGATGGCCTATAACGTCTCCTTCTCAGGCGATGGCGCTCCCTCCCAGCACGACACCCCATCTTTTCCTCCTCAGCTTGCTGGGAATGTCATGCCTGTCCGGCAGCCACACCGCTGCGAGACACAGCGCTAACAGCTGATCCCTACTTTAAACAAAGGATCTATGCACTGGGTCTCCAAACACAGGTGAAAAAAGTGGAAAAAAACAGAGAAAAACGACCAAGACTAGCACAAAACCGTAGTCCATGATTGTAGAATGTAATTGCTAAAACTTTAGTTACAAAAAAATTAAGAGAAAATAAAGAGATAAGAAAGAAGCTCAGAATGAGCGGAGCTGCTGTAACAGGCTGCCACCGCCGGATAAGTCTGCTATTGAATACCAGGTTCAAGTTATCTCTAGGATATTGTAGACAAGATGCATGTGCAAGATGCAAAATGTGCAAATATAATACAATTTAGATGTGTGCAAATAAGCATATTGTTCGCAGGTCCAGTTTATAGTGCATTTGTGGAAGTCTGTGTTTTTTTTTAGTCTTCTGGTGAGTATTGTAAGGTGTTTGTAAAATTGTGTGTTTATCAGTCCTTTGTCTGAGTTGAGGGCCCTGACTGCTTGGGGGGGAAAGCTCTTGCAGTGTCTGGCCATTACAGTTTTGATGCTGCGAAACCGTCTGCCAGACAGAAGAAGGGAGAACAGTGCATGTGAAGGGTGGAAAGTGTCCTTCACTATGTTGTTCACATGTTGGATGATGTGTTTGTCGTAGAGTTGGGAGATGGGTGGGAGAGGGCCTCCAATAATCCTCTCTGCTGTTCTCACTATCCGCTGCATAGACTTCTTTTCAGTGAAAGTGCAGTTCCCGTACCAGATAGTGATGTAGCAGCAGAGGACGCTCTCAGTGGTTCCCTGGTAAGATTTATGTGAGGATGGGAGGAGGGAGACTGGCTTTCTTCAGTTTCCCAAGAAATTGAAGACATTGGGCTTCTTCATGATGGTGGGTGTTCAGGTTCCAGGAGAGGTCATCTGATATTTGCTGAGACAGGTTGTTATTCTGACACTAGTCCACCAGGTGTTGTTATTTCTCTCTGCATTCAGACTCATCATTGTTGGTGATGAGACCCACCACTGTTATATTATCTGCAAACTTGATGATGTGATTTGACCTGCACTGTGAAGTACAGGCATGTGTTAGCAGGGTGAACAGCAGTGGACTAAGGACACAGCCCTGCAGTGAGCCTGTACTCAGTCCTTAGACTTAAAGCCAGAGTCTCTGATTTTCACCAGGTTGGAACCAGGGTTTATGGTTTGCACAGGTGATGACGGTCTTTGAGACAGTGACATCCTCAATGCCCATGAACTGAGAAAAGTCAAGCGTGCAGCTGCCAAGATGCCACTTGCCACCAGTTTGGCCATGTGTCAGAGCTGCAACATCACTGGAGTGGCCAAAAGCACAAGGTGTGCAATACTCAGAGACATGGCCAAGGTAAGAAAGGCTGAAAGACGACCACCACTGAACAAGACACACAAGCTGAAACGTCAAGACTGGGCCAAGAAATATCTCAAGACTGGTTTTTCTCGGGGCTCGCTCGGGCCACTTCGGAGGTGGGGTGCCACCGGCCTCTCGGCCTGGGGCTCGGTCACTCAGGCACAGCTGGCTGCCGGCGGAGCTCACGGGCGCGTCACTGCAACTCCCCCTGGCTTCTGCTCCGCGGCTGCTGAGTGAGCCCTCATCTGGGACTCTCCTCAGCTCTTACTGGGACAGTGGCGCGGCTGCCCCTCTGTTGGTCTTCCTTGGTCTCTTGTGTTCTGGGGGCCTCTGGATGTCTGGAGTTTTGATCTCCTCCATACCTGCTTCATACCCTGGAGGACGGGGCTGTGGCTCCCCACACTCCCTAGCAGATCGTTACATGGAGAAACCTTTGGAATGCAAGCATGCTGATCCACACAGGTATGCACACAGGTGTAGACACGGGTATTCACAGACGCGGACTACAGCTTTCTTGGCTGCTGCCTCAAAGCACATTGTGCGCTGTCTATCTTGCGTGCTGCACAATATCGTTTATTATTTAGTATCTACTGATATCTACTGCTAGCTAGTTTATTGTGATGGTGCCGTGTTTTTTATTATGTTGCTCTTTGTTGTTTGCTTTCTCTTCTGTTTTTTTTTTCTCCATACAGGTGACCCAGGTGTTTTTTTTTTGTTTTGTTTTTTTGTTTGTTTGTTTTTCTTTCTTCCCCCCCTTCTCACCGTCTCTTCTCCCCTTTGGTTTTCTTTCTCTCCCTCTCTTTCTTTCATTCTTTCTCCCTGTCCTATCCCCCAATCATGTCTGTCCCGTTTGTAGCAACTGAAAATAAAATAAATTCATAATTATAATAAAGGTCAATCAAATGGACCAATATGGCAAGGCCATGATGATCCATCATGATGATACTTGGTAAAATAAATCCGCTTGGCATCTTTCTTGGCCTTAAGACAACAATTCTGATGGCTAAAGATCCAAACGGGACACAAAAAAAAAAAAAAAAAAAAAAAAAAGACTGGTTTTTCTAAGGTTTTATGGACTGATGAAATGAGAGTGAGTCTTGATGGGCCAGATGGATGGGCCCGTGGCTGGACTGGTAAAGGGCAGAGAGCTCCAGTCCGACTCAGTCGCCAGCAAGGTGGAGGTGGAGTACTGGTTTGGGCTGGTATCATCAAAGATGAGCTTGTGGGGCCTTTTTGGGTTGAGGATGGAGTCAAGCTCAACTCCCAGTCCTACTGCCAGTTCCTGGAAGACACCTTCTTCAAGCAGTGGTACAGGAAGAAGTCTGCATCCTTCAAGAAAAACATGATTTTCATGCAGGACAATGCTCCATCACACGCGTCCAAGTACTCCACAGTGTGGCTGGCAAGAAAGGGTATAAAAGAAGAAAAACTAATGACATGGCCTCCTTGTTCACCTGATCTGGACCCCATTGAGAACCTGTGGTCCATCATCAAATGTGAGATTTACAAGGAGGGAAAACAGTACACTTCTCTGAACAGTGTCTGGGAGGCTGTGGTTGCTGCTGCACGCAATGTTGATGGTGAACAGATCAAAACACTGACAGAATCCATGGATGGCAGGCTTTTGAGTGTCCTTGCAGAGAAAGGTGGCTATATTGGTCGCTGATTTGTTTTTGTTTTGTTTTTGAATGTCAGAAATGTATATTTGTGAATGTGGAGATGTTATATTGGTTTCACTGGTAAAAATAAATAATTGAAATGGGTATATATTTGTTTTTTGTTAAGTTGCCTAATAATTATGCACAGTAATAGTCACCTGCACACACAGATATCCCCCTAAAATAGCTAAAACTAAAAACAAACTAAAAACTACTTCCAAAAACATTCAGCTTTGATATTAATGAGTTTTTTGGGTTCATTGAGAACATGGTTGTTGTTCAATAATAAAATTATTCCTCAAAAATACAACTTGCCTAATAATTCTGCACTCCCTGTAAATGCAATCCATTTTTATTATTGTTAACAGGTATGGCCCCCTCTGGCCACATTCTCACCTCTCTAAATGTTGTTCTGATCCGTTTGTTGATGGGTCTGTAGACTGGGGTGAGAAGTATGGAGATGTGGTACAATTGTCCAATGTGGGGGAGGGATGAAGCCTTGTATGTGTAAGGGGCTACTATGTAAGGGTGAAGAAGTGCACAGGCTGCCCTGAACGACTAAAGTGTGGTGGGATCTGAGTCCGTGAAGTGTCATACTTATGTATTACAATTAAAATACTTCATGTTCTATACTGTATGGTGACTTCAGGTATTGATAAATATATTTTATATTTTATACACTGCTGTACTTTAACTAAGCCTAACTATAACAACTAACTCTTAACTTTTTGAAAACAGTAAGGTAATAAACAACACATTTGCTAAGGTAATCTGTATTTCCTCAATTTTAGATGGTTCCAAAGTATAAAAATAAACATATTGACTTCACCAGATTGAAATGTGATATGCACAAACTAGAGGTGGGTGGAGCAATTCAAATATTGGTGGTATCAGTACAGTGACTAGTATTAGTATCCTACCGATACTAACACAACAAGATCAATACTTTGTTTCTATCCTCTAAGTTTAGTATGTAGCCAAATCAATTACGTTAAATTAAATATATTTAACTAAAAATATATATCTCAGTCATACACTATGAAAAATGTCTGAACCTTTTTGTGTTGACTGTCATATCTATTTTATTCATAGCCTATAGCAAATTTAAACAAAGGAAGGTAAACGAGGGAGGCATATTTATATTCCAGCTGAAAAAAAGCTGAAAGGTGTGATTTGTTGTATTAACTAATTATTGTGGAAAGTAAAAATCACCAATTTTGTCGTCATGAAAATTTGTTCAGAATTGATGCAATTGCAAATTGATCATGAAACATTCTCTCCCCTACGTAAGCTGCCTTTATAGGCTAAAGGTATCTGTATCATTATTGGTATCTGCAATACTGGCCTGTGTTTACTTGATATTAGATTAATAGAAAACAAACTGCAACAGCACACAGCACTAACTCAACTGAAAAACATACTGCTGGACCTGCACCATCTTGAATGTGTCTTTATGTAAATAAAGTACATAAAATACAATTACATAAATTTCAGTGTAATATTACTGTAACCACTGTTGCTACCATGGTATTACTTGGATATTAACTGATTATTACTTTGATAAATGAATAGTAATAACTAAAATAATTATTGTTTCCACCTTCTTTCCCTACTATTACTACTTTATTTCTATTAGCTGTAATTGAAAGTGCAACCAAATAATGTTTATTTTTTAAAGCAATTAGGAAGTTGCGATAGTGTTGCAAAAAAGTGAAGCTAGTGTTTGAAGTTACTGTTAAGGCTTTGAACCTCACTCATAAATTGTGCAACAGAGCCAGGAAGTCTGTCCTTTACAGTCAGCCTTTGACAGCTGATGTTTCCCAAAATCACTCTGCAGAAACATCACTGATCATTTCAATCTCTCAAAACAATGAAAAAGATTTGTTGTTAAAAAGACTGTCACTTATATTTCATAGTTTAAGGACAGCAATTACTTTTCAATACATTTTTATCTACATTTACTGACAAAAAAAGAGTATATTATATATATTGCTTATACTTAGCATTTTTAAAAACAACAAATATTGGATTGGAATGTAAACATAAATGAAGTTTGAATACTTTATTTATGACGAGTACCACAGAACCTTGGCAATGACACTGTGGTCCCTGTGGAAAACCTGTTAAACTTTTGTGTATACTTGTAAGTGAATGACTCTCCTGTGAGTGTTCGTGCCAGCAAGGATCAACAAACCCAGATTTCAGTATAGCAGTGTTCCAAATGTTGTTGTTTTTTTGGTCTAACATTGGATGGTTATCTGTAGTTTTCCTCCTCAGGTGAATTGGTAGGAAGATCTCGCCTTGTCTCCACCCTTGAGTGGAGCTGTTCTTTATGCAAGTCAACTGCTTATCAGAAGGCAGTTTGACCAGGTGGGATGAAATAGGCTCTCAGAAGGCCCAGAAGCCCTATTTCATAGAGCACAATCTTTCCTTGCTACCTCTCAGGGTAACTAGGGTCTCAGGGAAATCCCAGGTTAGCCTCTACAGTCTGTCTCTAGGCACTGGTATGAGATTGAGCTATCCTGGGAGGCTTTTATCATCTCCAGTTCCTATATCAATTATCAGTGCTGGGGACAGGCACCCCTTTGGTGGTAACAGATATTTAATACAGGGAGTTTCCTACAGGAGAGATCTCTATTCTCCTTTGCAATGAAGGCAACCAGGGAGATGATAGGCCATAGGCAGCTGGGTCCTACACACCTTATTTCCTCATTCCCAAGAAGGTGTTTTGGACTTAAGGGGCCTCAACAGATATCTAAGACCTCTGCCATGCAAAATCTTGATTGTGGTGAGAAACTGCGCGAGAAGATACACACATCCATCCACATCATCTATGTAGGTTGTCAGTCATCTTTTGTAATCTAATATATATTTGGAACCCCACCCTAAGAAGTGTGGATAAACAGATGTCCCCCAGAACCAGCAGTGACCCCGGGATGCAGTGGGGTTTCATGGCGAAGTGCTTCTCTCTCAGAATTCTGTGCAGTGGCCTCCTTGACTAAACAAGTCTATTTCATCAGGTTCTACTGCATGAATCTGGCATCCAATAGTTCATTTGGTGAATGTATGATGATCTTAGTGCAGCAGGACACCCTGAGGACCATGCCTTTGAGGTCATTGCAGTTCAGATTGCTAGGAGAGATTTCATCTTTTAATATTAGACTTGTAAGTCATTGGGCTCTGGAGCTCTAATGCTCTGGAGGGGCCTCTAGATGTGTGGCGCCTGGATCTCCTCCATGCCTGCTTCATGTCCTAGTGGGCAGGGCTATGGCTCCCCACACCTTCTATTAGACACTTACATGGAGAAACCTTGTGAATACAAGCGCGCTTACACACACTTATGTGCACACGGGTGTTCACACCTGAGTACCTGTTTGTACACACTATCTTGGTTGGCTGCTGCCTCGAAACATATCATGCCTTATAAGTACTGTTTTCTGCTCAGTAGCATTCAATACTTATTATTTACTGTTACTTATGCTTATGTTGGTTGTTGCTGTGGGTTTCCTATCGTGTTGTTCTCTTTCTGCTTGTCTTTTTTTGTTTTCCAGCAGGTTAACTCTGTCTCTTTTCTCCTCTGTTTTTCTTTCCATCTCCTTCTGTTGAGCCTCTTACCAACTTCTCTTTCCTTTATCTTTCTCGTTCCTATCTGCCGGTCCTGTCCGTTTTGATTGTAATAATTTAAAAGTAAAAATAAATAAATAAATAATAAAGATCGAACAAACTATGACAGTCAAGTGGTCCTGTATAGTAAAATCCGTAATGATCTGCTTGGGAAAGGACAGGCAAAAAAATTAAAAAACAATAGCGATTAGTGTGCTGCCAACTAATATGTGGAATATGTAGCATGGACAGTCAACCAACCATTTATTCTGGTTTGAATGTTTATAATAATACAGCATTTGCCAGTGTAATTCAGTGAATTCATATTTGGAGGTTTACTGTAATGGTAAAAAATTGACTTAATTTATGTGCACCAGAATATTATTTTTTAATCAGTTATGTTTATGGAACAACATATTAGGTGTTTGATTAAATCAAGATGGTCATAGTTGAGGTGAGTGCATCCATACAATGTTTTTTTTTTTTTTTTGCATAAATGAAATTCTTGCAGTTTGATATTGACCCTTATCCAGAAAAGAAAACGTCTGAATTTGATGTGTGGCTATTTTACCTGACATCCTTTTTGTAGAGACTGTTGTCTCTTACCACATACTAATTTCCTTTGACTTGAAGTTGACTCACATTGAGAAGGGAAGCTTATTTATACCAGTGTACTTTCTATTTATTTTTTTATTTACCAGTGACATTTGCAATGAAATAAAAAGGGAGAACTGAGTCCACTAGCAAAACATGTTGCTCCTATTTGAAATTGTACTTTTTTTGTGCTATGCAACCCCTCAGAACTATTTCTATGTGACAAAACAGTCTTATCTGGCACCCTAGAAATTAGAGCAGGTATTTCCAGTGACAGACAAATGTTATAGGAATTCTTTTTAAAAGCAGAAATAAAATTCCTGATTGAGTGAGCTAATTTGAAACTGCAAGTAATGTCGTTGCTGAGGTTTACTGTTTTTCTTTCCCCTCTCTGCCCACACAGCAAGGCAATGATTCATCATACTTCAGTCATTCTCTGAGACTGGGATGCAGGAAGTCATGCACATGCAGTGTGTTGGAAGAGTAGGTGGCAAGAGAGAGAAAGTGAGAGAGCAGGGTCAACTGGAGGTTATGGCTGCGGTTGAATGAAACTCTTAGCACAGTGAGTAAAGCTTTACCACGGAGCAGCATGAGGTACAAGTAGTACAATAAATTAAAGGAGTGCTTGGCAGGCAAGTAGCTGAACAGTTAAACAGTCATGTTTCATGTCATAGATAAAGAGTGTAAAGAAATTCTGTCTTTTTCCATAAATGTCTCAGGGGTGAAAGTTTTGTCATTACATGGAAAGAAAAGCAATGCTAGTTCTTAAAACTAGTTCTCCTTTTGGGTAGCATGTATTTATGCTTGTCTACAAAAATAAATGCTTATCCCTTCTTTCTCCAAAAAGTGACAAAATAACAAAGGAATTTCAGTGTTACTAAAAGAAAAAGCCTAAAATTCCTTCAAATGCTTTGATACACAGGCTTACATCTAGTGTTGGGGCTTTTACTCAAACAAAAAAATCTGAACATAAGTGTTGCATCTTCAAAAAAACCAAATTAGGAATCAATGATCCACACACAGGGAATACAGTTGCTTCTTATTTACTGAACCTTGTGTCACATGTTACAGGTATAACTTTTTACACAAGCCTAACTTACAGCCCTCTCTACTTCTACATTCTTACATTTACCTCACCTTTTAGAACAGCCTCGCATTGGTGGTTCAGTGGTAGAACTTTTGCCTGCCACGCGGGAGACACGGGTTCGTTTCCCGGCCAATGCACAGAATTGCAAGAAATTCTTATTATGTATTATAGCTTTTATCATTTAAAACTACACATTTTATCTGAAATGTGACTGCAATGAGAAAAAAGTATAATTGCATAAAAAATACACTGAAAAAACTGGGAGCACTGGACTATCAGAGTATAATGCAAAATCAGTAAAGGGACAGCTAGGAGTTATAAACCATTCTGAATTTCACCTGCTTTGGTGAAAATAAAAGTGGCAACAGATGCTGTGGAGGGGCAAAGAAAACCACCAAAAAGTAAATGGTTTGTAGGTGATACCTCTTTATCGATGATGACAAATTTTTCTCTAGTTTTGATTTTTGTTAGTAATGTTGTAACTACTAGTAGTAATAAACTGTAAGATCATTAGGGTCAGACTTTCTTTAGTTATGGGTTATGTTATGTTATATTAGACCTATTGTCAGATATGGAGATGGAGTTGTCACGATTCATGCCACGCGCACGAGCACTGTGTGGGATTTGGGGAGAATCGCCATGGGAGACACAGTGCGAAGATTGCCAAGAGGAAACGGCGACTATGTCACCAGTGCTCCTCACCACCAACATGGTCTCGAGTACCTCCAGGGTATGCAGACGCTTAGCCTCCGGAGCTAACTACAGAGGAAATTTGTTCACAGACAATTTATGAAGTTGCAGACTCTGTATATATGACTCAGGCAACTAATTCTGAGACTGATTATGCTGCCGAATTGCCTTGCTCTAAGGTAAAATATTATTCCTGTGCTCTCTCAAATGTGGTTTGTGTTTCTGAATTTCCTGATCTTGAGACTGGTTTGAGTCTGTCTGTGGCAGGGATAGTTTCAGAGATGTTGGTGTGTGCTGCTAACCTGGTCTTCCCAGAGACTGAAACTCTGACCAGGGCCTCTCCAAAGATTAAGGACAAGAGCTAAGTTTATTCTGGACCCCCAATGGACCCTGAATCTAGGCAGCATTCAGCCATGTCAGCTGTCAGACTGTGCCTCTTTTGTTGTCTTAGGCCCCATTAGCATTGGTCTGGGGACTGGGGGACTCAGGGCTCATGTCTTTATCTTGGGCTAGGATTTATCTTGGGGTGGCAGTCCTCACGGGTCGCCCTGCCCGTGTGTCTGTGTAGGCATACTCTGCTGTCGTGTGTTTTGTCTTGGCTCCTCTCCAAGTCCTCTGTTTCCCTGTTTATCTGTATAGGTGTTTGGACGTGTGTATGTGTTTCCTGAAGGACTGGTTTACAAGTGTCATCAGGCCGAGGAGACTGCTGGAGGCAGCCACACCTGCCGCTCATCAGCCATCACCAAGTTGCAGCTGATACTTTCATTGCCAGCCTCTCTATTTAACTGTGTGGCTGAGCTTCAGTCGACGCTGGATTGTTGAGTTCGCTTGTCAGCCCCAGTTAGCTAGTGAAAACTTTGTGTGTGTGTTGCTTGCCAGTTTGACTGATGTGTTTTTTCCCACTTGGTGTTGGGAGTTTGTCACGGGAGCAAAGCCACTGTACAGATTTGAAATTGTAGTTGTCAAGATTCATGCAACCCATCTCTCTTGACACCTGTGCCTAAGAGGTGAGAGGAATTTAGGACTTGAAACTGACATTTGACAACAGAAAATATATTGTGAATTTTGTATTTTGCTCAAGTTAGTGGTTTAGGTTGAGAAAAAAAAGAGGAAAGGAAAAGTAGATGGAGATACTGTATGTTTTGGGGGTGGGGGTTTCCCAGTGAAGAGGTCTACATGAACAATGATTTGTTTCAGGAAGTTTTTCAGCCTCTATTTGATTTCAACTGAAAAATAATTAAGTAGGGGATTAAGCTTTGCTGATGAACTGTCCCTATGTCATGTAACCCAAACTCAGCTTAAAACTAAAAAAGTCCATGTGGTGAATTGTACAAACACTAAAAAAGGAACTCCAAAAAATGTGGTAAATGGTTCATGGAGTAGTTCTTATATAGTACTTTTGTACTACTACTAAGTGCTATATCCCTACCTCTCTCTACTGAGCTATAGACACCCCATTTGACACAGAGAATTTTATTTTTTTAGGTCTAAGAGGGACCCACAATATACATTAAAATTCAAGAGTATTTTTAAATCTATAAATAAAAGTATTTTCCCTTAAATTCCTGCCCCGAAATCCAGATCCAGGTTCCCTACAAAAATTAAACACTTTTGAAGTTGGCCTCCTCCACCTGTGGTAAAAATTTCCATACAAACCTTTTTGAGTAACCCTTTCCTTAGAGGCTCATTTGGTAAGCTCTATTGGAAATAAATTTCTTTAACATGTATTTAATTTCCATACAAACATCCATCTATCGACCCATCCATCCATGAGTCTGTAAAACATTTATTAAAATGGTGGAATGTGTATATTTATTAATCTATAAGGTAAACAGCGCAGGCAGTAAAGATGTTTTTCCAATTATGTTACCTGCCATTTTAACTGTCTTTCATGTTATTATACTGCACTTCTCAGTAACCCAGAATCAGGGTTTGAATCAACTTGCTTGTGAACAATAGAGTCTGCAAATGCATATAGGTGCCTGGAGTTTTTAATTAGTGTTTCATGTGTTATGCTTCTCATCTCATCAATTAATTAGGACACCACTCCAGCTGTGGTGTTTCTATTTTCTTAAAATGAGAAAGAATTTTCAGTGAATGTTTGACTTTTAAGCTGTGATAGTGCTAATGAAAACTGAATGCACATATATTTGATGAGAGAGACAATACTAGAGTCTTTTTTTTTTTTTAACAAGTGTATGAGTGTAGAAAGTTTTCTGTTTTTGACAATGAGATTTCTTACTATCGGCCACATGCATACAGCAGACAGTGTGTGTATCTGGGCTCAAGGACAAATACCTTCTCTGACAGATTTACCTCTTTAATACCTTTCTATTTATCATTCAGTACAGCACTTTTTCATTTGAGGCTGCTTGTTAAATCAGTGTCATCTTCAGATGGGGTCTTTCATCAGTAATTGTAGCACAGGCCTGCCTGAGGAAGAAGCTGATTTTTTTTTTTTTTTTTCTGGTGACAATACATCTACAAAGAGACTGGCTTCACTGATCTCCAACTCAAGCACAGCTGCTATTTGCGTCGTCAGCCACGGCGGACAAGCTGATGATGGTGTTTTTCCAAATTTCTTTGCACAACTGGGTTTGTTTTATGTGTGTGTGTGTGTGTGTGTGTGTGTGTGTGTGTGTGTGTGCGTGTGTTTGTGCACGTGCCCAGGTTCATCCCACTGTTGACAGTAAAAGATAATAAGCAATAGGTTTACATGATATGCTAAATTAGATCTGTTTGTTCAAGGAACGCATAATTGCTTAATTAAAAAATATTTGGCTGCACTTTGTTGTTTTAGCAAGGAATAATGAATGAGGAAGATGTCTTTATACATTGGACTTGTAAATGGGCTGATTCTTATATAGTGCTTTTCTACTCTCCCAGAGTACTCAAAGCACTCTATACAACATGCCCATTCACACAAGCACTGTCTTCTAAGCTTTTAGTGCTTCCTAGCTAACATTCATACTCCGATGGATGCATCAGAGAGCAACTTGGGGTTAGTTGGCATGCAGACTGGAGGAGCCAGGAATAGTGATGGTAAATTTGATTCTTTTTACTGAAGAGTTTTAATCAGTCACTCACCAAAGTGAATTGGGTTTTTTGAGTCATTTGATTCACTGAGTCAGTTGACCAGAGTGCAAAAAATGTACATTTTCACTCAAACTTAATTTGTTTCTCTTTTCATGTAAATCCTACTGCTAAGATGAATGATTCTAAAAAAAAAAAAAAAAATAACAACTATTTTATAGAGCAAACACATTTCTAAAATTAAGCAATTTCCTATCAAAATTGCTTAATAAACATTTATTTTGTTTATTTTTTATTTTATTAGTATTTTCCTTAAATGTGTCAAATATATATTTTCTCATCTAAATGTCCACTGAGCTGTGAGCCAGGGGGCGGTAATGCACCTTAACATTGGTTGCCAACCAAGAAGAAGAAGAAGCTGTGAGCCAGGAGGGAGGGGGTGGGTGAGTGAGTGATTCGTTTGCTCGCTCTATGATTCAGCACAGGAGGGAGGGGGTGAGCGAGTCCTGAGTGATTCGCTTACGCTTACGATTCAGCACAGGAGGGAGGGGGTTAGTGAGTCCTGAGTGATTCGCTTACGCTTACGATTCAGCACAGGAGGGAGGGGGTGAGTAGCTCAAATGTGCTGTTAGCATGTTAGCAGAGCGATGCTACTGTGAACCGAGGAGCTATTTTCTTGATGTGAGCTTCTACTCAGGGTTTTTTCTTCCAGTTCAGAGCAGAAATGCTTTTGTTAAGAAACTGGCTGTTGCCCCCCCCCCTACAATTTTAATTATAAGCTAGATATATTTCTACTAATGGAATTAGTTTGCTAACAGCAACAGGGATGAGTCAGTGAGTCAGTTCGGCTTGTGAATCATGATTCACGAGTCAGTAAAGTGATTCTCGAGTATTGAACGATTCGTTCACGAATCAAACATCACTAGCCAGGAAGCAAACCACTAATCTTCCAATCAGTAGATGCCCACTTGCCTGTCCTGATGCACAGCATTTTCTCGTTGTGAGTTTTAATTCACGAAGAGTGGAATATTCTTGACCACAGGTATCTATTTTCCATATTTCCATGTCAATAGTTTTTCACCTTTGTATGTGAGATGTGAGAAAATTTAAAATTGAATCCTGTGTTTAAGATCAAATGGGAAAAATATGAGCTACATATACACACATTGTATAATAATATTACTGCAAAGTCCTAAATTACCAGGCCCCATCCTATCTTAGAGTCCTCATAGTATCATATTATCCCAACACTTTGCTCTCAGAATGCATGCTTACTAAACTAGGAACTAGGATTTCGCCAGGAACACGAGGGAGAAACAGAGCACGAAGAGATTGCGTACGTTAACAACGCGACCACAAACAGGGAAACACTGAGGACTAAGGCTACGTCCACACGTACACGGGTATTTTTGAAAAGGGAGATTTTCAGTTTTTGTTTTAAAAAATAATCCCGTCCACACATAAACGCAGAAATGAAGGAAAACGCTGCTAGGAACATGCCAAAGCAACAGGTGGCGATATATTCCTAACACTGTAGAAATGTTGGCCAATCAGAAGTCTAGAAGCCTTGGTGGGAAATAGTAAACTAGGATGGAGCATAGAAGCAGAAGCGAGTCGTATATGTGGAGGGACAGTAACTGTGTGTGTATATGTAAGCATTTAAACACTGCAGAGAGTACAATTAACAGTATTGTAGAAATTCATTTCACCGAAACAATAACATGGCGCACAGTGTGACGTCAAAAAAGGCGCACACCTTTGACGCTGCGTTTTCTGCATTTTTCTCGTCCACACAAATACAAAAACTGAGTTTTCAAAAATATCCACCCTGACCGGAGTATTTAAAAAATCTGTTTTCAGTGACCCAAAACACAGTTTACGTGTGGACGAAAGGTGCAAATGCATAGAAAAATCTGCGTTTTCAAAAATACCCGGGTACGTGTGGACGTAGCCTAAGATACACAGGTAGGATTTTGTGAGGATGGGAACAGGACGAACACAGCTGGGATAAATCAGACATAATGAGACGAGGGAGGGGAAAACTAGATACACTGACGTGGGACACAGACTATCAAAATAAAACAGGAAATACGACACGTACACACAGACACGGACTCAGATAATG
The DNA here is from genome assembly GCF_900408965.1 of Simochromis diagramma. Taxonomy (NCBI): domain Eukaryota; kingdom Metazoa; phylum Chordata; class Actinopteri; order Cichliformes; family Cichlidae; genus Simochromis; species Simochromis diagramma. The sequence goes on along the minus strand of NW_024386757.1, from coordinate 1,900,167 downwards.
AACAGAGGGAACACAAAGTTACAGGGACATGAGACACAACTGACTGGGGAACAAGAGAATAAACACGAGGGCTGAACTAAACCTAAGAACTAGAAATCACAAACCCAGAAGAACCAGAGAGCTAGAAATGCAAAACAGAAACCAAAACACTAGCAATCATAAACCAAGATGAAACCAAAGACCAATAATAATGATACAAAAATCAAAACACCGTGACAATTTTGTTAGGCTGTTGTACATCATGTGTAATTTTTAGTCAAGAAAGATAAAAAAATTAGTCAGCAGCCTTTAGTTTCAGTTTACTTTATTTCATTTAAATTCAGATGATGTATGTTTAGATTACAGAAATGTATTTGCATCATTAAAAACACATCAAAATAACTTTGGAGAGATCAAGTGACTAATTTAAATTAAGTCACATGAAGCACTTTGAGTGACACACTCAAGAGTAGGTTGCCTGGTAAATGTGTTAGAGGGCTATGTGTACCATAATAAAGTGATTGACACAGGTGCAGAGCAGCTATTTGGTCAAACAGGAGAACAATCAATAGCAACTCTTTGTTTTGCTCAACAAACTGTATCCCAGAGTGGCCCTGCAAAATTTGGTATAATATTTGACATGCTAATATTGTTTCAAGTGATCATCATTTCCCACTAGGAGCACATAAGTAGGTAAACAAATATGAATTATGTGTATAGTATAAACATTTTGGAGAGCACTCAGGAGGCTCCAGTGACAGTTTATGCATGTGTATGCTGACCGCTCAGCTACTCAGTCTCTTTGGATTTTGTACTGACTTGTCAAAGCTGACTCTTTTGGGACATTTTCTAATGATTGACAAAGCATAGCTCTGTGCTGTCCTTTGAATAGGGAAACACACAACATTCCTCATTTATGTGCTATTATTCATCCATATCAATCTACAAAGTGATATTTTCTTGGCATGCATATTCTAATAGAATACCAAACTAATTTAATGCTGGCACAATTTTAAATGGGTGAAGCTAAACTGACTGCCAGTCCTTTTATGTATTTATCAAACCTAACACAACAGTTTAGTATTGAAAGAGCTTCAATGGGTTTTACAAATTCAGCAGAAATTTGCACGTGAAAGCCATTTACATCACAAGTTTGTGATACTATAGAGAATATTTGAATAGTAAAATTACACAAACAAAATGTAAAAAAAATTCACTTTTGTCTGCCTTCATAAATTTAAACTATACTGCAAAAGACAATTGCCAAACAAACTAAACTAGCCACACGTATTGCATCTAGTTGAGATACTGTGCAAATGAACGAGCACAGCATACATGTATCATGCTTAACTTTTCTGACCCAAATAAATACACCAGACCAGTCAGACTATTTGGCATTAAATCATTGAATCTCTGTTTCTTTTTTTTTCTTGTTTAGAAACATCAAGACCAGGTCATCATCTCATGATGTTGATTTCATTTTTTTCACTGTGTGTTTTTTGAAGATGACTTTTCTGCAAAAACACAATGCGTTACATGACAAGCTCGGATGTGGAAAATTCTGAAATAATATGTTTTTAATATTTTTTTTGTTGCATGGCCTTTTATATATAAATAATAAATAAATCTATACGCAACTTATTAATTTATTTTAATAAGCAAGTTAATGAAAAATACATGTAAATTACAACATTACTAATAATTAGTAAATATAATCAATTGTCGTTGACAAAAAACTGCACTAAAGTTTACTGAATTTACAAGCAATGGCTAACAGAATGCATGCAAGACATTGAAAGGTAGTATCTTCTAGTTTTTGAAATGGTGCCTGTTTAAAAAGCGTGTAAAATAAAACTTAACCCTCATTTTTCCTATGACCTAGTGGATGAAGTTAATAAAAGTTCAGCACTCAAAAAACATAATTTTAGCCGTCCAGCATGTGTAAGGCTGAAATGGAATGTCAGTATTTTAGCAGTGGACTGCAGAGAGTCCAGCTGCTAGCGGGCTGAACGCCCCATCTGGTGGATCGCTTCAAACCCTGGCCTGGCCTCTGTGTGGATATCAGAGTGATGAAAGCTGAAGTAGACTTAGTCATCTAGAACTAATGGACAGGTGGGGAGCATTGGGAGTTGCAGATCCCCTCCTTCCTGAAAAAACTGCTGCTCATCACGTCAGCTCAGACACTGCACACACACACGCACACACCAATTTATATAAGGCCAAGAGAAAAAGAAGTAGGAATAAGAGGTGAGCCAGTAATCAGAGAACACTTCAGCTGCTTAATCAGCATCGCTTGTCTGATGAGGAAGAACACTTCTGTTTTTTGTGGGTAGAAGCCTTCATTAATCATCCTCAAAAGAAACACCACTCCATAACAACTTGAGTTAAGGGGCTGTTTTTTTCTGCTGCAGTCTGTGCAGAGACATTCCAAAAAATTCTGGAAGAAGGGAGAGCACATGAAAAAAGATTTCATACTCTTTTCTAATCAGTCCAGTCAGCTTTGGTCAGCTTCTATGGCGAAGGCTTTTATGTTTCAAGTGAAAACCAGAGATCCACTTATGCTGGTTTGATTGTTTTGTTCACATTCTCTTGCCGTATTTCTAAAGACAACCCTTTAAATTACAATTGTGCCAGTAAAAAATGCACTACTTTTTTACCCTCAGCCTTTTTTAAAAACAAAACAAACACAAAAAACACTTACAACATGCACTTTGACTTATTTGTACCTATCATATCATCAAGGGTGAAATCTGTGAATGTAATTTATTTTGTTTTGTTTTTTTTCCTGTGAATGAGTTTCTACAAGAAATTATATCTTCTGTGATAGTGGCCTTCGGAGAATAAACACATTCAGAAGAATGTGGGTGGTTGAAATTTGAGATTTCATCTGTGACCCTGTAGCCTGAGAAACATTATCTTTCCAGACCATTCACACATCGAGAGATGCAGTCATCTAATTCAACCAGGAACCAGGATCTAATTAATAACACAGTGTTTTTAATTAAAACCTACACATGAGTAAAACATTCTCACTGACTGTGATTTGCAAAGGACCATGCAAGCCCAACTGAAATAGACCCCAACAATAAGATTGAGTGTCTTTGAATATGAATGAATAATAACTTTTTATATTTTTTCCTCTGGAAATGTGTATAAATTCACTCCTGCCCAACATCATGGACTTTCTCAGTTGTCAGTCTGACATTTTATGTTTTTGCTAAGTACGGTAGTATGGTAGCTGTTTCAGACAAACTTTTTCAATATCTCCAAACTCACCTGCTGTTTTGGCTGAAGATTGCAATGATTAATAAATTCACTCAGAGCTGCAACACTTGTGTGGCTTCACAGAAAAAGCAATCAGATCAGCACTCCACAATGGGAAGAGGCTTCTCCAGGAAATTACATCGTCTACTGAATAGTGTAGAGAGGCATGGCCTCAAATCTGCAGCCACAGGCATATGATGCAGATTGTTATTTATATATTATGAATCTGTTTACATGTGAATTTGTTCAGTTTTATCTATTTTATCTCACTGTGTCATCTTTCATTCTTTGAAAAAGAATGTTCAATAAGAATTGCTAAACCTCAATCACACATCCGGATAAACAACAGACAACTCAATCATTAGGATCTCTTCAGAGCTGATGTCTTTAGCTATCTTACTTTTGTTCTTGGGGCGCAAAAGATGCAGTTTTGTTCTTGGCCACTCAATTATACGCGATGTGTTTTTTGGACATTATAATTCGGAGAGTAGTGAGGAAGGGATATTTATAGCTTATAATTTTAAAGACAAAGGGTTGAAGGTTATTTTTACTGTCAGATTTAACTGATGATTTTGGCACCTTTTTATGTTGCAATGTGACGTCCCTGGCTCTCTTTCTCTCTCTCTCCCTTTGGCTCTGTTCCTGTGCTACTGAGTGTAACTACCGCCCCTCCCCCCTCTGCCCAGCATAAAGCACAAGGCTCGCCTGCAGAGTGAAGCGGAAAAAAAGTGTGAGAGAGAGAGGGTGAGAGAAAGAAAAAAAAAAAAAAACACGTGACGGCTCGCGATAAGGAGCCGGCTCGCGTCGTTCACGTCAAAGAGCCGGCTCTAAGAGCCATTCCGTTCGCGAACGACCCATCACTATTTAACTGGACACAATGGTTTCCAGTGGGAGATACATTCATCACTCATCCGTGACACTGGAGAAGTCACCTGAGTGAGTGATAAAACAATTTTCCATTTCAGCTCTAGCAGCATCTCTCAGAAGAAAACTGTTTTCCCAATAATCAGATGTAAAGATTGTTGAACCAGGTGGTATTCTTTGGAGTTTAAGACCAAAACTGAACTAAAACAGTGAATTGACATTAGATT